>NC_090447.1:1081550288-1082800288 GCF_031143425.1 Pleurodeles waltl
ACAGGTTAATTTAGGGGGTGAATCTGACTTACCCTGACCAGTATTGTGGTCCCTACTTGGACTGGGTGCATACCTTTGCCAACTAGATACACAATTTCTAAAAATATTCATCTTATGCCCCATATTTTGCTCTTCAATATTTATTTACAATATTCTGGTAGCATATCATTCTAGAGTCAATTTTAAGGTATAATACTTGTAAAGTGAAGGTGACTATGTGCAGTTGTTAGGGTGGTTATTTGACTCATTTTCCTCTCACAGGTTATCCTACTACTTTTCTATCCAAGCCATCCTTATCTTACAAGTCATCATACTCTTGGAAGTTAGCTGAAAGGTCACCCTAAGTGCCCTGCGGTACTCAACACTTGCAGTAGCCTACGGTCAAAACTACGGCCAGTACAAGTTTAGTAACACCAGTGGATCATCCCCCAAACCTTTAAGTCTGCAGTGGAATGAACTATACCTTGAAACTACCCTTCACAGGCTTCCATCGTGCACAGCTGTGGTGGCTTCCTCTCCTAATGATGAGATGGTTCAAGAGTAAAGCAAAATATTGCATTTCAGGCAATTGCAATTCATATATTTTGTATATGTGGCTATGTATGCATTTGCTTGAGAGAGAAAGAGTGAGAGAATGAGTGAGTGTGTGTGCGTTTGTGCGTGCGCACGCGTGTGCCTCTGTGTGCGAGCGCGTGCATGTGCATGGGTGTGTGTTTGGTCAGTATGCATGTTTGTATGTGCATTTGGCATTCAATTGGTCGTCTGAGTTTGTTAGGCAACATGTGTGCATGCATGTATGCATTTTTGTGGCCCTTTGAAGCTTGATGGGTGCGTGTTTGAACATTTACCAGACTGTGTTCATATACACGTTATTATTTTAGTTAATGAAACAAACCACATTAAAATGCCGATTTAAAACATCTGTGAAAGAGCACAGCTAAATGTTGTAAACACCAAATCTTCGGGTCTTCCTTCTGAGCAGCACTTTACTCCTTCAGTATATTCTCCAATGGATTCTCTTTTAGAAGTGCACCGAGGTTATTGGCTTTAAATACTGTGTATGTGTGTGAGGTGGGGGTGCGGGGGTTTGTGCAGTTTAGCTTTACATACACACACAGACAAAAACACACAAGTCTCTGCTTTAAAGGTCTTACAATGGTTTGTTTTACACAATGTTGTCCTTGAAGGGTCTCCTCAGTCTTAGAACAATGCTCTTATCTAAATACATGGTGTTAACCTACACCATGACACGTGCCACATTGTATTTATTTGTGCCGTTTAAATGTGATACTGGCAAGGGACTGAGTCATCAAGGATATGCTTGGAGAAGGAGAGTAGAGATTGAAGTACACAGAAGAGTGAGCAGGAAGAAAGAAGAGAGGGAGATGAAACAGGCCCTAACCTACACTGCAAAGCAGGGTCTGATGTCAGTAATGGAAGGATAAATCATCCAATTAGGACTCTGTGAGACCAAAATGATTCTGAGTTCTGTTATGATACATTTTGTTTTGTCAATTTGTATAGTGCATTAATCACCCCTAAGGGTATCCAGGGGCTTCAGCAGGTCATTTGAGTTATTTCTTAGGATAGGAGGGATAATAATCTAGGGCATCTATGACAATTTAGATTGAGTTCAGATTAAAATTCAAAATGAGCTAAGCTATTGGTGGAGTATAGCCCTTCAAATCTTAGTACACTCAAGATAAGTAAATTGTTATATAGGTTAGTCCATGTATTTTGTAGAGCAGTATTTCATTTATATTTAGAATAAATACTAGAGCCCACAATTTATCATATTCTTGTATAGTGATTTATTCATCTTCTAGTACTTCATTATCTCTACCAGAAGCCTGCCGGCTTGTGAAAGCAGTCCTGTTGTGCAATATTGTAGCCCGTTGGGATAGCCTCATTTATGTTGGGTGCTGATGTGAAGATGAGAGAGGTTTCCTTCAGGAAGAGGAGGTATAGTGTGTTGTTGCTCAGCAGGTCTCAGACTTTGGTTGTATATTTGCTTGGAGATTGTGTTAAGAAGCATGCATGCAACTGAGTGTTGGGGTGCAGGTTTGCTGTAGCATGTGTGTTAGGTGAGCATGTTGATCATGTTGCTGATGCTTACGTGGGGTGTGTGGGTAATCAGTTGCAAGAGAACCAGCAGTGGTTGCAGGAACATACCGTTGGGTGTGGTGCAGTAGCAACAGAAGGAGATGTGTACCAAGTGGACCAATTAAAGGAGTGCTGCGGGGTATTGCTGCTGGATGATCAGACCAAGGTTTGTGGCGCTGGGCACGGTCCAGGCATGGATGGGCGCAGACAGACTTGACTTTGGGTGGCGTGGATGTGCAGTGACCACCATTAAATAGATCCTGGGAGAGAAGAGGAGCGGGGTGAGCAGAGTTGAAGAGGGGCAGGAAGAAGAGGCGGGAAGAAGACATGGCATGAAGAGCAGGTAAAAAGCGGGGACGGCTGGATGCAGGAAAAATCACAGGAGGGGAGTGGGAGGCAGAGGGTTGGAATAAGGTGAAAAAGGCCCAATAAAAATAGGGGAAGGGTCAAAAAGGCACAAGGGATGAAAGCAAGCAGCAAAACGGATGAAAAGATTGACAGAATGAGTGAAAAGAGCACAGACACACAATGGATGAGAAAGAAATCAAGCAGAAAAACATATGAAAAAATTGACAAAGCAAGCGAAAAGAGCACAAAGGCACAAGGGGTGAAAGAGAAAGCAAGCAGAAAAATGAGTGAAAAGAGTGACATAAACAAGTGAAAAGAGCAGAAGACACAAGGAGTGAAAGAGAATCAATCAGTCAATCAATCAAGGAATTTGTAAAGAGCGCTACTCACCCGTGAAGGTCTCAAAGCGCAGAGAAAAGGGGGGGCGCTGCTACTGCTCGAACAGCCAGGTCTTGAGAAGTCTCCTGAAGGTAAGGAGGTCCTTGGTCTGACGCAGGTGGGTGGGAAGAGTGTTCCATGTCTTGGCGGCGGGGTGCGAGAATGATCTGCTGCTGGTTGTAGTTCTGCGGATGTGTGGGATGGTTGCAAGGGTGAGGTCGAGGTCGGCGGAGCTGTCGGGTCGGGGTGTAGAAGGAGAGCCATCTTTTGAGGTATTCTGGTCCGGTGTTGAACAGTGCTTTATGAGTGTGGATGAAGAGTTTGAAGGTGATTCTTTTGTTGACGCGGAGCCAGTGCAGGTCTCAGGTGGCCTGTGATGTGGCAGGGGATGTCCAGGATGAGGCATGCAGAGGCTTTCTGGATGCTTTGCAGCCTTTTCTAGAATGTGTCCGTGGTTCCTGCGTAGAGGACATTGCCGTAGTCCAGTTTGCTGCTTACGAGGGCTTGGGTGACTGTCTTCTGGTTTCTGTGGGGATCCATCTGTAGATCTTTTGGAGCATGCAGAGGGTGTTGAAGCAGGAGGAGGAGATAGCGTTGACTTGCTGGGTCATGGATAGTGATGAGTACAGGATGAATCCTGGGTTGCGTGCGTGGTTGGTGGGAGGCGGAGTGGATCTGGCAGAATAAAATCCGATAAGCAGTGAAAGATTGAAAAAAAACATGAAATGAAAGTACAAAAGGCACAGAAGGGTGAAAGAGCTTAGCAGAGGCCAAGGATCAGGTGAAACAGAAAGGAGCTGGTCAAGTGGGGACTGCAGAAGAGAGAGAGGAGAAGAAGTCAGACGAGAGCTGGGTCAGAAAGGGCTTTGACTGGTTGAAGGACTGGTCACAGTTAAGTGGGTGTTGGTCCTAGGTACCTGTTCGATAGAACAAACACAAGAATAGGGAACAAAGCCATTGAATCAGGAACAAGAACAAGGAAGTTAGTTAAACAAAGCCACCCAGTCATGAACAAGGGCTGACCCATAGCCATTTGTACCTATATAGCTAATGTTATCTGTAGCCTAGCCCTAAATACAAAATATACTTCAAGATAAAACAGTACATTAATCTAAATATTCGTCAACGTTTCAGTTATATATTTTCAAAGTTCTAAATAATGACAACAGATGAATTAGACTTGTATATAGAAACACTACCATCAGCAATTGAAAACTTTTAATTAAGTAGAAAATGAAAGTGAGTTATTCCAAGAGATAAACACCCAGAGGTTTCCAAAAAAATAGATATTTTTATTTTGAGATTATCTCAGGAGATGTAGCAGGGTCTCAAGATAACAACTCACATCGTTTCTCATATTCTCAATCTGTGAAAGCATAAGTACTGTTTCAAAGTTATCACTGAATTAATGTAGTGTGCAGGTAAGCTGATGTGATGTGATTGGTGTGAAGCACAGATTAGATCCATGTTAAGTGCTGCATTGTGGACACTATTCTATGTTTTGCCATTCATAAGGACTGCATTTGGCAGCCTTTTCAAAAGATGGAAGCTATTGCATTGTTTTCTTTCCACTTGCATTCTACTTATGTCCAAAGAAGAGAAAAGAAACTCGCAAAAAGGGAATGGGAATAGATTTCAGTTTAACAATCTTCCCATCACAATGAGCTTCTCTGTATGATGCATACAAGCATAAATGGAATGATAAAGTCAAAACTGAAAGAAGACAGACTACAGTAATACATTTATTAATGTGTGACTGAGGACTTAAAATGACACCAATATGAAAAACGAACCACCAACTACAAAAATAAAGGTAGATATTACAAAAATAAAATGGAAATGTTTCAAACCATCCGTGAATATTGAAATAGTAACTTGGGGCCAGATGTAGCAAAATAACATTTTGCGACTTGCAAATAGCGAGTCATTGCGACTCGCTGTTTGCAAGTCGCAAAATGTTATGCAGAACGGTGTCTCAGACACCGTCTGCAAGTCGGTATGGGGTCGCAATGACCCACCTCATGAATATTCATGAGGTGGGTCGCAAATTGCGGCCCCAAACCGACTATGGGCACTCGCAAACATGGAGGCCTGCTGTAGTCAGCAGACCTTCATGTTCGTGACTGCTTTAAATAAAGCAGTTTTTCTTTTTTTTAAGTGTAGCCCGTTTTCCCTAAAGGAAAACGAGCTGCACTTAAAAAGAAAACCGAAACCTTTAGTTTCGGTATTTTTTCAGGGCAGGGAGTGGTCCCTTGGACCACTCCCTGCCCTGAAAAAATGTTTTTGGGTCCAGTCACAAACTGGAAGGGGTCCCATGGGGACCCCTTCCAATTTGCGAGTGGGTTACCATCCACTTGAAGTGGATGGTAACTGCAACACCATTTGCGACCGCATATGCGGTCGCAAATGGTATTGCATACCACTAGGAATCGCAAATAGGAAGGGAACACCCCTTCCTATTTGCGATTCTGAAATGCATTCTGCGAGTCGGTCCGACTCGCAGAATGCATTTCTGCATAGGAAAATGTGATTTGCAACTCGCAAACTGCAGTTTTTGCCGTTTGCGAGTTGCAATTCCTTTCCTACATCTGGCCCTTGAAGTCTTAAATGGCCTTTTCTCTTCCGATGATGGCCATGTGCATTGATTGATTTAGATTATCAAAACATGGACAAACCATAGCAGAAACTGCTGTGTAATCTTAGTAGAACATTGAAAATGTATTTTTACTTATGTTAAAATGATGTATACAGCCAGAATGTTTTCTTTCAATCAGTGTGCTTGCCTTATGTTTTCAACTAACTCTTGTTCCACTACCCAAGCATACATTATCAAAGGTTTTTATGGATTCATACAACACGAAGGATATTTGTTGACTTTTCCCTAAGAAAATATGTAGGACAAATGTATAATTGTGTGAACAGATTGCCTTTAGTAATCAGCGTATATAGCCTTGTCGCAGAATTAAGCAATATGCCAAATATCGCTTTCAGACTCCAATCCTTATGGTGGCATTGATATCTCTGCTGCAGTCAAAGAGCATCATGAACATGCTTGTGGTAGAGGTTGATGGTGATATTAATAACCCCCGTGGAATTCAATTGGTATGTCTGAATACCAGTTATTAATGCAATACATTTTTTATAAAACGTGTAAAAGGGAGGAAGGAACAATATGACTGGCCCCAGAGATATGAAGTGTATAATCAACCAGGAACCATATCCTGACACTGGATAACTAAATAGCTTTATTCATGTACAGCATACACAAAAAAGAAATACGCCTGAGGAGTTATATCTTAAATCAAGCAACAAAGTTGGAGCAAACAGACTATGAGCTACACCAAATAGGTGAAACATGAGGCACTGTTTGCAGGTGCAGCACACAGAACAGATATACCCATCACGTCCTGAAACAGGTTGCAGTCACAGTGGTTATGTTCAAGATGGGGCTGGCCCTAACATCTCAATACTGTAAACTGAGAAATGAAGAAACTCAAACTGTTCTGTTAAAATCACCATCCATCCTCACAGAAAAGGTTGTACTACTTAAAAAAAATGGCTAATGCAGCACAGGTAACCCCGGTATCCAAATATAACAATAAACAAGCATTGGCAATGCTGATAGGTGTGGGGTTAAAGGAATGTTGTACGGTAATACTGTCAAATCAGACCTAAAAATCCATGTAGGTTAATGAATGCCCTCCTCCCATCTGTGTTGCTGCCAGTTATCTAGTTAGCTAAGACACTGTAACAGCATTCCAATGCCATGTGTGTACCTCAAAAATTTCAAGCTTAGGCAGCTTGATAAATAAACAAAATGATCAAATCTGGGTGTAGGGCAAGCACTTTTTCTTTGTGGAAGCACACAACTTCCGCAGAATCAAATTGTGTACTCCTGCCTCCCAACATGAGGGCGGAGCAAAAGCCCCTCTCTAGTAATCCTCCCACAATTGCCTGGCATCAGCTGCTCTGTGAAGCCCGCAGGCGTGGCCGTCCTTTAGGGCGGAGGAGCCATGCTCCTTCACCTTTTGCCCCTCATGAAGAGTGTCTGTCAGGCTGAACAAAGGTCAGCCTGACAGACACTCTTCATGTTCAGGTCAGGCAGCCAGGAGCAGACATGTGTGATTTGCGCAGACTCCTGGCTGATGGAGCTGAACTTTGCTGGGCTGAGGAGGTCACAGCTCCTATGGGCGTGACCTCCTCGGCTCAGCAAAGGTGCCTTGAGACCCTTCTCTGGGTGACGAGGAAAGCATCACCCATTGACTTCGACCTGGGCACTTCAGGTTTAAGCCCTGAAGCGCCCAGGGGGAGTGTCAATCAGTGACACTTCGTCACAGAGTGGGGGGGGTTAGCAGTCTCACTGACCTCATCCCACTCTGTGACGAGGCTGGGACTGCTGCCTTCCCTCATTGGCTGAGGGAAGGCAGCAGTCCCAACCCTCCTGGGACCTTGAGGATGAAGGTAAGTGTGTGTGTGTGTGAGATCTTTTAAAATGAATGTTTGGTGTGTGCATGCATGTTTGAATATTATGAGTGTTGTTAATGGCTGTGCGTGCGTGCGTGCGAGTGTGTGTGTGAAAGAATGAGCATGTGTGTGTGTGATCTTTTAAAATTAATGTTTGGTGCGTGCGTGCATGTTTGAATGTTATGAGAGTTGTTAATGGATGTGTGTGCATGCGTGTGTGAAAGAATGAGTGTGTGTGTGTGTGATCTTTTAAAATGAATGTTGTGTGCGTGTGTGCATGTTTGAATGTTATGAGTGTTGTTAATGGATGTGCGTGCATGTAGGAAGGTAGCCTCTTTCTAACCTTGTTACCCCCACTTTTGGCCTGTTTGTGAGTATATATCAGGGTGTTTTTACTGTCTCACTGGGATCCTGATAGCCAGGGCCCAGTGCGCATAGTGAAAACCCTATGTTGTCAGTATGTTTGATATGTGCCACTGGGATCCTGCTAGCCAGGACCCCAGTGCTCATAAGTTTGTGGCCTATATGTGTTCCCTGTGTGGTGCCTAACTGCATCACTGAGGCTCTGCTAACCAGTACCTCAGTGTTTATGCTCTCTCTACTTTTAAAATTGTCACTGCAGGCTAGTGACTAATTTTACCAATTCTGATTGGCACACTGGAACACCCTTATAATTCCCTAGTATATGGTACCTAGGTACCCAGGGTATTGGGGTTCCAGGAGATCCCTATGGGCTGCAGCATTTCTTTTGCCACCCATTGGGAGCTCAGACAATTCTTACACAGGCCTGCCACTGCAGCCTGCGTGAAATAACATCCACGTTATTTCACAGCCATTTTACACTGCACTTAAGTAACTTATAAGTCACCTATATGTCTAACCCTCACTTAGTGAAGGTTAGGTGCAAAGTTACTTAGTGTGTGGGCACCCTGGCACTAGCCAAGGTGCCCCCACATTCTTCAGGGCAAATTCCCCAGACTTTGTGAGTGCAGGGACATCATTACACGTGTGCACTACATTTAGATCAACACCTATATGTAGCGTCACCGTGGTAACTCCGAACAGGGCCATGTAACATGTTTAGGATCATGGAATTGTCACCCCAATACCATCCTGATATTGGCGGGACAATTCCATGCATCCCCAGGTCTCCAGCATAGAGCCCGGGCACTGCCAAACTAACTTTCCGGGGTCTCCTCTGCAGCTACCGCTGCTGCCAACCCCTCAGACAGGTTTCTGCCCCCCTGGGGCCCGGCCAGCCTGGTCCCAGGAAGGCAGAACAAAGGATTTCCTCTGATAGAGGTTGTTACACCCTCTCCCTTTGGAAATAGGTGTGAAGCGCCTGGGAGGAGTAGCCTCTCCTGGCCTCTGGAAATGCTTTGAAGGGCACAGATCGTGCCCTCCTTGCATAAGCCAGTCTACACCGGTTCAGGGATCCCCCCAGCCCTGCTCTGGTGCAAAACTGGACAAAGGAAAGGGGAGTGCCCAGAGCTCCTCCAGTGTGTGCCAGACCTCTGCCATCTTGGATGCAGAGGTGTGAGGGGACAATGGACAGCTCTGAGTGGCCAGTGCCAGCAGGTGACGTCAGAGACCCCTCCTGATAGGTGCTTACCTTTCTCTGTAGCCAATCCTCCTCTGTGGGCTATTTAGGGTCTCTCCTTTGGGTATCTCAATAGAAAACGAATGCAAGAGCTCACCAGAGTTCCCCTGCACTTCTCTCTTCGACTTCTGCCAATGATCGACTACTGACTGCTTTAGGACGCCTGCATAACCGCAACAAAGTAGCAAGAAGACTACCAGCAACATTGTAGCGCCTCATCCTGAAGCCTTTCTTAACTGTTTCCTGGTGGTGCATGCTCTGAGGGCTGTCTGCCTTCACCCTGCACTGGAAGCCAAGAACAAATCTCCAGTGGGTCGACAGAATCTTCCCCCTGCCAACGCAGTCACCAAACTTCTGCATTACCGGTCCTCTGGGTCCCCTCTCCTCATGACGAGCGTGGTCCCTGGAACACAGGAGCTGTGTCCAAGTGTCTTCGACAGTTCAGTAGCCCTTCTTTTCAGATTTGGTGGAGGTAAGTCCTTGCCTCCCCACGCCAGACAGTAATCCAGTGTACTGCGTGAACTGCAACTGCTCAGGCTTCTGTGCACTTTTGCAAGACTTCCTTTGTGCACAGCCTAGCCAAGGTCCCCAGCACTCCGTCCTGCATTGCCCAACTCGCTGAGTTGGACTCTGACGTCGTGGGGCCCTCCTTTGTTGTTCTGAGTTGACTGTCATCCTCAGATCTTCTAAGTGCCTGTTCAGGTGCTTCTGCGGGTGCTGTCTGCTTCTGTGTGGGCTCTCTGTGTTGCTGAGCGCCCCCTCTGTCTCCTTCTCCAAGGGGCGACCTCCTGGTCCTTCCTGGGCCCTGGCAGCACCCAAAATCCTTAATTGCAACTCTTGCAGCTAGCAAGGCTTGTTTGCGGTCTTCCTGCGTGGAAACAACTCTGCATCCTCCAGCACGCCGTGGGACATCTTGTGACAAAAGGAGAAGTTCCTGACACCTTCCGTTGTTGCAGAATCTTTGGCTTCTTCCACCAAGAGGAAGCCCTTTTGCACCTTCAGCTGGGGTTTAGTGGGATCCTTGCAAGACTCTTGGACGTGGTCCCCTTCCTTTAGAGGTCCTCAGGTCCAGGAATCCGTTTTCAGTGCTTTGCAGTCAGTTGTTGTCCTTGCAGAATCCCTCGACATTACTGTCTTTCTGGGGCAGTAGGTTAACTTTACTCCTACTTTTCAGGGTCTTGGGGTGGGGTATCTTGGACACCCTTAGTGTTTTCTTACACTCCCAGCGACCCTCTACACACTACACTAGGTCTGGGGTCCATTTGTGGTTCGCATTCCGCTTTTGGAGTATATGGTTTGTGTTGCCCCTAGGCCTATTTCTCCCTATTACATTCTCTTGTGTTCTACAGTGTTTGCACTACTTTTCTAACTGTTTAGTTACCTGATTTGTTTGGTGTATGTATATTTTGTGTATTTTACTTACCTCCTAGGGGAGTATATCCTCTGAGATATTTTGGGCATATTGTCACTAAAATAAAGTACCTTTATTTTTAGTAACTCTGAATATTGTGTTTTCTCATCATATAGTGCTAAGTGATATAAGTGGTATAGTAGAAGCTTTGCATGTCTCCTAGTTCAGCCTAAGCTTCTCTGCTATAGCTACCTCTATCAGACTAAGCTGCTAGAACACCTCTAATCTACTAATAAGGGATAACTGGACCTGGCACAAGGTGTAAGTACCACAAGGTACCCACTATAAGCCAGGCCAGCCTCCTACAGTGCGTGCGTGTGTGTGTGTAAATGAGTGTGTGTGATCTTTTAAAATAAATGTTTGGTGCGTGCATGCATGTTCAAATCTTATGAGTGTTGTTAATGGATGTGCGTGTGTGTGTGTGAAAGAATGAGTGTGTGTGCTCCCCCCCTCTCCAAAAGCTGCCAGCCGCCACTGGAAGCCAGACCATAAAAATGACCAAAAGTTGGGCAAAAAAAACTGGATGAAGTTTTCAGGTAGAGGAGGTTGCTACATTATGTACAGTAGCTGCACTCTGTCACTTCCCCTTTAAAAATGGAAAAAAAATTTCATGCTCAAAAAACGATGCTCTCAAATAAAAACAAAATCCACACAACAGGGAATACAACCACTGCTCACCTGTCTAGCCTTCGTTCAATGCTAAGCCTTTCCACACAATAAATCTGTTGAGGCAAGGTGGTTAAATTACGTAATGTTGGCCATTTGAGGTCACAGACATTTTGAGAAATGGACGTTGATGTGCAAGATTATTCTGGCATAATGCACCTTTCACCCAAGTTTAGAATCAAGCAGAGGCTAAGGCATTCGTACATCTTGGTAATGCAAAACCCACAGCTAACCATCCAAGGTTAAATAGTGTTCATTTCTACAGCGGTGATCTCGTCCTGTAGAACTGAAGATAAATGGTTCACACAGTCCTCATTTTGTATTTTTCATTTTGGGACATTAGGTCGTATCACAGTAATCAGTAGACATTCAGGACACAAGAGATGCAATCAAATATTGAAGCCTTAAATCAATATCCCTTGAAGGGACAGCAATAAACATGCTTAGGCGTTCTGTGTACACAGTTTCTGACATTGACAACAAATAAAAATTGTTCCCAGATTCTGATAAAATGGCCACGTATTCACATTTGTTTTTCAATGATTGGTCTTTTAATTTTTAACTCAAAAATTGCTGGCCATACTTTTTTTTTAAAATGGGTCTCCCTGTGTTGGGACAGCGTTTATGTTAGAAAAGCTATGAGATGAAGGAAACGTCATGCAAACAACTTCCACGTGATTTCGACGTTTTATTCCACTATTCAATAGATTACATTAAAGTGAACTGAAAACGTCTTACCACACTGTTCCCCTCTACTCTGTAAACTGTGCGCCATGCCAAAAGTGTAATAACTAGATGGTGGTCTTAGCTGTTGGTAGTTCAGCAGAGAACTAAACATTCTGCAGTATAAATTAGCTAGACAAGTAGTTCTCTCTTCTGTGGGTGAATACACATTGAGGTTACAGATAACAATACTCGTGCCAGTCATAGAGGGTCACTTAAAGGTCGCCAGGGGTCACAACTGCGATCCCTGGCTTGACCCTTAAGACCCATGGCACTGCCTTTGAGAACCCTGGCCTCAGATCTGGCCAAATCACTGCCAGGAACACAGGGGCAGCTCATCCTTATGGATATAGGTTGAGTGTCCACTTTGTGTAATGTAGAAATAGATTCCATTTAGCTGGACTATGATCCTATTTGGCAGCTGAGGTAAGTAAGCAATGATTTGAAATGTATGTTGTGTGAGTGGATGTGGGTGAGTGTGCTTATGTAAGAGAAAGTGTGTGTATGAGTGAATGTGTATATGTGTAAGCATATCTATGTGAGTGAAAGTAAAAGTCAAATGGTGGGTGATGTCACTTTCACTACCCCTGTCATTTTGATGGTGACAGTTAGGAATGGATCGTCAAAATAGTGCGATGTTATCTAGAGCCATTATCTGTGCTTCAGAATAATTCAAGCTTCCTCACCATATTTTTTATCTCATTAACTGGAACTCGTGGTAAAACAACATTGCTCTAAATAAGTGAATTCACTGACCAATTCATACATATACATTCATGCATGTATGTGGCATTTCTAGCCAAAAGGCAGGAGAGCCCTTCATTAGGTAATAGACAAGCATAAAGTCAGTGAGTGTTAGATGGGTTATGGACTGTTAATAAATTGTGATGTAGTGTTCTTTAAAGTGTTGAACTCCCCCCTAAATTTGAACAGTGTTGGGGCAATCCTGGTGGATATGGTGATGTTGTTCCAAATCCTGGGTACATAAATGGAAAAAGGCCTGCTGTCTTGCCTTTTTTTTACACTTTTTATTCTGCAATCTGATGATGTTCTGGATGTGGGTGTGCTGAGAACCCCCAGAGACGGTTAGCTTTTCTGGAAGATAAGTGGGGTGCTGATTGTGATGTCTTTGTAAATGATAAAGCTGGTTTTGAAGATGATGTGGGCAGACAAGGGGAGCCAATAAAGTTCCATCTAGGTAACTCTGAATGAGGCCTTTGGAGTAGATGCTGTTTGGGTGTAGTGTTAAAAAATATTGAAAATATTGTACAAAGCATTATGGCTGCATTTTTCATTCTTCACAGAGAATCAAATGCTCCTGAGGTCGACCAACCTTTGGACTGTGTAAGTGGTGTGGTGAAACATCAACAATATTTCAACAACACCCAAACAATGTAGACACCATGATCAATGTAGTGACGGAAGGAAAACTCCAATCAGGAATAAAGTAAAACAAATGATTACAAGCTCAAAGTCATGAAAACAGTGTGCAAAGCCAAGTTATGAAGATACATAATCATCAATGGTCGATCAAGGTGTTGAAATAGATTCAGGCGAACTAACGTTAATAAAACTAAGCATTCAAGAAGAAGAATACATTACATCAATAAGACTATCTGAGACACAGATATTAATCGCTCAGAATTTACAATCATTAGTCAATTCAAATTTAGCAGAGTCAAAAATCTTTGGCTGGACACCGGTCAACCCTATACCTAACTAAATCAGGGAAATACATGTGTGGGGAGGAACACAAGCAGACAAAATATGAAAAATACAAAAAGGACAAAAATAATTTGGTAAAAGATAATCTAGGACTGCAGAACACTACGTTTGTCAAAAGTTAAATAAAAAGAGAAAGCGTCAGCATATGAGAAGCTCAGTTATGAGTCTTCGGAAGGGACAAATAAAAGGATTACTAAGGGCCTGATTAGGAGTCTGGCGGTCAGACTGCCAGACCTTCAATACATCAAGGGGGAGGCTGCCACCAAGCCAGTGGTCTCTCCACTGTCGTATTATGATATTTCTGCTGGACTGGCCAGCGGAAACAGTGCAATGGCATTGGCTTTGGGTCTTAGAGACAGCCTAGACGATTGTTGCTGCACACAGCACACTCGGAATGTGCACTGTCTGCCACAGCAGACAGTGCACATTCCTAGTGTGCTGACAGGGGGGCTCCAAATGTGCCTTTCCACCAGCCGTTTCATGGTGGTGAAACTGTCATGAAAAGGCTGGTAGAAAGGAAAGTCGTGATCAACACAGCAGTGCCAAATGTGACACCGCCATGCATGACCACGGCTTTCTGCACCACCGGCACTGCAGGATCTATGATCCTGGAGGTGTCAGCACTGTTGTGGCGGTCTGACCGCCAGCATCCTAATCTGGCAGTCAGAGCACCAAGGATGAGGCGGTCGGACCGCCACAGTGAGTGCGGTGGTCTGTACTCATAATCAGACCCTAAATCTGAAAAGGGCATTTCAAGGGTAAGGGCAATTGGTAGAGAGGAAGATACCTCACAAAGAGATACAGCATTTAGAGACTCTTCATCAGCAAGATATCAAGATTAACAAGGCATCTGCAAGCATCTGGGTCTGCAAAGGAAAGCTCAGAACATTTCTGCAGAGTGACCAAAGTTCAAAAGTCCATTGATATTTCAAATTACAGAAAAAAACAATGATTTGCCAAAGGTACCAGTTCCTGTTATGTTGAAAAACCATCAACCTATGAGGGATAATCAGAAGTCTCCAAATTGAAAAAAACATATATCTTCCCAAGTCTGTCATGGGAACATCTCCTTTCCGTGTGACTCCAAGCAGGTTTGAAACAAATGTACACGATCACAGTCGATGTTCCATCAAATTTTTCCCTTTCAAAGATAAAGAATTAACCTTTCCACATTTAAACAATGAGGCCCATATTTATACTTTTTTAGCGCCACGTTTGCGTCATTTTTTGACGCAAAAGCGGTGCAAACATACAAAATACAATCATATTTTGTAGGTTTGCGTCACTTTTGTGTCAAAGAATTACGCAAATGTGGCGCTAAAAAAGTATAAATATGGGCCTGAGTCTATTACATAAGGACTTTGCTTCTCATGGGAACAAAATCTGAAAGAAGACTTCACTTTATGAAAAAATAATTCAACACTTTCACATGACTGCAAAATGCAAACTCTCCTGGCCTAACTGATGCTAACACATGGGGAAATATGAAATGCATTTAATTAATAAGTTTTAGCAAAACACATATAATATGCAAACATATAAAATTCAACATTATTAATATTTAATCAATGTGAGCAATACATTTCATTTCAAATAAAAAAAAGCGTTGTTATTGCATTCTGTTAGAAATGGGGTCTTTGGTTGACAGTCAGGTTACCCCCTGTTCAAGCAAGGACCCTCAGTCTAGTCAGGGTAAAAGAGAATCACCCTCAGCTAACCCCTGCTTACCCCCTTGGTAGCTTGGCAGAGCAGTAGGCTTAACTTCAGAGTGCTAGGTGTAAAGTACGTGTGCCAACACACACATTAACTTAATGAAAACACTACAAAATGACACAACACAGGTTTAGATAAATAGGAAATATTTAGCTAAACAAAACAAGACCAAAACAACAAAACTCCACAATACACAAGTCAAGTTATCGATAAAAATGCAAAAAGTGTTTTAAAGTAGTTTTAAACACACACTAACACTGTTAGTGTGAAAATGTACCTTGGGTGCGTCAAAAATAACGCTGCACGGGCGAGTGTGCGTCAAAAAGGGCTTGCGATGCGTTGATTCCACTCACGAGCGGGACCTTGCGTCGTTTCTCCTTTCACTGGGTCCCAGCTCCCTTTGTGTCACTGTCTAGTGTGAGACGCAACCAGCCCAACTGTCAAACTGACCCAGACAGGGAATCCACAAACAGGCAGAGTCACAGAAATGGTATAAGCAAGAAAATGCTCACTTTCTAAAAGTGGCATTTTCAAACACACAATCTTAAAATCAACTTTACAAAAAGATGTATTTTTAAATTGTGAGCTCAGAGACCCCAAACTCCACATGTCCATCTGCTCCCAAAGGAAATCTACACTTTAATCAGATTTAATGGTAGCCCCCGTGTTAACCTATGAGAGGGACAGGCCTTGCAACAGTGAAGAACGAATTTAGCAATAGTTCCCTATCAGGACATATAAAACACATTACTATATGTTCTACGTTAACCATACACTGCACCCTGCCCTTGGGGCTACCTAGGGCCTACCTATGGGGTGTCTGACATGTAAGAAAAGGGAAAGTGTAGGCCTAGCAAGTGGGTACACTTGCCAAGTCGAATTTACAGTTAAAACTGCACACACAGGCACTGCAATGGCAGGTCTGAGACATGATTACAGAGCTACTTATGTGGGTGGCACAAACAGTGCTGCATGCCCACTAGTAGCATTTGATTTACAGGCCCTAGCACCTCTAGTGCACTTTACTAGGGACTTACTAGTGAATCAAATATGCCAATCATGGATACGCCAATTACATACACATTTTGTAAAGGAGCACTTGCACTTTAGCACTGGTTAGTAGTGGTAAAGTGCTCAGAGTAACCAAAAAACAGCAGAATCAGAGTCCAACACACATCAACAACCTGGGGAACAGAGGGAAAAAGTTAAGAGAGACCACGCTAAGGATAAGAAGTCTAACACATTTCATTAAGTATAAAAAATAAGTGCATTTCCATTATTGTGCATTCATTTTCAAGCTGGTAATCTTTCATTAATCACATGAAATATATAGTTTCTATATGCACTAGTAGTTTAGAGTCTAAGGGCCATATGTACAAACACATTTTCCCATAGACACAGAATGGGCAAAACTGCTTGCTACATCTGGCCCTAAATTACATTTTAACATCAGTTTTAACCTTCTAAAATATGATTTAATTCAAAAGGCACCTAAGTCGAACTTTGAAATACAAGCAATTGCACATTTAATGTGTGTCAGTGCAGCTTTCTTCATACGTTTTTCTACTCTTTTACTTTCATAAGTTTACACTAGTCACATCTTGGTGACTTTTGTGACACGAGTGACAGCATTAAAATTTAACCTCTATCTGTATACATGGTATAAGTAAAACTAGGTAGCAGCATGCTATTTTTTCACACAAAAAATCAGACATGATGTTAGAATTTACTGCAGTGATTGGACTCAAACGTTATGGAATGCCAATAGTTGTTTTTTTTGTTTTATTTTGCTTTTTTTCACAACTGGTAATTTTGTAATATATTTTTAAATAAGTATTGGAAACAAAATTTGCATTTTTAACATTGGGGATTTGTTAAAATGAGATACACTCTGTAATTCGCTGTTTGTAAAAAAAATGGTGAAACGTAACACAATGAGTGCCATCGTCCGCTTTTTATATATTCACAAGCCTGAATGTCTCATAAATCAATTTTCAGTAGAGCCATAATTTAAGAGTGGGATACATTCTTTGAACTAGACCATTCATTTTGTATGGCAAAATATCATCCAATTCTGCCAATCAACAACAATGCTACTAGGTTGAATTAAAAAAAACATATGTGACAAATGACATCTTGCAATTTACAAATTACAATGGGGGGATTGCCCATTTCCGTTTACTCTGAAGCCTACTTTAAGCTGATATTTCTGTACCAGCTCCCAATATCCTCTAAAACTCGAGATCTGGATTTACTCTTTCGCATACATGTTTTAGATGTTGTGGACGCCAACAGTTCCGGTGAGAAATTACTCGAAACAATCGACCACTGTCTTACTGAGGGCTTTAGTGTTTTTTCAGCTGTGAGCAATGATTACTCTTGCTACGATGATGCTTTAAAAATCAAGCTGTAGCTGTAACCCTCATTCGCCCCAAGCATGACAGTAACAGCAGATGGTTCAAGCCCAACACCCACCAAAACAATTGAAAATGGAGGTCCAACACTCAATCTGCCTTGAACAGTTTACAAACAGGTGATTACTGTCTGTCTCAAACTTCTACCATTGATGGCAAAGAAACTGCAGAATCGAAAAACCAGTGCAATTTTGTATTTAGTCCGGGAATATTTAAAGAACATTTATGTTTTAGTAGTGCTGTAGTGTAGACTCTTTATTCTTGTAATACTCATCTTTTCAGGATTTCATGTAAAAAAGTGTGAGGATCCAGTGGCATGCGGAGAAGGCAGAACACGGAGCTTAGGTTATAGCACTTTGAACAAAGAAGAACACACTATTAAGAGGTACCCTGACCACAAGTAAAACATCAGAAGATATAATTATGATGTCACCCACTCACCAGCAGTGGCCCGCCGCAAATCTGAAGGGGAGCGGCGGGCAGGGGGTGCACAGGAGGAAATAAAAAATCATAATCTGTTTCTGCTGCTGTCGTCGGCTGCCTTGATCCTCTTCCCTCGATGGTGTTTGTGTTCCAGCAGTCCCTGGGACACGAGCACAGGCTCCCCATGCAATTCTGGTGCTGCTCTCATACTATACCTAGCATGAGCAAGATAAGAGAGAACGTCTACTTATAGACATTGAAGCCCTAGAGAAAGAGATCCAGGACACAAATCTTAAAGAGGCAATAGGCAAGAATTACAACATCTTGAGGGATGTACTCCAGAAACATCAAGAATATATCAAGGAAAAGAAAATGCGCAAACTAAGACGCAATGCCAACGACTACATCAAAGGCAGGGTTTTCACATATGCCCACAAGTTCGACAATATGAACAGTGATAGACAGGACAATAGGGCAACAGTACCAGCAGTACCATCGGTGTCCCATGTCACAACCAGTGACACAGACCTGTCCAGCTGTTCCAGCTTTACAAGTGAGGAGAAGTGTGGCTCAATGGTTAGAGCAGCAGACCCTGAAGCAGAGATCTGGCTCAAGACCAGGGTTCAAGTCCTGCTTCGGCAGGTCTTGGGCTCAATTCCCCTTGACCAGATAATTCTCGCCTCGGTGCCTAATCTAATTCATGGGTCCAACTCTGGGCAATAGTTTGCTTAATCTCCACAATGGCCCCAACAGCGCTTGGATGCCTGGCTTCACCCTGGGGGTGCTCAGGAGTGGGCGCCTCACAGGGAAAAGCCAGGAGGGGTTCCATAGCGGTATGAGTACAGCACCTTGAGACCCTAACGGGTGAGTAGTGCGCTATACAAGTGCTAATTTACAAGTGATGAAGCCAGCAGTCTCCCACACGAACAGAGAGCCATTTCTGGCAATAAATCGACTTTTTTGTTAGAAATGGAAAGGTTCCGCAGGGGGCAAAAACACAACAGAATGGCTTAATCCACATATGTAAGAGAACCAGAAGGGGAAAGAGAAAAGGTGTCCGAACCAGCAACAAACAAAACCGGGGTGACCATAAGATCAGTTGCACGCAACATTAAGAACTAGACAACCTCACAACCCATAGTGAGGACCTTTGTGTCATTAATTTGTCTGACACAACACTTGACAATGACCAACTAAGTGTTCTCAGGAAGGGACTAGGCTTTGTACCTATGTCTTTTCCAGACTTCACAGAAATACACATTGATCTCTTTAAATTTGTACGCAAATGTAAACTATTGAAACATTTCAACCGCAGACAGCAACCCATTTTAGGCAGTAGGGAGGACGCAGTTCCTTGTGAACTCTCCATTGGCAACCTAAAAGATATACAGACTCTCCTCTCCTTAGAGGACATTGGCAATAACGATACCATACCGACCTGCGAAGACATTGTAGCTGATTTGGGCATCACCAATTCAGCAACATGCACTAGTGGTCTCAAACCTCGCTCCAGGTACACTCCCATTCTATCACCCGACAACTCAATTGATGTTTTTTACAAACTAGTAACCAAGGAACTTTACCATTTGGAAAACCAATATACACATGGACGGAAAACATTGACACACAATCTAAGTCCACAGGAGCACAGGGCCTTGCGAACCCTTGACCATAGTGGAGATATAGTAATCAAAGAGGCCGACAAAGGGGGCAATATCGTCATTATGAACCGGCTAGACTACATCAAAGAAATTGACAGGCAACTTCAAGATCAAGAGGCTTACTGTAAACTTCATGGCAACCCTATAGGCACGATTACTAAAGACATAGAAAACAAACTTGGCTTCTGGAGAGACAGAGGTCTCCTAACAGATGTTGAATACAAATACCTCTACAATCCCACGCCCAGTTTCCCGTGCATATACACCCTCCCCAAAGTACATAAACAGGCAGCTTTTCCACCTGGCAGACCCATCATTTCTGGCATCAATTCCCCCACTGAAAAACTCTCTGAATTCATTGATCTTCACTTACAACCCTTCGTTTGTAACTTACCCTCATACATCAAGGACACCACCCATCTCCTTAGTCTTATTGCTGACTTTGAATGGACTGATGGCCTCACCCTTGCCACATTAGATGTCACTTCCCTGTACACCTGCATACCAAAAGAAAAGGGTATGATTGCCGTACAGCATTTTTTGGACAAGAGGGAAGCTTACCTTTTACAACACTCCACCATGCTAATGGACCTGATTGACCTCGTTATGGACAACAATGTCTTCTTACATGAGGGGGCCTGGTAAAGACAAAAGCAAGGGGTCGCCATGGGAGCGAAATTTTCACCATCTTTTGCAAACCTGTCTATGGGACACTATGAACACCATCACTTGTGGAATAGAGGCCCGCCAGAACTCACGCAACACATCATATACTGGGGCCGCTACATTGATGATGTTCTTCTCTTTTGGTCAGGCAATTCCACCACACTAGATCTCTTTATCCAATACCTGAACACCAATTGCTACAATATACATTTTACCAGCCATTCTAGTACAAACAGTGCAGATTTCCTAGACCTTTTTATCAAAGGGAACCACATTCTCTCTAAACTTTTCAGAAAATCTAAGGCCTCTAACTCGCTCCTACATGCCACTAACTCACACCTACATTCTCAAATCAAAGCCATCCCCTTTGGTGAAGCTGTAAGAATCAGACGTAATTGTCAAGAAGATCAGGATTTCCCGAAACAAATAAAAATCCTAGAACATCGTTTTTTGAACCGAGGGTATCCCAGTAAACTGCTAGGTCACACACATGATCAAATATTGAGAGTAAACAGAACATCCCTACTTACTAAGAAGTCACCCAGACAGGCTGATAAAAAGAGGTCTCTATCATTTATAACCACCTACAGTTGTGCCAGCGCAGACGTATTCAAGATCCTTAAAAGCTATTGGCATATACTAGTATCACATGAGACCCTGAAAAAAGGTCTCAAGAATCAACCAGAGATGATTCATCGCAGGGGACGCACTTTGAGGGACCAGTTGTGTCACAATTTCTTACCCACAACCACGAAAGACAAGTGGCTTCCCTCACCACCCCTGGGTTTCTACAAATGTGGTCACTGCAATGTGTGAGAATTTGTCCAGGATAAGACAAAGGAATTTTCTCATAACACAGGTGTGACACACACCATTAAACAATTCATGAACTGTAACACCAAGTTCATTGTATACTGTATTATCTGCACCTGTAAAAAGATCTATGTTGGGAGCACCATCAGACCATTCAAAGAAAGACTACAGGAACACATTAGGGCTATCAAAAACAATAATATTGACTATCTCTTTGCGGTTCATTATAATCTCTGGAACACCCACTGCAAGAAAGACTGGGTACACGCACACATGGAATTGCCACCCTAGGCAGTTGCCCAAGGGGTGGTAATAAGACTCTCCGGCTTAGACAACTAGAGAGTAGATGGATCATTAAATTACGTGAGGTGGAGGGGGGGTCTAAATTCTGACAAAGACTTACACGTCTTTCTATAGTTTACCTGCATTAACAACATGTTTTTCAGGGGAATGATTATGTCCAAAACGACATTTGTTTTCTGTACATGTAGATTTTGTCTTTCTCGCTGTAAGTTGTTAACATACACTTGTGATAGTTGAATGATGACTCTTTATGTCTCTACCATGTTTTATTTAATAAGTGTTCATGTTTCATTAACAATATGAAATTGTTTCATGTTTTTACACAGTTGTATTGAGTACTTTACTTGATGTCCCCTACGTCATTTTTAAGGTGCATTTAAACCTTACATGACCATTTTTGTTCTTTGTTTGACTCTTATAAAAGTAATCGCTTTCGGATATTGCCATCTATGTATCCTGTATCTGTCTAACACACACGAAATATATGTGGTGCAACTCTCTTTCAACCTTGCATTGTTCTCTCACCCTCATTCATCATTCACGCACCATTTTCTGTTTTCAATTATCATCTTAAGTTTCATACCCTTCCCAACATGGCGCTTATTTTCGGCAGTTCCACAATAGTCCGTTGTCTCTTTCCTTTCCCTAGTTAGTTCTAAAAGAGCAGCTAATTACCAGCGCACTATTCACATGCGACGCCGGTAATAGATCATCGAGTATCCTGATGCGGGCCGGAGGTATGTTTTTGACGGTCTTTTTTCAGGCATTTTGATTTTAGCAGACACGCTACTCTCTACATAACGGTCCCAGCAGGTATTCACAGCATGGCACACACGTTTGTTTACGAGTGTGCGCCATTTCTCCATTTCTTGTTCTGTTTGTCCTGCTTTATATTAATCCCCTGTTTGCATATCCTGGGCAACTTTCATCTGTCACTTTTCCCAGCTCAGCATTACCCTTTGTGCAAAACGCACATTTTTCGACATACTGCTTACGCTTTCCAGAGAGAGCCATTTTTGCCTTTATCTTATGTTATGGTTACCGACATTTGCGTGCTTTACAAATTCACCCATTAAATTACATATAAGTGATGCAAAACACTAACTGAAGGTTCAACACATTCGTTTTTCAATTGTTCAGTGCCACCACAGCAGCAGGACTCTTCTTTCTAACATTTGGGATAATGGCTTATCCATATTGTGGTTTGCCTAACTACCAGCGGCAAAAACAAGTTTTATGTATTGTCTTTCCCTAGGGGGCACTGTTATGCTATCCACTTATCTCTATGTGAGCATTTCGTTTTTGACTAGACCTGGCTGCATCCTATTGCCCATATCCTTGTTCTCCCATGCCCCTGTGGCCAATATCAAAGACTTGCATCTTTACGCTTGCATGATTCCCTCTTCCACATTCAGGCTTATCATGGTCTTCAGCTACTCCGTACATCACTCAACATATCATCCTTTAATATACTAGCGGATATTGGAATTTTGGAACACCTTTGGATACTTCCATGCTTTGGAGGTACGCTCTTCGTTTCTACTCTAGACTTTGTCCCGCATGCTTTTGTCTTCTCCTTTTTTCTTTCCTCTTTTTTCTTTTCTCTTCCTCTTTTTGATAACTAAGAATTCGCCTCCCCTGTATCATACTCCCACACGGAGTCTTTCTTCAAACTTCTCGCACAAGCACTGGGGCTCTCTCTTTATGTGACTGTGCTTCTACTCACTGGGCTGTTGGTCTTCCGAACATGAGGATTGTACTTACCATCTGATACTGTGCCCAAGATGTCTTATTGGGCCAGAAGTAATTTCCATCCAGAGACATTATAGATGAATAAAGTGAAACTTTTCACACATCTGCGATGTGCCGTGGTTTTCTCTCTTGCATTTTCCGACTGTGACCTCTCCTAGGTAACAGTTTACGCACCCTGTGGCTGGGTGTATAATCATTTGGGCACTCCTTCTATTTTACAGCCTTTACCATCATGGATTCCGCAACAAGACGTTAGCTTACTTTTGAGAAGTGCGCTCCTTTCTCCACACAGCCACAGCCTTTGTTGTTATTTGTATATATATACCTAGCATGAGAGCAGTGTCAGGATTGGTCTGAGTGGCTTTGTCTGCCACTCAGACAGTGCAGTGTGGTCTGTGCAGTTTCTCCAACCCAGCTGTGCTGCACAGCCGGGTTGGCAAAACCTAAGTGAGCATGTCAATTTGGCTGGCCTAAGATCGATGGCCAAACTGACATGCACACTTAGTATACTGACTCCACTCCTTCTTCTCTCCCCTCCCATGGACCAGCCCCGCCCCTCTCTGCACATGCTGGCTGAGCCAGCAGCTGAAAAATAAAAAGATATTAGAATATTGTTTTCTTTTTCAGCTGCTGACTCCGTCAATGGGGCAACTATCCTTCGCCATTGCGAAGGAGTCCCCCCGCCACTCAGACTGATGTTCTCTTATTGCTGCTTCCTCTATCACAACCTTTTCCTGACACTTTCTTCCTGTATCACCCTCTAGCCCTTCTTGCTTCTATACCTACACCCCTATCCTACCTTTTGTCTCTCTCTTTACAAGTACTCTTCCATGTCATTCTCTCCCACCATTGCTCTTGCTGCCTAAATTTTGCACTTTATTGTTCCCGCCATTCTGTATCTCACTCTCTCATTCTCTCTCTCACTCTAATTCCATCTTAGTATTGCTGAATGCCTTTTACTTGCTCGCTTCCTCCATTTTGAGATCCCTCACTTTTACTTTTCGGACCATATTGCCACCCTGAATTTCTTGCTCTTGTCTTCTCACTTATTCACCCACACTCTCTTCCTCTCTAAATAATTTTAGCCTTCTCTTTCTGGCACTCCATTGCTCTGTATCTTTCCCTCGTCCCCTCTTCACGTCACTCTAGCCCTCACCATCTTCTCCACTCTCTTTCTCTCTGTGTCCCTGCCTATGGCAAAATCTATCATTTCCTCCTGTGAATCAGTCACCTGTTTGAGTTTGCCTCCCCTTTCTCTTATTCTTTCTATCTTCTTATCTGCCTCTGCTTCTCTTTTCATCTCTTTTTCTACTCCCCTTTTCATCATTCCTTCTTTTGCCTTTCTTTCTCTCTATCCTCCTACTTCTATTGCTCTCTGTTTACTTTTTGTGCTTCGTCTCCCATTCTAAATTATCCATCTTACTCTCATCTATCCGGTGTTGTTCTCTCTTTTCCTTTCTTCTCTTTCCCTCTCTTCCTCTCTCCGTCTCATTTCTTTCTACTCACTTTTTCATCATAACTACTGTGTTATCTCCTAATGTCTTCTCCTTTCTGCCTGTTGAATTTCCACACCCTCTCCAAGTGTATCCCCCTATTGCACCTGTGTGTTCTGTAGTCTTTCCAGTTGATGCATATATGCAGGGCCGGCTTTAGGACTGGTGGCGCCCTGTGCGACAGTTTATTGTGGCGCCCCCCCACCCCATGACCTCCTCCTCTGTTTCACTCACTACCACCCGGCAAATGTGCCCCTCATCTCTCCATCGCTCCCCTTTCACATACATTCATGTGTTTTAAAGCACTTGTAAAGGCTGGCTTTACTAATCCACTCAGCTAGCCACAGATAATATAGGGGCATATTTAAGAGCCCCTAGCGCCATTTTAATGGCACATTAGCGCCATTTGTTTACGCTAATGTGGCGTTAGAAGGCCAAAAAAGCAGTGCCATATTTACAAAGTGGCCAATGCATGCATTGTGCCACTTTGTATCCCTTTGCGCTACATTATGCCTGCGCCAGGCATAATGTATGCAAAGGTGGCATTCTCCCACTGGTGGAGGGGCAAACAAATGGCGCAAAGAAATCTGACAGATTTCTTTGCGTCATTTTTTTCTGGCACTTTTAACGCCTGCTCAGAGCAGGCGTTAAAAGGAGGCATCTGTTGGTTACAATGGGCCTCTGGGTGCTTTGCAGGATTAGCATCAACATTTTTTACGCCAATCCTGCAAAGCGCTGTACTAGCGTAAGAAATTCTGACACTAGTCCCCTAACTACCGCCATGTTGCACCGTATTTTAAATACAGTGCACACATGGTGGCATTAGGGGATTGCTAAGGGGTGCAAGAAAAGTGGTGCAGCGTTACGTTTTCCAAATATGCCCCATAGGGGCATATTTAAGAGCACATAGTGCCATTCTAACGGCACATTAGTGTAACTTTTTTTAAAGATAATGTGGCATTAGAAGGCCAAAAACGCTGCACCATGTTTGCAAAGTGGTGCAATGCATGCACTGCACCACTTTGTAACCCCCTGCGCTACATTATGCCTACACCACACATAATGTATGCAAAGGGGACATCCCCCACTAGGGGGGGGCCAAACAAATGGTGCAAAGATATCTGACAGATTTCTTTGCGTCATTTTTTCCCAGCACTTTCAATGCCTGCTCAGAGAAGACATTAAAAGGAGGCTTCTATTGATTAAAATGGGCCTCTGGGTGCTTTGAAGGCATTAGCGTCAATATTTTTGATGCTAATCCTGCAAAATGCCGGACTAGCATAAGAAATTCTGACGCTAGTCCCCTAACTACCGCCATGGTGCACCGTATTTTAATATGGCGCACACATGGTGGCGTTAGGAGGGGTGCTAATGGGCGCAGGAAAAGTGGCGCAGCACTGTATGCATTGCCACTTTTTTCAAATATGCCCCATAGGGCAGTGCTTAATTTGTAAATAAAAAGGTCCCGCTGCCCAAAGCGCTCCTCTCAAACACACGGCTGCTGCAATTAAATGTGTGAACATGGAATACAGAGGCAGCGTAATGCTGAAGCCATCTCAGGCCTCTTCAACCCATTTACAGGCACTCCCTGCCCCTTCAGCTCAAGGGTGTAGATTTCTGCTTTTCCCATTGTGACGCTTTTTTTTTTTCACTTCCTCCATCTTTCCCACATGTGTCTTTTTCTCGCATTAAATGCTTGAGGCAGAATAATAAGCTCCGGCCCTCAAAAATAAGTGCCTGTGCTCTGCACCAGAAACAACAAACACAAATTAAGCACTGCCATAGGGGCATATTTAAGAGCCCCTAGTGTCATTCTAACACCACATTAGTGTAATTTCTTTACACTAATGTGGTGTTAGAATGCCAAAAACGCTGTGCCATATTTACAAAGAGGCGCAATGCATGCATTGCGCCATTTTGTAACCCTTTGTGCTACATTATGCGTGCACCAGGCATAATGTATACATAGGGGGCATCCCCCCGGTAGGGGGACCAAAAAAACAACGTGTTATTTTTTTCCAGCTCTTTTAACGCCTGCTCAGAGCAGGCATTAAAAGGAGGCTTCCATTGGTTACAATGGGCCTCTGGGTGCTTTGCAAGATTAGCTTCAAACTTTTTGACGCTAATCCTGCAAAGCGCCGGACTAGCGTAAAAAAATCTGACGCTAGTCCCCTAACTACCGTCATGGTGCGCCGTATTTTAAATATGACGCACACAGGGTGGCGTTAGGGGGGCGCCAAGGGGGTACAAGAAAAGGGCACCCCTCTTCTTATATGTGCCCCGTAGTTCTGTTTTTTGTAGTAAGCATATTAACCCTCTATACTACTTTATGATGAGTTAATGCTGCCACTAGGTAAAACTCCCATCTCTCTCTCTAGCAGGAACATCAATCACAAGAGGTATCTTGACATTTTAATTGTTTCTTGAAGGCTAAACGCACAAGGAACTTTTCAGCAGGTGCTTTTAAATCCAAGTTTCTGAAGTTATTGCTAAACACAGCGACCCCTGAGGTCAGCACCCGGTGCGGTCGCAGCGCTCACACTGCACAAAAAGCGACCCTGCATATATGTGCAGCACAATTTTTGTTAGTCTCGAGACTGTATTTGACTTCATTACTCTATGGAGAAGGTGAAGCCTGGAGCGAGAGAAGAGGTGGCCTATGGATAGAGATGTGGACCTGGTAACTGGAGAGCCAAGTTTAAATTTTGGCCTTGCCTCCCTATCCAAGGATTTGCGGCGAATCATTTAAGCTCTCATGGAAGCCTATTACAGAACTGTAGGTGATTTGCATGACCCAGTTTTCAATATAAATTGGGAAGAAATGCATGTAGGACATAAATGCGGTGGTATAATATAATTGAGAAATGCAAACAATCTCATTAATCTTAAGAATGGACAGTGCTGGTAATTTAATTGCCAGATCTCTGCTCTTGCCGTTTCTGCGCACACTGCTCCCTCTACTCATATAATCCCTCTCTGCTCCTTGCAACTTCTGCTCACCAGAGGTGGTTTATAATATGTAAAGTGGTGAGGGTATTTCTTGACCCGAATTCTAGCAAGTGATTGAAGTGAGCTAGCCAGCCTTTTTTTCTAGGAGCATTTAGAGAATTCTCAACCTCATAAACTTTTTTTAAATAAACATGAGGTAAAATAATGCATTTTAAAACATGTTTCACATACATTTTCTAAAAATATATTGGCTCACAAAGGGCACATGCGACATATTCTTTTATGGTGCTACAATGAAGACTGGCCCTCCCCAAGAGCCTACCACACTTTTTCAAATTTTGCTCTCTCATATTCACACACTCTATTAGTCACACTCACATTTTTTCCAATCCACTTGTCTTGTGTTAGAAAAACTTGCACTGCTGCTTTCCCAGCAACATCTATCTAACCTGTTAGCGAGACTTGGTGAAAATATTTTCACTATATATTATTTAAAAGTAAAAGCAAGTGGCATTGTCAATGCCCAATGTGACTGAAGTAGACAGATTCCAAAAACAGGTGAACAGGGTTTATATTTGGTTTTATATAGAAATAAAAGAGTAATAGTGTTGCACCAGGACTAGACCACTGTGTATTTTTTAAAAACAATACCTACATGGTATAAATAAGATTATGTCAAAAATGACTTCTTCAATCCCTACTTACAATGTTAAAAATTCACACTTCAAGTCCCAGAATGCAGCACTGTGATGCCTGAAAACCAGCGACTGGCTGAAAGTGGTGTCAGAAAATAAAGTGGACCTGCTTGCTAACTATTGTAGAAGTTTAAAAAAATCAAGTTTCGGATTATGAACCTTTATTCTTAAAAGCCTTTGCCTGCAATATTGAAAAGCCCGATCCTGCACTTTGCCATGTTAGAATTCAAGTGCTAATTAGCATATCTTCACACAACTTAATTTTTTTTTTACATTATTGTCCACCACAATGACAGCTCATATGGGGTGATGGTTCCATGGCAGTACACCACATGCACCTCCCACCCAAGCTGCGGTCAATCTGTCTAGCAGCAGTTTAAGAGGGAACTGAACAGAGTGGAATTAAGAAGATGAAAAGAACGCCTCACTGATGGTCCCTCCCCGGAAATGCAGAGAAAGCCTCAGTGATGGCCCCTCTCTTCAAATACAGAACCAGTCTTTGGAGCACTTTGAGCAGCCACTCAGTTGAAGTGTTACTGGGGTTTGAGCTTCAGTGCCCCCACGGAAGTTTGTTCCCCTGCCTGTATGCTCCTTTGCCTAAAAATGTGTAACTAGTCTGGTTCTCTTTTAAAGACCTCAAGTGTCCCTATGCCTCGTTTTTGCTAAATATATACAAAAAACAGCACTTCCTTATTTTGTAAGTATTCTTTTATGCAATCAACATTTCTGAGTTTGGCTGCTGTTTTGACCTACAGCTCCCACGCTGTCTGTTTTTAAGCAGGCAATAATTATATTTATTTGAGGTTTGCATTGTGTGGGTGAGAAATACGGACATTTTTATGCACTGCAAATGCAGGCTAGCAGGGCACATAAAGGTGCCCTTAAAGAGGCAAGTAAGTTAGGTACTTATGGCCGAAAAGCGGAGAATAATGGTCATGTTTCAGAAAAAATGCTTATTAGACAAGTTCACATGGCAAGGAGTATTTCTCAAGAAGCCGAAACTCAGTCCAAATCATTCCACGATCGTAATGTCTTTTATTGAACAACTGCTCACGTCAGGATGCCTACATCAAGAGCAGGGCTGGCCATGTCTGCCACTTCCTTTAACAGAATCCTCCTTCCTTGCGATTTTTTCAGTCTTTGCCACAAGCAGCTCTGCCACGTTTTCCAGGTCCATGAGATGAGTGCTCCAGTACAGGTTTTTTTTCTGGGATATGTAGTCTTATTTATTCGATGATAAAACAGGACTAGACGTCCCATAATTCTAAGAAAAAACCTAGACTGGACCAGCACATCGCACATGGACCTGGGATACATGGCAGCTATGCACAAGGTTACCCAAAACAGTATCATGGAAAATTATCAACTTCTACCCCAAGCTTCTCCAACGAGTAGCTTGTGAGCTGCTGGTAGCTCTCTAGCTACCTGTCAGTAGCTTTCCTGTGTGCAACGCAGTCTAATTATTTAAAAACGTTTGCTTTGTTGAATTAAATAAATGTATGCAAAATTATGTAATGAAGACAAACATGTATGTATTTTCAGAGCTCATAAGCTGATGTTTGCAAAAAGAAATTGCTGAATTTTCAAAATATATTTAAAGCTGAGTCTTGAGTGATAAAGAGCATAACCTCCCGTCCCTCCCTCGCCTTCCTTTAGACCAATGAGGCTCCTTGCCTCCCCATAGACCCTACCTTCCCCTTAAACCCCTTCCACCCCACCACCTCCTGTTCTTTTTTGTCTAGCCCCGCTAGACTTACCTTCTTCTTCGTCCTTCACAGGGGGGCCTGGGGGTCTTCGGCTTTGCTCTCCTCGAGGCGTGGAGCTCCTCGGGGAGGGTTCCTGTAGGTCGTGTCTTCGAGAGGCAGGCGTGGCTGCCTAGGAGACGCGTCCTGGGAGTTGGCTGAAGAGGTCGGTCAGCTCTTTGCGGCTGGGGCTACAACTTCCGGATCTTCGGCTCGCAGGGGCGAACTGATGTGCCTGTTTGGATTTTTGGCGGTAGGACAGGCGTTCTGCCTGCGTTTTTTAAAGGTTTTGGCTAATTGTTTATGTATTGCCATTTGCTGTTCCTTTTTTAGGGGCAGAACCTTTCTCTTTTATTTAAGGGGGTTGGGGTCCTATGGCTGGCATTTCTTGTTTGTATCATGCCAACGGTACCTGCCAAAAGACGTAGGATTGTTTCCTCTTCCTCTTCATCGGGGGAGGATGGTGAGGATCCCCTCTCCACGCCTGGGGGTCGCCAGGTTCTGGTGGGGGCTTCTGCGCCACTCATGTCCAGAGAAGAGGTTCAGGACATGATTGACCTGGTCGTTCTCCGGCGGCCCGTCCTCCTGGGACTGCGGAGAGGTCCTCTTCTGGGGATGATGATGATGAAGCTCCATCTACTTCTTCTGGTGGGAAATATGTCTCCAGGGAAGAGATGTGGGAGGTGATGTCGCATGTTCGGGACAATTTAGGTTTTCCTGTGTTTCAGACTACAGGGACGGATTCACATTTGTTCCCTCAGTATCAAACACCTTCTACGTTTGCCATGCCTTTTCAGGGCCCTGTGAAGGAGATGGTGCTGCGGGAATGGAAGGATGTGGATAAGTCTCAGGTGCCATGGTTCCTTCAGAAACTGTACTTGCTGGAAGGGGATTATGTGTTACCTCCCTCAATTAAACTGGATTCCATTCTGGCAACCCTGATTGGCAAGACGGCAGTCAATCCGGAGGATTGTGTGCCTACGGATGCCACTGACTGTAAGGTGGATTCTGGTCTTAAAAGGGCTTTTGCAGTGGAGAATTTGGCCCTCAGAGCGGGTATATTTTCTGCTTATTCTGCACAATCTTTGGTGCAGGATTTTGACAAGCTGGCGGTGGCTGTTCAGGAAGGTTCGGAGTGCTCGGAACTTCTGGCTGTTATGGAGCAACAGGCCAGGTTGCTGGCGGACATGTCTTCTGATGTGGTCCGTACTTCGGCTCTGGTTTCGGGAGCTTTGATTGGGGCTCGTAGGTCCCTCTGGTTGATGTTGTGGAAGGCGGATCCTGGGGAGAAATCTGCTCTCCTGAGACAACCTTTTGAGGGGCGTACTTTGTTTGGTGATCAGTTGCCTTCCATGCTTTCCAAGGCATTTAAGGAGAGGAAACACGCCTTGCCTTACAAAGGTGGTTCTTTTTCTGGCAAGGGGTGGAGGAAGCATTCGCGCTCATCTCCCAAGATGGATTCCAAATCTTTTTCTTTCAGGAAACTTCATTTTCAGCCCCATTTTTCTCCTAAGAAGTCTACCCCTTCGAACCGGGGTGGGTTCAAGAAGGGGTCCTGACAATCATTGTGGGCCTGGCATAGAGCAGGTTGGGGGATGGCTGAGGTACTTTCTTTCAGTGTGGCAGAAGAGTGTCAGCAATCGTTGGGTGCTCGACATTGTGGACAATGGCTACGTCATCGATTTCGACATGGTGCCTCCAGATTCCGGGGTGTGTCCCACTCCTCTGCCTACAGTTGGGGGCCAGAGACAGGCGTTGTTGGATGGGGTACGGGTCTTGCTTCTCAAGGGGGCCATCTCCCAGGTTCCTGTGGGGGAGAGAGGTCTGGGCACTTATTCAGTCTTGTTTCTGGTTCAGAAGGTGTCAGGGGTTTTTCGGCCTGTCCTCAATCTAAAAGGGGTGAATTCCTGGATCAGGACTGCACATTTCCATATGCTGTCCATTCAGACTATATTTCCTCTGGTCAGTCCGGGGGATTTCCTGGCATCTCTGGATCTGCAGGATGCTTACTTGCATGTTCCAGTGGCTCAGTCTTCTCAGCAATTCCTACGTTTTGCGGTAGGCCTGGACCATTATCAGTTTTGTGTTCTACCATTCGGCCTCAAGTCCTCTCCCCGCATTTTCACCAAGTTGCTGGCCCCTCTGGTGGCTCTTCTACATTCAGAATGGTTGTTTATTGATCCTTATCTGGACGATATTCTAATCCAAGCGTCCTCTCAGGAGCTGGGATGGAAGCATGTGGCCCGGGTTCTGGTGGTCCTGCAAAACCACAGGTTTTTGGTCAACTGGGGGAAGTCAGATTTGGTTCCTTCCCAAGATCTGTTTTTTCTCGGGGCTCGGTTTCTGACTCTTCAAGGCTTGGTGACTGTGTCGGAGAAGCGATTGTTGGTCCTCCAGTCTCTGGTGAGGTCGATCTTGTCGCAACCTGCTCCCAGGGCCCTTCAGTGGCTGCGTCTGCAGGGTCATTTGGCGTAGTTGATTTTTCTGGATCCCTGGGCATGGTTCCATCTTCTTTGCCTGATAAACTGGTTCCTGGTTCATTGGTCTCCAGGGTCAAGCTCTCTTCTGGCACGGATTTCGGTGTTGGGGTTGTTTCGCAGGGAGTTGGGTTGGTGGCTGGTGCCCGCTCATCTTCGGGTAGGGGTGTCTTTGTCTCCTCCTCTCCCGGTGGTAGTGACGACTGATGCCAGCCTCTCCGGTTGGGGGGCTTGGATGGGGTCGGCTCAGATCCAGGGGTTTTGGTCACCTCTGGAAGCCAGACGCTCCTTGAATTGGCGGGAGTTGAAGGCGGTGCTTCTAGCTATGATTCATTTTCAGTACTCCCTGAAAGGTGTTGCGGTTCTTAGTTGGACAGACAACTTGGTGACCAAAGCTTATGTGAACCGGCAGGGGGGGACCAGGTCGTGGGCTCCGTTCCACCTTGCCAGGAAGATTTTTGTTTGGGCTCAGGAATGGGTTATTTCCCTGCGTGCCACCTATATTAAGGGGGTTGTCAATGTTCGGACAGATCTTCTGTGCAGGGTGATTCCTTCCTCTCAGCTTTTCTCCCTCCGGTGGTCTCTGTTTCATCATCTGGTTCACCTATGGGGTCTTCCGGTGGTAGATGTGTTTGCGTCTCCATAGAATGCGAAACTCAGTCGCTTTTGCTCCCGGTTTCGTTGTCCTCAGGCTTGGGGATGTCGTGTCCTTGGCCTCAGGATCTTTTGTACGGTTTCCCACCCTTTCAGTTGCTCCGTGCATTTCTATTGAGGGTAAGTCTTTTGAAAGCCAGGGTTCTCTTGATTGCGCCCCATTGGCCGAGAGCAAATTGGTTTCCGTTGCTTCAGTTGATGGCGTCGGATCACGTGTGGACTCTTCCTCTCTGTCCGTCACCTCTGGAGTTTCCTTGCCTCTCGATGGGGTCATTGAGGTGGTTGCACTTGACGGCCTGGAAGTTGAACAGCAGGGTTTGACGGGTTTGGGAGTTTCGGTAGCTTTGAGTTCTACTTTACTGGCTTCCCGACGGCGTTCCACTTTGCTGTCTTATGGTTGGCAGTGGAAAGTTTTTTCTTCTTGGTGTTTCCGGCATAAGTTGGATCCTACATCTGCTTCTCTTTTTGATGTGATGCAGTTTTTACAGGATGGTGCCCAGTTGGGTTTGTCGGTGGCTTCTCTACGGGTGCAGTGGGCGGTGATTCAGGCTTTTAGGGGTCCATGGCGTAATCTGTCTGATGAGGGTCATTTGATGCCTCAATTTTTCCAGGGTCTTCTTAACTTGTTTCCTCGCCCGGTGCGTTCCTTTCCTTCCTGGGATCTTTCATTGGTATTGGATGCTTTGACTATTGCTCCCTTTGATCCTCTGGGACACTGTGACTTGCGTCATCTTTCTTTGAAAACTTTTTTTCTGGTGGCCATTACTTCGGCCCGCCGTTTAGGGGAATTGGGGACCTTGGCCTGCTCGTTTCCTTTTTGTAAGGTTTTTCCGTATTGTGTGGTGCTTGTTCCGTTTCCTTCAATTGTTCCTCAGGTGAATTCATCTTTCCATGCTAGCGAGGAGGTCATCCTTCCTTTGTTTTGTCCGGATCCTTCCTCGGATGAGGAGGTTCAGTTGCATTCTTTAGATGTGCGTCGGGCCTTGTTGGAATATCTACGGGTCGTTGCTCCTTTCCGTAAGGGTGATTCTCTGTTTGTGAATTTCGGTCCGGCTCGGAAAGGTGAGAAGCCTTCCACGGCTTCTTTAAATCAGTGGGTTCGCTTGCTGATACTGATGGCTTATTCTTTGAAGGGGGAGGTTCCACCCCTAGGGATTCAGGGCCGTTCTACCAGGGGTATGGCTGCTACGGTGGCGGAGCTTCAGGGTGCTTCTGTGGTGGAAATTTGCAGGCCCGCAACTTGGGCCTCCCCTTTGACCTTTGTTTGTCATTACAGGCTGGTGGACTTGGGCAATTTGGAGTCGGTATTGGGTCACCGTGCCTTGTCCTCTATGATGTAATAAGGGGGTGGGGACTCAGTGGTCTTTATTGGTTGTGATTAAACTTGTTGCAACTCAGTGTCCGTCTCCTGTTTTCTCTTGCTGTCTCATTGGTCTAAAGGAAGGCGAGGGAGGGACGGGAGGTAATGCGTCCATTACTTACATTAATGGCATTACTCCCAGTCCTACTCCCTCGCCTTCCTTTCCATTCCCTCCCGCCCTCCCAGTACGGACCGCCTGAGTTGCTACTCAGGCTTGTTTTTGTACAGGAGGTGGTGGGGGAAGGGGGGTTTAAGGGGAAGGGAGGGTCTATGGGGAGGCAGGGAGCCTCAGTGGTCTAAAGCAAGGCGAGGGAGTAGGACTAGGAGTAATGCCATTAACGTAAGTAATGGATGCATTACTGCTTTCACTGTTACGTATTACCCAAGAAGAGGCATTCTAACCTGCCAAAGCCTTCTTTTCATTAATGTTGGCAACCCTGCCTAATGCGCTAAGGTGATCCCTGCTGCTGATATTGCATATGGTGACTACTAATGTAATCTTGTCTGATGTGGCCACTAACACAACACTAAGAATGTTAGTAGTTCGCAATTATTTTTATTGCGCATAAGTAAATCTTATTACACAAAAGTTTGGAGGTGGCGTACCGCAGAAGATGGGACTCGTGAAGTGTGGAGACACCCCTGTACTCATGGGCCTGCACTACACACATGAGCCACCTAACCCAGTAAAACCAGCCAGAAACAACACATACCACGGACTCCCAGAATAGCCCCATCTCCAGCGCAAATCTCAAAGTGCTATAAACCATGTGAGCTGCTAGTGATGGCCAAATAGATGCAGGAAAAAACCCTTCCTCAGTCAACTTCCTTCACCATCTCAAGTGGGACCTTCAATGCAGTCCAGTTTCTATGTTCCTATAGTGTTTGGATAGTGAATGGTTGAAAGAAGTTAAGAAACAAAATGCAAGACTTGGTAGTTACTGTGCACCCTAAACCTTTGTTTTAAATTGAACCTCTTAGCCTCCTTTAACCTCATCATCAGTGGTGTGGCCTTCAGTGGCGGCTGCCATGTATTCGGAAAGGTGGGCCGAGCAAAATACGGGTGGCATTTAAATAATAAAGAAATGGCACTTACCTTCCCGACTTGCCACAACATCCTCCTCACTCCTGTGTCTTCTCTCCTCGCATCTCTGGACACAGGAAACTGCACTACCCAATCCTGGCACTGCTCTCATGCTGCTAAATAGCATAAGAGAAGCATCAGGATTGGAGGGAGTGGCCTCTGCTAGCACTCTTAAGAGTGCTTGAGGCCTGAGCCTTCTCTAACCCACCTGTCTAAGCTAGGTTAGAGAAGCTTAAAATATGCATGACTGGCTGGCCGTCGCAAGTCAGCCAGCCAAAGGGACATGCACACTTTAAACATAATTGCAGAGCCCTCTATTGCCACTCAGCAACAAGTGCCCCTCCCCGTCTTGACACTTGGTTTAGAATGGGTTGCTGAAAAATAAAATGGTAATAAATATACTTTGTTACAATTAAATTTTTTAGCTGCTCTGGGACATTTTATTAGCAGGGCGATGCTTTGCCACTCTCATGGCGGAGTCGCTCCTGGTGGCCTCTCATTTCTTGGATGTGTGAGAAATACAATTCTGCTGAATAATAAAGATGAGTGAGTTCCCTTCAAGGAATCCACATTCTGAATTCCAGGGCGTAATAATCCTGTTTCTCACTACGTTTTCTCTCTTGTCTCTTTACCTTTCAATTGATGTATATTTGCATATATTCCTGTACTGCTGCACCTCATGTAGTATGCATGAGCAAATCAGCAATAAAAGTCTTAAATGCAAACTAAAGGAGCAGAACTAAGAATTGTTGGTGAGCGAGTGCTAAATATATGGCCCCTGATTCAGGTCTCATCTGAGCACCTGCTACTGAAAATAAAAAGGAGATTTCATAAACAGGTATTATGGTTGCACGACCTATTTCCAGGCTCTATAGATTGAGATGAGTGATTTTTCTAGGCCCAATACTTTAATTCCTTTTAGTTATTTCCTCCACTGAATTTATGGCTTCCACATCCCTGTCAGCACCCCCTTCACCGTGTGCATTATTTAACTCAAGGCCTTGTACCAAGCAATACACTGAGCAGTCAGTGCTTCTTCGGTGCTGCAATGCGGCCATGTGCGCCTGGTTTCTGGGCCTTCTGCTGCTGTGCTGTTATTTACTGCACCGCTTCTTTAACTCTGGACCTTTTTAATGGCTCCAGCAGCGATGTTTCCAGGCCAACGAGCAAATCATCTGTGCCTTTCGACGTTTGTATGTAGACAAGATGTATGATTTACAAAATCTAATAAGCGAGGTGCTCGTGACCAGGTTTTCAGGAAGCTGTTTCTATAATCACTGACAAGGAGGATGTCAAGCAACATAAACTGTACCCAAGAGCGTAATGAAACCTTATGCTGTTTGTTTTGCCAACGCACGCAACATAGTGACACAGGAGCACGGGGCCTCCATAACAGCTGCATGCTGATTTGTCAACTCAGCACTCAATAAAAGCACACTTGATTAAACCATTGGTTCCTCCTAAAGATTACCAATTGTTTCCGGAAATGGGACGCATGTGAAATGGATCCAAATTATAAGGTGCAGTGTATTTCCTGTCAGACAGTGGCCTATTGCTATTAAACAACACAGCACACTGTGTACCGCATTCGGAGGGAGCCACTCTCTTTTCAAAGATATGCACCCTCCAAAAATTCAATGTGTCCATTGTTTTCGAGAGGATCGCCCTGTTTGCAAACGTGCATCACCCCAGTCCTGAAGTGGTTTATTCTCCATTCACTTTATTGGAAGAACAGTTCCAAGTATTGGACCTCATCCTCATTCGATAGTCAACAGGTATGGCAGGTACTGTGTGACCCATGTGTCACAGATAGGAACCTCTACATACACAGTACCCAGAAATACCTAAGTTCCCAGACTAGGATGTGTAGTGACTTTCGCCAGCCTTCTATACACCCCTTCACCATAAAATATCTACATCTGTCACGCTCATCCAGTCTTCTCTAAATTAGCAGTGCATCCTGGAGTGGCTTCTGTAAGAGTTTTTGATCAAAGTCAGATATATTCCATGAAGCATCCCGACATTCATACTAATTGCAAAATAATGGATGCATTAGATAGATTTCCAGAGTAGGCTGAATCGAATACATGAATGCACATTTTGGTATTTATATTGGAAACAAATTAAAGGGAAGGCTCAAAAGTGCAAAGCATTCAATTAATCAGCAATTTACAAGGCCGTGACAAACACTACTTATTAAATTAGGGCAATTTCATCTGTGACTTATGCTTAAAATGTGTATATTTAATTTAGTGTAAATTACAAGTCTCCATTTTCAGCGCTAACCATTGTCTATTGTTGTATTTAAAGTCAATGTAATCTGATTGAGAAAATGGACTATTTTTGAAAATGTCGAATTAAGCCGTGCAAGGTGATTTGGGTGGGAATTTTGGGAGTTCTTTTCTAGTTCAGTCAAAATATATTTATATTGCTTTTGTAAGAGGGTTGTCTTTTTGTCTGAATGGTAAAACGGTTGACATTGCTCTAAAACAAACGAATACATGAAACCATTAAATGACAGGGCCTCTTCTATAAACCCACTCTGTTGGCTGAGTTTTCACCCATGGACTTGCAGGTATCAAGTTCAAACTAGGCTGGCCGACCCAGCATTTGCTCCTTCTGAAGTCAATAAGCTTGGAGACATTAGTTTGACAATCAAACCGTCTGCTATGTATGCGCCTACACACAATGTGGTATTTGGTGTGTTCTGTATCAATAGTCAATGCTATTTCTAACGTATGGCAAAACTCTTCAGATATTGATGTGAACTTGTTTTGTTTCATTCCGGGTAAGCAAGCATTGTCAATAGACATAGCTTTCATTTTCAGTTATATGCCAGATGTTGTGACATGCCGAATGTGCCTGGCGCATTGAGATTGTATTGGACCTTTGTATCAATTATACGCTTAGTACCAATATTACTGCGTAAAATATGTCACTGTTGATTCCAAGTTTTTCTCCAACATAAGAAAATGCACTGGAACTTCCAGACTGCGACATTGTGGTGTCTGATAAGGCATGACTGGCTGAAAGTGTTGTCACAAAAGTAAATGGACCCGCTTGTTAGCTATTGTAAAGGTTAAAAATATCAAGTCAACAATCAACATACAAGTGCAAACATTGCGTTTTAGACAGATTGATCCAAATGTTGGTGCAAGAGTCACTGTAAATATGCAGCAACAAAAGTACAATATATTAAATCCAGTCCCAAGTTATCTGGGGCTGCTGTTTATTTTAAACTAGAAAACACACAGGACCAGATTTATTAAGGCTTTGCACCAGTCTCACAAGGGTATTTATCATCCACCACAAAAGATGTTTTGCACTGGAATGGTGCCCTATTTTTAGCGCAAAAAAACCTTTATGTTTCTTTGTCTAACTTTGTGACAAAGGGTTGTTACTGGAGTGGGTCTACACAATACATTTTGATGCAAAGTCCAGTGTGCTAAGATAGTCAAACTAGGCATTGTGTCAAAAACTAATGCCTCCTTGAAGCAAAGATTAACAATGGGATATGGGTTCATATATACACAGAACCCACTCATTCCATGTGCGATGCGGTGCACAGCACACATCCAACCCAAGGCATCCTTCTGAGTTTGTCTAGGCATAGAAATTTGGGTTGTAATTGTATGCTTCCAGCACCAAAGATAGATAGGGTACACTTCATGGTGTGAGGCTGTGCTTGGGACCTTCAACTTTCATCCTCCTCAGAGACCTTAACTTTCACCTAAAGACCGCACAGACCCAAACTCTAAGGCCCTTCTAGAAAACCTCAGAAACCGTGGCCTCAACTAGCGTGTAATCTAACCCCTCACACTGCTGAACAACTATTGGGCCCAATTATCTCCTCAATAAGCAACATCACAGCTGGCAAACCAGCAATTTTGACCTGGACAGACTACGCCATTGTCAGTTTCAGCATCCCCATCCCGTACCACTACAGACTTAGTACCACTGAAACCGTCTGCCGCAGTTGGAAAAGCACTTCAGAAGATGAGTGGGTTTCTGCCTTCTTTCAGGGCAATGGCTTGAGCACACCAGCAACATGACAAAAGCCATTAAGAACATCAACAGCGGGATCACCACATACACCGACACCCTGGCTCCCCTCAAGTGCAACCCTATCAGCAAGAACCCGACCACAGACCAGCTGGTACACAGAGAAACTCTGGCTGATGAAATGGCAGTGCAAGCAACTGGAGTGCAAATGGAGAACAAGGTAAGACACCACAGATAATGGCATCTTAAATCAGCCCTAAACGCTAACACCAAGAGAAATGGAGAAGCAAGCACACAGCTCTTCACTGGTAGCAGAGATTTCATGGCACCTTCTGCCGCCTCCAGCACCATCATGCTCTAACAAAAAAGACCTTTGCAACATACTCTCAGAATTATTCTGTAAAGAAATTATATTCATATGTAGCAATTTCAACTCTCAACCAGATCCTGTCACCATTGCAACTCAACTTCCCATCGCAGCCAATAAACAAACCCTGACCTCATGGCCTACCATCACCATCATCAAAATTGCTGCTACCAAATTTACCATCCAGTCAGTGGCTCTATCTGATACTTGCCCCCACCATACTTTCAACAAAGGGCTCCTACAGATCAGGGAAGAATCAACACCTATCCTCAATGCCTCAATTGACTAAGCCACAATCCCAGACACCTGGAAACATGCCACCATCATGCCCTTGATCAAGAAACCATCCGCTGACCCAGCCACGCTTTCCAACTACAGGTTGATTTCCATCCTACTATACCTGGAAAGGATCGAAGAGAAGCTAATTTAGTGAATCCTAGATTGTGTTAATGGGATACAGGAGTTAGCTTAGCCTGTGGCTTGCAGACTCGTGCCCCCATCACCTAGTGACTTTTACCCTACTTAGCTTGCTCTGTTTTAGCGCAGTTATTTAATTAATTCTTTTAAGATGGCTGCCTTGTTTTGACTTAGGCCCATGTTTTAGTTTGCATTATCAGTGTCACCGCACTAAGGCGTCAAGATCAGGTGACAAAGACAAACAAACTATAGGTGTTCACTTTAGGTACTTTCTCTCTTCATGCTTTCGAGGGAATTGTTTTTATTAATTACTGTCCTAAGCACACCTTGTTATCTATTGTTTGGGAACAAACCTATATCAGGGGTCCAAGTAGATCTGTATAAATACTCCTCACTTTAACAGATACGCAGAGGGATTCTCCTATAAACCACGACATTCCCTGAGATGTCACACTCTTGAGTCCATGCGTAAAGGCTGCCACAAATCACCTTATAACTGTTCTGAGTTTAGGTGAGGTGCTGCTTGTGAGCTGGAAGGGCTGGGACGACAGTTGAGTTTTGTTGTAGGACTGACATAGTCGCCTACAGACAATAGTACTGTCATCCTTAAACCAGCAGTCTTGCCTAGAGCAAGAGTCCAACTACGACACTAATTAACTGATGCCTCACCAACCACCTCAGCAACCACTAGCTCCTCGACACCACACAGTCCTGATCCAGGCCTAACCAAAGTACAATAACAGCACTTACTGCTGCCACACATAACATCCGCGTGATCCTTGACAGAGGAGACACAGCAGCCCTAATGCCCTTGGGCCTCTGTGCAGCATTTGACATGGTCTCACACTCCATGCTCATCAGGCACCTGCACAAAATTGGCATCCAAAGACCCGCTGTCTAATGGATATGCTTCTTCTTAATATAAAGAACAAAAGCTGCCAATCTGGCACCTCACTCTTTGAAAGCTGGAAAACTTATCTGTGGAGTGCCTTCAGGTACATCGTTCAGCCCCGCCCTCTTCAAAACATATTTGATTCCTCTAGGCAATGTCATCTGCAAACGCATCATATCATTATCATCTTCTACGCTGATGATCCGTACCTTATACTCTCCCTCTAGGACCCCCAATATAAAAAAATACATTCACTGTCTGCATGACTGAAGCTGCTGGATGAAAGCCAACTGTATCAAGCTCAACACCGACAAGACAGAAGTAGTGATCTTTGGCAAGAACACCTCAACATGGGTCACCAACTGGTGGCTGGCCAAACTCCAATTGACACAGACACCCACACCAAAAACCTCAAAATAATCATCAACAATAAATTGCACATGAATGCACATGTCAACGCCTTCATTGCATCCTGCTTCCACACCCTGAAGATGCTGAAGAAGACCTTAAAATGGCTGTAAGCAAACTAGAAAGACTGTCACTCATGCCCTAGTCAACAGCAAGTTGGACTATAGGAACACCCTTGGCGTCGGGATCACCAAGCAACTTACTGGAAGACAACAAATCATTCAGAACTCTGCACCGAGATTCATCTTCAACTTTCCACACAGAACTCACATTACACCACAACTCAGGGGGGATCCACTAGCTCTTGATACACAAATGTGCCCAATTAAAACTCCTCGCACACATATTCAAGTATCTACACAACTCAGACCCAGCCTACCTGAATAGTAACATCTCTTTCCACCAAGCACCGAGACATCTCTGCTCCGCAGGACTCCTGCGAACACATAGCCCAAGCATACACAGAACCAGATGAAGAGGATGGGTGTTCTATTACATCACTCCTAAAGCACTGGAAGGCTACCCACTCCACATCAGAGCCTCTTTCTTTTTTATTGAATTCTGCAAGAAGCTGAAAACCTAGATTTTCCATTAGCCAACCTTTCGTAGGCAGGGCTGGGGACACACACCTACTCAGCACCAGGATATTCTTGTGGATAATAAATACAAAAGCATGCACAAAGCAGCCTGTGTGTTGCCAGCATAAGCGAATGACACCAGCAGAAAGTCAATCTTACTAGATATAGCTCTGTACTAATAGGGTGGTCCCCAAAATTCAAAATCGCAGTGGAAAGCAATGAACATGGCTCAGGAATATTAATGAGGTAAGACCATTCACTATGATTGGAGGCTGTGGTATCCTTCCTTCAGGAACTAGAATCTTCCCCATGTATTAATGTAAGTTCTGCATGTAATTAGAATGTCAGGTGTGAAGTTCCCTGAAAAGAATGTTGTGGTTTGAAAGTGAAAGAGAAGGGTGCATGAGAAGATGAAGCTGAAGGAAGGTGGCTGAGATGTATAATGTATTCTGATTAAACATCTTTACACATCAAGCTAGTGTATACTGTACATCATTACACTGACGACGAGTGGAAACTAACCTTAACACCTCAACTCTATAAGAAAGTTTTTCTTCATTTCATTTTAACTTTGTGGGAGATTTATGACAACAACTTCATATTAGGAACGGTCTAATCTAATAATGAGAATGCATTATGTAAGATTTCTCTGCACTTTCAGTTAGTTCATCATTGACCCTTTTTTTTAGAAAACTGTGTTGGGTTGGAGAAGAGAGCGGTTGATGATGAGAGTCAGATGAAGCAGGAGGCTAACAGGAGTTCCTGTATCAGAGGGTTTAGTGGTCGTTCGGTCCGAATTCCGAAGAGATAACTGATGGTGTCTACTGGCTGAAGTAGACTGCTTGTTGATATTACTATTAATGGGGTAACATATGATATTGAGATCTTATGTGTTTCTATTTGTTTTTCAGGTACTACCTGCAACATGTGATATGAATGCTGCATAATAATAATATTTTTTACTTTCATTTATTCAAGTTAAGAGTTTTACTAAATTTGTGTTACTAAATTCTTTTCACATGGAGCCCAACATGTTAATGCTAATTTGTGGATAGTAAGGGTCTGACTTAGAATGCATATGATTTTTATTGACATCATTTGAGTGTTGTACTAATGTATACATTACTATTATTACGTATTCTGATATTATCAATGAATGTAATTCTTTTAGAGATAATTTGTTTGGTTGTATTAATCAAATTGAGATACATTAGATGCTCTAATCAACCGTTATTGATCCTTTATGCTTATCATTTGTGTTTGAGAGTTATTTTCGTGACATTAGCGTTGTTAATATAGGGGAATACATTTTATAATTCTTCTTAATAAACTTTGGTGATTAATGAGTAAGGTTCTAATTTTGTTAAATAATTGATTATTGTTGGTCCTCACATTTTTCATTGATGACATCCCCTCAAACCTATGTTGCTTTGATTCATCATCCTCTAGCGTAGAATCCACTATTGGTGTGAGCTATAGCTAGGATTCTGTGGCACATTAGCAGTTTTTTGGTAGCAGAGGATCGGTTTAGCTGTCGTTAGGCCCGAATTCCAAAGACATAACTGATGGTGTCCACTAGCTGAAGTAGACTGCTTGTTTGTGTTACTATTAATTGGTTAACATATGATATTGAGATATTATGTGTTTCTATTTGTTTTTCAGGTACCAGCTGCAACATGTGATCTGAATGCTGCATAATAATAATATTTTTTACTTTTATTAATTCAAGTTAAGAGTTTTTCAAAATTTCTGTTACTAAATTCTTTTCACATGAAGCCCAACATGTTAATGCTAATTTGTGGATAGTAAGGGTCAGACTGTTGTGCTAATGTATAAATTACCATTGTTACCTGTTCTGGTATTATTAATGATTGTAATTCTTTTAGAGATAATTTGTTTGGTTGTATTAATCAAATTGAGATACATTACATGCTTTAATCAACCATTATTGATCTTTTATGCTTATCATTTGTGTTTGAGAGTTATTTTTGTGGCATTAGCATTGTTAATATAGGGAAATACATTTTATAATTCTTCTTAATAAACTGGTGTGATTATTGAGTAAGTTTCTAATTTTGTTAAATAAATGATTATTGTTGGTCCTCACATTTTTCATTGATGACATCCCCTCAAACCTATGTTGCTTTGATCCATCATCCTCTAGCGCAGAATCCACTATTGGTGTGAGCTATAGCTAGGATTCCGTGGCGCGCTAGCAGTTTTTTGGTAGCAGAGGATGGTTTTGATCCATGCACCTCTGGGATATGGGCCCAGCACGCTGCAAGCCATACAAGAAAGGTGCATGATCTCACAGAAAGAGAAGAAGAACTGGAGAGATTACTGACAGTTGGAAACATTGGGAACAAAGAGGAGGAAAGTGAGCAGAATGTCGAAAATGACAAAGATGTGCCTACTCCTATAACAGACTAGAAACAGCAAAACACTGGAGAAGTTGAGCAGTCTATAAAAGGGGTGGAAGAGTCAGTCCAAGAGGAGGAGGAGAAGACTGATTCCGATCCGAGAAGGGTGTCCTCGACTGAGAGTAAATCACAAGAGTCACCTGAAGAAACATCTGCTCAGAGGAGGGCATCCTCAGAGGCAGGTGGTTTGACGTACCAAACTGAAGAAAGGACTGACCCCATTGGGAAAGAGATTGAGAATTGTCCCGCCCAAGTGGATTATACTCTTCCTGAACCAGTAGCGAGAACGTCAGAAGAGAAAGGTTCAATATTGAGAAGATTGTCGCCAAGAAAGTCACTGAAAGGAGACAATTGGCCAGAGAAAAGTTTGCAGGGTGGTGATGTTGATGTAATTCCACCAATATAGGAGGAAAGAGAATTAAACGAAGGAGAGCATAGTTGCGGAGAAGAAGGTGAAAGTAGTAGAAGACCGAAAAGAGTTTCAAACAGAAGATATGCAGGACCAGAATGGGCATGTTTGAATACAAATGAATATCAAGAAGAATTTTTGAATTACTGTTTTGACAGAGACATTGACAATTTTTATTTTGGTACCTGAAGATTGCAGAGAATTGGCGACATGAAAGTCGTACTGTTGTACTTAAAGAAAAAGTTATAATATTCACCCGAATTAACAAATAAATAACTGGATTTGACAAGCTGATATACTGAAATTGAAAAAGGGACTGTCCAGAGTGAATGAATTTTTGAAAAAATAAAAAATAATTTAAGAGGGATTGTTTGTTTTGAATTTTTGAAGTTTGAAATGTTAAGAATGTTTTAATTTTTTTAATATAGAAAACATGAGTAACTCATACAACCAAAACAGTGGGATTAGTTATTGCAAAGTGTTAGGTATTGGATTAGTAGTGGTAAGTGTGTTTTTATGTTTATTATTGTTCGTAGGAGTGACTGTTTATGCGATGGATGGAGTCAGTCAGACTACAAGGATTGCTAATTCCTTGGATATTACTGATACATCACTAACAAAAGATAAATTTAGAATAGATGTCAAATACTTACATGAAGAGAAAGAGTGTTCCCATAATGTTTTTTATCGCTCACTGCATGAGTATGTTGAGGTGATGGATGCCAAGGATTGTTATGTGTGCCCGCAGATTTCGACTTCAGTAGAAGAAGGAACTATGTATCATAGTCTTCCTGTAATTTATGCTATAAATTGTAGTCTTTTGCTAACGTGTTTCTATAATCAAGAATATATCCAATATTTCTATTCAAACTATGATATGGTATTACCATTTGTGCCTGTCATAGGTTATTTGAATAGAATAGCCAAAGAAAATAACATAGTAATGATAGAGATTTCTTTGAGCCTACTTTAACATTGGAACTACATTCGCTCACAGAAATAATCTAACGTGTTTACTAACTTCTGTAGAAAATACATTTTTAGATAACACTGAAAATAGAAGAAGGGAAATAAAGGCAAAAATAGATAAGGGAACTTTAAGTAGAAAGCCTGAAATAGATTATTCTTATACTGACATTACTAAACATGGAAAACTAACTATAGATGCTGAACATGTAGGGAGACCTTGTATATACAGACCTTGGAACAAGAATGATAAAGTTTTTGTTGGAAAAAGTGAATGTAGACATGTTTTTATGTTTAGGAGTAAGTGGGATTTTATGATGAATAGACAGGACCCTCCAGTTCCTGGGATTGATTATATTTGTGGAAGAAATGCATAGTACCGTCTTCCTAGAGGATGGTATGGAACATGTTATTTGGGAATATTCTTTCCAAAATTGTATCAGTTGGAAGAATTGAATAAGATTCCTGAGACAATGAGATTTCAAACGAGACACAAGTGAGAATTAATTTCTAGCATTGGGGGTGACATTTGTGGGGCTAGAATTCTTTTGGTAGGAGTAGTCTTAAATTCAATTCAAATACAGAAGTTGTCTACTATAGTGGATAACATGTTGACAAGGTACTCTGGAGCTGACATTCTTGCAGATACTGAGTTGGCCGCTACAAGAGCTATGGCACCTCAAAACCGACTTGAATTAGACATTCTTTTAGCAAAAGAGGGAGGAGTTTGTAAATTACTTGGTTCATTTATACCTGATAACTCAGGTAAAGTTAAAGAACTAATCAAGAACGTAACTAATGCTAATAAAAAGGATTTAGAAGAACTAACAGAAACTACAGTTTGGGAAAAAGCTGGGAAAGGGATTGAAGCTGTGGGAAATTGGTTTAGTAGTGTGGGAAGAAATATTATGCTGACAATAGCAAAATGGGTGTCAATAATTGTGATTTGTTTAATCGGGATTCGGGGAATATACAAAATGATAAAATGTTTTAAGAGAAGAAAATTGGAAAGGAATAGAAGACATTTTGAAATTCAAATAAATACATTTTATAGAGAAAATAAAAGAAGAAAGAAAAATAATATGAAAATAAATGAGACAAAGTTTTAAAATTGATGATAATAAATGAATTTATTATGGGAAGATGTGATGACATAAAAAGTCATCAGATGAGGGATTGCGAGAGTGTGAATTTTCTCACATGATTATTAATGATTTTAATGAACTAACTGTATGATGCATTAACATATAAAACAAGTGACTTTTGAAAAGTCCACTATAATTCATTTTCTGTCTCTGAGTAAAACTCTAACTAAATAATGTGTTATTTTCCATGATTCAATGCTTACACAAAATGTATTTGGAGTCTGAATAGATGTGTCCACAGCTACCCCTAGTGGGTTGTTGCATTATGTCTTACAAGGTCATGTTTTAACCGAGCATTGCATAAGTTGAATGTCTTATTGTTTGAGAATGTTACTAATACATGGTTTTTCCTCGAGGATGGAAGCAGAATAGCAACTATAAACATTTCTTCCTGAGAAGTGGTGCCCGAACGGAGATGGAACAATGGGGCTACAGATGAGACGGAAGAGGAAGAGATTAACTCGAAGAAAATGTTTTATTTAATGTAGAATTGTCGTATTTTATGTTGCCAGTTTAGTTGTTAATTGGCTGAAACATAACCACCCCATAAACTGACCAATCGTAAGCTTTTTAGATTTTAGTATACCAAGATAGAGAGGGTTGGAGAAGAGAGTGATCGATGATGAAAGTCAGATGAAGCACGAGGCTAACAAGTGTTCCTGTATCAGAGGTTTTAGCTGTCGTTAGGTCCGAATTCAAAGACAAAACTGATGGTGTCCACTGGCTGAAGTAGACTGCTTGTTGATGTTACTATTAACTGGGTAACGTATGAAATTGAGATGTTATGTGTTTCTATTTGTTTTTCACGTACCGGCTGCAACATGTGATATGAATGCTGCAGAATAGTAATGTTTTTAACTTTTATTAATGCAAGTCAAGTGTTTTTCAAATTTTGTGTTACTACATTTTTTTTCACATGATGTCCAACATGTTAATGCTAATTTGTGGATAGGAAGGGTCTGACTTAGAATGCACATGATTTTTATTGACATCATTTGAGTGTTGTACTAATGTATACATTACCATTATTACCTGTTCTGGTGTTATTAATGAATGTAATTCTTTTAGAGAAAATTTGTTTGGTTGTATTAATCAAATTGAGATACATTAGATGCTTTAATCAACCGTTATTGATCCTTTATGCTTATCATTTGTGCTCCAGCACTTCCATTTGCTGTTGATAGCGCAGGTGTTTTAATAAAAACCATTAATGAATGTTTATGTATTCTGAATAAATAAGTTTGTGTAGAAAATAAAAAAACATAGAAAAATAATGCAAGCATTTGAAAATGTGATCACGAAGAATGACTACCAATGTTAACAAAATGTACTAATCATCGATTTAATATTATGAAATATTGAGCATTTGTTAAATTTTGGTAGTAATATGTCATATTAAAGGTTATACGTAAACTTTAGCTATATTAACTGTAGACCTTAACTTAGCGAGTGTCTTTGCCTACTTGCCAGGCCTCGTGTAAAAGCTGTATTTCTTAACGCTTAATAAAATGGCTCTCCTAGAGAGTTAAATGGTGATTTCTATTGTATTGTTTAAATGTGCTCATAACAGAAGCTTTATCATGAGAACTGACTGCTAGAAGATGATGTTCTTGCTTCATGTAACATTTTTTGTGTAATGTGTGTGAGACTGACTTACTCAGGAGAAGAACAATGGAGATACTGACTAGAGTGGAAGCTGCAACAACATTGTTACCAGACAACCCGGATGATGAGGACATTGCAAGACAAACCAATCAATGGCATGTGAATGGAGTAATAGCTTAATTCATAGATTTGGAGTTTTGGTTTTATTGGACAAAGTGTGAACATGCGATTAACTGAACAATAGATTTTGGGAAGTAGTTTTAGCAGTTTTGACTTAACGGGACTACACTGAGAAGAGACAGACATTCTGCCCCTGCATTTCGCTGCTGCCCATGTCCATTTTCTTTCTGGCTGAAGGGTCAATATTCCTTATGCGTCTTAACAGGAGACATGCTTAACTTTAATGCTTAGAGACTTTGCGTTTTCTGAACTTTGATGCTGAATCCCGATGCCTTGCTGATCGACTGATGTCCTGAGGATGAAGACTGATTCTGCTTGCTGATCCACCCTGAGGATGGGTATTATGATCCAGACTGTTGATTATTATGCATTTGCTTTTTCTTTCTAGGTACCGACTGCATTGTTTTGATAGAGCCACAGTTAGCTGTTTTTCCAAATAGGTGTTACTAAATTGTTTTGCATGAAGCCCAACATGCTGATGCTAGTTAAGGATCCTTACTAATGAAATCATGATAACAGGGATTAATGCTTGATGAATTTCTCTGCTAAACTTAATGTACGAAATTACTTTGACGTAGTTGACTTTGTCATTGATTTGCACCATAACTTTAGAATGTGTTGTAGTTCAAGCTTTGATAAGATCACGTTTCTTCCATCGCTTTGGTCAGCCAGTATGGTTTCAGTATGTGTTTCATTTGATTTTGAGATTAATCTACATGACCTTAGCATTGTTAATATAGTGAAATAAATATTCTAACTTTTACTAAAAGGTGTGGTTATTCATGAATGAAAGGTCATGGTGCATGACAATTACTTACTCTGTTGATTATTATTGTTATTGATTATTGTTGATTAATGATATTGTGTATTGATTATTGATTATGTAGTGGAGCTATTGTAAGAACATCTTACTTGCGAGTCAAAAGATTCATCGACATATTCGCGTCCCCTTATAAGTTTACTTATTAAGGTCAGAAGCGCTAACAGAGATGGTAGCAGACTGATGGTTCGTCTCCTTAAGAGTTTACCATAGACGTCCAGTATAGAATAATAGATGAACAGAGACGGTAAGCGAGGCCTATGGTTCGTCTCCTTAAGAGCTTATAATAGATGTCCAGTACAGAGTAACAGGTGCTAACAGAGAGGAGAGACTGATGGTACGTCCGGTACACAGTAACAGGTGTTCCCAGAGACGGTAGTAGCTTGATGAGTTGGTCCTTTGAGAGCTCATTATTATTGAGATTTGGATTTTATTTTTCAATTATGCTAATTGGAGAGGAAATGTTCCCTTAAGCCCGGAAATGACTTTCCCAGGATCCTGCTAATGGTTGTTTGAGGATGTTCTCGGCATTCTAGTGACAGTGTGAATGAAGCGGGTTTTAGGGAGTTTGCGTACTTCAAATGAAGTTGTAGAAGGAATGTGCGTACTCCGCAGTATGAGAGTAGGGAAGTCGTCAAACTTCATATGTGTGTGGCACTTTGTGCTAAAAAATTGTCCATGTGGTTGTTGATGTATGGACCCTGCATGTTCTAAGACTCTGGAGTATACTGAAAAGTGTATGAGATACTTGGACCCTCATTACGTCCCTGGCGGATGGCGGTATTTTGGAGAAGGGTACTGCCAACAGGCTGGCGTTACCTTTCACCAAAATATGACATTGGCGGTTTGGCTTAAACCAAACTGCCAATGTACCACTCCATCTGCCAGTGCGGTAACAGCCGCAGGGCTGGAGACCTTGGTTTCCAGCCAGGCAGCCGTCACACTCCTACCCGCTGGTTTATAATCCCGCCTACCACCATGGTTTTTGTGGCAATCTTACTGTCACAAAAACCATGGCGGTAGGCACTATCAGTGCCAGGGAATTCCTTCCCTGACACTGATAGGGGTCTCCCACACCCCCCCTCCCCCTCCCACAGAGTCCTCCCCCGCCCTGCCCCTGCCCTCCCCCTCCCCCTCCCATCCACCCCCAACATACACACACCTACACGCACTGACATACACACGCATACCCACATTCACCGACACATGCATACATTCATTCACACACACATCAACACACACTGACATACATACATGCACACACGCATTCACACCACACAAAATACATGCACACTCATACCCATTCATGCAAACACGCATACCAAACTCCCCAAACCTGCATGCACGCACACAAAAACAGTCACACACACCCCCCCACACACACACACACAGCACCCCCTACCCCGCTCCAGTTTCAGAGCACACCGACTTACCTGCTTGCAGGGAGTCCTACGGCAGGAGACGGGAAGCAGCGCTGCTGCCAGCAGCAGCGTCCGCCAGCGGAACACCACCAGGCCGTATCATGTGTCATGATATGATCGGCGGCAGTCTACTGGCGTGGCGCTACTGCTGGCAGCAGCGCTACCTTACCGCCATCCTCCGCCGTGACCGTAGCTGGAATCCCGCCAGCCTTCTGGTGGAATTCCTGCTACGGTTACAACATGGTGGATGGTAGGTAGCCACGTTTTTTTGGTGACCGTCGCCGTGGCGGTAGGCGGCATTTACCACCAATGTCATAATGAGGGTCTTGGTTTTATGTTGTAATCTGTTTGGTTTAATAGGTTCATTGGGCGTGGTCAACAAGTCAGAGTGTGTGTCAAAGTGAGTGAAAGAAAGTTTTGACTGAGATTTGGCGAGTCCTATGTGCACCAGGACAGACCAATTGATCAGTTGAGAGTAAAATTTACGGTCCGAATTTTGCTTGCGAATCTGGGAGACTGAGAAAGAAGGAGTGGCTGTAAGTGTGGGAAGAGCCCTCAGTGAAAAATCAGTAAGGTTTCTGAAGCGATTGTGTTACCTTTCCTGTAGTCAACCAGCAGATTTGTTTTTGGTGTATGATTAGTGCTCGCAATTTTGCATTAGTTCGTGTGAATCATAGCTTGGGAGGACAAGCCGCAAGACTTTGTCAGCTGCAGTACGTGTGAGTTTGATGTAATTGGAGCCACGCTGGGATAGGTCGGTTAGTGAGAAGGGTTGCACACGGACTGGCAGCCGTCCTTGAGAGGCAATTGGTTGAGAAAGTAGGTGAAAGGAATCTTGGGATTAAAACTCACTTCCTGATTTGATTTTGAATAACAAAAAGGTCGAAAAGATGAAATTTTTCAAAGCTTTAAAGAGTGCCCTAGGGGTAGATACATATAGTACAACGAGCGTAGGCAAGGCTACACCACCAGAAGGAACACCAGCTTACATTCTAATGAAAGAGAAAGGTGTAGCTCCATGTCTTAGGCTAAAGCAATGGTGCAAATTGACAGAGAAGGATGGGAGCTTAGCGTTTTCTACAAATGGGATGTTCAATTTGAGGGTCTTGGAGCATTTAAGGATGGTGCTATATGAATCGAAGCCCCTTCTGAGAACAGCACAGTTTGAGGCATTAGCGATTTGGGAGCTAGTAGCCAGACACCAACAGCAACAGAAATTTGAGAGGAGGATAAGAAAGGCAGAAAAGACTCTAGCGGAGGCTAGATGGGACTGTGTTCAGAAAGCTTGGAGGATGGAGACTTTGCATAAACTTAAGTTGTTTCAGGCAGTAATGCAGAGGAATGAGAAGGAAGGAAAGAAAGCTACTAGAAAGACTAACAGAAGTCCATCTAAGAGTAGGGAGGCTAGAAAGTCTTCAACAGTGGAGGAGGAATCCGTCGATGATGAGTTTATTACACAGATGTTGAGAGATCATCCACCACCATATACAGTATATGAGAGTGGTCCAAGTACCAGTGCTGATCCCACAGCTCCAACACAGGATAATGGGACAATAAATACAATGTAGATTAATGCTAGCCTGACACAGAATGCGATGCAGAGTGGTCTTAATGTGCTTGCCACTCCTGTAGTGCAAAATCACGGGCAGCCGCCACAGGTTCAGAGAATGTATCCTGATGTACCCAATATTTGACTGGTGCGAGGTTGACCAGATATGAACCAAGTATTCTAGGGTCACCAAATGTATCATTGAAAAGATGTACAGTACTGAACCCGGCAACCTAACTTCCAAGTGAAAATGTCAAGACTGAGAAAGAGGAAGATGTTGAGCATGATTGTCTTGAAGTAACAGACTTCTGCACAAAACCGAGACCAGACATTAGAGATACCTGATTGGAAGAAAATGACTAAATTATCTTTGTTGATGCCTCTTGTCTGCGAGACAATACAGGGACACAGAGAGCAGGATACGCTGTGTGCACAATTACAGGTACTTTGGAAGCTTCTTGGCTTTGAGGAGTGTATTCTGCACAAGTAGCGGAACTGGTAGCCCTCACTAGAGCATGCCATGTTTCTGCCCAGTTGAAAGTTACAATCTATATGGATAGCCAGTATGGATTGGAATAGTCCATGATTTTGGCCAGTTGTGGTCACAAAGAGGTTTTCTGACCTCTTCTGGTTCACCAGTGAGAAATGGTGAAAGGATTAAAGAATGGTTACATGCTATTCAAATGCCTGAAAAGATTGCAAACAGCTTTCTACATCTGGCCCTTACTTATCAATCTGACTAATGAAAGTACTGATTTGAAAGAATTAGAAGAACCAGGTGTTTGGGAAAAGATTGGCAAAGGTTTTGCTTCAGTGAGAAATTGGCTCAGCAACATTTGGAATGGGATGCTATTGAAAATCATTCAAGGGATATTCATTTTTGTAGTTTGTCTAATTGGCCTATGGGGATTGTGTAAATTATGCAAAAGAATAAAATTGAAAAGGTCAAAGAATAATCAGAGGAGGGAAGAAAAGAAAAGGAAAAATTGTACAGAAAAAATTCAAAAGGGAAACAAAAGTATGAAGGGATTGAATTGACAGAATATTAGCTGAAGCAAAAACTTGTGGGTAATAGTGTGATGACACATTAAGTCATCAGAGGAGGGATTGCTAGTGCATGTGTTTTAATAAAATCCATTAATGAGTGCTTATGTATTCTGAATAAATAAGATTGTGTAGAAAATAAAACAACGTGCAAAAATAATGCACACATTTGAAAATGTGATCACGAAGAATGGCCACCAATGTTAACGAAATGTACTAATTAATGATTTAATAATATGAAATATTGAGCATTTGTTAGATTGATGTAGTAATATGTCATAATAAGGGTTATACAGTAAGCTTTAGCTTTATTGATTGTAGGCCTTAACTTAGCGAGTGTCTTGGCCTACTTGCCAGGCCTCATGGAAAAGCTGTATTTCTTAACGTTTAATAAAATGGCTCTCCTAGAGTGTTAAATTGTGATTTCTATTGTATTGTTTATATGTGCTCATAACGGATGCTTTCCCATGAGAACCGACTGCTAGAAGATGATGTTCTTGCTTAATGTAACATTTTTTGAGTAATGTGTGTGAGACTGACTTTCTCAGGAGAAGAACTTTGGGGATACTTACTAGAGTGGAAGCTGCAACAATATTGTTACCTGACAAGCTGAATGATAAGGACATTTCAAGACAAAGCAATCAACGGCATGTGATCGGAGTAATACTAGAATTCACAGATTTGGAGTTTTAGTTTTATAAGCCAAAGTGTGAACATGCGATTAACTGACTAATAGGGATTGGAAAGTAGTTTTAGCAGTTTTGACTTAACGGGGCTACACTGAGAAGAGACAGACATTCTGCCCTTGCATTTTGCCATTTCCCATTGCCCATTTTCTTGCTGGCCGAAAGGTCAATATTCCTTATGCGTCTTGACAAGAGACGTGCTTACCTTTAATGCTTAGAGACTTCCCGTTTCCTGAACTTTGATGCTGAATCCTGTTGCCTTGCCGATCGACTGATGTCCTGAGGATGAAGACTGACTCTGCTTGCTAATTCACCCTGAGGATAGGTATTATGATCCAGATTGGTGATTAATATGCATTTGCTTTTTCTTTCTAGGCAACAACTGCATTGTTTCGATAGAGCCATAGTTAGATGTTTTTCCAAATTGGGGTTACTAAATTGTTTTGCATGAAGCCCAACATGTTGATGCTAATCTGATGTTAGTTAAGGATCCTTACTAATGAAATCATGATAATAGGGATTAGTGCTTGATCAATTTCTCTGCTAAACTTAATGTAAGAAATTACTTTGACGCAGTTGACTTTAATATTGATTTGCACCATGACTTTAGAATGTGTTGTAGTTCAAGCTTTGATTCGATCACATTTCTTCTACCTCTTTGGACAGCCAGTATTTTTTCTGTATGTGTTTTATTTGATTTTGAGATTAATCTACACGACCTTAGCATTGTTAATATAGTGACATAAATATTCTAACTTCCACTAAAAGGTGTGGTTATTCATGACTGAAAGGTCATGGTGCATGACAAATACTGATTATTACTGTTATTGATTATTGTTGATTATTGATATTGCATATTGATTATTGATTATGTACTGGAGCTGTTGTAAGAACATCTTAATTGCGAGTCAAAAGGTTCATCGACCTATTTGTGTCCCCTTGTAAGTTTACTTATTAAGGTCAGACGCGCTAACGCTGTCATTCTCATTGCCTTTCACTTCTCATCGCCTTTCACTTGGAAATAGTTCTGCTACCTTTCTCTCCCTGTGTTCCATCCTGCTATTGGCTGTTTGTGTCATTTAACATTAGTCGCTTCCACATCATGACTTTAGCTGCCTCGAGCAACATCACAGGACAGAAAAATTGGCAGCCATATTTCCATGTGCTAATGCAAGTTTTCTTGGACGTATCTTCTAAGGTATCAGTGTTGGATACTGGTGTTTCGGTATTGCAAGGTGTCAAATTCACTTTTTTTGTTGTGTTTTGTGTTCTCTCTTCAGCTGAATTAGAGTATCATTTAAAAAAGAAAAACGCATGCAAAGTATTTCTCTTCCTCCATTTCTTCTTATGCCTGGAGCCTCGCTGGGATAGGTCGGTTAGAGAGAAGGGTTGCACACGGACTGGCAGCTGTCCTTGAGAGGCAATTGGTTGAGAATGTAGGTGAAAGGAATCTTGGGATTAAAACTCACTTCCTGATTTGATTTTGAATAACAAAAAGGTAAAAAAGAAGAACATTTTCAAAGCTTTAAAGAGTGCCCTAATGGTAGATACATATAGTACAACGAGAGTAGGCAAGGCTACATCACCAGAAGGTACACCAGCTTACATTCTAATGAAAGAGAAAGGTGTAGTGCCATGTCTTAGGCTAAAGCAATGGTGCAAATTGACAGAGAAGGATGGGAGCTTAGCGTTTCCTACAAATGGGATGTTCAATTTGAGGGTCTTGGAGCATTTAAGGATGGTGCTATATGAATCGAAGCCCCTTCCGAGACCAGCACAGTTTGAGGCATTAGCGATTTGGGAGCTAGTAGCCAGACACCAACAGCAACAGAAATTTGAGAGTAGGTTGAGAAAGGCAGAAAAGACTCTAGCGGAGGCTAGATGGGACTGTGTTCAGAAAGCTTGGAGGATGGAGACTTTGCATAGAATTAAGTTGTTTCCGGCAATAATGCAGAGGAATGAGAAGGAAGGAAAGAAAGCTACTAGAAAGACTAACAGAAGTCCGTCTGAGAGTAGGGAGGCTAGAAAGTCTTCAACAGTGGAGGAGGAATCCGTCGATGATGAGTTTATTACACAGTTGTTGAGAGATCATCCACCATCATATACAGTATATGAGAGTGGTCCAAGTACCAGTGCTGATCCCACAGCTCCAACACAGGATAATGGGACAATAAATCCGATGTAGATTAATGCTAGCCTGACACAGAATGCGATGCAGAGTGGTCTTAATGTGCTTGCCACTCCTGTAGTGCAAAATCAGGGGCAGCCGCCACAGGTTCAGAGAATTTATCTTGATGTGCCCATTATGGAAACAATTTCAAACTTAATGATGCCAACGGAACAGGTTTACCGGAGACCGATATTGGTTCAGACTGAACCAACTCCAATTTTACTGCCCCAAGTGCAGCCAAAGGTAATGCCAAGATTCACTCCAGCGACACGGACACAGTCAGATATGACTCCGATAATGAATCAGAATATGGGAGTTCCTCTTCGACAGAGCATAAGTGCTAGAACAGACCCAGATGCTATATCGCTACCTATTACTGTTGGTCCAGCAGTACCATTATTTGCACAGAAGAAACCTACTGTAGGTGAACAGGGAGCTATGTCCCAGAGTATGATGAGGGAGGGTCATAATGAAAATGCTCGAGTAGTCTCTCCTGTGGGTCAGACTTTTGATGGATCAAGATCATTGTTAGAGTTTAGTCCATTAGTAGCACTTCTAGATACTATGGCATGGCCACACGTTAGTCAGAGTTTTAAATTATTGACACCACAGACCCTGAATGTAGTTGCACAGCAGGTGCCACCGGTCCAAGCAAGTAACATTTCATTGCAAGGATTGACAGCCCAGCAGTTGACTGAATGGTTAGACAAGCTGAATACCCCACAGAGTGCCCCTAAGGGAGAGGAGCACTTGAATTATACTAGGCTAAGCACGGAAGCGAGTGCGCTCATTGAGGGAACGATGGGTGTGAATAAGTTAGAATCCTACACAGAGGCAGAGTTGAGATATTTGTGCCCTAAGATTATGAGAGAAGTGAGCAATGTGCATCAGAAATTAGCAGACCTGGCGGAGGAGTATGGCGTAGAAATTGAGAAAATGAAGCATTTAAAAAGGAGTTACGGTTTAGATTTTGAGGCTAAAGATTTTGAACACATGAGATGTGCCGGAATGAAGGCACACTTTAAGGAACTCCTTCAAAGTGCTCAGACCTGGGGAGCATTAGACAAAAGGGAAGGCAGATGGGTAAAGAAAAGAGACAAGAGAAAAACGGATTCTTTGGAGCTGACTGCAAATGTGCAGCAGGATAAAGATCCAGTAAAATTTTTACCAATGAGAGAGATTCCAGGGGGAAATTTTGTTCATGTCCTGTGGAGCAGAAGTGACATTTTGTCATTCACAAATGATTAACCAAAATTGTGAGAGAAGCCAGTAGAGTGGTATCAGAAGACAGACAGGTTTGTGAAACTTGCAAAGTGCCTATGGGAGGGCTTGAACACATTTCTAGAGATAGTAGTTTCAGCTGATCTGTGGCTCGAGTGTAAGAGGAGTGTGGATTGGCCAACAAGTGAATTGGAGAGGGACAAAAATACAGGTGCACCATCTCCTGAGGTGATGAAATATTACTATAAGTTGACTGAGTTTTTGAAAACGAGAATTTTGCCAAAGAATATTGATTGGCAGAGGATTGACAGGACAGCTCAGGAGTCGATACATGCGTATTATGAGAGATTGTTGCAGGCATTCAAGCATTACAGTGGTACAGAAACAACTGAGGCAAAAGACATGCTCCATTTTGTGTTCAGATTTGTGGAAGGGCTGATACCTGAAATTAGCCAGATGATTAAGAGTCAGTTGACTTGTTGGCAAGCAAAGCCGATTGATGAAGTGTTGCAGTATGCGAAATACTGTAGTGATGAGATTGAGTAGGAGAAGAAAAAGTTGAAAGAGAAGGCGATGGTGATGCAGATTAAAGCAGCGCAAACAGGAGTGCAAGGGAATTTTTTGCAGCAGTTACCGTAGCAGCAGCAGGGATACATGATGTTTCAGCCCCAGATGACAGGTAGAGATCGTGTAGGAAATGTGACTCGTGGTCCAGACTTGAATACTTTAGCGGTTCAGAATGATGGGCAGGGGATGAAGAAGTTATTGCCATGTCACCTCTGTGGAGCCGTTGGACATTGGAAACTGGAGTGTCCAATGATGGTGCAGGAAGGTGTTGTTCAGCAGAGTAATTACATCAACTCATTCCACAATGTGAGAGGACCGAGAGTGAGAGGTCGTAGTCCAAATTTTCAGAGTAATGTGAATCAAATTAAACATTTCCAGTCCATGCAGCAGGTGCAAATGCCACGTGCACAAATGTCACAGTTGCAGCCAATGCAACAGAAGGTTCCATTGGTACCTAGACAGCAAATTCAAATACTTCAAGCCCCAATAGAACAGCAACAGATGATGCTTTCTCAACAGGCCACAGGTCAGAGGCATAACCAAAGTAGTAACACAGTGCACCAATTCATGTTACACAGTGAGAATGGAAATAATGATGAGTGGACATGTGACAGTTCAGATGAGGAGCCATGTGTGCTTACAAACTTCCTTGGAGGTAGCTCAAAGAGGTCCCTATGTGAAGGGAAAGGTTATGGTCACAGAGTTTCATTCTTGGTTGACACTGGAGTTACACGCTCTACAGTGAGGAGTGCAGAAGTTCCAAATATGCCTGTTTCAGGTAGAACAGTTGAGGTTGTGAGAGTGGCAAACCATTATTTGACAAACCCAATAACGGATCCAGTTCAAGTTGAGATTGGCAACTTTCAGGGATTGCATAAATTTGTAGTATGCGATTCAAGTCCGGTATCTCTACTGGGAAGAGACTTGCTGTGTAAAACGGGGTGTTCGATTACTTGTTCAAATGAGGGAATTGAAATCTAGACGAATAGTGATGATGAAGATGACCAATCCCCAGAGACAGAGTGTGAAACTACAAATGAGGAGTACCCTCAGATTGAATTTTTCCCGATGTTCACAGTGAAAGAGCTTCATCCTGATTTGCAGGATTTGTTAAGGAGAAAGTGTGGGATTTGACGGGGAAAGAAGTAGGTTTGATAAAGGGAGTTGAGCCTGTCAAAGTTACTGTGAAGCCGAATGCAGTTTTTCCTCAACTTCCACAGTACCACATGTCACAAAATGTCCTTATGAAGGTTGCTCAGATAATTGCAGACTTTGTAAAGCAAGGGGTTCTGAAGGAAGTGTTAAGCAGTCCATGCAATTCACCGATAACAGGTTTGAAAAAGCCCTGTGGGAAAGTTTGAATTGTTCAGGATTTGAGAAAAATAAATGAGATTGTGGTGAAATGCTGTCCTGTGGTGCCAAATCCAGCTGTGATAATGTTTCAGATTCCATGTGATGCTGAGTGGTTCTTCGATTTGTCACAAGCTTTCTTTTCTGTGCTTCTTCATGAGGATAGTCAATTTCTCTTCTGTTTCAAATTCCTGGATCAAGTTTATTGCTGGGGCAGAATTCCTCAAGGATTATCAGAGTCACCTTCCATATTTAATCAGATCTTGAAAAAGAATTTTGAGTTTTTGGATTTGCCTTTCAAATCAACTTTGATGCAGTACATTGATGACTTGCTGATTGTGTCCAAAACAATGATACGATTGCTCTGTGGAACCATTTGGGAGAGAATGGTCTAAAAGGCCCATATTTATACTTTTTTTAGCGCCACATTTGCGTCCTTTTTTGACGCAAAAGCGATGTAAACTTACAAAATATAATGGAATTTTGTAAGTTTGCAATGTGGCGTTAAAAAAGTATAAATATGGGCCCAAATGTCTGCTTAAATTGCAGTACTGTCAGAAGGTAGTGAAATATTTAGGTCACGAAATTGAGAAGGGATCAAGAAAGATATCCAGAGAAAGGATTACAACCATTTTACAGATAAATCCCCCGACCACACAGAGAGATGTCAGGATGTTTTTAGGGATGGTAGGCTACTGTTGCCAATGGATTCCAAATGTCTCAGTCATTTCAAGACAATTGCAGAAGCTGACTCATAATGAAGTCACTGACCCCATAGTGTTAGACCAGGCTGAAATGAAAGCGTTCAGTGAATTGAGAGAGAGTCTGTGCAGGGCTCCAGTTTTGGGTATGCCTGATTACACAAAACCTTTCACATTGTTTTGTCATGAGAGTGATGCATGGTCTTTGTCTGTCTTGACTCAGGCTAGTGGAGGTGTAAACCGCCCATTAGCATATTTTTCAGCTACTTTGGACCCAGTTGCAGCAGTTGTCTTACACAGTGTGAAGGCATTGTGATGGGCCATCCCCTGACTGTAATGGTCCCTCACTCTATTGAGATTCTACTTACAAGGATGAAAACCCAATATTTGACTGGTGCGAGGTTGACCAGGTATGAACCAAGTATTGTAGGGTCACCAAATGTATCATTGAAAAGATGTACAGTGCTGAACCCAGCAACCTTACTTCCAAGTGAAAATGTCAAGATTGAGAAAGAGGAAGATGTTGAGCATGATTGTCTTGAAGTAACTGACTTCTGCACAAAACTGAGACCAGACATTAGAGATACCTGATTGGAAGAAAATGACTAAATTATATTTGTTGATGGCTCTTGTCTGCGAGGCAATACAGGGACACTGAGAGCAGGATATGCTGTGTGCACAACTACAGGTACTTTGGAAGCTTCTTGGCTTCGAGGAGCGTATTCTGCACCAGTAGCGGAACTGGAAGCACTCACTAGAGTGTGCCATGTTTCTGCTCAGTTGAAACTTACAATCTATATGGATAGCCAGTATGGATTGGAATTGTCCATGAGTTTGGCCAGTTGTGGTCACAAAGAGGTTTTCTGACCTCTTCTGGTTCACCAGTGAGAAATGGTGAAAGGATTAAAGAATGGTTACATGCTATTCAAATGCCTGAAAAGATTGACGTGGTGAAATGCAGTGCACACCTGAAGTCGCAGGACTTTGTGTCATTGGGAAATGGATATGCGGATCAAGTTACCTGAAGAAGATGAAAGTTGTACAAGCTATGCATTGAAAGTAATTGACACTTTGGAAGAACTGAAAACTTTGCAGAATAATGTTGACAAGGAGGAAAAGCGTTCATGGAGCAAAATGAAATGTGTGCAAAGACAAGATGAATTTTGGGTTTCAGGAGAGGGTCAATTGGTTTTGCCAAACAGCCTGTTGTCTCAAATGGCGAGGTATTATCATGATCAAGCACACATTGGGAGGGATGCAATGATTTGGTTGTTCAAACATGATTGGTTCAACCCAAAGTTTAGAGAAAGTTGCTGAAGTAGTTTGACATTGTTGTGTCATTTGCCAACAACAAAATGCGAGAAAAGGGACAGTGGTCAATGGAGGCAAAGAATTGTTATGTGTGTACGCAGATTCCTTCATCAGTCAAGGAAGGGGTCACTTATCATATTCTGCCACTAACTTATGGAATAAGTTGTGGTCTGTTACTAACAAGATTTCATAACCAGGAGTACATTCAGTACTTTTACTTGAATTATGATGTTGTGTTTTCGATTGTTCCCGTAATTAGGTATTGGAGTAGAGTAGCTAAGGATAATGACATAGTAATAGTTAGAGGTTTATTTGAACCTACATTGACGTTTGGCACAACTTATGCACATAGAAATAATCTGACATGCTTGCTTACACCTTTAGAGAAACGCTTCTTAGATCACACAGATAACAGGAGAAAGGAATTAAAGGAAAAATTAGAAAAAGGCTTAGAGAAAAGGACTTACAAGAATGATTATGGTTATAGTCCAATTAAAATGCAAGGGAAATTAGCTTTAGATGCACAACACATAGGGAAACCTTGTATATATAGGCCTAAATCGCACACTGACACTTTATTTGTGGGAACGAGTGAATGTAGGCATGTGCTTTTTTTTCAGAGTAAATGGATGTTTAGGTTGAATGGACAGGACCCTGCTATTTCAGGGATTTATTACATCTGTGGTTTTAATGCTTATTACCGTCTTCCAAGAGGATGGTATGGGACATGTTATTTGGGGATAATTTTCCCATAGACTTACCAAATGGAGGATTTGAAGAAATTTCTGAAAGTGGCTGAATTACATCATAAGAGACATAGGAGGGAGTCCTCTTCTGGTATAGTGGAAGATATATTTGGAGCAGTGATTCCTTCAATGGGAGTAATTCTGAATTCGATAAAGATTTGAAAGTTGTCTACTATTGTGGATAACATGCTGACAAATCTTTCAGGAGCCATACTCCTATTAGATACAGAGTTAGCTACTGATAGAGCTATGACTCTTCAAAATCATCTTGCTTTAGACATTCTTTTGGCAAAGGATGGTGGATTCTGTAGAATGATTCATTCTAGGCATTGTTGTTTGTATATTCTTGATAATAGTAAAGAGATAGGAGACTTAGGGCCAGATGTAGCAATGTCAGAATTTGCGATTCTGAAATTGCGAGTCAGTGCGACTCGCAAATTCAGAATCGCAAATCCTGATGCAGAACGGTGTCTCAGACGCCGTCTGCGACTCGCTATGGGGTCGCAAAGACCCACCTCATTAATATTAATGCGGTGGGTCGCATTTTGCAACCCCGTAGCGAGTCCCTGCACTCACAGGGATGGTGGTCTGCTGAAGTCAGCAGACCTCCACGTCTGTGACTGCTTCTTAAATAAAGCAGTTTTTTTATTTTTATTTTGCAGCCCTTTTCCTTAAAGGAAAACGAGTTGCAAAATAAAAAAAATAACGAAACCTTTTGGTTTCGGTTTTTCAGAGTAGGCAGTGGTCCATTGGCTCTGAAAAAAACCTTTTTGGCAACATTCACAAAGGGGAAGGGTTCCCATGGGGACCCCTTACCTTTTGCGAATGGGTTACCACCAGTGTGACACTGGTGGTAACTGTGAATTGCTTTGTGACTGCATTTGCGGTCACAAAGCAATTCTGTATTGCGATGCGAGTCGCAAATAGGAAGGGAACACCCCTTCCTATTTGCGAGTCGCATTTACAATTTTCGAGTCGTTACCGACTCGCAAATTGTGAATGTGCATCGCAAAAGGCTTTTTGCATGGCACAAACTGCGATTTTTGTAGCTTGCACCTTGCAAACAGCTTTCTACATCTGGCCCTTACTTATCAATCTGACTAATGAAAGTACTGCATGGAAGAATTAGAAGAACCAGGTGTTTGGGAAAAGATTGGCAAAGGTTTTGCTTCAGTGAGAAATTGGCTCAGCAACATTTGGAATGGGATACTATTGAAAATCATGCAAGGGATATTAATTTTTGTAGTTTGTCTAATTGGCATATGGGGATTGTGTAAATTATGCAAAAGAATTAAATTGAAAAGGTCAAAGAATAATCAGAGGAGGGAAGAAAAAAAAAGGGAACAATTGTACAGAGAAAATTCAAAAGGGAAACAAAAGTATGAAGGGATTGAATTGACAGAATTTTAGCTGAAGCAAAAATTTGTGGGTAATAGTGTGATGACACATTAAGTCATCAGAGGAGGGATTGCTAGTGCATGTGTTTTCATAAAATACATTAATGAGTGTTTATGTATTCTGAATAAATAAAATTGTGTAGAAAATAAAACAACATACAAAAATAATGCACGCATTTGAAAATGTGATCACGAAGAATGGCCACCAATGTTAACGAAATGTACTAATTAATGATTTAATAATATGAAATATTGAGCATTTGTTAGATTGATGTAGTAATATGTCATATTAAGGGTTATACAGTAAGCTTTAGCTTTATTAATTGTAGACCTTAACTTAGCGAGTGTCTTGACCTACTTGCCAGGCCTCATGGAAAAGCTGTATTTCTTAACGTTTAATAAAATGGCTCTCCTAGAGTGTTAAATTGTGATTTCTATTGTATTGTTTATATGTGCTCATAACGGATGCTTTCCCATGAGAACCGACTGCTAGAAGATGATGTTCTTGCTTAATGTAACATTTTTTGAGTAATGTGTGTGAGACTGACTTTCTCAGGAGAAGAACTTTGGGGATACTTACTAGAGTGGAAGCTGCAACAATATTGTTACCTGACAAGCTGAATGATAAGGACATTTCAAGACAAACCAATCAACAGCATGTGAACGGAGTAATAGTAGAATTCACAGATTTGGAGTTTTAGTTTTATTAGACAAAGTGTGAACATGCGATTAACTGACTAATAGGGATTGGAAAGTAGTTTTAGCAGTTTTGACTTAACGGGGCTACACTGAGAAGAGACAGACATTCTGCCCTTGCATTTTGCCATTTCCCATTGCCCATTTTCTTGCTGGCCGAAAGGTCAATATTCCTTATGCGACTTGACAAGAGACGTGCTTACCTTTAATGCTTACAGACTTCCCGTTTCCTGAACTTAGATGCTGAATCCTGTTGCCTTGCCGATCGACTGATGTCCTGAGGATGAAGACTGACTCTGCTTGCTAATTCACCCTGAGGATAGGTATTATGATCCAGATTGGTGATTATTATGCATTTGCTTTTTCTTTCTAGGCAACAACTGCATTGTTTCGATAGAGCCATAGTTAGATGTTTTTCCAAATTGGGGTTACTAAATTGTTTTGCATGAAGCCCAACATGTTGATGCTAATCTGATGTTAGTTAAGGATCCTTGCTAATGAAATCATGATAATAGGGATTAGTGCTTGATGAATTTCTCTGCTAAACTTAATGTAAGAAATTACTTTAATATTGATTTGCACCATAACTTTAGAATGTGTTGTAGTTCAAGCTTTGATTCAATCACATTTCTTCTACCTCTTTGGACAGCCAGTATTTTTTTGTATGTGTTTCATTTGATTTTGAGATTAATCTACACGACCTTAGCATTGTTAATATAGTGACATAAATATTCTAACTTCCACTAAAAGGTGTGGTTATTCATGACTGAAAGGTTATGGTGCATGACATATACTGATTATTACTGTTATTGATTATTGTTGATTATTGATATTGCATATTGATTATTGATTATGTACTGGAGCTGTTGTAAGAACATCTTAATTGCGAGTCAAAAGGTTCATCGACCTATTTGTGTCCCCTTGTAAGTTTACTTATTAAGGTCAGACGCGCTAACACTGTCATTCTCATTGCCTTTCACTTCTCATCGCCTTTCACTTGGAAAAAGTTCTGCTACCTTTCTCTCCCTGTGTTCCATCCTGCTATTGGCTGTTTGTGTCATTGAACATTAGTCGCTTCGACATCATGACTTTAGCTGCCTCGAGCAACATCACAGGACAGAAAAATTGGCAGCCATATTGTAGTGGGCTAATGCAAGTTTTCTTGGAAGTATCTTCTCAGGTATCAGTGTTGGATACTGGTGTTTCGGTATTGCAAGGTGTCAAATTCACTTTTTTTGTTGTGTTTTGTGTTCTTTCTTCAGCTGAATTAGAGTATCATTACAAAAAGAAAAACGCATGCAAAGCATTTCTCTTCCTCCATTTCTTCTTATGCCTCCAGGATAACCACCTATACAGGGGAAAAAATTGAAAAATGTATTTGCACATTCGTTGATCCCCACTCAGTATAGAATGGAAAACTTCTCTATTTTTGCATTGTTTAGGCTCAAAAGGTCAGGAGATCTTCAAACACTTACCTGACTTATCACCAGAGAAAAAGGATGGTTTGAATGATTATGACATTTGTCATCAAAAATGAGATGTGCATTTCTTGCCAAAGGTTTCCACAGTATTAAAGAGATATCACTTTGGCAAGCTTATGCAAAGAAAAGGGAAATGTAGAAGTGTATATAACAATTCTAAGAAAGCTGGGGTCAAAATGTAACTTTGGAGGAAATTGTGAACAGATATTAAGGTATCAATTCATGCTGGGATGCAACAATGGTAAAGCCAAAGAATTCTGTTAGCAGAAGGATAACCCAACTCTGAAAGAGGGCTCACAATAGCGAAAACATACAAGCACAGTCGAGCATTTGTAGAAGCATAGCGAAAACATGCAAGCACAGTTGAGCATTTTTAGAAGCGTATAAAAAGTGGGAAGTGGATTGCAGTAAATATGAAAACAGACATGTAGCTCTGTCTCATAAGAAAGGGTAAGAAAGTGAGACTCAACAAAAGAAAAGTAAGGATAGCGGTAACAGTAAAAATGATTAATTCCAAGGCATGTGTTTTAGGTGTGGTGAATATGAACTTGTAGCTGGTAATAGAGTGTATCGGGTGGAAGGCCATGTGTACAAATTCTGGACATAAAGATCATGGCCCTCATTCTGACCTTGGCGGGCGGCGGAGGCCGCCCGCCAAAGTCCCGCCGTCAGGTTACCGTTCCGCGGTCGAAAGACCGCGGCGGTAATTCTGACTTTCCCGCTGGGCTGGCGGGCGGTCTCCTTCAGACCGCCAGCCAGCCCAGCGGGAAAGAGGCTTCCACGATGAAGCCGGCTCGGAATCGAGCCGGCGGAGTGGAAGCTGTGCGACGGGTGCAGTTGCACCCGTCGCGTATTTCACTGTCTGCGCAGCAGACAGTGAAATACATTTAGGGGCCCTCTTACGGGGGCCCCTGCAATGCCCATGCCAGTGGCATGGGCACTGCAGGGGCCCCCAGGGGCCCCGCGACCCCCCCTACCGCCATCCGGATCTCGGCGGTCCGACCGCCGGGATCTGGATGGCGGTAGGGGGGGTCAGAATCCCCGCGGCGGTGCAGCAAGCTGCGCCGCCGCGGAGGATTCAATGGGGCCGCGGTACACTGGCGGGACCCCGCCAGTGGTGCCGGTCCGACCGCGGCTTTACCGCCGCGGTCGGAATCCCCATTGAAGCACCGCCGGCTTGTCGGCGGTGCTCCCGCGGTCCTCCGCCCTGGCGGTCAAAGACCGCCAGGGTCAGAATGAGTGCCCATGTGTCAAAATTTTGCAGAAGTGAAGAGGGAATTTAAAAATGAAAGTTCAAGAAGTAACATATGGAGAAGAAAGTGATGAAGAGGGAATTGTGTTATAAGTCATGGAGCGGGTGATAGTGGTTCATTTGAGACAATTCAAATAGAGAATGTACCAGTACCCATGCTGTTCGACTCTAGAGGAAATATCACACTTATTCCCAGTGAGGTGTATTTGAACAATTTAAAAAACAAAGTTGTTTTACATAAACCAGACATTTTGTCCAAAAGGATAAGGGGGTGAAACAATCAAATCCACAGTTTTTTGTAGGTTGCATCAACTTTAAGGATAGGTATGTATCAGGAAAAATGTATGTCTTTAAAAGAGGTGATTCTCTGATAAGCTGGAGACATCAAAAGGATCTTAAGGTCTCCCTGGACCCCAATGAGTCTCCTGCAGTAAGGCTTATACATTGAAAGATCAGTGAGGGAATGTTTGGAATGTGGGAAAAGTGACAAGGGATTGAAGGCCAGGGTAAAACCAATGAGTCTAACAAAACTTTCTTGGGAGGAGGTAGCCAGAGGCATCTTGGGTCCCATCTAGATATCTAGAGTTGATAAATATGTGCTTGTATTATTTGGCAAGTACATAGGGCAGCCAGAAATAGAGATAACCAATTCGATTGAGACAAAAGACTTTGTAAGTTTTCTGGAACACATTTTTGAAAAAGAAGGTTTCCCCTGCACTCTTTTGTCCGACAATGGAACACAGTTTATCTCTAGAGAGACGGAGAAGGATCAGGGTGGTATAGGCATTCAACAGCCCTTTGACACTCAGAAGCCAAAGGAACGGTAGAAAAGCTCAATTGTGTACTGAAAGAAACAATCCAGAGTGCAATGGCTAACCAAAAAGTGTTGGAAGACAGAAGTCTTCAATAGGGTCAAAAACTACAGATTCACACCTCATACCATGACGGGAAAAAGACCATTTGCGCTTTTTTGAACAAGGAAAGTGTGTACTATGATATGCCCTTTCTGGATGCTTGAGAATTCTGAATATAAATAAGAATGACATTGAAATGAAGAAATGATTGAGTATAAAAAAGATTTCATATATGCAAATCAGTCAAAAGAACTGACTGGGAAGTGGGTGATCTTCTGAGAATATCTCATGAAAGTAATTAAGGTCTTTAAAAATACTGTCAGAACTGAAGATCTTAAGGTGTGGAATCTCAATAGTGTTGCAAAATTAACAAGTGGGGTGAGAAAGAGTGGTGATGGTGCAGTTGACTTTAACCCCTTCGCTGCCAGGCCTTTTCCCCCTCCTGTGCCGAGCCTTTTTTTGGCTATTTGGAGCAGTTCGCGCTTAGGCCCTCATAACTTTTTGTTCACATAAGCTACCCATGCCAAATTTGCGTCCTTTTTTTCCAACATCCTAGGGATTCTAGAGGTACCCAGACTTTGTGGGTTCCCCAGAAGGAGGCCAAGAAATTAGCCAAAAAACAGTGAAAATTTCATTTTTTTAAAAAAAATTGGAAAAATGGGCTGCAGAAGAAGGCTTGTGGTTTTTTCCCTGAAAAGGGCATCAACAAAGGGTTTGCGGTGATAAAATCACCAGCTTCCCAGCTTTCAGGAACAGGCAGACTTGAATCAGAAAACCCAATTTTTCAACCCAATTTTGGCATTTTACTGGGACATACCCCATTTTTACGATTTTTTGTGCTTTCAGCCTCCTTCCAGTCAGTGACAGAAATGGGCATGAAACCAACGCTGGATCCCATAAACCGCAACATTTCTGAAAAGTAGACAAAATTCTGAATTCAGCAAGGGGTAATTTGTGTAGATCCTACAAGGGTTTCCTACAGAAAATAGCAACTGAAAAAGAAAAATATTGAAATTGAGGTGAAAAAAACATCAATTTTTCTCTAAGTTTTACTCTGTAACTTTTTCCTGCAATGTCAGATTTTCGAAAGCAATATACCGTTACGTCTGCTGGACTCTTCTGGTTGCGGGGATATATAGGGCTTGTAGGTTCATCAAGAACTCTAGGTACCCAGAGCCAATAAATGACCTGCACCCTGCAGTGGGTTTTCATTCTATGCCGGGTATACAGCAATTAATTTGCTGAAATATAAAGAGTAAAAAATAGCTATCAAGAAAACCTTTGTATTTCCAAAATGGGCACAAGATAAGGTGTTGAGAAGCAGTGGTTATTTGCACATCTCTGAATTCCGGGCTGCCCATACTAGCATGTGAATTACCGGGCATTTCTCAAATAGACGTCTTTTTTACACACTGTCTTACATTTGGAAGGGAAAAATGTAGAGAAAGACAAGGGGCAATAACACTTGTTTTGCTATTCTATGTTCCCCCAAGTCTCCCGATAAAAATGATACCTCACTTGTGTGGGTAGGCCTAGCGCCCGCGACAGGAAACGCACCAAAGCGCAACGTGGACACATCACAGAAAACAGACCTGTTTTTAGCAAAGTGCCTACCTGTAGCTTTTGGCCTCTAGCTCAGCCGCCACCTAGGGAAACCTACCAAACCTGTGCATTTCTGAAAACTAGAGACCTAGGGGAATCCAAGATGGGGTGATTTGTGTGGCTCGGACCAGGTTCTGTTACCCAGAATCCTTTGCAAACCTCAAAATTTGGCTAAAAAAACACATGTTCCTCACATTTCTGTGGCAGAAAGTTCTGGAATCTGAGAGGAGCCACAAATTTCCTTCCACCCAGCGTTCCCCCACGTCTCCCGATAAAAATGATACCTCACTTGTGTGGGTAGGCCTAGCGCCCGCGACAGGAAACACCCCAAAGCGCAATGTGGACACATCACAGAAAACAGACCTGTTTTTAGCAAAGTGCCTACCTGTAGATTTTGGCCTCTAGCTCAGCCGCCACCTAGGGAAACCTACCAAACCTGTGCATTTCTGAAAACTAGAGACCTAGGGGAATCCAAGATGGGGTGATTTGTGTGGCTCGGACCAGGTTCTGTTACCCAGAATCCTTTGCAAAGCTCAAAAATTGGCTAAAAAAACACATGTTCCTCACATTTCTGTGGCAGAAAGTGCTGGAATCTGAGAGGAGCCACAAATGTCCTTCCACCCAGCGTTCCCCCACGTCTCCCGATAAAAATGATACCTCACATGTGTGGGTAGGCCTAGCGCCCGCGACAGGAAACGCCCCAAAGCGCAACGTGGACACATCACAGAAAACAGACCTGTTTTTAGCAAAGTGCCTACCTGTAGATTTTGGCCTGTAGCTCAGCCGCCACCTAGGGAAACCTACCAAACCTGTGCATTTCTGAAAACTAGAGACCTAGGGGAATCCAAGATGGGGTGATTTGTGTGGCTCGGACCAGGTTCTGTTACCCAGAATCCTTTGCAAAGCTCAAAAATTGGCTAAAAAAACACATGTTCCTCACATTTCTGTGGCAGAAAGTTCTGGAATCTGAGAGGAGCCACAAATTTCCTTCCACCCAGCGTTCCCCCACGTCTCCCGATAAAAATGATACCTCACTTGTGTGGGTAGGCCTAGCGCCCGCGACAGGAAACGCCCCAAAGCGCAACGTGGACACATCACAGAAAACAGACCTGTTTTTAGCAAAGTGCCTACCTGTAGATTTTGGCGTCTAGCTCAGCCGCCACCTAGGGAAACCTACCAAACCTGTGCATTTCTGAAAACTAGAGACCTAGGGGAATCCAAGGAGGGGTGACTGGCGGGGCTCGGACCAGGTTCTGTTACCCAGAATCCTTTGCAAACCTCATATTTTGGCTAAAAAAACGCATTTTCCTCACATTTGAGTGACAGAAAGTTCTGGAATCTGAGAGGAGCCACAAATTTCCTTCCACCCAGCGTTCCCCCAAGTCTCCCGATAAAAATGATACCTCACTTGAGTGGGTAGGCCTAGCGCCCGCGACAGGAAACGCCCCAAAGCGCAACGTGGACACCACCAAAATTTTGGAAGAAAACAGAGGTGTTTTTTGCGAAGTGACTACCTGCAGATTTTGGCCTCTAGCTCAGCCGGCACCTAGGGAAACCTACCAAACCTGTACATTTCTGAAAACTAGAGACCTAGGGGAATCCAAGGAGGGGTGACTGGCGGGGCTCGGACCAGGTTCTGTTACCCAGAATCCTTAGCAAAGCTCAAAAATTGGCTAAAAAAACACATGTTCCTCACATTTCTGTGGCAGAAAGTTCTGGAATCTGAGAGGAGCCACAAATTTCCTTCCACCCAGCGTTCCCCCACGTCTCCCGATAAAAATGATACCTCACTTGTGTGGGTAGGCCTAGCGCCCGCGACAGGAAACGCCCCAAAGCGCAACGTGGACACATCACAGAAAACAGACCTGTTTTTAGCAAAGTGCCTACCTGTAGATTTTGGCCTCTAGCTCAGCCGCCACCTAGGGAAACCTACCAAACCTGTGCATTTCTGAAAACTAGAGACCTAGGGGAATCCAAGGAGGGGTGACTGGCGGGGCTCGGACCAGGTTCTGTTACCCAGAATCCTTTGCAAAGCTCAAAAATTGGCTAAAAAAACACATGTTCCTCACATTTCTGTGGCAGAAAGTTCTGGAATCTGGGAGGAGCCACAAATTTCCTTCCACCCAGCGTTCCCCCAAGTCTCCCGATAAAAATGATACCTCACTTGCGTGGGTAGGCCTAGCGCCCGCGACAGGAAACGCCCCAAAGCGCAACGTGGACACCACCAAAATTTTGGAAGAAAACAGACCTGTTTTTAGCGAAGTGCCTACCTGTAGATTTTGGCCTGTAGCTCAGCCGCCACCTAGGGAAACCTACCAAACCTGTGCATTTCTGAAAACTAGAGACCTAGGGGAATCCAAGGAGGGGTGACTGGCGGGGCTCGGACCAGGTTCTGTTACCCAGAATCCTTTGCAAAGCTCAAAAATTGGCTAAAAAAACACATGTTCCTCACATTTCTGTGGCAGAAAGTTCTGGAATCTGAGAGGAGCCACAAATTTCCTTCCACCCAGCGTTCCCCCACGTCTCCCGATAAAAATTATACCTCACTTGTGTGGGTAGGCCTAGCGCCCGCGACAGGAAACGCCCCAAAGCGCAACGTGGACACATCACAGAAAACAGACCTGTTTTTAGCAAAGTGCCTACCTGTAGATTTTGGCCTCTAGCTCAGCCGCCACCTAGGGAAACCTACCAAACCTGTGCATTTCTGAAAACTAGAGACCTAGGGGAATCCAAGGAGGGGTGACTGGCGGGGCTCGGACCAGGTTCTGTTACCCAGAATCCTTTGCAAAGCTCAAAAATTGGCTAAAAAAACACATGTTCCTCACATTTCTGTGGCAGAAAGTTCTGGAATCTGGGAGGAGCCACAAATTTCCTTCCACCCAGCGTTCCCCCAAGTCTCCCGATAAAAATGATACCTCACTTGCGTGGGTAGGCCTAGCGCCCGCGACAGGAAACGCCCCAAAGCGCAACGTGGACACCACCAAAATTTTGGAAGAAAACAGACCTGTTTTTAGCGAAGTGCCTACCTGTAGATTTTGGCCTGTAGCTCAGCCGCCACCTAGGGAAACCTACCAAACCTGTGCATTTCTGAAAACTAGAGACCTAGGGGAATCCAAGGAGGGGTGACTGGCGGGGCTCGGACCAGGTTCTGTTACCCAGAATCCTTTGCAAAGCTCAAAAATTGGCTAAAAAAACACATGTTCCTCACATTTCTGTGGCAGAAAGTTCTGGAATCTGAGAGGAGCCACAAATTTCCTTCCACCCAGCGTTCCCCCACGTCTCCCGATAAAAATGATACCTCACTTGTGTGGGTAGGCCTAGCGCCCGCGACAGGAAACGCCCCAAAGCGCAACGTGGACACATCACAGAAAACAGACCTGTTTTTAGCAAAGTGCCTACCTGTAGATTTTGGCCTGTAGCTCAGCCGCCACCTAGGGAAACCTACCAAACCTGTGCATTTCTGAAAACTAGAGACCTAGGGGAATCCAAGGAGGGGTGACTGGCGGGGCTCGGACCAGGTTCTGTTACCCAGAATCCTTTGCAAAGCTCAAAAATTGGCTAAAAAAACACATGTTCCTCACATTTCTGTGGCAGAAAGTTCTGGAATCTGGGAGGAGCCACAAATTTCCTTCCACCCAGCGTTCCCCCAAGTCTCCCGATAAAAATGATACCTCACTTGCGTGGGTAGGCCTAGCGCCCGCGACAGGAAACGCCCCAAAGCGCAACGTGGACACCACCAAAATTTTGGAAGAAAACAGACCTGTTTTTAGCGAAGTGCCTACCTGTAGATTTTGGCCTGTAGCTCAGCCGCCACCTAGGGAAACCTACCAAACCTGTGCATTTCTGAAAACTAGAGACCTAGGGGAATCCAAGGAGGGGTGACTGGCGGGGCTCGGACCAGGTTCTGTTACCCAGAATCCTTTGCAAAGCTCAAAAATTGGCTAAAAAAACACATGTTCCTCACATTTCTGTGGCAGAAAGTTCTGGAATCTGAGAGGAGCCACAAATTTCCTTCCACCCAGCGTTCCCCCACGTCTCCCGATAAAAATGATACCTCACTTGTGTGGGTAGGCCTAGCGCCCGCGACAGGAAACGCCCCAAAGCGCAACGTGGACACATCACAGAAAACAGACCTGTTTTTAGCAAAGTGCCTACCTGTAGATTTTGGCCTGTAGCTCAGCCGCCACCTAGGAAAACCTACCAAACCTGTGCATTTCTGAAAACTAGAGACCTAGGGGAATCCAAGGAGGGGTGACTGGCGGGGCTCGGACCAGGTTCTGTTACCCAGAATCCTTTGCAAAGCTCAAAAATTGGCTAAAAAAACACATGTTCCTCACATTTCTGTGGCAGAAAGTTCTGGAATCTGGGAGGAGCCACAAATTTCCTTCCACCCAGCGTTCCCCCAAGTCTCCCGATAAAAATGATACCTCACTTGCGTGGGTAGGCCTAGCGCCCGCGACAGGAAACGCCCCAAAGCGCAACGTGGACACCACCAAAATTTTGGAAGAAAACAGACCTGTTTTTAGCGAAGTGCCTACCTGTAGATTTTGGCCTGTAGCTCAGCCACCACCTAGGGAAACCTACCAAACCTGTGCATTTCTGAAAACTAGAGACCTAGGGGAATCCAAGGAGGGGTGACTGGCGGGGCTCGGACCAGGTTCTGTTACCCAGAATCCTTTGCAAAGCTCAAAAATTGGCTAAAAAAACACATGTTCCTCACATTTCTGTGGCAGAAAGTTCTGGAATCTGAGAGGAGCCACAAATTTCCTTCCACCCAGCGTTCCCCCACGTCTCCCGATAAAAATGATACCTCACTTGTGTGGGTAGGCCTAGCGCCCGCGACAGGAAACGCCCCAAAGCGCAAAGTGGACACATCACAGAAAACAGACCTGTTTTTAGCAAAGTGCCTACCTGTAGATTTTGGCCTGTAGCTCAGCCGCCACCTAGGGAAACCTACCAAACCTGTGCATTTCTGAAAACTAGAGACCTAGGGGAATCCAAGGAGGGGTGACTGGCGGGGCTCGGACCAGGTTCTGTTACCCAGAATCCTTTGCAAAGCTCAAAAATTGGCTAAAAAAACACATGTTCCTCACATTTCTGTGGCAGAAAGTTCTGGAATCTGGGAGGAGCCACAAATTTCCTTCCACCCAGCGTTCCCCCAAGTCTCCCGATAAAAATGATACCTCACTTGCGTGGGTAGGCCTAGCGCCCGCGACAGGAAACGCCCCAAAGCGCAACGTGGACACCACCAAAATTTTGGAAGAAAACAGACCTGTTTTTAGCGAAGTGCCTACCTGTAGATTTTGGCCTGTAGCTCAGCCGCCACCTAGGGAAACCTACCAAACCTGTGCATTTCTGAAAACTAGAGACCTAGGGGAATCCAAGGAGGGGTGACTGGCGGGGCTCGGACCAGGTTCTGTTACCCAGAATCCTTTGCAAAGCTCAAAAATTGGCTAAAAAAACACATGTTCCTCACATTTCTGTGGCAGAAAGTTCTGGAATCTGAGAGGAGCCACAAATTTGATTCCACCCAGCGTTCCCCCACGTCTCCCGATAAAAATGATACCTCACTTGTGTGGGTAGGCCTAGCGCCCGCGACAGGAAACGCCCCAAAGCGCAACGTGGACACATCACATTTTTTCATTGAAAACAGTGCCTACCTGTAGTTTTTGGCCTGTAGCTCAGCCAGCACCTAGGGAAACCTACCAAACCTGTGCATTTCTGAAAACTAGAGACCTAGGGGAATCCAAGATGGGGTGACTTGAGGGGCTCTGACCAGGTTCTGTTACCCAGAATCCTTTCCAAACCTCAAATATTGGCTAAAACAACGCATTTTTCACACATTTCGGTGACAGAAAGTTCTGGAATCTGAGTGGAGCCACAAATTTCCTTCCACCCAGCGTTCCCCCAAGTCTCCCGATAAAAATGATACCTCAGTTGTGTGGGTGGGCCAGGTGCCTCCAACAGAATAAGGCCCAAAACTTGTAGAGATACAGGGGATAGTACTGCGAGTTTATAAGGACATATTCTTATATACTGACTCTGCTTTGGGGACCCACATACGTGAGGTGTCATTTTATTTGGGAGACTGAGGGGAACACTGGGGAGTAGGAATTTTGTGCTGGAGTGGTGATCGTACGAAGAAAAGTCAGGAAAATATGTTTTTTTTAAGCACATTTTGAGGTTTACAGAGGAGTCTGGGTAAGAAAATGTTGGGGGATCCACGCAAGCCACTCCTCCCTAGACTCCTTGGGGTGTCTAGTTTTAAAAAATGTCTGGGTTTGGTAGGTTTCCCTAGATGAAGGCCGCACACAGGACCAAAAACATAGGTGCCCTCTCCCCCCCCAAACACAGGTAGTTTTGTAATATATCGTTTTGATGTGCCCACATACGTCCGTGATGTGCCAAACACTAAAATTTTGAAAAGAAACACACTTAGGTTATGTGAAAAAGACCCCTCACCCACCAACCAAGTTGGTGGCATGCTTCATCATCGGGGTCCCACCTGAGGCACCTAGCGTGTCATAGGTGTGCTGCGACGCCTGATTACAGCGGAGCAGGTTTGGTCATTTTTACCACACATACTGGTTGGATTTGGCACGAGGGTGAGTGATGGTTCAGTGGATCAAATTTTACTAACAAGAGCTTTCACAAAAATGAAAAGCACTGTTAGTAACTGAAAGGCAAAAAACTGAACCAATGACTCACAGCTCGTGAGCTGTAAAGCCGCGACAAGGCACCAACCGCTTTACAGTCCATTCACACAACTTTCATACATGACACACACAAGGCCATTCACACCGCCAGCCACGGGCCCAGCACATTACAACACTCACATCGACAGACAGCGCCACTCAAGGGCCCATCACTTACATACGCCCACATGCCTGATACAACAATCACACCAGCTGATGGGAGTGTGTGGACTGGTGTTTGGCTTGCAGTGTGTTGCAGTAGCCAACATCAAGTCAATATGTACAGTCTCAGCCAAGCCCCACTCCACACACAATGGCATCATATTTTTTTTTTTTTTAACAGAGGAACCCCTAACTAAGTAGAAAGAATTACAAAACAACAAACACAAAAGCTCTAACTAACAACATGACAGAAATGCTAACCATGAAACTAAACACATGAAAATACAAAACAGACATGAGTTTACACTCATGGTTGTTCCCAGAAATTCTTCTGGGTGTGGTAATTCTTAAAACAAGCACCGACACACAGCCCAGGCTTTGAAGGACAATCTGGGCAGTACATTCAAGACTCCCTCCGGATACCTCTTCGAAAACACACTCTACATTTCTTAGCTGGAAAGTCTTTTTTGGGTGTGGGAGGAATGTGCTCAGCAAAGTGGCGATCTTTCAATCTAGCCACATCCTCCACCACTGCTTCTCTAGGAACTCTGGCCTGTTCCACCACAATAAGGCTCTCTATCACTGACTCCTGAAATTTCACAAATGTCATCTTTGAGTCTGGAGACCTATCCCTAAACACAATAAAAGCATTGAAGGTTGCTAAGTGGAAGAGGTGAAGTGCTAACTTCTTATACCAAACATAAGACTTACGAATAGCAGTATAAGGTTCCAACCTCTGGTCAACTCTATCTACACCTCCCATGTGCTTATTATAATCTAAAATGCACACAGGTTTGCGCACTTCAGCAACCTGGCCCCAAACAGTCACAGGGGAAGTACTCTCATCATGGATGGTACTTAGCATGTAGACATCCCTCTTGTCTGAAAATTTCAAAGCTAGCAGCTCCTCGTTCCGCAAGGCACAGCACTGTCCCCTCTCAAGTTTTTTACAGACAAGCTCCCTTGGATAGCCTTTCCGGTTAGAACGGATTGTGCCACAAGCAACTGTGTCCACTCTAAACAATTCCTTGAACAACTGCACACCAGTGTAGAAGTTATCTACATACAAATGGTGACCTTTGTTGAACAGTCGTCTACCAAGATCCCACACTATTTTCTCAGTAACTCCAAAAGTGGGAGGACAACCAGGGGGGTCAATATTGGAATCCCTACCAGTGTACACACGGAAACTATACACATATCCTGTCCTACTTTCAGACAGCATATACAATTTAATTCCATATCGTGCCCTTTTGCTAGGAATGTACTGCCTAAAAACCAAACGACCCTTGAAGAGGACCAAAGACTCGTCCACACTTATCTCTTTGCCTGGAACATAGACCTCCGAAAACCGATCTACAAAATGATCAAGGACAGGCCTAATCTTAAAAAGACGGTCAGAATCTGGGTGATCTCGTGGCAAGGCTAATGCATTGTCAACAAAATGCAGCATCCTAAGAAGAAGCAAATACCGATTACGACTCATGGTAGCTGGAAATATAGCTGTTGCCATCAAGGGACTAGTAGACCAATAAGAAGCCAGTGACGGCTTCCTTATCAACCCCATCAAAAAAGTCAAACCCAAAAACTTTTTTAGCTCCTCCAAATTTGTGGGAATCCACTGGGCAGCTCTAGAGTGTGGCCTAAGTCTAGCAGCGTTGTCCCTCAAATGCTGCTCCGCATACAAATTAGTCTGCTCAACAATCTCTTCCAAAAACACATCATCCATGAATAACTCAAAGAAATTGATAGGCATAAAGTTCTCTGTATTGGCGTTACACCCCGGGAGACCAGTAAAGGCAGGCAACTCTGGCTGCTCCATGTTTGGGGCAACCCAGACATCAGGTCTTCTAACGGGAAACCTTTCAGCCCCAGGTTGCTGCACTATTGGCACATCAATGTCCTCCTCTAAAACAGAACCTTCATCTGCACTGAGTGTGGCTTCATCATCAGAAGATTCCCCTCCAACAGAAACATCACTGCCAGAATCTCTGACTTCCTCCTCTGCCTCAGATGCAGAGTCCGTCTCATAGTCATGATCAGACTGTGACTCAAAAAGCATACCAACCACCTGCTGAGCGGTCATCCTGCGGCTAGCCATGATCTCTCCTGCTAAAATTAACTGGACAAATTCACCACCAACAACCAGCACTGTGTAAGACAAGTAACAAAGTGTAGCTTTGTTAGTAAGAGTTACAAACTCAAAAACTATACCGCTCACTTGCCTGAAAAAGCTTGATTCACCAGCAACTACACAGCAATCACCAATGATATCCCACTAAAAAGAAAGAAAGAAAGGCAAATTAGAAATAAGACACAACAAATATCATTGTGCACAAACCTAAGGACAATTTCACACACAATCCTGCATTTAGTACACCCCCTACAAACATGTCATTCATGCATGGCAACAATACTCCTTTGGAGTAAATTGTTTTTACTTACCTAAAACATGCAACTGTGCAAACTGCAGGTCAACCACCGCCAAAACCGCAAGGAGCCACAGCAAATAAAGCAAAAGCTTTGAACTAGAACAAAAAGGAGGAATTTTTTTTTTATCACAAATGCAAAGACTTCTTCAGTTGACAAACACCCCACCATCAAACATTTTAGAAATTGGTGCCTAAGTGGATTCTGTCATAGGGGCAGATGGGCCTACTAAAAAAATAGGCCTTTCTGCCCCAAGGAAGCCAGAAAATACCTTTAGTACTGTGGCCCTCATTCTGAACCTGGCGGTCTTTGACCGCCAGGGCGGAGGACCGCGGGAGCACCGCAGACAAGCCGGCGGTGCTTCAATGGGGATTCCGACCGCGGCGGTAAAGCCGCGGTCGGACCGGCACCACTGGCGGGGTCCCGCCAGTGTACCGCGGCCCCATTGAATCCTCCGCGGCGGCGCAGCTTGCTGCACCGCCGCGGGGATTCTGACCCCCCCTACCGCCATCCAGATCCCGGCGGTCGGACCGCCGAGATCCGGATGGCGGTAGGGGGGGTCGCGGGGCCCCTGGGGGCCCCTGCAGTGCCCATGCCACTGGCATGGGCATTGCAGGGGCCCCCGTAAGAGGGCCCCTAAATGTATTTCACTGTCTGCTGCGCAGACAGTGAAATACGCGACGGGTGCAACTGCACCCGTCGCACAGCTTCCACTCCGCCGGCTCGATTCCGAGCCGGCTTCATCGTGGAAGCCTCTTTCCCGCTGGGCTGGCTGGCGGTCTGAAGGAGACCGCCCGCCAGCCCAGCGGGAAAGTCAGAATTACCGCCGCGGTCTTTCGACCGCGGAACGGTAACCTGACGGCGGGACTTTGGCGGGCGGCCTCCGCCGCCCGCCAAGGTCAGAATGAGGGCCTGTGTCCCCATGGAGAGCGACCCTTGCCAAAGGGGACAGCCCTCAAACAAAAAAAAACAAAAAAAACACACACAACACTATCCCTGGTGCCTAAGTGGCTTCTGCCCCCTTGGGGGCAGGTGGGCCTAAGAAAATAGGCCCATCTGCCCCCAGGGGGTGTAGAAATGGCCAACAGGTCAATGCCCCCCTTGGGGGGGCGCCCCGTGACCAAGGGGACGCCCCCCCACAAAAATAAACACATAAAAAAAAATCCCTGGCGTTCTAGTGGTTTCTGCCCCCCTTGGGGGCAGATCAGCCTAAAAATAATAGGCTGATCTGTCTCCAAGGGGTGCAGAAATGGCCTGGGTACATGTGCCCCCAAAGTGGGGGGCGACCCTTGCCCAAACCCCCCCCCCATCCACTAACACACACACACACACACACTATCCCTGGTGTCTACGTGGCTTCTGCCCCCCTTGGGGGCAGGTGGGTCTAGAAAAATAGGCCCATCTGCCCCCAGGGGGGGCAGAAATGGCCAACAGGTCAATGCCCCCCTTGGGGGGGCGCCCCGTGCCCGAGGGGACGCCCCCCCACAAAAATAAACACATAAAAAAAAATCCCTGGCGTTCTAGTGGTTTCTGCCCCCCTTGGGGGCAGATCAGCCTAAAAATAATAGGCTGATCTGTCTCCAAGGGGTGCAGAAATGGCCTGGGTACATGTGCCCCCAAAGTGGGGGCGACCCTTGCCCAAGCCCCCCCCCATCCACTAACACACACACACACACACACTATCCCTGGTGTCTACGTGGCTTCTGCCCCCCTTGGGGGCAGGTGGGTCTAGAAAAATAGGCCCATCTGCCCCCAGGGGGGGCAGAAATGGCCAACAGGTCAATGCCCCCCTTGGGGGGGCGCCCCGTGCCCGAGGGGACGCCCCCCCACAAAAATAAACACATTTAAAAAAATCCCTGGCGTTCTAGTGGTTTCTGCCCCCCTTGGGGGCAGATCAGCCTAAAAATAATAGGCTGATCTGTCTCCAAGGGGTGCAGAAATGGCCTGGGTACATGTGCCCCCAAAGTGGGGGGCGACCCTTGCCCAAGCCCCCCCCCATCCACTAACACACACACACACACACACACACTATCCCTGGTGTCTACGTGGCTTCTGCCCCCCTTGGGGGCAGGTGGGTCTAGAAAAATAGGCCCATCTGCCCCCAGGGGGGGCAGAAATGGCCAACAGGTCAATGCCCCCCTTGGGGGGGCGCCCCGTGCCCAAGGGGACGCCCCCCCACAAAAATAAACACATAAAAAAAAAACCCTGGCGTTCTAGTGGTTTCTGCCCCCCTTGGGGGCAGATCAGCCTAAAAATAATAGGCTGATCTGTCTCCAAGGGGTGCAGAAATGGCCTGGGTACATGTGCCCCCAAAGTGGGGGGCGACCCTTGCCCAAGCCCCCCCCCATCCACTAACACACACACACACACACACTATCCCTGGTGTCTACGTGGCTTCTGCCCCCCTTGGGGGCAGGTGGGTCTAGAAAAATAGGCCCATCTGCCCCCAGGGGGGGCAGAAATGGCCAACAGGTCAATGCCCCCCTTGGGGGGGCGCCCCGTGCCCGAGCGGATGCCCCCCCACAAAAATAAACACATAAAAAAAAATCCCTGGCGTTCTAGTGGTTTCTGCCCCCCTTGGGGGCAGATCAGCCTAAAAATAATAGGCTGATCTGTCTCCAAGGGGTGCAGAAATGGCCTGGGTACATGTGCCCCCAAAGTGGGGGGCGACCCTTGCCCAAGCCCCCCCCCATCCACTAACACACACACACACACACACTATCCCTGGTGTCTACGTGGCTTCTGCCCCCCTTGGGGGCAGGTGGGTCTAGAAAAATAGGCCCATCTGCCCCCAGGGGGGGCAGAAATGGCCAACAGGTCAATGCCCCCCTTGGGGGGGCGCCCCGTGCCCAAGGGGACGCCCCCCCACAAAAATAAACACATAAAAAAAAACCCCTGGCGTTCTAGTGGTTTCTGCCCCCCTTGGGGGCAGATCAGCCTAAAAATAATAGGCTGATCTGTCTCCAAGGGGTGCAGAAATGGCCTGGGTACATGTGCCCCCAAAGTGGGGGGCGACCCTTGCCCAAGCCCCCCCCCCATCCACTAACACACACACACACACACACTATCCCTGGTGTCTACGTGGCTTCTGCCCCCCTTGGGGGCAGGTGGGTCTAGAAAAATAGGCCCATCTGCCCCCAGGGGGGGCAGAAATGGCCAACAGGTCAATGCCCCCCTTGGGGGGGCGCCCCGTGCCCAAGGGGACACCCCCCCCACAAAAATAAACACATAAAAAAAAATCCCTGGCGTTCTAGTGGTTTCTGCCCCCCTTGGGGGCAGATCAGCCTAAAAATAATAGGCTGATCTGTCTCCAAGGGGTGCAGAAATGGCCTGGGTACATGTGCCCCCAAAGTGGGGGGCGACCCTTGCCCAAGCCCCCCCCCATCCACTAACACACACACACACACACACTATCCCTGGTGTCTACGTGGCTTCTGCCCCCCTTGGGGGCAGGTGGGTCTAGAAAAATAGGCCCATCTGCCCCCAGGGGGGGCAGAAATGGCCAACAGGTCAATGCCCCCCTTGGGGGGGCGCCCCGTGCCCATGGGGACGCCCCCCCACAAAAATAAACACATAAAAAAACATCCCTGGCGTTCTAGTGGTTTCTGCCCCCCTTGGGGCAGATCAACCTAAAAATAATAGGCTGATCTGCCCTCAAGGGGGGCAGAAATGGCCCTAAAAGACATGCCCCCCAAAGGGGAGCGACCCTTGCCCAAGGGGGCGCCCCCCCATCCACTACACACACAATCCCTGGTGCCTAAGTGGCTTCTGCCCCCCTTGGGGGCAGATGGACCTAAAAAAAATAGGCCGATCTGCCCCCAAGGGGGGCAGAAATGGCCAACAGTTCTCTGCCCCCTTGGGGGGGGCGCCCCTTGCCCAAGGGGGCACCCCCTCCCAACATACCTGCACAGAAAATATAATTCCCTGGTGATCCAGTGGTTTCTGCCCCCCTTGGGGGCAGATCCGCCTAAAAAGTAGGCCAATCTGCCCCCAAGGGGGGCAGAAATGGCCGTAACAAATTGCCCCCACAAGGGGAGCGACCCTTGCCCAAGGGGCCGCTCCCCGCAAACAAGAAACAGTAAAGAACAAAAAAAAAAAAAAATCCCTGATGTCTAGTGGGCATTCCTGCTGCCCGATCGCAATGCGATCGGGCAGCAGGAATGCTCAAAGAGACACCGGGGGAAAGGAAAAGCCTTTCCTTTCCCCCGGTGCCTCTTTAGCCCAAACCCCCCACCCACCGGGAAGAGGAACTCACCTCTTTCCTCGTCGCCGCACAGGAAGCAAATGGCTTCCTGTGCGGCGAAATCCCCATAATGAAGTCAGCGCGCGATCGCGCGCTGACGTCATTATGGGGGGGTGGGGGGGTCGGGGGTGGAAGGGGAAGGGCTTCCCCTTCCATCCCTGACTTTGGGGGGGTGGGGGGAAGCACACAGAGGGAGCGAGAGCGCTCCCTCTGGGCTGTGTGCCGAGGACGTAGTGGTTACATCCTCGGCACAGCAGCACTGTGCCGCGGGACGTAACCACTACGTCCGCGGCACAGAAGGGGTTAACAATGGAAATGGCAATCACAATAAAATCAGTCGAAAAACAATCACCAGGCACTGTGTCAGATCAAAGTATTTAAGTGATTACCTGTAAATTTGCATTTATCAGATCAAAGCAATTAAGTCTTTATGTGTAACAAGTATTAGTTCTCACTAAGGGCCAGATGTAGCAAAAAAGCAAATTGCGACTTGCAATTTGCGAGTCCGTGCGACTTGCAAATTGCAAGTCGCAATTTGCTATGCAGAAAGGTGTCTCAGACACCTCCTGCAACTCGCAATGGGGTCGCAAAGACCCACCTCATTACTATTAATGAGGTGGGTCGCAGTTTGCGACCCCATTGCAAGTATGGGCACTCACGGGGATGGTGGCCTGCTGGAGACAGCAGACTACCATGTCCGTGACTGCTTTTTAATAAAGCAGTTTTTTTTTTGCACCTGCAGCCCGTTTTCCTTAAAAGAAAACGAGCTGCACTTGGAAAAAATACCGAAACCTTTAGTTTCGGTTTTTTTCAGAGCAGGTAGTGGTCCATTGGACCACTGCCTGCTCTGACAAAAAAATAAATAAATCCATTCACAAAGGGAAAGGGGTCCCATGGGGACCCCTTCCCATTTGCGACTGGGTTACCATCCACTTCAAGTTGATGGTAACTGCGATTTCATTTGCGACCGCTTTCGCGGTCACAAATGAAATTGCATAGCATTGCGAGTCGCAAATAGGAAGGGAACACCCCTTCCTATTTGCGAGTCAGAAATGCATTTTGCGAGTCTGATCCAACTCGCAAAATGCATTTCTGCATACCGGAGAGGCTTTTGCACCTCGCAAACGGCGTTTTTCGCCGTTTGCGAGTCGCAAAACCCTTTTTCCATCTGGCCCTTATTGAGCTATTTAGGTGATCTTATATTATAAGTAATAGATATTAAATTTCACTTACTTAAGAATTAAGTAATTTTTACCCTATTGTCAAATGCTGGATATTTTGTACATACTGGTATTTTTATTGTAGTGAATGTTTATTGAGAGAAAGATGTGTGGTATCCTTCCTTCAGGAATTAGAATATTCCCTATGTATTAATGTGAGTTCTGCATGTAATTAGAACAAAGTGTGTGACGCTTCCTGAAAAGAATGTTATGGTTTGAAAACAAAAGAAGGGTTAATGCGAAGGTGAAACTGAAGGAAGGAGGGTGAGGTGTATAATGTATCCTGATTAAACATCTTTACATATCAAGCTAATGTGTACTGTACATCATTACAGTTTTTAAAACAAGCTATTTTGTTGTTTGAGGTCTCTGTAAATGTTCAATATTTTGCAAACAGGTTTCAGTTAAAAACCATAATACATAGCAAATTGATTCTGTATTTGGAAGGGGTGCCTACATCACATCCTTGTATATACCAAATCCCTCCATTTGAAAAAACATTTTATATCTGCACATGCCGAATCATAGCATTTGTGACTGTAATAATACTTATTACATCTGGATTCTGATTAAGTAATAATTATACCTTACATCTATAGTTCTTAGAAATGCAGTTATGAAGAGATATAAAAAACTAGTACTATTGCATTTTTTTTATCAACGTCTTATTCCCTTATCAGCAAACATAATCAAAGTTCATTTGTGCTCAGTAACAATAACAGGGGGTATTAGGCTGCCTGCTAAACCAGATTTTACTCACAACTCAACTCCTTCTATACAAGCATATCAGTTGACAGTCCTCGCTATAAATTAATCTGTAGGACCCTACCTTGCACAGCATAAAAAAGACAACCCAAACGGCGCCTACGGAATCATTTGTCAAAATCTCTGAATTGGCAGTCTACATTACAAGTAGCTATTATTATGTTTTCTTTTTAAGCAATTTTAACTTCTGCGAAGGCAACATCAGAGACCTTTCTGGTCTCAGCTTCTTTCTTGATGGGGATTCTAGAGTGCCTGTTAAATTCACCAAACAGGTTCTTTGGCTGTCACGTTACAGCTATATGTGTCAAGAGCTCATCCCACTGCACAAATAAACAATAGGATTCCCTCGATGCCAAGAGTTAATTGTTGCCATTTCCAGCTTTCACTGACAGTGAGGTGCATTTAACAAAAATAAACAGATAGAGATGCCATCAACTGTGAGCCTCAAACCGCAGATATCTACCACCCACGCACACAGTGAAGTAGACCACAAATTAGATGTATCATGCAGCAAAATATCAACACTAAAAGGATATTATATTTGTTATGCTCTTCTATGGTTCAACCATATTCATACAACTCAGATCAAGAAGATAAACATTTGTATTGACCATTCCAGAGATGGCATCCCAAGGGTAGCAACCCACTAATCCATCACACCTCACTCTGCATCTTGTTACCTTAATATTGCAGCTTTTACATGAAAACAATCAGTCTCACCGATTGTTTGTTTGCACGCAAGACCTGTAATATCACCTTCCCTGCAGAAGAGGGCTCTATCAGCTGAATTCTGCATGTGTCAAACGGTAGCTGTTACAATTTGTTTTAACAGAGATGCAATACATATCTCACATGCCGCACTAGTGTCAGGCAGTGCAAGATACCAGATAATGGTGATTTAGGGCCTATCCATTAGGCACCTTTATGCCCTATCAGAAGCCTCAATATGGAAAACAAGCATTTGCAATGCAAAGGGTCTCACGCTTGCTCAATTTAAAGCTATTAACGTTGTGAATTCCTAACTAGACTTTTCTAGCCACATACATTTAAAATGAAAAGTAAAACAGTTGACAGAAACAAGTCAGTTCAAAGTGCCATGGCCGCCATGAGCATGAGAGTCATTGGATCCCTGCGTGAATGTCTATTAAGGATCGTGGCTGGGATGAAAGGCAAACCGAAACCAGAGGAGAGGCCATCATATGCTGTAACATGAGGAATCATGACATAGTGTGATGGCCAACAAAAATGTTCACTTAAAAGAAAACTCAGCACACAAAGGATGGACATTTCACAAAATGCACCAGTAAAAATGAAGCATTGAAGACAGGCAAAACAAAGAATAAATAGCAAGAGTGGGCATGGTTAAAATCCCAAGGAGAGATTACAACAGGCTAGAGCAACTGTGCGCTCGACCCTAAAAAGGACAGACTTTCCTCTATCTGAGATTCTCAATGGGCATAAGATAGTTAGCTGCGCTTCAACAGTTTTTTGGGATCTCGAAGTTCAGTCTGGAATCATGGTAGACATCAGAAGTGTAGGTCAAAGTGCATATCAGCTACCCCAGATAAGTTTCCACTTCGTGCCTATAAGTGTATACGTTTGTGTGAGTGTTTGTGTGTGTGAGGTTGTTCGTAGTTTTCTCAGCAGGGAAGAGTGGTGGGTGATTAAAGGGTGAACAGGGAGAGCTGCTACAAGCCTTTTCAATGTTTGGCATGCAGTGAAATAAGGCTCAGAGGGTCTGAGGAGTGGTGCACTTGCTAGCAGCTGGAGGCGGAAGTGATGGACTATTAAGCAGTGAAGTGGCTGTTAGGTGAGGGAGTAAATGGTGCCATTGAAGGGAACCTCTGGAGAGGGGAGACCAGTGCAAAGGCTGATTCTTCACCATATCTGGCCATGATCTGCTGCTTTCAGGGTGCAGCATTCCCACCAGTGGAGGCTGCACTTGATGTTTCTCTTTTCTGGTGTCATAGGTATCGGGTGTGGAAGTCAACACAGCCAGAATGGTGTGCTGCTCTCCATAAAGCACTCTGGTGCCCTATCAGGGGTATTCTGTGCTATATGGATACAATTGCAGTTACAATGAAGCATCTTAGGGGAAAACAGTAGAGTGAATTTCGTTGCCAAGTAGAGCCATTTTCCATTGGCATGTCAGGTTGTGTCACATTGCTGCAGGGCATTTATTGGGGGATGACAGTTTTTCAATGTGAACTTGTTGCTGCATTCACATTCCCTTAATCACTGTTGCTTTTTATTTCATGGTCTTGGATTTCACAGTCATCAGTACTGTCTTGTACTTGGTGCACCTGGCTTTTCTCCTGCATTGATGTACCTTATATTTGGGCTAGATGCTTACTGTGCATGGATCAAGTTTGTGATTTGTTGCATCAAACAGAGGATTGTTTTTTATCACAGCAAATGCCCTGAACTAATTTGTTTGAAGGTGTTCTGATGTACGATGCTGGATTAGGGAAGGCTTAGTGAAATGGAGTGTTTACCTAGAGTCACACGATTTACTGGGGCAGAGAAGCCGAGATTTCCCCAGATTTTCCATTTCAAGCTGTGCAGTTAAGCCACTGGATACATGTCTTTTTCTGACATCAAAGTTTGGTTCTTTGTTCTTGATTCCTGGAGGATGAGATAGGAACATTGGACAGGAGACACACAAACACTGTTGCAATTTTTAACACAGGGAGATTTGCTCTGTTTCAGGGCTGTTGCACCATGTTGCATGGTTGGCAGCTGTGCCCACTGGGCCACATTGCTTCCTATGTTTTTGAACATGAAGTAGAGACATGCCCACTCCTGAACCCCCCCCTTGATAATGATGTACTTGGAGAGCTGGTAGGAGGTCTACTGTGATGCAAACCCTCAGAGGCCTAGATTCTTATAATACATAGAGCAGCATTATAGTCTATTGGATCAAACACAGGATAGATTTTTGTGTGGCTTTCATCCTGGGCTTAAGTGTTTGGGGGTGCTCATGTGTGGTGAAGCAAGAGGGGGAGGCTCTCTGATGTAGAGTGTTTTCCTAGGAGTACATGGTTTGGTCACAGGGGGAGAGGGGCTGGGATTAGTCCCAGGTCTTCTGCTTCCACATTGTGTGTATCAGCAATTGGATGGGTGTTTTTTGTTAATGTTTTGCATTATAGAATTGTGCTTTGTGCTTCATTCTTGGTGCATCAGGTTGGAGAATGGGTGAGAAGCAGGGGCCACATGGGGGAAAAGTTTATTTTGTCTTGAGTGTCAAAGAAGACCCCTGGCTGAGATGGGCATGGCACCATGAGGAGAAATGATTTCATTTATCCTCAATATTGCTCTTTCTATGCAAGAAAGAGCAAATAGCCATTGTTTTTGGGAAAGAAGGTGTCCGTTCCTGCAAAAACACAATCTCCCCCTCAGTGCAGCCATCCTTTTATTATGGTACAAGGGTAGCTGCATTGGTGTTCGTCGGCACATTTTGCGCGGGTGCACAGGGAAACACAGTGATGCTCTGTATTCTTGTGGATACGGCCTATTCCTGCATTTTGAAAATGATGGAGCGCGACACTGCCAAATTTAGCACAGCGACACGCTCTGTAATTTTCTTGTAAATCTGGGCCTCAGTTCCTTGCGGTACATGCAGCCAACATGCATGATGAAATTTGATTCCTCGTGGTGCGTGAAGTTAATCTGCCTGACACAGAGACACTACACAGTTGCCTTTGAAGGGGATGTCCACAAGATGTATAGCAAAACATTACACCTGGGTGAAAAATGAATTCTGCTCTCTGAGTGGGCAGAATTCAGGTAACTTTGCACTACACATGTAACAATGAGTTACAGCCTAATTTCAAGTCCAGTGGGTGGCAGAATTAATTTTACGTTAGCATGCGAGAGGCTTCGTTGGCACAAGCAAGGTTCCATTATCACGCACAAAGCTCCATTAACGTGTGCTTGAGAGCACAACTGTGATTTACCTACCCTCTAGCGTGACTTGTGGTTGCCACAGACTTTTTGGGCTCTGTTTTGGCATGTCAGCGTTCACACGATTTTCTACACTAGAAGCAGGTAAATCAATTCGGAAAAACCTTTTTGAGTTAAAATTCTACTCCAGCGAACAGTTCAAATTGTTTTTGAGTGCAAAAAGCATTTGTTTTTATTTTCAATATGAAGGAAGTGCCTCATAGACTACAACCTTCTCTTCCTGTCCAGAGGGCTCCTCCCACTGCTTTGTCTATCTACTGATCACTTTTAATTTTGATTTCATAGGTGAAAGGATCACTCAGTTTGTCTGCTGCATATACTATTGGATTTTAAGGTCTTTGTTTTGTGACATTACAACAAGTAAGTTCAAAATCCTTTGGATTAGGGGGTTGTTTGATAGAGGGCATGCACCAGTATTTTATTTGTACTTGTATTCAATTTTTTAATTTTATTGTGGTTGTGGTGGGTAGCCTGAAGTTGCTGTTGGGAGTCTAGTATTTCTAGCATTTAATTATTTCATCTTTTATAAGGGAACAAAGTTGTACATTGTTAGAAATGGGGTTTCTTGTTGGCTAAGGTATGCTCCTCAGCCAGGCAGAACCCACCATTCTAGTCAAGGTGAGGGAGTTGCACACCGAAGATAACCCCTGCTCACCCCATTGGTAGGTTGGCACGAGCAGACAGGCTTATCCCAGAGACTATGTGTAAAGCGTTTGCACAACACACGTGACACAATAAATACACCACAAAGGAAACGCTACAACAAGTTATATAAAGATATACTGTATAGCATAAAACATCATTAGACCAAACACGACATGTATCAATAATACCATGCTACACAAGCAGTTGTCTGAACAACACACAGGTTACTGGTACTCTGTGAAAGCAAGGAGTAGTCAGGTAAACATATAGGTTACTGGCATTCTGCACCACCAGCAGTAGTCAGGTCATCATTATCACAAAAAAGGCACATGTCAGTAAACATTATCCGAATTGCCAAGACTCCATCATGAATGCACAGAAAATGAAACATTCCCACGAGCGCCCATAAAAAGGAAATATCTCCTCATGGCAGTTGTCATAAAAACATTACTCTCCCCAACCCTCCTAATGTCTGCAACATAATCACTGAAATATATGTGCTGCTCCAACTAGGAGACGACGTTGCTCATCAGGGCAGAAAACATGGTGAAAACACTGAGGGTAGAAATACACATAGACCGCTGTATGCAGGGCCCCAGCACCGCTAATGTAGGCCCAAAAGAAATGTCAGGGTTGGGCCTCAGATGAGGGCTCCTCCCCATCCTGCCCGAGGTTCCAGCAGTCCAGCACTCCGATGCTCCTTTTCTAAGTGGTGAAATCTCCTCCAAAAGAAAGGAAAGCACAGACAGCACTCCAATCCTTTTTATATGAAGAGCACAGTGCCACTGCACTCTCTCTATAGGAGCTCCTAATACACAGAATGCCGTAATCCTCATCGGAATTCCCTCCCTGCAGGATAGGGTTTCCGACGAGGACTCCATGTCCTGCTCTGTGAAGGAAAGAAAGGCCTAAGTCCCCTGCATCACGGGGCAGGGGTTGGGGGGGTAGCAAGGACACGCACTCACCAGTCTCCCGGTGGCAGTAGGAACCAAAAAGGGGATGGGGGCTGTGCCTCCAGTGCCAGCAGGGAGATTTCTCCTACAGGGAGCATGTCCTGAGCACTCCGGGGCTTTTAGCCTGCTCCGCTTAGTTTCTGGAAGCCGTTGTCTTCAAAGCAGCAGTGCACTGGCTCCGATATACAGCACTTCACTCTTCCCTCGAGGGAGCACGTCTTGAGCCCTCCAGGGCTTCTGGGCCACTCCGCTCAGTTACCCAGGTCACGGCGGTGACTCTTCCTGGAGTATGTGCTTTCCCATGCTCCCAGGGCACTAGTGAGAGCGTGCCTCGCTCGCACTCGGTGAGAGGTTTCCGACAGCTCCACTCTGCTTCTCTGGTCTTCTACAAGGGGGGGCACAACCATATGCCCATGTGGGGGTTCCCTGCCCCTGAAGCAAACCTGTAAGGGGAGTGCCTCTCACACACTGTTTTTTGAGTCAGGTCCAGCGCTCCTCACGCGCTGATCATCAATTAGAAAACAAATGAGTCGCTCTCCACACTCTAAGACTGCAAAGCAGGCAGGAAGCAGGATGTAGTGCTCCCCATATGCTGGGCTCGACAGAGACACACAGGAGGGCACAAAGGCAGGCAACAGCGTACAGGGAGACCAGCACCCTACAGGCACGTAGGGGCGATTCCGAACAACAGTCCAGCAATGCAAGTCTAGTCAACGTCCAGGGGGCAGTTGAACAGCAGGGCAAAAAGCAGAAAAGCAATCCTGGTGAGTCCTTTACGCCACCCAGCAGGCACTTGGAAGTAGGGCAAAAAACAGAAGAACAGTCCATATGAGTTCTTTGTGTAGCCTACCTGTCCCAGTCCAAAAGTGTTCTCCAGTGTGGGGGACAACCCACTGTACTTATACTCATTTTGCACAGCTTCCACAAAGGTGGAGGGGGGGTTCTAACCAGTTCTAACCAGTTCCAGGAATGTCCCCCTTCCTCCTCTAGCACTGGCTCCAGAGATCAGTAGGGGGTAATCAAGCCCTTTGTTTGAGGCCAGGGTACAACCTTTACAGATGCATGTATGCCCCACCTCTACCTCTCCTTGCCCAGGAAGACCATTCAGTATGCAGCTGCACTACTGTGACACTTCAACCCTCCCTGTGTACAGGTTGTCTGAGAAACATGCACAAAATCTAGCTGTTACTCTGCCCCAGACGAGGATTGGAGTCAAGCTGCAAAACATGAGTCATAAGCATAGAGAAATGCTCACTTTCTGAAGGTGGCATATCTACGATGGTATTCAAAAATCCACCTACACCAGTAAGCAGAATTTCTCACTACCACTGCAACCATATCAAACATGCCTATGCCACCCCTCATTTATCAGCAATACCACTTAGACATATATTAGGGCATTTCCAATGCAATCCTATGAGAGGAGCAGCACTCACAGTAGTGAGAAAGTACATGGGCTGTTTGTCACCACGAAGACATGTAGTACATAAAGAAATATGTCCTACCTTTTACATACACAGCACCCTGCCCATTTGGCTAGCTAGGGTCTACCTTAGGGGTGACTTATATGTAGTAAAAGGGGAGTTTAGGCCTTGGTAAATAGTTTCACTTGCCAAGGCAATGAACTGTTGAAGCAGGCCCTGCATTCACAGGCCTGAGACATGTTGGAAAGGCTACTTCTATGTTTGGGGCAACCTGTGCTGGAGGCACGCTAGTAGCATTTAATTTATAGGCCCTGTGTATATGGTATACCACTTTACAAGGGACTTACAGGTAAATTAAATAAGCCAAACAGGTGTAAACCAGCTATACCAAGTTGTAGGGGAGAAAGCACATGCACTTTAGCACTGATTAGCAGGGGTAAAGTGCCCAAAGTCTTAAAGCCAACAAAAAGAGGGTCAGAAAAATAGGAAGAGAAAGTCAAAAAGTTTGGGAATAACCCTGCATAAAGGGCTAACACACAGTTAAGTACATTTTTTTCTCCATAGTTATTCATTTTTCACTATTCATTTATTTTACCATATAGTCTAGTCTGCACATGGCCATCTAGCAAGTAATAGTCATTGGGTATATTAAACCATTGTTTCTGTGGTACATGTTGTTTTAAAACATCTATGATTATTTAGACCAGGGGTGGCATTGGATTAAATGCTATTTTTTCTATTATACTTTTTTCCTGGAAAAGTGTATTTTGGTGGGGTGATACGATATCATACCTTGGGAGGACGTTTGTTTTCATACATGACTTAATTCTCTTTTTTTGAATTGCTGAATTAATTGTAATGTTTTCTTCTTTGTTTACCATGCCTTCTTTGTCTGGCTAATGTGACTGTGTGTATGTGTGTGTGTGTGTGTGTATGTGTGTTTTCCATGTACCATCATTTTGTCTTTGTTCGCCATGCCATGTTCCTCTATAGGCCTGCATGTGTTCTTTGTTTGACCACGTGGCTGGCAGTCTTTTTGTGTATGCAGTCAGTTTGCTTTTGTGATAGGCCTGGATGTGTTCATTATGCTCCATGCCTCCTTGCTAGCTATTGTTGTTGTTTGACCATGTAGCCGGTGGCCATTTTGTTAAACCAGTCAGTGCGCTTTTGCCATAGGCCTGCATGTGTTTGTTCTCTACGCATCCTTGCTCGCTGTTGTTTGACCATGTGGGCGGTGGACATGATGTCTAGCCAGTCAGTATGCTTTTTCCTTAGGCCTGCATGTGTTCTTCATTCTCCAGTGCCTCCTTACTTGCTGTTGTTGTTGTTTGACCACGTGGCCTGCAGCTACATAGGGCCATATTTATGCCAGGCTTGCGTCATGTGGTACATGCACGATGTAAACCTTAAGTGAGATTTATGAAGCCATGCAAGGCCACCTTCCATGGCCCTGGGTGGCTTCATCAATTTCAAGTAATGCAATGCAGCACAAATCATTGCGTTGCATTACCCTGTACCATGGTTCAGTGGTACCTGAGTGGTCTCTAGGCAGCCAAAAGTGCATCAGCATGAGGGAAAAGGCAGGAATCCGCCGTATCTTTTAAATATGGCACAACCTTGCCATTTCCCTGACACTCAGTGCAGCACTGCAAGGTGACTTGTTGCACTGATCTGTGTGACTATGCCCAAGAGAGTGTCATTAATCACTTTATTCCAGTTTTAAAAGTACATTTACTAGGGACATTGATAGAAGAGGTCTATGCCATTTTAATTGTTTTACTTTTTCCCTCATATCAGTTAAATGTACTTAAGGATCATTGTAGTATATATATGAAGGGTGTTTATAATATTATAAGCATTTTTTCCACTTTTCCTCCACCTCCTTGCCTCCCAATGGTTTTCTGCGTTCCCAACACACCCTCCCTGCCTTAGGCACACACTAGCATTCATTCTTTAAGGACTACTCCATTTTCCTTTCACCCCCTGCCTGCCATAGGAGCACACCAGCATTATTTTGAAGGGTTTTTCCATTTTCCCCTGCACCCCCGCCTGCCATAGGCACACACCGTCATTAATTCTTTAAGGATTGTCCCATTTTCACACCCCCGCCAGCCATAAGCATAAACCAGCATTCATTTTTTAAGGAGTGTCCCATTTTCCACACACGCCCCACCTGCCATAGGCACACACCAGATTTCTTTTTTTAAAGATTACACCATTTTCCCTGCACGCCCAGCCTGCCGTAGTCATACACCAGCATTCATTTTTTTAAGGATTTTTATTCTGGCTGCCACAGGTGTCTTCCTTAAATGTGCATAAATCAAACAGTTACATTTGCACGTTGTTATCCTGATTAGAAATATTATGTTATGGTGTGGATTGGAATCAATAGTTGATACACTATGGGCCTCATTATGACCCTGGCGGGCGGCGGAGGCCGCCCGCCAGGATCCCGCCCTCCAAATTACCGCGCCGCGGTCAAAAGACCGCGGCGGGTATTACGAGTTTTCCCCTGGGCTGGCGGGCGGTTCCAGTAAAACCGCCCGCCAGCCCAGGGGAAAACGACCTTCCCACGAGGATGCCGGCTCGTAATCGAGCCGGCGGAGTGGGAAGGTGCGACGGGTGCAGTGGCACCCGTCGCGTATTTCAGTGTCTGCAAGGCAGACACTGAAATACTTTTCGGGGCCCTCTTAAGGGGGCCCCTGCCGTGCCCATGCCATTGGCATGGGCACGGCAGGGGCCCCCAGGGGCCCCGCGACCCCCCCTACCGCCATCCTGTTCATGGCGGCTTTCCCGCCATGAACTGGATGGCGGTAGGGGGGGTCAGAATCCTCATGGCTGCGGAGCGCGCTCCGCAGCCATGGAGGATTCCAAAGAGCAGCGGAAAGTCAGCGGGAGACCGCTGACTTTCCGCTTCTGACCGCGGCTGAACCGCCGCGGTCAGAATGCTCATTGGAGCACCGCCAGCCTGTTGGCGGTGCTCCCGTGGTCGGTGGCCCTGGCGGCCACCGGCCGCCAGGGTCAGAATGACCCTCTATGTGTGTAAATTATTTGGAATAATCTCACTAAATTATATTGTCTACACTATGAATAATTCAAACTGTAAAAATGCCACACTTCACTAAACGTTTCTCTTGTTTGTTTGCTTTTTGGTGCACAAGAGACATCCCCCACAATACTGCCAGATAGACGAGGGACACAAAATTACGTGACTACAACATGTGACAAATCTGCTTCCTGTTGTGCAGGTAAGTGCCAACTAAAAGAGCTTGAAGATAGCCCCAAAGAAAGGTGTTCCTGCCAACAAAATGACCAGTGAGGAGGAGAAAAAGCAGATTGCCACAACTGGCTTTTCACCCTCCACCTTTTTCAGGAAACCTGGTGGCCCTGCTGTACCCTCCTCGGGCAGCAGGCCGGGAACACTACTCCTGCATTAACTATAACACCACACCTCCCTAAGCACCAGGCCATCTCTCTCTGTGAGCAGCCACTGCAATCATGGCAATGAACAGTGAGTCTGAATGGGTGTTGTCTCAGCCACAAAGTAGTACCCAATTGTGACGAGAAATTGAGCAAAGTGGACAACAGGAGCCTGAGCCAGAAATAGTTCTTTCTGAAGTAGTAGCAGAACAAGAGGTTGAACTGTCTGCTGAGCAAGATGTACCTCTTCTCGAACCATTGGCTTCCTCATCTCAAGGAGGAAAAAGAAAAGATACTGCACCATCATCCCCAAACCACCCTGGTGATCTGGACATAGATTGGACCCCGGCTGAGCCCGACACCTGCCATGAGGGACAGACAGAAAGGAAAAATCCTGAAAGCCTTAGTATTATGGAAGAGGAGGAGAAGCAGGTCGAGTCAGTCATAGTCATGGAAGCTGGCTCAGAAGACACAGACATTACTCCTCCTATTCAACATGCTCGGAGAGATGTGGCACTGGCTCTACCACCACCACAGCAGATTTCATATTTGTAAGGCACATGCTGATATCTGCATCCACCACTACCTCAGTCAAAGTACACACTGCAGAGAGGCAATAGACAACACACCAAACTACCTCCAGTTCTTCTGGCATTTGCAGTGGCTCCAGGGGCACACTCAAAAAGTTTGGGACTTCTTTATGATTAGCAAGCAGGAGGCTAACATTGTAATAATCTTCATTTGCCACACAAGCATTCATTGAGGTAAGCCTGGTTCAAACTATGGTCCCTGAGGCCAAATGCATAGTATGAAAAAACATCTTGCTTGGTGGGAGGTGGTGATGGTGGATGGAGGTAGTGGATCGAATAAGGTGAGCCAGTTTGGATCACAGTTGGAGGTGATGAGGGAAAGGAGAGTGACAGCTATACCCAAAGCAACCCTGTCCCCAGCAGTGCACCAGCAGTATCACTGCAGCACCAAACTCAAAATGGCACAAGACTCAGATGAAGACACCACCGCAAAAAGTGACAACTACCCCAAGATGCAAATTGAGTCTACCAACTCTTGGTCCTCTCGGGAAATGGCCTGTATCAGTGGCACCATAAAAGAAAAAAATACAAGCTACTTTTACAGGCATATTTATGCAGGAGAGCCCCTATGAATGCAACCAACCAATGGCATGTTTGGGATTTTTTGAATTTATGATGGCCATCTGCCCAAAATGGAAGTTTCACAGCTGGACATATTTTGTCAGGGTTGCTGTGTCAGAGCTCCATCACATTGTGCTGCAATTGGTTAGACAAGCTTTGCAGCAGAGTGCTGTTCACACTATCCACCTGATGACAGACATGTGGACCAGTTACATGTGTATCATTGCAGAATGGTTCTCTTTTGTGGGGGGTAGGCAGTAGCTAACTTCAGGTCTCAGCACTAAGGAACCCTTTAAGGGTGTTTAGTGGCATGCAGCAATAGTGATGTTTACCTAGGAGAAATCCCATACAGCTACAAACATCTTGGAAGACTTTAACAGCAAGTTGTTTAAATGGCTGGGACCCAGTGGTCTCAGAATTGATTTATTGTCACAGACAATGGCAGTAATATAGTCAAAGCCAAGGCAGATGGTAGATATTTCAGTGTCCTGTATTTGGCGCATTGCATCAACCTGATTATGCAGGACTTTCTCAAAAAGAATACATAGTCAGCAAGATACTGACCACCATTAGAAGAATCTGCACTGATTTCAATCATTCTTCCAGAAGCAGTTAAGAATAAGGAACTTGTTAAAGCCCTCATTCAGGAGGTGCTAACACGTTGGAACTCGACCCACTACATGTTGCAAAGTCTTCTTGAGCAGTACAGTTCGATCACTGACTATGGGCCTCGTTACAAGTGTGGCGGTCTGAGGACACCACACTCAAGGTGATGGTCAGCCCGCCGCACACCAGTCGGTCTAACTGCCACATTACAACCCTGATGTACGGACCCACCAGGTGACCACTGTCACTGCCAGGAACATTGTCCCTGATGGGCTGATGGCAGTCTGAGCTGTACTCAGCCACAGTGGTGCTGAACTCATTACCACATAGCTTTCCACCATGGAAAGGCTGGAATGGGCAGTTCAAGGACCCTCCAGCCTAGCACCTTCGTAATGTGCATACATTCTTATGCTGATGATGTGCTACAGTATTGCCCTTGGCTCTCTTAAGGGAGCTGAGACCATTACCATAGCACTGTTCTCATCGGTCAACCCAGCAGGAACAGCGGAATACAATGTTCCCATCGTTCAGCCTGGTGGGAACATTGTAATATGCTTGGGGGGGTGCCAAAGCCATTGCAGTGGCTTCTTCCGTGCACGTTTGGTGGTCAGCTCGTCTGACCGCCAAACTCCTAATGAGGCCCTAAGTCCTTCATAGAGGAGGGAATGCAACTGGGTTAAACATGACCATGGAGGTGGACCAATGGACCCTAGTCAAATGCTTAGCACAAATGCTTCTTCCTTTTAAGGTTTTCAAATGGGCAGTCAGAAAGGAGGATAGCCTGATGACCCAAGCTATCCTGTTGTTGCTTCTGCTACAGGACCAGTTAAAAAAGGTGTTGTAAATGTTCCCCAGTGTGAACAGCAGCAGGGAAGTGCATGAGTTGTTTGAGAGGTTAATCCTTCACTTGGTTGTTGATCCAAGGCTGCAAAGAGAGATTGTGTTCTACAAAGAGTATATCTGTGCCACAATACTTGATCCACAGTACAAAAAACACTGTCCACTTTCATTCCTTTTTCAAAAGGTGAGGTTTCACTATACAAGACATAGGGCCTCATTATGACCCTGGCGGGTGGCGGAGGCCGCCCGCCAGGATCCCGCCCTCCAAATTACCGCGCCGCGGTCAAAAGACCGCGGCGGGTATTACGAGTTTTCCCCTGGGCTGGCGGGCGGTTCCAGTTAAACCGCCCGCCAGCCCAGGGGAAAACGACCTTCCCACGAGGATGCCGGCTCGTAATCGAGCCGGCGGAGTGGGAAGGTGCGACGGGTGCTACTGCACCCGTCGCGTATTTCACTGTCTGCAAGGCAGACAGTGAAATACATTTTGGGGCCCTCTTACGGGGGCCCCTGCCGTGCCCATGCCATTGGCATGGGCACGGCAGGGGCCCCCAGGGGCCCGCGACCCCCCCTACCGCCATCCTGTTCATGGCGGCTTTCCTGCCATGAACTGGATGGCGGTAGGGGGGGTCAGAATCCTCATGGCTGCGGAGCGCGCTCCGCAGCCATGGAGGATTCCAATGAGCAGCGGAAAGTCAGCGGGAGACCGCTGACTTTCCGCTTCTGACCGCGGCTGAACCGCCGCGGTCAGAATGCTCATTGGAGCACCGCCAGCCTGTCGGCGGTGCTCCCGTGGTCGGTGGCCCTGGCAGCCACCGGCCGCCAGGGTCAGAATGACCCTCATAGATTGTTAAGCAAGCAAGAAACCTGGAAGATGAATGGCTGGAATTTAGTAACCCAGGCATAAGTTCTGGTTTGCAGCCTTCAACCTTCCGAGAGGGCAGCGGTACTGTCTCACAACAGCCAACACCAGCAACAGCACCAGCAAAAACAGCAGCAACAGAGGAATCAAACCCAAACTCTGCAATGGCTTGGTTTCAAGTGGCAGTGCTTTAGTTGAGTGAAGAGGCGAAGGCATCAGAGACCAAGTAGGTGGCAGCACCAATGACCATTCCATGAATCCAAGAGTATCTGGATAAGCTAAAAGCGATCTACGTGGACCAAAGCCCATTGTTCTATTGGCATGGATATATGTGCCAATGGTCAGAGCTCAGCAGGCTGGCAATAAAGTATCTGATTTGTCCAGTAGCCTGTGTCTGCTAACTAAATGTGTGTTCAGTGCAACTGACGCAGGTGTCACAGTTAGAAGGAACAGTCTCTCCCCTTAAAATGTGAAGATATTGACCATGATTAAAATGGATCAACACTTCATACCACGTGATTACTCTCTTCCTGAAACACCATAGGAGGAGGAGGAGGTGGATTGGTCAGACTCAAATGTGTTAGCTGACCAACTTCTTAGAAAACCCCTTTAGTTTGAGGACAAACTCTACTTCTATGACTGAGTAGCCCATAGAACGTTCAGATTATCACCTCAAACAGCTTTACAAAAAACAAAGAAAAATTAATATAGTTAGAGGAACATTATTTTCTGTCTGACTTATGCAGCCCCACCATTTATTCACATGTATGGCAGGATTGCAGTTGGGCCAGTGTAAACTGAATAAGCCTCCCCATTCTCTTCAAGAACATTGCAATGGCATAACAAACGTTGAAGGGACTGTTCTAAAAAGAACATGGAGGAGGGCCCACTCCCCCACAGACCCAGTCAGGGGGCTGCTGCCCATGCACAGAGTACTGTGCTGAGTGGGCTCCCTGGAGCTTGGGGTCCTTCCCACACCACAGGGACTGCAAGGGCTAATGTTATGACACTGGGACATTGGAGACAATGCCTGCCTCTGTCCCATGTTTATTTTCCCTTTTTCTTAAACTAGCAGGGCTGCCCAAGTAAACAGCATTAATTTGCAAGACTGCTAATGTATTGCTTCAATGGGAAAAGAGGAGATACAAATTACAGTATGATAATTGTGTACCACTGTGCTTGGATTGGAACAGGTAACTAACTATTACACCAGTGAGTCAGATATTATTGATTGAGTGTAAGTGATGATTCATGCGGTAGCAGATAATTAGGGTTTCCAACTAATTTGTAAACTTGATTTTAATCATTTGCGATGTTTGGGGGGCTGATGGGTGATTTTACCTAATGGTGACTGGCCCTTTCACACTTAGCTAGATTTACTTATGTGGTTCATTCCTTGTATGCTTTCTTCTTGGTCTTCAGAGACCAGACTGGGCAGTTACTTAACCAATACAAATCTACATAAAATGTTCAAATTCTTCTGTTGTACTTGCTCATCAACAGCAGTGCGCTAAAGGTTTATCTCTCTCACTCTCATTTGTGACTACCTCAACAGCCAGAAGAAGGATGTTATCTACTTCAAAGGGAATCCTAACCAACATGGTGATGACTCTAAGAGGCCTACTGAGCCCCTTGGACTAGAGAGAGGTGCATTGATTTGGGCAATGCTGAGTAGTGTGCTGGGAACAAATAAATGTAAAAGTTCTCTATTGTGTGGTTGAGGTTGGGGAGGCTGTAACTGGAGACAGAAATGTGGATGTCACATCATCAGCATCACATGACGGATGCACTCGGCTAAATGTTTTGACAGTTGTGGGACTGAACAGCCAGGTACATGCAGCTACTTGTCTGGGAATAATTGTAGAATTGCTGTCACTTCTCACTTAATTACACTTGAGTCATCATGAATGATTGCAGCAGACTATGCTATTGCTCTGCCTCTTGGTCTACTCATCATGAAGCCTACTTTTCCTCTCTCTCCTTTACTCTACAATATCATTAGTTTTATAATCCACAGGCCTTCCCTTTTCCGGCATGAAAGGCAAAACCTCCACAACACTCCTGCTTACCTTACTGAACCAGTTCAGCAAGGCACCCAAGACAGATATTCAAAGAAGAATGCAGATGCATCACCCAATTTGGCATATACATACAGTACCATTTTTATTTTAACAATCATAATTTTTATAACTGTGTGGGTTCACTGCTCCATAAATGGTATTTTTCACACCTAAATGACAGAACATTTAGATATATAATAACTTGGGTCTCTGGGGCTGAAGGACTGTTTTTACAATGCATTTAATTGAACAGTCATTCTTTCATTTCCTTCTACAACAGATTTGATGGGGTTTGTTGGCAAAGGCACTCTCTGCAGGGTCGTCCCCAAACATTTTGTCTTCCTCCTCCATGTTTCTGACCTGCTTTTTGTTGGCTTTAGGACTCAGGACACTTTACCACTGCTAATCAATGTAAACCGTATGTACTCTCTCCCCTAAATCAGGGTATGATTGGTTTAACCTGTTTGGCATGTTTGACTTACTTGTAATACCATATACCCAGGGCCTGTACATTAAAAGCTACTACTGGCCATGCAGCACTGATTGTGCCACCCACAGTAGTAGCCTTTCAAGACTTTCTCTACCCTGCCATTGTAGGGCCTGTGTTCAGTTTTCTGTCACTTTGACTTGGCATTTAACATTACTTGTCACATCTTAAGCTCCCCTTTTATTACACATACGTTCCCCCTAAGGTAGGCCTTAGGAAGCCCTATGGTGAGGATGCTGTTTAAGTAAAAGGTAGAACCTGTACTTTTATGTTTTACATGTCCTAGTAGTGACAAACTGCCTATTTTGTTTTTTACTACTTTGAGGTCTTATTAAGTGTTAATTCCTGATCAGAAACGAGTAGCTTTGTCATGCTTGGTATGTTTAGAATGGTAGCGATAACTCCTACTTAATGGTATAGTTGGAATTTAAATTACTATTTTAGAAATGCCACTTTTAGAAAGTGGACATTTCTGTGTGCTTATAACTCTATATGATTTTCAGCCTGCCTCCAATCCACCTCTTTGAGTGGGTGACATTTACACTACACATCCACAACACAGGAAGGGCTAGTGTGACAGGGGGATACATCTGTATTCATCTGCATACTGATATTTTTCTTGGGCTGAGAGGGAGAGGTGGTTCACACTTAACATGTCAATAGGTTGTGACCTGCTCTTGCACAAACGGATGATTTACCCCCCACTAAACATATGAAGCCAGTGATGTGTTAAAAGGAATTGTTGGGCACTTCTTATGGGTCCTTTGAAGTAACCCCTTCATCAAAGATATTTTTTAGTATAAGTACAAGAGCTCTGACCCTATGTTTTTAGACTCTGCTTGGACTTGTAACTAGATGGTGCTGGCTCTCCATGCTGAAGGACTACTGTGCTGTGAGGAGGAACTGCCATTTGAATAGTCTGCTTTGTTGTGCTGGCCTGCTGGGCTGCTGGAAGAACTGCCACTCTATATCTACCTTTTGTGCTGGCCTCTGTCTACCCACCTCTTTGTGCCCCAGTGCTCTCCAAGAGCTTGCTTGATTAACCTCATCTTGTCCCTGAGGTCTCAGGGACATAAAAGACCTCAGCAAACCAAATTCTGCATTTTTCAGCACCACCCGATTGTCGGGGGCTCAACACGCTGGAATTTCCACTGCTGAAAAGAGCTCCTCTTGTGGAGTTCCCGTGAGAGTGGCACAGAAGAACACTGGTGAAACCCGTATGAAGGGGTACCTAGGGCTGTAACTTGAACAGTGCAGAAGGAAGGCTGCCAAAGCAGTCCGTGCCATGACCAGCAAGGTCCCTGAGTGTAGGGAGGTCAGAGCTGCCCAATCACTGGCTGGGCTAATGCGCACTATGGTGATCGTACTTAACAGTAGCTCTGAGTAATGGCCGTGAACCTCCATTGGCCGATGTCTGTGGCCGCATCAGTTGTGCATGGTCTCAGGGAAGTCCTATGCTTCATTGGATTGCCACCGCTGTGCGCATCACCCCGACAACGAGGGCTTACCCAGCACCACGTGCTGAGCCCAGAGCCACATTCCTGTTGGGCACCCAGCCCACACAATGAGGATCTCCCCAGTGTCAACACTAAAAACAACTGCCCCCTTCTAAAGATGGGATGGAATCCCTTCACTGGAACTGGCTCCCTAGAGCTTGTGCCTGCAGCATCTGTGCCACATGTTAGCGGGCAGATGCCCCTTTGGTGATTCTGCACGCGGGGCCCAAGGAACGTATCCCCACTGTAAACTATGCGTATATGCTGCACCATTGGTACATACCTTGGGGGAATCTTGTATTCAATGACACTACAGGGTGATCTTGAGGCCAACATCTGAGTCTGATATTCCTGGAAAAATTCTTAATGTGCTTCAGCAAGACCTCGCAGCAAACAATATATCATAATTGGTAGATGCAGAGGTGATTCTGTGCCTTATAGCTAAGTTCTACATCCCACCTTTTCAACCAAGCCCCCTAAAATTACTGCAATCCCTCTAAGAAGAGTGTAGGTGTCCCTGAGCCTATGTGGGCTTATTGTTACTGGTATGTTGATGTTGATATTTGGTGATTTATGTACTCCCAGTGATACTTGGTGACTTATATATTTTGTTCCTAACCAAATTGATGCATTTCATGCCCTGATGTATATAATTTTGATACTTGCACTGTCATATAACAAGCACTATCCCAGGAGTTGTTTAGTATGCACAATATTTATGATTCATGTTGATTTTGGCCTTTGTTGTGTATAATATACTATTTGTTTATTTAATCTTGTGTGGAGTCTCTTCTGTGGTGTAGTTATTATGTTACTGTGTGAGTTTGTTGCACAAATGCTCTACACATTGCCTCTGATGACAAGCCTCCATGTTCACTCTTTGTTGTGTAGCAAGTGTAGTTATATCAACAACAAAAAAATGAAAAAAGTACAATTTGTAAATAATGCTCAGTGCAACCATTTGTTTATGTAGCGGAACAGTAGCAGAACATTGGTGGTCCCCTAGGGTTGTATGAATTGTTGTGATTGGTCAAAGGGCTACATTTTCCCCACACATGCATCACATAAAGTACTGACTGCAAGGAATTATGCCAGAATACCAATACAATTAGAATAAAAGTGATTTTTTTAAACTATTTAATACTAAAACTAAGTAGACGCTTTGTCTCTAAAAAGAAAACTTACCTCTCAATAATGAGTAAGACATATATGCAACACAATTAATAATATTCTTGTGCGACATCAATGGAAGCATGCTAGCGTCAGCTCTGCTATTCTTTGCAGTCCTCAGCATGTTTTAAGGGCAGCTGTAATGGGCAATTTATTATCTTACTTTAATACCAACGGCCCTGCTCTTCTGCGACTGCCTTTCAATTCTACCCTGACTCCAAAGAGGCAGAAGAATAATAACAATAATAATATGTTACACATGTCACGTAAAACACGGATATCGTGTCTCCTGTAAATAGACTGTGGAAAAAATAATGCACTGCACTACAGGGAAGAGAACAGGAGAAATACTTTATTCAGCACGTTCATCACAGAGTATCCCATCCTCCAAACTCTAAATCAGGCACTTAATCACACTTTACTCCATGGTCTTACCCTCCACCACATATTCTTTTCAACAAATACCTTCACTTGGCAGTAAGGAATGTTACTCAACTACAAGGTAAGTTAGAGGGATTAAGCTAGGTAGAGGCTTTCCTTTCGCTATAGCATAGTGGTGTGTCATTGATCATCATGTGCTAAACTTTTGCTAAGTCAGTCACTGTAGTTGATGAATGACCAAAGGAAACTATTTGAACAGGCATTAAGCCTTCATAAAAGCCATGAAGTATATGCACATGAATCACTTGGCCAGAAAAATGTGGTACAGGCCAAAAATTGATTTTTAAATGTTTTGGTAGGTTGGGACAGAACTTAGGAAAAAATAATGGTGTCAGTACTAGTAGGAGGTGACTGAGTGGGAACTAGGAAACACACCTTGTTTTTGGTTTGTGAATGCATTGAACACTTTGTAATGCCACATTAACTGAAGTAAATGCATATTGCATAGCCAACACTGCAGTGCCAAATTGAACCATGCTGCAGATAGGTCACAGGTGGCACAATTCCAGGGGCACAAAGGTGATAATGATGGGTGAGATATTTACCAACTGAACACATACAGTATACCTAATTTTTCAATAAGTAAGCATTGTGACTTACCTCCATCACTTGTCCCTGCCACCTCTGGGACTCCTCCTCCTCCAACCTCCTGTACCTTCTCTGTTGGACTGGTGCTGCCATTGGCCCCAGCTCTGGTGGTCTGTGTGGCTACAAACAAAAATACCCACTTTAGATGCCAGATTCACCTTATAGGTAATTATCAATAATTTGAACAAAGTACAACTGCAATACCTCACTACGGTTTGGTTAGCGGTATCTTGTATCTAAACTATCACTTTGGGAGGTTTTCTGGTTGACATGTTAGAAAGGTCAGGTAGTCAAGCTAACTAAAATGTTTTTCTCATAATGGAGAGATAGAGCTGTGATGAGTCATTGTAGCGCAATGAAGGGGTAGAATGGTCAATGAGGAACTTATGGTTTGTTTTTGAAAATGCAGTGGGAGCTCAATCATTACTTTCCTGTCGTGCTGCCTGTCATGGAAACTCCTGGTATACTGTATAAATGGATGAAAGCTCAACATTGGGAGGTGGGGCATGACCATGGCCATTCTCTCAGTTTAACTGTTTGAGCATGAACTAAAAAAGCCTTCTCAAGAAACGTGGTGAATAAATAATAATAGCTTACCTGGGCCTGCAATATTCACAGTGCCACAAATAAGTTATTCTAGTCTTACAGTACCACAACAGAGGAAAGCTTTCTAAAAGAGCAGAAGAAAACTACAGACAGGAGGAAGTCTGCTACAGAAACAGGAAATATAGAAAAAAGGAATAATGCAGGGATAACAAACAAATGTTAGATAGAGGAGTTCAAAAAAGGGGACAGTATACAAAATACACAATCAAAATTAGTTTACTAGCGGGGAGACGTAGCATGTATCTAGAAATAGTAATAACAGGACTTACTGGAGCCAGCAGAACCATCTGATGTGAAGCTGGAAGGGGGTGTCTACCTGCTGCAGTGCTGGTGGTGGCAGCCCCTTCGCCCTGCTCCTGAAATACCCTCTTGCCTTTGGGTGCTGAAGTAAGAAATAAAGAAGATAAAAACAAAAGATCAGTGGCTCAATTAATCTCTAAAAAAATATTTTGACTGGCAGACTCAGTAGCATTGTACTATTCCAAATCAGATGGTCCATTGCCCTATTCCTAATTTCCTAAACCTAAGCCCAGATCGTAATGCTAAACTCCACTAATAACTACTAATGCATTGCAACAAATTATCTTTGCTTTTCCACCCCCTTTTATGGGCCTATTCAGTGTCTCTTTTGAATGCATACTATATATCACTGGAAGATTGGGACTGTATGAGCTAAACAAAGAAAGGCACAGAGAACGCTAAATCTCTGATATACCTCTGTCTTAGTTATTAAATAATCAGCCCAAGAAATCTCTGAGTAGGTAGTGCCAAGCACCTAGCTAGCTCAAGCTGGATCGTCAGTTATTATTCGTAACATAAATTTAACTAACCTCCGAATGTGAGTAGCATGCTATTTGAAAAGAAAAAAAACATTGGAAAAACAAAAAATTATTATTGCTCACTGAGGCCTGCAACATAGACACCTAGCAAGTCGAGCAGGTCCTGTTCGGGGTCATTGATGTCCCCCCAGCGGTGCATCAGCTGCTCTATTGAGTCCTGCACCCCTCTACCGCTCTACTGTACTCTCCCCCCCAGCTGCTGACACTCCTGCAAGGCATAATCCTTCCCAGGGCTGCTTCCTGCTGCCAGCATGTAGGGGAGGTTCACCCTAAAAAACAGCACAACCACCTCCAGCTCAGTAAAAAAAAGGGGGCGGGCTGCACTCCAGAGCAATACCGCACCCACAGGGTGTGTGGCTAGTGGTGCCACCAACTGCGGCACTGCCATGGGGCCAGGTGAGAAAAAGGACAACACAAAGCAGAAAGGAAGAACTAGGAAGTAGAACACAAGGAAGGGAAGGAAAAACAAAAAAGTATAAAAAGCCACATAAAGTAAAAAAAGACAAAAACATAAAATATACACATAGAAAGACAGAAGCTTATAAAAAAATATGTAACTGAGGGGTGGATGAGTGGGAGGGGGAGGATCGTCACAGATTGAAACAGATATAAAAGCAGGCCTAACATACCATGCACAGAACAGCAGAGAAAACAGGTAAAATAAAATGGCTGTGCCCATGCGTGGTTCCGTTTGCACTGATTTTCTGTATGAAATGTGCTACTGGCATGAAGAGAAGAGCTGGATGAGTATTTGCAATTGCAGAATTCTGTGGAATCTTGCTGAGTTTTTTTCGAGTTCCATTCAGGCCTAGTAAATATGTTTATTTTCATAATTAAAAACCATTACAAAAGAAGAAATATAAAACAAAGGCGAGCGTCCACTGTGGCCTTTACTATCAAAATTAAAATAATGTTGCACAAAGAGGCAGGTGATGACGTAGTGTTTAAAATCACAATGTTCTCTAAAATCTATCATGTGAAGACCAAAATGCTTTTATTGCTGTGCAATATCAGTGCAATGTACATAATAAAATCTCCATGAATTTTATGACACGCCCTAATGACTGAGGGGTTTCACTGTTGAAGCATGTGATTTTTTCATCTATACTTTTCCTCATGCCTAAATGATTCAATAGTGATTCCGGAATCTTCTTTGGAGCCGGATCTAACCGTTGACATGTGCATAAAAGTGTACCAAAGTTTCTGGCCCCAGTAAATAAATAAGGCACTTTGAGTTGCACACTGTTTCCTTTCCCGGACCTAATGTCCAGGAGTAGAAAATGAAAAAAAGAAAACTCTAGACAATTTATGCTTCTGATACATTGCACTTGAAAGTCTATATATTTATATATAGCCATGTTGAAAAGCGTGTATGATAAAATCAAGCATTTTTTTCATTGTCCTATAATCTTTTTAAATTACCTGTTAACAATGTCATCTGTGGGTGCGGGAGCTCTACCTGCCAGATGTCTGAAGGTTGCAGATTTCCAGTTGATATATCCAGATAGAGCTTCCCCCAGTTATCATAATCAGGATAGTTTTCTTAATTTTCTGCCACTTTGAGGGTCTTGTTTCAAGGCCTTTGCGCCACCATTGTGTCATTTTTACGCAATGATGGCACAAGCAGTGCTTTGCACTGCTCCACCTTTACAAACTGATGCATTGGGCCCAATGTGTCAGTTTACAAAGCCTTGCATCACATTATACCTGCGCCAGGTATAATGTATGCAAGGTAGGCGTTCCCTCTGGAAAAGCACACAGAACTGACACAGTAAAATTACATTTCACTGTGTTGTTCTGCAACTTCACTGCATCAGAAATTTAAAACCTGCTCAGAACAAAAATTAAACTGACGCAGGGCTTTTCTCTATGGGAGCCTTCCTCGCATTTCTTGAGTAGCGTAATTCTTTACGCTAGTCCAGCAATGCGTCAGCTTAGCGCCCCAGATGCATCAAAATTTCTGATGCATCTATGAAAACATGCATCAGGGAGCTCTGTATAGCAAATACAGTACATCCATGGTGTTGTTAGGGAATTATTGGGCAGAAAAAGATATCAAACATATCGGGGCAGATGCATCAGATTTTTGTAAAACAGTCCTGAGTATTTTAGTGTTGTTGCCAAAGATGGTCTGAGCTTCAGAAAGTATGTTATGAAAATAGCTATAAGGGGGCTTATTTACAAGCCACCTTGTGCCACTGGAGCATCACCTTTTGATGCTCCTGTGGCACACACTGCAGAGCCAAATCTACACTGCATGGCTTTTCCTTGTGTTTTAGATATGGAGTGAGGCAACACAATGCAAGTCATTGCATTGCCTCACACTGCGATAAAGAGGCGTGCCATGGGCGTTACAGTGGGTCTTCCCATGTAACACCCATGGCATTTGACACATTCCCAGATTTACAAGATTTCATTAACACAGGAATGCATCAAAAGCCTACTCCTCCCCATGAGAGGCATAAGGGAGGCACAACAAGGAGAAATAATTGTGTTTCTCTTCTCTTATTCTTCTTTCTATGTGTGCTGCATTCTGCTGCACACATGGTAAGAGGAAATTGCCTCTATTGATTGATTTTGTGCAAAATGTCCCTTCCAGCACAAAAACAATCATCCCTACAATGCAGACACCATTGCACCGCCATTGGCGCATGGCAGCCCATTGTGTGTCAGCGCAGGGGTAAAAGACAGGAATGCGCTGTATCTCATATATAAGGCGCATTCCTGCCCTTTTCTTTTGAATCAGGGCAGCACACCAAGAATTCATACTGTGCTACCCTGTGCCAAAACCTTGTAAATTAGGCCCTAGGTTTCTGGTCTGTTTGTACAATTTAAATTCCAATCTGACTTGTGCTCTGCAGTGAAAAAGCCTGAATAGACCAGCATTGCATGATATCGGCATGGTGAAATAATTTACTTTTGAAGGCTATAATACCGAAATTTAATGTTTAAATCAATTTCGATGACATTATCTGCAGTCCAGGACTTAGCAAAGGGTACATCAATTTCCAAATGCAAGAAAGGTCCTTCAGAACCAGGGATTTGGATTTCAAACGACAACAAGGAAGCTTTGACCCCACTTTCATCCACATCAAATGCCAAGGTATTTATACACTGATGATGTTCTACCCTGATACCCTCTAAAAACATTGGCCATTTAGTTTTATTTTCCTTCCAATCGCCTCTACTATGGTACTATCTTTGTTAATGGTGAGCTTCTTTGCCATATATCTCACCAGACATAGAAAACCTCTTCACAGGACAAATTGTGTCGGATCCCAAAACATAGTGCCAACATGAGCATATTGAATTATAGGGAGAAGGTAGTGACCACATTATGCGGGAATGCATTCATTCCTTAGAGAGCAATACCAAGGTTGGCAATGTACAAATTTAAGAGCAAGGGCATTCTTGTTTCAGCCCTATGTTCTTGAACGCATTATTTGAGGTTACAGATGTAGGTTTTATTTTGATTCTTATTCAGGTCTTGGAATACAAGGAAACAACGTCCTCAGTAACTGGTCAGGGACACCCCAATTGTGGAATTGAAGAGACAATAACTTACAGTCTACGTAATAAAATGCAGTTTTGAAATTAATGAAAGAGGTCAATAGCGTGGAACACTTAGAACATATAGTGCACAGAATCAAACCTGGCGGCTTTAGATGATTGTCTTCAGTCCCTCAACCTGGCTGAAACCCCATCTGACACTGGGAATTAAATTACTTGCCAATGGCTCTTTTAACAACAATTTGCCATTGCATTTGCTCTTAACATTAAGTGTAGCAATAAATCGGTAGCTGAATGGAATAGCAAGCAACCGGTTATTGTATATGAAATGAGATAGACCTGCACCAGCTAGATGGGATGATATTCGTATTTATGCAATACATAAAACTGGAATAAACAGTGCACCCGGAAATTAATGTTCATCTTCATATAGCAGCCCGTAGACCTTTCTGTACTAGAGCACCCTTAGTGTGTGTTGAATTCAAAATGTAAATCACCCTATAAATAGCATTGTCAAATATTAGACTCGCCCTTGAAAAACTGATGGTAGAGGCTCAAAGTGAGAATGAGAATGAATCTGAGCACTTTGGACAGGGCTGCTTTTGGCTTTCCGGAACCGATCCTCGATCATTTCTGGTGATCGTCCCCTTGTGTACAATCATTGGATGGATAAGTTCAATGACTTATAGTTCATTTCTTGAATTTTGCAGAAACTGAGTAAATAAATGTTTCAGGGCACACTATAAACGGTCAATATTTGCAAATACTTTAAAACTTGGAACTGCTTTGATAAAGAAATGAGAGAACTTATCTTGGGGATATGAAGGTAATAATTAAACATACATTTCGAAACTTAGGGCCTGATTTAGATAAAATGACAGACAAGTTAATACGCCACAATGGTGTTGAGACGGAGTAACTCGTCCGCCAATATCTAAATCAGGCCTTTTTTTTCTGAGACTGTGCGTAGAGACTATTATCTTGTTTCTTTTGGTGATTTACTTTTAGTATAACAAAGTGATGCTGGAATAAGGATTTGCTTTTAGCAAAACTATGATTGCCTATTCTTTACCAACGGAACATAGAGGAGAGTCTGATGTCACCCACTGCGCATGCAGCGAAGATTCCCCCCTATCCCCAGTCCCCTCCGCCCCCCCTCTCCTCCCCCGGGGTGGCCAGTTGCACCTATTGCAGCCTTTTCTGTGGTGCTGCTCTCCCCCCACCCAAAGCCCCCCGCGCGGTGCAGCACTGTACCGGCTTCTACCACCTGCTCACACACCACCCTACTGTGCTCACACCGAGACACGGAGATTGTGATAGCAGGACTGGGCTATTTTGCATATCCTTCCCGGCAGGGGGTCCGCTGGACAAGCGATCGAGCTTTATAGGCTTAGGTTTAGACCCGAAGACTACAGTTCGGGATCAATGGGCCTTCACTGCTCCGCCCTCTTCTCTTCTCTTCCTTCATCTTGCCCTCTCCTTCTTTCTTTCTTCCTGTCTCTTTCTCTTCCCACCTCTGTTCCTGAGGGTTGTATCGACCTCTCTCTACCCTTTTGGCTCATTCCTCGTACTTCTATCTCTTTCTCCTTCTCCTTTTCCTCTCTTTTCCTTCCTCTCCTCTTTCTACTTTTTTTTCTTTTCCCTTCTCTCCCTTCTTTCTGGTGTCTTCTCCCTTCTTTCCTTTCTCTCTGCCCCGATTCACCCTCCTCGCCTTACCCCCCCACTGCCTCAACCACTGTCCGAGACAGCCTCTTTCTCTAGATGCCTGTACTCACCTACCACCCCCTCATCCCCCCTCTTGTCTGAACTTCCTGGCCCCTACCTACGGGTCCCACTATGGATGGCTCCCCCCAACCGCCTCCTACCCCATTGCGGATCATATCCTGGAATGTCAACAGCCTTATCCATTTCATAAAATGAAAAAGATGCTTCCTACCTCAACACCAAGTGGGCTGATATAGCCCTACTCCAGGAGATGCACCTTGACAGGGCTGAATCTGATAAACAGCACCGGGAGTGGGTGGGACCAGCGTTATTTAGTTGCAACCCTACCCTGCAAGAACTAGGTAGTAGCATCCCCTGGAAATGCGGTGTCGCAATATTGTTTCGAAAAACCATCCCCCTCACTGTCATAAAATCATGGGTTGACCCAGGTGGCGGTATGTGTTCGCTAAGCTAAAGATGGGGGACCTCTCACTATGTGTGGGCTCCATTTACATGCCAATTGGTTCAAAACGACTGTTCTTTCTGAAAATCAACCGCCTTCTGACTGAAATAAGGCAACTCATTATGTAATTGGAAGAGACTGGAACCTGGCTAGAGATGCAGTACTAGATAGGACTGGACACTTAGATATCAGCAATAACTCCGGCAGGGCCCTACAGTCTGATGTAATGCTGGACAACGGCCTGGTGGACCATTGGAGGTTGACATACCCAGTCGACAGAGAGTACACTTTTTTGTTGTCAGTACACAGCACTCAATCCCGTTTGAACTATTTCCTCATATCGTACAATTTAGTGGCTCGTGCCCAGGATGCTTGAATACTGGAATGCGGTCTTTCAAACCACTCCCCAATCCACGTCGCTGACCGAGTGGGACTGGTGCCCCGGGTCGCAAACCGTGGAGGCATGCCGTTCATCGCTACCGTTCTCCGCACGGTAAGGCATAGTTGAGAGCTCATGCGTCCACATTCGTTCAAGAAAACCTAGGCACTGTCAACTCCAAGAGGGTCATATGGGCAGCGGCTAAAGCGACCATTCGTGGGCAAATGATGTGCGACGTGGCCTTAGCAAATAGAGAAAGAAAAGCATGACAAGTGGCACTGGAAACCGATATTAGGCATCTCTCGCGGCAATACACAAGCCACCCCTCTCTTCACACGCGCAGATTCCTGGAGCGCACCCGCATGGCCTTAAACAAGCTCTATACCTCCGAGGCCGAATACGCCCTACAATGCCTACAAGGGAGACACTATGAGCAAGCTGAGAAGGCCGGTCGATTGTTGGCAGCTTAACTCTGTCAGAGAGCGGCCACCCTCGCTATACTGGCCATTCGCGTTCACACAGGAGAGATGCTTACACACCCACAAGAGATAGTCAATGAATTTGCACTCTTCTACTGACATCTCTATGCACCGGAGTCAACACCCAGCCCTTCCCAAATTGAGGCCTTCCTCGCTTACATTGACTTACCCTCCCTTTCTGACGAAGGTCGCAACCTTCTGGACGGAGAAATTAGTAGGCTGGAAATTGCAAAAGTCATCTCTGACCTGCCTTACCACAAATCACCCATGGAAGATGGATTCCCAGTGGAATTTTACAAATGGGCGGGGGAGGAGATGATTGATGTCCTGCATGAGGCTCTGGGCGAAGCATGCCGGATGGGAGCTCTGGGTGCCATCTCCAACAATGCCACAATAGCGATCATACAGAAACCGGGAAGGGACCCCTACTCTGCAGCAGCTACCGGCCTATATCTCTCCTGAACGGCGATATTAAAATATCAGCCAGTGTTATAGCAAACTGCTTACGCAAAGTCATACCATCCCTAATACACCACACCCAAGTGGGGTTTGTACCAGGTCGCACCTCCAGAAATCACCTGCGCACTTTCTGCCATACTCTTTGGGCATCCAGGAACACACCAGAGGCCGCACTAGCTTTATCTCTAGACGCAGAGAAAGCGTTTGATCGCATAGAGTTGCCCTACCTATTCGCGACCCTGGCAAAGTTCAGTCTGGGTGATCAGTTTATTTCTATGATATGCCTGCTCTATGGTCACCCCACGGCACAGGTTAACTGCGGGGGATTCCTTTCAGACCCCTTCCCCATCCGCAGAGGGACACCGCAGGGATGTCCCCTTTCACTCTTTTTGTTCCTGTTGGCAATGGAGCGATTAGGGGCCGCCATCCGTTCCTCTCCCTCAAAAGTGGGCCTTCCTCTGCTGAGTGGCACCTCCAAAATGTACTTGTACTCGGATGACGTCCTCCCAACTGTAACTGACCTGGAATGTTCCCTACCAGCCCTACTGGAAATTATTGACAGATTTGCGACCCTCTCTGGTTACCGTATAAACGGGGACAAGAGCAAGGCTCTCCCCCTCTCGTGCGTGACCACAAAAGCAACGCTCCTCAGCTTCCCATTTCGATGGACACTGAAGCGCCTCAAATATCTAGGAGTGCTATTCAATCAAGGCCTGGTCCATATGGTGGCAGAGAATTTGGACCCCTCATTATGCGAATGAAACTTGACTTCGAAAAATGGACCAACCTGGGCCTCTCCATGTGGGGCAAGATACAGGCAGTAAGAAAGGTCACTGTACCTCACTTCACTTACATTTTAGGCCTACTGCCCTTACAAGTACCTCTGTCGACATTGCAGTCAATTGATGCAACAATTAGAGCCTTTGTGTGGGGCTCTACGCGACCATGTCTGCATCAGCTAAACTAATGGCGCGCCACTCTCATGGGGGAATGGAACTTCCCTCGGTGGAACTTTACGCCCTAGCTCTGCACCTGTCACAACTGACTCATACACTGCCAGGATCGCTGGAGCCGCCGCAGTGGTTCCAGACCATTGTAACTTATTTAAAGACATGGGGAAAGCACAAAGGCATTATGGCAGGCCTCTATGAGGTCATCACGAGTCATCTGTACTCGCAACCTCTTCTGGAAAAACTACACCTACAATGACAAGCCAGCCTGCAGCGGACGTTTGACACTGAAGATTGGACAGACATTTTGGAGGCATAGGACAGGGGTACTCGAGAAGTCCGGCTAAAATGATGTCTCTTCAAGGTAATTCATGACTGGTACTGGACCCCAGTGAAATTATACAGAACAGGGCTTCTCCCGCACACGAAGTGTTGGTGTTGCCCAGAGTCACACTGCGATTTGTTTCATATTCTAACTGACTGCCCAACGGTCCAGCCTTTATGGAACGCTGTGGGACTCACTCTGGTTGAATCCGTACTGCTTCAGATACCGCTCTCCCCCTCCCTTTTTATAATGCATGATATGGCTTCCCTCCCGGCCCTGTCCAGACCGCAACGAAGATTGTTGCATTCGGCACTAGCAACTGCAAAAATATGTATCCTACGCCACTGGCGATCAGTAATTTCTCCAACCCCGGAGGAATGGATCGTGGCATTGACCCGCATAGCCACACACGAAAGGGTCATCTATAATCTACAGGATCAGACTATTGTATTCAACCAGGTGTGGACCCCCTTCCTTGCAGTAACAGCACTGTAAATTGCCCGCCGTCAGCCACTTCTGTCCCACGCCCATACTCGATCTTGATCCCACTGAGTCTTAATCAAAGCCCCAGTCACTCCACCCACCCTCCCCCCACACCCGTCACATGCAAGTTACATATCGCCCTATCCTTTCCACGCCTTCCCCCATCCACCCTCTCTCCCTTATTTCTGTCCCCCCTCGCCTTCCGAAACCCACAGACCGTAGAATCCAACCAACACAGCTGTCACTTTAGGTACTTCGCTAACGTTCATGCAGCATCCCCACCCCATCTTTACCTCCCCCCTTCTTTATATAGTGCCTCCTGCTGTTCCTCTGACAGCAGCCTCTCTCTTTCTCTCCTCCCTTCTCCTCTACCTTTTCTTCACTCTTTCACTTCTTTTCTATCATCTCTCTCCCCATATGACGGGCTGCTTTGCATTGTACCCCGTGAAGACCTTAGTAGACTCCACAAACATCCTCTGATTAGGGCGACCAGCACTAGCTCCTCACTCCCTCTCACACTGGATCTCCTCAATGATGAATCTTAATGAGCCACGGTTGTCACACAAAGCGCTAATCCCTACCTATACATCGTGCATGGATTTGCGAATACAGCCCCAAATATCCTGATCTTTGGTGCGAGGGGCAGTAACCCGCAAGGGCGTACCAGAATAGATACATGGAACAAGGTCAATTCGAGCCATGCTTCATCACAATGGGACATGTCACCTCAGATGACGCACCACTAGGCCGTCTACATCATAATTTTTCCCTCCTTCCACCCCCCCCATTTCCTCCCCTTCACTCTGGACACCTTCCCTTTTCTTAATCTTCACTGCTGTTGTCCTTTTATAATTCTTAGATGTGTTGCTGACTGTACTTAACCCACTCCACCCTTCTTGTGATACACTCTATGTCATTTCCCAAATGTACAGGGACCCAGGTCCCTTTCTGCTCTGTGTCATCACGCAATGTTAATAAAAAATTTCAAAGCAAAAAATAAGCATTTCGACTTCTTTAAACATAGCCAATCCATTTTAGTGGGTGATTGTTAGAAATGGGGTCTTTGGTTGACAGTCAGGTTACCCCCTGTCCAAGCAAGGACCCTCACTCTAGTCAGGGTAAGTCACACACAATCCAAATTATCCTGTGCCCACCCTCTGGTAGCTTGACACTGAGCAGTCAGGCTTAACTTAGAAGGCAATGTGTAAAGTATTTGTGCAATAAATCATACAATAACACAATATAGCACCACAAAAATACACCACACAGTGTTTAGAAAAATATATAATATTTATCTGGATATTTGTAGGTCAAAACGATAAAAGATGCAATATGAATTTGTAGAGATATCACTGAAAAGTGATATAAAAGTGTCTTAAGTCTTTAAAAAGCAAACAAAGTCTCTTTCAAGCACAAAGTACCTGGTTTGGAGTGGAAAATCTCTGCAGAGGGCCGCAGAGGATGAGATGCGTGGAAAAATGGTGTGTGCGTCGGTTTTCCCCCTTCACACACGGACTTGCATCGTTATTTTCCACACGGGGGATGTGCGTAGTTTTCCAGGAAAAAAAAAATGGTGTGTGCGTAGGTTTTGCCCCTTCACACACGGACTTGCGTTGTTATTTTCCACTCATGGAAGACGTGCGTCATTTTCCGGCACGCGGACCGGTCTCCTCTGTGGTTTGCGGGATTCCCAGATGTCCCGGGGTCTGTGCGTGGATTCCTGGGCTTGTTGTCCAGCTGCGTGTCGTTCCGGTGGGCTGTGCGTGGAATTTTCTCCCTCGCGCAGGTGTCGCATCGATCTTTTCCTTGCGGGGTCGAGAGGTGTCTTTCCGGATTGGCGTGCAGTAAATTTTTCACCGCAGAGCAAGCTGTGCATCAAAGTTTTCACCGCACAAGGAGTCCAGTTGAAAGCAAGAAGTCTTTTTGGTCCTGAGGCTTCAGGGAACAGGAGGCAAGCTCTATCCAAGCCCTTGGAGAGCACTTTTGCAGCAAGACAAGAGTTCAGCAAGGCAGCAGGCCAACTGCAAGGCAGCAGTTCTTTGTAGAAAGCAGTCAGGTGAGTCCTTTGAGCAGCCAGGCAGTTCTTCTTGGCAGGATGCAGGTTCTGTTTCAGGTTTCTTCTCCAGCAAGTGTCTGACGTGGTAGAGCAGAGGCCCTGTTTTATACTAAAATATGCCTTTGAAGTGGGGGAGACTTCAAAGAGGGGCCTAGAAGTGCACCAGGTCCCCTTTCAGTTCAATCCTGTCTGCCAGGGTCCCAGTAGGGGGTGTGGCAGTCCTTTGTGTGAGGGCAGGCCCTCCACGCTCCCAGCCCAGGAAGACCTATTCAAAATGCAGATGTATGCAAGTGAAGCTGAGTACACTGTGTTTGGGGTGTGTCTGAGTGAATGCACAAGGAGCTGTCAACTAAACCTAGCCAGACGTGGATTGTAAGGCACAGAAAGATTTAAGTGCAGAGAAATGCTCCCTTTCTAAAAGTGGCATTTCTAAAATAGTATTATTAAATCCAACTTCACCAGTTAGCAGGATTTTGTATTACTATTCTGGTCATACTAAATATGACCTTCCTACTCCTTTCAGATCGGCAGCTACCACTTCAACAATGTATGAGGGCAGCCCCAATGTTAGCCTATGAAGGGAGAAGGCCTCACAGTAGTGAAAAAACGAACTTAGGAGTTTTACACTACCAGGACATATAAACTACACAGGTACATGTCCTGCCTGTTACCCACACAGCACCCTGTTCTATGGGTTACCTAGGGCACACATTAGGGGTGACTTATATGTAGAAAAAGGGGAGTTTTAGGCTTGGCAAGTACTTTTAAATGCCAATTCGAAGTGGCAGTGAAACTGCACACACAGGCCATGCAATGGCAGGCCTGAGACAAGCTTAAGGGGCTACTGAAGTGGGTGGCACAACCAGTGCTGCAGGCCCACTAGTAGCATTTAATCTACAGGCCCTAGGCACATATAGTGCACTCTACTAGGGTCTTACAAGTAAATCTATGTTCCCTCTAAATTGCGCACCCCCCCCCCACACACACATCTAATGTAAATAAACCTGTAGAAAATGAGAGTGCGTTATTCTGTTTTCCCTTTTAAGTGTTGGTGAGACTAGCCCTCCCCCCCTCCCTTGACCTAGCAGACGGAAGGGAAAAACAAATGGCATGAATAACAGACTTTCAGATTGGTGACTGTCATTATCCACTGCAGGCAAGACCTTCAAATATAAACAATGCTTTTCATCTTCTATGCTGAGAATCAAACTGTTCACTTAGGAGTGCTTGTTTAAATATACGCAGTGCTTTTCGGAGGGGGAGAGGCTAGACCGGAAAGTGGGTAAAGGAATGAAAGAAAGAAAAGGTCAATTTCCAAACAGTTAATTTTGCTTTATTCATGTTGTGTGAAGTAGTACTTTCTTCATGCATTTCTGGGTCTTATTTTATTTCAGTATCATCAGAAAAGGGATGGAGGTTAGGATTGCCAACATGCATTAAGAAATGTACCAGCCACCTGTTCATGTTTTAAGTTTCTGCAAAGGCCCAGGCACGATTTCTAAGTATAACATATGAAATTGTCATACGTTTTTGCATGGCCTTTCAGTCTTTCTTTACATTAATTATTAATCAGATATCACTAGAACAGCTGTAAACCACATTATAAAGTGTTTTCTTCTTTCATTCACTGTTTAAAGTATGCACACATAAGAGGAAAAATAACCTACTTAAGGCTGTTTTTTTTATTCTTCTATGGGCAAAGATATTGAAATTCAAGTCATGCCGGTAAAAAAAACAGCCAGATGTTCATCCTATTGGAGGTCCGTGGAAAATGATGGACAATAAATATTTTGGTTGCTGCCTGGAGATAGTAGACTGTTTAATGCAACAAAAAATGTTCCCTCTCGTGTCACTTCGAGTATACTATCACTGGTGTTCAACTGAGAAACAAAGGCATAGGCAGCAGCCTAGAGGTACAAACTCTCACCAAAGAGTATCTGTTTCACCTTCATTACTAGCAATAGAGAGAAGACCGCTGCCTTATAAGGGAGCAGACCCATAAGGGCGATAGGAGTTCCATACATTTTTATAATGACTTGCTTTTTACAGTGCTTAGAAACAGTGGTATGTGCCACTATATAAGACATAAGTAAGTATCATAAAGACTGATAAAGAGCAGAGGGAATAAGGAAGGAAGGGATTAAGGGGATTCAGGTCTGCCCAGCTTTTCTCTTATTTCCTTACACCCAGATAATTAATCAGTTATAGGCAGACTTGCTTTGCTCTTCACTTTCATAGGATTTACAGGTCTTCTGTTTCAGTCCTCCTTTGCTTTTCTCTCTATCTGTTGTGTTTGCTAGCCCTTGATAGTCCTGTCTAAGCCAGTTCTGCTTCTTTTTTCTCCTCTTTCAGAGTTTACCATTACTGGCAAGGCCAGTCTCTTGGTACTTCTACTATTTCTAGAGGTGAGCGAGGCTACAAATTAACAGGGCAATCCGAGCCAGAGCTAAACTAAGGGTCTGGATGGGCTCAAAGAGCCAGTGCATGACCTAAGTCCTAAAGAACGTTGGTATTTAAATCATCCAATGTCACATGAAAATATTATAGTCTTTTTAAAACCCCACAGAAACTCCAGTGCCTAGAGGTGATTGATTATGTATTTCTTTACTGCAAAGGGGATTATACACACTGCAGGAGTCTCCTACCATTATTAAATATATAGAATTCACAATGTGTGATATATAATGGGCCATTTAGTCACTATTTCCAGAATTACTGGTACTCCTGCTATTGGTAACTCTGGGGATGAGGAAAATCTGGACCACTTCCTGGGCAACTCATAATAACAGCCTACTTGCTTGTCTGAGGTAAGGAGCTCAAAATTGTTTTGTCTCATAAAGGAAGGCCACTTAAATTGTGTACTCTTTCATCATCATCATGTGAGCTTTATTTCGGCAGTAACTACCATAAAAGCAATACAATACATACATAAAACCATATTTGTCAATACGACATATAAAAACGCAATAATAAAACCCTAGGATAAAAAATTCCACGTTACCACGACCCAGGACATGCAAATCAGACACCAAATTGCTCTATAATAAAATACATGAGTTGATTTTCCTTAATCTTCATAAGCCTGTGGCAAAAATATTTAAACAAACTTCTGTTCCAGATCAAACAAATAACACAGTAAAAGCTGGAGCGAAAATATTAACATTCCTAAGACCTTATGAGTTTTTCCCTGTATTAAAAAGAGATCTAATATCACACAAATATATAATCAAAATCTGAAAATAACGATGTTAAATCAGTTTAAAACACAGTCTCCACCCCTAAGTACACGTTATGTCAATAAAAACTTGCTCTAATATGCCATGTGGCTGCTAAAAACTTCACCACAGCACACACCACTGGCCCATGGGTACTGGTACTACAAATCCTAAGAGCCGAATGGCGATCCCTAATTCCTGTGGAGCTACAAAGGGGTCTTATTCAGCGGGCCCTTTGCTTTTTATATGCGGGGCAAAGAAATAAAAGATGGCTAATTGTTTCCCTACTATTGCACCCCATCGGGCAAAGATCTGACAAACTAACAGTTTGCTTCCATCTGGAAGTAAGATCACGCACTGGTAGGTAGCCTAATCTAAATCTTACATAAAGTGCACATGCCGCAGGATGTAAACTGATATCAAAAAAGTGCACAAACTCATAATGGCACTTGAGTGATAAAAAATTGTCTGTCATGCTACGTGACGGAACAGCTGCTAGAGTAGATGTTTGTACACTCACCCAATATGCAGCTTTCACAATCTGTGGTGTGTTTTTTGGGAGATGCAAAGGATCTCTCCAATAGGAGCCCAGCCCAAGTTTAAGGAAACCTCTTTTTACATACTGACACCATGGGATTTTCTCCACCTGGGAATCTCCTAGAAGTGCTCCTAACCATATCCTATAAGGATCTAGCACTGCAGTGGACCAGATCTGAATCCAAAATTGCAGTGGTCTCAAGGCAGCAATATCAGCGATAGAATACAAATTTAAATCCATTTGGATAGGCATGGTAGGAGAACTCGAGGTAACTTTTAACAGGGCCTTAATAAAGAGATTCTCTGCTCTTTCCATATCCTCGAGTTTACTATGGCCCCACAGCTCAGCACTATACAAGGCACCCGCTCTAGCCTGAACTTTATAGATATCCACTGCAGGTGTAATAGAAAAGGCGGGCGTTCTAGCAGCAAATCTCAAGCTGCCCCCTGACTTTTGTTTAAGGGACATAACACCCTTTGACAGGTGTGATGTCCATTTGTGGGAATCTTCTAGTCTAATTTCCAAATAATCAGAATCACTGACACGTTCCAGAACCTCACCATCCAGCACTATATTCTTCTTTGCTCTAAATTTAGGGTCGCCAAATACCCTGCATTTTGTTTTGGTGCAATTAATCTGTAAGCCATAATTGTTACAAAACTCTGAACATTTCTCCAAAAGCCTTGATAATCCTGGGGTAGTTTGGGATAAAAGTTAGGTATCGTTGGCAAACAACAAACACAGTGTCTTGGTACCGCCCAATTTCGGAGCATCATTTAGGCTATCAAATATATTAGGCATTTATAAAAAGTAAGAAAAGAGTTGGGGCCAAAACACACCCCTGCCTAACACCTTTCTGTATGGAAAACTCATCAGATAGTTCTCCATCCTTCCCCCAGCTTACTGTAGCAAAACTCCCTGAGTACAGCTCCCTAATCCAATTTAGCACTGTTTCACTATGTGTCAAGCTTTAGTCTAAAAGATATCCTGTTTTTATCAAACATTTGGATACAGGTATTTTAAAATGTCACTATTTTGCACAAAGAAGAAAAATAATGGCTAGGGGACACATCTTGCACCTAACCCCACACCAAGCCTAACCAGAAAGGAATAGGTTGTTGACACAGTGCCATAAGATGTAATTTAGTTTTGCACATAGATGACAGCAGTGTACAAGCATCCAGTATCTTGCTGTACACAGAAGAAAGAAAAATAGAGGGACCATTGTCTGTAACTAATCACCACTACGGGGTTGTTTCTGAGGAAGCAAAAATGAATGCAGAGCAGGTCACAACAACATAGCCTCAATTTTGGCATTCAGCTTTTCCAAAAGTACATCCCCTGCAATGGAGGATGTATCTTCAGCAAAGGGATCATCACTAACACAGTAGGCATAATCGTTGTAGGGTGAGGCATTCCTTGCTCAGGGCTGGAGAAAAGGGTGTCTGCCTATGTGATAGGCTGGCTGGCTGCCACACCTGGCAAATTGTAAAAGAATGAGTGCTATTGGTCAAAGCTTTGCTCAGAAGCTATTAAATGTAGGTGCACCGAATACCAGGGCTGTCTAGTTTTCAACCACCTCATCTTTTCCTTCCTCCTTTTTTCTCATTTGTGCATTTTCCCTCATTTGCTCTCAATAAATGTCTGATGAGGAAATATAAATCTCAGTCCCCCAAAATGGGTGCGGTTTGGCACTGGCAACCACTGGTGCAAATTAAGCACTGTGCATGACCCACCCTAGCCACAGGTCACACAGGTATATGGCATGTTTAGAGAACCCGTGTAACCCTGGCATTGCTACCTGGGTGCTAAAAAGCAGGGATATCACCAATAGGTTTCTTGGGTTATAATGCAAAAAAAATCCCTGAGGCAACCGTGGGACAGTGTTCTCTTTTATCTCTTATTGCTTTAATGCTGACGTTATTCCATACTTCTACTCTTTTGCCAGAAGGATGTAAAAATATATATACTTGTCGCATCTCCTGCACGTGTCTGTATTCTGCATCATGTTTCTTGTCTTCCTTCATTCCAATGCTTGCCTGCGATCCTTCAACCCCACTGCCATTTCTGTTTTTGCTGTGTGATTCACATTTATGTCTATTCAATGCCTAATATTTTCCTGCTCGGCTCAGCCCAAGGGAATCTTATCCCTATTATGAATATATGTATGTTCCGCTGAGCTGTTCGTGGAGATTGCCTTAGATGTAATGTGAAGCGCAAAAAAATAGAAAAGGCTTCTGTTATCAGCTCCTGCCTGCTCGATTTTCTTCACATTGGGATATGTTGCAAAAATACTCTGTAATCACCTAGCGAACTCCATTTTAACTTTGCCGTTTTCAAACCACAAGGGCCCTCAGACTCTCCTCCTTCTCTTTATGTGCAAATCCCAAAGAAAAAAAATAAATATTTATTCAAGGATCACAGAATAGTTCTGCTCATGCATTTTAAAACAGCGCACTCTGTATGGAGGGCATGTTTTAAGGTCGCGCACAAAGGAAAGATGCCTCTCCAAAACATCTGTCAACAAACTCAAGCAGCGGCAGCAAACAATGCAAGCAAATTACATGAGTTATCCGAGCTGGTAGAAATGTTCTTTTCGGTGCAGCATCATGACTAGCAATTAAGAACACTTTTTAGATGGTATTTTATAGAACACGGAGTTATCATTTATATTCTATTCAAAGATTTCAGTTTTCTCGGCACACTGAGAGGAGAAGGTCTCCTCCCCTGTTGTTTGGGCAAGCAGCGTTTGTTGAAGATGGCCGTCCTACATACTGCAGACAGACGGAAAGGAAGGCGCTTGTAGTTGGCCGGGTCTGCAGGTCGCGGGCGCGGCATGGCGAATAACAACGTGCCGCAGATTAAGCAGCACGCACACCGAGCATAGTGGGAGTGATCAGAAGTCCTGTGAACGCGAGAGCCGCCCTGAACCAGCAGGGGCTGCTGCCGAGCAAGGTAGACAGGCGTTGCAAAGAAGAGTAGACTGTACAGACACTTTGTGCCGTACGAAAATAGAACTAGGATACAGGCTCTGTTGGGTTGAATCATTAGGGAAGCGGGGAGTAATTTAAGAACGAGAAGACAGACAAAGTAAATACTCGGCTTTTTAAAGATGAATTCAAGGCGTGTTTACATATTTTCCAGAAACAGGAAAAGTAGAAAGGAAGGTATCTAAGCATAAAAAATACATCCGTTCCTTCTTTTCCTTACATTAAATAAACAGATAAAATAAGCGTTGGCTAAACGAATAAGTCTTACCTTGTATGCCTGTTTTCTCTGTCAATGTTTTTTTCCAATGTGTAGCAACGGCAAGAAAATAAACCAATAGTAATCAACCGGAGGCCTCTAATCTTATTGTAAGTTTTTGGGATGGTCGACAAGAGGCTTTTGTTTACACACAGTTAAAATCTGCCTGGTAGGTGATGCCTAAAAATGAAGGCTCAATTAAAACTGCCCTTTTGGGAGTTCTCACTGCTGTTAAGCTAATTTGTATGCATTTGTGTTGCTCACACAAAATACATATCCAGCAGCGCTTTCTAAATGCACCATGGTCTCCACAAGACACCAATAACTATGTTACCACCGCTAACCATGTTTACTACAGAAAGCCATTCCCCTGTATTTGGTGATGACAGAAAGGGAACAGGAGAATGAACCATCAGTCTGCAAAATTTCGTACAACAGACCTCCAATATGTCACGTCGCATATTGAAAAATGCAACCTAGAGTAGTGACGTGTGAGCTCCCATAAGGCAGTGCACAGGTCCGTCTTTTGGGCGGTGCGAGCGGTGCGACCACACCGGCGCCGACCTCAGAGGGGCACTGTGTTTTTCAATAACTTCCGAAACTTGCTATTTAAAAGCACCTGCTGAAAAGTTACTTGTCCATTTAGTGTTCAAGAAACAATTGAAATGTCAAGATACCTCTTGTGATTAAAGTTCCTGCTAGAGACAGAGATGCGAGTTTTGCCTAGTGGCAGCTTTGACTCAACAATAAGTAGCATAGAGAGTTAATATGCCTGCTGCAAAAACAGAACTATAGGGCATATTTAAAAAAAGTGGCGCTGCACACAGTGCAGTACCACTTTTCTTCCACCCCTTAGCACTCCCCTAACGCCACCATGTTAGTGTCATATTTAAAATACGGTGCACCATGGCGGTAGTTAGGGGACTAGCGTCAGAATTTCTTACGCTAGTCTGGGGCTTTGCAGGAACAGTGTCAATTTTGACACTCATCTTGCAAAGCACCCAGAGGCCCATTGTAACAAATGGAAGCATCCTTTTAATGCCTGCTCTGAGCAGACTTTAAAAGTGCCAGAAAAAAATGACGCAAAGAAATCTAACAGATTCTTTGTGTCATTGTTTGACCCTCCCTAACTGGGGGATGCCCGCTTTGCATACATTATACCTGCCACAGGCATAATGTAGCGCAAAGGGATACAAAGGCATTTTTGGCCTTCTAATGCCCCATTAGTGTAAAAAAATGACACCATTGTAGTGTTAGAGTGGCACTAGGGGCTCTTAAATATACCCCAATGACAGTGCTTTATTTGTGCTTGTTGTTTCCGGTGCTGAGCATTGGCACTTATTTATGAGGGCCAGCGCTTATTTTTCTGCCTCAAGCATTTAAGTGTGAGAAAAAGACACATATGGGAAAGACGGAGGAAGAGAAGCCATGCGCTTTGCAGGATTAGCATCAAAAATGTTGACGCTAATCCTGCAAAACACCTAGAGGCCCATTGTAATCAATGGAAGCCTCCTTTTAATGCTTTCTGTGAGCAGGCATTAAAAGTGCTGGAAAAAATGATGCAAAGAAATCTGTCAGATTTCTTTGAGCCATTTTCTGCCCCCCCCCTCAATACCTTGTGCAAGAATAATGGAGCACAAAAGGTTACAAAGTGGCACAATACATGCATTGCGCCTCTTTGTATATATGGCGCAGCATTTTTGGCCTTCTAAAAAAATGACACCAATGTGATGTTAGAGTGGCACTAAGGGCTCTTAAATATATCGCTATGACAGTGCTTTATTTGTGCTTGTTGTTTCCGGTGTGGAGAACCAACACTTATTTTTCTGCCTCAAGCATTTAAATCAAAGAAAAAGACACATGGGGGAAAGACAGAGGAAGAGAAAAATGAAAAAGCGTCTCAATGGGAAAAAGCAGAAATCCGCAAGAGTGAGCAGAAGGGGTAGGTAGTGCCTGTAAATGGATTGAAGATGCCCAAGATGGCTTCAGGATTATGCTGCCTCTGTATTCCGTGTTCACACATTTAATTGCAGCAGCAGCATGTTTAAGAGGAGCGCTTTGAGCACTGGCACCTTTTTATTTACAAATTAAACCCTGCCCTCTTGGGCATATTTGAAAAAAGTGGAGCTGCACACAGTGCTGCGCCACTTTTCTTGCACCCTTTAGCACCCCCCCCAATGCCACCATGTGTGCGTCATATTTAAAATACGGCACACCATGGCAGTAGTTTGGGGACTAGCATCAGAATTCGTTATGCTAGTCCGGCGCTTTCCAGGATTAGCATAAAAAATGTTGATGCTAATCCTGCAAAACACCCAGAGGCCCATTGTAACCAATAGAAGCATCCTTTTAATGCCTGCTGTGAGCAGGCATTACAAGTGCTGGAAAAAAATGATGCAAAGAAAACTGTCAGCTTCAATGTCTTGTGCAAGCATAATGTAGCACAAAAGGTTACAAAGTGACACAATACATGCATTGCGCACTTTGTAAATATGGCGCAGCGTTTTTGGCCTTCTAACGCCACATTAGCTTAAAAAAATCTACACTAAAGTGGCGTTAGAATGGCATTAGGGACTACAGGGCATATTTGAAAAAAGTGGTGCTGCACACAGTTCTGCACCGCTTTTCTTTCGCCCCCCTAACGCCACCACATGTGCGCTGTATTTAAAATATGGTGGAACATGGCAGTAGTTAGGGGACTAGTCTCAGAATTCTTGATGCTAGTTGGGTGCTTTGCAGGATTAACGTAAAAAATGTTAATACTAATCCTGCAAAGCACCCAGAGGCCCATTGTAACCAACAGACGCCTCCTTTTAATGCCTGCTCTAAGCAGGCATTAAAAGGGCCGGAAAAAAAACGGCACAAAGAAATCTGTCAGATTTCTTTGCATCATTTTTTTGGCCCTCCCCAACAGGGGAATGCCACCTTTGCATACATTATGCCTGGCGCAGGCATAATGTAGCACAAAGGGATACGAAATAGTGCAATGCATACATTGCGCCACTTTGTAAATATGGCAAAAAAAATTTGGCCTTCTAATGCCACATTACCGTAAATAAATGACGCTAATGTGGCATTAGAATGGCCTTAGGGGCTCTTAAGTATTCCCTTATTTTATATGTGGCTAACTGAGTGGATTAGTAAAGCCAGCCTTTACAAGTGCTTTAAAACACATGATTGTATGTGAAAGGGGAGCGATGGAGAGATGAGGGGCACATTTGCCGGGTGGTAGGGAGTGAAACCGAGGAGGAGGTCATGGGGTGGGGAGCGCCACAATAAACTGTTGCACAGGGCGCCACCAGTCCTAAAGCCAGCCCTGGCAGTGCATGTTTATTCAATGTATTCATTTTTTTCTCATGGGTCGCATGTACTCTTGCAGGTGAGTGAGCGCATCAAGTACAGCAAATCGTGTCCAGCTTTGTTGCAGAATTTCACAGCTAGTTTTACCCTTCTTCTTCTGCGACGGTGCAGCAGGTGTGGAAGATATCCCCGGCATCCAGGTGCTACAATCCCAACAACTCAGCAGTGTAGCAAGGGTGCCACATATTGTAAATGAAGAAAGGAAACCACCCTCCTTTTGGGTAATAAAAGACAGCTACACATGGCGAGCAGAGGGCCCTTGCACCTCAAGCCCTACCACCACTGCATCTGCTGCACTGTTGATTGCTGCACCCCAAAAATACCCAGAGACTGTTTTGTGTAGGGTTCTGTATTGGCACTCACTCCGTACACCTAGCTGGAGTGTAAGCCTACACTTACTCAAAGGTGTTGTTGACTTCTGTTACAGTGTACACATAACATAGTGTTGGCATGAAATGCATGCATTTGCCTACTTTGGAAATTATCATCTTTTGCATGCCAGTACATGTCAATGGTATCCTGTTTTAGGGAGAGAACACAATCACTTTACCACTGGTTAGAGGGGAAAATGTCCTAATGCCAACAAAACAGTGTCAGCAATAGAAGGAAATATCTGGGAGAGACCCTGAAAAATGGGCCAGATCCAACATCCTCTATTGCCACTTTGTGCTTTTAGGTGCTCTTTCAGCAGAAATTAATTGAGTGGGACCTTCACCACTCTCAACTTATAACCCAACTTCTTACAGCTTACTTTTGGAATTCTTGTGTTTCTGTATTCCTTCATTTTTATGCATGAAAAGTTGTGTAACCTTTAACTGTCCCTGTATACTGTGTTGAAACATTTCCGCATCTGAGTCTTTTTCAGTAATGTATTCATTCTTCAGGCTATGAGCATGTTAAACTCAAGAAGCAGATTATTTTGATGAGAAGAGCATAGGAGCATTCGACATTAACATTGTGATCCATGTTGAAGGGACAAACTAGGATTTCTGCGAAGTTCTCAACTTGTAGTTTGGGCATGAGCAAACCCAAGCTCTATTCCCAGCTTCCCAGCCAGATCAAATGATAAGATTCTGACCAAATTACATCTATATTCCAATTAATGAATGTTGGGAGCTGGAGGGAATGGTAGTCCCTATTGATTTTTTTAGTGCAGCTGGCAGTTATGTGCATTTGTTTAATTTGGCTTGAATTCAGACATCATCAAGTGGATGGAAGAAAAAAAAAACATTGACAAAGTCAATGGTCAATACATCTTGTCTATGTGAGCTAATGACTTTGTCAATATTTTTAGGCAAGTTGCACAGCTGCTGTGCCAGAGATGACCGTGTGATAGTGCTATTTAAAAATTGCTTGTAGGAGGATGGGGTTGCCTTATTACATTTTGTGTAATTTCCATTTAGGAACAGATAGATATTTAGAGTTTGGTGTCTCTGGATTCACAATAAAAAATCACCACTTTTAACAAAGTCGGATTTTAAGTTGCAAGTCTGAAAATCCAATATTTAGAAAGTTGACATTTTCTTACTTAGAATTCTGTGCCTCTGCCTGTCTCTGAAAACATGTCTGGGTAGGGAACAGCTGGGCTCTTGTGCATTAGCTCTAGACACCTAGGATGGTCATTATGAACATAGCGGAAAACATCGCTGACCGCTGTGGTGACGGTGAACAGAAGTCCGCCAGTGGCAGAGAACAGCACCACCATATAATGATGCCAAAAACAGAAACCTCAAAAAATCCTGCAACTCCAGCCACCGCCAGGGCCCATGGTGGCGGAAAGCTGTACACCCCACACCACCACCGCCAAGCAGATAAATCATCCACCGACCAAATAATGATGCACAAATCACCATGGCAGATAGTGGATGTCGAACGACCATTGGTGGTACGGACCGCCATGGCCAGCAATGGAACCCATCATCAAGAAATGCTCACATTGGCAAGTTTGTAACCCACACACATGACATACATCCACAACACTATAAAACACTCACATACACACCCCAACAATCCTTTGCAACCCCAATTGCACAAATCAGACTGACAACACTACACACATATACTGTACACAATGTAACAAAAGTCACACACACATATACACAAAAGCACCCTCACCAATACTCCCAGAACACCACTCCCCTAACACACACCATGGCACCCTCTAAACACCCACGCTTCACAGATAGGGAGCTAAAGACCATGGCCGATGAAATACTCAAGGTCGAGCCACAACTATTCAGGGCACAGGTGCAGCACACACCCATCGCTAGGAAGATGGAGTTGTGGCAGACGATTGTAAACAAGGTTGACGCAGTGGGAAACCATCCACACATAAGGGACAACATCCACAAGAGATGGAACGACCTGTGTGGGAAGGTGAGGTCTAAGGCATCTAGGTACATATTGCAGTACAGAAGACTGGTGGAGGGCACCCACCTACACCTCCTGACTACACCGACTGGGAAGAGAAGGTAATGGCTATCCTGCACCCGGAGGGCCTCACTCGACTCACTGGAGGACTGGACTCGGGTAAGTCATCTAAAATTACTTCATATCCACCACACCGTTATTGCATGTACCACCTCACACCCCCAACTACCACCAGGACCACATCCCCACGTAGGACACAATATCCACATCCAGTGCCCCTGCATGCCCATAAACCCACTAACAGGCCCACATCCCTCCCACTGTGCACAGTCACCTACCCCTGGAAGGATTCACAATGGCACTTCTGCACCCACAATGCACCTCTACATCCCATACAAAACGGAAGGATAATCCCACAAAAGGTCCCTGCTTGGCCTGCCAGGGGAATAAACAGCATAAAATAGGGCAGGGCTGTGCATCCTTATCTGATTTTGTACATGTAACATGCATGTCCACTCCCCCTCACAGTCACCACCACCCATGCCACCCAGACAGGAAGGCCAAGGAGTGCCAGCACCTCACACAAAGACAGAGGCCCCGCTTAGGAGACTGGAGAGGGATGTATGGACAGTAAGGAATACCCTGGCCTGTCACACTGTCCTGGACTGTCACTCTCCAGCAGCCCTACCCAGGATACCACTGACACCCCTACCACCCAGCCACCAACATCAGCTCTGGCCAAACAACCCCACTCCAGTGTCTGCCAGCCACAGACTGGTGGACCACATGTACAGAGGCCATAGTCTCCACCAACCAACAGGAAGAATGATGTTGGCCCCAGTGCAAGTAGGACTGCCAGACCTGTGCAGGGGACACAGGCACAGGGGGCTAGGACCAGTGGGACGGCATCAGTGGCCCAGGGGGAGGCCAAAGGATGGATGCAGCAGCCCAGGAGGTAATATCTGAGGTCCTGGGAGCATACCACCATACCCAAGACAGGATGGCCCTGATCCTGGCGACCCTGGAACAGAGTCAAAGGCTGCAGATAGCACAACACCAAGAGGCCATGGAGCAATGAAAGCAGCTCAATGCCACCATGGCCACCCTTGCAGGGGTTCCGCGGCACCACTACCCTAGCCAACCTGAGACCCCACACACCAGGAAGCCCCTAACACTAGCCAGGACACAGACCTGCCATCCACAACTGAAGCAGCAACTGGACTGGTGGCACTGGCAGAGGACACACAGGAGACCAGCACCCCTAGCCCTGCAGCACAGCACCAGTCACTCAAACATGCCCTCAGTCCCAGATATGGCACTGGAACACCTGCCAAGACCAAGACCCCCGCTAAGAAGTGACTCTGCCCTGAACTGTCTCCCTTGTGTGCCACTGTGCTACCATCTTGAACCCCCCAATACCAACATACCAACTTGCAAGGGACATATGGACCAATACCCACTGCCACCAATTGCTGAACCCATGTACCTGGTATGGATGTGCACCATTAGCCCATTCCCTGTCACTGTACAGCGCACCTATGAATTTGTGACACGTAATAAAACACATCTACAACAATTTGTATGTCCCCTGTCATTATGAGTAGTCAATTGTTAGTGTGAATGCATTAGCCAGTGAATTCCATAATCATACCTTTATTGCAGGAATGGTACCCCACCCACCACAGTTTCTGAAGTAAGTCAAAATGTACACCATGTTTGTTTCCATGGCACATGCTACCTCAGTCTTCAGGTAACAGTGTCAATGACTACAGACGGTTATACGACGGAACACCGACTTCTGAAACAACTAGTGCCTTAACAACGAGGTCGGACCACCGACCTCGTTGTTATTACTAATGCCTTTACCACGAATGCCTTAACAACGATATTTTGTTGTAGAGGCATTCCTGATAAAAGCATTAGCAATAGGCACCATTGATCCTGCATCCCTCACCCCACCCCCCCATCCCCACCCCAAAACCTAAAACCCCCTGACCCCCCACCCCCTCCCCAAAACCAAAAACGCCCCACCCCCCAACCCCACCCCAAAACCTAAAACCCCCTGAACCCCCACCCCCTCCCCAAAACCAAAAAACGCCCCACCCCCCAACCCCGCCTTAAAACCTAAAACCCCCTGACCCCCCACCCCCTCCCCAAAACCAAAAACGCCCCACCCCCCCAACCCCGCCCCAAAACCTAAAACCCCCTGCCCCCCACCCCCTCCCCAAAAACAAAAACGCCCCACCCCCCAACCCCACCCCAAAACCTAAAACCCCCTGAACCCCCACCCCCACCCCCTCCCCAAAACCTAAAACCCCCCACTTACCTTAGTTGTCCCCTCGTCACCTGCGTCGTCCTCCTTAGCTGACTCCCTTCTTTGTACCTTAACCATGCATGTTCGTTGTTCAGAACATGCGTAGTTAAGGCACAAAATAACGGAGTCGTGGTTAAAGAAAGCGTTGTTCCTCTTTCGTTAACCACGACTTTGTTATCAAAACTTCGGCATAAAGGACGTTTCCCACTACAGACACCACATCCCCAAGCAAATAAGTCACACAAACAATTTGCAGTGCAGACAACAGCATCAGTGAACAGTACCTCATAGTCACTGCAAGTATAGGCGGATCAGCTGGTTCCTGAAGTTGACATCTTCCCCCTCTTCATCCTCACCATCATTCTCATCCCCTCTCAGAGGTTGCAGGTCTGGATGTACAGCACCCTCCTCCTCTAGAAGGGGGATAGCTCTCCTCACAGCCAAGTTGTGAGCATGCAGCAGGCCACCACTATTCTACACACCTTCTCAGGGCCATAGCACATAGAGAGATAGAAGCAACAAAATCTAGCCTTCAGGAGACCTAAAGTGCGCTCAATCACCCTCCCAGTACTTCCATGGGCCTCATTATAATTCCTCTCTGCATCTGTCCTGGGACTCCTCACAGGTATCAGGAGCCATTACAAGTTGGGGTAGCCAGAATCAACTGCAAAAGTGGGTGAAAGAGAACTTTAACAAACTGCCATTACTTGCATACAGCCTGGCTGTCAGCTATGTACTGATCCAGTGTCATACACACTCACCTATGAGCCAACCTCTGCCCCCTTGTAGTTGTTCCATCATGTGTGTCACACTGCTGTTTCTCAGGACAAAGGAATCATGAACTGATCCTGGAAACCTTGCATTGACATGTGATATGTACTGGTCAGCAGTGCACACCAATTGTTTGTTCATTGAGTGGAAGTTCTTTCTGTTCCTGTACACCTGTTCATTCACTCTTGGGGGTATGAGAGCTATGTGGGTTCCATCAATGGCACCTATCATATGGGGTATGTTAGCAAAGGCATAAAATCCAGTCTTGATGGTAGGGAGTTCAGCCCTTTAGGGAAACTGGACATATGTCTGCATGTGTTGTACAAATGTATCCAGGAATTTGGACAGGATGAGGCTAAACCTTGGCTCCGAGAACCCTGCACCCATGCCCACTGTCACCTGCAATGAGCCCGTAGCCAAAAAATGGAGTGAAGATAGCACTTGCACTTCAGTAGGGATGGCATGCTGATTCCGATTAGCCGGTCTCAGTACAGGATCCAGTAAAGCACATAGGTCCTGGATTGTTGAACAATTGAGTCTGTAGGTGACAATGATGTTACGTTCCTCCATTGTATCCAAATCAACAAGAGGTCTGTACACTGATGGGGCCCTCCCTCATCACATGGGTCTGTACCTATGGGGAAGAAAGAACACATATGAGGAACACACATACACATGCAAAACATGTTGTGAATGAATAACTGGTATGCAATATGTAGGTTACACACACAAACAATGTATGATGTACATCGTTAGGCACATGTATGCAGCGATATCTCTGGTCTAATGGCATGCCAGTGTGGATACATTACATGAGATGGGTGATTGTAAGGAACACACACTCATGTGGGCAGGAGACTACGGGCTGGGATTTGTAGACCCTGAATGGGGCCCCTGACCAGGTTATATGTACATGGTGCTAGCAAAACGGTAGCCTCCTGCCATCCAGATATGAAGGAGTGGAAGTGACATCATTCCGCTGGCGTTAGTTGTCATGGTGGAAGGCGTTGTTCACCGCCTTGCACCCATTCATCTGTTTACATGGTTATCAATGGAGAAACTGGGCCTATTATGATCGCCGTTGGCGGTGAGTGTGCACACCGCAGTGGAGCGTACGCCATGTTGTTACCCCAATTTCACTTGACTCACGATTCCTGTGCATGCAAGTACTTCACTGAGTGTGCTGCTGTGTCCTGATTCTGGTTACTCCAATGGCACGAGTCACAGGGGAACGGGCCCCAGCCTTCACCACGGAGGAGCTTGAGAAGTTGTTGGACGGGGACCTACCCCTGTATGCCAAGTTATATGGGTGACCAGAGGAGCAGGTGAGTTGGCGGTTGTCTTGCATGGATGTCTGTGATGGTGGCGGATGCCTGTATGCATATGTGCTCGATTTGTAACTGCATAGGCATAGATTGTGTGGCATGTACTGATAGTGAGTTGGTAAAATGATCCTGTGAAGTTTCTGTCCCATAGGGGACGACATGTCAGCTGTATCAGGTGGACATATCCTGATGTCTGTTTTTCTTCTCTGTGTGTCCCATACAGGTCAGCGCCCAACAGAAGAGGGGACTCTGGCAAGCCATCGCCAAGGAGGTGCGGACCCCGGGGGTTTGCAACCGACGGAGCACCCACTGCAGGAAGCGGTGGGAGGACTTGGGGCGCTGGGCCAGGAAGACCTGCAAGGCCCAGCTGGGGAAGGCCTCCCAATGAGGAAGGGGTGTCCGTCGGACCCTGACCCCCCTAATGGCCCACATTCTGGCGGTGGCATATCTGGATTTGGATGGACGCTTGAAGGCAGCACAGGAGCCACAAGGGGGTGAGTTCCAACACTGTTCGATGCTACTTTGATGGATGTGTTTGGGTGCTGTGGCGTGTATGCTGTCCAGTGCCAGGCACTCTAAATGGTGTGTTCCTGCAGTCCTGCCCCCACAGGCACGGAAATGGTGTGAAGCAGGTCTCAGTGGTCCGAATAGGCCCATGGTGGTTGATCTGCCTGCACTGTAGGATTCTTTGTGGGCCCATGGACTAGTGGGTGCATTGGCTGGCCATGGTCCCCCATGTGTGTAGTCCACACAGTTCATCAGGTCCGTTTTTCATGTGGGAAATAAGATGTATTCTGGGGTAGTGGCCACTAGTGCGGGGTATAGTCCCGATTATTGTGTTAGGTGCTGCGTGTAGGTGTGTAAGCTGGATGTGGTTGTGTGTGCACCATGTATGCACATGCATACAGGTATTTACAGATTTATCTCATGTTTTGTCTCCCCACCCCTGTGCTCTTGTGTTCTTTGTGTACAGCGGCATCATCTGGACAGGGAGTAGTGGCACCGATGAGTGAGGATGCAGCGGCCCACAGTTCCGAGGAGGTAGAGTCAGTGGAGCCCAGGGGGACCAGTGGGGAGTACCACGGGAAGGCAACTACCACTGGCGGTAGTGACTCTGATACCTCCTCCAATGGCAGCTCTCTGGTGGTGGCAGACCCTAGTGGGCCCACCCATTCTTTGTCATCAGCCTCCATCCTACATGCCATTTCCGCCCTCTCAGTTGCTCCCCACCCAGCTGCCTGTGCCCGCTCACCCAGGGAGGGCGTCTCCTTCGCCCCAGGCACCTCATCCCCTGCCCCACTCAGCCCTGCTGCCCTCACGGAGAAGGCTATTGACCTCCTGATGACCATCTCTGTAGGGCAGAAAACCATTGTGAATGCCACCCAAGGGCTAGCATCCCAGATGCAGAAATGCAATACATACCTGGAAGGCATTCATGGTGTCATGTCTGGCCTACAGAGATCTTTTCAGGCTCTGGCCTCCTCTTTGATGGCAGCCAGTGTCCCTAGTCTTTCTGTCCCCCTCCCAGTACCTCTACCCCTTCCAGCACCCTACTCCCTTCACCCATCCCAAGCACACGTTCAGACAGCCATGCACACACCTCAACACACAAGAAGCACACAGAGAAACACAAGCACCGAACTTCCCACCACAGACATACACACACTCAACATACAAAGGCACACACAACAACATCCACGTCCCCCAGTGTGTTCACCTCCCCACCTGCCTGTCTGTCACCACAACATCTGACATCCAGTCATGCACCCCAGACACCACACCTTCACTCACCACAAGTACATTGACTGACACATGCATCACACTCACCAGACCCGCAGACACCTAGACAACATCCATTTACACTGGCAGCCTGTTTTGTCCAACATACATACATCACAACAACGACCACAACCAAGCAGCCACACTCACCTTAATGTTGCACACACAACCAACCATACACAACAAACATCAGAACCACATGAAAGTGGCACACATACAGACACAACCACATCACCCACTCCAGCTCCCTCTACCTCAACCAGCCAATCTACTCACAACCTTACCAAGTAACAGGTTTGAGGTGCAAGATATGTGCCCAATAGATGCCCATTTATGAAGAGGACATCCTTGGACTATAGGCAGGAGACAAGTGACCGGCAACATAGCCAGAGAAATTTCTACCATCCAAACATTTTTCACTGTCACCTATGGTATACATTGCCATAATAATATAGATGACAGTAGGAGTACTTGAATGATGACTTGTCTCCAGCTTTCAAACAGTGTGTCCCACATTGTGTATTGCTGTACAAATCATTGTGTCAATGGAATGGAATTATTGTCCCAGTGACATAGCTACAATGAGTCAAATTCACAAGTGGACAGAGTTTAGACATCATTTAGAATTCTTATGTTCTTTTTATTTTGTGCAAGCATTCATTTGGTGATAAATACTTCCATCAAATTGAAATTGTATATGTCATTGATTATTGTAATCTACAGGTGTGTCTCCATTAATGTCTGACACAGATGTTTAGAGACATAGGGGGTCATTACAACATTAGTGGTAAAAGCTGCTTACCACCGTGCATAAGACCGCCAACACACCGCCGCGGCTGCAGAATTCCGCCACAGCTATTATGACCCACAGCTCGGAATCTACCGAAATTCAGACACCCACACAAGTCCGCCACACCAAAGGTCAGTGATAAACTGGTGAAACCAAAACCTCCACCGCCACGCCAACAGAAATACGCCCACACTATCACGACCCACGAATCCACGCGGCGGTCTTTCAACCGCGGTATTCCATTGGCGGTACACACCCCCTCGCTCAAAATACACACACATTTACAAAACACAGCCACATTGGACAATTCGAAACACACACACCTGATACACATACACACACCAATCCCTAACACCCATTACAATATAAAACACACACCCACATCACCCACAAACCCCTATGACCACAATTACAGAGAGAAGACCAGAGAGAGACACCACAAACAACTACCAAGCATCCACAGGCACACAATACCATCACCCACAGAACTTCCACGCACCTCACACAACACACCACTAAATATCACCCCACTTATCACTACACACACCACCCCACACATCACCCACACCACCCCATGGCACGGCAAAGACACCCCAGGTTTTCTGAGGAGGAGCTTAGGGTCATGGTGGAGGAAATCGTCCGGGTAGAGCCACAGCTATTTGGAGCACAGGTGCAGCACATCTCCATAGCTAGGAAGATGGAGCTATGGCGCAGAATAGTGGACAGGATCAATGCAGTGGGACAGCACCCAAGAAATCTGGATGACATCAGGAAGAGGTGGAACGACCTACAGGGGAAGGTGCGTTCCGTGGTCTCAAGACACCACCTTGCGGTTCAGCGGACTGGCGACGGACCCCCACCTCATCCCCCAGTACTAACAACATGGGAGGAGCAGGTCTTGGCGATTCTGCATCCTGAGGGCCTCGAAGGAGCAGATGGAGGAATGGACTCTGGTAAGTCAAATCTTAACTATTACATCCCCCACCCTACTTGCATGCCATCACATACCCCCATCCTCACCCTCACCCCCATCACTCCAACTCCTCACAAATGTGCCAACATCACAAACCACCCATCCCAACACCAAGCCCTTCATGCAACAACAAAGCATGGACACCCATCACCAAAGCATGGCCACTGCACATACCCATACACCCCCCTAAACCACCATCACACAAGGACCCACATAGGAATACAGGCACTGGGGTACACGGTCACCCACCCATTGCACACCACGGCACACACAGATGTAATAAACATCCTTTTATACCCCTGCAGGACCCCTACCCAACGTCACCGGACAGGATGGTCCAGACATGTCCACACCACCAACAAAAGAGGCCCACAGTGATGACAGAAGCTCTGTCCAACTAGATCTAGATGACCAGCCCGGCCCATTGGGGACCTCATGACAGTCGGGTCCCATCACACAGTCACAGGCCACTACAGAGCTTCCCCCCTCTGGAAACACCAGCACAGCACCCACCCAGGGGGCCCATACCTCTGTCCCCAGGACACGTCAATCAGCAGTGTGTCCACCACTACAGGGAACCCAGGCTAACCCACCACCCCAACAACACCAGGGACCTGGGGGCAGTGGTAGTGGGCACACGGTCCAGGAGACCGAGGCCCAGGAACACTGTCCAAGACGTGTCCAAGGGCATAGAAGTCACCTTTCACTGTAGCCAAATCCTCCACCTGATGGAAAACGATGTAGCCCCTCACGTGCTTCAGCAGGGCAGACAACACTGGACAATACATCAGAAAACATAGGCTGAGACATCCCTGATGCCATGGCCACTGTTGTCTGAAATGACCCACTTGCTAGGAAATGGAATACTGACAGCACCTGCACTTGAGGGGGGATACCTGTGGGATGGCGGATTGGTGACATCAGATCTGGCTCCAACTGGGTACACAGTTCGTGGATTGTGGCATGGTCAAACCTGTAGGTGATGATTAAATGTCGCTCCTCCATTGTCAACAAGTGAGTCTTTATTTCATTTCCCTTCCAATCCACCAACAAAGGTGTGGAGGTTTCCCTGGTGTTGAAGCAGGATGAGGAGACAGCGCTGACTTGCTTGGTCATGGAGAGTGTTGAGGATGACGCCCAGGTTGCATGCGTGGTCGGTGGGTGTCGGGGCTGCTCCCAGAGTGATCGTCTACCAGGAGTCGTCCCAGGCTGAGGGGTTGGCCAAGGATGAGGACTTCCGTCTTCTCTGAGTTCAACTTCAGTTTGCTGTTCCTCATCCATTCGGCAACGGCCTCCATTCCTTTGTGGAGGTGGAATTTGGCGGTGAGGGGGTCCTTGGTGAGGTAGAGGATCAGTTGGGTGTCGTCGGCGTAGAAGATGATGCTGGGGGCGACATGGGCGAGCGGGGCCATGTAGACGTTGAATAGTGTAGGGCTGAGGGACGATCCTTGGGCGATGCTGCAGATGATCTTGGAGGCTTGGGATCGGAAAGGGGGGAGGCGGATGCTCTGGGTTCTGTTGGAGAGGAAGGAGGTGGTCCACTCCAGAGCTTTGTAGTGGATCCCTGCATTGTGGAGGCGTGTGCATAGGGTGAGGTGGCAGTCTGTGTCAAAGGCGACAGAGAGGTCCAGGAGGATGAGGGCTGCTGTTTCGCCATTGTCAAGCAGGGTCCACCATGGTTTTCTTGAGTAGGGGATTGATCTCAGCATGCTTCCAGCTCTCAGGGTAGGTCGCGGTCTCTAAGGAGATGTTGATGACTTTGCGGAGGTGGGTGCGATGGTGGCGCTGGCTTTGTTAAAGATGTGGTGCGGGCATAGGTCTGACGGCAATCCAGAGTAGATAGTGCTCATGGTTTTGATTGTGGTGTCTACGTTCACATTGGCCCAGATGAGCAGGGGGTCGTAGTTGATGGTGGGTGGAGAGTCTGAGGAGTCGGTGGTTGACGGGGTGGTCTGGTTGTTGAAGCTGTCATAGATGTCTGTGATCTTGTGGTGGAAGAAGGTGGTGAGGGAGTTGCATAGGTCTTGCGATGGTGGGATGTCGTTGGTGCTGGAGCTGGGGTTGGAGAGTTGCTCCACGATGTTGAAGAGCTCCTTGCTGTTGTGTGCGTTGTTGTCAAGGCAGTCTTTGAAGGAAGTTCTCTTGGCAGATCTGATGAGGTGATGGTATTTGCGGATGGCATTCTTGAAGGCAGCATGGTTGTCCAGTTTCTGTTCGTGGAACCATTTTCTCTCCAGTTTCTGGAAGGTTTGCTTGAAGGCTTGGTGAACCAGCTGGCTCTCTTGCTTGCCCCTTTGTTGAGCAGGGTGAGAGTGTTGGCGCAGTTGTCGATCCAGCACCAGAGGTTGCAGGCTGCGAGGTTGGGGCTGGTGGGTTCGGTGGGTGGTTTTTGGGCAAGGCTGGTGTTCAGCTGGTCTCTGCTGACTTTGCTACAGTTGTGGCGGGGGATCTGTTGGGTGCAGAGGTGCGGGGTGGGTTTCCGGAAGGTGAAGTGGATGCAGCGGTGGTCGGTCCAAGGGAGTTCGCTGGTGTGGCTGAAGGTGACGTGGGGGCTAGCGGAGAAGACGGGGTCCAGCGTGTGGACGGCGGAGTGTGTTGGTGTAGTGACGAGCTGTCTGATCCGAGGGAGGTGAGGATGTCGATTAGGGTGGTGGAGTTGGAGTCGTTGTTGTTCTCCAGGTGAAAGTTCAGGTCGCCAAGGAGGATGTAGTCGGCGGAGTCTAGGGCGTGCCTGCTGATGAGGTCAGCGATCGAGTCGCAGAACTGGTGCTGTGGTCCGGGGGGTCTGTAGATGAGAGTTCCTCTGAGGATGGTGTTGGGGTTGGTGTGGAACTGGAAGTGCAGGTGTTCCTCGGTGCTGAGGGTGTCGTCGGTGCAGGTCGTGATCCTGATGGTGTTCTTGTGGACGATGGCGATTCCGCCTCCAACTCTGTTGGTGCGATCCCTGCGGGTGATCTTGTAGCCATCTGAAATGGCTATGGTGATGTCCGGGGCTGAGGAGGCATTCATCCAGGTCTCCATCAGGAAGGCAACGTCCGGGGTGGAGGTATCGAGCAGGTCCCAGAGTTCGACAGCGTCCTTGCCTGCAGAGCGGGTGTTTAGTAGGATGCATCAGAGGTAGTTGCGGTCTGTTTCAGCAGGTAGTTTGGCGATTTGGAGGGTGGTGAAGCTGCAGTTCCGGCAGGTGAAGGGTCCCTGGGTGTGCTTATGGGAGGCCAGGAAGCAGGCGTGTGATCGTCCGGTGTTGAGTGCGAGGAGGGTGCTGGCGGTGTAGTGCTGTGGCGGTCTTGGGGACCAGAGGTCCTGACACTGGATGCGGTCCGGATGCGGATGGGTGCAGACGGGCTTGCCTTAGGCGGACCTTCGGCACTCCAGCGGCGTGCCTGCTGCACGCATCCTCTGCGCGCCTGTGCAGCGGCTGCCATATAAGGGGAGGTGGGAGGGAGGGGCAGCTGGGAGGTGGGAGCGGGGCGGTGAATGGGCAAGCCGCTGGCTGGGCCTCACGGATGCAGTGGCATGTAAAACTAAAATTCGAGCAGAGGCAGGGGGTGGGGCCACAGGGACGCAGCAGCGGGGAAAATGAAAAATTAGAGCAGGAGGCAGACCGGCACATGGTGCATTGGCAGCAGTGAGGGGAGTGATCTGTCTGAGAGCAGGGTCAGGGGTCACTCCCTCAACCGTGCAGCGGCTGCCATATAAGGGGAGGTGGGTTTGCGGGGCAGCTGGGAGGTGGGAGCGGGACGGTGAATGGGCGAGAGGGGGGGCAGGGCAGCAGGGACGCAGCGGCGGGGAAAACAAAAAATTGAGCAGAGGCAGGGGGCGGGGACGCAGGAACGCAGCAGCTGGGAAAACGAAAAATTTGAGCAGAAGGCAGACCGGCACAAGTTGCAGCGGCGAGGGGAGCGACCTGCCTGAGAGCAGGGTCAGGGATCGCAAGGTAGCAATACTCGGCTCCGCCCCAAAACACACATGACGGTTAACAATCATCCGGTTTGCTTCACTACATCCTGTACTGAGACTAAATCGATGAAAAAGGCCATTAATAGGCACTCGAATTTCGGAAAGGAATAGCTGACCATTAGTTGCTTTCAAGAGAGGCTGGAATTTCAGGGATCATGTTGTCAGATCCTTTCTTCCTGTTTCTGAACAGCCCCCGATTCATAAACAATGTGGGGCCAGATGTAGCAAAATAACATTTTGCGACTTGCAAATAGCGAGTCATTGCGACTCGCTGTTTGCAAGTCGCAAAATGTTATGCAGAACGGTGTCTCAGACACCGTCTGCAAGTCGGTATGGGGTCGCAATGACCCACCTCATGAATATTCATGAGGTGGGTCGCAAATTGCGGCCCCATACCGACTATGGGCACTCGCAAACATGGAGGCCTGCTGTAGTCAGCAGACCTCTGTGTTCGTGACTGCTTTAAATAAAGCAGTTTTTTTCTTTTTTAAGTGTAGCCCGTTTTCCTTAAAGGAAAACGAGCTGCACTTAAAAAGAAAACCGAAACCTTTAGTTTCGGTATTTTTTCAGGGCAGGGAGTGGTCCCTTGGACCACTCCCTGCCCTGAAAAAATGTTTTTGGGTCCAGTCACAAACTGGAAGGGGTCCCGTGGGGACCCCTTCCAATTTGCGAGTGGGTTACCATCCACTTGAAGTGGATGGTAACTGCAACACCATTTGCGACTGCATATGCGGTCGCAAATGGTATTGCATACCACTAGGAATCGCAAATAGGAAGGGAACACCCCTTCCTATTTGCGATTCTGAAATGCATTTTGCGAGTCGGTCCGACTCGCAGAATGCATTTCTGCATAGGAAAATGTGATTTGCAACTCGCAAACGGCAGTTTTTGCCGTTTGCGAGTTGCAATTCCTTTCCTACATCTGGCCCGTAATCTCTTATCTTTACCAGGGTGCTTCAAATGTGGGAGTTTCAAAGTTTGTAAAATGCCAGTACTTTGAGTATAGAGAAAAAAAATATGAGTTATTACACCACACTAATTGCACTTGCATTTCTTATGTGGTGATATGTCCTTACCATACGTAGGACAAACAAATCAGAAAGTGCAACAAAGAATTTTCCAGCATGGAAGCTGCATCAAATGTGTAACAAAAACCTAACCATGCTTTCAAAGCTATACTGTGGTTGGCCTCGGACTAAGCACAGCGTAATCCTCAAGGCAGAGACATTGGGATAATTCTTGACTTGAGGGAATGCAAGCGGATGATTTTGTTGGACTCTAGTAATATGGGATTGCATGAGTATGAAGAATTGTGCTACAAATGAGAGTAGTAAGCTGGAATACCTTTCCTCATCAACTGGAAAGTGACAGTTGTCCTGCCCCTTGGAAATGACATCACATCCGTTACTGGGACTTCCGGAGCCCCTGAGAGCTCGCCCTGGAACTGACATAGGTGTAGGGGGTGTCACGTGGGTTGTGACATCATGGGGTCACGTGTTAGTCATGTGCCAGGGTCCTAGCCCCTGTGTCTAGGTCTATGGGCTGTGTAAAATGAGGGTCATTCTGGTGTGCACCCTGTTTCTGCACCCAAGAGTACAAGTCTGGACTTGTCAGACATTCAGGACCAAGTGGCTGCTTCAGTGCCTCCTCACAGGGCGGAGCATTGGAAATGTAAGGCCAAACCTCCACACTGCTGGATAATCCAAAAAGAGGGGCTGGGCAAATGTTGCAAAGGTCATGACACATGGTTAGCATTACATGTAACCCCTTAACTTATCACAGTCATCAAGGAGAGCATGTGACCGCTATATGATGTAGACGAGTACGCCCTTTTTGCACCATTGAATACATATAAGGAGCGGGCTAGACCATGAACCAAAGCTGAAATAGGTTGTAAAGACATTATGAAGAGATACAATCCTTTCACCAGAAAAGCCGTCTCCTCAGGGGCCCAGAACACTAGCAATAGATATTATCGTATCTGACACCTTTGGTGCTGAATGAGAATGCACAGACGGCGGCCTCTAAAGATGTTACCGGACTTCAAAGGGAACTTTGCCAACTGCTTGAAAAGCTCAGCCTCCAGGATTTGCAGCAACTGATATCCCCTATTGAGGCTGACAGCAGCGGCAGCAATGCTTCGAAAGATGAATTAAGTGATGGAATCAACTTCGTTGACACGGAAGATGATGAAGAAGTTATAGCACCACTGAATTTGCCGATCTATGAAGATATGGGTTTTCAGGAGGACCCTGATCCTGAGGCAGTCGTCATACAGCCATCAAGTGTAAACTCCGGAACTGCTTATACACCAATGGACCTATGTGACTCGCAAGATTTCAGAGCAGCTGCAGAGTGTAGCGAAACTGATGATGTTAGTAGAAAAAAAACCTGTAGACACGTATCGTGTATACACTGGTATCATACCTTTAACTAATAGTTTGTCTTTTTCTTTCTGTTTGATCCATAGAAAACATTCACAAAAAAGAGAGGAGTTAGAGGGGTCTGCACCAAAGGTTAACAACGTAAATTTTTACTGCTTATGCTGTTCAAGACAGTCTGAAAGTATTGCAAGTCAGAACAAAGAAATGTGTTTGCACCTTCAACAGCACAGATTTTGAAGAAGAAACTCCAGGTGTACCCTATGATGCCATATGGCCTGTTAAAGGTTTTGCGGTGACTCTTTTGAATACATGTGTTAAACGTGACTACTATAACCTCTGTTATCGGCATAAAATTAATGAACCCCAGCAGGGGGCTCACAAGTGTCTATACGAGTAGTATACAGCAAGAACAATTTGACACATGTGTGGCAGGTTAGACCCGCACAAGGTATTTAAGGTGTTATGGGGTGTGTACGGGTTGTCCATTGTGAAGAAATATGTCCACGCTGATATGATTAAGGTCTTGGCAGCAGCGATCAATGAGATCTGATATGCGGGCAAGCCCTGCTCAAAACTCAAACGTATGCAGGGGATGTGTACCTATTTTGACAAAATATTGATAGAAAGAGTCATAGAAAGACAAATGTGTGATAGTTTATTATAAAAATAGAAGAATAGGGTCTTTAGCCCCAGCGGTTGTTTTAAAAAAACAAAGGTCGAGGGTAGTATGCCATAGCTGTGTTATTTAACACTACATACTTACTCACTTTTAGGACGAGAATCAGAGTGTTGGGGTGCAAGATGTCTATGAGTTACACACTGGATACCTATGCATTGTCAGAATGGTATATGTGCTGCTTAAAGAAAGAATAGCTGAAATACACCCTGTAACTCTGCAGTATCAGAATATTATTGAGCCGTCATTTACAGGGCTGTGCGACATTCCTGAATGTTTAAACAGATGGTGACTCAACGCATGGATGCCTATAGCGGATAAATACTGGCGCATGTACAAAGTGTGTATGCTTGAGTCAAGACTTTTGCCGATGACCACGTTACGCACAGCTTTGGAGCTTCTGACTGATGATTATTTCACAAATAAGGATTTTGTATTGTCAGGCCTAGAACTGTACATGCTTATGAATGCTGTCAGTATCCTGAGTGTACAAAGTTATAGGCGGGGTGAGAGGGAAGTTGTGTCTAGAGCTATCAAGGGCATATCTATTAAAATAGCAAAAATTGTGACTCCATAAACCCGCCTGGAAACGGTTTAAGAGAAGACCTACAATTGTTAACGCTCAAGTAGATTATCAATGGCAGGCGGACATAATCAGTCTTCAAGATTTAGCAAAACACAATAACGGTGCTTGATATATATTAGCAGTCATCGATGTCTTATGTAAGTATGCACATGCAGAAGCCTTATTCGATAAAAGTGGGAGCAGTGTGACCAATGCCTTTAAAGCCAGCTTCAGGAATGGACGAACACCTCAGAAACTACAAACGTTTAACAGAACCTTAAAGTCTAAGATGTGGAGATATTTTATGGCCTATAACACTTACCAATACGTTGATGTTCTACAGGCTTTTATAGATGTATATAACGCCACTCACCACAGAACCATCAAAATGGCACCCATAAATGTTACATCAGATAACTCGTTAAAGGTGTGGAGAATGGTGTAGGGGAACCGGATCGCCGCCTGTGTAAAGAAACTGCTTTTAAAAGAAGGTGACCATGTTGGGGTTTCAAAATTAAAAGGGATCTTTCTGAAGAGTTACCAACAGACTTTTAGTGATGAGATACTTATAGTGGAATGTGTGGAGCCTAAAGAGGATGTATATATTTACAAGCTAAAGGACTATGGCCCTCATTCGGAGCCTGGCGGGCGGCGGAGGCCGCCCGCCAGGCTTCCCCCCTCCGAAATACCGCTCCGCGGTCGTAAGACCGCGGAGGGTATTCCGAGTTTTCCCCTGGGCTGGCGGGCGGTCTTCACAAGACCGCCCGCCAGCCCAGGGGAAAACTCCCTTCCCACGATGACGCCGGCTCGTAATAGAGCCGGCGGAGTGGGAAGGTGCGACGGGTGCAGTTGCACCCGTCGCGTATTTCAGTGTCTGCTTTGCAGACACTGAAATACTTTTAGGGGCCCTCTTACGGGGGCCCCTGCCGTGCCCATGCCATAGGCATGGGCACGGCAGGGGCCCCCAGGGGCCCCGCGACTCCCCCTCCCGCCATCCGGTTCCCGGCGGGAGAACCGCCAGGAACTGGATGGCGGGAGGGGGAGTCGGAATCCCCATGCCGGCGCAGCATGCTGCGCCGGCTTGGAGGATTCCTTTGGGGCAGCGGGAAACCGGCGGGAGACCGCCGGTTTCCCTTCTCTGACCGCGGCTGAGCCGCCGCGGTCAGAATGCCCCGCGGGGCACCGCCGGCCTGTCGGCGGTGCCACCGCGTCCCACGGCCCTGGCGGACTTGTTCCGCCAGGGTCGTAATGACCCCCTATGATAGGGAAAAGGTGTCAGCTGTCTTTTACAAGGTGGAGCTACAGAAGGTACCTAATGACCCGCACAGGGTGTACAGGGTTGAAAAGATTCTGAAAAAGAAAGGTAGCAGTGCTAACCGCCAGGTTTTTGTCAAATAGCAGGAGTGGTCCGAGAAATGTAACAGTTGGGTACTAGCCAGTTCCATGCAGGTTGTGTGAATACGACGGGGGTCGTTGTAGACACGGAGATGGATACAGCTCCATTTCATATCACGCTGCCATCCAACACCTCAAAGGACATGGGCCCTCATTCTGACCCTGGCGGTCGGTGATAAAGCGGCGGCCAACCCGCCAACAGGCCGGCGGTCCCAAATATGCAATTCTGACCCTGGCGGGAACCGCCAACACAGCCCGCCGCATTAACACTCCGCCCGCCACGGCGGAACAAACAAACAGCGCGGCGGTCACCGCCAACAGCCAGGCGGCAGACAATGTACCGCCCACCCTATCACGACCCACCAATCCGCCACCTTTTCCGGGGCGGGAGCACCGCCGATAAAAACACGGCGGAAACAGACTACGAACGGGAAAACGCTCACCTCCACATACTCCACGCGAGATTCCGGCAGTATGGAACCCGAGTTGCAGGTCATCCCCGCACTCCTATACCTGCTCCTGTACCAGGAGCACGCCCGGCGGCGCGGAAGACATCGGTGAGTACTGCACCTACGACACAGGGGAGGGAAAAGATTACCGGCACACACCCACCCACCCACACCCACTACAACACACACATCAATGCATTCCCACAGATCACTGTCACAACCCACAAACCCCCCCCTCCGAAATAATGCAAAGACCAAAAGAAGAGATCTTAAACGGGCAGATATATTGAAAAATGGACAGCAGTAATCCCAATAAATAAATAAACTATGTACAAAATATATACATCTACTAAATGTAGTCCAACCACTGTCCGTGGACCACAGGGGTCCTGAGCCAAGGGGCAAGGCCCAGTCCCATGACAAGAACTCCACGGAGAGAACACTGCAGGGGCATCAGAAAGAAAAAAGGACAGGCACCTCAGGGGGAAGGGAAGGGGGGGCACCTCAGCCACTTGAGTACACGACGCCAGATCCACGAGGGGACTCCATGACCACTGGCCCATCCTGGGGAGAGCAAAGCCACAGTCCATACAGTCCATACAGTGGGTGGTCTGCCCACTGGGCCATCCTGGGGAGAGCAAAGCCACAGTCCATACAGTCCATACAGTGGGTGGCCTGCCCACTGGGCCATCCTGGGGAGAGCAAAGCCACAGTCCAAACAGTCCATACAGTGGGTGGCCTGCCCACTGGGCCATCCTGGGGAGAGCAAAGCCACAGTCCATACAGTCCATACAGTGGGGGGCCTGCCCACTGGGCCATCCTGGGGAGAGCAAAGCCACAGTCCAAACAGTCCATACAGTGGGTGGCCTGCCCACTGGGCCATCCTGGGGAGAGCAAAGCCACAGTCCATACAGTCCATACAGTGGGTGGCCTGCCCACTGGGCCATCCTGGGGAGAGCAAAGCCACAGTCCATACAGTCCATACAGTGGGTGGCCTGCCCACTGGGCCATCCTGGGGAGAGCAAAGCCACAGTCCATACAGTCCATACAGTGGATGGCCTGCCCACTGGGCCATCCTGGGGAATGCAAAGCCACAGTCCAAACAGTCCATAACAGACTCCACTGCCACTGGAGGAGGCATGTTGGCCAGAGGACATCCTGCAGCCCTGCCCGAGACAGATCCTGCCCTGCCACGTCTGCCAAAGGGCCAGCGGTTCCTGCCTGGAAGGGCCCAGTTCAGCGGTTCTTGCCTTGAAGGGCCCAGTTCAGCGGTTCTTGAGACGGCGGTCCCCAGCGGAGCGGTGCTGGAGACGGCGGGGCCCAGTTCAGCGGTTCTTGCCTTGAAGGGCCCAGTTCAGCGGTTCTTGCCTTGAAGGGCCCAGTTCAGCGGTTCTTGCCTTGAAGGGCCCAGTTCAGCGGTCCTTGCCTTGAAGGGCCCAGTTCAGCGGTCCTTGCCTTGAAGGGCCCAGTTCAGCGGTCCTTGCCTTGAAGGGCCCAGTTCAGCGGTTCTTGAGACGGCGGTCCCCAGCGGAGCGGTGCTGGAGACGGCGGGGCCCAGTTCAGCGGTTCTTGAGACGGCGGTCCCCAGCGGAGCGGTGCTGGAGACGGCGGGGCCCAGTTCAGTGGTTCTTGCCTTGAAGGGCCCAGTTCAGCGGTTCTTGAGACGGCGGTCCCCAGCGGAGCGGTGCTGGAGACGGCGGGGCCCAGTTCAGCGGTTCTTGAGACGGCGGTCCCCAGCGGAGCCGTGCTGGAGACGGCGGCCATTCTATGGCCAACTGCTCATTGCCTGGTGGTGCCCTCCTGGGCAGCGGGGATGGTGCTCCTTCAATGCCCACCTGGGCTGTGGGTGGTGGGGCCCTCCTGGCCAGCTGGGCTGGGTCCTCCCTGGGCAGCGGCTATGGGTGTGGTGGGCTCTCCCGGGGCAGCTGTGCCGGTTCCTCCCTGGGCAGCGGCTATGGGGGTTGCGGGCTCCTCCTGGGCAGCTGTGACGGGTCCTCCATGGGCAGCAGGCCTGCTGCCTGACTTCTCCGCCTTGCTGCCCTTGCCCTCCTTAGTCGGGAGTCTGTGGCCCTTTCCTCCCTTTGGAGCTGTGGCGGTTGACGGTGGCTGGCTAGTGTCCTGGGGGGATATAGAACCCGGGCTCCGGCGGCGGCCCTTCCGCCTTCTGCTCCTCTTCCCAGGGGGTGGGCTGGCTGTCCCCTTGCTGCTGGGCGAAGATCCAGACCTGCGGGCTGGTGGGCTCCAATACCCCTGCACCCTTGTCAAGGGGGCTGCAGGGCTGGTGGTGGCTGAGGTGCTCTTCTTACCCCGACGAGAAGGAGGGGGGGGCTCAGGGTCAGGAAAGAAGGTAGCAGTAGAGAGATAGATTTTCCTGGGACAATGGATAGTGGTAGGTACAGTGGGTATGGGAGTGGAGGGTGAGGATGTGGTTGTAGGCGAGACAAGTTTGCTGTCTTTGGGTGCAGGTGCAGGAGCGGGAGGCTGTCGTGAGGTGGATGGCTGTTGGGTGGGTGGGTGGCTGCGTTTGTGTGGTGTGGAAGAGGGGGTGACAGACACAGTGGGAGAGGACACAGGGGACGTGTAAATGGCAGTGGGGGTGGTGACTGCACGTGTGCGGACTGGACTGGAGGGTGTGCTGGTGATGGAAACACTGGCTGATGGTGAGGTGAATGAAGGTGTGAGTGTAGATGTCACAGGGAGGGAGGAGGGAGACGAGGAGGTGGGGGTCACAGAGGTGGTAGTGACTGTTGGCATGTCTGCATCGGAATGTTGCTTGTGTGAATGTCTGCGTGATCTGTGGTGCTTATGTTTGGATGAGCTGCTCTTGGGTGTTGAGGTGTGTGCAGGCTGGTCTGATGGTGTGGGTGGGACAGGCAGAGGAACAGGAGACTGGGAGGAGGGAGTTAGTAGAGGGAGGCAGGAGACAGGGACAATGGCTGCCGTCAGTGCTGAGGCCAGAGCCTGGAACGATCGCTGATGGGCAGCCTGACCCGAATGAATGCCCTCCAGGTACGCATTGCTGCGATGAACCTCCCTCTCCACCCCCTGGATGGCATTCAAAAGGGTAGTCTGCCCAACAATGAGCGTTCGGAGGAGGTCAATGACCTCCTCACTGAGGGCAGCGGGGGTAACAGGGGCAGGGCCTGAGGTGCCTGGGGCGAAGGAGATGCCCGGCTTCCTGGCAGAGCGGGCACGGGGCGAATGCTGAGGGGCTGCTGGGAGGGCGGAGATGGTGCGCTGGGTGGCGGCTGTACCTGTAATGGCGGGGTGCACGGATGGTGCCACCCCCGCAAGGGAGCTCCCTTCCGAGGACGTGTCCGTGTCGCTGCAGGGTCCAGTCGTCCCCGTTGTGGAGCTCCCCTCGCCCTCCGTCTCACTGGTCCAGTCAGACTCTGTGGCATGGCCCTCCTGGGCCATGTGAGATGCAGCTCCCTCCTGCCCCGATGCCACTTCTCCTCCGCCTGATGATGCTGATGCACACAAGCACAGAAAGACAAACAAAAAGGGGGGGGGAGAGAGAAATAAAGAGATTTTGAGTACATGGATCACCGGTACAGTTAGCGGACATGACAGACACAGATGCCCCCTGCACTAAGTTGCGCACTTGGGGTCCCCTACGCATTCCGTGGAACATGCCCTACACGCCTAGAGTTGACAACTGCACCCATGGATGACACGGCCCAGGGATGGCTGTACTGGCACACTACTGAGGGTGGTGGCTGGGGACACAGGGGCTTACGGGGGTGCCCAGCCTACAGATATCGCCCTGGCCTAGGGGGACCCACAGCCCTCCTCCCCCACCCAGACACCTCCACTGCGCGACAACAGAGTAGATAATGCTTGTACTCACCCCCTTGTGTCTGCTGTGCTGCCCTCACGCACCCATCCAAATCAGGGTAGGCCACCGCCAGGATCCGGAACATCAGGGGGGTCAGTGGACGGCAGGCACCCGGCCTACGTTGGGAGGCCATCCCCAGCAGAGACTCGGCGGTCTTCTTGGTCCCGCGGCGGATGTCCCCCCACCTCTTGCGGCAGTGGGTGCCCCGTCGATGGTGGACCCCCAGGGTCCGGACTTCCTTGGCGATGGCACGCCAAATCCCGATCTTCTCATGGGCGCAGACCTATGTGACACGTACAGGGAGGGAGAAATACCACGTTCAAGTTTGTCTGCATTTTCGTTGCCAGTGGCCCAACGCCCCCCATCCCCGCCAGGCCCCCCGCCAGGCCCAACATGCCCCCCATCCCCGCCAGGCCCCCCGCCATGCCCCCGCCAGGCCCAACATGCCCCCCATCCCCGCCAGGCCCCCGCCATGCCCCCCGCCAGGCCCAACATGCCCCCCATCCCCGCCAGGCCCCCCGCCAGGCCCCCCGCCAGGCCCAACATGCCCCCCATCCCCGCCAGGCCCCCCGCCATGCCCCCCGCCAGGCCAAACATGCTCCCCATCCCCGCCAGGCCCCCCGCCATGCCCCCGCCAGGCCCAACATGCCCACCATCCCCGCCAGGCCCCCCGCCAGGCCCAACATGCCCCCCATCCCCGCCAGGCCCCCCGCCATGCCCCCGCCAGGCCCAACATGCCCCCCATCCCCGCCAGGCCCCCCGCCATGCCCCCCACCATGCCCAACATGCCCCCCATCCCCGCCAGGCCCCCCGCCATGCCCCCCGCCATGCCCAACATGCCCCCCATCCCCGCCAGGCCCCCCGCCATGCCCCCCGCCATGCCCAACATGCCCCCCATCCCCGCCAGGCCCCCCGCCATGCCCCCCGCCAGGCCCAACATGCCCCCCATCCCCGCCAGGCCCCCCGCCAGGCCCCCAAGCCAGCCAGTGGCCCCAAATCCATATTGAATTAAACTCACTTGTTGGTCTGGAGGACCGTAGAGTAGCGCATACTGGGGGAGGACCCCATCCACAAGTTTCTCCAACTCTTCTCCAGTGAAGGCAGGGGCCCTTTCCCCAGGCGCAGCAGCCATTGTCCCTTCCAGACCGAGGTCACAGCAACACTTGCAGTATAGGTCCTCTCCTGTGAAAGTTCAAGTCGCAAGTGAATAAGTAGATAGAAAATGGCGGTCACGTCCGCGGCGGTGCGTACCGCGGCGGTGCGTACCGCCACCGCCGGCGCCCTTCGCCATTGGCTCCTGAAACCCATAGGCTTCAATGTTAACCAATGCAGCTTCGCGCCGCGGTCTTCGACCGCCGACTGCCGCGGTGTGCCACGCCAGCGCATTGACCTCACATCCCATTGTCACACTTCACAGGTCAGGCAGCTGCCATTTCGAGGGTCCACATGGCTCAATTTCAACTGCGTCACACAGGCCTAGGCCTTGCATAGCCACTCAGACACGCCATTCACTGCATAGAGAATCGTTTACTGTGCAAGCTGTGAGTACGTACCTGTGGGTTGCTTGACTGTGTGCTCCATGTTGTCCTTCCTAGGCACCGTCCGCTGGGTTTGGCGAGGAGACGGATGAATCCTCCCGTGTACAGGCCGCTGGTGGACCTGTCGACAATGGAAGCACGCCACATTATCCTGACCTACCGGCTTGACCGTGCCACTATACATGAACTGTGTGCCCAGCTGGAGCCCGACCTGATGTCCCCCATCCGCCAACCCACAGGGATTCCCCCTCTGGTGAAGGTCCTGTCAGTACTCCACTTCTTGGCAAGTGGGTCATTTCAGACAACAGTGGGAATTGCTTCTGGGATGTCTCAGCCCATGTTTTCGAAGGTGTTATCCAGAGTGTTGTCTGCCCTGATGAAATACATGAGGAGCTACATCCTTTTCCCTGAGGTGGGCGAATTGGCTGCAGTGAAGGGTGATTTCTATGCCCTTGGACATATTCCCAACGTCATTGGTGCCATTGATGGGACCCATGTGGCTTTGGTTCCCCCAAGAGACAGGGAGCAGGTGTACAGGAACAGAAAAAGTTACCATTCCATGAACATCCAGGTGGTGTGTTTGGCTGACCAGTACATCTCGCATGTAAATGCCAAATTCCCTGGGTCAGTGCATGACGCCTACATCCTAAGGAATAGCAGCATCCCTTACGTGATGGAACAGCTAGAGAGACACCGTGTATGGCTATTGGGGGACTCTGGGTACCCCAACCTGTCGTGGCTGCTGACCCCAGTAAGGAATCCCCGGACCAGGGCAGAGGAACGGTACAATGAGGCCCATGGGCGTACTAGGAGGGTGATCGAACGCACCTTCGGCCTCCTAAAGGCCAGGTTTCGGTGCCTGCATATGACAGGTGGATCCCTAATGTACTCACCTAAGAAGGTGTGTCACATCATCGTGGCCTGCTGCATGCTTCACAACCTGGCTTTGCGCCGCCAGGTGCCTTTCCTGCAGGAGGATGGTCGAGACGGTGGTGTTGTGGCAGCTGTGGAACCTGTGGAGAGTGACGAGGAGGAAGACGACGGGGCTGAAACAGACAACAGGGACAGAATCATTGAACAGTACTTCCAATAGGACACAGGTAACAATTCAAACATAATTTAGTAAATGTGAACTACTCTCCTGCATCTCTGCTGCCTGTCTATTTGCCCCAGTGTATGATGACTGAGTTGTGGCTTTTCCCTCCCTATTTCAGATCTGGGGTCCCCACTACGAGTCCTGTGCTTCGTTTCCCCATGGACTACAGCTTTGTGGCAGCTGTTTGTTGACTTCACTATGTACAAGGACATATTTGCACTGTCATGTCAATTACAATATTTTGAAATCACAGCCAGACTCCAGATAGTTTTGTGCAAAATAGGTGTTTATTTCAGTGCTCAAAATGGGATGGGTGGTTTCAAGTGGGTGGGGGCTATGGTGAAGGAATGTCCATGGCAGAGTCCAGAGTAACAGTCACACAGGTGCATTGTCCATAGGCCTGTGGAGAGATGGAGCATGGGCAGTTCAAGGATGGACAGGGTGACAATGTGGGACAGTGGGATGACATCAGGTGGTATCCTTTGCTGGCGGGGGTCTTGACATCCTACTCTGTCTTCTTGCGAGATCTCAGGGCCCTCTTGCGGGGTGGTTCTTCTCCTGCAGGAGGTGGGGGTCTGGTGGGCTGCTGTTGTGCGGGGGCCTCCTGTCCACTAGCGCCGGCGGAGGTGGTTGACTGTTCTTGGTCCAGGCTAGTGGCAGGGGCCCTTTGTTGTTGTTGAGTGTCCGTCCTGGTGTTGATGAGTTCCTGCAGCAGCCCTACCATGGTAACCAGGGTAGAGGTGAGGGCTCTGATGTCCTCCCTGTACCCCTGATAGTGTTCCTCCTGCAGTACCTGGATCTCCTGGAACCGGGCCAGTACTGTCGCCATCGTCTCCTGGGAGCGGTTGTATGCTCCCATGATGGTGGTGAGGGCCTCGTGGAGAGTGGGTTCCCTGGGCCCGTCCCCCCCCTGTCGCACAGCTGCCCTCCGAGTTGCCCTGTTTCCCTGGGCCTCTGCCCCCTGGCCGGTGTGCCCACTACCACTGCCCCCAGGTCCCTGTTGTTGTTGGGGTGGTGGGTTATCCTGGGTGCCCTGTAGTGGTAGACACACCGCAGGTTGACGCGCCCTGGAGACAGAGGCATGGGCCCGCTGGGTGGGAGCTGTGCTGGTGTTCCCAGAGGGGTTTGGGTCTGTAGTGGCCTGTGCCTGTGTGAGGGGAACCGACTGTCCAGAGGTCCCCGATGGTCCGGGCTGGTCATCAGTGTCCAGGTCGACAGAGCTGCTGTCATCGCTGACGGCCTCTTGGGTGGGGGGGGTGGAGAATTCTGGGCCCTCCGTGGCGGTGTGTTGACGGTCGGGTCCTGCAGGGGTATAGAGGTATGGTTATAGTTTCAATGTGTGGCATATGGGTGAATCTGTGGGTTCCCGTGTCCCCAAGTGCTGGCATTCGTGTGTGGGGGCTTTGGTGAGGGTGGCTTGTGGGGGGGATGTGTATATGCATTGGGCATGCTTTGGTGATGGGTGTCCATGCTTAGTGGACGCATGCAGGCCTAGGTTTTGGGATGTGTGGGTTGTGATGGTGAGACATTGGCAGGGAATAGGTGTGCTGGGGGTGGGGGTGAGGATGGTGGTGGGGGTGAGGATGGTGGTGGGGGTGAGGGTGGGGGTGAGGATGGGGGTGGGGGTGAGGGTGGGGTTCGAGGATGGGGGTGAGGGTTGGGGTATGATTTGGCATGCAGGTGGGGGGGAAGCAGTAGTGAAGCTTCAACTTACCAGAATCCATTCCTCCGCCGACTCCTGCGAGGCCGTCAGGATGCAGGATGTTCAAGACTTCCTCCTCCCATGTTGTAAATTGTGGGGGTTGAGGTGGGGGTCCTCCGCCAGTCTTCTGCACGGCGATGTTATGCCTGGATACCATGGAACGCACCTTCCCCCGTAGGTCGTTCCATCGCTTCCTGATGTCTTCCCGATTTCTGGGGTGCTGTCCCACAGCGTTGACCCTGTCGACAATCCTCTGCCATAGCTCCGTCCTCCGGGCAATGCTGGTGTATTGGATCTGTGTGCCGAAGAGCTGGGGCTCTACCCGAACGATTTCCTCCACCATGACCCTGAGTTCTTCGTCTGAGAAGCGGGGGTGTCTTTGGGGTGCCATGGAGTGGTGTGTATGATGGGTGGGGTGGAGTATGTGTAGTTAAGTGTGTTGAGTGTGGTGGTGTGTGTTGTTTTGTGTGTGGATATTGTGTGGGTGATGGTGTAGTGTGCCTCTGTGTGATGGTATTCTGTGATCGCTGATGTGTCTCTCAGTGCTTCTTTTAGGATTTTGGTCGAAGGGGTTTGTGGGTGATGTGGGTGTGTGTTTTATATTGTATTGTGTGTGTGGGAGTGGTGTGTGTATGTGTATCAGGTGTGTGGAATTCAAATCGGCCAATGTGGCTGAGTTTTGTTCGTTTGTGTGTATTCTGACCGCGGCGGTGTGTACCGCCAATGGAAAACCGCGTTTGAAAGACCGCTGCGTGGATTCGTGGGTCGTAATGGCATGTGCGTATTTCTGTTGGCGTGACGGTGGAGGTTTGGTCACCTCCACTTTTCCGCCGACCGCTGGTCTGGCGGTCTGTTGTGGCTGTCGGATTTTCGGAGGTTTGGCTGCTGCGGGTCAGAATGACCGTGGCGGGTTACCGTGACCGCGGCGGAATTATGGAGGATTTCTGACCGGCGGTAGGCGCCTTTTACCGCCGAGGTCAGAATGACCACCATGTTTCCTGACAATAGAATTTCTAATTATACAGTGAAATTGGCTAAACCCGTAGACCTGAAAGGTGATTGGGAGGTAGCCCTACCAGAAATCCAATACCCCAGAACCTGGAATACGTTTTCAATGTGCAGCACCATATTTATTATAAAGCGTTCTCAAAAAGCCTTGACCATCCATGCATGACTTTCCTCACAGCAATTACCATCTGTGGCATCGGTGGTCACAGCCATCAACAAAACCATAGTCAACATTGAGTCATGTGCCAATATGCAGTTAGTGTTAGATAACATTAGATGTAAGGTGTTTCTTGAAGCTCCAAATAGCGAGGCTGTGTTTAACTGTTCAGGTAAATTAAAAAGTGTTTTAGGAACAGTGCAGCATATCAGAAGTAATGTAGAACTGGACCATTCATGCCCCGATATTAATGGTGGTTTCTATACACTCTACGTGTATAGTGATATCATAGAGTGCCAGAGGAGAGGGGATAGTTATTAGCCGTTGCTGAGAATAGGTCCAGGTAAAGGGTGAAAATAACACAGTGGTAAATATCCAATACAACAAACCAGACTATGGGCCTGATTACAACTTTGGAGGACGGTGTTAAACCGTCCCAAAAGTGGAGGATATACCACCTACCGTATTACGAGTCCATTATATCCTATGGAACTCGTAATACGGTAGGTGGTATATCCGCCACTTTTGGGACGGTTTAACACCGTCCTCCAAAGTTGTAATCAGGCCCTATGTATCAATTTCTAAAAACCATTTTGACACCATAACGATCATGATTTACGATGATGAGGTTGAGCCGGTGACCTTAAAATACGGGAAAGTTATTGTTAAGCTTCATTTAAGACCTCGACGCGAGAGCAACTATTAACGAGTTATCAAGGTGATTATGAAAACATACGGTGACCGCTTTATGTATAGGGATTATTACAGAAACCAGGCTGGATATGGAGCCCCACCGCCGTACTTTCAAGGGGCCCCTGTTATGTATGGGGCAGAGTTGGGGGGTTTCTTCCGTAGTTTGTTTAGAAGAGGTATGCTGTTTTTGAGAAGAGGCTATGAAATCGCAAAACCACACGTCAAGGTGGCTGCTACGAACATAGTGCAGGACGCTGTGGGTTCCTGGACGCCTGCGGTTGTTGAATGCATGAATAAACAACCCCAATAAGGAGCAGGGTTGGTGTACAAGTCACGCACATGCGTTAAAAGGAAGCAAGGTGTTTCAAAACACAGGGGCCCATCTCCTCCCTATAAAAAAAGACTCAGATCCTCAAAAAGCACCCACAAAGATCTGTAAGTCGGAAGAGCGCTACGAAGAAGAGGAAGAGAAGGCGCCCTAACGTAAATATATATTTTTTAAACTGAACACTCTGTAAACATGGCCTTCGTGCATTTTGCATCGGGTAACTGCACTAAATCGGAGTTAGACCTGTTTTTTTTAAAACCCACGCACTAGCCACTTTAGTGCTTTTGGCGCCAATAGAGTTTTATGTGTCATGATCCATGGGTAAGCAACCATGTTAAATCAGGTGGGCATCACCCTCGGGGATCGAATTATCACGCAGAGTGATAACATGTACGTGTATACGGCATACATTGAGAGTATTTTGAATTATAGCAGTGATGCCCTGGACACTCAGCTTTCAGCAGGATTCTTCTACAAAGATACTTATGGTCATTTTGAAGCTACGGCATTGGATGGTCACAATCAGGGTTTTATAAAAAGAGCAAACTTTGCCGCTGGCAGTAGACAGTTTGACCTCCTAGGACGCATACATTCAGACCTTTTCTACTAAGATAAACTTGATAAACTGCTTGTCAATGGAATCAATCTTAAGATCAAACTAACCCTCAACAAGGATTCATTCTGTCTCATCAGTGGGGATAGTTTGTTTGTAAAGAGAGTGAAAGTGTCACCAAGCATCAGACTGGCACATGCAGAGTCCATACAGCTATCAAACGCCAAGTACGCTGTGGAAAGAGTGACTCTGAAGATATTCAGCATACCCACAGGTACCCGCTTAACCCAACAGCCAAATGTATTTCTGGGTCAACTAATGAAACTTATTATCATAGGGTTTGTGGAGTGGGCAGCACGGCTTTTAGTGGGGTGTATACTTTAAACCCATTCAGTTTCAAGCACTACGAATCAACTACTCAGCGCTGGTATATGAGGGTCCTGTGATTCCTGCAAAGCTGTACATGCCGAGTTTTGGAACACCTAATTTTATCAGGGGGTATCTAGGCTTGGTGAAGAAAACAATCGAGGGCCTTGGGAGTCATCGTATCAAGAGAAGGGTATGGAGCCAGCTACACCCTTTTCGCTTTTAATCTGACGCCTGACATGGAAGACGGGGGTCACTATAATCTGATAAAAAACAAAATCTAATAGCTGAAATACATTTTAGTCAACCCCTGGCTACCAATGTGAACATGGTTGTATTTGCGGTGTTTGACAGTGTCATTCAAGTCAACCACGCCCGGCAGATTATGTTTGACTATCTTTAAAGCATTGTACAATGGACACTGTACATATACATAAGTTCTTAAGCAGGCATAAATATGCTAAGAAATACTTTTTAGATGTTTTCCCAAGCGATGGGCTACCCACAGAAATGGCGTAGAAAAACCTCAATCGCTAGTCTTCAAAACCGATCCACATTACAAGGGTGGAACACACTGGGTGGAATGTTTTTAGATAACGACAAGGCTACAGTGTTTGGCAGTTCAGCAGCTTTCCCGGACCATAGCATATATACAGAACATGTATTCAAGTATCTAAAGAAAGCTGCTGTTAGGGTCGAGTATAACAAGATGCGGGTGCTGGAACCTCTACCCATCACATGTGAGGAGCACTGTATATATTATATTAGTAGAATGTCTGAGGGTATGACGTTTAGAAATGTTCTAAATTTGTATTCAAATGATCTAGTAAACAATAATATTATTGTTGTGAAATAGGTAAAAGAAAACGACCGGGCTACGCTGCTCTCTGTTCAAACAGAATACGCCATTTGTCAAAAGTGTAAGGCCTTGCAGTGCATATGCATGTGTAAAGTTAAATGTCTACAATAAAAGAATTTAAGCTCAATACCTGCCTATACATTTTTATTCAGCCACCAAGACAGACATAAAAAAAAAGTTAAATTATGACATAAGGGTGAGGAAATGGTTAAAAAAGTTTTTATTACACATAATTTTAGTACACGCAATAATTATTCAAACATACAAATGAAAATAAATGTTGAAAGAAAAGCAATCAATATACCAAAAGTTGTAAATCTATACACACATACATTGTAAAACCAAATACAGAGGATCGCAAGCATCATACTTGTAACCACAATTATTATTATTTTTTACAACTACTTTTTAGCTTGCAAAGGTAGGGGTGCGGTGCTCCATGATGTGGTTAGTTGGGGGACAGACATTGGTTTCAAAACAAGCGCTGATGGTGTACTTGGGGGGGCTCTAACTAGGATCTTTCAAACTTTCAAGCAGCCTACGTTATTCGGTATTACCAACAAGCGTAGAAGGAACGTTGAGTTCTGCAGCGGCCTGTAGAAACTGGTCCAAACCTCTAGGCACTTTCTGGAGCGGTAGGGCTTTGGGGTGTGTGAAACCTTTGATGAAGTCATACATATGAGTCCCAGCAACTGGTTGCCCTTTGTAGATGAATTCACCCCGTTTATTCCAAGAGGTTAGATCTTTAGAAACAAATATGGTGCATAGTAACATTGCGCTGCACCTCTGTACCTCTGACTTACATTTTTTAAAAATTCTTCAACAAAGACGTCTATGGGCGGTGGTGATGGGACCAACGGCTGCGGGGGCTATTGAGCTGATGAGAGGCCGGGGCTGGTGGTGGATCAGGGTCGGGGGTACATAGAGTCAGCGTGTTTTTTTCTGACTGCCATTGCTTGTAATAATGTAGAAAGTTTTGAAGAACTTTGGAGTAAAGATCAGCTTTGTTGTGAGGTTTTAAATCATTCTGTTTTAAAATGTTTTTAATTTCGGCATCTAGGCTCAGTGTTTCATTTTTACGTATATCCCAAGCGTTGCTCATAGAAGGGCCCAACTGTTCCACTTGTTGGCGCGGTAGCAAGTACAACTTTTGGGCATGATCCATTTGTTCCCGGGTAGGAGGTTTGTTATTAAAGGAATCGCTATGTCCAGAAGCGCTCCAATAAAGCCGCTCAACTGTTTTACAAGCTCTTTCTTAGAAACAAGGGATGCCCTTTTATTACTAAGCTTTTTGATAAGGTCAGGCTTCTTCTTCAGCACACGGAACTGCCTGTCTGATATAGGGACATTACCTTTTAGGGCGTTTAGGGTGATATCTGAAATAGCAGTCACTGTAGTAGGAAAGTACCATCTTGCCTGGCATGCCACCCCCTTTTTTACTTGTATATCAGTTTGTTTTTGCCTGTCTCACTGGGATCCTGCTAGCCAGGACCCCAGTGCTCATAGTTTGTAGCCTGAATGTGTGTCCCTGTGTAGTGACTAACTGTGTCACTGAGGCTCTCCTAACCAGAACCTCACTGCTTATGCTCTCTCTGCCTTTAAAATTGTCACTATAGGCTAGTGACCATTTTCACCAATTCTAATTGGCACACTGGAACACCCTTATAATTCCCTAGTATATGGTACCTAGGTACCCAGGGTATTGGGGTTCCAGGAGATCTCTATGTGCTGCAGCATTTCTTTTGCCACCCATAGGGAGCACAGACAAATATTACACAGGACCGCCACTGCAGCCTGAGTGAAATAACGTCCACGTTATTTCACAGCCATTTTACACTGCATTTAAGTAACTTATAAGTCACCTATATGTCTAACGCGACTTGGTGAAGGTTAGGTGCAAAGTTACTAAGTGTGAGGGCACCCGGGCACTATCCAAGGTGCTCCCACATAGCTCGGGGCAATTTCCCCGGACTTTGTGAGTGCAGGGACACCATTACACGTGTGCACTATATATAGGTCAATACCTATATGTAGCTTCACAATGGTAACTCCAAATATGGCCATGTAACACGTCTAAGATCATGGAATTGTCCCCCCATGCCAAATCTGGTATTGGGGTGCCAATCCCATGCATCCCTGGGGCTCCAGCATGGACCCTGGGTACTGCCAAACCAGCTCTCTGGGGTGTTCATTGCAGCTACCGCTGCTGCCAACCCACAGACAGATGTCTGCCCTCCTGGGTCCTGGGCAGCCCAGTCCCAGGAAGGCAGAACAAAGGATTTCCTCTGAGAGAGGGTGTTACACCCTCTCCCTTTGGAAATAGGTGTTAAGGGCCTGAGAGGAGTAGCCTCTCCAGGCCACTGGAAATGCTTTGAAGTGTACAGATGGTGCCCTCCTTGCATAAACCAGTCTACACCAGTTGAGGGAACCCCCAGCCCCTGCTCAGGTGCATAACTGGACAAAGGAAAGGGGAGTGACCACTCCCCTGTCCATCACCACCCCAGGGGTGGTGACCAGAACTCCTCCAGTGTGTCCCAGACCTCTGCCATCCTGAATCCAGAGGTGTGAGGGCACAATGGAGGCCTCTGAGTGGCCAGTGCCAACAGGTGACGTCAGAGACCCCTCCTGATAGGTGCTTACCTGACTAGGTGGCCAATCCTTCTCTGAGAGCTATTTAGGGTCTCTCCTGGGGGCTTTTCCTCAGATAACGAATGCAAGAATTCACAAGAGTTACTCTGCATCTCCCTCTTCGACGTCTGCCAAGGATCAACCGCTGACTGCTCCAGGACACCTGCAAAACTGCAACAAAGTAGCAAGAAGACTACCAGTGACATTGTAGCGCCTAGTCCTGCTGGCTTTGGTGCATGCTCTGGGGGCTGTCTGCCTTCACCCTGCAATGGAAGCCAAGAAGAAATCTCCAGTGGGTTGACGGAGTCTTCCCCCTGCTAACGCAGGCACCAAACTTCAGCTACTCTGGTCCCCTCTCATTGTGACGAGGGTGGTCCCTGGAACACAGGTGCTGGATCCAAGTGACCCCAACAGTCCAGTGGTACATCTTTCCAAATTTGGCAGAGGTAAGTCCTTGCCTCCCTTTGCCAGACAGTAATCCTGTGTACTGCATGAACTGCAGCTGCTAGGGCTTCTGTGCACTTTTGCAAGGAATCCTTTGTGCACAGCACAGCCCAGGTCCCCAGAACTCCCTCCTGCATTGCTCAACTCGCTTAGTTGACCACCGGCTTCGTGGGACCCTCCTTTGTAGTTTTGAGACAACCTCCATGCTCAGTTTTCTTGAACCCGTGTTCAAGTACTTCTGTGGGTGCTGCCTTCTTGTGCGTGGGCTCTCTGTATTGCTGAGGGCCCCCTCTGTCTCCTTTTCCAAGTGGCGATCTCCTGGTTCTCCCTGGGCCCAGTCAGCACCCTTTTTCTTCAACCGCGACCATTGCAGTTAGCAAGGCTTGTTTGTGGTCTTTCTTCAAAGAAACAACTCTGCCTCCTCCAGCATTCCATGGGACATCTTCTGTGCAAAGGAGAAGTTCCTGGCATCTTCCGTTTTTGCAGAATCTTCAGCTTCTTCCACCCGGAGGCAGCCATTTTGCACCTTCATCTGGGGTTTAGTGGGCTCCTGCCCCCCTGGACACTTTCGTGACTTTTGGACTTGGTCCCCTACCTTTACAGGTCCTCAGGCCCAGTCTTCAGTGCTTTGCAGTCAGTTGTGGTCTTTGCAGCATCTCCTATCACGACTTTTGTGTGTTTCTGGCGAAGCAGGGTCACTTTACTCCTACTTTTCAGGGTCTTGGGGTGGGTTATTTTTGGACACCTTTAGTGTTTTCTTACACTCCCAGCAACCCTCTACACACTACACTAGGCCTTGGGTCCCTAAGTGGTTTGCATTCCACTTTCTTAGTATATGGTTTGTGTTGCCCCTAGGCCTATTACATCCTATTGTATTCTAAAGTGTTTGCAATACTTTTCTAACTGTTTACTTACCTGATATTGTTTTGTGTGTATATTTTGTGTGTTTTACTTACTTCCTACGGGAGTATATCCTCTGAGATATTTTTCACACATTGTCACTAAAATAAAGTACCTTTATTTTTAGTAACACTAAGGGGGTGATTTTAACCTTGGCGGACGGCGGAGGCTGTCCGCCAAGGTACCGCCGTGAAATGACCGCACCGCGGTCAAAAGACCGCGACGGCCATTTAAACATTTCCTCTGAGCCGGCGGGCGCTCTCCGAAAGAGCGCCCGCCGGCCCAGAGGAAATGCCCCTGCAACGAGGACGCCGGCTCAGAATTGAGCCGGCGTAGTTGCAGGGGTGCGACAGGTGCAGTTGCACCCGTCGCGTATTTCAGTGTCTGCAAGGCAGACACTGAAATACTTTGCGGGGCCCTCTTACGGGGGCCCCTGCCGTGCCCATGCCATTGGCATGGGCACGGCAGGGGCCCCCAGGGGCCCCGCGGCACCCCCTACCGCCATCCTGTTCATGGCGGGTTTACCGCCATGAACAGGATGGCGGTAGGGGCTGTCAGAATCCTCATGGCGGCGGAGCGCGCTCCGCCGCCATGAAGGATTCCCCCGAGCAGCGGTAAGTCGGCGGGAGCCCGCCGACTTGCCGCTTCTGACCGCGGCTGAACCGCCGCGGTCAGAATGCTCGTGGGAGCACCGCCAGCCTGTTGGCGGTGCTCCCGTGGTCGGTGGCCCTGGCGGCCACCGGCCGCCAGGGTCAGAATGACCCCCTAAGTATTGTGATTCTTATGATATAGTGCTATATGATATAAGTGGTATAGTAGGAGCTTTGCATGTCTCCTAGTTCAGCCTAAGCTGCTCTGCTATAGCTACCTCTAACAGCCTAAGCTGCTAAAACACTACTAATCTACTAATAAGGGATAACTGGACCTGGCACAAGGTGTAAGTACCATCAGGTACCCACTATAAGCCAGGCCGGCCTCCTACACTAAGTCGTCCGAAGCCGAGCAAAGCATGGCCTTTCTTTGTTGGGGCTAGCTGTGACCAGCATTTTTAGGAGTGCCAAATTACGACGTACATGTGCAGACATGCTCAACACCTGATATTATAAGGTTTAGAAAGTAAATGTTACAAAAGTCTTTTTAGCGATTCTTTTTAAATGCCTTGGATCTGGTTTCAGGGGTGTAAGCTACAGGGAGAGCTGGTGGGAAAATATCAGCAAGTAGTCTGTAGTCTCCTAGAGTCTTGGGTTTTAAGTCTACCAACAGGTACCCGTGAGGTTTAGCGGTGGCGCCGTTAAAAGCTTCTAAGAAAAACTGAGTGATTCCAGGGTACATCTGCTTAGCCATGATCGATACTTGTTGTTTGTCCCTCAAGTTTTTAAATAAAACAAGGTAGGAGGCATTCAGAGTTATGGAACGACTGCTCTTACCCTTGTAAAACAAGTTCTGCACAATGCCATACATGCTTAGGTTACGATGGTGTAAATATTGGGTAAAAGCCTTTTCTATATCTGGATGATCCCCACCCTCATGCATGAGATCATCTACAATCACCATGTTTATGAGGTGTGTAAGGAATAGTGCATCATCGTTGAGATTACCAGATATGCCCTCTATAAATTTGATGTGGAGGAACCTTAAGGATAATAACTCAGTATAAAGATCTTGCCAGCATGAATAAAGCCATACAATATTGTTTGGATTTTGGGTTAGAACATGGAAGGCATTTTCTAACAACTTCTTGATAAAATAACTTTTACCGCAATTTTAGGGGCCTGCTAAAATACACGAGAACGGATGTTGCAAACGGGTGTCCATAGTTGTGGGGATTCGAGAGTCTAATGTCCTTTAAATAGACATACAGTAGGGTTTTTTAGTCCATAGTCAGGACCCTTTTATCAAACACTACAAGTAAGGTTTTATGTAAAGGCTGGGTTGTGATTTTACACCGTCATTTGGCTCGTCTGATGAACAACATATGTTTTATTAGTTTCACCGGTGTCGGACATAGCGTATTCGTTCACCAGATCCTTAAGACTGTCAAACTTGATTTTTACTGTATTGTTAACATTTAAGGTGATACCTTTGACTTTCATACATACAGTATTGTTTGAAGTCTTATACGAATAGGTTTTAGGACCTGATGAGGTGAATTCCACTATCTGTTCGCCCTTTTGTAGTTCTCTGGTTAAATCCCCTAGATAATCACCTAATGGTGGGTCTTCATCACCTACTTTACTCACAAACATAACAGAGTCTGTATCATGATACAGACACCTGTCCTGCAGTTTATCTAACACTCTGTAAAGCTCTAAACGGGCATGAGGGGTTGTGAAACATGGTATGAAGATGTTTATATTGTTACACATTGTGGGGTACTCTTTGGTGCACAGAGCAGCTATCTCATCATCGATCAACTCGCAACTGGACACCTCATAACTGGGGGCAAATAGGTACTTAAATAATTCATCAGGATCTGTTATTATGGTCGTGTTTGACAAGTTTATACGCTGTGCGAATTTACCCCTTAATGAGTTTAGGCATAGTTTGGCTAACTGGCGGCGGGCAGGGTTGACCTAGATCAGTTCGGGTCTCAACCGTATACCCTCGTGAGTGTAGTAGTCATCTATGTACTTTTGATACAAGGCTTCATCAATACACCACTCTGGAAACCCCAAAGCCTCCTGTTTGTCTCTTAGAAATAGGCTGATATAGTTAGAAAAAGAGCTGTGTTGTGATCCTTTCAAAGTGCCATACTTTCACTATTTTACCAAGCCTGTATCCTTTCTCTAGAGACTTTTGTACCTCAATGCTACACCACGTCCCGGTCAGTATCCTTTGCTCTTCACTGTGACTACACATGCTAGTCTCTTTACTTTCAGCGCATGTATGGCATAGTGGGAACATCAGCTTACCGTCGACTAAGTACGGTAGTACTGGGAAGAAAACACAATGGGGTGGGAAGTATTGGCACTTAATGAGCCCAAAGTATTCACCAATGGGCTTAAAGTCCCTGTATATGATGGTTGGGTGATCTCAGGGTATAACTTCTGCTTGTTCACAAACAGATACAGACTTGTGAAGTCATAATAGTGTATTTTCTCACCAGCGCCCACAGCCCTGTACAGCTGTATAGCATTTGTATTTCCCCCAAATAAGGCATTGCAGAATTCCATAGGCTCTGGTAACTGACAACTCTTAATGAAAAGACTCCTGCTCAACATTTGTTCTTAACAGATCTAACCATTCATGCTCTCAAGGGGTTCTCATGACAAAGCAACCGTTTTTAACATATTGCGCCTTCATCAAAGTGCGAGGGTTTAGGTGCTCAAACTTAGTGTCCAACAGCCTGTTAAACTCATGGGGTTTGTAACAACGAGGACAACCGTGTTAAAAACACCCGTTGTATTCAAAGGCTGTTGGCACACCATTAATTATGGCATAACTATCAAGATAATAAGGCGTGTTGAATGGCTATGTTTTCTGTGTCCAAGATCTACATGAGCCACTGGATCGAGGGGGTTAAATAGCTCTTCTGTTTACCATTATACAGGTCTGGCGGTACTAGGGCGATGCTGTACGGTTTCAAAAACATATGTTTGTAGATAGACATACATATGGAAGCCAGAGTGGTGTTCTGGAAGGGGTCTATGTATTCTACAGTCTTTGTTATCTGGGGAGTGCTGGGCTTCAAAAGCTTCACCTTTTTGGTCATCTCCACCACTACATTTCTATAAAGGTTGCAGGCTTTTCGCAAGATCATTACATTGGCCTGACAGTACGCTTTCAACTCGGTTTGACAATGAAAGCTATTTTCACGGTTTTCACCGTACCATAGTAGAAAGCTCCCTTTCCGAGCAGTCATCATATACTCAACACCGTAGCTAGAGAGTGAAGGCATGGGTCCTTCATAATTCTGGTTGCCCATGTATTGAAAAAGTGGGGGAAATTACCTTTAGAGCCTGTGAAACCAAAGGCTTTGGGTAATGTACTTAATTTCATGGATAGAAAATTGAAGGAATCGATGAACCTTATTTGAAAAGGCACCGCCATTAACAGCATCAATTTGGAGCCCTAAGTTATGAGTTCTAAAACCATCTTTTCACCAATCATGATCTGTAGGACAAAGAAGGAGTCGTACACTTTAGAGTTATGAGCCAGCATAGAATACCCTTTGAAGTCAGGCTGCAGGAAAGTGGTGAGGAATTCACGCATGTGTGCCCTTCAAACTCCCAGTTTTCAATGGAAGTTAGATGATAAGCATAAATATAATTAAACTGATGTACACCTGTCTCCTGTGTACACTCTATATCAAACACTATGTAGTGTTCAGTTTTGGTCTGAGGGAGCTCTTTAACCATGTAACACTTGTGCTCCATCCCCTCCTGAAAATATACCTTACACGTTGGACATTTCATACCTTCACATTTATGGTCATAGGGGGTGTAATGCCCGCAAGCCCTACAGTCTGTTTTAGGTGTGCAACGTGCAAGTCTGATGTGTATGCTCAAGCAGTTTTGCGAGCGACAAAACAGATTACACGTGTGACCCTGGATCTTCTGCTCAGCGAAATAAATACAACCATCCTTCTGACATATTTTACAGTGCCTTTCACACTGATGAGCTGTCTGTGTGTTGTAGATATGGTCGCAGTGGGGGCAGACGTACTTGGCTGCTAGAAAACCCCTCAGGTTCAAAATACCATAAAAGTGGTTTTCATGATGGTAACATAAATGGTCTTGTTTTTCACATACTCCCCTGTTGTGAAGTACTTCCAGGAACCATTGTGGTAAAGAACTTTCACCGTAATGGCAAAATAGTTCTCAAAAAGCCCTAGGTCCCCGAAACCGAACATTCTGTTGTATGGTATTTCAAGAGCCCTGTGGGCTTCAAAAGCTCTTGACATAATATGAGCATCGGCCGTAGCTCAGTCCAACAGTAACCCTACTATGCAGGCTGCCAGACAGGTGTTGGTTGTTGCTGGTTAAAATTTAGAAACCATTGTTGTTTCTTACCAATGATCTGGCTATACAAGATACTCTTTAAAGGTCTAGAAACACCACCCTCGCGGCCCCTGACAATGAGGGCTATAACTCTAAAGGTACCGTATACTACTATTTCTGCCTTACTCTGCAACAGTTTACAGAGATTCTCTAGACATTCTGCAGCATCAAACACATCCCTGGGAGTTCTAAATGTGAACAAAGGGCTGTCAATACCCTGCCCCTGGAAACGGAGTTGGGAGTAATCATTAGGAACCATATTGTGTAACAACGTTTCTAATAGTGTTTGTAGAGCTTAGTGGATGGCTAAAACACCATGATCAGAGGAATTTATACGGTCTAGGTGAACAAACCAGAATTCCTCATAGTGTTCTGTAGAGCTAGACCATTCTATATTATGACTGTACCTTCTAACACTTTCTAAAAACACAGGTTCCGAGTCCTTAACTTGAGGATCACTACTAGCAGGTCTGGCATCTTAAGTGTCATTCTGGGGTAGCAGAGACTAAGGCTCTGTACTGAAGTGTTTTTAACTCTCCTTGTAAAACATAGGTTGGCTTTCTTTAATTTCTTTACTAGACACCTACGCTGTCTAGCTCCACTAGCCCACTTCTGCTTATCACAAGACCACTTGTTTATAGGTAAGCGCCCATAGTCTATTTGAACAGCAGTTGTTGTATTTACAGGCTGTGTGCCCGCAACTTTACCTGTGTCAACCATTGCATTGCTAAGGACCTATCAGGGTGCTGGGGTACTCCTGGGCTCTGAACTCCAGCCCTTGACAACCTAAAACAACCGATGTTTGGGTTGTTCCCTACAGTCTTTATGTCTTGAGACCATTTTATAAATCAAGGTATTGGATTTTGAGGCTTTTAATAATTTGTTGGAGGGTTACACCACTCTTTTACTTTTGAGTGTGCGTAAGAGCTGTAGAGCCTTAGTGAGTATGTCTCAGGTTTTGTTTTTATAATTAAACCTATGAACACCCTTTTTACAAAAAGCAGATCTTGCACTCCTTAGGGGTACATGATTGCCTAGTCACACCGACATATTGTCTATGTCGGCCGTGGCTGATTCACAAGCTATGACCACCTCCCTTCTGCACCTTGCTAACCGCAGGATTAATGCTCTCTGGGATCGTCTGGAGGACCCAGTATCAACCCCCAACTTCCCCAGTTTTGAGGTCTTGAGGTTCAGGTGTGATTTTAGTTTCCTAATGGCCTGTTGTATTTCTTTCAGATATGTTTCCAAAACCCTGTTGGGGGTCAGGGTGCCACATTTTGTTCCGCTACATGTGTCATTAGCTGTGTGGTGTGTATTACCCCTAGCCACCCCGGTGGTCTGATCACTATTAACCGCAATAAGCCCTTTTTGAACGGGTGGGACGGGACAGTTCAAAAGAACCAGGCCGCAATGTGAACACCCCGGTGCTTCAGAGGCCTGATCATCGCTAGATGGAGTTCCAAAACTCTGAGTTTGTGAACCGCTACAGCCTGTACTGCTGTCGAGGTATATTGAGGAGGAGGGTGAAGACCATTGCGCCCAGGCACTGGTGTCGGGTTGGTGGGGTCGTACACCCTAGGGGGTGTAATTGGTGACATCAGACAGTGGGAAAGTTAAATGTTGGTCATAATAACTCAAGGCCTCTGATGCATAGGAAGCGCTTTGGCTGGGTGTGGGTGATTGAGACCCTGGTGATTGCAATCCTGCAGTGGGTGCGTTAAAAGGGTCACAGGGCATTGTTGTTGCTTCAGAACTCTCTACCACCTCCCTTCTACACCTTGCTAACCGCAGGATTAACGCTCTCTGGGATCGTCTGGAGGACCCAGTATCAACCCCCAACTTCCCTAGTTTTGAGGTCTTGAGGTTCAGGTGTGATTTTAGTTTCCTAATGGCCTGTTGTATTTCTTTCAGATATGTTTCCAAAACCCTGTTGGGGGTCAGGGTGCCACATTTTGTTCCGCTACATGTGTCATTAGCTGTGTGGTGTGTATTACCCCTAGCCACCCCGGTGGTCTGATCACTATTAACCGCAATAAGCCCTTTTTGAACGGGTGGGACGGGACAGTTCAAAAGAACCAGGCCGCAATGTGAACACCCCGGTGCTTCAGAGGCCTGATCATCGCTAGATGGAGTTCCAAAACTCAGAGTTTGTGAACCGCTACAGCCTATACTGCTGTCGAGGTATATTGAGGAGGAGGGTGAAGACCATTGCGCGCAGGCACTGGTGTCAGGCTGGTGGGGTCGTACACCCCAGGGGGTGTAATTGGTGACATCAGACAGTGGGAAAGTTAAATGTTGGTCATAATAACTCAAGGCCTCTGATGCATAGGAAGCGCTTTGGCTGGGTGTGGGTGATTGAGACCCTGGTGATTGCAATCCTGCGGTGGGTGCGTTAAAAGGGTCACAGGGCATTGTTGTTGCTTCAGAACTCTCTACCAGACCTGATAGTGCCTTGAGAAGTCCTATACACTCAGAATAAGGATCCTCTGTGGGATGATCATTTTCCAATTGTGTGTCCCAAAGACTAGGAGGGCTAGTTATTCAGGCTGGTGGTACTAGGGCGTTGACAGACTCAGCTATATTAGACTCCTCAAACTTTGAACATTTAGAACGCTGGGGGCTAGGTGGAACAGTCTGATCCTTAACAACATTTTTAAAAGACAGGTCTAAAGGCAAGGCTTGTAGCTCCAGGGTCTGCAGCTTCTTCTTACAGTTTTCTTAAGGACAACCAATTTATTTTAGGCATATTGCACTGTTTAGGGTCTCAAACATTGGTTCTGCATGGTACAGGATGGTGAGTGCCTGAGACTGCAAGCGCTAAGCAGTCAGATTGTCCAAACCCATGTATATAGGTAGTTACTGTGGAAGTGTTCACAGTACTGGGGAAAGCCTTTATTACTTATGGTGTGGTGTAGTTAAGGGCTGTACCTGGTCCATGATATCTGTCTGTAGAGCTGATGCACGGTTTGTCCTTGAGCCCTGCGCTGTTCGCGGATGCTTCTGGTGCCTTGGGGTTTTGAAGGGTCACATTGTTGCCCTTTTAAGATGACGCTGTCCGCTTGACGTGATGGCCGACGCCTCCTGAGCTGTTTTGTGATGAGTCTAGGATATAAAGATAATAAAATACATATTAGGTGTTGCTATAGCCGTGATATCCTAGAAGGGAAAAAGGATTGAATTAATCTGAGTCTAAAGTTTCTAAAAACTCACCTGCGAGGTTCCAATGTGCAGGGCCTTTCTTTATAGGTGGACCTTCCTTGGATGCTGGGAACTTTCGGACCGTCATTTAAAAGACCCCTACAACATTCTGGGTTGTTACCATGGGAGTCGCTTGTACAGCAGGGGGGCTTGGAGAAAAAAAAATGAAATGTCACATTTACAATATGATACACAAACTATACATGATCTCTGAGGGTGCCTTCTATGCTGTTTTTTTGGGGCTTTTTAGGTTTTCACAGCGTTTACACAAGGACTAATTTTATATATCCACAAAAACTGCATCCTGAGACAATGTGTCTGGACCATCTTGAGCCTGGAGGATTTGTTGTAGAGCACCAGCCGCCAGCTTTAGTTCAGCATCATAACCTGTAAAAGCACACAAACACATAGGAAATCATTAATGGTAAAATTGAAAAACAAATAACAATCAAGACATCTTTGTTTAGGATGTATGTTGACAGGACTCTCTGAACAATAAATCACTGGATACATATACCTTGTTGCAAGACATCCATTTCCTCTGGGGACAGCATTAGCTCTTGGGGCTCCCACGTACAGAAGAGACTAAAAAAAGGCAAGGCTTTTTAGACCATAATGCTTTTTAAGCTATATACATAATTGTAAGGTAGCCACGCAGATAAATATCAGTTGAAATGTTGCCACGCCTCACGACTGTGCCTTATTAATCAGCAGGGTCTACACACACGTTTAGAGGGATATACTAATACATATGTCACATTCAAGATTTTTGTTTTTAAAACAATGTTAAGGGGCATATTTATACTCTGTTTGCACAGAATGTGCGTCAAAAATTTTGACGCACAATCGGCGCAAACCCTGCCCCATATTTATACTTTGACATCCGACCCCGCGGGCGTCAAAGTTCCTCCATGTGCGTCATTTTTTGGAAGGGGGAACCAGCCTTGCGTTAATTATATGCAAGGTAGGCGTTCCCTTTCAAAAAATGACTTTAAGGCCTGTGCCCCATATTTATACTGTGACATAATTTTGACGCACAGGAGGGGGCAGGCCTTAAAAAACGGCGCCCAGCCTGATGGGCGCCGTATTTTAACGCCTGGATCAGGGCAGGCGTTAAGGGACCTGTGGGCTCAGAAGGAGCCCAGAGGTACCCTCCCATGCCCCCAGGGACACCCCCTGCCACCCTTGCCCACCCCAGGAGGACACCCAAGGATGGAGGGACCCATCCCAGGGAAGTAGAGGTAAGTTGTGTAAGTATTTTTTTTCGTATTTTTTTTGTTGCATAGGGGGGCCTGATTTGGGCCCCCCTGCATGCCACTATGCCCAATGACCATGACCAGGGGACATAAGTCTTAGAAATAGACATCTGTTTTAGGGGGGCATTGACTATCAAATGTTTGTTTCAAACTTTTAATTGCATGGTCAGTTTATAATTTAACCTCTACTGAGACCTCTTTGATGGCTGTCCTGGAAAGTCATGGGGTATACATCTGTTTTAGGTTTGCATTGCTTGTCTTCTGTCTATTTCAAAACTTTTTAAAATTGCCTGGTCACTTTATACTTCGACATCTGCTGATCACCTTTGAACCCAGGCCTGGGAACACTTAGGGCTACATCTGTGTCTGGTTTGCACTGCTTGTCTTCTATTTTAAAACGTTTCTAAAGTGACTTGTCACTTTATACTTTGACATCTGCTGAACACCTTTGAACCCTGGCCTGGGAATACTTAGGGCTACATATGTTTTAGGTTTGCACTGCTTGTCTTCTGTCTATTTCAAAACTTTTTTTAAATTGCCTGGTCACTTTATACTTTGACATCTGCTAAACACCTTTGAACCATGGCCTGGGAACACTTAGGGCTACATCTGTTTTAGGTTTGCACTGCTTGCCTTCTGTCTATTTCAAAATATTTTTTAATTGCCTGGTCACTTTATGCTTTGACATCTGCTGAAAATCTTTAAGTTCTGTTCCTGGAAATTTTGGAGCAAGCATCTGTTTTGGTTTTACATTTCTAAATTGATTGGCTGGCTCTAACAAATGCAACATTTGCCCAGCCCCTCTTTTTATATTATCCAGCAGTGTTGAGGTTTGGCCTTATATTCCCAATGCTCCGCCCTGTGAGGAGGCACGCAAGCAGCCACTTGGTCCTGAATGTCTGACATGTCCAGACTTGTAATCTTGGGCACAGAAACAGGGTACACACCAGCATGGCCCTCATTTTACACTGCCCATAGACCTAGACACAGGGGCTAAGACCTTGGCACATGACTAACACGTGACCCCATGATGTCACAACCCACGTGGCACCCCCTAGGCCTACGTCAGTTCTGGGCGGGCCCTCAGGGGCACCAGAAGTCCTAGTAAGGTGACATCATTTACGAGGGGGCAGGACAACTGTCACTTTCCAGTTGATGAGGAAAGGTATCCCGGCTTACTACTAATAAGCCTACTCATCAAGTGGCTAAATTGTTATTATTTTATGCTATCTCCGACTTTTATTCTTCCTTTGAGAATATTATACGTCTTGCATGTTATCACCTAAAAAATACAAGAAAGCGAAAGTAGATGTATAGCATTCATCACATTTCTTGCCCATAGGTGTTCCCTTTATTTGCATCCTTCAGAGACGGCAATGCATCAAGAAGAGATCCCAGTTTAATTAGAGTGGGTGTACTAGCATCACCATAGTGCAGATCCTGGAAAGAGCCTAAAGGTTTTTTTTATTTATTTTTCCTATAAGTATATATTTATCTAGTAATTACATGTTTATTGTAGATACTGTCCTAAATTGCCTTTTTAAACAATGTGCTCAATCTCCATCTCTTTGGACAGATTTACAGGTTTCAGACAAAACATGCGTGTCTTGACAAATATTGGCACTGACTATGATTTCTTTATGCACCACACGTGCTCATCACCACACTCAGCTAGTATTTCTTATGTTGTAATTTTAGAAAAATAATCCAGTACGTTGCATAGTAGTCTCAAATGTTATGCTCAATATTTTCTCTTTATTAAAAAAATACAGATTTTCCAATAGTAGGTACAAGTTAAATAGGTTTTCAGACATGACTTGCCTGCACTAACAGATGACGGAAGGGAGAGGGATGATACAAGGTATCACTGTGTGCACGCCCAGGTAAGGCATCTGCCTTCTTTCAAATGGACATTCTCACTGTAGTTCGTGCTGGAGCTCCACACAGGTTTTTTTGAGGTTTGCAAGTACAGGGTACGCATCTCCACAGACACATTTTGGCCCGTATTTATACTCCGTTTGCGCCGAATTAGCGTCGTTTTTTTCGACGCAAATTCGGCGCAAAACTAACGCCATATTTATACTTTGGCGTTAGACGCGTCTAGCGCCAAAGTATGGGCAAATAGCGTCATTTTTTTGCGTGAACGCCTTCCTTGCGTTAATGAGATGCAAGGAAGGCGTTCCCGTCTAAAAAAATGACGGCGACGCAAATGCGTCGTATTTATACTCCCGGGCAAAAATCACGCCCGGGAGTTGGCGGGTCAAAAAACCCCGCATTTGCGCCACTATTTAACGCCTGGGTCAGGGTAGGCGTTAAGGGGCCTGTGGGCTCAAAATGAGCCCACAGGTGCCCTCCCCTGCCCCCAGGGACCCCCCCTGCCACCCCGGCCCACCCCAGGAGGACACCCAAGGATGGAGGGACCCACCCCAGGGACATTCAGGTAAGTTCAGGTAAGTATAATTTTTTATATTTGTAATTTTTTTGGGTGGCATAGGGGGGCCTTATTTGTGCCCCCCTACATGCCACTATGCCCAATGACCATGCCCAGGGGCATGGCCATTGGGCAAGGGGGCATGACTCCTGTCTTTACTAAGACAGGAGTCAATTAAATGGCGTCTGGGCGTCGAAAAAAATGGCGCAAATCGGGTTGACGCGATTTTTTTGCCTCAACCTGCCGGCGCTGCCTGGTCTACGTGGTTTTTTTCCACGCACACCAGGCAACGCCGGTCTGCTAGCGCCGGCTAACGCCATTCCATAAATACGGCACCCGCATGGCGCTTCAGAATGGCGTTAGACGGCGCAAAATTTTCCTTGGGAGGTTGGATATTCATCTCATTTTTGAGTATGTAGTTACAAAACATATTATTATACACTTGCCAAGTACTGTGGGAAAGATTTGAACCCGATAACGTTTAAAACTACAATTTTGTAAGTAATTGTCCGACCACCATGTTCAATCACTTTGCCACACTGCCCTTTTTTTGGTCACATTTATTTTTAATTTCTCAAAACCTTTATTTGAGAGACCTTCAATATCACTTCCACTGAATTTCCATTAACAAGAAGTATTAAGCCTTTAGCTGCAATATACATTTAGGATTTGCAATTTAAGATTGCCATCTCAATATTGCTGATTTCAGGTCTTTTTTTCAGTCTTAGTGGAGATATACTACACTTGGTCATGCTCTGACTTGATGTGATTGCCGTAATTTATATCATTCAGTGATAGGAGTACACCAATTTTAGATGAAGTGTTTTAATCAGGTTTTCAGACAGACTATTCCCTTTACTGCAACATGTCACTTACAGTAGTGTTTATTTTATCACTATTCACGTTGCATCTGTGTTTTTGGTCCTGATGAAGACCCTGTTTTTCTAAAAACAGTTTTCTATGGATTGGAACGTCAAAACTATTTATGTTTGATCATTTATTAGACTTCAATGAATTTCAGTCTACGATTGTTAGAAATGGAGTTTCTAGTTGGCAGTCAGTTTACACCCTGTCAAAGTAGGGACCCTCACTCTAGTCAGAGTAAGGGAGATACAAAGCTCAGATAACCCCTGCTCACCCCTTGGTAGCTTGGCACAGGCAGTAAGGCTTTTCTCAGTGGCAATGTGCAAATTATTTGCACCAACACACACAGTAACACAGTGAAAAACACCACAAAAAGAATCCACACCAGTTTACAAAAATAGCCAATATTTATCTAAATCAAACAAGATCAAAACGAAAAACAAATCCAACATACAAAAGCAAAGAAATTAATTTTGAAAATAAAAAGAGTCTTAATCCATAGAAATCAATGGATGCATTTTTTTAGCACAAAGTACCTGGTTCACCTGAAAAATAAAGCTGCATGTGCGAGTGTGCATTGGGAAAGCAAGTGATGTGTTGATTCCTTACTCGTAAGTGAGGCCTTGTGTCAATTCTTTCTCCCCCGGGTAAGCAATGCATTGGTGTCCGGACCAGCAGCCTTGGGTCCATGTGGTGATTTTGAAGATTTCGACACCCAGGGATGATGCATGTAATATCCAGATGCATGACAGCAACGAATTAATGCTCAGCTGGCAGTGCGTCAATTTCATTGGTGCTGCGTAGATTTTTCAGCTGCGGTGCAGGCTCTGCAATGTTTTTTCTGCTGCTTGGCTCCGGTGCGTGGATTTTCACTCTGGTTCTGCCAGCTTCTTCTTCCAGGGGTCCAGGGACTGAATTTGGCACCACTTGGCAAGTCAAGGGATCTCAGCAAGAGAGTCCAGGTGTAAGAAGATGAAGTCTTTTATGTCCCTGAGACTGCTTAACAGGAGGCAAGCTCAGTCCAAGCCCTTGGAGAAACTTCACAAGCAGTATACACTGCAAAGTCCAGTCTTTGTCCTCTTTAAGTCAGAAGCAGCAACTGCAGGCCAACCCAGGGGTAATACCCCTCCAGCTCTTCAGCTCCTCTTCTTGGCAGAGCTTCCTCTTGATCCAGAAGTATTCTCCAAATCTGAGGTTTTGGGTCCAGTACTTATACTCATTTCTGCCTTTGAAGGAGGCAAACTTCAAAGGAAAGTCTCTGTTGTTCACAAGATCCTGCCTTGCCCAGGCCTGGCCCCAGACACACTCCAGGTGGTTGGAGAAATCATTTTGTGAGGACAGGCACAGCCCTTTCAGGTTCAGGGATCAGCTCCCCTCTCCCCATTCTAGCCCAGGAGACTCATCAGGATCTGCAGGACACACATCAGCTTCCTTTGTGTCACTGTCTAGAGGGAATTCACACCAGTCCAACTGTCAGTCTGCCCTAGGCGTGGATTCCACAGGCAGGCAGAGGCACAGAATGGTTAAGCAAGAAAATGCCCACTTTCTAAAAGTGGCATTTTCAAATAGAAAATCTAAAAAACAACTCTACCAAAAGATGCATTTTCAAATTGTGAGTTTAGAGACCCTAAACTTCACATCTCTATATGCTTCCAATTGGAAACTGCACTTAGCAGGTATTTAAAGGTAGTCCCCAAAATAACCTATGGGAGAGACAGACCTTGCAATAGTGAAAAACAAATGTGGTAGTATTTTACTATCAGGACATGTAAAACACACCAGTACATGTCCTACCTTTCAAATGCACTGCAACCTGCCTATGGGGCTACCTAAGGCCTGCCTTAGGGGTGACTTACTTGTAGTAAAAGGGAAGGTTTGGGCCTGGCAAATGGGTACACTTGCCAGGTCAAATTGGCAGTGCAAGACTGCACACACAGACACTGCAGGGGCAGGTTTGAGACATGTTAACAGGGATACTCATGTGGGTGTCACAATCAGTGCTGCAGGCCCACTGGTAGCATTTGATTTACAGGCCCTGGGCACTTCTAGCACACTTTACTAGGGACTTACTGGTAAATCAAATATACTGATCATGGATAAACCAGTTATAATCACAATTTATACTGGGAGCACTTGCACTTTAGCACTGGTCAGCAGTGGAAATGTGCCCAGAGTACCACAAACCAGCAAAAACGAAGTCCAGCACACAGTCAAAAATACAGGAAGCAGAGGCAAAAAGACAGGGTAAACCACACCAAGGATGCTAGATCTAACAAAGGTGATTTCATTTTTTGGCACTGACAGCACCAGTTCAGCCTCTCTATTTCTTTATGAATGTCATTAGTCATGGTGGGTTATCATGACTGGGCATATTGAATTGTAGGGCTCAGCAGTTGGTGTCTGCTTCTGCAGCAGCAAGTCTACTGAATCATCACCCTCCTGTAGGTGGTGAATCCATCAAACAGTTGCATAAAAGTGAGGGACTGCATCATGGGTGTTTGAAGGATTCTCTGATTAGGAGATTTTGGGTTGACCCAAGCGCAATACTAACTGACCCCGAATTATATAGATTAGATATGCTGTCTCTTATGAAATCTGGATACTTAAATTCCAGGGGAACTGAAATGAGTGTTTGAAAAAGGATGGCCATAATAGATTTTAAAACGGTATACTTTATTTTAGTTGCTTAGAAACTCAGGGACGAGTGTCTACCAACCATCAAGCCTTATAAGTCAGAGATGGCAGAGACTGAATCCATTCTGCTTTCTATTTTTTAGGACAAGTGCTTGGCAAACAGATTCCAAAAGAGGCAGAAGCAGCACAACACTAGATCCGAGTTTCCGTCCATAAGGCTAAAAACTTGCATTCAGCCCTGCAGCAGTGTTCAGTGCTCCCAGCCCAAGCCTTGAGGTGGGGAAACTATTCTTCTGGTCAGCACAAGCACTGGGGTGAAGGAAATATCTCTTTCTCATCTTCATTGGTAGTAAAGTGCTTTAAGTGTAACACAGAGAGGTACGATAAGAAGGAAAATCAGGTGAAGCTTCCAGCATTATCAGCTTCCCTGGTACCCAGTGTAATGACAGTAGGACAATGTTCCATGTGAGTGGCCAATGGAGCTGAAAATAATGACCATGAGCAAATGAGAGAGGGCCCCAGAGTCATTCAAACTCATGCACCTGAACTTAATTTGGTTTGTGCAGGAGGCTGGCATTAATGTCTGGATAGATCCTACTCAGAGGCACATTACATCTCATGATGAAGTGTGCATTTTCTCGACTTGAAAAGCCGATTCCCATTGCCATAGCACAGTGAAGCCGACATCATTGTAAGGAGTCTGGCGAGTTATTGGCTAGCAATGTATTGGAGTACATTTTTCTATGGATGAAACAGCGCTTCATTCCACACTGGTATACTTTTGGCCAACGTGGAGTGACACAGGATACCACAAGCCTTTATCACACAAGGCCAGACTGTCTCATGTGAGTAAGTGTTTTTTTTACGTCTCGGTTAGAAACCTAATATTTGCTAGTTGTTCTCAATGCTGTCCTGCAGATGTTCCAGAATGGTGTGCTGTTCTGTACGGATTGGAAGGTTGCAGGGAAGCTGTTATAAGCAGTGGAATAGATGTGCTGTTCCCACCAGTCAATTTACTCTAAGAAGCTAAAGGCGTCTACGGGGTGGATATATTTATTAGACCGCAGTGAGTCAATTTATTTCACTTTTAGTATTTGAATCAGCACGAAAATAGGGCCCTTGTCTTGTGCATCTTTGACACAAATGAAACAAGAACATGACTGAAAGATGGCTGGCTCACCAGACGTCTCAAAGATAAGGTATGTATGGAGAGGCAGAGAACAACAGCAACAAAACGCTTTTACTTTGGGTCATATTAAGTCCAATGCTTTGAAAGAAAATCAGTGATACCGTCTTTGCTCCGCTTTTTATGGGCGAGTGCAAAGCGCTCTGCTCCGTCCATTCTGTAATCTCTCTTTGGGCTTCAAACCACGCCCATGTTACGTCAGTCACTTACATTGGTTTGTGGGCTTGCCTTTTAAAATCCGCTTGCTTTCATTTGTGAAAGGCATGCATACGTCATGCCTTTTTCGGTGTTTAGCCCCCCTACACAGCACCGGTAAACTACTAAAAAGATGCGAGGCTCAATGTTTTCAGCCTTGGGTCCGGACTACTTTATCTGTTTATTTTCCACGCAGCTCAATCGAGCTGCATTTTACATAGCGCGATCACGCTGCGTTTTTTTATTTCTTTACAATGCTACTAGCTCTAACTGCGGGGTCATTTGTGTAGATCTCACAAGGTTGTCCTACAGAAAATAACAGCTGAAATAAAAAAATATTGAAATTGAGCTGAAATAAACAGCCATTTTTCTCCACAATTTACTCTGTAACTTTTTCCTGCAATGTCAGATTGTTTAAAGCAATATACCATTACCTGTGCTGGACTCTTCTGGTTGCAGGGATATATAGGACTTGTATGTTCATCAAGATCCTTAGGTACCCAGAGCCAATAAATGTACTGCACCTTGCAATGGGTTTCCATTCTATTCTGGATAAACAGCAATTAATTTAATGAAATATAAAGAGTGAAAAATAGGTATCAAGAAAACCTTTGTATTTCCAAAATGGCCACAAGATAAGGTGTTATTCTCTGAATTACAGGGTGCCCATACTAGCATGTGAATTACAGGCCATTTCTCAAATAGATGTCTTTTTTACACACTGTCTTACATTTGGAATGAAAAAATGTAGAGAAAGACAAGGGGCAAGAACACTTGTTGTGCTATTCTGTGTTCCCCCAAGCCTCCCGATAAAAATGGTACCTCACTTGCGTGGGTAGGCCTAATGCTTGCGACAGGAAAGGCAATATGGACACATCACATTTTTACACTGAAATTTGACGTGTTTTTTGTAAAGTGCCTAGATAAAAATGGTACCTCACTTGTGTGGGTAGGCCTAGTGCCCGCAACAGGAATAGATCACACAACGGTCAATGCAGGCCTGTGTAAGAATTGTCAGAGCTCCCTATGGGTGGCAAAAGAAATGCTGCAGCCCATAGGGATCTCCTGGAACCCCAATACCCTGGGTACCTCAGTACCATATACTAGGGAATTATAAGGGTGTTCCAGTATGCCAATGTAAATTGCTGAAATTAGTCACTAGCCTGTTAGTGACAATTTGGAAAGAAATGAGAGAGCATAACCACTGAGGTTCTGGATAGCAGAGCCTCAGTGAGACAGTTAGTCATAACACAGGTAACACATACAGGGCACACTTATGAGCACTGTGGCCCTGGCTGGCAGGGTCCCAGTGACACATACAACTAAAACAACATACATACAGTGAAATATGGGGGTAACATGCCAGGCAAGATGGTACTTTCCTACAACAAGGGACAGCAGGAATGTCCTCATCACCTCCCTCATAATTTACTGGAAGAGGAGTTATCCAATGGGACTTCTCCGACTGAAAAATCGCTCCCAGAGTCTGTGCCATTGTCCTATCCCTCAGATGGTGTTTCAGTATCTGCTGTCTCAGTCTCTGATCCTATGTCAGAGCTGTCCTCTACAACCTGAGTGACAGTGTCAGCAGCAGTCATCCATCAAGATGCCATCTCTGATATTAGCTAAACTCTTGTACCAAAACACTAGTCTACGTAGACAGTCACAAAATTGCAGGTGTGTGTGTGATACGTGCAACAGTAGAGGCCACCTTACCTGCGCTTCTTCCCTCAATCAGCACGTTCTTTCAAGACACTAAAACAACACCTTGTCACATACCATTCATCACAGTCTTGAGCACCTCCTGCGCCCAGTCCAACAATCATTATTAGTGCTCCCACTCCCATGTCCTCCTCCTCGGATTCCCTCATTACCATCCAGCAAAAGTGCCTTTCATCTCTCCATAGCCGCCCCCCATCCCACACATACATTTCATTTGTATTATAACGCAGGTAATGGCTGACTTTACTAAGGTACTCAGCTATTTACATAAAATACAGATTTGCTCTTTGCAGTAGGCATATAGGTGGTCATTCCAACCCTGGCGGTCCATGACCGCCGGGTTGGAGGACCGCGGGAGCACCGCCGACAGGCCGGCGGTGCTCCAATGGGCATTCCGACCGCGGCGGTAAAGCCGCGGTCGGACCGGCAACACTGGTGGGCTCCCGCCAGTGTACCGCCGCCCATTGGAATCCTCCAAGGCGGCGCAGCTAGCTGCGCCGCCGAGGGGATTCCGACCCCCCCTACCGCCATCCAGTTCCCGGCGGTCCGCCCGCCGGGAACCGGATGGCGGTAGGGGGGGTCGCGGGGCCCCTGGGGGCCCCTGCAGTGCCCATGCCATTGGCATGGGCACTGCAGGGGCCCCCGTAAGAGGGCCCCTAAATGTATTTCACTGTCTGCTGCGCAGACAGTGAAATACGCGACGGGTGCAACTGCACCCGTCGCACAGCTTCCACTCCGCCGGCTCGATTCCGAGCCGGCTTCATCGTGGAAGCCTCTTTCCCGCTGGGCTGGCGGGAAAGTCAGAATTACCGCCGCGGTCTTTCGACCGCGGAACGGTAACCTGACGGCGGGACTTTGGCGGGCGGCCTCCGCCGCCCGCCAAGGTCCGAATGAGGGCCATAATCCTTTGGCGCTTCTTTATGGCACTAAAACTGGCACTAGACAAAAGTCTGATCCTTTTGTAGCAGAAACATAATCACAAGACTTACTTGACTTTTTTTATTGCTGCCTAAAAGCTACAGGTGAAATGCGTCAGTTGAAGTATGTGCATTGCTTTGAAGACGCAAGCTGCAACTGCAAGACAACTGGTGGCAAATAATATATATATATTTACATATACAGGGAAACCACACATGCATTGACAAAAGTGTCACCTACCTCCACATAAAAAAAATATGCCCCGGGGGGTGGCCTGTTTTCCAAGGGGGCCGTCCCCCCCAAGTGAAATCCCTGGTGTCTAGTGGCGTTTCGCTGTGCTGCGATAGAGGGCCAGGGAACTCGTTCAGGAAGGCCTCGTATGAAAGGGGAGAGTCTCCCCTTTCATGCGAGGCGTTCCCGAATGCAGGGAAGGCCGTATGGGGCCTTATGGCCGCTTCCTGCTCCGATGGGGAAAACAACAGTGTGACGTCAGTGTGCCTATGTCACAAAGGGGCGGGTTTGGGGTGGGGGGAGACACAGAAAATCTTCCGTGTCTCCTGGGGAGTTAAAAAAAAAAATGATAATGATTTTCGAACCCCCTCTCTGGTGTCGGCCACTGGTCGTGACCCGCACCAGAGAGGTAGTGCGGCCATTGGCCTGTGGCCGACGCTCGCAGCAAAGGGGTTAATATTATCATGCACCAAATACAGGGTACGAAAGTCAGACTTTTGTGGATCTAACACCTAAGCGATTTTAAAAGAGAGGCCAAGATTTTAAGTGCCAAACAGTATTTGCCACAATTTCAGAACGGGGTGCTGCAGAAGTTATGATGAATACAATATATGAAATGATAGTTGCTGCTTTGGTCAACTGATTTTTATAGTATGTTTTACAAAGTCTACTTCAATTAAAAGCCAGTGACAAAAACAAAGGCCTTAATCAAAGGTTCTGGAGCGAGCCAGAAAGCCTTTATCTCTTTAGAGAAGTTTTTCAAAGGGATCAGAGATTATAAGTTTATAAGTTGGGTTTTGTTTTAGATGCATGCTGTTATTTGTTGGACGGCCCATCATGGAGCTTGCATGATGGGGGTTCAGATTAGCTAGTGACGTGATTATGGGTATCCTGTGCTGCTATTGTTTGCTCTAGTGTGGCTGCCAAACATCTTCTTATCTGTTGCTGACACTATCACAGTGAAGTCCTTAGTGTTGGTGCAGCTCACCATGCTCGCAGAGCTGGCAACCCCAGCAACTACACTGTTCTGCCAGCAAGGCTCTTGCAGGAGGAAAAAGTGCCCTCACAACTGGTGCTTCAGTCGTCCAGTACTTTCACAGCTCTATCAAGTACTAAGGGCCTTATTTAGAACTCGGTGGACGGGTTACTCCATCACAGCAGTGATAGATTTCCCATTCACTGAAATCTAAATCCCATTATATTCGATGGGATTTAGATTTCTGTGGACAGGATAGCCATTACTGTTGCGACGGAGTAACTGGGCATAGCTTGGGGAAGTGTTCTTCAAGGGGTGGGTGTTTGTGATGTTACACCCTCCTAATAAATGTATTTTCTCATAAATAGTTGGGTACAGATGCTTTCAGTCGGGTATGGTGAAATGTCTGTCGGATTTCACAAGGAATGTTTACTTACAAACAGACAAAAACCACATACACATTCTCTCCCTTTGCTCCGAAAGGCCTACAAAATATTCCTTATTTTTCCAAATATTATGTTTTCTCTTAGTACTCCTATCAATCCACACCCCTACCCCTTTTCTACTGCCCCCTAGGCCCCTCTCCTGCACCCTGCTTGTCCTATAATGTATTTTAACATTAAATGCCAGACTGGTTGTTGGAAAATCTGAAGCTCACACACCCCTCCAGTCTTACTAACCAAGCTATGCCCCTGCACAGTAACCCGTCTCCTGAGTTCTAAATCAGGCCGTAACTTCTTTCAGTCTCCACTGAGCCCCTTACTGATTTGGAGAAATGGCTGTACAATGGTCTTGTGCCTGGCACTGTGGAAGCATTCGGATTTTGGTTTGGCCCCTTCACTTCTGGGTGCATGAATCATCATGCATATATGTCTACCATGCTTCTCCTGCCCATCTGGGGCAGTCTTTTATTTGCAGGATCCTGGATGGATGACACACAGTCATTGGCTAAGGTATTCATAAAACTACATCAGCGTTTTAACTTATTCAGTCTTGTCTTATATAGAACTTGGACGAGCACTTTGGTTATGCATCTTTTTACACTATAGATAGACTGAATTAACCTGGAATTATAGGGAAATAGAGCACTCACAAGCATAGTGGTTCTTCCACTGAGTCTTATTTGTCACATATAGTGCCTATGATTGTGGACCACAGCACAGTCCATAAACCTATGGCAATGGACAAACCGTTGAGTAATTTAACTTAACTCAGTTGTTGATGAGACCTAAATCAAAACAGAGAACCATTTTCTCTTATGATCCTGAAGAAGAAGCAAACCCTTTCATTTTTTAAAATGTAAAGTTACTACATACCTGTTGGGAGTTTTGGATGGCTTAGGGGACACTATCCAACTACACTCTCACAGTAATGTATATCTGTTTTGCTTTTCTGTTCTTCCATCACCTTTTCTTTTTGGGTAAAATCAGTAGGGTGGTAGCAGGGAAGAATAAGAGGAACAACACCATGAACCGTCACACTGTATCTACATTGAACATGAACGTTTGTGCCATATGTAGTAGTGATTCAGTGGTGCTGGAAGGCTGGCTTCTTCGAAGGTGGCTCTCCAGAGGAATGTGGCTCCCCCAAAAAACAGAGCCTGCACTTTTTAAACTTCCTGGACAGTATCTTGTAAGTCTCCCCCATAGATAGCATGGGCAGAAAAATCGATGACCTGCCGCAAGACCTGGAGGTTTTCAGGGCGGCTATTGCAAATTTGGCAAGATTTTTTTACTGCTTTCTACTCATCATGATCACTTTTGAAATACTTTCAAGGTCCCACTGAGTTAGGTACCTAGCTCAGTATTTCCTTTTGTTCAGCTGCCACCAGCTGTAGTACCAAACGTGTTTGCAACAGTACTATCAACTGCACCTTCTGTTCCACTTGAAAGATATCTGAAGACCTATCAAAGGCTGCAAACTTCCTGACACAGATGAAGTTTTCGCATCATCCTGCAATGTTTCCAGATATCCAGCCCAAGTCTCTTCTCTTATTTTGAATTTAGATGACGATGCTTCCACACATGCAGTGCTTTGCGCAAATAGGCCCTTGCTTTGTAGAAATGTGACACATTCTGGAAAAACGTTGAATGGGTGTTGGTCCAGAATTCTGCTATATTAGCAGCAGGTAGGGAAATATGAAGTCTGAAAGATGGTAACAGTCAAAGGTGGTGCCTCCATTAAGGTGGGGGAGCGTCGCCTACCCAGCTGCCAGCACAACAAAACTAAAAAATAAAACAGTGATAAAATAATGTTATTACTGTTTTATTTTTTAGTGCAGCCGGCCAGCCCGAGCAAAGTGCTTGGGCGAGGACATCACTGCTGACTGGCAGCAGGGAAGTGCTGCACACAAAGCTTAAAGTGCCCCTGCCACTTGGTCTGGCTAGCTTGCGACTGTCAGTCAGACATGTGCACTTTAAACCTCTCCACACAAGCTGTCTTAGACACAGGCCTCCAGTGCTCTTGTGAATGCTGAGAGAGGCTGCTTCCTCCAACCCTGGCGCATCTATCATGCGGATTAACTGCGTGAGAGGTGTGTTTGGATTGCTTAGGGTAGTTGTCTCAGAGACCCCTGCCAAACAACTGGACCAGGGAGGACTGGATATGATAAGTTTTTTTTTTTTTTTAAGTTTACTGTTTAATTTATTTTTATAGACGTGGACTGCCTTTAGGCTCTACTCCAGAGCTCTTAATCGTGGCCTCTGGGTTGTCCCACCACTATAAATAAGAGTCAGCGCCACTGGTAACAGGGATCTGATAATACATTTAACTCATTTCAACAGGGTGAGGGAGCAGACAAATAAGACCAAATAAGGGAAGCAATATATTATATGGGCTTAAAGGACAAAATAAGGAATGTTTTGGCCCAAGTAGAAGCACAATCCACTACATGTGTGGGCCTAATTATTAATTGGGCTTTGTTTCAACTACAGATTAGTAAACCAAAATGTGGGTGCAAGGGACATGAACCCTACCACCATCATGATTGAAATGCCTTAGAGGGAAAGCAAATACACAAGAAATGGCACTTATGATTGGAGAAGATTCACAAAGTGTTGCAGATTTTTCTGCACTTACTTGGGTTATCTAGGGGTGGGGAAATAAGGTTTCTCATGGAAGGTCATAGAAGTATGCAAAGCTAATGAGGTGAACACCCTTAAAGACATAACTGATCTGGGCTATTTGAGCAGCGCCAGAACTGTTCCTATTAGAGCAGGGCCAAGGTTAATTTTCATACAGCAGACCTCTATCTGAAGTCGCATAGTGGGTGAAAAATCAGATGCATTCAAAATAAATCAAGAACATGAGAAATCTAAACAATTTTAAACATCATGACCAATGTGGCAACGGAAACAAAACTCCAAACTAAAATTTAGTTTCAAAGGTTTATTGCAACCACAGAGCGAAGGTAATGTAACTGGTACACAAAACGAAATTATAAACAGAGAGGAAAACAATAGGCTGACCAAAAAGTTTGAATAAATTACGCCTACTGAACATCGATAACATTAAACACACCAATAAGATGACACAAATTAATGAGACAATGACTTGTGCAGCCGAAACAGATTTCAAAGCAGTTGATGGTGCCAATGGTCAAGATCAAGCAACAGTACTCAGAATTTGAGCTGAGCCATCCCTATTCCTATTACTAACTTGGACTTGCATGTGAGGGGACAGTCTAAAACATGCGGGCAAATCAAACGAAGAGACAAAAATAATTTGGAAAATCATCTAACTAAGGTAACTCACTATGAAATACACTGCTTCTTTAATCACCAAAAATGAAAAAGAAACAAGAAATATCACATGGGTCAGCAGACAAGAATGATTCGTCAGTCGAGAGCGCTCATGGCTTCACAGCATCAGTAGACAGCAGCATCAGGGACAGTGCCGAACATGAGCTGCATGTAATGTAAGAGAACATTTCAGAGTTTTTTGGGCATATAAGTACTGAACAGCATAGGTATTGGGACAATTAGAAAAGATGAACATAAGGGGTAAAAGGAAACATCTTTGATGATGGTTGGAAAGGGCTGACTTCGACGGTGTCAAGAAGCGGACTCTCACTCTAATTCAAAAGTATCTCCCTAATTAGAAATGTTGTTAGAGTTCTGATTGGTCATGCATGTGGACCCATCTTGCACAAATAAATCAATACCCAATGAAAATTGTAGACGCCCATCAGGTTTGCAACTATTTCTGATTTTTTCACGGACGGTGCGAAGTCATCTCCATGATTTCATGCAGTTCGGTTGGATGACAATTTTCATAACAATTGAAACGTTGCTAATTTTTTCCACGGGTCCAACAGTTCTCATGTGAAATAAATAATGCTTGTCGTCCATCTGTTAGCTAGAACTAATATTGCTACATTTTGAGGTTGACAGAACAACAGTTGCTGTCTCTAAAACAAGAAGACATTCTGTAAAACATAACCAGCTTACAAAAGAGTTCAGGTCAAAGGAAACACCATGATTTAGCACTTCTCACTATAGCGTCAAAAGTGAGTCTTCAGGCCTAGTCTGACTAAAAGTAAATAAATACATTTTGAGGTCGACAGAACAACAGTTGCGGTCTCTAAAACAATAAGACATTCTCTAACGCATAAGCAGCCTACAAAATATTTCAAGTCAAAGGAAACATGATTTAGCACTTCTCAGTACTGCAGCAAAAGTGAATCTTCAGGCCTAGTCTGACTAAAAATAAATAAAGGCGTAATTCTAATTACTAAGCACTTATGCTAATGCATATCATTTAATTAGTATAACCAAAACAAATTCAATTATTTGTTGTCATTAATAATGCATAACATTAGAAAATTAAAAAGCTTTTTTATTTCTCTGCACAGATCTAACTCTACATTAATAAATTCATGACATTTATATAAGGAATGATAAATCATATTTCTTTCTTATTCATAATATTTTTTCACATCTATGTTATCTCTAAAAATCATATTTTTTAACATGAATTCATGTTAGTATTTCACTAAATTATAAAGCACAATATCTGCCATGGCAAATCGTGATGTCAAAATAAATGGAACACACAATGTGTGTCATACTTTAAATGTGCACATATATACATTTCACAATAATGTTTTCTGTAAGGCTTCAAAATAAAATAATAAGTAGCCAATATGTTGACTTATATGCCACTAATGTGTTAGTAAAATTGTATCTCCATCTGGACCAAGACTGATGTGTACATGGCTGGTCTCGGCCAGAAGTGGTATAGTGGGAGAGAAATGATGGGATGTAATGTGACCATGAGCAATTTCCATTGGCTGAGACTTTTTCCAGGAATTCCACTGATCACATGTGGGTTTTCCTAAGAGCTTTCACACTTTCTCTACTGCCATTAGAATGTGAGGTATCTGCTTAAGTATTGAGTATGAACTGTGATTCTAAGGTGGGTGCCACAAAGATGTTTTCCCATGTTAGAGGTGGTGTTGAGAATTATTTGGCTATCACTTTGAAAATGGACAATGTAATGACTTGGTTCAATGACAGTCGACTTAAGCTTAACATTGAAAATACAGAGTTTGTGCTTACGGATTCAGTCCATCAGATGGGCACCCCATTTGTGGACATAGTCAGAAATTTGCATTTCCTTTAGAACTCAGACCTATGCCTTACTTCAGAGTTCAGAACAGTAGTAAAATGGTGTATGTAAAACTCCTCTAACATCACAAAGTGTTTCACTGTCTGCCTTAAAACTCCTGGTGTATTGTCTTTATTTGAGCTCCACATGGGAATACTGTCATATTTTGTTTGGTGATATACCGAAATCACCATTAACATAACTGCAGAATTGTGATTGGGAATTAAACTAAGTTTTAACCTCAAGAAATTGGATCCTATTGCCACACTTTACCACTCTATGCACTGGATTCTTGTAAGGCAAATAATTTAGTTTAACATTCAGGCATTAATGTTTACATGGTTGCACTTCACATGATGGTTTTCCACTGTGGGTATAGGAGATAAGCTGTTCTTGGTGCCAAACCATGCAACAGACCTCTGCTTCCTATTAATCAGATTCACACTTTATCTCTTTTTTCACATTTTATGAAAAGTTGGATTTTCTGCTAACTATGACTGACTCCTGCGTGCCTACTTTGTGTTCTTTGTTGGGGCTCCTAAGTGCATTTTAGATTAGTACATGTCTGGTATGAATGCACAAATTTACATCTAATTGTATTTCAAGCCACTGAACTGAGCTGGACACTCGTCACAACAAAACCCAGAGAATACATGAAGATTTGGGACAAACCAAAAGAGCTATGTGCAGTAATGTACCAGCAATGTGGCTATATTGTCCTGTGAACACAATATGATGGCATGATGACCCCTCCTCCATAATTGTGCACTTGTTCTAAATGTTTCAAAGTGAAAAATTGAATTTATAAATATTTTTCTCTCTTGAGACATATATCAAACATTTTTCCTCCAAAACATTGTAGTCTAATGCCTCAACTAAAACAGATATTTTACTACAACTCTGATACTTCATTAGGGGATTTTGATTGATTTGTGGTCAATTTCCATCAGCTGTTGTAGCTTAAGGTAGTGCATTAGTAACCTGGGAGGTATAAGAAGCCTTAGGGTCAGTGAGATGCGGCAAACTACAGGTGAATAAACTGAGCGTCATTGAGAAACAGGACATGAGTGACAACGTCTTGCTGACATGGAAAGAGCAGAAAGTGGCTTTTGGAATGGGAGCATAACATACGTCAGTGCACGGCAAGTATAACTGGAGACAAACTCCCTGAAAAGTAAACAACATTTTTAATCATGGCTCTAGTAAATAAAGTATAGTTTAGAACAACCTGAAGTTACCTGTAGGCCATAGTTGATTACAGGAAATCTGGTGATAGAGTGTGAAAGTATAATATAGTACCAAAATCCAGAGTGCAATGAGGACACTGGAGGAAGTAACAATGCTTTCTGTGGAGCTCCATGTGAGTAGTATCTTTAAGTAGCATTGGTGTCCTTTTATTATCGTTTTTTCAAGGCAGAGATATGAATGCCATTAACTCTTGACCTCTTCTAGTTGTCCCACAGTAGTCCTTAGCATGTTTCTCCCTGCATCACTAGTCTCATAGCCGCAAAGTTCTTAGTGGCTGTGTAGGAGAAATTGAGAGTGGATGTCAACAACAAGCAAAGGCTATGATGGGTATGGGAAAGCTCATAAAAAGTGAAACAGTCAGTTTAGCTTATGTGACCATCATCTTCCCACATCTGGTTTGAAAGAGCTCTTGTATGATTCTGTCGGCCTTTGATGCCAAACCATGAGTGGCTTGTATGAGAGCTTACAACATTGAAGGCAAACCCAGTTCTTCAATACAAATAGGTGTCAATACAACACTATTACTATATATACACATATCTTGTGTGCTCTCTGGACATGGTGGACACTCATTTGGAGAAAAAGTTCCATTCACATTTGCTAGACCATGTGTTGGGGCTGAAGTGTCCACGTAGTTTTGGTGTCACCCTGCCCTGCTCTTCTTTATGGACTAGCATTATCTTTGATTCCCTAGTGAACTCAACAATGTTAATAGTCAACTGGAGATACTCCATCTTTCCCTTTCCCATTAGTGTGATGTACTGAAAGGGGTAGGACTGGCTGTGGTGTCAGTGATTATGACTCAAGGGTTATAGGTCCTATAACCTGCATCCATTTGGGCACAGAGCATACTGCCTCTCACCAGTAAAAGGATGCTTCAATCATCTTAGCTTGGGTTCCTTGTCTTGCTCAGGTGAGGGACATGTAGAACGAATGCAAATGTATGGTATAGACTTTACATTCAGTAAGTGAATGATGGGACCAATTGAACACCTTGTACCTGCTGCTAATTATAGTGTTTCTCCTCTATGTAGGTGCAGCTGTCTTTGTTAATGGTGGAGGTGTCAATTTGCCCATGCTCCTGCTCAAGACCCCTTCCATGAGATCTGTTTTACCTAATGTGGGGGGGAGCTGTCATGCTATTCCTTGCTACTGTATTTTTTCTACTTTTGAGTAAAACACACCTCATCCTCTGTTGCTCTTGGCCTCCCTTCTGTGATGACTTGTGCTGTGCTCTGGTGGCCTCTATTCACACAAAACCATCTTGACCACTTCAACCTGGCCGTATTTACGATTTCTAGCTCCAAATGCCCAGAAAAGCAGGGCACATAGTAAAAGAGTGATGCCATTTTTAATTGAAGTACCTTTTGATAATTTGAAAAAGAAATCATTTGGTTGGTTGTGGCTTCCAGCAATGGTCACGATCTACTTAATACTAGATTAAACAAAGTTAGCACATAAATCAGCTTTTTACTATATTCCAAAAAATGTGTACTCCATACTGAACTCCTTTAGCCAGGGTTGAGTATATCATGTAATCTCTGAGGGGACTCTGTGCACCACAACTAAGCATGTTACCAGGAGATGAAGGTGTGCTTCTTCCAAATTGGGTCAAATTCGACATTCCTGTGTGGAATTGTGACAGTGTGACATTATGACATGTGATGAAGTATGAGCTTACCTTTTTGTATGAAAGGGGTTGCACTTCACCTACCAGTTGGTGAGCTGCTCTGGTCTCAAGGAGGTCTACGTAATACATAACTAGCATGCTAACCTACCCACAGGATTACTCAATGGACTGAGACTACCCAGGAGGTAGGAAGAATGCCACAGCTCTACAGGAGAAAAACCAGAGACAATAGCCAAATTAATCTAGGCTGTATACATGAAACAACACATCAGTAATATCTATACCATTGAGTGGGCGACCATGCACTGCTTTGTCAACAATCTCTCCAGTTCTGCTAGTAGGCCTGAAAAGAATACGTAGTGCAAAAAAGATAGAGAATGTGTTGCATGGACAGGAAAAGGTGCTAGCAGGCTCGTAATGGCCCAGTGGAAGACTAAGATGGCTAAATATGTTGCCAAGATAGAATCTGGTTAACAAAGACCTTTTTCATAAATATGTCATCAACATTAAATGAGGCTCTTTATCTGGTGTAGTGAGGAGAATAACATAGCTATCTGTTCACTTGTCAATATGAAAGCAATTAACACCAAGTTGAGTCAATAACAGTCCGTATACCCAAGGTTTATTGAGTGGTAGATTCAATTCCTAATACACTTCAGAGTATGATACATCATCAAAGCAGCCAACACGTGTTTAGTCAGAGCAAGTGACTTTTTTAAGACTAAGAGAATTACCTTGTACATCAAGAGCGAATAATACAGATTGATCTCTATATGTGGATCATAAGATGCTGTGTAAATGTAGCACAGAGCTTGGATCAGGGGTACACTTAATTTAGGTGGTACAGAAATTCTTTGAATCCAAGTATAATATAGCAGGGCACAATTCCAGTGACCTGAAGTTACTGTAGTTTTGGGGTGTGCCCAATAGTGTTTCAGCAAGTCCAATCCAAGTAGGCTAAGGATGAGAATGGTATACATGTGTTAGAGTCACTTTTTAGAAGTGGGCTAAAAATGGGACTTTATGTTGAACACGGACGCAAGCTATCACAACACTGAAGAACTTGCTTTTCAAGGCTTTTCTAGCTTACTAGGAGATCTTTAGCCCACTTCAGCAATGTGCAGCATTTGCTTAGCATAGTAATACTAAAGGATGATGGAGGGTGGGCTGAAACTTTTCTCTCACCCCCAGTCACAGATCTGGGTTTAATCCATTGTTCTTTTGCTCACCTTGCCACTCCAGTTTCGACCCAGCCATATGCAAATCAGTCTTGACCCTATTACTCATGTTAACATTCCAGCCCGAACTGCCAGGCCAGGTCCTTCCTGGACTGGAAACGAGCATCCTGGGACTGGTTTCAGGGCATCACCCTTCATCAGCCACATAGATTTAATAACCTTTCATGACGGGTTTCGGCCATCCATGGCTGTTGTTCGGCCGAAACATGTCATGGAAGGTGATTAAATCTATGTCATCTGCTCAAACGCCTGAGTGAGTGATTTTATTGTGGATTTGGACTATGATGTAATTCGCCAGTGTGCGTGTCTGGTTATACACTGGCCCCAACCCCGTCATATTACAATGTTTCCACTGGGCTGACGGGCAGAAACCTTGTATTATGACATTTCTGCCGGTCTGTCCAGTGGAAGTAGTGTGGTGGCATTGGCCTCAGCTCCCTTAGGGAGCTTAGGCCATTGACATCGCACACAGCACCTTTGGAATGTGCACTGTCTGCAATAGCAGACAGTGTGCATTCCAAGAGTGCTGGAAAGGGGGCCCCTGCACTGCCCATGACATGGCTGTGGGCAGTGCAGGCCCCCTTGTGGCCCCCAGCACTGCCTTTCTGCCAACCTTTTCATGGCAGGGACCCTGTAATGAAAAGGCTGGTGGAAAGGGAAGTCATGATCAGCATGGCCGTGCCAAACTTGCCATACAGTGGCTGATCGTGACTTTCCCCACTGCAACCTGTCAGGATTCCTGATCTCAGCGGAGGAGACATTCTAATGGTGCTCTGACCACCAGGATTTTTCGTAATTAGTCAGGATCGTAATGCAGGGAAACAGATGAAAACTCTGCTTTCTGCCAGAGGAAGCTGTTTGACAGTGCCAGGATCCGACCACCACAACGAGTTTTAATTAGGCCTTTAGTCTAATTCCCAATCAGAGTTCTGCAGTTGTGTTCATGGGGATTTCGGTACGTCGCCACACAAACATTACAGCATTCCCATGTGGAATTTAAATAAAGACAATGCACCAGGAGTTTTGAGGCACACAATGAAACACTTGGTGATGTAATAGAGATTTACATAGCTTCTTTTACCACTGTTCTGAACTCTGTAGTAAAGCTTAGGTCTGAGTTCTAAAGGAAATGCAAATTTCTGACTATATCCACAAATGGGGATGCCCATCTAATGGATTGGACCCGTAAGCATAAACTCTGTATTTTCAATATTAAGCTTAAGTCCACTACCATTGAACCAAGTCATCACCTTGTCCATTTTCAAAGTGATAGCCAAATAATTCTCAATACCACCTCTAACACAAGAATAAGTCTCTTTGGCAACTTTAAAATCATAGTACATACTCAACACTTAACCAGACACCTACTCGTGGCCTAAGATAACTAGAACTAACGCCCCTGCCATGCACCGTTTTTTGTCAAACATTTTGCTGCGCATGGCGGCGGTTGCCCACGAGGCCTGTCCTGCTGCCAGGCCCTGAGGACAACCCCCTATGAGCACCCAACCGTGCACCGAGCACAGCCTTCAGCCATGCGCAGCGGGGGTTGTACGCGAGGCTTGGCCTGAGGCCAGACCCTGCGACAAGCCACCCTAACCACCCAACACCATGCTGCGCATGGCCCTTTGGCCATGCTCGGCTGTAGTTGGCCGTGGCCTGTCTCTCTGGGTGTGAGAATAGGTGAGAGAAGGTTTGTCTGGGGGTGAGAGTGGCTGTGAGAGTGTCTGACTGGGTGTGAGAGTGGGTGCATCATTGTCTTAATGGGTGTGTCAGTACTGGTGTGGGTCTGTGAGTGGGTGCGTTAGGGTTTCACTGGGTCTATGAGTGGACGAGTGAGAGTCTGAGTGGATCTGTGAGTTGGTGCGTGAGCATCTGAGTAGGTCTGTGAGTGGGTGCATGAGGGTCTGAGTGGGGCTGTGAGTAGGTGCACAAAGGTCTGAGTGGGCCTGTGAGCGAGTGTCTGAGTATATCTGGGAGTGGGTGCATCAGGGTCTGAGTGGGAGTGGGAGTAGGAGTCGGAGAAAGAGGTTGAAAAAGAGAAATTTAAAAAGAGAGATAAAGAGAGTGAGAAGGAGAGAGATAGAGAGATTTTTAGGCTTTGATGAATTATATACTTAGAATGAGATATTTCCTGACAAATTGAAAAGAAAATGGATTTGTCAATGAAAAAAGTGAGATCACCTTTCAGTATGAATCTTCAACTTTTGAAGTTTAAAAAATAATAAACAAGTAAAATGACCACAGACACACCTGGAGTAGAACCCTCTACTTTTACTGCAAGGATTTGTGACCTTAACCTTTAGGCCATAGGCAACACTTTACTGTGATCTTTCCAGACGTACCTATGACAGTCAACCAACACATGTGATTGGAAGGAAATGTGAATGTTCATCACTAAGAACGTTTAACAGTCAAAACATCAGTAAATAAACAAACACACTGCCAAGCGATACTTGGATATGAACCTTGAGCCTACTGAGTTTCAGCACAAGACCTTTACCATTATCCCAGAAGTGACTCTATTCTGCTCCACATCTCAATGTGAATATAACATTTGTACCAAACATCTTCCTAGTCTTACTATTTGAAGTCATTGCATGGAGAGAGAGAGTGATAGGAATGCGGGAGGGGAGTCAGAAGGCCTCAGTGGCCCTAGCCAGCTCCTCGTGTCCTGCGGGAGATGGCATGGCTCCCAGAAGCAGGGAGCTGCTTTAAATAGCAGCTCCCTACTTGTGGGAGCTATGTTTTCATATTTTTCCCTGTACGCATATTTGCATGCGAGGAAACAGATGAAAACTCTGCTTTCTGCCAGAGGCAGCTGTTTGATAGCTCCCACTGTCGGAAACTGTACTTTATTTGCTTTTTCATGGTGGGAACTGTCAGCTCTCACAAAGCAAAAGCAAACAGCTATGTCCCCTGGATGGAAACCCAAGGACACAGCAGGAGCCATCCCTAGGCGGGTGGCGGTTCCCAAGGACCAGATGTATGGCCACTAGGTAGATATAGTTAGGACGTAGTTTCCATTGAAAAAGTGTTTTTTGACTTTGCTATATCTCTGGCACCGCTTGCTGAAACCTCACGAACATTTCTGAAAAAAAGTGCTCCCTGGAACTTGTTGCAGGTGGAAAATTTCAGGGTGATCCATCCAGCAGGGACAGAGAAAAAAGGGGAGGTAAAAAAAAGTGCAATTCCCATTTTAATTCCCAAAGAGATTTTAGACACGACTACAGCCCGAACGACTGAATAGAATTACATTAAATTTGGCAGGAAGGTAACTCTTGATCCAGAAAGAGTGGTTTTTGGTCTAAAGCAGCTCAGTGTTTTAGAAAAATTAAAGGAAATCCTAATTTGCATATCTAGGGCTGCAACAAATGTCTGAATACTGGTGAATTTGGTCTGAGATCTGATTACCCATGCCCTGAATTTAGCTGTTTGCTTTTGCTCAGTGGGAGCTGACAGCTACCACAAAGCAAAAGGAAACATATCTCCGATTTCTGCAAGTGAGGATTGTCAAACAGCTCCCGCTTGCAGAAAGTGAAGTTTTCATCTGTTTCCCGGCAGACAAATATGTGTGCAGTGAAACAGATGAAAACATTTCCCCCAGAAGCAGGGATTGCTATTTAAAGCAGGAACAAAGTCGGCTCTCACAGGGTGTGGGGAGCCAGCTCGGACAGCGGCTAGCCTTTGAGGCACCTCCCGGAGTCCTGTCACTATATCTCTCTTCCACCCCACTATGAGATGGAAGAGAGAGATAGAAAGTGTTATTGCAATGCAATGATCTCTCCAAACCCAGCAGAACAGACTAATCTCTGACCTACTGGTAAAGCTCTTGGGCTGTCACTCAGTAGGTTGAACGTTCAAATCTGGTATCGTGTGGCAATGTGTCTGTTCATTTACTCCTGTTTTGAATGTTAAACCTTCATTGTGATGGAACATTTACATCTTTTTCCCATCAAAATCTTTGTCATAGACATGTCTGGATATAGAAAGGTGTCATTGATGACCTAATGGTTAAGGTGTCAGACCCTCCCCCTAAAGAATCAAGGGTTCCAGACTATGGCCCTCATTCTGACCCTGGCGGTCTTTGACCGCCAGGGCGGAGGACCGCGGGAGCACCGCCGACAAGCCGGCGGTGCTTCAATGGGGATTCCGACCGCGGCGGTAAAGCCGCGGTCGGACCGGCACCACTGGCGGGGTCCCGCCAGTGTACCGCGGCCCCATTGAATCCTCCGCGGCGGCGCAGCTTGCTGCACCGCCGCGGGGATTCTGACCCCCCCTACCGCCATCCAGATCCCGGCGGTCGGACCGCCGAGATCCGGATGGCGGTAGGGGGGGTCGCGGGGCCCCTGGGGGCCCCTGCAGTGCCCATGCCACTGGCATGGGCATTGCAGGGGCCCCCGTAAGAGGGCCCCTACATGTATTTCACTGTCTGCTGCGCAGACAGTGAAATACGCGACGGGTGCAACTGCACCCGTCGCACAGCTTCCACTCCGCCGGCTCGATTCCGAGCCGGCTTCATCGTGGAAGCCTCTTTCCCGCTGGGCTGGCTGGCGGTCTGAAGGAGACCGCCCGCCAGCCCAGCGGGAAAGTCAGAATTACCGCCGCGGTCTTTCGACCGCGGAACGGTAACCTGACGGCGGGACTTTGGCGGGCGGCCTCCGCCGCCCGCCAAGGTCAGAATGAGGGCCTATGGGACTGATTACGACTTTGGCGAAGGGGATTACTCCGTCCCAAATGTGACGGATATCCCATCCGCTGAATTATGAGTCCATTAAATCCTATGGAACTTGTAATACGGTGGGCGGGATATCTGTCACTTTTGGGACGGAGTAATCCCCTCTGCCAAAGTCGTAATCAGGCCCTATGTGTGTCAGTTGTTGTTCCTCTGCTTTAAATTCTTTTCAACTTTAAATATTTAAGGTACATACTGAATTTGTTCTTCTCAAAAACTTTTTTTTTTCAACTTGTCAAAACAGCTCTCATTCACCAAAATCTTTTTGCAAAACATTATGGGGGTTATTCTAACTTTGGAGGAGTGTTAATCCGTCCCAAAAGTGACGGTAAAGTGACGGATATACCACCAGCCGTATTACGAGTTCCATAGGATATAATGGACTCGTAATACGGCTGGTGGTAAATCCGTCACTTTTCCGTCACTTTTGGGACGGATTAACACCTCCTCCAAAGTTAGAATAACCCCCTATGTTTTTTGCTAACAAATCGAAAGTGGTGTTAAGCATTTGTAAATGAGAATAGGTCCCTAATGAGCACCTTCCCATTTGTGAATGTCAACAAAAACATTTTTTATGATAAATCAGTAGACTCAACCTGCTGGTAATGTTTAGAATAGGATTCATTATCTTTTTTTAAATGCATCCCGTTTTCCTTGTTTGAAAACACTCTGCATTTAAAAAAAGGATTGCTTTAATTAAAAGCAATCACAGACATGGTGGTCTGTTGCCCCAGCACACCACCATGGTTGTAACTTTCACCAATCGTAAAGGGACTCAATTTGTGACCTATCTCATGCATATTAATGACGTAGGTCAAATTGAGTCCTACTACAAATGGTTATGTTTTTGAATCAAACTATGAATACATAGGTTGGCTCACAAAATACCTGTGCATTCGGTAAACATCGGTGTGCAAATTGCACCCACTTCTATGAAATGCATTGTAGTAGGTTCCATTTAGGAAATTGCAAATCATTATTTGATGTAATGTACGATTTCTTATTGGAAATCCTAATACAATAGGCTAAAAAACCTTTGTACGTTTATAAGTCCCCCACCACCTTCCCAAAGGGCAGGCATTTCAGACTTTTTATGAAGCAGGCCGAAAATGAATATCGGTGAACCCAAATTTACAAATATACTAACATTTTGATTTTGATTCTTAATGAGCATATAAAATGAAGTTCTTGATCACATATTACAATCCTTTATGTTGGACTCTCAACTTGGTGCCACACACGAAAATATGCTATGATGTCCAGTGAGCAATGTTTAATGCACTCTCATATCTTTCTGTTTTGCTGGTAAAGGGGTTTTTCCATCTTGTCATATGTGGCGGATTGACAGCACTAAAAGCAAACATTTACCATTTATCCTATGCACCGCCAAAGCCTGCATCTAAGCATGCTACTCCAGCAGCGCCCCGCACACCGCTTTCCATGTTACCCTGGGAAGACCGCATGACCTCAGAGAGAATTGTCTTTGAATTCGCACTGTATGGTTACCCTTTCCTGAGATGTGCTTGCCAATTACTTTTCGCAGGGACGGAGTTCAGCTCTAGACAGAGATTTCCACTGACATTTTTCATTTCTTTGGATTATTGAGTTTAAAGTTAGATGTTTTACACATATTTGACAAACCATTTTCACAGTCCATCTACACGTTTTCTATGAAAAAAAAATGTAGGGATCTAATGCCTCAAATTTGGTCGTAGGTTTTGTCAGCTTATTGTCAAATTGTCATCTATTTAGTTGAAAAGTTCATGTGTAAGTAATTGAGTTACATAAAACTGCCAGAATTTCTATTTCAGTTTTTTTAAGAATAGATCAATGCCTACAATTCCCAAGTCTGTGAGATATGATGAATGGTCACCTAGACACAACAAACCAAGTCCAACAACACCTTAGCACCCACCACCCGGATGACTTACAAAAACAGCTTTTTCCGACATTACTTCACCATTGAGAAGCCACAACAAACCTGTGGCAGCAATGTACTAGGAAGCAACCTAGGGGCATATTTATACTCCGTTTGCGCCGAATTTGCGTCGTTTTTTTCGATGCAAATTCGGCGCAAAACTAACGCCATATTTATACTTTGGCGTTAGACGCGTCTAGCGCCAAAGTATGAGGAATGAGCGTCATTTTTTTGCGTGAACGCCTTCCTTGCGTTAATGAGATGCAAGGTAGGCGTTCCCGTCTAAAAAAATGACTGCGACGCAAATGCGTCGTATTTATACTCCCGGGCAAAAATCACGCCCGGGAGTGGTCAGAGCAAAAAACCCCGCATTTGCGCCTCTTTTTAACGCCTGGGTCAGGGCAGGCGTTAAGGGACCTGTGGGCTCAAAATGAGCCCACAGCTGCCCTCCCATGCCCCCAGGGACCCCCCCTGCCACCCTTGCCCACACCAGGAGGACACCCAAGGATGGAGGGACCCATCCCAGGGACATTCAGGTAAGTTCAGGTAAGTATAATTTTTTTTTTTTAAATATTTTTTTTGGCATAGGGGGGCCTGATTTGTGCCCCCCTACATGCCACAATGCCCAATGACCATGCCCAGGGGACATAAGTCCCCTGGGCATGGCCATTGGGCAAGGGGGCATGACTCCTGTCTTTACTAAGGCAGGAGTCATGTAAATGGCGTCTGGGTGTCGTTAAAAATGGCGCAAATCGGCTGGAGGCGATTTTTTTGCCTGAACCTGACTTGCCCCATTTTAAGACGCTCTAACGCCATTTTCCCCAACGCCGGCGCTGCCTGGTGTACGTGGTTTTTTTCCACGCACACCAGGCAGCGCCGGTCTGCTAGCGCCGGCTAACGCCATTCAATAAATACGGCGCCCGCATGGCGCTTCAGAATGGCGTTAGCCGGCGCTAATCTTTTTGGCGCAAAACTGCGGTAGCGCAGTTTTGCGTCAAAAAGTATAAATATGCCCCCTAGTTCCTTTGGTCAGACACAGACTTTTCCACGTTGAAGCCTCCTTGCTGCCCTTCATTCTCTTTCACATATTAACCTTCAATGGTCTGTTGGGCCACTAGGTTGTTCTGATGTGATCTGAGCAAAAGTTGTTGTGGCAAGGATGTTCTGTATGTTAGACCTAATATATTTAGCTCTAGACCTCTGCACACTTGTGGGCAGAGCTTGCCACCAACGAAGATAGCCGCGCTCTGAACGAACTCCAGCGCTGCCGGGGTCTATAGCCCCAAAAATTGGGCATTATTCTGATGACGGCGGGGTCCAGTGCAAGCCTGGAGCCCTGCAACCCTGGAAGCACCAGCCCAGCTGTTGACGAGGCTGGCTGAGGGCCTCAAACGGTAAATCAGCTCCGACCACCTTCACACAAAACGGCAGACGGAGCGAGGCGGCTGTGCAACGATGTGGAAGAGAGGAACTAGCCCTGACTGCAGCAAGACGCCCGAAGCAAGAGGGTCCTCGCTGCTACCGCCTGCCTCTCCTTCCACCCTTGTGAGGCGGTAGGACTGCCCCGGAGCCTGCCGACAATGAGAAGACGGCTGTGGGTGGAGACCCGGATACTCGGCGGGAGACGGTGCAGGCCGGATGGTGGTTTGGAGAGTAACACCCCCGCGGCCTGAACCCTGTGGTCCCCCCAGAGAGTGAGACCGGGGCAGCCACATTGCAGCCGGGGCCAGCAGAGTGGGGAGGCAAGAGAACGGGAGCCCCCAGACAATGGAAGCGACACAGAGAAGGCCCTGGGGCATGAATGAAGAAGCACAAGTGGTGAGCCAGCGAGGGATCCAGGTGCCCATGCAGCCGAGAGAAGGGTATAAATAAAGGAGAGCATGAGCTGGCACAAGTCGGGCAGCGGTGTGGTGAGTGCCACGCCCTCACAGTCTTAATCCAGTGGACACCCCCAAAAAGCAAGAAGGGGGGGTGCTGGTCGGATTGCCACCAGAACATTCAGAGTGGGGGGGCAGGAAACTAAAAGCCACCGGACAAAGGCAGTTGTACAGTAAGGCCCCAGGGGCACAACTGAAGATGCACATGTGATGAGACTGCGAATGACCTGAATGTCAACACAGCTGAGAGAGAGCAACAGTGAAAGCGAGTGCCGGCATAGGTCAGACAGCAGTGCGGTGAGAGACACTCCTCACGATCTGAACCCTGCAGATACCTCAGAGAGTTAGAAGGAGGGAGATCCACCAGATTGCGGTCCAGTCAAACAGCGCAGGGGGACAGGCACCGGGAGCCACTGGACAAATGAAGTACAACAGTGAAGGCCCCGGGAGCATGTATAAAGACGCACATACGGTGAGCTTGCAAGAGACCCAAGCACACACAGCTGAGAGTGGGAGAACACCTAGTGGAAAGCGTAAGCTGGAGGAAGCAACACCGTGAACGCCTGATCAGCGAGGCATTTCAAGGGGGACAGAACGGAGACACACAGCCTTGACGTGTGCCCACAAAAGTAAGTTACAGAAGATGGAGAACTTGGTCAAAGGCCACACTCTTAAGCAGCTACAAACAAACAGCCTGGATAGGGATTCAGTGTGAATTGAGGTGACGGGGACTCCTCTCGGGGGGGACAGTGGAATCCCTAGAGTGAACCTGAGTCCAGGGACAGAGCCCTTGCTGAGAACAATCATGGCAGCCATACAGGACATCCAGGGCTCCATTGCCCCTCTGGAACTAAAACTAGACACAGTCCAAATTGATGTCAACTTCCTCAGGGTGGATATGGGCAAGATTGCTGCGAAGTAGCAGCTGCCGAAACTCACATAAAAGACCTACAGGCTACAACAAAACCACTAGAGGAGCAGGTCCGGTCACTCACCAAAAAGAGTGAAATAATGGAAGCCCAGCTGGAAGATGATTCAGAAGGAACAATGTGATGGTGGTGTGTGTTCTGGAGGGTGTGGAAGGCCTGAGTACAGACCTATTTGTGGAGGACTCAGTCCTAAACAAGCTCAAACCGAAACGCCTGTCTAACTCTTTTTTGGTGGAGAGGGCACACAGGGTACCAAGCCCCCGGCCAAAACCGGGAGAGCCGCCACGGCAATAGTCCCAAGGATCCTTAACTATAGAGACAGAGTTGCGATATTACAGGCGGCTAGAACCTTCTGGGACCTGCTGCAAGACAACACTGTTATCCACTTCTTTCCGGATTTTACCCTCCAGGTACACCACCAATGGAACAACTTTAAAGATGTTAATAGAGCGCTAAGGGCCAAGGAGCTGAGATACGTGATGCTATTCCCAGCTAAACTGAGATTGAAAGCGGAGGGAAAGATTTAGTACTTTGGCACCCATGAAGAGGAGTGGGTTTGGCTGGAGGCCAGGAAACAGGCAGGGGTGTGGAAGGAGAGCTCGATTTGATGGTACAACAGGAACAGGGAAACCCAGACCAGAAGGGAAGAAGGAAAAGCGCCCAACACAAGAAGCGGACTGACTACAACTAGATCATGCAGACACTGGTGTGACCGCATTCCTTTGCGCAGAAGGAGTTGATAAGGAATGTTGAAGTTCACCTCGATATATAGCGACCAGGGACATGGTAATCAGCCAGTGTAAAGGGGGAAGACATTGGGCATGTTCCCAAATAAGATCAGTTGAACGACACCTCATAGGCGGCACACCCCTTGTGAAGTATAGTTTGTTTAGGGTGACAGGGACTCTGCAAGTTGGGGGGTGGGCAGTTCTGAGCTCACGGAGCAGAGTAGCGGGGGGGGAGTTGAGCAAGCAAGCGGTTGCAAGTAGGGATTTATGTATAGTTATGTTCTTCGAGCTACAAGTTGGGGTACCTGGGATTCACACAACGCAGTTCAAAGGGAGTGATCTCCTTGGCATGGAGTAGGAGGATGCATCAAGAAGCAGGAGGGTCACACTCTTTACAGAAACAATGATGTGAGATGGGTGGTCCGGTACATAACTTGACCGTATGGTCCTGGAAAATCAATGGGCTGGGGAGCAGGATAAAGCACACTTTAGTATTACAGCACATAAAGCGCCACTCCCCAGACATGGTCCTGCTTCAGGTAACACAACTAAGAGGCATCCACCATAAGGGATTGGACAGATTTGGGTACAATCTCAAAGCACATGCAGGCTACACTATGAATGCTGGGGGAGTGGGCATTCTGGTGAAAAAAACGATACCCCTTATCATCCACCAGTTGTGGCATGACCATATGGGTCACTATGTGGCTCTCTCGGGCACGTGAGAGGGCACCACACTCAATCTGTGCTCCATATACCTCCCCCTCGGTTACAGGCAATGACCCTTGCAGAGTTGGGTGATCTGCTACTACACCTACCCTAAGAGATCTTTATTTTGGGTAGTGAGCTGAATCAGAGCATGAACTCGGAGTTAGATAGATCTAGGAGATCAGGAGGGGGAGACTTGGGACACTTTCCCAGTTTTCTGGGGCGCTGGGTCTAATTGACCTCTGGAAGGAAGGTAACCCACACACAAGACACTACACATAATTTTCGGTGGCCCACAGGACTTTCTCCAGATTGGACTTTCACTTTGTGCGCCTATGCTCACCAGTTCCGTGACGCGACTATCCATGCGAGGGGTGTCTCTGATCACTCCCCGGTTGGGGTTAAACTGATGAGCCCACAACGGTAAAAGGGCTGCCTACCAGCAGACCAAAGGGCAGGGACAATTGTGGTGTTTCACAAGGAGGGGAGGCCTCCAGAGGTGTGCAGCTCACATAGGCCGATAGCCCCTCCTAAAAATGAAAAAGTAATAGCCAATAGGTTCTGGGGAGTAATAGGATCCTTAGTGTATCCGGATCAATTGGGCTTCATGCTGGACAGAAGCAAGAGGCTCAATCTTCAGCGCTTGTTTGGTGTGCTGCACCTGACTGCAGAGCCAGAGGAAGATTAGGCAGCCCTGATGGCGCTGGATGCCAATATGGCGTTTGACTCCCTGGGGTGGAACTATATGTTTGCGGTCCTGGAGAGACTGGGGTTTGGGCCACAGTTCTGTACGTGGACCAGGCTGCTGTATCACCCCCATGGCGTGAATGAGGGTCAATGGAGTGGTCTCATGAGAATTTGAGTTGAGGAGGGGCACCAGGCAGGGTTACCCACTGCCCCCCGCTCTTTGCTCTAACACTGGAGCCACTGGCATCGTGGATCCGTCAGCGTCCCTTGGTGAAAGGAATCCAAACTTCATGAGGCTGTAATGTATATCCTTATACACTGATGATATTCTGCTTTATGTCTCTCTGTCCTCATTGACAATAGGCAGGCTCATGCAAATATTTAGAATTTTTGGCGACCATTCTGGATACATGATAAATTGGTCCAAATCGGTGGAATATCCCCTAGAGGGAGGGGAACCCAGATACCCAACGGATTGTGGGGCCCCAGTGGTGATGGAGGGCTTTCACTAGGAATATATGTAGCCAGAGAGCCCGGAGACTTCCTGAGGAAAAATCTGACTGTCCAACTGGAGAGACTTAAGGGGGATGTGACATACTGGCACGACCTCTCTCTGACCTTGATGGGAAAAGATGATGAGCCTGTCTTGCCTTTTCCATGTCCTGCAAAACAACCCGTACAGCATTCCGCGTAAGGTATTTGGCACAATCGCACAGGTGCGGAAATTGCTGTGGGGGCAGGGTACACCAAGGATTGCTCTAACCAAGCTACAGAGGGGATCATACGAGGGGGATTGGCAGTACTAGACATTCAGAAATACTACTGGGCATCGCACCTTCTTGTGGTCAACAACTGGATGTTTGGGGACAAACTGGACCCGGCATACAGGTTAGAAAAGCATCTGATGGGGCGGGGGTCCCGAGGCCCTGCTCCATGACACTGGATGGGAGTGGGCCCTGCCACACCACATGAAAGCAGTGACCCAGGCTTGGAAAGAGGCAACTAAACACCTGGGGTGGTTGGGAAAGCTCACTGACCTTACCCAGCTGTGGCACAGTGACGAGCTATCAGAGGTACGAGGCTTATTGGGATTCTGGAGATGGGAGACAATTGGAATAGAATGCCTGGGTGACATATGGACATTTGTCAATTTTAAGACACTTAGAGAGGAGTATGCCCTGGCTCCCAGTGAACACTTTTGTTACATGCAGCTCGGACATGCGTTGAAGAGACACATTAGGGAGAGGAATAGCCTGCTGGACGCTTCCCCGCTGGATGATTGAGTCCTGCTGGAGCCAATTCATAGGTGGGGTACTTCTGTAATCTATAAAAGGCTAATTACCATCTCCCCTGACCTGTTGCGCAACTTGAAGCAGAAATGAGAGACTGACTTGGGACCAATAGAGGAAGAGAAGTGGAGGGAGGTCATTGGCAGCGCCAAGGACATAGCCATCAGGGCTAGATTAAGACTGGTACAATTAAAACTCCTACACAGCCTACACTATCCACATATTCTGCTATTTAAGATTGCCAAGGCAGAGAATCCACGCTGTCTGAGGCATTGTGGAGAAGATGGCACATTATGGGAATGTCCTCACATAAAGGAATATTGGACAGGAGTGGTTGGAGAGATGTCACACATTACTGCACTTGAAATTCCGTTAGATCCTAAATGGTTGATCCTGAGAATATCAGGGGACTACACCTCGCCCAGATGTACAGCAATATGACTGAGGCTGGTAGTAGGAGTGGCAAAATGTAACATTGAAAGAGCCTGGGGGAGTGTGACTATCCCACGAATATCAGATTGGCAAAGTGATCTGAACTGGTGCCATCAGACTGAAAAGGTCATATATGAGGGTAGAGGCTGCCCAAAGAAATGGGAAAAAGTATGGGGGGCTTGGACAACTGTTCGGGGCTCAGGAAAGATCGCTGCCTTTGGGAGGGTAGGGAGGGTGGACAATGAGGTAAGGAATTAATTCCTTTGTTTAGATAGCCAGAGGACTGGTGAATGGGCATGACTGGATGATATGTTCTTTTATAATGAGGTATGATGCTATGTAACTCATGTATGTACCCTCTATGCATTGCTTGTTGTGACAAAGTGAACCCTGTTAATGGTTTGAAAAACAATTAAAATTTTTTTTTTTAAATAGAACTCTGCACACTTTGCCATTGCTAACAAGCTAAAGTACTTGTGCTCACACCTGTAAACATGGTAAAACTGGCTTACACCCAATTGGCAATTGTTTTTACTTGTAATTCCCTAGTAAAGTGATACTACATGTACTCAGGACCTGTAGATTAAATTCCAGTAGTGGACCTGTAGTACTTGTTGTGTCACCCACTTAAGTAGCCCTTTAAAAATATCTCAGGCCTGTCATTGCAGCCTGTGTGTACAGTTTTAAATTGTCAGATAAACCTCTTGCCAGGCCCAAACCTTTCTTTTTAATACATACTGTTCATCGATAGTGTAGGCTCTAAGTAGCTCATAGGACAGTGTCCACAGTATTTAAAAGCTTGGACATGCGGTTTTAGGTTTTACATATCTTGGTAATAAAAAACTAGATTAGTTTTCACTACTGCAAGGCCTACCTTTCCTATAGGAAGACATTAGGTTAACTTACATTAAATAAGTGTTAACTTTCAATTGGTAACAGATAGGAAGATCATCTTCTAAGTCTGAGAAATTTTAATTAAAATCCTCTTTAATGATAAAGTTGGATTTGATGCCACAGTTCTGAAAATGCTACTTATTTTTACTGGGTTCCATGACTAGGTGTAGTTGGCAGCTGGCCTTTGTGTATTCCTCCCGGACAGTATCACAATAGGGGGTTCAGGTGTTGGCAGCATGAACCATCTTGACTTGATGCAAGGGGGTAGAGCTGTCACCTGTCACACTTGTACTTCAAAGGCACACCCTAAGCTCACAAACAAAAAACTTCACTCTAGGCTATTGTGAGTCCAGATATATAGGGACTGGCCCAGGGAGATCGGGAATTCCTGACACTTCTGTAGGGGAAAACCCCTAGAAGCTTCTCCCATTTCAAAGATAGCACCAGGTATAAAAATAGGACCCTACACCTCAGTACACTCCCGGACCTGTGGATACTATAGAAGAAGGACTGCCCTACTCCAGAGGACTGTCCTGCTGCTTGAGGTCTGTCTTGCTGTCAGAGAAGGAAGACTGGACTGCACCCTTCACCCAAGGCTATCTGAGTGACTCCAAGGGCTAGTTTGCTGGCCTCCTGTTCTGAGTTACAGAGGCACAACAAGCTCCAGAGGCTTTTCTTAACCTGCTTGACCTATAGCACTGGATCTGCAACTAAGCCTGCCAGAGTCCTACTGGCCTCTGCTGGAGTAAGTTCCTGATCCCCAAGAGCTGCTTCCAGGTCTCAAATCCCTTGCTGTGGCATCAGTTGAGCTCCACCTGGAAGAAAAAGAGACATTCTGGTGTGTTGGGCTCTTCACAACTGCAAACGGGCCCACTTATGGCAAGATTTCGGCACCCACGCTCAATGCCAATGTAATGCCTGTTCAACCCAACTCTTCATGCTACAGTGACCCGCCAAAAACAATTGGCAACATGATATCTGCAATTCCCATTATCACATCGACAACCAGCAGTGACCGCCAATGTGAAGCTCCAGCAACGACTGACTGCGTCACCCGACATGCTCTTGATACTATTGAGACAACTGTCTGTGATGCCTGGGTTACTCTTCGTGCTATGGTCAAGACCACCCGTGAAGCTCTTTTTTCTCCTTGCATCCTCTTTGACTGCAAACTGGACTCTTTGTGCTGGACTTTAAAAGGCAACTTTTCAGCTGGACTAACCCGGTCCCTGTATCCGGCCCACACTCCATCACAGTCGGGCTGCTCCTATAACTTTCAAACAGTCTTGCATAATGCGATAGCCGTGCGCACAGCTTTGAGCTTTTAGGGGCCTCATTATGAGTTTGGTGGTTATTGACCTCCATGGCGGTTGTGGCAGTTCTACTGGCATTGGGATGGCGTTCGGACCACCACATTGTGAGTCATGCGGGCCTATGGAACAAAGACTACTGCAGTCCTGCTGGCATCGCCAGGCAGCACAGACCGCCACAGTCAAGAGAAGAGAGACCACAAACAGGCCGGCAGAGCTTGTGTTGCCACCGGACATATTATGAGGTTGCATACTGCCAATGTGACCGTGGCGGTCCAACCGCCACATCTCAAAAGGCGGAAACGGGGACTATAAAGGGAGACACTCACCTGCAGGTAGCCTCACATGTCTAGTGCTGCCAAAGAACCTATCACGCACGTCCTGCCGCAGTTGTTGATCATCGAAGGAGAACAAAATCAACATCACCTTGAGCACAACCGACCGTAACTAAACACATCTACCTACCTCATCAACCTTAACAGAAGATCGGAGCGTTTTCATCCACATCATATGGGGGTCACGCTACAGGCACCAAATACACGTCTAACTGTGTACACAGTCCAAACCATACATGAAAATGGACACAGTCACAATTCGCCCCCTTCGGGCTGGCCACTCACATTGCATAGCAACAAAACACAAATATATTCACACATCTCTGACACAGGGATAGTGAAGGCTGCACAACATTTCTCACACATCACCAACAACACACAAACATCACATCTAACAATACAACCCACACACTCACATTCCGCACAGACCAGGGACTGTTGTCACATACAACACACATATATATTGATGTAGCATGAAACACAAACAACAGCCCTTTAATGAACATATACATTACACACATCACAGCACAATGGAAGGACAATAGCATACACAATAGCTAGAGAGACAAATAGACAAAGAGCACCATTGCACCTATATCTGCACAATAGGGATACAACCATAATGAGCATTAATGGGAGCAGGCTGCACTTGGCCTAGGGAAATAGCCCTACATGTGTCTCAGGGATAGACATTACCAGACCCAAAAGTGAGACCCATCTGTACAATGTGGAAGTGCAAGTCAATAAATCACATTCAACTCCAACTGCATGGGACATACCTATAAAGGAACTAGCTGCAAGGTACACACGGCTAAATGGATACATTCACACTCAAATGCAGGCAAAGCTAGCACAACTGAACATACTCTATGTGTGCACAAACAAAACTGAAGCTGACACACATTAGATGAATCCATAAGCCATATCCGGGAATATGTCTACCTCCATACATGCCTACATTGGAAATCACAAGATTAAATACTTACCATAACAAACAGCGCACAATGCTGTTACACCACAATTGTATTTATAACCACATATCCATACACCCAACCTACACCCTTTTCTTGGGGGACACAGGCACTGCCCACAAAGTCAGACACTGCAAACAACAGCAAATGGAGTAGCAAGCAGGCTCAAACACACACAACTGTAGCCACAAAATACAAGTCACTCAGGAATGAAAGTAAGGTAGAAAAGAAATTGCAGAACAAATGTATACCAAAAAGCAGGTCTGTTTGGGTTTAATTTAATAAACAGTAAATATTTGAAGTCCACAGACCATTGTCCAGTCTAAAAGCAGTCCAATAATAGCACAGTGTTGTGCCTAATCTTGACGTCCAACTGCCATGGAACCTCCAAAGTAAGGGGCATCAATGGGGCAGACCGGCACCTCAGGGATTATCCAGGGGGAGAGTGGGGAGGTTAGATTTGGGAGCGGGGTTTGGGCTTAGGCTTGTGAGGGGTGGTCTTCTTTTTGGATGGAGTGGGCTTCTTCTTGGGGGGGAGAGGTATGGGTGCCTGCAGGTGGAGCAGGGGAGCCCTGAGAGGTGTACAGGAGGGGCTGGGAACTGGGTGGCCACCTCTTGGGTTTGGGATGGGGGTGGAAGGACCATGGCAAAGGTCAAAGTCAAACATAAATAATTCAGATTCGGTCATCAGAAAGGGGGCCGGGATTTGGAGGTAGAGGGAGTGGTTGTCTGCTGTGCTGGTGTAGATGTCATGAGTGCATGCTTCTGGGAGGTATGATTCAGTGTTGTAGGTGTCTGTTAGGTTGGTGAGTGAGTGTGTTTGTGTGTTTTGGGGACTAGGAGGTGGAGGTGACGGAGATGGAGTGGTGGATGTGTGTGTGTGACTGTTGGGGTAGTGACTGTGGGTTGGCTAGATGTGGTGGATGTCTGTGTGTCTGTAGTTGTGGTATCTGTGGTGCCTGCGGTGGATGTCTGGGGGTCTGATGGGGTGGTGTCTGTGGTTATGAAGGGTGTTGTGGCTGTGGGTATGCCTGATGTGTGTGTGATGCTGAGGGTGGTAGGGGTGTCTGAGGAAATCATGACTGTAGTTGTGCCTGTGGGTGGATGTTGTTTGCTTGCATGCCAGTGTGTTTTGTGGTGCTTATGTTTGTGTGTGCTTATCTTGTGTGTTGATGTGGATGTGTGCGGATCTGTCTGTGTGCTTTGGGTAGATAGGGGAGGGAGATTTGGATTGGGAAGAGGGAGATGGAGGGGGATTGAAGGTGGGGTATGACTGGCTGCCCTCAGTGTGAAGCCCGGAGTCTGAAAAGATTTCTTTAGGCCACCCATTGCACATTGAATGCCTTCCAGGAATTCATTGATTTGTTGCAGTTGGGTGGTCAATCTCTCGATGACATTCACAATGGCTGACTGACCCACAGAGATACTTCTCAAGAGGTCAATAGCTTCCTCACTGAGGGCAGCAGGGGTAATGGGGCTAGGGCGGAGGTGCCTGCGGCAAAGGAGATTCCCACCCTCTTGGGTGAGCAGGCACAGTCAACTCGGTGGAGAGCAACAGAGAGGGTGGTGATAGAATGGGGTGGCAGACAAGGATGGTACTGGGGCATGCCCCGATGTGTCCGCCATCACTAGGGAGTGTCCACTGGACGAGGAATCTGATGATGATGTGGATGATGTTACAATCTCTCCGTGGCACTCCCCTCACCCTCCGGGTCACTGGGTCCCTCTTTGTAAGTGGTGTCTTGACCCGAGGTCCCATGGCCAGATGCTTACTCACTCGGCTCTGCCCCGTCTCTCTCAATTGCCAGTGCTCATGCTGCAAACACAAAGAGAAATAGGGTCATCACAGGTCCATGATCACACTTAAACAACAGTTCTGATTAGCAAACATTACCATGATGTCAACTTGGCCCCAGCAACAATTCTACCAAAGTGGCCTATATATGTGCCATACCATATGCATGCATGCCATCTCAACTGGCAACAGTTGCCCACAGAAAATTCAGGATCTCACACAACTACAATTGCATGGCTGAAGTTGTGCAATCACAATGAACATTCAACCATCACACTCAAAGCTTTGTTACACGGAGCATACCACAGTCACCTGTTGGCATACAATAGTAGGACAATAAAAAATGCATTTCCACAGATACCAGACAAAGTCATGCACAGATCTCTTTGTCACATACCTGATGACCCAACAATGAGGACTGATAATACAAAATCATACCATGCTGTTGACAACAGTACAATATCCTGGAGAAGGTGACGTAAAAATACCCATGTCACACTGCAAACATATCAACAATGTACACTTTACCAAGTGATATTTGTCCCAGTAGAGTCAAGTAGGTAGTATTATTGTTACTCAGATAGGCCACACATGTGGTATGGAAGTAAACACTATGGACCTTGTGTGCAAAATGTCAGGTAGAGATGTCCACATTGAATCAGCAAGCCAAGGGTTATAACATCTGACACCACTTACAATGACATACTCTGAATGCTTCAGTAGAAGCCATTAGTCCATAGCATGTTGGAGAGACACAGAAATTTGCAAGAACTTGTAGAAGGCCCTCAACATGTTTCCCAATGGGAAGCTACATCACTATCCCCATTTTGCTCATGCAAACCCAGGTGTCTGTCTGAGATGAATGGTGTGTCAAACACATGTGATTTCAACATAACTGCAAGTCACTACATGATGCATATTAACAGTCAGGTTACAAACCTTAACCATTACTCATGTACAGTGCACTTTTCCACCTGATGCCACATCAAGGGCATCGATGTCCACGTTGTGGCTCTAAACTTTAAGCATCCCTGTCATGTCCCTCCTCGCTACTGCAGTTGTACATTCCAAATGACATGCTATGACGGTTGAGAGTATGTCTCAGCCAATAAACAATGGTGACACACTCATGTCGGTGGTACAACATGAAATGAACAACCATTGTAAATGTAGTTTTCCACAGTTTGCCATGCTCAAATATGTGAGGGAATACAGACATCACCCCGTCAACAAAGTGAGACCATGCATGAAACTGCCGCTTACAATGTTTTCTAAAGAGAAAGGGACACATGCTGACATGTAGGCAGAACGAATTTTGGCAACAGTGATGGCACATAAATCATGTCAATGGACATTCCTCACTTACCAAGGGAAAGTAGTGACCTATAACTGCATCCAAAGAATACTGTAAGCCCTGTTACATGTATGTTGGACATCTTCACATTATAGACTGTAGTGAGGCAGCAGCACCCATAATATGCAGAAGAAAACTAGCTTCTGGGTTTGCAGATGCCAACATACACAGTTACCCTGACACATAGCAGAGGACACTGACCCATAACCTATTTACCTTCGTCCTGGAAAACTGAGGAGCAGTGGTCTGTTGCAAAGTAATTACACTAACTACAACAACAAACAGTACATGATTGATCAATCAACAGACATATAAGGCCCCTGTAGAGCACTTGGTTTGTAGATTCCAGCCAGTTTTGTCCTTGGTCCCTGGTCCAATAGGCAAGGCACATCAGTATACAACACATGACATGTCAACACAAACAATCTCTCATTTACTCATCTACTGTGTGGCACATGGCTCATCCCTAATTGTCAGGGGGGCTGTTAGAACCTAACTCAATCACTTAGCAAGAGGATAGGCAGGAATATGCCCTGTACTCACTCCGTTGTGGCTGCTGTTCTGCCCTGAAATGCCTATCAGGCTCTGGATAGGCCACTTCCAGGATGTGGGCCATTAGGAGGGTCATGTCCAACAGGCGTCCTGTCAATGTTGGGAGGACAGTCCCAGCTGGAATGACGTGATCTTTTGGGTCCAGCGTATCAGGTCCTTCCACTTTTTTCTGCAGTGGGTGCTCTGCCAGCTGTGGACGCCCAAGGGTCCGCACCTTCTTTGCGATGGCTTGCCATATCCCCTTCTTTTGATGGACATTGACCCGCACAGATGCAAGAGACAAATCAAGAGATTATGATCACAGGTTTCATCACAAATAGTTGAGTCACATACATGTCAGAAACAGCAAGCTAGAACTTTCTTATTTGTCATTACTCCCCAATTGTGACACATACAAGCCAAGATGTACAAGAGCATGACCACAGAAATACATTTCCCAATCTGCAGACCAATGCACCACCCTGCTCAGGCCCTACAAAGGAAGCTTACTGACATCATGACCACATGATGCACCTACCTGCTCCTCTGGTGCACCATAGAGCAGTCCATACAGGGGCAGGACGTTAGTCACCAGCCTCTCCAGCTCCTCTGGAGAGAAGGAAGGATCCCTATCAACTGCTGGATGTGGCATGATTGCTTCGAAAGGCAGTACACAGTGGCTCAGGTAGTGAAGGTCTCGCTGGCAGCAGTGTCAGCAGTCAAGTGAGGGAATCTGCAGAACATTGCAGTCACATCTGCCTAATTTGCGGTCATCACCAACAGCAGGCACAGCCATTGGTTCGCAACCCACATTGGCACCAACGGTAGCCTATGGCTGTGACCACCATCGTTACAACCGCCTAACTCAATGACGACTTTCGCCAGCGGCTCCTAATGTTCAGTGGAGTAGGTCAGGCACCTGCCATTTTAGAGGCCTGAAATGCGGCACTGGGCCTCACAAACTGTGTCACACCTCCAGAACTGTTGTTTTGATCTCACAAACATGCTAATCCTGTCTTGTCGTGAAGGTCCTACTACTCAAACACCATTGTTGAATGTTGCAGGGCACAAATGGCATTTTACAGAGGGGCAGGGTCACCCCTGTCAAAGGTCCTTTTGCGGTCAGGATACCCATTCACATTTTGAGGGGCATTTTGAATGCACATCTTTGAGTTAGGTCCAAATACTTGATGTATACACAAGTGTGGCAAATCATGGGAGACACATGTGACCCTTGTTTCATTAGCAGCTGTGATGTGAACTAATTGCCATGTCCATCTCTTCTACAATGTCTAGTCACATGTTATCATTGACATGCATTATGTATGTTGCTGGGGAAACAATGACTAATGTCAGAACTCATATATAGGTACCCCGAGAAAGGAAGGATGCATCAACCACCCGTCTACCGTCCGCTGCCAGACCTACAGTGCATGGAAGAATGCCACGTTATCCTGCTGTATCATCTGAAATGGCAAACAAAAGTGGACTTATGTCATCAGTTAGAATCATATCTGATGCCAGATATTAGTTATCCAACCATCAGACCACCCATTGAACAAGTCATGTCAGTATTGAACTTCCTAGCAACATGGTCCTTCCAACATAGAGTGGCCCTAGGTGCTGGCATGTCCCAAAGTATGTTCAGTCTAGTGTTGAAGGATGTCCTCTCAGCAATGTGGAAACAAATTGACAGCTACATCCAGCTTCCCTGACGTGAGGATTTAGCCCATGTGAAGGCTGTCTTTTGTGGTTTTGCATGCCTCTAACATGTGGAGGGGGCTATTGGTGGCCCTCATGTTAGCTTGGTTCCACCACAGCCAATGAACAAGTATAATGCAACTGAAATATCTCCCATTCCATCAACGTCCAAGTTGTATGTTTGGCGGATCTCTACATTTCACAGGCCCATGCCCGGTATCCGGGTTCAGTCCATGATTCCTTCATTATGCAGAACACCACGATCCCCCAGCTGATGTCACAACTGTACCCAGAGAGGGCCTGGCTGGTTGATAAGTCACATCTGTCCTGTTTCTGTGCATGCAATGTTTGGTGGCTCATTTCTGATAAGAGGGACTCATTTTTGCACATATGTCCCATTCCTAAACAGGAGACTTTGCATATCCAAACCTTCTATGGTTGTTGTCACCAATAAGGAATCCAACTACGCCAGGGGAAGTCTGCTTCAATGAGGCCCAAGTAAGAATAAGGCAGTTAGTGGAGCGGGATTCTGGCCTCCTGAAGGCCAGATTTTGCTGTCTGGGCTGGACTGGTGGAGCCTTCCTCTACTCACCTGAAAAAGTGTATAGTCAATGTTGCATGCTGCATGCTCTATAACATCACCCTGAAGGTGAATATCCTGTACATCCCAGGGGAGGGGCAGCCTGCAGTGCCACTGGGTGAGATTCATGAAATGCTGAGTGAGGATGACAGTGGTGAAGAGGAGGGAGTTGACTTGCAGGAAGATCTCATCAACATCTACTTTTCTTGAGTGTAAGTGTGTCATGTGAAGTAATGACTGTGACAGTACAGAGAACTGTAGCTGTTGGGTAGTAGAGTGTTTTAGCAAGAATTGGGGAGCTATTACTCTGCAATGTTCCACCAAAAGGTACATGAAGGGTAAGTCTATGACATATCCCCACCTTGATGTAGCTACATCATTTGTGTCAGTCTCTTTGCAATGTAAGTTCCTTTCCAAATGCTTGCCTTATGAATAGGGTAATAGGATTTTTTAAAGCTCATACACCTTGTTATGTCTTTGTCTAGTTACCTTCACCATAACATCCTAATGTGGACATTTCAGAGTTGTGGCATTGGCAGGTTTGTGATGCTGTTCCAGCATTGGAAGTGGACATTGATTGTTTCAAGTAATGTAGATCACATATTTGGGGTGTGTGAGGCCTGTGCCATGCAGCTTGGACAGTGTTTGGGTGGAAGGTCCAAAGTGCAGATTTTACTTGTTTAGTGTGCTGTGGTGAGCCGATTGCATCATGTATGTGATCATATGTGAACTGTATGTTGCTGTAGACGTGTTTCATCATTGCAGGCATCAGTGCCTGTGCCAGAACACTAACATATGTTTGTATCATATCAACAGATGAATGGTCATTGGATCATGATGTGCCTGTGATCAGCGATTGTTGTACTGCCCTCTGTCTGTACCTTGGGGTATATAATATTGTATTTGTTTTGGTGTGGTATGTGATAAGGCCCAGGCTGTTGTCACCATCCATTTTTTTGTTTGCGTATTCTACAGGATAATGTCTGACAAGGCCCTTTCTGCCGATGTCCAAGGGGCTGTTCCTTGGTTTGTGTACCTTGACAAAATGTGAGTCACCCATTTTTTTCAGGCTATGACAGGCCAGACATTTTAACACCCTATGTGCTGTACAGTAGAATAACATGTTTGATGTAACTAAACACTTGTACCAATGTGTTTGTGTGTGCTGGTTGTAATACTTGGCAGGATACTGTACCTGTAACACATCAATCCTTGCACCAATATTCTGTGTTTTCATCATTTGCTTCATGTGGTCTTACATCTCAACATAGCAAAATTGGGAACAGAAGCAAGCAGGCACAAAGGTGGTATCTAAATTTGTCAATAGAACAAAAAATAGGTATATGACAGAACAGAATAATGAAGGGTTCAGTCATGGTGGAGGAAATCATTGTAGTATATGCAAAAGCACTGTAAGGCCAAAGTCCAGTGTGCTTCTCCCATTGGAAATGGAAGGTGGTAGAGTGAACATGTGGCACACAGAGGAGGTCATCTGGGAAGAGGTCACTTGCTAGCAGTGGTATTTGTCTTGCCATCTGTACCTCCCAGACACTTTGCTGAACAGCCCGCTTGCTTGGGGGGTGATCTGCTGCTACAAAGGCAGGGGCGTCTGAGGCAGTTCCTTCTGCTGGCAGGGCCTCCCTTCCAGTGGTTGGCACCGATGTTGAAGTGCCAGGTGTAGACATGCCAAGGGAAGGGGTGGAGTCTTGCTATTGATCCCTGCTTATGGTGATGTTGTTTCCCTCTACACTCCTGTTTCGGAGGCTATGTTCATATTGTGGGCCTCCCACCGTGCACACACTTCTTGTCTGAATTCCCTATGCAGCTGCTTCATTTCACAGCGTTCAGTTAGTACCTGGCCCATCACCCCTTGGGACTTCTTATAGACCCCCAGGATGTGGCTGATGCTGCCGTGGCCAGGAGCATCCCCATTGGCCTCACCCCACTGGCCCACAGCATTCCTACCATGCACCCTGTAGGAAAGTACCATCTTGCCTGGCATGTTACCCCCATTTTTACTGTATGTATGTTTGGCTTTGCCTATGTGTCACTGGGATCCTGCTAGTCAGGACCCCCAGTGCTCATAAAGTATGCCCTGTATGTGTCCCCCGTGTGGTGCCTAACTGTATCACTGAGGCTCTGCTAACCAGGACCTCAGTGTTTATGCTCTCTCTGCTTTTAAAATTGTCACTGCAGGCTAGTGACTAATTTTACCAATTCTCATTGGCACACTGGAACACCCTTATAATTACCTTGTATATGGTACCTAGGTACCCAGGGTATTGGGGTTCCAGGAGATCCCTATGGGCTGCAGCATTTCTTTTGCCACCAATAGGGAGCTTAGACAATTCTTACACAGGACTGCCACTGCAGCCTGAGTGAAATAACATCCATGTTATTTCACAGCCATTTTACACTGCACTTAAGTAACTTATAAGTCACCTATATGTCTAACCTTCACTTGGTGAAGGTTAGGTGCAAAGTTACTTAGTGTGAGGGCACCCTGGCACATTGTTCAGGGCAAATTCCCCGGACTTTGTGAGTGTGGGGACACCATTACACGCGTGCACTACATATAGGTCAATACCTAAATGTAGCATCACCATGGTAACTCCAAACATGGCCATGTAACATGTCTAGGATCATGGAGTTGTCACCCCAATACCATTCTGGTATTGGGGGGACAATTCCATGCATCCCCGGGTCTCCAGCATAGAGCCCGGGTACTGCAAAACGAACTTTCTGGGGTCTCCACTGCAGCTACCACTACTGCCAACCCCTCAGACAGGTTTCTGCCCCCCTGGGGCCTGGGCAGCCTGGTCCCAGGAAGGCAGAACAAAGGATTTCCTCTGAGAGAGGGTGTTACACCCTCTCCCTTTGGAAATAGGTGTGAAGGGCCTGGTAGGAGTAGCCTCTCCTGGCCTCTGGAAATGCTTTGAAGGGCACAGATGGTGCCCTCCCTGCATAAGCCAGTCTACACCGGTTCAGAGATCCCCCCAGCCCTGCTCTGGTGGGAAACTGGACAATGGAAAGGGGAGTGACCACTCCCCTGACCAGCACCTCCCAGGGTAGGTGCCCAGAGCTCCTCCAGTGTGTCCCAGACCTCTGCGAACTTGGATACAGAGGTGTGAGGGTACAATGGACAGCTCTGAGAGGCCAGTGCCAGCAGGTGACGTCAGAGACCCCACCTGATAGGTGCTTATCTTTCTCTGTAGCCAATCCTCCTCTGAGGGCTATTTAGGGTCTCTCCTGTGGGCACCTCACCAGATAACGAATGCAAGAGCTCACCAGAGTTCCTCTACACTTCCCTCTTCGACTTCTGCCAAGGATCGACCGCTGACTGCTCCAGGACACCTGCATAACCGCAACAAAGTAGCAAGAAGACTACCAGCAATATTGTAGCGCCTCATCCTGCCGGCTTTCTCGACTGTTTCCTGGTGCTGCATGCTCTGAGGGCTGTCTGCCTTCACCCTGCACTGGAAGCCAAGAAGAAATCTGCTGTGGTTCCATGGAATCTTCCCCCTGCTAACGCAGGCACCAAACTTCTGCATCACCGGTCCTCTGGGTTCCATCTCATCCTGACGAGCGTGGTCCCTGGAACACAGGGGCTACGTCCAAGTGTCTTCGACAGTCCAGTGGCCCTTATGTCCAAATTTGGTGGAGGTAAGTCCTTGCCTCCCCACGCCAAACAGTAATCCTGTGTACTGCGTGAAATGCAGCTGCTCGGGCTTCTGTGCACTTTTGCAAGAATTCCTTTGTGCACAGCTTAGCCCAGGTCCCCAGCACTCCGTCCTGCATTTCCCAACTTGCTTAGTTGGACTCCGATGTCGTGGGACCATCTTTTGTGACTCTGAGTTGACCGTTGTCCTCAGATCTTCTAAGTGCCTGAACAGGTGCTTCTGCAGGTGGTGCCTGCTTCTGCATGGGCTCTCTGTACTGTAGAGCGCCCCCTCTGTCTCCTCCTCCAAGAGACAACCTCCTGGTCCTTCCTGGGCCCTAGCAGCACCCAAAATCCTCAACCACAACTCTTGCAGCTAGCAAGGCTTGTTTGCGGTCTTTCTGCGTGGAAACAACTCCGCATCCTCCAGCACGCTGTGGGACATCTTCTGACCAAAGGAGAAGTTCCTGGCACCTTCCGTTGTTGTTCAGCTTCTTCCACCCGGAGGCCGCCCTTTTGCACCTTCATCCAGAGTTTAGTGGGCTCCTGCCCCCCAGACACTTGCGTGACTCTTGGACTTGGTCCCCTTCCTTTACAGGTCATCAGGTCCAGGAATCCATCTTCAGTGTTTTGCAGTCAGTTGTCCTTGCAGAATCCCCTATCTCGACTTTACTGTCTTTCTGGGGCAGTAGGGTAATTTTAATCCTACTTTTCAGGGTCTTGTGGTGGGGTATTTTGGACACCCTTGGGGGCATATTTATACTCTGTCTGTGCCGAATGTGCGTCTAAATTTTGACACACATTCAGCGCAAACCTTGCCCCATATTAAAACTTTGATGACCGAGCCCGCGGACGTTAAAATCCCGCCGTGTGCGTCATTTTTTGGATGCGGCAACCTGCCTTGCGTTAATCATATGCAAGGTAGGCGTTCCCGTCCAAAAAATGACTTAAACGGCGTGCGTCATATTTACGCTTTCGGGCAAAAATGCACACAGCTGGGAGGCGGAGCCGGAAAATTACGCACAGCCTGATTTGCGTCAAAATTTAACGCCTGGGTCAGGGCAGGCGTTAAAATGGGGAAACATACCTGTATTTAATCAGAACACACAGAAGCAACAGCAGAGCAGCAGAGCAGCAAAAGGGAGACATGGAGGTGCTTCTCATCCAGTGTGCACGCAGATGCAGAGCCCAGCAACAACAACAGCAGCTACCACAACACCAGCAGGGACCCCAAAGGCAGCGCAGAAGGCAGGAGAGGATATTCCGCACCAGAACAACCCTTCATGGCTTCAGAGAACATGACATCATCCAGAGGTACAGGATGAACTGGCAGGCCATTCAGCAGCTGCTGCGCAACATAGAGCCACAGTTGGCACCCACCTTGCTGACACCCCGCACCATCCCAACAGAAACCAAGCTGCTTGCCGTACTTCACATGCTGGCAAGTGGCTCCCTTCAAAGTAATGGCGCCCTGGTTGCCGGAATATCACAGCCATCATTCTCTGCCTTTTTGCCCAAAGTACTGGATGCCATCGTTGGACTCACACCCCACCACATCTGCTTCCCTAACACACTGCAGAAGCAGCAGGAAACAAAACAGGGGTTTTACCTCATTATTGTTCTCCCACATGTCCTTGGTGCAATCGACTGCACACATGTACGTCTTGTGCCACCTGCTGCAACTGAACACCTCTACCGCAACAGGAAGCACACACATTCCATCAATGTGCAGGCCATTGTCGATCACCAAGGATTCATCACCAACATCGTGGCAAAATATCCTGGGAGTGTCCATGACTCATTCATCTTCCATCACAGCACCATCAATCAACACTTCCAGGATGGACGGTATGGCAATGGACTACTTGTTCGTAAGTACAGAAACGTACTTATATACACACTGCACAGCAACCCTCTAGGACACACAACACATACACCACAACAGCAACATGTCGAACAGGAACACACTGAGGTCGTGATATCGCTAGCCATGTTTCGTAGGTCACCATTGAACCTGTCACACTTCTGAAATTAGTGTACAGTCTAATGTTAAGACGTCAATGATCACAACTTTTGGGGTGGTTTTGCCTAATTGTCTCCTTGCAAAATGTAAGCTTCTCAATGATGTTTAAATTAATCCATTGCATAGGTCTAAAGGATTGGGATGTCCAGGGTACATTGATGTGAACATGTCAACAACACAGTCAAATTGAACCTGTGTATGGAACTATCATCTCACCCCCAGTGAAGACACAGGGACACAGTATCACAAGTCACAATGCTAGGGAGTGCACACTGTACTGCAAATCCCAAAACATACTGCTGACAACCAGTCAGCAGCCAAACACTTGTTCAGCCAAGGAAACAACACAATGCAGATAGTACATCCTACAAGCCTAGGATGCAACACAATAACACAAAAGAGTAACGGAGAACACAAGACACCTACTACCATGCAAGGTGACATCAATGGGGCAAGCTACATCAACATGATCCCATTCATTTTCTCTTTCAGCTGATCAGGGGTATGGGATCCAGCCATGGATAATGACACCATTTGGCAACCCAAGCACTGCAGCAGAGCGTGCCTACAATGACGCACATAGGAGGACACGCAGCATAGTCGAGAGGACCTTCGTCATCCTCAAGTCGAGATTCAGGTGCCTCGACATCACTTGTGGTAGCCTCCTATATTCCCCTGAAATGGTCTGTAAGATCATTCTAACATGTGCCATCCTGCACAACATTTGCATAAGAAGGAACATTCCTCTCTTGGAACCAGAGCCACACATGCCTGAAGAGGAGGAAGAGGAGGATGGTGGCCTGCAACATGAGGGGGAACAACAAAACACGGCTGCTGGATTGTGTAGGCACCAACATTTTTTGAACAATTTCTTTTAAAAATAATCACCATCACCACTGTATGAACTAATGTAAATAAATACCGATAATAATCACCATGGCATGGTCTGGCTAATCATTTTTGCTCACCTTTATCTCCAACTATCAGAATAACAGTGTAGCCTCATGGAGCATTGCTGATATACCGATCAGGACACAGAAAATCCCAGAGCAATTGTGATGCGTATCATACAATGGTCACATACACAAACACTGTAAATGACATACGTACTGTACGTTTCACTTTTGAAGGGCAATAGCAGAGGACCACACCTATTTCACACATATATGTTGGAAACATGGTTCATTGCAGCAAATGGCACACAACTAGGACACCATCACTCAATAAGGGGAAAACAAGCCTCATACATGAGGCAGTTGATGTGCTATTGCATTGGTAACAGGAATGTATGACCAGAGCCTTGACAGCAGTAAGTCCAACTGCATCCAATCTTTGCAAGGACTATCTGTGACTAGAGTTCCATATAAGCAGAACATATGCTACACAAGTGCCACACATATGACAAGCATTGCACACATGACATTCCATGTACATGTCAGCCCATTTCCTAACTCCTGACACACCCATGCTCCTGGTCACAACCCACCTGTCTGAAGAGGTCCCTGGAATAGTAATGTGTACCCCGATATTCCCTCCTCTACACACACAGACAAACAATAGTAATCCAGTGTGCTACACCCTTTCCTATGGTATACCATTGTCATAGTACATCTGACTGCATGGATGTCAGATCAATTAATACACTGGCTTGCAGTTACTAAACCCTGTTAGCACCTTTAGATTGCTTCCCATGTGAAAGGTACCGTTGGCCATTTGAATGCAAATCTCACATAGAGGACTTGTGAGAAACAGAGCACCACACACCTGTGATCACCTCCATGCACACCACCCATCTGAACATGCACTGCCCCTGCTGATGCCTGGAACAGCATAGAAGATGCCATTTTGTCAAATACACCGTTATGCATTGCTAGTAATTAAGCCGTGTAACACAGCCATTGGGTTCATGTTTCACCTTCAAAAACACAGGACATACACAGTTTTACATGTCAACTGTCTTGTTCTTCCTCCGACCAGTCTTAGTCAGACCACTGATTATGTAACTTGTGAAATTGCTGGATCCTGATTGACCCTGCATCCTGTCAGCCTGACTGGCACCTGTCTGTGCGTTACCCTAAAGATTCCATGTGGCTACATATGTACCACACTTGCTTTACCAAACCTCTCATTCCTCAGTGGGTATTTTGTCATGTGCTTCATCAATGCATACCCAAATACATTGTATAGCATCATCTGCCTTTTAATTGTACCATATTTGTTAAATTGTCTTTGAATACCAAAATCATGCCCCATCCCTTGTCTGGGTCTCATGTATGCATGAACGACAAAGTGTGACAGTGTCCCAGAGCCGTATGCAGGGATTGGGTATGGTGCCTCCAGCAGAACCAGCTACCTCTGATAATGTCCATCAAAAGTCCACACATGTCAGGACCCTGACAGTTCACACGCTGAATCACATTGCTCACAACATATTGATGGGCCTTGCGTGGTGAAAAGCTGCGAGAGTAATCAGCACAGAGGCTATGATGTTCCCAGATGCAGTGGGAACTTCACAGGCCTACCTGTGTACAAATGTTGTAATGATACCTGCCGGATCATGATAGCTGAGACATTATCTCACTCAGCACACCAAGGTTGCCCTGTTGACAGTCTCATTACACGTCTTCAGTGACAGGGTGGGACCATCCCCATGTAGGTTCTCATGTCCTCATTGACTTTACTCATATTGATCTAAGAAGGATACTCAGTAGATACAGGTTTAGCTGCCGCTGACTCATGATGAGACCTGGACGTAACTGTGACAACATACACCCCTAAAAATATACAGGATCAACATTGGACCACACACATGAAGAAGACACCCCTGTGCAATTGGTCACTGGAAAAATGTGGACACATGCTGCCTCGTCTGCTGGTCCACCAAGCCACTGGAGAGTTGTGGCTCAGTTATATGACCTCAACTGTGGCGACATATTACATTTGTGGTTCACCTTTGGCTGTCTGGACCAATTACATGGTACCCACTTCATCTATGCATGATCCTGACTCACTGTGGGATTCACCAACAAGTGCCTAGGAAGCAGTTACCAAAAACCTAGGACATGGGATGGCCAAATTGTGGACCATTAACATGAACAAGCATCTGCCATCTATCTGGTGTATGTTCTGTCATTTGTGGTGTCTACGTTACCCAAAATCTTGGAAGTGCACACAACGGATCTTGCTACATGTATGACTAACACATGTCCTCTCTCATTTCCACAATGACTTGTATCTAAGGTTTGGACACATTGTCTTCACATTCATACAAGCATATTTGCAAGAATGCATCTTGTGATGCACACACACTGGGTCAACAACTACATTAGTAGCCACTGCACACACATTGAGCCATAGGCATTGAGGTATTTTAAGTCACTTTGCTATCCTCTCCTGATGCCAAACATTCCCAAATTGTGCAATACATATATGTAGGCCACACATATGGCCATATAGTGCGTCAGCCAAGCGTCAAAATCCTGTTAGTGAGGTAGCGGGTCATGGTCCGCTGCAGCATGATGTCTCACATGTGAACATACACCATCAACACCAAAATGGGTGCAATCAGCCTATCTCAGTTGTGTCCCAAATGTAACATAACATTAAAATGGAAAAAAATCCCCCAAACCAGTTCATGCCCTGAAATTTCGACGTTTTTATCGTTATGCGTCATATTTTTTCACACATACAGATTGTGCGTCAGATTTTTCGATGCACAGGAGTGAAAATTAGGCAGCATCCAAATATTTGTAGAGACTATTTACTATTATTTGGATGCGGCCTAATTTTCACTCCTGTGCGTCGAAAAAAATGACGTACAATCTGTATGCGTGAACAAATATGACGCATAACGATAAAAACGGTGGTCATTTTATGCAGGAAGTGGTGTAATAGGATATCCTGTTTACAGAATATGTACAGTTGGTGTACTTTCACTTTCACTTTGCAGTCTGTGAATCTTCTAGACTGTGTGGCTGTGTTCAGAGTGTTGTCCAGTGATTTTCTGCTTTTGTGTCCTGTGTGCTATGCTACTTGTTACTTTGTGAAATAAATATTGTTGTTGTATAATGTCTGAGTGTGTTTTGTTTACAATTGTCCGGTATTATATTGTATTTGTTGTTTGTTGGAGTCTGTTGTGGGTAATGCTAGTTTGGGGATAGTTGGGCTCTTTTAGTTGTTAAGCTTACTTTTTTTTATGTACTTCTACTTTCCCCCTTTTCTCCTTTCTTCTTCTTTATCCCCTATTCCCCTTTTCGGTGCTGAGATGTTGGGTAGGCCATGTCTTGGCAGGATGGGTGAGGAGGAGCTTGGGGGGTTTATATGGCTGGTGTGCCATTTCCTCCCACTCATGATCGAGGCAGGGGTCAGGGTGATACAGGGATGTCACACTGAGGCGCGACGAATCCGGTGGGGAAAGGTGCTGCATCACTTGCAGTGCGTGTATGGGAGCCAGAGGAATGGCCACCAGCTGAAGCATCACTGGGCTGACCTCATCACCAGGGAGCAATGATGGACCAACTGGGAATAGTGATTGGTGGCACTGTTGGTGAGTACACATCATGTAAATCTGCACAATTAAAGCTCTGTAGTGACATCAGATGATTTGTACAATATCTGCCGGCTAAGTTGCTGACTGTGTGGAATGCTGCGGAAACATACAGGGTCATTGATGGACTATGTGAAGGACCACAATTGCTGGCTATCAGGAAGCACATGCTCTGCAAACTTATAGAATACTTTTGCTTAATGTAATTTGGTGACACCTTTGTGTTAGACAGCAACACAAAATAGGAGCCAAACATGTCTATATAGGTCACATTTGCCTGTGAAGTATAGATTTACTAAAATATTGGCAACCATTGTTGACGCAATAGCTAGAATGACTTTAGAAACACTACATGATGCACAAAATGAGTGCTGGCTTCACGTCAATTGATGATAGCAATGTGACCCAGACATATGTCTCATGTGATTCTGGTGAGTGTGTAAGCAAAGTGTTTTTGGAAGTTCTATGTATGTTAGGGATTATTGAGGTCCTTCACCTTTTTTGATACATGTCAGATCTGGATTTGAAAACATCGGGAAAAGGTGTAAGGTGCCCTCAGCTAACATCTTACACTGGTATTTGGAGTTTGTTGTGCCACATTCTAATTAGGGATGGCAGTCCAAAGGTATGCACATGTGTTCATATCTCTATGTTTGGTGCAAATCACCATTGCTGGGCCACATCAAATGAAGCAACTGTAACAACAGGAGGGCTTACCCTCTGTACATTGTACCTATGTGTCATAAATGTGTCATGGCCACATAGGCTGTTTGACTGGTAATGCAGTCCTCAAGTAACCAGGCTTTGGATGTCTCTCTTGGATGCACATGATGAGATGATTACACACCATTATTATTTCTGCTCACTAATGAAGGAGTATGTTTGCCACCACATGATAGTTAGGGCCACTGCATGTGTGCAGATATGTGTGTGTAACAGGAGACTCATGCTATGTACATGTTAGCCGTGATATATCAGATGCAGTATCATCATGTTTGAATGGCTCTCATTACTTATGTCATCTTACACATTGTTTTTGTCTTTGGAATTGTTGGTCAGTGCACAGATTTTGAGCACATTTCTTCCTTCATTGCCTTACTTACACTGTGGGAGAGGTGGATACATTTGAGGACCCAGACCACTCCAGTAAGTGTTGATATGTCTGTTGTGTGTTGTGTTTGCTGGTGATGTGTGATGGACTCCTGTGTGTTGAACACATAGCAAGGTGTGATGCGCTGGCCAATCATTTGTCTTGTTCCATGAGTGGGATTTCAGTTTCTCACCATTTTTGAGTTGGCCAATGCTTATCCTATTGTATTATCTAGGGATTGAAGGTCATTCCTGTAGGCCCCGCAATGAGAACTGGGTTGAGTCATGTGGATAACACTTGTATCAACAAGAGTGGCACTGGAACTCATCTCAGATTTAGTCTGCCTGTCAGACCCACATTCTCCCAGATTGGGACTGCAAATCGCTTTCCAACAGACTTCTGCTTCCCTATTCACCAACATACTTATTAAAATGTAGTAGAACTTCCTAGCAGCATGTAGTTCCACATGTTGTGCTACAAGTATGTGGCACTTGAGTGCAATGGCCTAGGTGTGCATGGAAATCATGATCATGGGTGTTCTTGCAACTCTGTGTCTGTTGTAAGTCATGCCTTACTGGAAGTATATGATGTGGACAAAGGTCTGCATTTCCTGACATGTGTGGCGCTAGGATTGGTCAAGGGTTTGCTGTCTCCTATTTGTTGATAGAACTTACCTGTGGTGTGTGTGAGGAGCCAAACACATGTCCAGCTTTCTATAGACTCCTGGGTGTCCATGTTGTTTGAAATTGTTCGTTGTTTCTCCACCCCCCCCACCCTCAAACACAGGCATGGGTTTGTGGATAGGGTACCTAGGACTGATGCTACCAGTATGTTACACAGACTTGTGAATAAGTGAATGTTTGGTCGGAACCTAGTATACACACTCAGGTATGGCACATGAGTACTATACTAGCAAGTCCAATTACAACTTGCAGATCATGTGGCTTTAGATTTCCATCCCGTACACTGACATCTGTAGCCCTGGCATTGGCGGAGGATGTGCAGCATGATTGTTAGCTGACAGCTGGCAGAATTCTGATGCCAAATTAATGCCAGTTGTTACCCATCTTGTAGGGTTTGGATGTGCTATGTGTGATATGACCTTTGTAGGCTGCCCTGCCATGTACTTCCTCTGGGACATTCAATGATCTGTATGATGATATGAGCTGCTACAAGTACAGTAGATGTACTGTCTGATTTACTTCTTGTGCGATTTCACATAATGCAGTTCCTAATGTAAATTGTTTGCCTTTGTCTTCACAGCTGCAAACATGACACCCATCCAGGTCCGTGAGTTCCAGAGGCGGGCTATCAGGTACCAGTATATCCTGCTGGTAGAGTTGGGGTTCAGACGGATGGCCCGAAGATACTGGAATGAACGGCTTGATGATTCCCTCCCCTCCCTCCTCTTTCCTTGTTCTTATACTTAGTTTGCTTAGGGGGCTTAGTGTTAGGTTAGTATAGGCTGTTTGTTTAGTTAGTGTTAGTGGGTAGGGGTGGGGGGCCTGATTCTTTCTATTTTTACTTCTTAAGTGTGTGGGGGGGTGGGGGGATATGTTGAGGTTCTTGTGTGTTTACAAAAAAATGTAAAAATAAAAATAAAATAAATTAAAAAATATCAAAGAAATACAAAAAAATATATATTTGTTCAGGACAGTATAGTATGTGTTTAGGTTAGTATCTGTTGTCCTCCGTGTGTCCTGTCTCATTGAGGGGGTGGAGGGTTGATGTTTAGAACGTGTCGTTACATGTGATAAGTAAGTTTAGGTTAGGTTAGTTAGAGACAGTTGTGGGTAATGAGTAGTTAGGGTAGATTAGGGTAGGTAAGACTTTTCCCCGAGTTTCCTTTTCTGTGATTGCCGTTTAATAAATATATAGTGAACCCTTTACAGTATGTGTTAAATGCTTGTTGATCAGGGCCTTGGCATTAGTGTACATTAATTTTGTTCTATTACATTTGTGTCCTATGCTACGAACAAATCCCAACTGAGCTGTAAGATTCGCAGCTACCCCAGAGCCACTATGCAAAGATTCCACCATTCATTGCAACCACCGATCACAGTTAATATGGATCCCAAAGTGTTTTTGTCAATAAGTATGTTTTCAAAGTCACAAACAGTGCTTCCAGATTTGGTATTGGGGGAACTGTTTTAGGTGTGACTGCAGTGTGATGTTCAAGGACCCCCTTATAAGATGAGTTGTCGTAACCACTCTTGTAGTATCGTCTTCATGACTCACAGACATCATTTGTGACACTGTTCAGCATGATTACTTATTTGGATGTAAACTCAGACACCTTCATTCATGCAGTTTTTGGAGTGTTTGCTTAGATTTGTGTGCACTGTTATATGTGTTAGTATTGCATGGTGACAACATTTTGCTGCCACTATTTGATGACTTAGATATCCCTTGAGGAAGCATTATTCTGTCCAACACAGCATGATGGTGTATGGTTTCTCACTTCATCAGATATTACCCTCAGGAAGGGCAGAGTATGATGCAATCCTGGCCAGTGTGCAAATTTATCTGACTACATAATTTCAGGACAGTTGTATTGTCAAGCTATGTAATTTGACAGGAGTCACATTTAATGTATCTACTGCACAGTTGATGTTTCACATTACACAGAGACAAAGTGGTTATGCAAGTGCTATTTATTGAAATGTGCTGTAGTGCTATAAGTACATTGTCCATGATTGTAAGTCCATTATAGTGACATCTTACATTGTGATCCTACACAAGTGGTAAAGGAAAATGCTTTTGACATGCTGGGGTGATGTGTCAGACATTGCAGAGGGACAGGATTTGCCAATGAGTAAGTGAGAGACAATCACTGGGCAGGATGACAATATTAACAGTGGTTTGCAAAACAGTCATTGAGTAGAGTTGTTGTAAGACTGGCATGTTACAAAGCGCTGCACATTGGTAGTAGTTGGCCATGTGGCAGGGACTAGTGCTTCTGGGTACTTATCCGTGTGAAGGTGATCTGTTCCATGTCTTCATCTTCTGATATGTGTGTGGCCTTCTCTGTCCTTGGTGGTGGTGGTTGTGAAGGGGCAACACACACCTCAGTGTTAGAAGACGTGGAGTCAGGCATCCCGGTCACTGCTACCTGTGAAGGTCTTAAGGGCAGTACTGCTGCAAGGAGGATCTGCTGATTCTTAAGAATAGCAGCCACATCACGATGGTAGGCAGCCAGGTCAGCCCTGAGGGAATCATGATTGCATTTGTGCATGCAGTGGAAGGTTTGGGGTGCGAGGTGTTGTGGCAACTCCCTTACTGCAGTGGTGAATTCCTTGACAGTTTCTTGTAGTCCTTGCAGGATGGATGTTAGGGCTTGCATAGCTGCTGCCTGATCTGCAGATGACATCATGCACGAACGCACCCCCTCTAGGCTGGCTGCCATAGTTTGCATCCCCACCCGCTCCTCCTTGGCCAGCTCCTGCTGTACTCCAACTACAGTTCTCTCAAAGCTGCTGCCTGTGTCGTCTGAGTCCTCAGCTGTATTGGAGCTGGCAGGTCTTACAATTGGGGTGGAGGGTGGATCCTCTGCGATGGTTGCTTGTTCTGTGCCCCTCCTGGTGACTGAATGTGGGGTTTAGAGGGTTCCAAGGACATCTTGGATGGTCATTCCAGAGGAATGTTTGTCAGTTCGTCATCCATGTCATCAGGGGATTCCAGGACAGGCATATCCGCAGGAGATCCATCGTCCTCTGAAATGAAATGGGGTACAATTAGCGTGTGTGTGTTGTGGCATTTGTGATGTGACATGCCTGCATTGTGATGATTTCACATTGTGATCTTGTTTCCTGTTCATTGCTCCAGTCTTTCAGATGGGCATTCTCCCAGGCCTATGGCCCACCTGCATGTCACATGTATAGTATTAAGTTATTGGACTTGTCAGCATCATCTCCTCTAGTATTTTTTAGGCCAAATAGTGAATTGCCACCTTTTTCGTCCTACTCAGGCCTCCGTCTATTTCCATTCTCATGGTGAGAACTTTCACTGGCTGTGGGTGCTCTGATGGCACTGGCACCACACTTAACAATCTGGACCTGCCCCAGTCTCTGATCTTTCACATCCACTTATATGTAGCTGACATGTAGCGTATCCTATGCATAGCATTGTTATGGCACGATGTGGATGTTGGCATTGGTAATGTGTATAGCTGATGTTAGGGAATGTGTGTTACATTGGATTGCCCTGATAGTCGTAGCAGTGTCCCTTTTCCTCCTCTGACTGTGCAGGTGTATGTCATGACCAGTTACATGTGTCTTTTCCTCAATGCTGTTGTCAGAGCAGTATGACATTTGGGATGTTGCATTGTGACCCAGGCACAGGATGGACCCTGACATATGCAGCATGGGTGTGACCTTAGTGCTATGTAGCTCCTAATGTCGATGACATTGGCTGATGTTTGCATCAACTATGGTCTTTCACATTTGACAGGACTGGAGCCTTTGTCTTGTTTCAGGGGATTATTGAAGTTGTCATCCTCAACCCTCTAATTTAGGTGTGTATGATCCATGGGGATGTTACTGCCATTGGCTACTTGAGCTGCACACAGAGCGGAGGTGGTAGTGGCAACTGTTGTCACTGTTACATTCCAGTTGTCGGTATGACTAGAGGTTGTTAATTGGGTCATAGTTATTGTAGGGGGCATAGTGGCTGACGTGTGCCAGGATGTCAGTTTGACGTTGTGCCCTTCCCTCCTGGCGTGGCTTTACCGTTGCTCCATCGTTGGCATGGCAGCATGCCCCCATGGGACTGTTGTTGGTGTAGTGTTATGGTGTGCCCCAGCTTCTCTCTGTGCAGGCCATGCCCCCATGCCATACCCCTTTACCCATGTCACTCCATGTATATGATGACTTCCATGCATTTTGTGATCCGTATACCCCCCTGCTTACAGTTGACATTAGCGCATTATAATTCCCCATGCAACTTACCGTGCATGTGTGTTGTCTCCTGGTAGTCTGCGCTGTCCTGTCCTTGAATCCCTGTGACGATCTCCTCAGGGATGACGGCTGCAACCATCTCCTCCATGTGGTCCAGGGCCTCCTGGTGTGCTGGACTCCCACCTCCAGTCTGCAGTGCTGCCTACCTGTTCCTGGCCATCTTTTCCTTGGTCCTGCGCTTGCAGTTATGCCAGCGTTTCTTGCACTCGATGACTGATCTGCATACTTCTGCCACACTGTTAATCTTGTCAACAATTTGTTGCCATATTGCCTCTCTCCTACTGATTGGCAACTTTGAGGTGACAAACGGTGCTGGTGTTCCATCACCTCTTTAACCAGAGTGTCCTGCTCCTCTGCACTGAAGCGACACTTTCTTTTCTTCTTCAAACTGTCCTGGTTCTTGTGTGGGTCCTCCTGACTGGTTCCTGGTCTGTTGTCATCTTCCTGTGGTCTGTACAGGCATCTGGGATCCATTTTGGCTCTCCTCTGCTGAAATCACTGTGTTCGCAGGTCATAAATCGACCCACAGTCATTTCCGCTGCGTTAACGTTGTTTTGCTTTATGACTTGAAGCTGCGTGTGCATAAAAAAATGACTTACACCTGTGGTTTGCGCCGCCGTGCGTCAAAGTATAAATTTGACGCCCGCACCGCGCACCGAAATGTCGTTAGCCGAAGTAATATTTTTTACGCAAAACTGCGCTGGTGCGGTTTTACGTCAAAAAGTATAAATATGGGCCTTAGTGTTTTCTTACACTCCCAGCGACCCTCTACACACTACACTAGGCCTGGCGTCCATTCGTGGTTCGCATTCCACTTTTGGAGTATATGGTTTGTGTTGCCCCTACGCCTATTCCTCCCTATTGCATTCTATTGTGTTCTACATTGTTTGCACTACTTTTCTAACTATTACTTGCCTGACTTTGGTTTGTGTGTGTATATTGTGTGTATATTCCTTACCTCCTAAGGGAGTATCTGAGATACCTTTGGCATATTGTCACTAAAATAAATTACCTTTATTTTTAGTAACTCTGAGTATTGTGTTTTCTTATGATATAGTGTTATATGATATAAGTGGTATAGTCGGAGCTTTGCATGTCTCCTAAGTTCAGCCTAAAATGCTCTTCTATAGCTACCTCTATCAGCCTAAGCTGCTAGAACACCTCTAATCTACTAATAAGGGATAACTGGACCTGGCACAAGGTGTAAGTACCACAAGGTACCCACTACAAGCCAGGCCAGCCTCCTACATTGGTGGCAGCAGTGGGATAAGTACTTGTAATTGCTTTACCACTTTGTCATTGGTGCTTTTCATGAGAAAAACATATACCAAATACTTAAATATATACACATTGAACAGTTTAACTCCTCTGCTCTAAAACCTTCTACAAAGTTACTGAAAAGTTCTGAAAACTTTTTAAAGTTTTCAAAAAGTTTGAAAAAGTTTTTTTTCTCTGTATTTTCAAAAGTTCTAAAACTTTTTCTCTCTCTTTCCTAAACCTTTTATATCATGTCTGCAGGAGAGCTCACTCTCAAAATTGTTCGAGCAACCTATGAGAGTTTAAACTTTAAAGGTTTGAGGGGTCTCTGCATTGAAAGAGGTTTAAGCAGTGGCAAGAATCCTACCAAAGACTTTCTCTTCAACCTTCTCCTAGAAAATTACCAGAGCCTGTTTGGCCCATCCCAGGAACAGGAGGTAGGAAGAAAGGGTACCCAGTCAGTCTTAGAGGAGTTCCCTGAAGAGATTGGGGAGAGTTCTTCCAAAGACCTGCCACCTAGCAGGCCACCTAGTGACACTGGTAGTGGGAGGGGGTCACACATTAGTAGGGCACCTTTCACTCCTAAAGGCCAGGTTACTAGGGTCCAGCCAGTTGGGGACAGGTCTCTCTCCAATTCCCAAATTCCCTCTGTATCTCACCATTCCCAAGCCTCCCACCCTGAGGATAACCTAATGGAAATGGAACTCAGAAAGCTGAGGCTGGAAGAGGCCAGGCTGAAGCTTAAACAGCAGCACCTGGCCTTAGACAGGGAATCTCTGGGTGTAGAGAGGAAAAGGCAGAGATTGGGGTTAGTTCCCCATGGTGGCAGCAGCAGTGTTTTTGATAGTAATCCTGTTAGAGAGCAAGATTCCAGAAACCTGCATAAGATAGTCCCCCCTTACAAGGAGGGGGATGGCATTAACAAGTGGTTTGCTGCACTTGAGAGGGCCTGTATTGTACAGTGGATCCCTCAAAGGCAGTGGGCTGCTATCTTGTGGCTATCTTTCACTGGTAAGGGTAGGGATAGGCTCCTTAAATTCAGAGAAAGTGATGCTAATAACTACAAAGTTTTGAAGGATGCACTCTTGGATGGATTTGGCCTAACCACTGAACAATACAGGATTAAGTTCAGAGACACCAGAAAAGAGTCCTCTCAAGACTGGACAGACTTTGTAGACTGTTCAGTGAAGGCCTTGGAGGGTTGGTTACATGGCAGTAAGGTGACTGACTATGAGAGCCTGTATAATCTGATCCTGAGAGAGCATATTCTTAACAATTGTGTGTCTGATTTGTTGCACCAGTACTTGTTAGACTCAGATCTGACCTCTCCCCAAGAACTGAGAAAGAAGGCAAACAAATGGGTCAGAACAAGAGTGAACAGAAAAGTTCATACAGGGGGTGACAATGATGGCAAGAAGAAGGATGGTAAGTCTTCTGACAAGGGTGGGGACAAAGATAAAAAACATTCTGAGTCTTCATCAGGCCCACAAAAATCATCTGAGGGTGGTGGGTCCAAATCCTCTTCTAACAATCAGAAACAGCCTTGGTGTTATTTATGTAAAGTAAAAGGCCATTGGCCAAGTGATTCCACTTGTCCAAAGAAAAACATCAAACCTCCCACCACCACAACCCCAACTGCAGCCTCTAGGGCACCTAGTAATAGCAGTGGTGGTGGGAAGTTTACTACAAAAGCCAATCCAAGGGTGTAGCTGGGCTCACTATTGGCAGTGTAGTTGGGGTTGGTCTTGTCAGGGAGACCACAGAGGCTGTTTTAGTCTCTGATGGTGGCATTGACTTTGCCACCTTGGTTGCTTGTCTCCTTAATATGGGTAAGTACAAGCAACTACCCCTAATCAACGGTGTTGAGGTTGAGGCCTACACGGACACAGGAGCCAGTGTAACTATGGTGATAGAGAAACTGGTTCACCCTGATCAACACCTACTTGGTCAGCAGTACCAAGTGACTGATGCTCATTATAACACACTTAGCCACCCCATGGCTGTTGTGAATCTCAACTGGGGGGGGGGGGGGGGTTACTGGTCCAAAGAAAGTTGTGGTAGTCACTGAGTTACCTGTAAATTGCTTACTAGGTAATTATTTGGAGACATCATTTTGGGCTGAAGTGGAGTTGGAGGCTCATGCAGCAATGCTGGGCATTCCTGGGCATATTTTTGCTTTGACAAGGGCTCAGGCCAAAAAGAAAAAAGAACAGGGAAACTTGGATCCTGGAACAATAGACCAAGTGCTCCCAAAAGCTAGGGGTAGAAAAGGTAAATCCTTGCCCACTATCCCTCCCTCTCCAGAAGATTCCCCTTTTGAGGAAGAGGAATCCTCTCCCTGTGCAGAAACTACACCAGATGAGCTGGCAGTAGACACTGCTGAGCTTTTGGGTGCAGGGGGGGCTGCTAAGGAAGAGCTGAGTGTGGCACAGCAGACCTGTCCCACACTAGAGGGTTTAAGGCAGCAAGCTGTCAAGCAGCAGAATAAGAATGTCAGTGATAGCCATAAGGTGTATTGGGAAGACAACCTCTTGTATACTGAGTCAAGGGACCCTAAACCTGGAGCTGCCAGGAGATTGGTCATTCCTTTGCAATACAGAGAGTTTCTTCTTACCTCGGCACATGACATTCCATTGGCTGGGCATTTGGGCCAAAGTAAAACTTGGGACAGACTTGTTCTCCTGTTTCACTGGCCCCATATTTCAGAGGACACTACAGAGTTTTGTCGCTCTTGTGTGACCTGCCAAGCCAGTGGTAAGACTGGTGGCACTCCAAAGGCCCCCTTAATTCCACTTCCAGTGGTTGGGGTGACCTTTGAAAGGGTAGGGGTTGACATACTTGGCCCCCTTGACCCTCCAACAGCTTCAGGCAATAGATTTATCCGAGTGGTGGTGGACCATGCCACTAGGTACCCTGAAACCATCCCCTTAAGGACCACTACAGCTCCTGCAGTGGCAAAGGCCCTCCTGGGAATCTTTTCCAGAGTGGGTTTCCCTAAGGAAGTGGTGTCAGACAGAGGTAGTAACTTTATGTCTGCATACCTCAAAGCAATGTGGAAGGAATGTGGTGTAACTTACAAGTTCATTACTCCTTATCATCCACAAACAAATATTCTGGTTGAGAGGCTTCATAAAACTCTCAAAGGTGTGATAATGGGACTCCCTGAAACACTCAGAAGGAGATGGGATGTCCTGTTACCTTGCCTCCTTTTTGCTTACAGGGAGGTACCCCAAAAAGGAGTGGGCTTTAGCCCCTTTGAACTACTCTTTGCACATCCTGTGAGAGATCCCCTTGCTCTTGTTAAGGAGGGTTGGGAACAACCTTTATAAGCTCCTAAACAGGAAATTGTGGACTATGTGCTTGGCCTAAGATCTCGAATGGCTGAGTACGTGAAAAAGGCCAGTAAAAACCTTCAGGCCAGCTAGTAGCTGCAAATGCAATGGCATGACCAGAAGGCTGTCCTGACTCAGTACCACCCATGACAGAAGGTGTGGGTATTGGATCCTGTAGCCCCAAGAGCACTCCAAGACAAATGGAGTGGACCCCATTTAATTGTTGAAAAAAGAGTGAGGTTACCTATTTGGTAGACCTTGGCACTGCCAGGAGTCCCCTTAGGATGTTCCCTGTCAATCGCCTGAAACCCTGCTATGACAGGGCTGATCTCACCCTGCTCATGGCAACTGATGAGGGACAGGAAGAAGAGAGTGACCCTCTCCCTGATCTCTTCGCCACCACTGATGCTGATGGCTTTGTGGAGGGAGTAGTGCTTGCAGATTGTCTTACTGCTGAGCAGAAAGATAACTGTATACATCTTTTAAGTCAATTTTCTGAACTCTTCTCACTGATACCAGGTACCACTACTTGGTGTGAGCATACAATTGATACAGGAGACAGTTTACCTGTCAAAAGTAAGATTTAAAGGCAGCCCGACCATGTCAGGGACTGCATTAAACAAGAGGTTCAGAAAATGCTAGACTTAGGAGTGATTGAGCCTTCAGAAAACCCATGGGCTAGCCCAGTGGTGATTGCCCCTAAATCTCACAGTAAAGATGGAAAAAGAGAGATGAGGTTTTGTGTTGACTATAGGGGGCTCAACCAAGTAACCAAAACAGATGTTCACCCTATACCCAGGGCAGATGAGCTCATAGATACACTGGCTTCTGCCAAGTATCTAAGCACTTTTAATCTAACTGCAGGGTATTGGCAGATTAGGTTATCAGAAGATGCTAAACCAAAGACTGCATTTTCAACTATTTGAGGGTACTATCAATTTACTGTAATGCCCTTTGGTCTGAAAAATGCACCTGCCACTTTTCAAAGGTTGGTGAACACAGTCCTGCAAGGGTTGGAAGCTTTTGGTGCAGCATATCTAGGTAATATATCTGTCTTTAGCTCCTGGGATGATCACCTGGTCCACCTGTGGAAAGTTTTGGAGGCCCTGCAAAAGGCAGGCCTCACTACAAGGCCTCAAAGTGCCAGATAGGGTAGGGGAAAGTGGTTTATCTGGGCCACCTGGTAGGTGGGGAACAGATTGCACCACTGCAGGGGAAGATCCAGACCATTATGGAGCGGGCTCCCCCTACAACTCAAACCCAGGTGAGAGCCTTTTTAGGCCTCACATGGTACTACAGGAGATTCATCAAGAATTATGGCTCCATAGCAGCCCCTCTTAATGGTCTCACTAGTAAGAAAATGCCTAAAAAGGTATTGGGGACAGCTAGCTGTCAAAAAGCTTTTGATGAGCTCAAACAGGCCATGTGCTCTGCACCTGTCCTAAAAAGCCCTTGCTACTCCAAGAAATTCATAGTCCAGACTGATGCTTCTGAATTAGGAGTTAGGGAAGTGCTATCACAGCTGAATACTGAGGGCCAGGATCATCCTGTTGCTTTTATCAGCAGGAGGTTGACCCCTAGAGAAAAGCGTTGGTTTGCCATAGAGAGGGAGGCCTTTGCTGTGGTCTGGGCACAGAAAAATTTGAAACCATACCTGTTTGGCACTCACTTTATTGGTCAGACAGACCACAAACCTCTACTTTGGCTATAACAAATGAAAGGTGAAAACCCAAAATTGTTGAGGTGGTCCATATCCCTACAGGGAATGGACTATACAGTGGAACATAGACCTGGGAGTACCCACTCCAATGCAGATGGACTCTTCAGATATTTCCACTTAGACAATGAAGACTCATCTGGGCAAGGTTAGCCTTAGTGTCCCTCGTTTGGGGGGGTTGTGTAGGAAAGTACCATCTTGCCTGGCATGTTACCCCCATTTTTACTGTATGTATGTTTGTTTTTGCCTATGTGTCACGGGGATCCTTCTAGTTAGGTCCCTAGTGCTCATAAAGTATGCCCTGTATGTGTTCCCTGTGTGGTGAGTAACTGTATCACTCAGGCTCTGCTAACCAGGACCTCAGTGTTTATGCTCTCTCTGCTTTTAAAATTGTCACTGCAGGCTAGTGACTAATTTTACCAATTCTCATTGGCACACTGGAACACCCTTATAATTCCCTTGTATATGGTACCTAGGTACCCAGGGTATTGGGGTTCCAGGAGATCCCTATGGGCTGCAGCATTTCTTTTGCCACCCATAGGGAGCTCAGACAATTCTTACACAGGACTGCCACTGCAGCCTAAGTGAAATAACATCCACGTTATTTCACAGCCATTTTACACTGCACTTAAGTAACCTATAAGTCACCTATATGTCTAACCTTCACTTGGTGAAGGTTAGGTGCAAAGTTACTTAGTGTGTGGGCACCCTGGCACTAGCCAATGTGCCCCCACATTGTTCAGGGCAAATTCCCTGGACTTTGTGAGTGCGGGGACGCCATTACACACGTGCACTACATATAGGTCAATACCTATATGTAGCGTTACCATGGTAACTCCGAACATGGCCATGTAACATGTCTAGGATCCTGGAATTGTCACCCCAATACCATTCTGATATTGGGGGGACAATTCCATGCATCCCTTGGTCTCCAGCATAGAGCCCGGGTACTGCCAAACTAACTTTCCGGGGTCTCCACTGCAGCTACCGCTGCTGCCAACAACTCAGACAGGTTTCTGCCCCCCTGGGGCCTGGGAAGCCTGGTCCCAGGAAGGCAGAACAAATGATTTCCTCTGGGAGAGTGTGTTACACCCTCTCCCTTTAGAAATAGGTGTGAAGGGCCTGGGAGGAGTAGCCTATCCTGGCCTCTGGAAATGCTTCGAAGGGCACTGATGGTGCCCTCCTTGCATAAGCCAGTCTACACCGGTTCAGGGATCCCCCCAGCCCTGCTCTTGCGTGAAACTGGACAAAGGAAAGAGGAGTGACCACTCCCCTGACCAGCACCTCCCAGGGGAGGTGCCCAGATCTCCTCCAGTGTGTCCCAGACCTCTGCCATCTTGGATACAGAGGTGTGAGGGCACAATGGACAGCTCTGAGTGGCCAGTGCCAGCAGGTGATGTCAGAGACCCTCCTGATAGGTGCTTACCTTTCTCTGTAGCCAATCCTCCTCTGAGGGCTATTTAGGATCTCTCCTGTGGGCATCTCACCAGATAACTAATGCAAGAACTCACCAGAGTTCCTCTGCGCTTCCCTCTTCGACTTCTGCCAAGGATCAACCGCCGACTGCTCCAGGACGCCTGCATAACCACAACAAAGTAGCAAGAAGACTACCAGCAACATTGTAGCGCCTCATCCTGCCAGCTTTCTCGTCTGTTTCCTGGTGGTGCATGCTCTGAGGGCTGTCTGCATTCACCCTGCACTGGAAGCCAAGAATAAATTTCCTGTGGGTCAATGAAATCTTCCACCTGCTAACGCAGGCACCAAACTTCTGCATCACCGGTCCTCTGGGTCCCCTCTCATCCTGACGAGCATGGTCCCTGGAACATAGGAGCTGAATCCAAGTGTCTTCGACAGTCCAGTGGCTCCTTCTGTCCAAATTTGGTGGAGGTAAGTCCTTGCCTCCCCACGTCCGACAGTAATCCTGTGTACTGCATGAACTGCAACTGCTCAGGCTTCTCTGCAGTTTTGCAAGACTTCCTTTGTGCCAGCCTAGCCACTCGCTGAGTTGGACTCTGACGTTGTGGGACCCTCTTTTGTGACTCTGAGTCCACCGTTGTCCTCAGATCTTCTAAATGCCTGACCAGGTGCTTCTGCGGGTGCTGCCTGCTTCTGTGTGGGCTCTCTGTATTGCTGAGTGCCCTCTCTGTCTCCTCCTCCAAGGGACGACCTGCTGGTCCTTCCTGGGCCCTAGCAGCACCCAAAATCCTCAACCGCAACTCTTGCAGCTAGCAAGGCTTATTTGCATTCTTTCTACGTAGAAACAACTCTGTGTCCTGCAGCACGCCGTGGGACATCTTCTGACCAAAAGGAGAAGTTCCTGGCGCCTTCCGTTGTTGCAGAATCTTTGGCTTATTCCACCCAAAGGCAGCCCTTTTGCACTTTCATCCGTGGTTTAGTGGGCTCCTGCCCCCCCGGACACTTGCATGACTCTTGGATTTGGTCAACTTCCTTTACAGGTCCTCAGGTCCAGGAATCCGTCTTCAGTGTTTTGCAGTCAGTTGTTGTCCTTGCAGATCCAATATCTAGACTTTACTGTCTTTCTGGGGTAGTAGGGTAACTTTACTCCTACTTTTCAGGGACTTGGGGTGGGGTATCTTGGACACCCTTAGTGTTTTCTTACACTCCCAACGACCCTCTACACACTACACTAGGCCTGGGGTCCATTCGTGGTTCGCATTCCACTTTTGGAGTATATGGTTTGTGTTGCCCCTATGCCTATTTCACCCTATTGCATTCTATTGTGTTCTACATTGTTTGTACTACTTTTGTAAGTGTTTTACTCACCTGACTTTGGTTTGTGTGTGTATATTTTGTGTATATTACTTACCTCCTAAGGGAGAATATCCTCTGAGATACTTTTGGCATATTGTCACTAAAATAAAGTACCTTTATTTTTAGAAACACTGAGTATTGTGTTTTCTTATGATATAGTGCTGTATGATATCTGTGGTATAGTAGGAGCTTTGCATGTCTCCTAGTTTAGCCTAAGCTGCTCTGCTATAGCTACCTCTATCAGCCTAAGCTGCTAGAACACCTCTAATCTACTAATAAGGGATAACTGTACCTGGCAAAAGGTGAAAGTACCACAAGGTACCCACTATAAGCCAGGCCAGCCTCCTACACACCCTACCCCCACACACCTGTGCCTTTTCCACAGTGTTCCCTCTCACACTTGTTCCTGTACCATCATTGTCAGAGATGTTGTGTTACAACTCAGGATCCTAGACTGGGGGCACAAGATGGTTGTTACTGTTCCAGGGGCACAGGTTGGGGGGCTCGTGGTTACCTGTGATGTTGAGGCAAATAGGCTGGGAAGTGTTGATGTGGCCACAGTGAGATTCATTGGTGGTGTCTGACTAGGTTCCCCAGATGGGCCAGAACCGTCCTCCACATCCAGATGTCCAGAAGCGTTGTCATCACTGAGGGCTTCATCCAGAGGTAGTGGCAAGTCTCTTCAGTGGCCTCTCTCTGGCCATTGGCAGCATGACCTGTTGATGTGAAATATACAATGTTACTGGCTGTATTGTGACATCTACCTCCAATCATTTACAGTGACATTTCACATAGACCCTGTACATAGTCATCTAGCATGTAAACATATTGTGACAGGTACACATGGTAATTTTTGTTTTGACATGATATTTGTTGAGCATGCCAGCTCTCATTGACTGTCACAGGTGCTGAGACGTGCAATGCATTGTCCCTTGGAGGGATGGCATAGGAGTGTCAACTTGCCACCAGTGCAGGCCAAACAGTGGATAGGCAAGTTTAGTATTTGGCCATTTTGAGGACTAGTAGAATGTGATATGGGCATGCCGAGGAGTTTGTAGTATATGTGGCATCATTAATCTTGTAGTTAGTGCAGTGTTGATGTGTGATATTTGGAAGAACAGTACCTCCTGGGAGTCAGAGCCATGTCACTGTTTCCACAACACAAACTTGACAATTTACATTGTCCAAGATGTGTAGAGTTCATTTGGGTCTTCTCTACTGATTGGTTTGGACAAGTGAACACTGATTTTGGAGTATGTGGGACATGGCCAATTGGGATTAGCTTTCCTGTCAGTCTCACTTCTTCCCAGCATTTCTCAAATGGTATCCACCCAGGTGAGTACACATCGATTGAGATTTCACAGACGTCTATTTATGCATATGGACCCTGAGCTTGTGTCTGGAGTGCGAGCTACATAGGCTCCTGTCCTCAGCAGTCCTGTCACTCCTTCTACTATACACACTATACAAACGGTATCCACACACCTCAGTAACTTGATATTGAGAGGTGGAAAACTCTTTGATTGTATGTACACTGTTCTGGTGTTTGTAGTCATAGTAACAGTGCCTTGTGTGAGTTGCAGTCAGGTAATTCTAAGTACTTGACATACCTGACAAATGTCATCCCCCAAGGTGAGTACACTGTATTTGTGAGTTGACATACAGGGGTATTTGGACAAGGGTACAACGTGTTGGTGTTTGGAGTTACAGAAACAGTGCCTGATGGGAGATGCAGTCTTGTCAGCCCCTGTAGTGTTCACACTATACATATGTGAACACTACAGGTGAGTAGACTTCATTTGAGACTTGCCAGACACGGGTTTTTGTTGCAGTGACGGCTGGGCTGGTGGTTGGATTCACAGACACAGGGACTTCCTGACCTTTGCAGTCCTGTCAGTCCCTGTCGTACACACACAATCAAATGTTGTACCCCCAGGTGAGTAGACTTCTTGTAACATGCAAGACAAGGGCATTTACAACAGTGAACACTGGGATGGTGTTTAGAGTTACAGAAACAGTGCCTGCTGGGATTTGCAGGCTTGTCAGTCCCTGTAGTGCACACACTATACATATGTGAACCCCCCAGGTGAGTAGACTTCATTTGAAACTTGCCAGACAAGCGTATTTGTTGCATTGAACACTGGGCTGGTGGCTGGAATCACAGACACAGGGTCTTCCTGGACTTTGCAGTCCTGTCAGTCCCTGTAGTAAACACCCTACAAATATTGTTCACCCAGTTGAATAAACTTCATTTGAGACTTTCCAGACAAGGGTATTTGTTGCAGTGAATATTGTGCTGGTGTTTGGAGTTACAGAAACAGTGCCTCCTCGGAGATGCCATTTTGTCAGTCCCTGTAGTAAACACACTACACATACGTGAACCCCCAGGTAAGTAGAATTCATTTGAGAAATTACTGGTATTTGGACATGAGAACATTTGGACATGAGAACACTATGCTGGTGTTTGGAGTTACAGTAACAGTGCCTCTTGGGATTTGCAGTCCTGTCACCCCTGTACTATGCACTGTATACATAAAGATAAACCCCAGGTGGGTACGTTTCGATTGGGAGTTCACATGCAGGAGTATTTTGAGGGGAGGACACTGGGCTGATGAGCAGGGTAAAAATAAATTAGGGAAAAGTTGATCTATGGGCATGCAAGACATAGCATGTTTGTGATTTCTTTTATGTTGTGACTTACCAGACTCCACTCCCCTAAGTATTTCTGTCAAGCACTCAGATGCAGGATGGCCAAGAACTTCTCCCAGGGAAAGAGATATAATGGGGCACTGGGAGGGCCACCACCACCCTTCTTGGACTGCAGCTGGTGATTGGAGGCCACCTCTTCCTGATGTCCTCCTCTGTTGATGATCCTCTCCCATATTTCCATTTTCCTAATGAGAGGAGTATGCTGGACTTGTGCTCCAAATAATTGTTGCTCTGCCCTTATGATTTCATTCATCATGACTCTTAGCTCGTCTTCAGATAAAACAATAATTTTTGGAACGTGACATGGTGAAACTGAAAAAAACAGGGGAAAGTGACTGGCTAAAGAGGGGAAGGGCAATAGGGCGTGAAAAGTGTCTGCAGGGTGTTCAATGTGATGGTGGAATAAGTGGTGAAAATCTATGTACTCTACAAAAAAAAGGTGCTCAGCCTTCCTTGTCTTGCAATGCAAATGCAAAGGATTGTGCTGTGTGAAGGGGTGTCTTTTATAGCTTCTTTTGCATGTGTGCAAGTGTGGCAATGTGTGTCAGCTGTGCTGTTTTCAAATCTATCCAATGTCTGATTGTGTATTACTTTGATGATCGCAGACCGCCATTGACTAGCCGCCATGGGTGCCCGCAACTGTGACTGTGAACTTGTAATGCGGCCAGTGGTTGGTAGCTGTGTTGATGGGGTGGGGGTCTGCCTTTTTTGGTTGGCAGTCAGTGTTACCACCTGTTTAACTCATAATACGGCTGTCTGTAAGACCGACAACATGGCGGTCTTTATAGGTCTGCCCACATGGTTGTCTGGAGGTCGGACTGCCAGCCTCATAATCAGGCCCTTAGGAGCTATATTCACCTTAAAACTTTGAAATTGCATACTTTCAGTTGTACTGATTGAATATTTGTATTTTAGATCACAAATAGTTTATTTCACTCTGTGATTTTTTTCCTGTGTTATTTTCACTTTATTACTGTTTGAGTGCTTCATAAATACTTGATACATTGCCTCTGAGTTAAGCATCACTGCTTTTGGGCCAAGCAACCAGAAGGTTAAGTACAGGTTAATTTACAGTTTGCTTGTGTTTCACCTGGAAGGGATTGTAGCTGTTGCTTGGGAAGGGCTCACACCTCCTCAATCAGCAACTCAAGTTCTCATATGTATCATGTGACTCCATGTCGTCAGTGATTTGACAAAATAGCTGATAAAATTGTATTGCAGAAATATTGTGTCAAGAATATCAAGATTACATGTACATAGCATACAAGAATATTGTTTGTAAAATGGTTGATTTTAGTGTTATTTTTCATATTGATGTAAAATATATTGGTGAAGTAAATACCGTTGGAAAAATATTGTTTTTTATTGTTAAATAGTACGTAATGTATTTTATGTTTATAATGTTTTAATCTTTGTTTTCATTTTAGAATGTTTTTACATATTTATTTTTTCAAATTTGTATTTTAGTTGTTACTGCATTCTTTTTAGTAGCAGGGTGTTGGGTGAATAAGGGATAAGGGTGGGGAGGTTAATAAAAAAATATATTTTAATTTTAAAATTTAAATTAATAATTTTGAATATATACAATTATTAATTTGTAAAATGTATTTTAAATATTACATTGTTACATTATTGTTTAGAATTAATATTAATTGGGATATATGTTAAAGTTTGTTATAATAAGAATTTAATACTTCAAAAAATGAAATATTATTTACAGTTGTATTTTACATTTGAATTTATTTAGATATTTAAATTACAAATAATACTATTTTTACTTTTTTTTACAAAATTCTTAGAAATGGATTGCACATTTAAAAAACAAATTGAAAAAACATAAAAATGTAAAAATGTAATACATTTTTGTGAGCAATCATTTATAAAATGTTGTTATTTGAAACAATGTACTTGTAGCATTTTAAAATTTAATAATGCTAGAAAAGGTTATTTGAAATTGTGAAAATGTTATTACTAAATAAAATATATATTTTATTTTTTAAAAACATAGGGGGTCATTCTGACCTCGGCGGTAATTACCGCCATGGCGGAGGTTGGCGGTAGCACCGCCAACAGGCCGGCGGTGCTCCGCCGGGCATTCTGAATGCGGCGGTACAGCCGCGGCCCGAAGCGGAAAGCCGGCGGTGTACCGCCGACTTTCCGCTGCCCGTCAGAATCCTCCATGGCGGCGGAGCGCGCTCCGCCGCCATGGGGATTCTGACATCCCCTACCGCCATCCTGTTCATGGCGGTTCTCCCGCCAGGAACAGGATGGCGGTAGGGGGTGCCGCGGGGCCCCTGGGGGCCCCTGCCGTGCCCATGCCAATGGCATGGGCACGGCAGGGGCCCCCGTAAGAGGGCCCCACAATGTATTTCAGTGTCTGCCTAGCAGACACTGAAATACGCGACGGGTGCAACTGCACCCGTCGCACCTTCCCACTCCGCCGGCTCAATTCTGAGCCGGCATCCTACTGGGAAGGTTGATTTGCCCTGGGCTGGCGGGCGGTCTTTTGGCGGCCGCCCGCCAGCCCAGGGCAAATCTCAGAATCACCGCCGCGGTCTTTTGACCGCGGTGCAGTGTTCTGACGGCGGTACCTTGGCGGACGGCCTCCGCCGTCCGCCAAGGTCAGAATGACCCCCATAATGTTATATAAATCTTTGTAGTTTAAATTAGTGTGTTATAATATGCCAGTTTTTAAAAATATTACAGTTTACTAAAGTATGATAATGTGTAGTATTAATTGTGCATTTTGTATTTTTTTAATATAATATTCTAGGTAAAAGTTTTATTTTGAACTGGATTAAAAATATTTGCAGCTTTTAGTTTTTTACACCTTTCCCAAGTTTGTTTAGCTTAGAGGGGGAATAGTAAATGTCATCCCTTTAGTGTTCAACCCCTTCCCAAAAAAATTTCAGATTAGTGTAGGAATAGTAAATGTCGCCTCTTTAGTGCCCAACACCTTCCAGACAGAATCGTCAATGTCACACCGTAAGTGTCCAACACCTTTCCCAAATTGGTTTAGATTGGAGTTGAAATATTAAATGTCACCCGTTAGTGTCCACCACCTTCCCTGAGTTGGTTTATATTGAAGTGGCAATAGTAAATATCAACCCTTAAGTGCCCAACGCCTTCCCCAAATTGGCTTAGATTGGAGTTGGAAGCGTCCAAAACCTTCCCCAAGTTGGTTTAGATTGGAGTGGGATTAGTAAATGTCACCCGATTGGTTGCCAATGTCTTCCCCAGATTGGTTTGAACTGGAGTGGGAGTAGTAAATGTTACCACTGAAGGGCCACATTTATACTTTTTGATGCAAAACTGCACTGACGCAGTTTTGCGTCAAAGCTTTTACCGCTGGCTAACGCCATTTATTTGCACCGATCGGGCATCAAATTTATACTTTGAAGCACAGTGACGCAAACCACTGGTGTGAGTAATTCTTTTTTACTCAAACCAATGCGTCACGCTGCAAACTGGATACGTGCTGTTTTTTGACGCAATAGCATCAAAAAGCAGCGCAAACACTGCAAAATGTGCTAAGGAGAGCCAAAATGGATCCCAGATGCTTGCTCAGACCCCAGGAAGATGACAACAGACCAGGAACGAGCCAGGAGGACCCACACAAGACCCAGGAGAGGGAGAATAAGAAAATAAAGTGTCACTTCAGTGCAGAGGAGTAGGAAATTCTGGTGAAAGAGGTGTCGAACACCAGCACCAACTTTTGTCACCTTAAAGTTGCCAATTAGTAGGAGAGAGGCAATTTGGCAACAAATTGTTGACAAGATAAACAGTGTGGCAGAAGTACGGAGAACAATTATTGAGTGCAAGAAACGCTGGCATGACTGCAAGCGCAGGACCAAGGAAAAGATGGTAAGGAACAGGAAGACAGCACTGCAGACTGGAGGTGGGAGTCCAGCACTGCAGGAGCCCCTGGACCACATGGAGGAGATGGTGGCAGCCGTCATCCCTGAGGAGATCGTCACAGGGATTCAAGGACAGGACAGTGCAGACTACCAGGAGACAACACAGATGCAGGGTAAGTCGCATGGGGAATTATAATGCACAAATGTGAACTGCAAGCAGGGGGGACATATCTACTACACAGTGCATGTCAGCCATGATATTCAGGGAGTGGAATGGGTAAAGGGGCATGGCACAGGGGCATGGGCTGTGCAGGGTAAACCTGGGGCACGGTACTACACTACACCAACAACCTTTGCATGGGGGTATGCTGCCATGCCAAGGATGTTGGAACGGTAAAGCCAGTCCAGGAGGGTAGAGTACAACGTAAAACTGGCCTGCTGTCACACATCAGCTGGTATTCTCCCTACATGAACTAGGGTTCAATTAACAGTCCCAGGCCATATCAGCAAGTGGAATTTAACATTGACAACAGTTGCCACTCCCACCTCTGCTGTGTGTGTAGGTCAAGTAGCTAATGGCATTAATGTCCCCATGGATCAAACACACCCAAATTAGAGGGTTCAGGATAACAACTTTGTCAAGCCCCTGTAATCAATACAAATGTTCCAATCCTGTCAAATGTGATTCTCCATTGTAGCTACAAACATTAGCCATTGTCATAAACATTATGAGGTACACAGCACTAATTTCATACCCATGCTGCATATGTCAGGGTCCACCTTGTGCCTGGGTCACAATAGCTGCAATGACACCATGCAACATCCCAAATGTCATACTGCTCAGACATCAGCATTGAGAGTGAGGACATATGTCACCGGCTAGTGAAATTCACCCTCACAGTCAGAAGAGAAAATGGAACACTGCTAGGACCATCAGTGCATTCCAATGTTGCACACATTCCCCAACATCAACATTACACACTACCAATGCTGACATATGTAGTGTGCCATGCCAATGCTATACATAGTATATGCTAGGTCTCAGCAACATATAGCTGGATGTGAAATATCAGAGACTGGAACAGTTCCAGATTGTTAAGTGTGGTGCAAGTGCCATCAGAACACCCACAGCCAGTGAAAGGCCTCACCAGGAGACTGGAAGTAGACTGAGGGATGAGTAGGACAAGAAGGTGGCACTTCACAATTTGACCAGAACCAACACCTAGAGGATGTGGTGCTGAGAAGTCCCCAAACCGACCACAGTATATTTGACATGCAGGTGGGGCATAGGCCATGGGAGAATGCTAATATGAAAGACAGGAGTAATGGACTGGAAACAAGATCACAATGTGCAACAATTAGGAAGGAAGGCACGTCACAGTACAAATCCCACAACACAGACACACTAATTGTACCATATCTCATTGCAGAGGACAATGGCTTTCCTGGGGATATGCCTGTCTTGGACTACCCTGATGACATGGATGATGAGCTGACAAACATCAGCCAGCAGACCCTCCAAGATGTCCTTGGGACCCTCCTGACCCCACCTTCAGTCACAAGGAGGAGCACAGATACAGCAGCCATCACAGAGGACCCATCCATCACCCCAATTGTACGACCTGCCAGCTCCAACCCAGCTGAGGACTCTGACGACACTGGCACCAGCTTTAAAAGGACTGTAGTTGGAGGACAGTGTGAGCTGGCCAAGGAGGTGCGGGTGGGGATGGAAAATATGGCAGCCATCCTAGAGGGGGTGCGTTCGTGCATGATGTCATCTGCTGAACAGGCAGCAGGCATGCAAGGGCGAACATCTATCTTGCATGAACTCGAAAAAAGTATGAAGGAAATCAGCACAACTGTAAGAGAGTTGACACAACACCTCCAACAACAATCCTGTCAACACGTGCACAAATGCAATATTGACCCCTTCAGGGCCGACCTGGCTGCCTACCACAGTGATGTGGATGCTATACTTTAGAACCAGCAGCTCCTCCTTGCTGCAGTACTGCCCTTAATAGCCCCACAGTTGGCAGCTACTGGGATGTCTGACTCCATGTCTTCAAACACTGAGGTGTGTGTTGATCCTTCACAACCACCAAGGGAAGATGAGACAACACACACATCAGAAGATGAAGATGTGGAACAGATCACCTTCACCCGTAAGAGTACCCGGTAGCACTTGTCCCTGCCGCATGGCCATCTATAACCAAGGTCCTGTGCTTTGTAACATGCCAGTCTTGCAACACCTGCTCACTAGCACTGTTCCCCAGCCCACTGTTTATCTTGTCACCCTGCCCTGTGATTGTCTCTCACTAACTCATTGGCAAAACCTGTCCCTCTGCACTTTTTGACACTTTACCCCAGCATGTCCAATGACATGTCCTTTTGCACTTGTGTAGGATCACAGTGGAAGGTGTCACACTAATGGACTCACAATCATGGACAATGTACATATAGCACTAAAGCACTTTAAAATAAATAGCACTTACACAACAACCTTGTCTCTGTGTAATGTAACATATCAACCGTGATGGCCATCAGTGATGTTTACCTCAGGTCAATGATTATAGATTGTCAATACAACTGACCTGAAAGAATGTTGGCTGCTAACTATACACTGTGGTCTGGATTGTACCATCACCTGCCCTTCCTGAGGGTTAATTCTGAGGGAAATAGAAACTATACAGTATAATGCTGTGTTGGACAGAATAACACTTCCTCAAGGGAGGTCTAAGCCAAAGATTATTGCTTTTAACTTTTTCTTCAAGCCAATATTTACGTATGTGACATTTGACCCAAATTTTACCTAACACACACCATACAGCATGAATGTATGTGTATGAGTGTACGTACAAATCTGTAAACTGGCTAAACAATGTAACAAATGATAGGTGTGAGTTATGTATACCATACTACATGAGATCATACTACCACTCACCTTACAAGGCTTTGCTTGGACATCAGGCTGCAGACAGACTTAACAGACTGTGGGCCTCATTATGACCCTGGCGGTAGAGAACCGCCAGGGCCAACGGGGGCGGGAGCACCGCCGACAGGCCGGCGGTGCTCCCTTGGGCATTCTGACTGCGGCGTCAGAAAGGGAAAACCGGCGGTCTCCCGCCGGTTTTCCACTGCCCCTAAGAATCCTCCAAGGTGGCACAGCTCGCTGCGCCGCCGAGGGGATTCTGACAATCCTTACCGCCATCCTGTTCCTGGCGGCTCGCCCGCCAGGAACAGGATGGCGGTAAGGATTGTCGTGGGGCCCCTGCAGTGCCCATGCCAATGCCAATGGCATGGGCACTGCAGGGGCTCCCGTAAGAGGGCCCCGCTAGTACTTCACTGTCTGCGCAGCAGACAGTGAAATACGCGACGGGTGCAGTAGCACCCGTCGCACCTTCCCACTCCGCCGGCTCGATTACGAGCCGGCATCCTCGTGGGAAGGGAGTTTTTCCCTGGGCTGGCGGGCGGTCTTTTGGAGACCGCCCGCCAGCTCAGGGAAAAACTCATAATACCCTCCGCGGTCTTTTGACCGCGGAGCGGTATTATGGAGGGCTGAATTCTGGCGGGCGGCCTCCACCGCCCGCCAGAATCAGAATGAGGGCCTGTGTCCTCAATGGCAATTCTGGTCGCAAAGTATGTGAGATTGAAAACATACATAAAAAATGAACAACACTTTGGGATACATAGTAACCTTGAGTAGTGGGTGCAATGGATGGCAGAATCTTAGCAAAGTAGCTCTGGTGTAGCTGCCAATGTAACAGCTCAATTGGGATTTGGTTGCAGGTTGGGACACAAATGCTAATACTAAAGAGACACTATTTACCCATGCCAAGGCTCTGATCTCCAAGCATGTGACACATTCTGTAAAGGGTTACCTAAATATTTATTTAACAGTAAAAACAGAAGCTAAAACCAGGGGAAACACCTTACCTAACCTAACCTATCCTAACTACACATTACCCACAACTGGCTCTAACTAACCTAAGCTACACTTACTTATCACATTTAACGAAACAATCTAAACATCAACCCCCCACCCCTCTTATAAGATGGGACACATGGAGGACAACATATACTAACCTAATCACATACTATCTTATACTAAACAAATATATATATATTTTTGTACTTTTATATTTTATATATATATATTTTTTTTTCAGCCCTAAAACCCCAACATCATCCAGACACATATTAAAAAACAGATCTTAAAAGTAACATATCCCCACCCCCTACCCACTACTACTAACTAAACTAACAGCCTATTCTAACCTAACACTAAGCCCCCTAAACCCACTAATGAAAAGAACCAGGAAAGAGGAGGGAGTGGAGGGAATCATGGCTGAGGGTAAAATGTTTACAGGTTCGCCCCGCATGGTCTTCTTTATGGCACACACCCTCCTACTCACTAGTGCCACCTCCTGCTGCAGCCTGTTCATATTCCTCAACATACGGTCAATGTCACTTTGCATCTGCTGAAAATCTGCTGAGTCAATGACTACAGCAGGGGTGGTCTGGGTGCCATGCATGTAGGAGAAGGTGCAGGTGGTGCTGTGATAGGTCCTGGAGCAGTGGAGGTTGACGGTCCAGAAAAGGTGCCTCTTATGGTTGGTGCCACCTGGGTGGTAGTGGTGGTGTGGTGGCTGTGGTGGACATGGAAGGGCCCCCTTGGGCAAATGCCCTCCACACTCCGGAGGCTCTTTCATGGCGATAACGCCTTGCCATGTTACGGAACCCAGACTCCATATCCAGAATGTGGCGGTAACGTATCGCCCGGCACTGAAACTGGGATTCATATTGGCAGCTGTTAAAAAAAATATTAAACCAAACATTAGGTACCTCATTGTGTGATATGGCTCCATAAGTAAATCAGACAATACATCTAATTGACCAGCAACAGGCCATATCATCATACAGATCACTGATTGTCCCTGAGGAAGTACATGCCAACACAGCCTACAAATGTCCTATCAAACAGCACAGCAATGCTCTAAAAGATGTGTAACAACTTAAATGATCAATGCATCATTGTTCAGCCATTTGTCACGTAAGAAATGCTGCAAGTCCTCCACATGTGACAGGTCAACTAATGACTAACTTCTGGATGACAATCAAGGACCACAAGATCTGTGAGTTGTAAATGGAATTGCCAAGATAGAATGCAGTTGCTAATCATGAGAGGGTATCCTAGTTTTGGACAAGTGATTTACAGATTTACATGTCTGTGTGCTAAACTTGGATCATCAGTCCTAGGTACACATTTCATAACCCTACGCCTGTGCCTGAGGGGGGGGATGAACATCCAACAAATACTTTCAAACATCAAGGACACCCAGGAAGCTTTGGACAGCTGTACATGGGTTTGGGCAGTCCACCACAGGTAAGGAGGATGTCCAACTAGGATACACCCAAACCTTGGACAATCCCATCCACATTTATATTTGGAAATGCAGCCAATTGTCAACAGCATTTCATACCAGTAACACATGACTTACAACAAGCAGATAGATGCAAGCACACATCTTGCCATGAGCTGCAAGAACACCTAGGCCATTGTACTCAAGTGCCTCATTCACGTAGCACAATATGTGGAGCTGCATGCTGCTAGGAAGTCAAACATACAGTCAAACATGTTCATCAGCGAATAGGGACGGTGAAGTCTGTGGGTAAGACTCTGGCATCCCTATTCTGTGAGATTCAGGGTCTGACTTGCTGACTAAATCATAAATATGGTCCTCTGCTAAATTTTCTTAATAAAATTTGTATTCACAAAAGTCACCCTATTCACATGGCCGTGCCTACAGGGTTGCTCTACAAAATCAAAATATGACTATACGCTAATGATTTCCCAGCTCAAAGATAGAAAAAAAATGATACTCCACTCAAGGAACATATCCGATCATTTACCAGTGCATCATACCTTGCTATGTGTCCAACACACAGGAGTCAATCACACGACAGCAGCAAACACAACACAGAACAGAAATATCATCACTTACTTGAGATGTCTGGGTCAGCAAATCAAGCCACCTATCCGATAGTGTAGGGGGCAGGTCCACCTGTAAGCATGGAAGGGAGAAATGTGCTCAATGTCTGTGCACTGTACAACACTTCCAAATACAATTATTGTGTGTAAGATTAAATCAGAGTCAAGCCTCTCAGGCATGATGATATTGCAACTGACATACCACTGCAAACATGTACAGACCTGGGCACTCCAGTGAGTGATACACACATATCTGCACACATGCAGTGGCCCTAACTATCATGAGGTGGCAAACATGCTCCATCATTTGTTTGCAGACTAATTTATGGAGTGTATTCCTCTCATCATGTGGATCAATGAGAGACATGCAAAGCCACTTTCCTGGGGACTGCAATACCAGTCACTCAGGTATTGTGGCTTGGGCATTAAAGGACAATCCTTTACTGTGTGACGCACCTGTGGGTTGAATTAAGGGCATGATTTATCATGCTTTCTATGGTCCCTTACATGTAGGGCCTGTGATGTGTCTAGGTTACATATGCTACATTAAAAGGGTACCCTGAGCCACATAAGCCCCCTATGACACCATAATGGCAGGGATCCTGTGCATTATTTGGTGACAGTTTTAGGCTAGCCATGGATTGACCAGTTTTCATATTTGGATACAACAAGGAGATATATGTTGACAGTCTATATTGGATTCATCCATGACAGACTGCATGGGCACAGGTGTAGTCATTGCACCTGAAATGTGTCTCTCATTGCCCTGTTTATCCAATATGGGTTTCGGAAATCACAGATGAGCCACATTCATCATCTTACATTTGCCAATTTGGTTAATCAGCGGATCTACAGCAAACTGACACTGTGATATTATTAATACATGGTTTAGCAAATGTACCAGTATGTCAATCATGCTGATGTTGCTTTCAATTTGTATGTACCTTCAGAATGAGAGCAGTCACAGGAATGCTGGTCAACTGATCTTAGCATACACCCATGTCAGTGATAGCCTCCATACTGGGAGGTTAGTTATTAAACATATGCTGCACTTGATCAGCATGGGTGTGCCAAACTAAACTACCTAAGTATTAGTCAACTTTATATGTATGATGCAATTGGTCAGTGGTCCCTTGCATGACATCATGCACTTAATCCATTGTGATCATGCATTCCCCAATGTCACGTATCCCATGATGATTCCATAACTTATGAGAAGTACATGGCAATAGAGTAACACAGATAGCAAATACATTAGCTTGGGCCAGCTATTGTGACTAAGACCAATGTAAAACACGAAGGTACAATGTACAGAGGGCCATGGATAGTTGTTACCCATTAATTTGTATCATTTGCTTCATTTTATGTGCCACAGCTATGGTAAGTTGCACCAAACATTTTGATATGAACGCGTGTGCATTACTTTTGGCATCCATCCCTAATTTAATTGCGGCACAACCAAGTCCAAATATCAGTCTAAGATGTTACCTGAGGTCAGATATAACTTGTTTCGTATGTGTCAGAATCCAGTTCAGACATGTATCAGAAATAATTGAGGGGTACATTATTTCTTGAAAATATCTGGATTAAAAACATGCCTTTCCTGGTACACTCACAGACCATGCATCAAACATGTGTTAGAGCCACATTTGCATCATCTATTGGCGTGAAGGCAGCACTAATTTACAGGCTCCTGCTGTTTTTTGTAAGTTAGTGCAGCTGTTGCGTCAACAAATGACGGTAATGTGTAGGAATTATTGCATAACTCACGGCAACTGTATGTTTAACTTGCATCTCACATGTCCAAAAACATTGCCTGCAGCATATGGACAAATCTGCTACTGTCACTACAGAGTATTTAAATGTGCACATTACTCTGAATTGTACTCACCAACAGGGCCACCAATCACAATCCCTAGGTGGTCCAGCAGGTCTTGCTCCCTGGCAACCAGGTCAGCCCAATGGTGTTTCAGTTGGTGGTCGTTGAGCGGTGTGTTGTAGATTCTTTTTAGATGATACAGGACCTTTGCCCACCGGAGCCTCCTTGCCCCTGTGCGATACCCCTGTATCACCCAGTCACCTGCTTCATGCATTAATTGTAGGAAGTGGCATATCAGCCAAATAAATCCCACCAGCTCCTCCTCTCCCATCCTACCAAGACATGGCCTGCCCAACATGCTTGAAAAATAATGTAATAAAGGGATACAGAGGATAATGAAGGGAAAGTAGGAGAGGGAAATGAAAACAAATTAACACTAAAACAGCCCAACTATCGCAAACTAACACTACCCACAACAGACCCGCAACAGTACAAAGACAAAATTAGACACCAGAAATGACAAAAATACACTTACACAGGATAACACAGACACTTAGGAAACACCAAAAGACAATGTAAAGACCACACAGGAGACAAATTCACAAAATGCACATAGAGACAAGTCCAAACACAGCCACACAGTCAGGAAATATCACAGACTGCAATGTGAAAGTGAAAGTATACCCGCTGTACCAATTCTGTAAACAGGATATCCTATGATGTCACTTCCTGCCTCAAATGCAGTGTGTTTTTATTTTTTTGATGCACATGCTTAGAAATTACCCCGCATCTGTATTTTCAATTATTTTTCATACTTAACCAGTTTCATGGGGTACAGTGGCTCAGGGCCAATGGATGTATCATGGCAGTGAGAGTCATTTTTCCACGCATGTGCTCCATTTTTTGACACATGTGCATCTTTTTTGATGCATATGCTTCAACATTTCTGTCTTTGACTGGGTTTGGGTCATTTCTCAATTTTAATAGTACATGACAGGTGTGACAATACAGAGATAGGCTGTTTGCACTTACATTGTGCATTCCAGGTGTATGGGCACATGTGACAGATCATACTACTGCGGATCGTGATCCTCTAGTTGTTGTACTGGATTTGCACTCTTCACTGACACAATAGATGGCCAAACGTGTGGAATACAAATTGGTATTACCCAGTTTGGTGCATGTTGTGCGTCAATAGAGGATAGCAAGGCTACGCAACTCAATACAGTAACTTATTGCCTGTGTGTCAGTGTGTGAATTGGCCCTTACTAATGTAGTTGTCCCACTGTGTGAACATCACAAGATGCATTTTCTCAGATGTGCTTGTATGCATGTGTTCTCAATGTGGCCAACCATCAGATGCTATTCAGTGTGGAAATGAGAAAGGAAATGTGTTTGTTATACATGTAGCAACAAATGCTGTGTGAACTTCCCAGGTTTTTTGGGACATAAGCACTGCCAATGACAAACCATGCACAGGATAGATAGAAGACAGTTGATCATGGCAAAGTTCCAAGAATAGGCCATCACATATCCTGGAATGTTGGATACCTCTTCCTGGGCAATTGTTTGAATACTACCCATGAGTCAGGCATTGGAAAATGCTATGTGGGTACGGTATTTGTGACACCCAGTCCCAAAACCAATCCACAAATGTCATGTCACGCCACAGTTTGAGTCACATAAATGACCTATGTTTCTCCTGTGGCATTGGAGGACCAGCAGACCAAGCAGCACGTGTGCACATATTTCCAGTGGTTAATTACACAAAGGTGTCCAGTTCAAGTGCGTGGGGCCATGTGCAGCCTGAGTCATTATTGGGGTCCACGTTGTCACAGTTACGTGCAGGCCTACTCATGAGTCTCTGGAGCCCTTTCCTGCATTTACAAAGTAACCTTCACAGCTGAATTGAAGGAAAGCCGAAGAAGAATTGAGAACACCCATGGGGATAGCCCAGCAATGGCACTGCAGACGTTTTATGAAACTGACAACAGGGCAACCTTGGTGTGCTGACAAAGTTAATGGATCAGGAATTTTAAACCGGCAGGTTTGTATACAGGGTGGCCTCTAAAATTCCCACTGCAGCCGGGAACATCAGCGCCTCTGTGCTGATTAATCTCACAGCTATTCATCCCGCAAGCCCCATCAATATGTTGGGGGCATAGTGAATCAGTGTGTGGACTGTCAGGGTACAAACATGTGTTGGCATTTCATGCACATTATCAGACGTTGTTTGTTGTGCTGGAGGCACCATACCCAATCCATGCATACAGCTTTGGTACACTATCACTATTTGTCACTCATGCGTAGATGAAACCCAGACAAGGGATGGGCCATGATTAGGCTATATGAAGACATGTTTCACCCCATGATACGATAAGATTACTTTATAAAATGTATTTGAGTATTCATTGTAGATCTATATGACACAATACCCCAGGAAGAGAGTGAGGGCATGGAAAGCAACTATGAGACAAATGTAGCCACAGGGAACCTTTATGGTGATGCAAAGACAGGAACCAGTCAGGCTAACAGGATGCAGGGTCAATCAGGAACAAAAATGAACAAGGCAAAGACACAGTGAGGAGACTGAGACTGGTCAAAGCTGGAACAACACTGTGGAAAATGAAAACTGTATTTGTCCTGTGTGTTGGAACATAACACAATAACCCAAGGCCTGTGTTACTCAAGTAATTTATACGGCAATCCATAACAGTGTTATACATATAATGGCAGTTTCTACGCCGTTCCAGGAAGCTGCAAGGGCAGTGCATGTTCAAATGGCTGGTCTGCATGGAGGTGCACACAAGAGTGTGCAGCTTCAGTCTCTCACGAGTCCTGTAGGTGAGAATCAATTTTGAAGGGCCAACTGTACCTTTCACATGGGAAGCCATGGACAGGTGATTACAGGTTCTACAGACTACAAGGCAGCACATTATTCAACCAGAAGTCCATGCAGACAGCCGAACAATGACTATGGCATACCATACTAAAGAGGGAAGCACACTGGAGTCAGAATGTGAGTCTGGGCATGTGTGGATGAGGGATTATCTGGGTACCAATATTCCAAATATTCAGGCCCTCTGAAAAAGGGTGGGGTGAGAAAGGGAACATGGCAGTGACAGGACTTATGACCTGGGATGGCATGTGCAGGGGATGTCTTTGAAGCAATGCTAGTCATACCTGGGGCACTCGTGCTATCCATTTGCTGCTTATATAGATTTATTGTTACATATACTCCTTGCAAAGATAGCTGATGTCACACTTACTGCTGTTTAGGGTCTGGTCATACCTTCTTGTTACCTATGCTATAGCTCATCCACTGCCTCATGCATGCAGCATGTGTTTCCTTTGTGAATGATTGTGTCTTAGTTGTGAGCCATATGCTTCAATGAACCATGTTGCCAACATGTATGTGTCAATAGCTGTGCTCCTCTGCTATTGCCCTTCAAATGTGAAATGGACAAGATATATGTCATTTACAGTGTGTGTGAAGTTGGGTGTACATTCAGACCCATCAAATATGATGTGGATTTTTCTATATCCTAATATGTATTTCTGCAATGCTCCATGAGGCTACCCTCTGATTATGATTCTTAGGGACAATGTTATGAAAAAATGATTACCCAAACCATGATATAGTGATTAGAATAGGTGTTTATTGACATATGGTAAGACAGTGGTGATGGTGAGTAGAGTTAAAAGAAATTTTGGACAATATGTTGTCTCTGACACAATCCCGCAGCTGTGTTTGGATGGTCCCCCTCATGTTGATGGACAGCATCCTCCTCTTCAGGCATTTGTGGGTCGGGTTCATATAGGGGAATGTTCTTACTTACACATATGTTGTGCAGGATGGCACAGGTCAAAATGATTTTGCAGACCATTTCTGGTGAGTATAGGAGGCTGCCTCCGGTGATGTTGAGGCACCTGAATCTCGATTTCAGGATGCCAAAGGTGCCTCGACTATGGTGCTTGTCCTCCGATGTGAGTCATTATAGGCACGCTGTGCAGCAGTGCTTGGGTTTGCAAATGGGGTCATGATCCATTGCGGAGTCCCATACTCCTGATCAGCTGAAAGAGAAAATGAGTTAGAAAATGTTGATGTTGCTTGCACCATGATTATCACTTTGCATGGCAGTTGTTCTCTTGTGCTGTCTGTGACTCACCAGTGTTTGTGTTATTGTGTGGAATCCTAGGCTTCTAGGATGTACCATCAGCATTGGGATGTTTCCTTATCTGAACTGGTGTTTGGCTGATTGACCGGATGTCAGCGGTATTTTTGTAGAGTTGCAGTACATTGTGTACTCCCTTGAATTATGTCATGGGAAAGAGGTGTACATGTGTCTTAACTGGGGGTCACATGATACTTCCATACACAGAATCAGTTCCACAGTGGTGGTAACACGGTTTCATCTATATGGCCTGGACGTCCCATCCAATTTAACATATGCAATAGAATTAGTTTAACATCAGTGAGGCCCTTAGATTTGGCAAGATGACAATGTACAACACATCTCCATATGTTGTCAGCACTGACGTGTTGACAATTGGCTATGTACAAATATCCCATGTGTCACAAATTCTCTGCAGACCTATTTCTCTGCCCTTGCCAAGTCGACTCAGGTTCAAACGTGTACCTATACTACTGAACATGTTCTAGTTCAGCTGGCTAACTTGGTTTTGAGGTTGTCATTTACAATGTCAGAAGGTTCATATGCTTGTACATCTGTTGTGTATATGTGTAATTGTCTCAATCCTTATATGTAGGAAGGTGCACCTTTCAATATTGTCACATCAATATGTGTTTTTAGCACAGTCCACTTGCTTATTGGTAGTGGGCAATGTCAGAGCAGGAGTGATGTGAGATATTGGTACAGCCTGAATTATCCCATGTCACCTTCATTGTAGTCATCATCGTGCTATGTGTGTCATGGTGTTTGACCTGCAGCAAAACGGATTACACACCTCATACACAGTACTTATTGCGTGGAAGGGTGCTTGATTGAGTGTTCTTAATGTGATAGTGAAAGATTAATCTTCCAAGCTGTACTGCCAGTTGAGGCCATGTCATTGTGTTGTTTTAAATTGTTCCCTTGTGTCTGTGTAGTGGCATCTATTGTTATTTGGATCTGACAATTGTCCATAGGTGTGCATCCAAATGGGTGAGGATATCAAACATGCCTAGCAGTGTCACAACCTCAGTGTCTTCCTGGCCATGGGTCAATGTAGTGGTGTATGTGTTGTGTGTCCTACAGGGTTGCTGTGCAGTGTGTATATAAGTAGGTTTCCGTACTTACCAACAAGTGGGCCATTTCCATGTCGTCCATCCTGGAAGTGTTGATGGTGCAATGATGGAAGATGAATGAATCATGTACACTCCCAGGATACTTTGCCACGATGTTGGTGATCAATCCCCAGTGATCGACAATTCCCTGCACATTGATGGAGTGTGTGTGCTTCCTGTTGCGGTATAGATGTTCAGTTGCAGCAGGTGGCACAATGCGAACATGTGTGCAGTCAATGGCACCAAGCACATGTGGGAAGCCGTTGATTTGGTAGAAGCCCTATTTGGTCTCCTACAGCTTCTGCTGTGTGTTGGGGAAGCTGATGTGGTGGGGTGTGAGTGAGATGATGGCATCCAATACCTTGGGTAGGAAGGCAGAGAATGAGGGCTGTGAGATCCTGGCAACCAGGGCACTAGTGGTTTGAAAGGATCCACTTGCCAACATATAGAGTACAGCTAGGAGCTTGGTTTCTGGTGGTATGGTGTGGGGTGTCTGCAAGCTGGGTGCCAACTGTGGCTCAATGTTGCACAGCAGCTGTTGAATGGCTTGTCAGTTGAGTATGTACCACTGGATGATGTCTTGTTGCTGGGGTCCCAGAAGGGTTGTCCTGCTGCGGAATATCCTCTCCTGCCTCCTACGTTGCCTTTGGGGTCCCTGCTGGATTTGTAGAAGCTGCTGTTGTTGTTCCGGTGTGCATACTGGATGAAAAGCACCTCCATGTCTTCCTTTTGGAGCTTTGCTGTTGCTTCTGTGTGTTTTCCTTAAGCAGTGGTGTGTTTGCCCAATTTTAATGCCTGCCCTGACCCAGTCGTTATTTTTTTATGCAAACCGAGCTGTGCGTCATTTTCTGACTCCGCCTCCTGGCCGTGCGTTATTTTTGCGCGGTAGCATAAATATGGCTCATGGGTGTTTAAGTAATTTTTTGGACGGGAACGCCTACCTTGCATGTCATTAATGCAAGGAGGTTTCCCGCATCCAGAAAATGAAAACACAGCGGACTTTTGGCATTCACGGGCTCGGGCATCATTGTATAAATATGGTGCACGGTTTCCCCTGAATGTGCGTCAAACTTTTTGACGCACATACAGCGCAAACAGAGTATAAATATGGACATTGGTGTCTAACATCTTCCCCAAGTTGGTTTAGATGGTAGTGGGAACAGTAAATTTCATTTCCTTATTGTCCAACACCTTCCCCAAGTTGGTTTATATTGGAGTGGCCATAGTAAATGTCACCCCTTAACTGTACAGCACCTTCCCCAAATTGGTCTAGATTAGATTTAGAGTATTAAATGTTACCCCTTTAGTGTCCAACACCTTCCCCAAGTTGGTTTGTATTGGAGTTGCAATAGTAAATCTCATCTCTTTAGTGTCCAACACCTTCCCTAAATTGGTTTAGATTGGAGTGGGAGGAGTAAGTGTCACCTCTTTAGTGTCCAAGACATTCCCCAAGTTGTTTAGTTTGGAGTGGGAATAGTAAATGTCACCCCTTTCGTGTCCCACACCTCCCTCAAATTGGTTTAAATTGGGGTGGAATAGTAAATGTCACCTTTTTAGTGTCTATGATTTTCCCCAAATTTAGTATAATAAAAGGATTCATCTATATTTTTAAGTGTTATTTTTTGACAATTTTAATTTACTGTACAGTTTTCCATTTTTCAATAAAAATGATAGCAATTTTAAAGTGAAGTCATTATAATAATTTATTTTTTTAATCGTAAAAAAAAGAAATAAATCAAAGTTTACACAAATTTGGATAAAATACATGTTGTTAATTCACATTATAAATAATTTTTAAACATGCTTTGTTTTGGTAAACCTTATTCAACATATTTATAATTAGTAAATACTTTACAATTTTTGGAACAGTTTTTACAACATTGTTTGACATGTTTAATATTTCTAATACATTTACTTTTTTTCATATTTATTTAAACTTGTATTTTTTTTCCCCATTGATTTCTATGGGGAGATAGTCTTTTTTTAGTTTCATTTCACAGCCATTTGTTACCCCCTACTTTTTATTATGTAGTCTATTGATGTAGTTTTTGGTCTTTTGTTCCAGGAACCAAGTTGCAGTTAGGTGGTCCTGTTTGTTGAGGCAAGAAAATTATTTTTGGAAGATTTTTTAAGAGTTTTGAGAGGGGGTTTAAGATGGATGTTTAAAAGTTGGGTATAGTGTTGTTTAAGAGCTTTTAGTATGTTCAGATGTGTTTTTGTTAGTGTTTTGCACTATTTTGTCATGTTGCATTTTTTAAATTTATTGTCATTGTATGAATATGTTATGTTAAAGTATGTGATGTTACCTATGTTTTGATTATTCAGGGCCTGATCATGAGTTTGGCGGCTCCTGGACTGCAATGGTGGCAGCAGCCGTCGGACCGCTGTCAGTCTGGAGGTCTGACCATCGTATTGCGAGTTTAGTGGTCGTACCAACAAATGCTCACCAGCGCTCCGCCGCCACCGCACGGCAGCACAGACCACCATGGTCATGAGGAAGCACAAACAGGCCAGCGGAGTCTGTGTTGCCACCGGACACATTACGAGTTGCACACCACCAAGGTGACCATGGTGGTCCAACCACTGTGTGCAAGCTGGCAGAAACAGACAGTGTAGAGGGAGACACTCACCTGCAGGCAGCCCCCACACGTCCGGAGCTGCCAAAAAAGGCCTTCACAAACCTTATGCCACTGCTGATGCTCATCGTAAGACAACAAAAACAACACCACTGTGGACGCCAACAATCGTAAGTACACACACACACACCTACAAGTATTATTAACCTTAAAAACTGTCTGTAGCGCAAGCTTACACATCATAGAAGGAGTGCCATGGGCAGCTAGTGCATGTCTCAACCTACACACACACTCACAAACATACATCAATATGGACATGCGCAAAGACACAATACACCCCCTTTGTGCAGAACACTTACACTGCACATCAACATTTCAGAAATACACACATCCACACAGCTTAGGCACAGGTACACTGAAGGCTACACAACATTGTCATGCACATCAACAACAACACACCTACAGCACATATACAATTACGAAACAAATACTCACATCCACCACTGGCCAGGGACCGTCCTCACATACGACACACCTATGTATTGATGTGGCATGCAACACAAACAATACTACCATTTAACAGCCCTGCAATGGATACACACATGACACACACACAACACAATGGAAGGAAGCACAACGGCATGCACAGAACACATGGACACAAACAGACAAAGAACAACATGCCAAATATACCTGCACAATTGGACGGGGGCCATATGGTACACCCAGGGAAGGAGACTGCACTGGGACATATATCACTTTCAACAGGCCCCTGAAATAAGATGTGCAGAGGAAATGGCCCTATATGGGGTTTAGGGACAAACAATACTAAACCCAAATGTCATGGACATTTGCACAATAGGGAAGGGAAAGTCAACAGAGCACATATAAATCCTACTGCATGGGAAACACACCTAAATGGACACATGCAGAGGCAAATGCCAACACTGCTAGCACAACTTAACACACACCATATTTACACAAACATAAATCCAGCTGAAACACATCACATTAATACATAAGCTATATCAGGGGAGAAGTCTAACACCATACATTCCCACATTGGACCACACAAAAGAAAATACCATACCAATCAGTACACAATGCCATTACACCAATATTGCATTTAAACACGCTTACCCATACACACAACATAAACTATTCTCTTGGGAGACACCACACTTCCCACAAACTCACATACTGCTAACAACAGGACATGGAACAGCAAGCAGGCTGAAAACACACAACTGGAGGCATACAATACTAGCTAATCAGGTACAACATCAAGGTAGAAAAGTATTTGCCATAAAAATGTGTATCCAAAATAACGAAATGTTTGGGATTTATTCAAGATAAAAATATAAAAGTCCAGAGGCCATCGGCCAGTCCATGTATTTGGTCCCAAAGGTAACACAGTATTGAGCCAAAACTTGTCTCCTAACTGCCAGAGAACCTCCACAGGAAGGGGCATCAATGGGGCAGGTAAGCACTTCAGAGATTATTTGGGGGTGGGGGCGGTCAGATTTGGGAGTGGGGTTCGGCTTGGGCTTGGGAGGGGTGGTCTTCTTCTTGGTAGGGGTTGGCTTCTTCTTTGGGGGGAGAGGTATGGCTACTTGCAGGAGGGCACGGGAGGCATTGGCGGTGGAAGGGATAGCCTGGGAGCTGGGTGGAATCCTTCTGGGTCTGGGATGGGAGGGTAACAGGCCAAAGGTAAAGGTTAGATAAAAACATTTTTGGACACAAGTGGATGGTCATCAGAAGGGGGTAAGGGTTTGGAGGTTGAGGGAGTGGTTGTAGGATGTGTAGGTATGGATGTTGTGGGTGCGTTCTTATAGGACGTATGTGTGTGGTGGGTGTCAGATTGGTGTGTGAGTGTGGACGTTTGTGTGTCTTGGTGGGATGGGAGGTGCTGGGGATGTGGGGGTGGCAGATGTGTGTGTGCCTGTTCGGGTAGTGACTGCAGGTTGGTTGGATATGGTGGATGTCTGTAGTTGTGGTGTCTGTGGGGGTGGTGCTTGTGTTGGACATCTGCGGGTCTGCTTGGTGGGTGTGCCGGGGGTGCTTGTGACTGTTGGTGTTGTGCCTGTCAGTATGATTGATGTAGTATCTGTGTTGCTGGGAGTGGTGGGAGTGTCTAGGGAAGTAGGAAGTGCTGTTGTATCTGCAGGTGGATGTTGTTTGTATCTGTGCTGGTGTGTTTTGTGGTGCTTGTGTTTGTGTTAGCTAGTTTTGGGTGTTGAGGTAGATTTCTGTGGATATGTTTGTGTGCCTTGGATAGGTAAGGGGAGGGGGATTTGGATTGGGAATAGGGAGGTGGAGTACGGAAGCTGGGGGTTGACTGGCTCACGGCAGTGAGGAGGCCAGAGCCTTAAAAGATCTCTGTAGGCCAGCCATTGCACCATGAATGCTTTCCAGGGAGGCATTTGTTTGTCGTAGCTCAGCTGTCAATCCCTGGATGGCATTCACAATGGCTCCTCAGTGGGTCAATAGCCTCCTCACTGAGGGCAGCAGGGGTAACAGGGGCCAGGGCAGAGGTGCCTGCGGTGAAGGAGATGCCCAACCTCTTAGATGAGCTGGCACAGGCACTTGGGTGCGGAGCAACAGGAACGGCAGTGATAGAACAGGGGTGAGGTACAAAGATGGTATGGGGGTTGCCCCGATGGGTCCACCACCACTAGGGACTGGCAACTGGATGATGAATCTGATGATGATGAGCATGTAGATCCGGTCCCCCCATGGTACTCCCCTCGCCCTCCAGGCAACTGGCTCTCTCTGTGTTGGTGGTGTCTTCCCCCGAGATCCGGTGGCCAGCTGCTTCCCCACTTGGCTTGCCCTGTCTCCTTGCTTGCTGGTGCTGATGCTACAAGGGCAACAGGGAATTGGGTCATGACATGTCCATGATAACACTTGACCCACAACTCTGCTTGTCAAACAATCCTATTATGTCAAGTGGGCCCCAGCAAAAACACGCGTGGCTTAACATATGCATGCATGCCATGTGGATTTCTGGAAGTTTCCCACAGGAAAATCAGAATCTCAGACACTACAATTGCACGGCTGAAGTCTTGGAACCACAATAACCATACAACAATTAGGAGATCTCTTCATCCTCAAAGCTGTCCCACATGCAGCAGACCTCAGGTAAGTAATGAAAAAACAATAGTATTCCACTTTACAGTCTATTTCCACATATCCCACACATCTCCCTGGCACATATGTAATACACCATCAATGAGAAATGATGCCCTGACATCTTGCAATGTTGCTTACAAAAGTACAATATCCTAGAGTAGGTAACATGGAAATACCTATGTCACACTGGAAACATTTCAACACTGTACACTTCTTCAAGTCACATCTGTCCCAACAGAGTCAAGGAGGTAGTATCAAGTCACTCAGATAGTCCACACATGAGGCATTGAAAGGAACACTGTTAAGGTCAGGTTCAAAATGTCAGGGGGAGATGAATCCATAATACACAAAACAATGAATCACCAAGCCCCAAGATAGTCAGCACTAATGTCTGACACTCATTGCAATGACATCCTCTGAGTGTTTCTGTAGAAGCCATGTGTCCTTTGCATGTTGGCGGGACACAGAATTTGTAAAGACTAATAGAAGTCCATCAACCATATGCCCAAAGGGAAGCCACAACACTATCCATATCTTGGACATGGCAACCCTGGTGTCTGTCTATGGATGAATGACTTTACCTAAACATGTTATGTCAATGTAACTGAGTCACTCAATGATGCATGCCAACAGACAGGGCACAATCCTTAACGATTACACATGTGCAGTGCACTTTTCCACATGATTCTATATCAAGGGCATAGATATACACAAAGGCCCTCATTACAAGCATGGTGGGAAATGCCGCTTACCGACGTGCAGAAGACCGGCAATATACCGCTGCGGCAGCGCAATTCTGCTGCAGGTATTATGACCCACAGCTCGGAATCCGCCATAATACAGACACCCACACAAGTCCGCCACATCAAAGGTCAGTGATAAACTGGTCATAACTAAACCTCCACTATCACGCCAACAGGAATACGCCCACACTATCACGACCCACGAATCAACGCAGCGGTCTTTCAACCATGGTAAATTATTGGCAGTGCACACAGCCGCGCTCAAAATACACACACATTTACAAAACACAACCACATTGGACAAATCGAAATACACACACCTGATACACATACACACACCACACCCACACACCCAATCCAATACAAAGCACACACCCACATCACCCACAAACCCTTACTACCAGAAATTTGAAACCACGCCAGAGAGAGACACTACCTTAAACAACACCAGCATCCACAGACACACAACACCATCACTTACACAACATCCACGCACCTCAAACAACACACACCAACACATCCCCTCACACAACACAACAGACACCACCTCACACATCACCCACACCACATCATGGCACCTCAACGACACCCCAGGTTCCCTGAGGAGGAGCTCAGGGTCATGGTGGAGGAAATCGTCCGGGTACAGCCACAGCTATTCGGATCACAGGTGCAGCACACCTCCATTGCAAGGAAGATGGAGCTATGGTGCAGAACTGTCGACAGGATCAACGCAGTGGGTCAGTATCCAAGAACTAGGAAGGACATCAAAAAGAGGTGGAACGACCTACAGGGGAAGGTGCGTTCCGTGGTCTCCAGACACCAGATTGGTGTACAGAGGACTGGCGGTGGACCCCCACCTCCTCCCCCACAACTAACAACATGGGAGGAGCAAGTCTTGGCAATACTACATCCTGAGGGCATCGCAGGAGTACCAGGAGGACTGGACTCTGGTAAGTCAAAGCTTCACTACTATATCCCCCACCCTACCTTCATGCCATCATATACCCACACCCTCACCCTCACCCCCATCACTCCAACACCTCAATATGCCCCACTATCACAACCCACCCATCCCAATACCAAGCCCTGTATGCAACACCAAAGCATGGACACCCATCACCAAAGCATGTCCACTACAGATACCCACACAGACCCAAACCAAATATCACACAAGATCCAAGCCAAGAATGCAACCACTGGTGTACAGGGTCACATACCCATTGCACACAATGGCACACACAGATGCAATAATCATGCCGTTACACTCCTGCAGGACCCCTACCCAACGTCACCGGACAGGAGGTACCAGACATATCCAGTCCCCCCACGGAATAGACCCACAGTGATGACAGCAGCTCTGCACAAATGGATCAAGATGACTTGCCCGGCCCATCAGGGACCTCGGGACAGTCGGTTCCCCTGACACTGGCACAAGCCACCACAGAGCCTTCCTCCTCAGGAACACCACCACAGCACCCACCCAGCGGGCCCATACCTCTGTCCCTAGGACACGTCAATCAGCAGTGTGTCCACCACTACAGGGAACCTAGGCAACCCCACTAACACAGGATGATCAGGGACCTGGGGGCAGTGGCAGTGGGCACACGGTTCAGGGGACAGAGGCTCAGGAAAACAGGGAAGCTGGGAGGACTGCTGTGTGACAGGGGGAGGACAGGCCCAGGGAACCCACTCTCTATGAGGCACTCTCCAACATCATGGGAGCTTACCATCATTCCCAGGAGAAGTTGGCGACGGTACTGGCCAAGTTTCATGAGACCCAGCGGCTGCAGAAGGAACAGTATCTGGGGATCAGGGAGGACCTGAAGTCCATTAACAACACCCTGGTCACCATTGTACGGGTGTTGCCAGACCTTGTCAACACAAGGAGGGACACAGTGGCACAACAAGGGGCCCCTGACACTAGCCTTGACGATGAACAGCCCTCCACCACCCCCGGCGCTAGTGGACAGGAGGCACCGCCACAGGAACACAACACCAGCACCCCACCCCCTGCAGATGGAGAACCACCCCGCAGACGGTCCCTGAGATCCAGGAACAAGACAGAGAACATTGCCAAGATCCCCGCCAGGAAATGAGACCCCCCTGAATGTCACACTTCTGTCCCACTTTTTCACCCTGTCCATCCTTCAACTGCCATTGCTCCACTTCCTATGTCCCTTTGAACAACGCACCTGTGAAACAAATAGACTGGACGTCGCCATGGACATTTCTCCACCATCCCCCCAGCCCATTTTACAACCCCCCCACTTATTTGCACAGAAATAAACACACTTAAATCACAAAACAATCTGGAGTCAGTCTGTGCTTTCACAAACGTGTAATTGCAATAACCATGGAATGTAGCAATGTCAATTTACTTGTGCACATACCAATGGAAAACAGCTGTAGGCCTGGAGGAAATATAGCAGAGGGCACAAAGTGGGACCCACATCTGTGAAATGGAAAGCCAAAGTAACAAGTCAGGGTCCATACTCTGAGTGAAAATGACAGACTAATGTTAGCTCCAATAATGGTATGAGATACGGGAGACAGTGACATCTTCTTACCTGTGTCTCACTGGAAGTATTGCATGATTATGTTGTTTCTGTTGTCAATATCCTCCTCTTATGCCTCCTCTTCTTCACTGTCCACAGGCTCCACAGCTGCCACAAGACCACCAGCTGGACCATCCTCCTGCAGAAAAGGCATCTGGCTTCGCAAAGCCGGGTTGTGCAGTATACAGCAGGCCACGATGATCTGGCACACCTTCTTCGGTGAGTAGTAGAGAGAACCACCTGTCATATGGAGGCACCAGAATCTGACCTTCAGGAGGCCGAAGGTTCGTTCAATCACCCTCCTAGTTCGCCCATGTGCCTCATTGTAGCGTTCCTCTGCACTTGTCCTGGGATTCTTCACTGGGGTCAGTAGCCATGACAGGTTGGGGTAACCAGAGTCACCTGCAAATCTCGAGGGACAGCTGTTAGACACACACTAACCCTTAGGGACAACCCCATACCCAGACACCTATTCACACTAGATTGGGTCCTTGGCCTCACCTATTAGCCACACACAGTGCCCCTGGAGTTGCCCCATCACATAAGGGATGCTGCTATTCCTCAAAATGTAAGCGTCATGCACTGAGCCAGGAAACTTGGCATTGACATGGGAAATGTACTGGTCTGCCAAGCACACCATCTGCACATTCATCGAATGGTAGCTCTTCCGGTTTCTGTACACCTGTTCACTCCTGCGGGGGGTACCAATGCCACATGTGTCCCATCAATGGCACCAATGATGTTGGGGATATGTCCCAGGGCATAGAAGTCACCTTTCACTGTGGGCAAATCCTCCACCTGAGGGAACACGATGTAGCTGCGCGTGTGTTTCAGCAGGGCAGACAACACTCTGGACAACACTTTAGAGAACATTGGCTGGGACATGCCTGATGCCATGGCCACTGTTGTTTAAAAGGAACCACTTACCAGGAAATGGAGTACTGACGGGACCTGCACTAGAGGGGCTATCCCTGTTGGATGGCGGATAGTTGACATCAGCTCTGGCTCCAAGTGTGCACACAGTTCCTGGATTGTTGCACGATCAAGTCTGTATGTGACTATGATGAGTCTCTCTCCCATTGTCGACAGGTCCACCAGCCGTCTGTACACCGAAGGATGCCGCCATCTCATCACCTGCCCCAGCAGACGTGCCCTATGGAGGAGAACAGCGAGCAGAGAGTCAGCCAACACTGAGGTATCGCAAAATGTCATTTGCACACATTTATTAATCCACAATGTGGCTGTAACTGTGTGTATTCTAGTCCTACATTGGTGTGACGCAGTTTTTATTAATGCCATGTTGCCTCCTGAAATGACGGCAGTCTGACCTGTAAGGTGGGACAAGGGGATATGACGTAACTGCGCTGGCGTTCTACACCATCGCGATGGGCAGTCGAAGACCGCGGCGCAATTCTGCGTTGGTTAACATTGGGCACTATGGGTCCGAGGAGCCAATGATGATGTACACCAGCAGTGACGGTATGCACTGCCGCAGGCATGACCGCCATTTTCTGTCTGTTCACTCACTTGATACCTGACCTTCAACAGGAGAGGACCTACACTGCAAGTGCTGCTGTGACCTGTGTCTGGAAGTGACTATGGCTACAGTGTCTGGGGAAAGGGCCCCTGCCTTCACTTCGGAGGAGTTGGAGAAACTAGTGGATGGGGTCCTCCCCCAGTACACACAACTGCACAGACCTCCATACAAACAGGTGAGTACACTGTGAGCATGCTGCATGGGCAATGTCTGTTTGGAGTGGTGTGCATGGAAGATACATGGGGGGGCTGAGGCCTGCATGTGCGGACGGTGAGTGTATGTGCGTCAGGTCAAGAGTGGGAACGGGGGCCAATGAGTAAGATGGTCCAGACGGGTAAAGAATTTCCTTTCCCCCTGTACTATTCCTCTAGGTCTTCGCCCACCAGAAGAAGGCTATTTGGCGTGCCATTGCCAAGGACGTCCAGACCCTGGGAGTCCACCAAAGACGGAGCACCCACTGCCATAAAAGATGGGAGGACTTGCACCGCTGGAGCAAGAAGATGGCGGAGGCCCAGCTGGGGATGGCCTCCCAATGTGGGAGGGGTGCCCGTCGCACCATGACTCCCCTGATGTTCAGGATCCTGGTGGTGGCGTATCCGGAGTTGGATGGGCGCTTGAGGGCATCACAGCAGCCACAAGTGGTGAGTACACTCTCATTCAGCTGACTCTGCATGCATTACGAGGTGTCTGGGTGGGGGAGGTGGGCAGTGGATTCCTCTAGGCCAGGGCGATTTTGGTAGGCAAGGTCCCTTGTGAGGCAGGCTATGTGGCACCCCAACCCCACTAGTGGTTAGAGCCATCTACACCTAGTCAGGTTCCTGTCACTTCCAGGTGTGCAGCAATCGGGCTTAGGCCTTGTACCCCATGGGCGTGTGATTAATCTAGGAACTATAAGTGCATGGCGTAGTGCAGAGGGCTGCTGTGTCTGTTGTGTCCGCCAACTGCAGTGGTGTTGCATGCACTGAAAATGTCTTTCTCCTGTCCCCCCCCCCCTTTTTGTGGTCTCCCTGTTCTTGTGTGCAATAGCATCATCAGGCAGAGGAGCATTGGCAGCGGAGCAGGAGGGAACTGCATCCCACTTGGCCCTGGAGGGTGAAGCAACGGAGTCTGAAGCCACCAGTGGGACGAAGGGCGAGGGGAGCTCCATGGCGGGGACAGGAGCAGAGACCGGTGACATCCTGCTTTCTCACTCAGCAGGAGCAGAAACAGGCTTCGCCGCCACAGACCCCGCCGCCAGCACCACCGCCACAGACCCCACCGCCAGCACTGCCGCCACAGACCTCGCAGCCAGCACCGCCGCCACAGACCCCGCCGCCAGCACTGCCGCCACAGACCCCGCAGCCAGCACCGCCCCCACAGACCCCGCAGCCAGCACCGCCACGACTGACACCACCACAAGCACTGCCACGACTGACACACCAGCAAGCACCGCCAGAGGCCCCGCGACATCCTCAGACAGTGGCACCACCACAGACATGCCTACCATCCCCAGTGGTCAGTCGTCCGGGGCTGGTGGTGAGTTCCAGGACCCTGGGCAGCTTCCATGAAGCATCACTGTCATCACAGTTGTCACCTGCATATGGAATGCGAAGCTGCAGCAGTGTGGGGCATGTCTCTGTCTCCATGGCGTATTATGTTACCTGTACCTCAGCAATTTCGTGCAACATACACCCAGGCGAATGTATTGTACTGGCCACACTGCACGTGGAGCACTCTGGGCACAAAGCCCCCTCCAGAACCAGTGGAGAACTGCATCCACTTCCTCAGTCCTTGGCAGGATGAAGCACTCTGGGCACAAAGCTCCCTCCAGAACCAGTGGAGAACTGCATCCACTTCCTCAGTCCTTGGCAGGATGAAGCACTCTGGGCACAAAGCCCCCTACAGAACCAGTGGAGAACTGCATCCACTTCCTCAGTCCTTGGCAGGATGAAGCGCTCTTGGCACAAAGCCCCCTCCAGAACCAGTGGAGACTGACATCCACTTGAGAGACTGTTGCTTTGCACTCCCCAGGATAAAGCAGTGGGCAAACCACCCACTGGAAAGACTTGTGAGACTGTGGCTTTGCACTCCCAGGATAAAGCAGTAGGCAAACCACCCACTGGAAAGACATGAGAGACTGTGGCTTTGCACCAGAGGCCAGAGGCAAGAGGCACCAGAGGCGCCAGAGGCAAGCCCGTCTGCGCCCTCCGCGCCTGGCCCATGCCCAGTGCCACAACCCCTGGTCCCCAGCTCTCCTGTACCCCGCTGACCCGCTACGACCCCACCACCCTCCACGCCCTCAACCCCGGGCGCTCCAATACCTGCTTCCAAGCCCACCCCAAACACACCCATGGACCCTTCGCCTGTAACTCCTGCAAGCGCATCTTCCACCACGCAACTACCACGACCACCAGCCCACGCCCCATCAACCACCTCAAGTGCATCCTGATCAACGCTCGCTCCGTCCACAAGCACGCCGTTGAACTCTGGGACCTCCTGGACTCCACAGCTCCGGACGTCGCCTTCATCACGGAAACCTGGATGAACGCCTCATCAGCTCCAGACATCGCCACTGCCATCCCCGAAGGCTACAAGATCTCCAGAAAAGACCTCACCAACCAAGTAGGAGGAGGTATCGCCATCGTCTTCAAAGACTCCATTAGCGTCACCTCCTCCACCGAAGACACCCCTCTCGCCGCTGAACATCTGCATTTTCAGATTCGCACCGACCCCAGGACCACCCTCAGAGGATCCCTCGTCTACCGCCCCCCCGGACCGCACGCCCCTTTCAGCGACGCCATCGCCGACTTCATCTCCCCGTACGCCCTCGCCTCGCCGGACTACATCCTCCTAGGCGACCTCAACTTCCATTTGGAACAGAACAACGACCCCAACACCACCGCCCTGCTCAACAACCTCGCCAACCTCGGCCTCAAGCAACTGGTGAACACCACCACCCACATCGCCGGACACACGCTTGACCCTATCTTCTCCGCCAGCAAACACATCTTCTTCAGCCACACCTCCGCTCTACACTGGACCGACCACAGCTGTGTCCACTTCACATTCCGACGCGAGACCCGCCACCTCCGCACTCAACCCATCCCTCGTCGACAGTGGAACAAGATCCCCGAAGAGCAACTCTTCTCCGCACTCGCCGCCAACCAACCCACCCTCACCACCGACCCCAACGACGCAGCCCTCAGCCTCACAAACTGGATCTACAACTGCGCAGACAACCTTGCTCCCCTCAAACGCACGCATCGACAGGCCAACACCAAAAAACCTCTCTGGTTCTCTGACACCCTCAAAGAATCTAAGAAAACTTGTCGCACCCTCGAGAAGGCCTGGCGCAAGGACCACACCGCTGACAACATGACCGCCCTCAAGAACGCTACCCGCGAACACCACCACCTGATCCGCGCCGCCAAAAGGAACTTTTTCACCGACAGACTGGACAAAAACAGCCACAACAGCAGAGAACTTTTTAGCATCGTCAAGGAGTTCTCCAACCCCAACGCCAATGCCGTCACGCCCTCACAGGATTTGTGCGAATCCCTCGCCACCTTCTTCCATCGCAAGATCAGCGACCTCCACGACAGCTTCGGACACCAGACCCAACCAAACATCACCGAACCCGCACCCTCAACGACTGGACCCACATCAACACTGAAGAAACCAAATCTATCATGAACTCTATCCACTCCGGTGCCCCTTCGGACCCCTGCCCTCACTTCATCTTTAATAAAGCCGACGACATCATCGCCCCGCACCTCCAGGCCGTCATCAACTCTTCTTTTTCTTCTGCTACCTTCCCCGAATGCTGGAAACACGCCGAAGTCAACGCCCTACTAAAGAAACCTACGGCTGACCCGAGCGACCTGAAAAACATCCGCCCCATCTCTCTCCTGCCCTTCCCAGCCAAGGTAATAGAGAAGACCGTCAACAAACAGCTGACCACCTTCCTGGAAAACCACAACCTGCTCGACCCTTCACAAACCGGATTCCGAACCAACCACAGCACGGAAACTGCCCTCATCTCAGTCACAGACGACATCAGAACCCTGATGGACAACGGTGAAACAGTCGCCCTCATCCTCCTCGACCTCTCGGCTGCCTTCGACACCGTCTGTCACCGCACCCTAATCACCCGCCTCCGCTCCACTGGGATCCAAGGCCAAGCCCTGGACTGGATCGCCTCCTTCCTCTCAAACCGTTCCCAAAGAGTTTACCTCCCACCTTTTCGCTCAGACCCCACCGAGATCATCTGCGGCGTACCTCAAGGCTCATCGCTTAGCCCGACACTCTTCAATGTCTACATGAGCCCCCTCGCCAACATCGTATGCAAGCACGACATCATCATCACCTCCTACGCCGACGACACCCAACTTATACTCTCCCTCACCAAGGACCCCGCCAGCGCCAAGACCAAACTATAAGAGGGTATGAAGGACGTTGCAGATTGGATGAGGCTCAGCCGCCTAAAGCTGAACTCTGACAAAACGGAAGTCCTCATCCTCGGCAACACCCCATCCGCCTGGGACAACTCCTGGTGGCCCACGGCCCTCAGCACCGCACCGACCCCCGCAGACCACGCCTGCAACCTCGGCTTCATCTTGGACCCTCTTCTCACCATGACCAGGCAAGTCAACGCCGTGTCCTCCGCCTGCTTCCTCACCCTCCGCATGCTCCGCAAGATCTTCCGCTGGATCCCCGCCGACACTAGAAAAACCGTGACCCACGCCCTCGTCACGAGCCGCCTGGACTACGGCAACACCCTTAACGCTGGGACCACCGCCAAACTCCAAAAACGCCTTCAACGCATTCAAAACGCCTCGGCCCGCCTCATCCTCGACGTACCCCGCAAACGCCACATCTCCGCACACCTGAGACACCTGCATTGGCTCCCAGTCAGCAAAAGGATCACCTTTCGACTCCTCACCCACGCACACAAAGCCCTCCACAACAAGGGACCGGAATACCTCAACCGACGCCTCAGCTTCTACGTCCCCACCCGCCTCCTCCATTCCTCTGGCCTCGCGCTCGCTGCCGTCCCTCGCATCCGCCGCTCCACGGCGGGTGGGAGGTCTTTCTCCTTCCTGGCAGCCAAGACCTGGAACTCCCTCCCCACCAGCCTCAGGACCACCCAGGACCACTCCACATTCCGGAGACTCCTAAAAACCTGGGTTTTCGAGCAGAAGTAACCCCCCCCTTTCCCCTAGCGCCTTGAGACCCGCACGGGTGAGTAGCGCGCTTTATAAATGTTAATGATTTATAAATGTTAATGATTTGACTCCCCAGGATAAAGCAGTTAGCAAACCACCCACTGAAGAGACTTGAGAGACTGTGGCTTTGCACTCCCCAGGATAAAGCAGTGGGCAAACCACCCACTGGAAAGACTTGTGAGACTGTGGCTTTGCACTCCCCAGGATAAAGCAGTGGGCAAACCACCCACTGCAGAGACTTGAGAGACTGTGGCTATGCACTCCCCAGGATAACGCAGTGGGCAAACCACCCACTGGAAAGACTTGAGAGACTGTGGCTTTGCACTCACCAGGATACATCAATGGGCATGGAGACCCCTCGTGCAGCAGTGGCATTGTGCGTTAATCTGGCTGAGGTGCCCCCCCTCCCCCTGAGGTGCCTGTATATTTTCGGTCTGATGCCCCAGCAGTGTTCTCTCTCTTTGGAGTCAGGTATTGTGTGTGGGCTTGGCCCATGCATTTTGGGCCCATTGGTCCACGGACAATGATTGGTGCACTATCCGGACTTGTGTAGTTCGTGTACATAATTGCGTTTACTGGATTTTAAACTGTGATAATGAGATTCCACATGATTACATTCGTTCAAATTAATTCCTTTTGTCCTTGCGTTCTTTCGGGGGGGAGTGTATATGTAATGTTGCTGCATGTATTTGTGTGTATGTTGTTGTGGGTGAGGATGTTGCGTGTGTGCGTGTCACTCTCTTTTCCCTCCCCCCTCCCCTGTGTTGTAGGTGCAATACTCACCGTGGTCGTCGCCGCTGTCATTGGAGCTCCTGTTAGAAGAAAAGGAAGGCCATCATGGGCAGTATCTGCAATTCGGGCTCCAAGGCGTCCTGGTTCCTCGTGGGGTGTGGAGAGGTGAGTGTTTTCCCTTCTGTTTACTGTTTCCACAGTGTTTTTGTTCGCATTAGTTCCGCCCCGGAAAAGGTGGCGGATAGGCCTGTTGTGATAGGGTGGGCGGCACATTGTCTTCCACCTATCTGTTGGCAGTGTCCGCCACGCTGTTTGTTTGTACCGCCGTGGCGGTCGGAGTGTTAAAGTGGCTGTCTATGTTGGCGGTTTCTGCCACGCTCGTAATCCCATTTTTTTCTCCGCTGGCCTGTTTGCGGTATTACCAGGGTTGTAATGTGGGCCAAAGTTGTTACACAGTGGACCTACCTGTCATGACCCTCTTTGCTACTGCAATTTCTACATGACAAATGACATTCTATGACGCATTAAGTCATTTGTTGGGCAAAAACACAATGGTGACATGCTCCTGTATGTGGCACAAGATGAAATGTAACCCCATTGTAAATGTGCAATTCCACAAACAGGTTGACATGCACATACATGTGAGGGAATGGATACATCATCCCATCAACATAGGGAGAGTGTGCATGGAACTGCAGGTTACACATTTCTCCTAAAGAGAAAGGAACGCATGCTGACATGTAGGGACAAGGAATGTTGGAAACAGTGATGGCACATAAATACTGCCAACTGGCATTCCCCACTTACCAAGGGACAGTACTTTGCTAAACTAGCAAACAATTAGCCATGTAAGCCATGTCACATGTATGATAAACACCTACTACACATCACAGACTGCAGTGAGGTGCCAGCACCCATCACACATAGAAGAAAAGTAACCTTTGTTGGCAGATGTCTACATACACAAATACACAGACACATGGCAGTGTACAGTGATCCATAACCTACTCACCTTTGACCTGTAACATGTAGGAGTAGTGATCTCTTGGATACTAATTATACCCACTACAACAACAAACAGTACATGAATGATCAGTGTACACACCCATTTGTGCTCCCTGCAGAGCAAGTGGTTTGTGGATTTACCCCAGTTTTATCCTAGGTCCCAGGTGTAGGAGGCTGGCCTGGCTTGTAGTGGGTACCAGAGGTACTTACATCTTGTGCAAGGTCCAGTTACCCCTTATTAGTGTAGAAGAGGTGTCTCTAGTAGCTTAGACTGATAGAAGGTAGCTATGGCAAAGCAGCTTAGGCTGAACTAGGAGACATGTAAAGCTCCTACTATACCACTGGTGTCATATGCACAATATCATAAGAAAACACAATACACAGAAGTACTAAAAATAAAGGTACTTTATTTTTATGACAATATGCCAAAAGTATCTCAGTGAGTACCCTCAGTATGAGGATAAGATATATACACAAGATATATGTACACAAACCAAAATTATGCAGGTAATAGCAAGAAAAGTAATGCAAGCAGTGTAGAATTACAGTAGAGTGCAATAGGAGCACATAGGTATAGGGGCAACACAAACCATATACTCCAAAAGTGGAATGCGAACCACGAATGGATCCCAAACCTATGTGAGCTTGTAAAGGGTCGCTGGGACTGTAAGAAAACAGTGAGGGTTAGAAAAATAGCCCACCCCAAGACCCTGAAAAGTAGGTGTAAAGTGCACCTACTACCCCCAGAGAGCACAGAAGTCGTGATAGGGGGTTTCTGCAGGAAGAACAAACACCAGCAATGCAACAACAGTGGATTTCCAGGCCTGAGTACCCGTAAGACAAGAGGACCAAGTCCAATAGTCACAACAGTGTTGAGAGTGGGCAGGAGCCCAGGAAATGCCAGCTGAGGGTGCAAGGAAGCTGCCACCGGATGGAAGAAGCTTTAGAGTTCTGCAAGAAAGAAGAGAGCTAGGGACTTCTCCTTTGGAAGATTGATGTCCCACGTTGCGATGAAGCTTACAGAGGTGTTCCCACGCAGAAAGACTGCAAACAAGCCTTGCTAGCTGCAAGGGTCATGGTAGAAGTTTTTGGGTGCTGCTGTGGCAAGGAGGGACCAAGATGTCGCCACTTGGATGAGGAGACAGAGGGGGCGCCCAGCAACTCAGGGAGCACTCACAGAAGCAGGCAGCACCCACAGAAGTACCTGAACAGGCACTTGGAAGAAGAGTGAAACAGAGTCCACATGAAGTCACAAAAGGGAGTCCCACAACGCTGGAGGACAACTCAGAAGGTTGTGCACTGCAGGAAGGAGTGTCGGGGACCCAGGCTTGGCTGTGCACAAAGGAAATCCTGGAAGAGTGCACGGGAGCCAGAGCAGCTGCAAATCATGCGGTACTCAGCAATGCTGTCTAACGTGGGGAGGCAAGGACTTACCTCCACCAAACTTGGACTGAAGAGTCACTGGACTGTGGGAGTCACTTGGACAGAGTTGCTGAGTTCCAGGGACCATGCTCGTTGGGATGAGAGGGGACCCAGAGGACCAGTGATGCAGTCTTTTGATGCGTCCGTTAGCAGGGGGAAGATTCCGTCGACCCACGGAGATTTCTTCAGAGCTCCTGGGGCAGGGAGGAGGCAGGCTCCCCCAGAGCATGCACCACCTGGAAACAGTCAAGAAAGCCGGCAGGATGAGGTGATACATGTTTGCTAGTAGTCGTCTTGCTACTTTGTTGCGGTTTTGCAGGCGTCCTGAGCAGTCAGCAGTCGATCCTTTGGCATAAGGTGAAGAGGGAGATGCAGAGGAACTCTGATGAGCTCTTGCATTAGTTATCCGGTGAGATCCCCAAAGCAGAGAACCTAAGTAGCCAGAAAAGGAGGTTTGGCTACCTAGGAAGGAGGATTGGCTACCAAGAGAGGTAAGAGCCTATCAGAAGGAGCCTCTGACGTCACCTGCTGGCACTGGCCACTCAGAGCAGTCCAGTGTGCCCCCAACACCTCTGTTTCCAAGATGGCAGAGGTCTGGGACACACAGGAGGAGCTCTGGGAACCTCCCCTGGGAGGTGAAGGTCAGGGAAGTGGTCACTCCCCTTTCCTTTGTCCAGTTTCACACCAGAGCAGGGCTGGGGGATCCCTGAAAAGCATTTTCAGAGGCTGGGGGAGGCTACTCCTCCCCAGCCCTCACACCTATTTCCAAATGGAGAGGGAGTTACACCCTCTCTCAGAGGAAGTCCTTTGTTCTGCCTTCCTGGGCCAGGGCTGCCTGGACCCCAGGAGGGCAGAAACCTGTCTGAGGGGTTGGCAGCAGCTGCAGTGGAGACCCCGGAAAGGCAGTTTGACAGTACCCGGGTTCTGTGCTAGAGACCCGGGGGATCATGGAATTGTCTCCCCAATACCAGAATGGCATTGGGGTGACAATTCCATGATCTTAGACATGTTACATGGCCATGTTCGGAGTTACCATTGTGACGCTATACATAGGTAGTGACCTATGTATAGTGCACGCGTGTAATGGTGTCCCCGCACTCACAAAGTCCGGGGAATTTGCCCAGAATGATGTGGGGGCACCTTGGTTAGTGCCAGGGTGCCCACACACTAAGTAACTTTGCACCCAACCTTCACCAGGTGAGGGTTAGACATATAGGTGACTTATAAGTTACTTAAGTGCAGTGGTAAATGGCTGTGAAATAATGTGGACATTATTTCATGCAGGCTGCAGTGGCAGGCCTGTGTAAGAATTGTCAGAGCTCCCTATGGGTGGCAAAAGAAATGCTGCAGCCCATAGGGATCTCCTAGAACCCCAATACCCTGGGTACCTCAGTACCATATGCTAGAGAATTATATGGGTGTAGCAGTATGCCAATGTGAATTGGTAAATTTAGTCACTAGCCTGTTAGTGACAAATTTGGAAAGCAGAGAGAGCATAACCACCGAGGTTCTGGTTAGCAGAGCCTCAGTGAGACAGTTAGGCATCACACAGGGAACACATACAGGGCACATACTTATGAGCACTGGGGCCCTGCCTGGCAGGGTCCCGGTGACACCTAGACTAAAACAACATATATAGGGTGAAATATGGGGGTAACATGCCAGGCAAGATGGTACTTTCCTACACCAGGTCCAAAATGCCAGGCACACCCACACCAGTTTAATACACTTGACATGTCAACACACAACAATCTCCCATCTACTGTGTGACACATGGCTCATCCTTCATTGTCAGGGGGACCAGTCAGTATCTCACATAATCACCTGACAATGAGACAGGAAGGAATTGGCTGTGTACACACACCCTTGTGGCTACTGTGCTGCCCTCAAATGGCCATCAAGCTCCGGGTAGGCCACTGCCAGAATGTGGGCCATTAGGGGAGTCATGGTCTAACGGGCTTCCCACCCACGTTGGGAGGACACCACCAGCTGGGCCTCCGCGATCTTCTGGGCCCAGCGCCTCAGGTCCTCCCACCTCTTGCTACAGTGGGTGCTCTTCTGAATGCAGACCCCCAGGGTCTGGACCTTCTTGGAGATGGCTCTCCATATTGATGGGCGTTGACCTGGATGGATGCAATAGACAAGGCAAGAATTTATGTTCACAAGTTTCATCCAAAATGTCTGAGTTACATACATGTCAGTACACCAAGCTGAGAACATTTTGCTCATACTGCCCAAGTGTGGCACATACTAGCCATTAAGTATAGGGACATGACTTCAAACACTTCACAAACCACAAACATACCCATCACCCTGCTCAGGCCCTGTAATAACTAGGTGGGTCAACTGACATCTTGTGGGACATGATCTAGCAATCTGACTGAGATCGGAGAAATTATGTGATACATCACACCTCTCTAGCTTCTGAAAAGTAGACTCATGAGCATGAATGCATCAAAACACTCACAATCTGTGAGAATCGGCCTCTGTATGGAGTCTAGCCTGTCCAGGTGTGGACGTGTGCAGATACAAATGCAGACTCATTCCACTTTAGTGGGCGGGGTTCTGTGTATCTCATCTTTAACACATAACACACTTTTGGACATACGTATCCATTATACATGTATGTAAGGAAATGCTTCCTTGGCATGGTTACCCGCTAACGTTTTGCCTTTGCTGATGCTAAGTTTTGATTAGAAGTGTGCTGGGACCCTGCTAACCAGGCCCCAGCACCAGTGTTCTTTCCCTAAACTGTACCTTTGTATCCACAATTGGCACTGCCCTGGCACTCAGATAAGTCCCTTGTAACTGGTACCCCTGGTACCAAGGGCCCTGATGCCAGGGAAGGTCTCTAAGGGCCTGGGGACCCCTCACTCAGCACATGCACTCTGCCTCACTGCTTGTGTGTGCTGGTGGGGAGAAAAAGACTAAGTCGACATGGGACTCCTCTCAGAGTGCCATGCCAACCTCACACTGCCTGTGGCATAGGTAAGTCACCCCTCTAGCAGGCCTTACAGCCCTAGGGCAGGGTGCACTATGCCACAGGTGGGGGCATATGTGCATGAGCACTATGCCTCTACAGTGTCTAAGCAAAACCTTAGACAGTGTAAGTGCAGGGTAGCCATAAGAGTGTATGGTCTGGGAGTTTGTCAAACATGAACTCCACAGTTCCATAATGGCTACACTGAAAACTGGGAAGTTTGGTATCAAACTTCTCAGCACAATAAATGCACACTGATGCCAGTGTGCAATTTATTGCAACATACACCCAGGGGGCATCTTAGAGATGCCCGCTGAATACCAATCCGACTTCTAGTGTAGGCTGACCAGTTTCTGCCAGCCTGCCACACACCAGACATGTTGCTGGCCACATGGGGAGAGTGCCTTTGTCAATCTGTGGGCAGGAACAAAGCCTGTAACGGGTGGAGGTGGTTCTCACCTCCCCCTGCAAGAACTGTAACACCTGGCAGTGAGCCTCAAAGGTTCACCCCTTTTGTTACAGCGCCCCAGGGCATCCCAGCTAGTGGAGATGCCCGCCCCTCCAGCCACTGCCCCCACTTTTGGCGGCAAGGCTGGAGGGGATAATGAGAAAAACAAGGAAGAATCACCCACCAGTTAGGAAAGCCCCTAAGGTGTCCTGAGCTGAGGTGACCCCTGCCTTTAGCAATCCTCCATCTTGAGTTTGGAGGAGTTCCCCAATAGGGTTAGGGATGTGCCCCCCTCCCAACAGGGAGGAGGCCCAAAGAGGGTATAGCCACCCTCAAGGACAGTAGCCATTGGCTTCTGCCCTCCCAGACCTAAACACCCACCTAAATTCAGTATTTAGGGGCACCCCAGATCCCAGGAAATCAGATTCCTGCAACCTGAAGAAACAAGAAGGACTGCTGACCTACAAGCCTGCAGAGAAGGAGGAAGATGACAACTGCTTTGGCCCCAGACCTGCCGGCCTGTCTCCAACTTCGACCAGTGACCTCTGAATCCTCAGAGGACTGCCCTGGACTAAAAGACCAAGAAACTCCTGTGAGCAGTGGCCCTGCTCAAGACCAGCTACTTCTTTGCAACAAAGAAGCAACTTCCAAAGTCTGCATATTTCCTGCCGGAAGCGTGAGATTTCTCACTTTGCACCCGACGCCCCTGGCTCGAGATTCAGAGAACCAACACCTCAGGGAGGACTCCTCGGTGACTGTGAGCCCGTGAGTAACCAGAGACAACCCCCCAGAGCCCTCACAGCGACGCCTGCAGAGACAATCCAGAGACTCCCCCCTGACAGCAACTGCCTGTAACAAGGGACCCGATGCCTGGAACTAGCATTGCACCTGCAGCCCCCAGGACCTGAAGTAACCGAACCTCAGCACAGGAGTGACCCCAGGTGACCCTCTGCCTAGCCCAGGTGGTGGCTGTCCTGAGAAGCCCCCCGTGCCTGCCTGCACCACTAGAGTGACTCCCGGGTCCCTCCAGTGAAGCCTATACAAAACCTGACACCTGCTTTGCACACTGCACCCCGCCGCTCCTGTGCCACTGAGGGTGTGTTTTGTGTGCCTACTTGTGTCCCCCCCAGTGCTCTACAAAACCCCACTGGTCTGCCCCCCGAGCATGCAGGTACTTACCTGCTGGCAGACTGGAACCGGAGCACCCCTGTTCTCCATAGGCGCCTATGTGTTCTGGGTACCTCTTTGACCTCTGCACCTGACAGGCCCTGAGTGCTGGTGTGGTAACTTTGTGGTTGCCTTGAACCCCCAACGGTGGGCTGCCTATGCGCAGGACTGAGACTTGTAAGTGTTTTACTTACCTCATAATCTAACCTTTACTTACCTCCCCCAGGAACTGTTGATTTTTGCACTTTGTCCACTTTGAAAAATAGCTTATTGCCATTTTTACAAATACTGTATATGATATTGCTTTTATTCAAAGCTCCTAAAGTATCTAAGTGAAGTACCTTGCATTCAAAGTGTTTATGCAAATCTTGAACCTGTGGTTCTTAAAATAAACTAAGAAAATATATTTCTCTATATAAAAACATTTTGGCCTGGAGTAAGTCTTTGAGTGTGTGTTCCTCATTTATTGCCTGTGTGTGTACAACAAATGCTTAACACTACCCTCTGATAAGTCACTGCTCGACCACACTACCACAAAATAGAGCATTAGAATTATCTAATTTTGCCACTATCTTACCTCTAAGGGGAACCCTTGGACTCTCTGCACACTATTTCTTACTTTGAAATAGTATATACAGAGCCAACTCCCTACAATATATTGCATCCAAAACAGCATAGGCATGCATTGATCATTTCCAGCAATGTGACCAGACTTTTAAATCACATACCATGGGTTCCCAGGAAACAGCATACACTTTGCACTTTTGAAATGTCACAAATGCAATGAGCCTATGCAGGATATTCATGTCCTGTATGAAGGTGAAACCAGGGGTGTGGGATTAAGGGACCTCTCAGGGGTCTGAGAAGCACGTTGACAAAGATGTCAAGTTCACATTACTCATAGATGATTATTCTTCCCTTATCAGAGAAAAGAGCCTCATTAATCTGCAGATTAGCACAAATCCAAGACATGGCCTCATAACAGGATATGCAGGGAAACAGGGAGTGGGCACAGTGCATAGCAGAAGTAATTTGACACCAGCCTAGACTTGGACCCATACTGTGAGATACAATTAACAGGCCCTGGTCTCTGCAGGCTGAGCAGACAGAACCTACATGAAACTCCATTCCCATCACTTCTAGTCATGGCAGTTCATAATGTAGCCAGCAGCAATTTGGCATGTGGTGTGTGTGTTGCAACCTAAAGGGCAGAGTGAGTCAGGATATGCCTTCGAAACAACAGTTTAGCGGAGGCAGATGTGAGTTGGAATCTCTGTGGCAACATACACATTGCTCACTTCACACACAACTGACACATAAAACATGCATACATAGCTCATGCTATCACGCAAATACGTGTTGTCTCACATTGACAACAACCATGAGGTAAGAGATGTCTGGGGATAGCTGCAATGTCACCTCAACTAGTCATGTGCATCCAGCACGATGTGGATCAGCGGACACTCAATGCACACACATCACAATGTATTAGAACTAACTTAAAATCTGACACTGAGCACAAAATACATGCACATTGTCTCTCCCATTGATGCCACACTGACTGCAACTTCATGGCCTTAAGTTGACATTTTAGCACACATGGGCATAATCTAGCCTGTGAGGAGGGTATATAACGTTAAATACTGAGCAAATATGTGCACATGAGGCACTTACCTACTTTTCTGATGCACCATTGAGTTGTTCATACAGGGGTAGAACCTCAGACATCAGCTTTTCCAGCTTCTCTGGTGAAAAGGCTGGGGCCCTATCACCCACTGGACTTGGCATGACTGCTCACAGAGATGGTAAACAGCAACTCAGGCAGCTCAGGTAGTAGAGGTCTTGCTGGCAGCAGTGTCAGGAGTCATGTGAGGGATTTTGCAGAACATGGCAGTCACGTCCGCCACATACACAGCCGTCACAGTCGCCGGAGGATGGTCCCTATTGTCCAGTGGAGTAGGTCAAGCAGCTGCCATTTCAGAAGCCAGAAATGCATTATATGGCACCGAATGGTGCGTCACACCTCCGAAAATGTTTGTATTTGCAGTAATAAGTGCTTGTAATGTCCTGCCATGTAGGTCCTACTATTCAAATACCATTGTTGTACATTTCAAGGCACATATTGCAATTTGCATTGGGGCACAGTCCTCCTCGTCCCCCTGACAAAGTTAATTTTTAAGCTTGGGAAATCAAGTCACAGTCTGAGGGACATTTTTAATGTAAAAAATGTTGATGACCAGATACATGATGTTATTTGTTGCAATGTGTACTGTGTATCATGTTCACACCTTACTATATGCTTTGTTACATTATATCATTGATGTGCATCCTGTATGTTGGAAGGGGCACATTAGATAATGGCAATACTCATTTCTTGTCATGCATAGGTTCCCTGGGAGGGGAGGATGTGACAACCTTCAGACCATGGAAGAACACCACATCATCCAGATCTACTGTCTGAATAGGCAAATCATTGTGGGTCTATGTCATCAGATGGAGCAAGATCTAATGCCTGCCATTCGTCATCCAACAAGCATACCACCCATTGCACAAGTCATGGCACTGTTGCATTTCCTGTTCATAGAGTCCTTCCAAAATACAGTGGCCCTATCTGCTGGGATGTTCAGTCTAGTTTCGAAAGGATGCACTCTCAGCAATGTTGAAACACTTGGACAGCTATATCCAGTTTCCTCAACGTGAGGATTTCACCCATGTGAATGCCGATTTCTATGGTTTGGCACACATCCCACATGTGATGGAAGCCACCGATTGTACACATGTTGACGTGGTTCCACTGCATGGCAATGAACAAGTTTACCACAACAGAAAGAACTTCCATTCCATCAATGTCCAAGTTGTTTGTTTAGGGGATCTTTACATTTCACAGGTCTGTGCCAGTTTTCCAGGTTTAGTCCATGCTGTCTTCATTATGCGGAACAGCGCAATCCCTCAGCTGATGTCACAAATGTACCCAGAGAGGGCCTGGCTGGTTGGTAAGTCACATCTGTTTGTTTTTTGTTTGTTCAATGTCTGCTGCAACAAATCCAATGAGAGGGACTCATAGTTGCACATATATCCCATTTCATCATAGGGGACTCTGCATTCCAAAACCGTCAATGGTTGTTGATGCCTGTGAGGAAACCAACTATGCCAGGGGAAGACCGCTTCAACGATGCCCATGGAAGAAGACAACATACGGTGGAGGAGGCTTTTGGCCTCCTGAAGGCCAGATTTAGGTGTCTGGACAAGACAGGTGGAGCCCTCCTCTACTCACCCGAAAAAGCGTATAAGATTGCTGTGGCCTGCTGCATGTTTCACAACATTGCCCTGCGGAGGAATATCCCATACATCACAGATGAGGGGGAGCTAGCAGTGCTATCCGGTGGGAATCCTGACATGCCAAGTGAGGATGACAGTGATGAGGAGGAAGGTGAAGACTTGTAGGCAGATCTCCTCAATCACTAGGTTACCTGAGTGTAAGTATGTAATGTGATGTGCTTACTGTGACTCCATGAGGAACTGTAGTTGTCAGGATGTGTAGGGTGTCTTTTCAATTTATAGGGGATCTCATGCTGTGCAGTATACAGCCAATGGTTACTTGCTAAGTCAGACATAAACATTTCACTACCTTGATTGTCTGCTGGGTTTGTGTCAGTCTCATTGCAATATTAATTTATTAAATGACGTTTGATATGAGCTTTGTTCATAGATATACATTTCCAACCTAAACCCCTTATATTGGTTTTATACAGGTACCTTTACCTTGACATCCTCATGTGGGAATTTCAGAGTTGTGACATTGGCAGGTATCTGATGTTTTATAGGAAGTGGACATGAGTTGTTCCAGGTAATGTAGTTCACAGATTTGGGGTGTATGAGTTCTGTGCCAAAGCAGCTTGCACAGTGGGTGGGTGGAAGTCTGAAGTGCACAATATGCAGGTTTGATGTGGTATGTTGGGCCAATTGTCTCATGTGTGTGATCATGTGGCATGGAGATATGTTGTCATCAAGTGCAATCCATGCATTCTTCCTTCACGTTGTGTAGACAATGATCTTGTATGACCTGTATGTAGCTGTAGATGTGTTTCATTGTTGCAGGCCATACTGACTGTGCCATAACACTGACATACATTTGTGTCATACTGCCAGATGCTTGGTCATTATAATTGGATGGACCTGTGATCAGGGACTGTTGTACTGCCCTCTGTCTGTTTATGTTATATTGGCAGACCTGATTTTGGTATGTGATAAGGCTCAAGCTGATGACAACATCCACAATTCTGTAAGCCTATTCTATGGGGCATTGATTGATAGAGACCTTTCTTCTGTGGTCTGGGGAACTGTACCTTGGTATATCTAGCCTGCCATATTATGGTTCATCTATTCTTGGCTATGACAGTCCAGACATTTAGACAGTCTATGTGCTGTACAGTGCAATAAAATGTTTGGTGTGACCAGTCACTTGTATCAGTATGTTGCTAGTAATCCTCAGCATGTCACTATCTCTGACGTATCCCTCCTCCCATTACCACCTTGTGCCTTCCTCATGTGCATCACATGGGCTTACATTTCAACATTTCCAAATGTGGAACAGAAGCAAGCAGGCGGTGATTTTCTGATAGGTGAGCTTATTGACATAGCTTCAGGAAATAATAATGTGATGCAGCACAACAGGAACGTGAAGGGATCAGTCATGGTGGTTGTATTCGTTTTAGAAGATGCCACAACATTTGAAGTCCAGTGTCCTACTACCATGAAAATGGAAGGTGGTTGAAGAACAGTCAACAGAGTGAATATGTGGCACACAAAGGATTTCCTTCAGGAATGGTCACTTGCCGGCAGTGGTGGATGTCTTGCCATCCAATGCTCCTGGATGCTTGGCTGGATATCCTCACTTGTGGTGGCGGGAGGTGTTCTGCTGCTAGAGAGGCCGCGGTACCTGAGGCGGGCCTCCCTTCCAGTGACTGCCACTGATGTTGAAGGCACTGGTGTTACTTGGCCAAAGGAATTGATATGGAGTTGCTCAGGGTCCCTGATCCCGGTATTGCTTATCTCCATGAACACCCCTGATAGGGAGGCCAGGATGGTGTTGGTGGCCTCCCACTTTTCCAATGACTTACATTGGAAGTCCCTCTGCAACTATTCAATTTCCCTGAGGTCGGTAAGTACCTAGCTCATCATGCCTTGGGATTCCTGGTAGGCTCCCCAGACTTGGATGATGGTGTCCTCACCAGGGACATCCCCAGTGGATGCTGGCCCACAGAATACCCCCCATGCACCCTACTCCCACGTGCCTGTGCCCTTGTCACAGATTGACCCCTACCACTGGTTCCAGAACCATGATTGTTGGAGGTGTGTTACTGTGACTCAGGGTCCTGGACCAGGGGGCGCAAGATTGTTGTCACTATCCTAGGGACACAGGTTGTGGGGCGAATGGCTGCCTGCAATATGTATGGAACCTGGCTAGGAGGAGTCGATGTGGTCACAGTGAGATTCACTAGATGCCGTCTGGCCAGGTTGCCCCCCTGATGGGCTAGAATCATCCTCAACGTCCAGATGTCCAGGAGTGTTGTCCTCTCTGAGGGCTTCATCCATGGAGGTAGTGGTAGAATCTTTAGTGGTCTTGGTGTCCCCAGTAGCAGCTCGACCTGTTGATGAGAGAGATACAATGTTACAGGTTGTATTTTTACATCTATCTCCAATAGTTGGCAATGACATTTAGCAAAGGCTGTGTACACAGTGGATTAGTAGGTTTACCTTAAGTGACAGGTGCACATGGTATAATTGTAGTGACCTAACATTTGTAAAACATACCAATTCCGTTTTAGCAAACCAGCTATTAATTCATCCGCTGGTAGGAGGATGGGCATAGACTTACATATTGACACCAGTGCAGGCAAACCAGTGGCTGGGTAGGATGTGGTTTTGATCCTTTTAAGACATAGGCCCTCATTCTGACCTTGGCGGGCGGCGGAGGCCGCCCGCCAAAGTCCCGCCGTCAGGTTACCGTTCCGCGGTCGAAAGACCGCGGCGGTAATTCTGACTTTCCCGCTGGGCTGGCGGGCGGTCGCCTTCAGACCGCCAGCCAGCCCAGCGGGAAAGAGGCTTCCACGATGAAGCCGACTCGGAATCGAGCCGGCGGAGTGGAAGCTGTGCGACGGGTGCAGTTGCACCCGTCGCGTATTTCACTGTCTGCGCAGCAGACAGTGAAATACATGTAGGGGCCCTCTTACGGGGGCCCCTGCAATGCCCATGCCAGTGGCATGGGCACTGCAGGGGGCCCCAGGGGCCCCGCGACCCCACCTACCGCCATCCGGATCTCGGCGGTCCGACCGCCGGGATCTGGATGGCGGTAGGGGGGGTCGGAATCCCCGCGGCGGTGCAGCAAGCTGCGCCGCCGCGGATGATTCAATGGGGCCGCGGTACACTGGCGGGACCCCGCCAGTGGTGCCGGTCCGACCGCGGCTTTACCGCCGCGGTCGGAATCCCCATTGGAGCACCGCCGGCCTGTCGGCGGTGCTCCCGCGGTCCTCCGACCTGGCGGTCAAAGACCGCCAGGGTCAGAATGACCACCATAGTTGACTGTTGTGCAGGCAGACCCAGCACTATGCTGTGAATGTGATTGGAGTCATCATGTGGTCAGGGCATTGTGAATGTGTCTGCTGCCAATATAATTCAGGTGATGAATTTTGAGATCTTTGGTACTTTTGTATTTTTTCACCCAGGTCAAGCTATCCTTCTTGTCCACAATATTTCCATCTTAGTTTAACTGCTTAAGATGGATCTAGGTGGTTAGCCACATCACAGAGTGTACCATGTTCTGTGTCTTGGTCCCTCCCAAGTGAGTAAACTTTAATTGTGAGTTCACAGGCAGTTGTATTATGGCATATGGACACTGGCCTGGTGATTGGAGTCACAGGGACAGGCCCTCCTGGGGTTTACAGTCATGTTACTCTATGCACTACACACAGTATAAACGAGTCATCCTTCCAGGTGAGTTCCCTTCCATTATGAGTTAACAAACAAGGATATTTGAACAGATACACACTAGGCTTGTGTTTGGAGTTGGAGAGACACAGCCTTCTGGCCTTAGCACTCATGTCACTCCCTGTACTTCATGCACTTGTAATATGTCATCCCTTCAGGTGTGTGTGAATTCCCAAAGAAAGGTATATTAGCAAGTGTACTCTGGAACTGGTGATTGGAGTGATAGTAAGGGAGCCTCCTGTGATTTGCAACCATTTTACCTCTTGTATTGCACACACTATACTTATAGTTTCCTCCCAGGTGAGTATACTTCAATGATGATTTGGTACACAGGGGAATTGTGGGTCAGAGCACTGTTTTGTTGTTTTGAGTTGGGGGAACAGTGCGTGCTATGAGTTGCAGTCCTGTCACTCTCCCTGCTCCCCAATACCTGACAGATGCCTACTCCCCAGTGAGTACACATCATATGAAATTTAAAAGTATTGTGGATTTCAGAGAAGATGACATTGTTCTGGTTTTGGTAGTGACAGTACCAGTGCCTCCTGCCTTAGCAGTCCTGTCAATGCTTGTACTATACACGCTATGCCAATGCCTTGCTTCCCGGTGAGTACTCTTCAATGGTGAGTTCAGGGACAAGGCTCATTTGATCAGAGAACAGTGGGCTGCCTGAGTGGAGTAACAGTGACAGAGCCTCCTGGCATTAGCAGTCCTGTCAGTCCCTGTACTACACCCACTAGACAAATGTTATCTTCACAGGAGCATAGGCTCAATAGAGGGTTGTGACACAGGGGTCATTGTTGCAGGAGACACTGGGCTGGCTGAATGGTGTAACAGTCACAGAGTCTCCTGGTCTTAGCAGTCCTGTCAGTCCCGGTACTACACATACTGTACAAATGTGACCCTACCAGGTGAGTAGACTTCAACAGAGGATTGTGACACAGGGGTCTTTGTTGCAGGGGGCACTGGGCTGGCTGAGTGGAGTAACAGTGATAGAGACTCTTGAGCTTAGCAGTTCTGTTAGTCCCTCTACTACACACTGTATACAGGTGTTATCCACCCAGGTGAGCACACTTTAATGTACAGTTGACAAACAAGTTACATTTGAGTCAGATAAACTCTTCTGGTGTTTGGAGTTACAGTAACAGCTGGGAGTTGCAGTCATGCCAGTCCATGTACTAAACAGACTATATATATGTTATCCTCCCACTTCAATGGGGAGTTGACAAGAAACGGTTTTTGGAGCAGCAGTCACTAGGCTGGCTGAGTGAAGTAACAGAGACTCCTGGCCTTAGCAATCATGTCAGTCCCTGTACTACACACTTCCCAGGTGAGGAAACTTCAATTGGGAGTCGAGTGACAGGGTCTCTGGTGCAGAGGACACTGGGCTGGTGGAGAGGAGTGACAATAACAGTGCCTGCTGGGAGTTGTAGCCATGTCAACGCCTGTACTACACACACACTATACAAAGATTATCCTCTCAGTTGGTTACACACCAATGAGGAGCTGACAAACAAGTTAATTTAGAGAAGGATACACTGCTCTGGCTGGTTATGATTGTAGCACAGTGTCTGCTGGGAATTGTGGTGCTGTCAATCCCTGTGCTACACACACCATACACAAATGTTGTTCCTCTATGTAACTACTTCACATGTGAGATGCCAGACAGGGGGCTATGGGCAGGTGGACACTGGGCTAGGGAGTGGGGTGACAGTGAAGATGGCAAAAGGGGAGCAGTGAGTATGCATGACACTACATTCTGGTGAGATATTTTTGTATTGTGACTTACCAGACTCCACTCCCCCTGGTATTCCTGTCAAGCCTTCAGGATGCAGGATGTCCAAGACCTTCTCCTCCCATTATGTAAGTTGTAAGGGAGGAAGGGGACACCTCCAGCCTTCTGGACCAGCAGCTGCTGCCTGGATGCCATGGAACTGACCTTCCCCATGAGGTTGTTCTACCACTTCCTGATGTCATCCCTTGTGCGTGGGGTGGGGCCTACAGAATTCATTCTGTCAACTATCCTTTGCCACATCTCTATCTTCCTAGCAATAGTGGTGTTTTGGACTTTGGATCTAAATAAATGTGGCTCTACTCTTATGATTTCATTCACCATAACTCTTAACTCATCTTCAGTGAAATGGGGATTTTTCTGGGGTGACATAATGGTGATAAAAAATAAGGAGCAAGGTAACAGGTGACAGTGAGTTCTTGAATATGGGAAGTACAAATGGTTTTGATTAGAAATAGAAGTTTATTGAGGGTGTGGAATAGGTGCTTAGAGAAAGTTGGGGGGGTACCTGTTCTGCAGTTTTTTTGGATGGGCTGCGGCTTCTGTGTTTGGTGTTGGAGAAGCAAAGGATTGTGGTGTGTGAATGGGTGTGTTTTATAGTGTGCTTTGCAGGTGTGTTGAGTGCAGCAATGTGTGTCAGCTGTGTTGTTTTCAAATCCATCTAATGTGGGTTTGTGTATTACTTTGGTGGCAGCAAACCATCGTGGTTCAGACTGCCACTGGCAGACCAGCACGGCTGACCGCCACTGTGACTTTTGACTTGCAATATGGTCGATGGGCTGTCAGTGCTGGTGGTTGGACCATCTATTTCCCACCCTCAACAATACTGGAAGTCTAGCATTTTAGGCTGGATTTTGAAGGTCCTGCCTATGTAACTCGTGATACAGCAGTCCGTAAGACCACCAATATGGCAGTCTTTTGGTGACCACCACTATGAAAGTCTGCTGGTCTGACCGCCAAACTCGCAATGAGGCCCTAGGAGTTTTGTATGTATATATTTGGGAATGTAAAGTATTGTACAGGTGAGTTTTTAACATTTATTTTACAGGTTTTAGTTTACAAACGATTTCGATGGGAATTTGGAGTCTAGATTTTTTTTTAAGAAATCAGTTTTGGTTTATTATAAACCAATTGCTTCTACTTACATTTCCTTTTTTTGGGTTTCCTGGACAGGTTCTTTTTTAAAAACATTGGGTTGCTTTGACGGGTTTTGGTTGTTTATATTCTCTATTTTTTGGGGCTTTTTGCTTTTGTTTTCTGAATTGTTTGGTGTATTTTTATTTCTTGTTGTGTAGAGATGGAGAACGATCTCCACTGCAAAACAGTAAGTTGTATTTTTTTTGTGGGTGGGAAATGTGACAGTGTTTTGTTTATGGTATGTTTATTTTATTATTAGAGGGAATTGTTTGGACTCTGTGCAGTAGTTATTTGATGTGATGGATTGAATGTATTTTTTAAATTAGTATTATATTTAAAAGAAATATGTATAATATTTTTATTACATGAGTGATTTTTGGTTTTATATAATTGTTTCACTGATGTAATATAATATTCAAGTCACTTAAAAAACAGATTTGGTTTGTTGTTTAGAGTATGTTGTAGTTTGTGAAGGTTTTGGTAGGCTATTATGTATTTTTGAAACTTTTTTATTGACTTTTTGAAGTGAAGTGTTATCACAACATACATCAAGTCACATGTCACAAACACAACATCTGTCCATATTACATTTCGGGGAATTGGTCATAAAGATCATTGTGAATACTGTTTACACTAGTTAGTCAGTAGACACCTTTATCTCTTTATTACCACATCTTCTCCTTTCCAATTCCCAGTCTTTTAAATGCCATCAGACCTGGACATCATATATGTTGTGAATGGGCAGCAGATATCTTTGGGCCTTGATGGTTTCAGGAGTTCTTCTGCATACAGTTCTAATTGAGTTTGGCAATATGTCAAGTCCAGCACCCAAGTGTTTATTATAGGTACTGTTTTTGGCCCCCAGTGCATTGCAATCCTATGCAACCCTATGCTTCACCAGCAGGAGTGCCACTGCCACCACTTTCCTGTTTACTGTCTGGATATTTGTTATCTCACCCAGCAGACACACTTGAGGAGAGCATTCCACCTCCGTCATTATTCTTTCAGCCAGGGCACATGTCACTTCCACCCAGTATTGTTTAATCTAAGCATAATACCAAGCAAGGTGCATGAAACCGCCAACCTCTCTCCCAGAGCGCACACAAGTGATTTCTGCTCGTAAACCATATCTAAAAAGTTGTTCTGGGGTGTAATACATTTGATGTAGGTATTTAAAATGAATAATTCTCAAATTACAGTTAGAACTAAGTCGTTACATGAGGGAACAGCACCAGCCCTAATCTGTTTAACTAATTTGCCCATCTAAGAAGGCAATCCACTTCTCTAGGGTGGCCTGTGTCGTCACTTGATCATCTAGCAGGGATTCCTAACATAAGTTGGTGACTAGTTGTGTACATGTGGTGCTGGTGAGTAAAATCTGTAATGCCCCAAGAGTTGATAGTGCTGCAGGAAACCGTGAGTAAAGCTCTTGTACAACCACCCACAGCCTAAAATAGATAAACAACATAAGTGAGCTTGTCGCTTCTCCCCTGCTAATTCCATCAGTTCCACAAATGTCCCCCCCTGGATAGAGGTCACACATAGGTGGTCATTATGAACATGGCAGTAAACACCGCACCGCCGGCGGTGGCGGTAACTACTGCCAAAAGGCTGGCGGTCCAGACCCCCAAATAATAAAGCACATAAGAAACAACAGCGGGCCATTCGCCCACTGCCATTTTGGTAGTCCTGCCGATGACGGGGGAGGCCATCCTCAGCCCGGCAGAAAGGCCCTACCCACCCAAGTAATGAAACACCACACCGCCATCAGTTCCGGGGAGGGAACCACCACCACGCAAAGCTTGGCAGAAATGACCCATATAAAGGGAAACACTCACCGGAGGAACACAGAACACGCCGACACTGACATGGAGCGAGAGTTGGAAATAATCCCAGTGCTTCTCCTTGCCATATTTCTCTAGGACCATGACCGACACCAAAGATGACGACAGTAAGTACCGCAGCCTAGTGCACATGGGAGGAAAGAGCACAGTTACACACTCATCCACTCCACCCACATCTCCATGCACTCCCAACCCCTCCTTCCATCCCAAGCCATACACACCATAACAAGACGTACTTACCAGACACAAGCCAACAAATACCTGCACCAATGCACACACCTGTGCACACCACACCCCAAAAGTGAAACGTTGCACAATGGCTCAATATTGTGTCAACAGGACTGCTGGACACTAAAATTCACTACAACTTGATTAAAAACAAATGTGCAAACAAGGCAATAGGCCAGTCCATATGTACAATTCTCGGAAGGGCAGATATGGGCTACAATGGCGAAGGAAACTCCACTGAGAAGGGGCATCTATGGGGCAGCCAGGCACCTCAGGGATCAGGGCCAGGCGGTGGCGGGGTGGGGATTCAGGTTTAGAAGGGGGGTCTTGGGCTTAGGTTTAGGAGGTGGAGGTGGAGAGGGTTTGGGCTTCCCCTTGGAAGGAAGGGGAGTGGGCCTGGACCAGGGGGTGGCAGAGGGACCTGGGGCAACACAGGGCTTCTTCCTCCCTGGGGAAGGGGCATGGGAATGGGAAGGGCAGACTGTTATGTACTTTGAAGAGGAAGGAGTGGACTGGGCTAGGGCATGGGAATGTTTAGGGACAAGAAGGGGTGGGCCAGTGGGTTCAAACAGGTCAACACAGGAGAGGAAAAGCTTCTAAGGTACAGTAGAAGGGGTTTATGAGCCAGGTCTAGGAGTGGAGGTTGAGGAAGTGGTAGGTGGAGGAGGAAGTGTGCTGCACATGGATGCAGGTGCCTGTTTAGACTGCTTATATATGGTGGCTGTATGCGGTGTTGATGAGTGTTAGCGTTTGAGTGTTTTGGTAGGGGGGTGGACACAGTGGGAGAAAACATCCTGCCAGAGTATATGGATGTTGTGTGGGTGTCTTCAGGTATGGTGGGAATGCTGCAAGTGTCTGTGGATGAAGTCGTGGTGAGTGCAGGTGTGGTGTCCGGGGTGCATGACTGGATGTTAGCTGTGAGGGTGTAGTACATGTGGGTGTGCATGGTGAGGTGACAGACAGGGAGGTGGGGGAGGTGGATGTTGTTGTATGTGCTTTGGTATGTTGGGTGTGTGCCTGCCTGTGGTGGGAAGTGTGGTGCTTGTGTTTCTCTGTGTGCTTCTTGTGTGTTGATCTGTGTGCATGGCTGTCTGTATGTGTGCTTGGGATGGGCAAAGGGAGTGGGGTGCTGGAAGGGGTAGAGGAGGTGGTGGGGGGAAAGATCTCTGTAGGCCAGACATGGCACCGTGAATGCCTTCCAGGTATGCATTGCTGCATCTGGGATGCTAGCCCCTGGATAGCATTCACGATTGTTGTCTGCCCTACAGAGATGGTCCTCAGGAGGTCAAAAGTCTTATCCGTGAGGGTGGCAGGGTTGATTGGGGCAGAGGATGAGGTGCATGGGGCAAAGGAAATGCCCACTCTCTTGTGTGAACGGGCACGGGCAACTCGTTGGGGAGCTACTGGGAGGGCGGTGATGGTATGGGGGTGGAGGAAGATTGTAAGAATGGGTGGGCCCAGTAGGGTCCACCACCACCAGGGAGCTGACATCAGAGGAGGTATCGGAGCCACTACCTCCAGTGGTAGTTGCTTCCCACACCCTCCAACCCACTAGTCCCCTTGGCGTCAGTGGACTCTGCCACATGGGTCCCGTGGGCTGCAGCATCCCCACTCGCCAGTGCCACAGCTCCCTTGCCAGATGATGCTAATGTACACAAAGAAACAAGAGCACAGGGATGGGGACAAAACAAGAAAGAAGTATGTCAATTCCAGGAAATATGTACATGTTGTGACACATACACTCCCACCCAGCTCAGGAACTAACCCTCAGCAGACACAACACATGTTATGAATGCGCCCCTGACTGGTAGGCATGACCCATCCTGCCCCACTACTCTGATACACTTTGTAAACTGAACCAATGAGAGATGATAGCAAACCAACACATCTCCAATTCCATGAGGCTACATTGAATACAATGGCCCAAACAGGGGACCCCTCGCAGCCCCACAGACGCAGCAAAAACTACCTAGGACACTATCCCACGGATGTGGAGATGGGCAGGACTGCAGGGACACACCTGTCTATGTGCCTGGCACTACTATGCATTCACTCCTTAGCACCTAACTACACTCATCATAGTGGCATCATAACAGTGTTGGTACTCACCCCCTTGTGGCTGATGTGCTGCCTTCAAGCGCCCATCCAAATACAGATAGCCCACTGCCAGAATGCAGGCCATTAGGGGGTCAGGGTCCGACGGGCACCCCTCCCTTGTTGTGAGGCCTACCCCAGCTGGGCCTCTCCGGTCTTCCTGGCCCAGTGCCTCAAGTCCTCCTACCTCTTTCTGTAGTGGGTGATCCGCTGGTTGTAGACCCCCAGGGACCACACTTCCTTGGCAATGGCTCGCCACAGTCCCCTTTTCTGATGAGCGCTGACCTGCATGGGACACACTGTGTAAAGAAACAGACGTCAGTGTTGGTGCCCCATACACAAATGCCATTCCCGTTCAACCTGACATGGCCCATGGAGACATACATATGGACAATTACAAGCAAAGAACTGCCTGACACACTACGGATGAGCATTCATACAGCAAACAGAAATGCATACAGGCATCCATCACATTCACACACATCTAAGGAGTACAAATAGCAACTCACCTGCTTCTCTGATCGCCCATACATCTTGGCATACAGGGGTAGGACCCCGTCCACCAGCTTCTCCATCTGCTCCGCAGTGAAGTCCGGGGCCCGTTCCCCTGTAACTCATGCCATCTCAGGGTCCAGAGTCAGGACACAGCAGCACACGCAGTGGAGTTCTTCCCTTCTCGAAGTGCAGGAGTCAAGTGTCAAGGGCATTTCAAAACGGTGGTAGATACCACGGCAGTGTGCACTGTCACTGTGGGTGGGGATCATGATTGGCCCAGCTTCCCCATTGACAACCATGTTATCCAATGATCAGGTGCACGGTGGTGAACACCACCTACCGCCATGACGAGCAACGCCAGCTGAATGAAGTCACTTCCACACTACACAACCTGTATGGCAGGAGGCTACCATTTTGCATTCACCACGCCTCCATAGCCTGGCCAGGGGCTTCATCCATGGCTCCATTCCCTCTCCCCTTTGTCAAGTACTGACATGAGTACTGGTCCACCACATATAATAATAGTGTGAAATGTGTCTATACTGTGATGCCATTATGACTGAGCCACCTCACCACACATTAGCCTGACAGGATTGCCTCCTTCTTTGTGTCTGTGGGCGGTACATTTGTGTCACATGAAAACATGAATTCTGTCACCATGTGATGCAAGTGTATGTCCCAACTCAATGTGTCTTCCTTTCTCCCCCATAGGTACAGACCCATGTGGCCAAGGAGAGCCCCATCTGTTTACAGACCCCTGGTAGATCGGGCCACCATGGAGGAACGTCACATCATCATAAATTACCACCTGAATTGAGCTACAGTCCTTGAACTCTGTGCAGAAATGGAGCCTGTTCTGAAGCCAGCTAATAGGAATCACCATGCAATACCTACAACTGTGCAGGTACTATCTGTGCTCCATTTGTTGGCCACAGGCTCATTCCAAGTGACAGTGGGCATGGCTGCAGGGGTATCTCAGCCAATGTTCAGCCACATCCTGTTCAATGTCCTGAATGCATTTGTACAACACCTGCAAAGTTATGTCCAGTTTCCCCAATGGGCTGATCTCACTACCATCAAATCTGGATTCTATGCCTGTGCAATCCCCCATGTGATTAGTGCCATTGATGGTACCCACATAGCCATCATACCCACAAGAGTAAATGAACAGGTGTTTCGGAATCGTAAAAACTATCACTAGATGAATGTCCAATTAGTGTGTCCTGCTGATCATCACATTTCAAATATCAATGCAAGGTTCCCAAGATCAGTCCATGATTCATTTGTCCTGAGAAACAGCAGTGTGCCACACATGATGGGACAACTACAGTGGGACTGAGCTTGGCTCATAGGTGAGTGTGTATGACGCTGTATCAGTTACATAGCTGACAGGCAGTCTGCATGCGAGTAGATAGTGTGAGTTTCAACCCTCTTTCGGCCACTTTTGCAGGAGATTCTGGCTACCCAAACATGCAATGGCTCCTATTGCCTGTGAGGATTCCCAGAACAGATGTAGAAAGGCACTATAATGAGGCACATGGTCGAACTAGGAGGGTGATTGAACAGACCATAGGACTCCTGAAGGCAAGATTTCATTGCCTGCATCTCTCTGGAGGATTCCTGTGCTATGTCCCTGACAAGGTGTGTAAGATAGTGGTGGCCTGCTGAATACTGCACAACTTGGCTGTGAGGAAAGCTGTCCCACTTCTGGAAGAGAAGGATGCAGTCCAACCAGCCATGCCACCTCAGAGGAGGGATGAGAATAATGGTGAAGAAGAGGTGGAAGACCAACTCCAGGACCCAGCTAATACGGCTATACTTCCAGTGACTCTCAGATACATTTCCTATGATGCTGATGGCTTCACTGCATTGTTTCAGGGTGACTCATGTAGTAAGTGCTGTGGTGTCCCTTATCAGTGATTTAGCAAAATCATGACTGAAGTGGCAGATGTGAGTTAACGCTATGGAACGTACAGTGTGACATACTTCAGACACTACAGTCTGTTAGACCCCCTCCTGCAATGCAAGCGGCATCATGATGGTAACTGGCTATTGCACACATTATCACATTTGATTGCTCATAATAAATTAGGACAGAGATTTAGGATGTACAAGGGTATTTATTCCAAGTCAAAGCTTCCATGAGTGATGGGACAGTGGAAGGGAGTGGGCACATGGTAAACAACATTCTCAGGGATATTTGCACAGCCGTTGGTAGCACAGGGCCACAGTCCATAGGGCCATTGGAAGATGGCGAAGTGGCATGTCTACAAGGTTACTCAGTGGCAACCAAGGGAGACAGTTCAGGTCAGAGTTACTTCCTGGCAGTGGGCTTGGTCTTGGCTGGTTTTTTGGTGTTTCAGTGGGTTGTCTGGGTCTGAGGCCACATTTGCGAGAGTGAAGCTGGACTGCAGGGGAAGGGTTGCTGGTGTCCTGTGAGTCCTCTGGCGGTGCCACCAGTCCAGTAGCTGCTGCAGGTGTAGATGGCAGGGCAGTGTCCTGGCTGGTGGAGGGGGCCTACAGGTGGTTGGAGGACTCAGGCTGGATGTTTGTCTGGCACTGCAGCACCCCTGTAATGGTGGCTATGGTGGCATTGAGCTGTTTCCATTGCTCCATGGCCTCCTGGTGGTGTGCTACCTGCAGCCTCTGATTCTCCTCCAAGGTGGCCAGGATCTGGCCCATCCTGTCCTGGGAATGGTGATATGCTCCCAGTACCTCAGCAATGGCCTCATGGGCAGCAGCATCCCTCCTTGGGCTACCTCCCTTGGCCACTTATACCCTCCCACTAGCCCTAGCCCCCGTGTCTGTGTCCCCTGCACAAGTCTGGCAGTCCCACTTGAAATGTGCCCTTCATCATCCTGCATGGTAGTGGGTGGGAACTCGGGTCTCTGTACATGTGGGCAGCCAGTCCATGGCCTGGAGACACTGGTGTGGGAGCATTGGGCCAGGGATGATGATGGTGGGTGGTTTCTAGCGGTGTCAGTGGTGTCTTGGGTAGAGCTTCTGGAGGGTGACTGTCCAGGGGTGTGGGATGGAGGGATTTCCTCTCTGTCCAGGCATCCATCTGCACTCCCCTGAGTGGGGAATTCATCTTCAGGTGGTGGACTAGCACTCCTTAATGTCTCCATCTGGGTGGCCTGGGTGGTGGTGCCAGTGTGTGAGAGAATTGAGATGTGGGTGTCCTGCACATTCTTATCAATTGCTGCACTGGTCAGCAGTAATTGGTGTTTGGATTCCCATGTAGTGGCAAGCAGGGTCCCTTCATTTTCTCTTTGATGCATTTATTGAGGGGAGATGGTGCATTATGGGTGTTGTGGTGCTCCTGAGATTACATACATGGGTTGGTGACTGTGCACAGGGGCCTGGATGGTGATTTGTATGGGGGATTGTGGGCATGCAGGTGACAAGGATATGAGTGTGTGGGTGTTGTGGACTTGGGTAGAGGATGGGATCCTGGTGATAGTGAGAGGGATGGGTGATGCATGCAATACAGGTGTTGTGACTGTTAGTGTGTTGTAGTTGACTTACCCGAGTCCAGTCCTCCAATGAGTCCAGTGAGGCCCTCCGGGTGCAGGATAGCCAAGACCCTCTCCTTCCAGTCAGTGTAATCAGTGGGTGGAAGAGAGGAACACCACCAGTCTTCTGTATGGCGCTGTTGTGCCTGGATGCCATGGAACGCACCTTCCCCCTCAGGTCGTTCCATCTCTTACTGATGTCGTCCCTAGTGCGTGGATGGTTTCCCACAGCGTTGACCTTGTTGACTATCCTCTGCCATAGCTCCATCTTCCTGGCCAAGGGTGTCTGCTGCACCTGTGCCCCGAATAGGTGTGGCTCGACCGTGAATATTGCGTCCACCATGGTTCTTAACTCCCTGTCGGTGAAGCGGAGTACTTAGGGGGTGCCATGGTGTCTGTTGTAGGTGGTGTGTTGTAGGTGTGTTGGTGAGGATGCTGTTGTGTGGTTGGGTGTGTGGCTTTATGATGGTGGGTGTGCAATGTATGAGTTTTGGTGGTGGTTTTGTGTGTGTGACTTGTGTGATGGTTAGCTCAGTGTATGCATCTTGTGGTGTCAATATCTGTTGTGCTATTGGCATTGCAAAGGATTGTGGGGTATGTGTGTGTTTTAAAGTGTTGTGAATGTGTGTCAGGTATGTGCTTTTTGAATGTGCCAATGTGTGAATTTGTTGTTATCGGGTCCAATTGCTGGCAGTGGTGGTCCATACCGCCAATGGTCGTTCAACATTCAGTCTGCCAAGCTGATTTGTGCATCATTATTTGGTGGGCAGGATTTGTCTGCATGGCGGTGGCTGGGTGAGGTGTACTGCCTTTCTGCCGTTGTTGGCCCTGGCGGTGTGTGGAGGTTGCAAGATTTTTGGAGGTTTGTCTTTTTGGCATCATTATAAGGCGGTATGCAGTTCACCGCCAATGGCGGTCATTTGTTCACCGTCAGCACGGCGGTCAGTGGTGATTGCTGCCAAGTTTATAATGAGGGCCATAGTCTTCAGCCCCATCTCACTCATCTTGTGGAGTGATAGCTTTTCCTGTGTGACTGAGATTTCAGGATGATTTTTCTGTAGAATTGCCAGGGCAAACAACAGCAGTCAGGCTGCCCTGGCATCCAGCACTCTCCACGCTCTTAGAAGACAGGTCACAGGGTTAATTTCCTCTCTTAATCTTTCTGCCCGTTTATGAGGCAGTAGTGTGGTAAGTGGCATAAGGTGGGCATTATCACCACATGTGGTAGATATGGAGTGAAGGGGTACCAAAAATGAGCACCTGGGCACTTAAATAATACAGCTCGAGACCTGGTGCTCCAAATCCACCCTTATATGGTACGGTTAGGATGTCCCAGCTAACGCTGGGTTGCTTGCTGTCCCATGCCAAAGTTACCAATAATAAACAAACGTTTTTGAAGAAGTGTTGTATAATGGGTGTATTAGTAAACAAATAGAGCAACTTAGGTAATATAATCATTTTCATGAATGCTATTCGGTCAGCTGGAGACAGTGAGAGTCATATCCATCTGGTGGTCTGACCTTCAAGTTATGCGATTGCCCTTCCATAATTGTACCATATTACTAACTCTGGGTCTCTAAGGACCCATGTCCCTAATTATTTGACCAGGGCTGTGTCCCATTCTAATGGAAAAGCTACCTGATATGGAAGTGTGGCTAGGATCAGCAGAAGGACAGTGGATTTCATCCAATTAATACTTAGACCAGAGTAGTGTTCATATCTGATATACTCACATACAACATGGGACTGGTGCTTGCGTGGTTCCTGCACACAAAGCACCATATGGTCGGCCTATAATATGATAGCTAAGGGGTGCCACCTGCAGCGCATAGCCACGGCCTTCTTCCTCTAGCAAATCACACAAGCCAATGGTTCTAATGCTAAGGGGCATAATATGAGCGATAATGGACACCCTTTACGTGTGCCTCTATATATGTGTAGCAGTTCAAAGATACACACATTTACCCCCACTCTCGCTTTCGGGGCAATATACAGCAGTTGGATCCATCGAAGGAAGACCTGTGGCATCCCCAGTCAATGTAGGATTGTAAACATGTACTTTCATTCAATCGAAACAAATGCCTTAACAGCCATAGTACCGCCACAGCATGTAGATCGGGATCTAAGTAGTATAGTAGTGCTAAATGTGTGAGCAGGTTGTGTCGTCGAGCTAGTGGGAACAAATCCTGATTGATTCAGAAGAATTAGGTTGGGAAGTAGAGATTTAGGGGGTCATTCCGACCCTGACGATAAAACCCGCCAGGGCCGTGAACAACGGAAAGCACTGCCAACAGGCTGGCGGTGCTTTCCTGCCCATTCTGACAGCGGCGGTAAAGCCGCGGTCAGAAAAGGGGATCCGGCGGTTTCCTGCCGGATTTCCCCTGGCTGGGCTGAACCTCCAGGGCGGCGCTGCAAGCAGCGCCGCCATGGGGATTCCGACCCCCTTCCCGCCAGCCTGTTTCTGGTGGTTTTTACCGCCAGGAACAGGATGGCCGGGAACGGATGCTGAGGGGCCCCTGGGGGCCCCTGCACTGCCCATGCCACTGGCATGGGCAATGCAGGGGCCACCTAACAGGGCCCCAGCATGATTGGCACTGTCTGCATAGCAGACAGTGAAAATCTCGACGGGTGCAACTGCACCCGTCGCACCCCTGCAACACCGCCGGCTCCATTCGGAGCCGGCTTCTGTGTTGCAGGGCCTTTCCCGCTGGGCCGGCGGGCGCTCCCTTGGCGGGCGCCCAGCGGGAAAGTCAGAATGGCCTCGGCGGTCTTTTGACGGCGGAGCTGCCAAGTGGCGGTTCCCGCCAGGCGGGCAGCGCCCGCCGCCCGCCGGGATCGGAATGACCCCCTTAATCCTAGTTTCCAGTATGTTAGCCAGGATCTTGGCATCTATGTTAAAAAGCGACAGAGGGCAAGAGGATTTGCATCTGTCTGCTGGCTTGTCTGTGACAAGGTCTGTGTTTCATACACTTCCATATATACTGTGTGCAATTGTGGGGGCAGCATGTTTGCAAACTCTTTATATAATCCGCTGGGCAAGCCATCCATCAAGATTTGCCACTTGGAAGGGCTCGGTTTGCATCTTTCACCTCCTCCACTGTCAGAGGTTCTGTATTATATTCTCTTTGCCTCAGCAAGAGCCAAGCCAGTCTATATCCTCGAGATATGCAGCGGTGTCTGCTTCTGACGTCGTATCCCAAGTGTCAAATAGTTGAGTGTAAAAATCTTTGAAAGCATTGCGTATGTTCGGGGTGTCATAGTACACCTCCCCTGAGCGAATGGTAACAGTTGTGATATGAATTTGTGCCCACTGGTTTCGCATTTTCATTGTTGGGCTACAGCCTGGATGCCCCCCTACCCATATTGTCTTGCACGTGTTGTTTCGAAAGGTGTCTTATTTCTTGCTCCGCTATCTCATGCTACTGAGTAATGCGGTCTCTGACAGCTGCAAGATCATGTGGACTGGAAATCCACATGTGTTTTTCAAAAGCGTGTATTTTCTTTTCTCTGTTTGTCATTTGGGTTCATAGCACCTTCAGCACCCCTGCCTGAGAGCTAATGCATATCCCCGAATGGTAACTTCAAATGCCTCACATAATGTACCCGATTTCTCCACAGATCACACACTTTCCATGAAATATGCTGTAATTGCAGTGCGCACAGTGACTCGAAATATAGGGTCCAACAAAGCCATGGATTGAAGATGCCATGCAAACTTAGTAGGTGTTTGTGTGGATACTGTCACCTCCAATTTTACTGGGGCATGATCTGATAATGTGCGCAGCAGGTGTTTTACTCCTTGTGTCCATGTGCTCACCTCCCGGGTAGCCAGCCAATAGTCCATCCTTGACTATGTGACATGCACTGAGGAGGTGAAGGTGCCCACCCTGGCATTGGAGTTTCTCATCTTCCAAACATACACCAATCCCTCATCTAGCATTCCCTCCTGAATTACTTTTGCAGCATTTCTGCCTTGCGAGTCCCCAGTAGCTGAGCGATCCAGGTATGGGTCTAGGTAGGTGTTGTGGTGCCCACCCCCATATAATTGCTGATGCCTGAAGTATATATAATCTATTCCACAGTTTGGTATAGAATTCTGGGTCATCTGTATTCGGTCCACATGTGTTCACCAGAGTGATTATTGTGCCACTAATGCCAACTTGTGCTATTACCCATCGTCCTTCATCATCCATTTCCGAGTGGGCTATCATAAAGAGCACGTCCTTTTTTATCAAAACCATAACCCCTCTAGAATATGATGAGTAGGAGGAGGCTAGCCTCACACTTGTCTATCTGGCTCCTACATGCCCTTGAGTGAATTTGGTTAGGTGTGTTTCTTGAATTAGTGCTACTTGCACATGATGTCGGTCCAGATATGCTAGCACCTGACATGTATTTTTGGGGTTATTTAACCCCGCATATTCCATGTTAGGAACGTTATATACCCTTTACCAGGTCTCATCATCTAGTCCTCTGCGCCTGAGATTGTATCCTATTGTCCATCTCAACCTGACCCGCCTGACCCTGTATATGGGATCCCTATTGTGTAAGTGTCTGTGACGTGATATCAATACCAACAAACAACTCCCCCCTCTGCCCCCACTCCAGCATGCCAAAGACAACCTTTGTTCCAGCTGCCCACATATCCCAACAAAACAGAACTGAGGTTAGCAAACCAGTGCCTGGAACCAAAAAGAGTACATGTGGGGTGTGTCCATTTGGGGGGGCTAACAGAGGCACCGCTCTAACCCCGCAATAAACAAAGGGGGCTGAGATTTCATAAGATATCAGCATGTTCCAATCAAAGTGCAGGAAAGCCCGGCAAGACTTCTGAGATACAGCCAACTCCATCTGCCTCCACCTAGCAGTTTCTTGAAGAGGTATGTCACTGCTATCCGTGTTACGCCAAGCAGGCCCAGCTTAATGAAGCGTAGGCGCTGGCTCTGGCAGCTCCATGCAGGTAATCGTGGAGGCTCTGGTTCGCTTCTCTTCAGTGTGAGTAGGCATGCCTCCATCCGTCTCATCCCAGAAAGGCTGCAGAACAGTTACATTTGTTGACGTTGGAAAGTCATTCCTCCCGCTCATCAGTACCCCATTCAGGCAACTTGCGTTTTTTCGATGTAATCCTTATCAGAAAGTCTCTAGTTGCCTTTGGATTGGGTAGTATCTTCTGATTTCCCCCCTAGACATCTCGAAGTCACTTCTTTATAATATGTTCATGGTGCTTTGTTATAGTTGGGCGATGTAATATATTTTAATTTAATCATAGATGTTTATACTAAGTTTAAGGCTTATTTGAAGTAATTGGTTTATGTTAAAATTGGTGTTTGGTGTATTTTTATGGACTTATTAGTTACTTTGATCATAATTTTGTACTCAATATTGTGGTTATCGAGATTTTTTGACATGTTATATGTTTATTTACTGGAGACAGTATTTGTGTTTCTGATATTTTTGATACCTATATATGTAAAAATAAGTGCTTTTGACAATGTTATTGTGTGCTCGATATTAGTGATTTTCATAGTTATGTATACGGACTCTCTATTATCAAGGAATGCACACAAGCATCCCTTCAAGAAAGTATTCATTCCCTCGTGATGCTGAGCATGGCAACCTTTGGAACTAAAAGGTGTGAGCCACACACCAGTGATATAAAGGACCACAGTAACTAATGTCTTCGTACCCCTGTACAGTGCACACTCCTGTCCCGTGCACCAAACACTGTATCCAGCACGGAGGTTCAACATGCACCATTTCCATGAGCATTGCTTTGTTTTTTTTTGTTTTTTCACAAAAAGCGTAATGCCTGTACAAACAGGATTGCTAAAACACATTATATGAGAAGCAGGACATGAGGTGGGCTTAAGGTGGGCTTCAGGGCTTTAAGGGGTAGTAGAAAGAGAGAGAAGTGTGGATTATTAGGAGTACTTGAAACAGAATAGTTTTCAAACTAATCAACATGTTTAAGACCTTCAAAACAGACGAGAGAGAGTGTGTGTTTTTGTCACTGTGTCATGTAAAAATCCCGGGTGGAATCCGACAGGCAATGTTCATTACCCGACTGAAACAGGGTACCCAACTCTTCACCACAGAATACACTTTTTAGGAGGGACTTAACACCTCCATGGAGCTACACCCCTGGACGTGCAATGTCTTTCCCAGCCTACGTGCAATTCTTCACATGTTATCATCAATCATTTTAAGGTGGTGAATTAAGTGTGGGGATACTCACAGACCATTTTGCAGGGTTTGTATAGGAAGAAAATTATTCGCATTGAAGTATGTTTCCATATAGAGAAAAAAACCTGACATTTCACAATAATAAGCTGTGATGTCCAGTGAGCAATACTTAAAACACTCACATATCTTCCTGTTTCGCCGGTTACCAGCGTGCCTCTATCTTATCATATGTGACAGACTGACAGCACTAAAAGCAAATATTTAGCATTTATCCTATGACATCAAAGCATGCGACTCCAGCAGCGCCCCGCACACCGCTTTCCATGTTACCCTGGGAGGTCCGCATGACCTCAGAAAGAGTTCCCTTTGAATTCGCACTGTATGGTTGTCCTTTCGCGAGACGGAGTTCAGCACTAGTCATAGATTCCTATTGGCATTTTTTATTTCTTTGAATTAGGGCGCTTAAAGTTAGAGGTTATGCACATGTTCAGCAAACCAGCTTTATAGTCAATCGCCAAGCTTTTTATAAAGACATAAAAAAGCCAACCTACTGAATTTTACAGTAGGTTTTGTTAATTTATTATTACAGCATGTGAATTTATTCAATTAAAGATTTGACGATTAACCAATCGGTTCACTTCAAAGTGCCAGAATTTCAATTTCTTATTCTGAGAATATATAATCTTTGAAGGATTTACGTATTTTCTGTTGTTTATAAACTAAAGAAGCAGGTAGGTAAGTGGAAAATAAAATCGGATCACTGAGGGGCTGATTATATGATTACATACATCAAAAAAAGAGGAAATTAAAGTTATAGCAAGTAGTACTGGCCTGCACATGATGTCTTCAGCATTAACCTCAAATCCTGAATTAATTCCCGAAGATGCTTCTGAGGCTGGATTTCTGATTTTGCAAGGGGGTTAAGGTTCAAGGGCAAGAGGGTTAATTACTTTACTTTTGAAACATGCTTAGTAATCATTAATGTTAATGTACAGAAACACATTATGCATCAATTTATAAGACCTGTGTACCATTTCAAGGTCTGGGAAAGTAGAAGCTGATCAAGCTGAAACGCACCTAAAGCGAGCACATGGAAAAAGATCAGACAATCAGCAACAAAAGACAAATACAATTTTTGACGTTATTTTTAAATGAAGGTTTCATACAAAACATGTCTTCCCGAACCTTCTTAGGACGACCTGAAATTCCGGCGAGGTCGGAAAATAGCTGTTTAAACACATGGCAAGAAAATCCACATGTAATGTCCTTCTTTGAAGGGATGACTCGGAATGACTGATTAAAGCTGTTAAAGTCCAATACCAGAAGATGTACCACTCGTAATGAGGCTTCGAACCTACCTGATTAACCCAATAAGGGAGCCGCATGTATCACAAATTATATGCATAAACCCTGCCAAAGTGGTTACCTACTTGTACATCTGAGGCCCTAAATAAGAGATAAAAGGGGTTCTTAGGTACAATGTCCATTCTAAGAAGTGCACATCTATTTTAAAGACAGGCATACATTAAAAAAGAAGGGAACATCATCAATCGGAGGACACACCTTACGGTGGCAACACAAGGGAACTACAGGCAGCAGTAGTGACTGGTGGCATTTGAAAGTGGTGGGGCGTAAAAGTCTGGGTACAACTTTTATGTAGCGAGTGAAGCAAAGCAAGCTCAATGGACAAACGTGGGGCCCAGCATGGGTCCTCAACCCAAGAAAAAATTGAAAAAAGATTGATAAATGGTGCATTTGAAAGGAAGTAAATTTAGTGAGAAAGCAAGGCTGATAAAGCAGTGGGAATGTGCAGTCTTGAAAATATTAAACACATTAAACACTGCCTCATATCTTACTGCATTAATATGTTCACTCATTAATGTGTGAATTGTACTCTTCAACAACTTAAGGACCTTTAATGTGTGTGCTTATCCAGTGTCTTGCGCAGAATGTGGCATCAGCTTTGGAAGAAAATGCTCTAACCAGGCATCGGGAAGCACCCACAGCTGATGGCTGCAACTCGTCATCCAGAAATATGTGCAGACAAGTCTTTAAGTGGGATGGAAAAAGTGGGGGCTCTCTAAAAGGGAAAATGCAAAATAAATTTTAAAGATTCCCATAGTGTGCCACCTGGCCTGAATTTTTGTTTTCTCCCTGAGTTGTTATTGCATCCAGAAATATAACACAACTGACATACACCTAAAACCTGTCAATACTGTTGGCTTTGGCAGTGGTTGTTAGCTCTTTAAGATAAACGAGTAAGAACAATGATTAGTCATAAATATTCAACAATGGAAATGTTTTAATTCTGAAACTGTGAGACTGAATTAAATAATATGGAGACCTGTGGAAGGAGTAGGACCTTCGGTGCCCTTTTAATCTTCAGATCTCATCCAAATGCACATTTTCAACCTTCTCTCTCCTCATCAGCACTCTCTTTTCACTCTCACCTGAATTCGCTTCCTTGCATCTCCCTCATTTTACCAGCCCAAACAAACACTGCACTCATTCACATTTAAGCACTTTATCTTCTTTTGCTTTTGCCCTCTAAATATCATGACCTTTGCACACCCCTTCACACACACTCTTACACTGAATTTCATTAGTTACTTTGTATTACTTTTAGCCTCAGCACCAATGCTCTCAATCAAAGCCCTCATAAACATGTGGCACGTGACACAGTGTCCTCTATGCAAGAAAAATACAATGTACAGAAACACAGCATAATGAAACAGCTAACTCTCTTGGCAAATGCAACATTAAGTAAAACATGTGAAATAAGAAAGGAACAAAATCGCTTTTTAACATTTATTGTTTGCATATCTATCCATGTTTTTGGCATTAATGCTAAGGGCATGACAATCAGGCCATTATTAAAGTCATAAAGCAGATAAGTGCCTTTGCTGTAAGCACTTTTTTCCCTTTGCACTTGAGTCCGATATTTGGATCAGTTTCACAAGGGATCAAGAACCCTGGTCGTCTTTTGGATTAATTTAATGAGGGAACAAATACAGCAGCTCCACTTCTAAAAGAGTCAGCGATCTGCAGCCAGGGGTTGGGCTGTCACAGCGGGGGAGGTTAGAATGATAAGGGGTCTCAGTACAATAAAAATAACACAAGATTAGCATCATAACACCTTGTATCCACTCCTACTGTGTGACAAATGGGGAAGGATGGGATCTATACCTGTGAATGACATCCCTCATGCAGGGATGAAGACTACAACCCCCAAAACCATGATGCAAAAAGCATCAGTGGCCTATAGTGGATCCTGCCATAGCCTACAAAGGAAATAATGAGCTTTAGAGCAGTCAGCCCTGTGTTGTGCAGCACAGTGTAGAAAGTTGATTTACTGCCTGGCTTCCGTCTCCTGCTTCAAGGCGAGGTGGGATAGGCAGCCTGGGACAGACAGCTCAGACTTAAATGCATCAATTTGTTTAGAGTTACGATCATTGCAATCAATCTATTTATTATGTTATGTACAAATGTGTAGGAAGTTCAGTGGGGCACAGCCCCTCAGCCCTAAAGGAGAACCCGCCCCTGACAGGCAGTCAATCAACCATAACCCAGGCTTCTCATCATTAACGTTAGCTCCCAGATAAAAGAAAGGCCTAATTAAATGAGGTTAAGTAGTTTTGTCTACCACATTGTGAACTTTTTAAGACCACAGGGCTAGGGAACAGACCTATAAAGAAATCCCTGGATTGTGACTGCTAACATTTATGAGACAGGTTATCCAGTAGTTGAAATAAGTGTTTCCTCTGAGCTATAGACTAACTCCCATACTAGAATAAAAATGTGTCCAAGGTGTTAATGATTTTAATATTACACCTTTAGTACTTAGTAAAAATAACCCAACATGCTCTTGACTGAGTAAAAGCAGGGGTTGTCATTTTAATTGCTACATTTAATATTGGGGAAATGTTATCAGGCCAAAGCTACATCTCAGAAAGTGCGATATCTTAGATGGTTAATCCATATAAGAAAAAATGAAAGAGACCAACAGATGTTATTAAAGGCTGTCTGAACATAGTACAGAATATTTATAGTACAATGTACAAGCAGGATTAATGCTAAAACATTTGAAACAATAAATACCAGGTCTACCAAAGAGAGATCAAAGGTGCATTGGGGTTTGTTTTTTGACAGGCTGTAACAACGAGAAACATTATGTAATACTTATGTTGTCTCTAACCACCTTCTCATGACACATAGGAAGAATGTATAACTGGCTGCCCATGCCTAGAATAGGACACAATGCAGCTCCTGCGGTTCACTTCGGCTCAGCTATAGCACAAAAAAGGGTGGCTTTGAGCCATCTAATCCCACATTAGCATCATTTTTCTGACACTAATGTGGCGATAGATTGACAAAAACACTGCGCGATATCTAAAACTTTGTGATCCTTTGCGCCACATTATGCATGCGCAATGCATAATGTATGCAAAGGGGGCGTTATGGCACAAGGAGGCCCGCAAAAATGGTGCAATGAAATCTACAAGGTTTTATTGCGCCATTTTGACGTCAATTTTAATACGCACTGAAAGCAGGCGTTAAAAGGATGCACCCATTGGTATCAATGGGCCTACTTGCTCTTTGCACTAGCGTCAGAATTGTTGATGGTAGTGGAGCAAAGCGCCACAATAGCATCAAACGTGTGATGCTATTGTTCCAAATACTGCCATGGTGCACCGTATCTTAAATACGGAGCACAGATGGTGGCTTTAGAAGGGTACAGGCGGGGCGCAAGAAAAGTCGCACTTCACAATGTAAAGCGCCACTTTTCTTAAATCTGGACCATAGTGCATTATGTGCAACCTCTTTTAACATATAAGCCCTCATTACGAGTTCGGCAGTCTTCGGGCAAGACTGCCATCCAAAATCGTGCTACCATACCACCAGTGGTGGTGGTATAGCGGCTGCCGGATTACAGATCACAAAACACAAACTGCCCAAAAACAGACACAAAACCAACACCACCAGGCCAACCCACAGCGAAAGAGTAACTGCTCAACCGCAGGCCCCGCCTCGCTGAGAGCATTCTGAATGTCATATTTAGAGGCAACCTCCAGCACAGTGGTACATGCACGGCGGAAACTGTTGGTGGTTCGCACCGTGGCAGTACAAAAAGGCACCACCAAAATTAGCGAACACCACATTGCCCAGTTCGAATATCCCACACCTGAAACTCATACACACACAATGCACACCTGCACACACCACCATTTAAACCCCCCCCACACACACAGCCACAATCCCTAGCAACAACTACGAGCAGCCACAGACACACTCGACATGAAGCACACCCCAAACACAGCAAAAAAAATCACACATCACACATTGTAAAAATGTCCACCACAGTCCACTAGCACCTACAGCCAAACACCCCTACTTCAACACACACCCGGCACAGCACCCCAACACACACACCACATTCCCACTCCACAACATATCACGCCAGAAGCACCCACGGTTCACCGATAATGAGTTGCGGGTCATGGTGTTTGGTATAATCAGAGTAGAGCCACGGCTTACATGAGTCAAGGTACAGCAAACATCGATAGCCAAAAAGACGGAGTTATGGCAGAGGATGTTTGAAAGGGTCAACACAGTCAGCACCTTAGGACATTAGGAAGAGGTGGAATGACCTCCGGGGAAAGGTCCATTCCAGGGTGTCCAGGCATCAGCTAACCATCAACAAGACTGGCGGTGAGCCCCCACCTCCTCCTCTTCAGTTTATACCCTGGGAGGAGAAGTCCGGGACATCATGCAACCCTAGGGCATGACTGGCACCAGCAGAGGGATCGACTCTGGTGAATCAAAAATACCCCCAAATCACCAAGCACCTCTGCCCAGCATGCCTCCCCACCACCCACTACTCTCCAACCTACAGCAACCCACCCACTGCACCCGCTCCAAACACCACACACCCCTCCTCTGCATGCCACACTACCCCACCATCCCTACTCACTCATGCCTAATGCATAGATTACAACCACAATGTGAAGAACCACAGCTCCCACAATCCAGCACAACCCACACAGCAACACACCACAGACCCACTGCACAGTGGAACATCTGCATGGACAACCATACCACAGCCTGCACCTACTGGCTGCCACCACTTCGTCCCAACACATGGCAATGACATCAATGCTAACTACCACCCACAACCCCCCATGCCACATGGAAACCATGCCACAAACCCCTACACCAAATCAATGTCTGCAGTGCAGCAGCTGTCTTTGCCATCATTGGGAAGCAAGTCGAGCCACTTCATGCATCACAACAGGGACATAACAACTACAGTTACACAACTAACATCTACCTTTTCCATCTATAGGTACCCCTGCCACTGCCACCCTGCAGAGGATGCCAGGCTCAGACAGTCCTCCCCAGGTGGAGGCCCAGCTGGATGTCTGGATGAGGACGACTTGCCTGGGAAATCTGGGGCCACTGGACAGTCCACCAACATCAGATCCATCCTGCACACACCGGCCATCCCCACCTATGTGGCAACAACACCACAGCCAGCCCCTGAACCCCAAATCTGTGCCCTAGGGACCTCACAATCAGAGGTGTGCCCCATAGTACATGGGCCAGAGTCAAGGGCACACACCCCAGACAATGAAGGCCCTGCTGCTACTGGGCACACTGTGCCAGGGGCACAGGCACAGGGGGCCATGGGTAGTGGGAGGGGAGACATTTTCCAAGGCTTGGGGCAGCCACACCAACTAAATACCCAGGAGGCCCTCATCCAAGTCCTGTGTGTGTACCAGCAGACCCAGGACACAGTGACCCATATCCTTGCTACCATGCAGGTGACCCAGCAGCTGCAGGGGGAATAGCATTAGGAGGCCATGCAACAGTGGCAGGCCCACAATGCCACCATGGCCTCCATAGCAGGGATGCTCAAAAACCCTAACCACCATCCTGTGTGAGTCCACCACCCACCAGCAGGCCCCTTACACTTGCCACATCTCATCAGAGCCCTCTACAACAGCGGCAGCCAGTGTAATGGAGGCCCCGCCATAGGACTTGTAGAACACCAGCACCCCTACCACTGTAGCTGAGGAACCCCCATGCAAGCGAGGACGTCCAACTAGACATCCAGCCGGGCATGATGCCCAGACCAGGACCCCCACCAGAAAGTTATCCTATCCTGAACATTCTCACTTGTGTGTGACTGAGAAACCCTGTCGACTGTCCACTTTCATATCTCCGTTTGCCTATGGCCAGCATACTGGACCTAGTCTACCCACAGCTGGCCTCATCACTCTGATGATCTCAGCCACCATTACCCCACTCATCAACCCTTGCACTTGTCCATCCAAAATAAACACCATTGAGCACAGTTACTGCCTGAGTCTTTATATTTCATGAGTACGAATGGAACTACCAATACATATGCACTTGGCAATCCATCGCCCAACACATGCAAGGAAGGGTGACAGAGGGTGGAGCAAAATGCAGGGAGCTCAATTGTGGAGCAACCAGTGGCTGAAGATATATGTCAAGGGAGGGAGGCAACAGGTCAGACAGGGACCAGAGTACACCACTACAATGTCCTGAAAGTAGAGCAAGACAGGGATAAAAATCACTGTAGGAGTTACAGATGCCAACTCAACACAAATGCACTGTAGGAACGGGTATCCAAGGTAGATATGGCAGTCATGTCCACAACCACATGGCCAGTATCAACACACAAAAACAACACATGCCAACTGAATGGTCCCACCTTCACAGCACCCAGCGCCAGACCTGACCCCATACCCACTGCCACCAACAACAATGTAGCACTGCCACCCAATGTCGACTCCCAGGAAAGATTCTGCATAGATGCAACAACCCTGTGTGGCACACACATAGCACTTGAACTGGCAGCTCAGAGAACATTGCACATACACATTGATGGCAGTAGTGAACCAGCACAACAGCTGCCTGACTGTAGGCCTGACCTGTACACTGTCACTACCCCCCACCCCACCCAAAGTCAGAGCTGCAACCAATACCGTCAATGGTCACAGACAACAGGTGGTAGCAGGGAAAAGGCAGACAGTTCTAGAGGACACATACCAGAGAGTTGACACATCCCTGCATCTCAGCCAAAGTAATGTCGAATCGGCTCTGCCATGGAGTCAGCTGCACCCTCATCATCCTCCTCTTCATCACTCCCCCATGTCCCCCTCATCTGCCAGTGGTACAGCTACCTCCTTCTCTGCATCCAGAAATGGGATCTGACGCCTCAGGGCCAGATTGTGCAGCATGCAGCAGGCCACAATGATTTGGCACACCTTCTGTGGGTTGTAGTGCAGGACACTCCCGGAGATATGCAGACACTGGAATCTGGCATTCAGCAGGCCGAACACCTCTCAATGACCCATCTGGTACAACTGTGGGCCTCATTGGAACGGTCCTCTGTAGCTGAAGTTAGATGCCTCATGGGTGTCAGGAGCCAGGGCACAGAGTCACCTGTGTGCACAAAGGTAAAGGCATGTCAAGACCGGGAGGGCGATAGAGCAGGGACAGAAGAGTGCAGAGAGCTGAGGGGCACAAATATGCAAGGGTACATACCAATGAGCCAGGCCTAGACCTTCATAAGTGGTGCCATCATTTGTGGGATGCTGCTTTTCTGCCGGATGAAGGGATCATGCACAGAGCCTGGGTACCTGGCCGTCACCTGGGAGATGTACTGGTCCGAGAGACACACCACCTGCACTTTAACGGAATGAAAGTTTTTGCAGTTCCTATAGACTGTTTACTCCTCCTGGGTGGCACCAGGGCAATGGCCCCAATGACATGAACGATGTGTGCCACACCATAGATCGCAGCCTTGATAGTGGGCAATTCTGCACATTGGCGGAACCGGATGTAGCTGCCCAGATGTTTGAGCAGGGCACATAGTACATCCCTCAGGTCATTGCTAAATATCGGCTGTGACATCCCTGCTGCCAGGCCCACTGTGACCTTGAAGGAGCCTGAGGCAATGTAGTGGAGGACTGAGAACCCCTGCACTGTGGGAGGGATGGCATTTGAATGGCGAATGGCAGGCAACGGATCAGGCTTCAATTGGGCCACCAGTCCCATGATGGTCTCACGGTTCAGGCGATAGGTCTGGATGATATGACCCCCCTCCAGGGTGGCAAGGTCAACTAGGGGCCTGTCCACCAATGCATTCCACATCTTCAACCTTACATCGTACCTGGGAACAGGAGAGAGTTGGTATTATGTTGTGCACCATAGACTGTGTCAACAGTGTTGATGTGGCCACAGGTCACCAAATGTCACCCATGACACCCTAAAATTTCACCCACAATACACACTGGACATGTAAAATGGTAGCCTCCTGTCCTGCATGGATGGGACAGGTGGAACTGAGGTCATCCTGCCGGCGTAGCACATCATGGTGGTAGCTGATTATGACGCCGTGAAGCTCACCATTGGTTAACACTGTTGCCCATGGGAGGCAGGAGCCAATGGTGATCACCGCCGGAGGTGACAGTGATGTCCACAGCAGCCGTGACCTCCATTTCATGTGCTTCTGCTCACTTGACTTCTGAAGCTCATGCATTGAAGACCTCCACTGCGTGTGCTGCTGTGTTCTGACTCTGGTAGCCAAGATGCCATGTCCTGCAGGCATCTGCCCCTGTATAGACAGTTTTATGGGCACTAGAGCAACAGGTGAGCCCAATGTCATTGTCCTCTATGTGAGTGGTGCGCATGGGGATGGGTACCTTGGTAGGTGGCTGTATGTCTGGAGCATGGACATGGGTGAGGGGCCTAAGGCTATGTTGGGTGGTGACGTGTGGGTGAAGAAGTGTGATGTGTGCTGTCCACTCCTGTCCCAGGGATGCCACTGTACATGACTGTGTCCTTCTGTCTGTATCACCCATGTAGGTCAGCTCCCATCAGAAGAAGGGGATTTGGTGTGCCATCACCAAGCAAGTGCGGACCCTGGGGGTCCATGCCCAGTGGAGCACCCACTGCAGAAAGCAGCGGGAGGACCTGAGACACTGGCCCGGAAGACCGCAGAGACCCAGCTGGGAACGTCCTCCCAATGAGGGAGGGGTGCTGTCAGACCCTGAGCCCCCAATGGCCCGCATATTGGCAGTGGCCTACCCTGAGGGGGATAGGCACTTGAGGGCAGCCCAACAGCCACATGAGGATAAGTACATACTCTCACTTGCTACATGTGTTGCCATAGTGGCTCTGGGTGGGCACCATTGGGTAGCTGTGGCGTAGGTGCTTGGTACAATGATGTCCACTATGGGTAGTGTCCATCTGGGCAGGATTGGCATCACAGGTGTGGGTAATGCCATATAGTCAGCGGTAGCGGGCAGCTTCGTCCAATGTTGTAACTGTGTAGCCACCTACTAGCTAGATGTGCTTGCCAGCTCATGGCAACAGGATGATTGAACCTGGGGTGTCAGGCCTTTGTGATTAGTCCTTGCCAACCACTCTGCCAGGGGTGGATCCCAGAACCTCATTCAGCTGGCATGCACTGCATGTGTAGTGGTGTAGGGTGTGCCAAGTGGTCACAGTGCTGATTGACAATAGCCAAGTAGGCCTGACAAGTTGCCATGCAGGATTCTGTTGGGTGTGCAGTTCATTACGTCTGTCTCAAAGGCCATGGGTAGTGGGCAGGTACTAGATATGTGTGGCTGGTATGCCACTCCTCATGTACATGTTTGCATCAGTCAGACCATCAACAGTTGACATCTGCATTGTTCTGGTGTCCCCTATGGCGTTCCTTAGTTGTAGGATGTGCAGGGGTGGGCATAGAGTATCACTGCCTGGCATCAAATGCTGATGTTCTACCCTATGTTGCTGTCGTGCTGGCAATGACCAATTGCACCCTGTCTCTCTCTCTCTCTCCCTCCCTCCCTGTCTTCCTCTGTCATTGTGTGCATCAGCATCATCTGGAAAAGGAGAAAGGGCACCGGGAAGTGGGGAAGCTGCAGCCAACGGGATCCAGGAGGCTGACACCAGTGGAGCAGAGGGGACCAGTGGGACAGAGGTCGAGGGGAGTGACACTGGGGAGACCAGATCAACCACTACTTCTGCTTCCTCCTTTGATGGCGGCTCCCTGGCGGTGGCAGACCCATCTGGGTCCATCCCAGCACCATCCTTGCCCGCCACCCCCCTTACCAGCACTGCCCTCCCTGTCGCTCCCCACCCAGTTGCCCGTGCCCACCCACCCCAGAGGGCAGGCATCTTCTTTTCACCACAGACACCTCTGCCCCTGCCCCAGTCAGCACTGCTGCCATCAATGATGAGACTATTGACCTCCTGAGGTCCATCTCTGTGGGGCAGACAACTATCATGAATGCCATCCAGGGACTGGCATCTCAGATGCAACAGACCAATGCATTCATGGAAGGCACTCACGGGGCCTTGTCTGGCCTACTGAGATTGTTTCAGGCTCTGACCTCCTCCTTGATGGCAGCCAGTGTCCCTTCTTCTTCCGTCACCGCTCCAGCTACCTGTTCCCATACCAACATCCCTCTCCCCTCACCCACACAAGGCACACCTACTGACCCACATGCATCCGCATAAACAGACATGGTACACAAGGACAGACATAAGCACCACAAATGCCACCACTGCCATTCACACACTCAACAGACACATGCAGACATGACAACATCCACACCCTGCACCGACTCCCCCACCACCTCTCCCCTCATAGTCAGTACACGACTCATACCTGCAGTCAGCACCACATTAGTCGCTCATACTGCCACATGTGCCCTCACTGCCACTGTCACCACATTATCTGACCCCCATTCATGCACCTCATACACCACTGGCGCAGACACCACAACTGTCAACACATCCACATGCAGCACATCCACCCTACCTTCAGACACCACCCCAACATACACTCACAAGTCCCCCCTGCCATCTCCCAGCATCTTCTCCCCACCTCCTCCCAGTACATCTAAAAGCCCGCACTCACCCACCCAACAGTCCCCAGCACACACGTCATCCACCAACGCACCTGCACCCAAAGCACCTCCATGTACACACCTCTCAACCACACCCACTCCCTCCACTCCCAAACATCCTTGCCTTGACCTCCCTTGTGTCCCCAAAAAACATTTCCTCCAAGAGTTTTTCCTGTTTGACACGACTGCCCCGGTCCCTGTTCCCCCCAAGTGCCCTTCAACCCTTCCAAGTCCCCTGCCTTCTGCCTCCCAGTCCACCACTAACCCTCCTCATGCCCCTCTACCAAGTGCCACTTCCTCCCCTGTCAAGACCACTGCTCCTCCTGCCAAACCCAAGCCCATGCCCGCTACTTTCACTTCCAAGGCTGAGCCCACTCCCTCTACTTCCAAGGTCAAGCCCACTCCCTCCAGTTCCAAGGCCAAGCCCAACCCCCCCGGCTAAATCACCCCCCTCCAAGGGCAAGCCCAAGGACCCCCCTCCAAATTCACCTACAAGGACCACCCCCCCCAAGTCCAGACCAAAGGATCCTAGTTAGAGTAAGTGAGATACACATGAAAGTTAACACATGCTTGGCACACAGCAGCCAGGCTTAACTTAAAAGGCAAAGTGTAAAGTGTTTGTGCAACATTTCAAACAGTAAAACAGTGAAAACAAAAATACCACACAATAACTATACACAAAGATTAGAAAAATAGACCTTAAATTAATAAATAAAGCAAGACCAAAATGACAAATATCCAATCAGTAATAGTGGAGACAGGATTTTTTAAAGAAGAAAGGTAAAATTACGCTTAAAAGCAATAAGTGTTTAAAAGGGATTTAAGACTGTGCTGAACCTGAACAAAGTCAAGAGTTCAGGCTGTGCACAATAGAGCACGGGCCAGTCACATGACCCATACATGGCCCGCTGAGCAACAGTATCTTAATCTTTGAAGCAGCACGAGGCGTGTTGGTGATCCCCAAGCAGTTGTGGAATTTCACTGGAATTTTCCGTGCAACAGCAGCAATGTGTCGGTTCCAAGTACAGTGCGCCGTTCTGAGTGTGGCGGTTCCAAATGTGATGTGCTCAGACAGTCTACACTGGAGGGGTAATGAGTCATCCTTCTCGATACAGTGGCAACAATGTGTTGGTTCTGAAGTGGTGATTCTGGGACATTGTAGAAGTTCCAAGTGCGATGTGATAGTCGGTCCCTGGAACGGCAGGGATGCGTTGATCCAGTTCTTGCAGCAGAAGGTTCCGATCATGTAACAGTGGTGAAGGGCAGGTTCTGGCAAATGCAGCACTACACACTCACATCCAGGAGTCCTGGACTGGGTTGGCACCACCTGGCAGAGCAAGGCTTAAAAAAAAGTAAAGTCCAGGTGGTGTTTGTAGAGGAAATGGAAGTCTTTGATGTCCTTGAGACTTCTGAACAGGAGGCAAGTCAGAAGGCCCTTGCAGTCACTTTGGTCCTGGGAAGTAAAGATGCAAGTCCAGTCCTTCTCACTCCCAGGCAAAAGGGCAGTAGGCAGGAGGTCAGCTCAGAAAATCTGGAGTAAAGCAGAGTAGCAGCTCAGCAGAGTGGCAGTCCTTTTAGTAACACAGAAGCCCTTGTTCCTGTGAGAGGATCCACAGTTCCAGAGGTGTGCTGAGTTGATGGTGTCAGAGGTTCAGTATGGATACCAGGTTTGTATGGGATGTTAGAGGGAGGTAGTACCTCAGGTGGGAGAACACTTTATGCTCTTCGGAGTAGTACATCCACCTTGGTCCTCACCTGACGCTCAGCTCTTACCTGTGGCTCCTCGTAGCTGTTTTCATGCAACAGTGGCCACATCCCGGGCAATGGCTTCGACTGGCTGGCAAAACCAGGTGAGGGTAGCCAACGGGTCTGAAACCCTCAGTGAGCTAGGGCTTGCCTACCCATGCATGCGACGACTGGATCTGGTGCACTGCACGGAGAAATCACTAGATTCAACGGGCAGGAAGGTGGACTCAGCAAAGTGCTGTGGAGCACAAATAGGGCACAGTGAGACACATTAGGACACTGCTGACCATCCACTGCATCCCAACCCATCTCCAGTCATCTCGACTATGTCCTGCCACTAGATCAAGATAGGCAGGGATGAGACAGTGAGGCTGACGATCTGCGCAGCTCTCCCTCGCTAAAATCCAATTCATGTGAAAATCAAGACATCACCCCTCATCCCCTCCATCAAGTCCTGTGGTAATGGACTAGTGATGAAGAAGCAGGTGCAGATACACTGGAAGCTGTAGACACAACCCCACCACAGGCACCCCAGGGTAATGGGACACTTTCTACTGGACCGAAGCAGCAGTGGGGGTCAGCAGCCCAGTGGGTGTCGGAGCAGCCCTATTTAGGATCGTTCTTCTCACCTCCATGGTCTGAGGAAGGGACTAGAAAGGGTGCCCTAAACATAGCCTGCTTCAACCTACCCCTGGCTTGCTGGCCGCAGCAGGCAGGTATCCCAACCATGCGTTTGCATCAGCAAGAAGAAAATATTGGTCACTCCGCTCTCCATTGGCACATGGAATGTGCGCACGCTCATAGATAGCTCTAAAATAGACAGACCTGAGAGACGGACAGCACCTGTTGCAAGAGAACTCAGGAGGTAGAACATCCAAATCTCAGTCCTCAGCAAAATTAGGTTTGCAGAAAAAGGACAGCTGACAGAAGTCAAAACAGGTTATACCTTTTTCTGGAGTGGCCGCAGCAGCGATGATTGTCGTGAAGCAGAAGTGGGTTTCGCGATCAGATCAAACCTGATCAGCAAATTAGCCAGCCTTCCAGAAGGTTTCAACAGTCTACTCATGTATCTATGGCTCCCCTTCAAAGGAAAGCACCATGCCACCTTCATCAGTGTAATGCCCCCACCGTAACAAACCCAGAGGAGATCAAAGGCAAGTTGTATGAAGACTTGTTGTCCCTCATAGCATCTGTGCCCAAGGAGCACAAGCTTGTCATCTTAGGCAACTTCAATGACAGAGTTGGTGCAGACTACCAGACATGGGAGGGAGTCTTTCACAGGAATGGAGTCGGCAAAGGCAACAGCAATGGCCATCTACTTTTGAAGACCTGATCAGCTCATGACCTGTTGATCAAAAACACAGTCTTCCGCCTACCCACCCGTAGCAAGACATCCTGGATGCACCCACGTGGCAAGCAATGGCTTCTCATTGATTACATCATAGAAAGGAGAAGGGACAGGCAGGATGTTAGAGTGACTAAAGACATGTGCGGTGCAGACTGCTGACAGAACACAGACTCATCCTTTCAAAACTCAACATGCACATCCAGCCCAGGCTGCACCCACAGGGGAAAAAGACCAATAGGTGCTTGAATGTCAGCAAGTTAAAACAGCACTCTGAGGACCTCCACAGTAAGTTTGACCAACTCAGCTTTCGCACAAATGGTTCAAAAGAGGACTGGGTAGCTTTTAGAGATGTGGTCAACACACCGCTGTCGCTCACTTGGACCAAAACTTACACAAACACCAGGACTGGTTCAACGACAATGATGAAGACATTCAGAAGCTGCTGGATGAGAAGCGTGAAGCCTTCAGGTCTCTCAAGCAAGACACTACATCTGCCTCCAAGAAGGCAGCCTGCAACTCAATCAAAAGCAAGGTGCAACCGAAGCTCGGAGAGATGCAAGACTCCTGGCTCAGCAGAAAGGCAGATGAGATCCAGAAGTACACTGACAGCAACAACTCCAAGTGTTTCTTTGATGCCCTGAAGACCATCTACAGGCCACAGTCCCCTGGAACATCACCACTGCTTAGTGCTGATGGGTCCACCCTGTTCACTGACAAGAACTCCATCCTGAAAAGATGGACTGAGCATGTCAACAGTGTCCTGAACAAGCCTTCCTCTATCAATGCTAAAGCCATTGACTGCATACTGCAAGTCACCATCAATACCTCCCTGGCAGAACCTTCAAAGGAATCAGAGGTTAAGTAAGCAATTAAGCTTCTCTGAAATGGTAAAGCACAGGGCTCTGTCTCCATCCCAGCCGAAATTTACAAGGCAGGGGACCAGTCTTGCTACAGAAACTCACCGAGCTCTTTTAGACTGTGTGGCAACAGGAACTTATCCCTCAGGAACTCAATGATGACTCCATCGTCCATCTCTACAAGAAAAAGAGAAACAGGCCGTCTTGTGACAACCATAGAGGAATCTCTTTCCTGGTCATTGTTGGCAGAATCCTTGCCAGAGTCCTCCTCAATCGCCTCACTCAACACATGGAAAATGGATACCTGCCAGAGAGTTAGTGCGGCTTCAGAGAGGACCGAGGGACAGTGGACATGATATTTTCAGCAGGTCAACTATAGGAGAAGTGCCAAGAACAAAACAGGGACCTTTATACAACGTTGACCTGACCAAAGCCTTTAACTCCATCAGTCGTGAGAGGCTATGGCGGATCATGGAGAAGTTTGGCTATCCAGACAAATTCATCAGTATGGTGCACATGTTCCATGACGGCATGCTTTCTCGAGTACGATGGAGACTCCTCCGATACCTTCCTAGTCACTAATGGAATCAAGCAAGGCTATGTACTGGTACCCACGCTGTTCAGCATGATGTTTTCTGCCATGCTGTCAGATGCATTCTGCTATGACAAAGAAACCAGTATCAAGATCAGATATAGGACTGATGGCTGGCTCTTCAACCTTTGGAGGCTACAGGTCAAGACCAAAGTTGAAAGAGACTCTGTGTATGATTTTCTGTTCGCAGATGGCTTCAGACTCACTATAAGGGGGTATGCAGCTCAATGTGTGAGGCAGGACACTGCCCTTTCAGGTGTGTCAGTCCATCCCATCCTCCCCAGGATGGCCCATCAGGCTGTTGATGGCTCATCATTCACATCTAAGCTCCCTTTGTGGGTGACTTTCTAGAGGGAATGTACAAGCATGCTGTCACCACACCCCAGATGTGTATTGGAGACAGGCAGTAGGCATCAAATGGCTAAAGTAAGAAAATGGCAACTTTTCTAAAAGTGATACTTTCAGAACTGCAGTTTAAAATTAAACTTCGCCAAAAGTTGTGGTTTTAAATTGTGAGTTCAGAGACACCAAACTTGACAAACGTGTCTCCTCTAGATTGGGAATTACACTTATAAGATGTAATAAGGTAAATCTAACGTTATCCTAAGAGCGAGATAGGCCTTGCAGTTGTGAAAAATGAATCTGGGAGTTTTTTACCTCCAGGGCATGTAAAATCTAAAGGTACATGCCCTGCCTTTCAAATACTTTGCACCTAACCCTGTGGGTCACACAGGGCCTACCTTAGGGGTGACGTATAGGTATAAAAAGGGAGGTTTAGGCCTGGCAAGAGGTTTAACTTGCCTGGTCGACAAGGCAGTGTACACTGCACATAAAGGCCCAGCAATGGCAATGACAATCACTTCTGTTTGGGTTTTAGGTGTTTGGCAGGCCATGATGTTTCAGTCTTGGCCTGAAGAGGCTGCACCTTGCCTCCACCTACCAGGTGTCCCAAATACACCAGGGAAGCTTGCCCAATCGGGCCCACCTGTTGCAGGGCCTGAAGCACCTTGTAGAGGTGGTGCAGGTATTCCTCCCAGCTTGTACTATAGACAGCATTGCCATCTAGGTAGGTGGCACAAAAGTCCTCCTTACCAGCCAGAACCCTACTAACCAACCATAGGAAGGTAGCACGGGCACTTTTCAATCCAAAGGACATCACTTGCAAGTGGAAGTAGCCCTTTAGGATTTGAAAATATGTCCCTCCTTTTAGTTACCCCAGTCAGGGTGATCTACCTGTTCCCTGTTGTCAAATCAAAAGTACTGAGGAATTTGGCAGTGCATGTCCTGTTTTTGAGCTCATCAGCTCGAAGGCAGGGTGTGCATCAGTTTTGGTGACTGAGTTGAGTCCTCCGTAGTCCACGCAGTACTGGAGTTCTGGTGAGGCGCCCGTTGTGGCAGCCTTTGGCACCAACAGAACAGGGCTGTGCCAGGGACTATTAGAGGTCTCATTCAGTCCTAAGGCCAGCATTGTAGAGACTTCCTCTTTGATGCAGGCTCTCACCCTGTCTGACAACCTGTAAGTTTTGTTTACAGGAGGACTGTCTCCCATGTCAATGTCGTTGATGCACAGATGTGTGCGTTCAGGGGTGAGCGAGAACAGGGAGGCATACTATCCCAGCAACTGGTAACAGTCACCCTGCTGTTCTAGGAGAGTCAGGGTGGTAAAGAGGTTGACACCCTCCACTGACCCATCATGCTCTTGGGCAGAGGGGAGGTCAGGGAGAAATTTGCTCTCCTGTTCTACTCCCTCATTTGTCACAAGAAGCATGCTCACTTTGGATCTCTCAAAGTGAGACTTGAGTCTGTAGAGATGGAGCACCCTTAGGGGCTTTCTAGGGGTCTGGAGATCCACCATGGAGGCATTCCCCCCCTTCCACTCCTTTATCTTGTATGGGCAAGCCCAGAGGTCCTGGAGAGGCCATTGCTCTACTGGTTTAATGACCCATACTGTCTGCCCAGGTTGAAACTCCACGAGCGTGGCCTTCTGTACATAAAGACTACATTACTTCTTGGCTGCCCCGAAGATTGCTTTTTGCCTTTTTATATAAGCAATGTATCTGGTTGCAGAGGGCCATCATGTAGCTGACCACATCCTGAGGGGGCTTCTTGGGCGTTTTCTCCCACCCCTCCTTAACAAGGCTCAGAGGTCCCCTGGCAGGACGGCTGCTGGAGGAGTTCAAAGAGACTGTACCCTTCTCCTTTCTGTGGCATCTCCCTGTAGGGGAGAGAAGGCATGGCAAGAGGACATCCCACTTATGCCTCATCTGTTCAGGTAGACTCATAATCATGCCTTTCAAGGTTTTGTTGAATTACTCCACAATAACATTGGTTTGGGGGTGATAGGGTATTTGTATGTTACACCACACTCACTCCAGTTGGACTTCATGTATGCAGACATGAAGTGTGTGCCTCTATCAGACATTACCTCCTTTGGGAACCACACAGATAAAGAACCACACAGGTAAAGATCCCCATCAAAGCTCTAGCCACCATATGTGCAGTCACTGACCTCTGAGAGATTGCCTCTTGATAGTAGGTGGAATGGCCCACAAAGACCTGGACATACTTGTTGTCTAGCATTATCTTGGGGTCCAATGATGTTGATGTCAAAGTGGGTGCCAACCACTAGTAGTGGGGTCAGGGGAGCTTTATGCTTTTTTTCTGACTTCTCACTAGCCCGGAGGGTAGGACAGGGCCTTCAGTATGCATCTGATGCTGTCTTAACCCTGGGCCAATAAAAGTGGGAGACAAGCCTGGTGAAATTCTTGTCTTACCCAAAATGTCTTGACAGGGATATGTCAGGAGCCAAACCTATTAGGAAGGCCCGATAACACTGGAGGACCATCAGCACATGGGCCGCCCCAGTACCATGAGCCAAAGTGTCACAATAAAGATCATTTGTTCATTATATTAGGTGATCCTACCTGCTGCATGGGCTGAGGAGCGTCACCTCAAGACCTCAGGAGTAGACAATCTCTCTGTGCTGTCCATAATTGGTCACAGGTGGGCCCGTCCTAACTTGCCAGCTGGCAAACTCAAGTAGGCCACCCAGAATGGCAGTGTCTACCCCAGTTGGCTTGAGGGCCTCCTCCTCAGGGTCTCCGTCAACCTCCACTGCAGAAACGTCAGAGACTGTTTTCCCATACTCCTTGCCCCTCTCTTTGGCAGCTATCTGGGTGTTGTAAATGAAGATACCTTTCTTGTAGGCAGAAAGTCAGGTAGCCAGTCATGTATTTAAAGATGTCGATTTTTTAAGATAAAGGCCCTCATTATAACCCTGGCGGTGAGTGATAAACTGGCAGTAATAGAACAGGCAGGAGGTAACTACACCAAATTATGACCATGGTGGTAATAACTCCCATAGACAGAAATGTACCACACTAACTGCAGGGCAGAAACAACACTCACCATGGCAGTAGCCATCAACAGCAGACGGAAGACAAAGTACCACCCACCATATTCTGGCACAGCACACCGCCAGCTTTTCCGGGGCTGTCCCAACGTCATCAAAAGCCTGGGGGAAACACATCACAGAAGAGAAAGGGCTCACCATCAGAGACACACGGAAGAACAATGCCACCATGGAACCCGAACTGCAAGTCTTTCTGAAGATCTTCTAAGTTATACTCCACCTAGAACACCAACACCGATGAAGATGACAAGGGAGGGAGGGAGGTAAACGAGAGTGACACACACACACACATGACACACACTTGACACACAACCACCATACATACAACCAGCTGCACACGAAAAACAATTTGCCACGGATTCACACCAAAGTAATGCAAGGACAACAGGAATTGACAAAAGTGATTGTAATCAAATCAACATCTAAAAAAACGTAATCGATTTGTCAATGAAACAGATATGTACAAATGTATACAAAGAGACACTGCCCAGTCCAATGTTCAAAGGGCCCACATGGTCAGAGGGCACAGTTTAAGGCCCAACTCGAATCCTGACCTCATCCGGATGGTACACTGAAGGGGCATCAGTTTGCAAATGGGAGGGGCACCTTAGGGAGAGGGGGGGCACCTCAGCCGGATGCGGGAACAAGCCCACTGGTTCTGGAGGGGGCTCCATGCCCATTACTCTGTCCTGGGGAGTGCAAGGCGCCAATCTCTGGAGTGGGTGACTTCCTCATTGGTTCTGTATGGGGCAACATGCCCATTGCTCTGTCCTAGGGAGTGCAAGGCCACAGTCTTTGGAGTGGGTGACTTCCCCACTGGTTCTGGAGGTGGCAACATGCCCATTGCTCTGTCCTGGGGAGTGCAAGGCCACAGTCTCTGGAGTTGGTGACTTCCCACTGGTTCTGGAGGGGGCAACATGTCCATTGCTCTGTCCTGGGGAGTGCAAGGCCACGGTCTCTCTGGTGGGTGACTTCCCCACTGGTTCTGAAGAGGACAACATGCCCATTGCTCTGTTCTGGGGATTGAAGGCCACAGTCTCCCAGGTGGGTGACTTCCCCACTGGCTCTGGAGGGGGCAACATGCCCATTGCTCTGTCCTGGGGAGTGCAAGGCCACAGTCTCTGGAGTGGGTGACTTTCCTACTGGTTCTGGAGGGGGCAACATGCCCATTGACCTGTCCTGGGGGCTGCAAGGCCACAGTCTCTCAGGTGGGTGACTTCCCCACTGGTTCTGGAGAGTGCCCCACGTATAGCAGCCCATGGAGGGTGGCCTACATGGTGTTCACTGGCGATGATGGCTGCAGTATGTTGGCTGATGGAGATGGCTCCTGGGCAGCTTCTGCAGTTGCTGATGGCTGCAGTGTAGTGGTGGATGGAGTGCCTCCTGGGCAGCCTCTGCAGTTGCTGAAGGCTGTAGTGTGATGGTGGATGGAGGTGCCTCCTGGGCAGCCTCTGCAGTTGCTGATGGATGCACTTCATCAGCTGGCAGTGGGGGCCCCATGACAGCTGGTGGTGGTGGAGGTGTCACCCTGACAGCCTCCGCTGAATAGAGGGCTTCATCTCTGCCATCACATGGGGTGTGGATACCTTACCCTTCCTGGCAGTGGTGGATGGCTTCTTCCCCTTCTTGGATGGAGGTGCAGGCTCCTTCCACTTCTTGCCTGGAGGTGCAGGCTCCTTCTTCTTCTTGTCTAGAGGTGCAGGCTCCTTCCCCTTCTTGCCTGGAGATGCAGGCTACTTCCTCTTCTTGCCTTGAGGTGCAGGCTCCTTCCCCTTCTTGCCTGGAGATGCAGGCTCCTTCCCCTTCATCGATGAAGGTCTGGTATCCTTACCACCATGAGTACGTGGTGCCACCACTGTCCCTGTGGGCTGTTTGGCTGAGGTGATGGCTGGATCTTTGGTACCCTACTCTGATGGGCAAGACAGAGTGTAGGGGTGGGGAAGAGGTCAATTTGGGCAAGGAAAAACATTTTAGGGACGGTGGGGCGGGAGGAGTGATGGGAGTGGAGGTGGAGGGAGTGGTTGTAGGAGGTGTAAGTCTGCTGGATTTGGGTGCAGGTGCATGGGCTGTGTGCTGGTGTGAGGTGGATGGCTGTTGGGTGTGTGAGTGCTTGTGTTTATGTCCTTTAGGAGGAGGCAGACAGGGTGGGAGAGGACAGAGGGGACGTGTGCCTGGCTGTTGTGAATGTGTCTGCTAGTGAGGTGTGTGTTCAGCTTGGTGTGGTGATGCTGGTGGTGGATGTTGATGTAGTGCATGGAGGTGTGAGTGTGAACATGACTGGGAGGGAGGAGGAGGTGGAGCGGGAGACAGTGGAGGCAGTGGATGTTGTTGTGTTTGCAACTTTATGGTGTTTGCGTGAGTGCATGTGTGATGAAGTGTGGTGCTTGTGTTTGCCTGTGCCACTCCTGTGTGTTGTCTTGTGTGCATGCCCATCTGTATGTGTGCCTGGGATGGGTTGGGGTTGAGGAGAATGGAACTGGGAAGTGGTAGTTGGAGGGGGGACAGTAGAAACATGGACAATGGCTGGCATCCGAGAGGAGGCCAGAGCCTGAATTGATCTCTATTGGACCGCCAAGCCACCGTCAATGCCCTCCTGGAATGCATTGCATTGCTGCATCTGGGATGCCAGCCCTTGTATGGCTTTCACAATGGTTGACTGCCCTACAGAGATGGATCTCAGGAGGTCAATAGCCTCCTCACTCAGGACAGCAGGGCTCACTGGGGCAGGGCCTGAGGTGCCTGGGATGAAGGAGATGCCCACCCTTCTGAGTGAGAGAGCATGGGCAGCTTGCTGAGGGGCTGCTGGGAGGGTATTGCTGGTACGGGTGTGGTGGCTGTACCTGCAGCTGGGGTGGTCACAGAGGTATCCGCCACCACCAAGGAGATCCCATTGGAGGAGGTAGGTGAGTCTGTGTCATCTCCTCCAGTCTCCGCCGTGGTGCTCCCCTCGCACTCCATCCCACTGGTTCCCTCAATGTCGCTGGACTCTGCCTCTTGGGTCCTATGGGATGCCGCTCCCTCTGTCGCCGGTGCCCCTGCTCCTCCACCAATGATGCTAATGCACACAAGGAAAGGATAACAAAACAAGAAAAGTGGAGAGAGAGACAAATGATACACTGGGTCACTGACTTCATCAACTCCACTATTGGCATACACATCACCGTCACACACAAGGAACAGGGTTAAGCACTATGCATTGCACTACGATTGATATGGCTAGTCACAAAGGCAAGATGAGGTGCACACACCATCAACTACAGCACTCCTGGGACCCACAATGCCCTACCTGAAATGGACTGCTTACAAGCTAGGTTACCTGTATTTGCCATACACCCATTACCCTTGAGATGACCCACGCTGTAATGTCTGGTCTGGCCTGGCCTTAGGGGCACCTACTAACACACATCCACCACCCGGATACCACCCCACCAGCCAAAATATGTAATGATGTCCACTGTACTCACCCCCTTGTGGCTGCCGTGATTCCCTCAAGCACCCATCCAGCTCAGGGTAGGCCAATGCCAGTATGCAGGCCATCAGGGGGGTCAGGGTCCAACGGTCACCCCTTCCTTGTTGGGAGACCATCCCCAGCTGGGCCTCCGTGGTCTTCCGTGCCCAGTGTCTCAGGTCCTCCCACCGTTTCCGACAGTGGTTGCTCTGCCTGCCATAGACCCCCAGGGTCTGCACGTCCTTGGCAATGGCATGCCATATTCCCTTCTTTTCATGGGCGCTGACCTGCAGAGGCAATACAGACAGGAAAACACCATCAAACAAAGAGTCCAGCCTGTCACACAAATGGCCCACCATACCAGTTTCCATCACCATTGGCATACACATAGACCAGTGCATACCATGTACACCGCCACAAGACATTCCCCCACCCTCCTTACACGATGCTTGAACACACAGCTCCATGCATCCTTCCCACATGCATCATGCCCAAAGTGTACTCACCTGTTGGTCTGGAGGCCCATACAGCTGTCTGATCTGGGGTAGGACCCCATCCACCAGTCGCCCCAACTCATCCGAAGTGAAGGCTGGGGCCCTTTCCCCGGTCACACGGAATGTGGTCGGTTCCAGACACAGGTCACAGCAGCACACGCAGTGTAGGTGTTCTCCTGTTGAAGGTCAGGAAACAAGTGAGGAGTCAGATAGAAAATGGCGGTCACGTCCGTGGCGATGTATACCGTCACTGCCGGCGTAGATCCCCATTGGCCACTGTACTCAAAAGAGCCCCATATTATCCAATAGGCAATTGCATGGCGGTGCAAGACCGCCTTCTGCCACGATGCCCAAAGTCGACAGAATTACCTCACTTCCACCTGTCCCTACATACAGGAAAGGCGGTCGCCATTTCAGGGTGAAAACAGTCATATTGACAATTACTGTGTCACAGCTTAGATTGTCACATACTTCGCCATTAACACTGTCCCAATACATAAGTGCACCATGTGGGCAGCAGTTGTGATTTTGTTGTTCCAATTATGACAGCCTACCCCCTCTTGTATCCCTTAGATACCTACTGCTGCAGATTAATAGGAGGTGGAGACATGCCTCCATGTGCAGACCCCTGGTGGACTTAGCTACACTGAAGGACAGGCACATTTTCCTCACCTATAGAATGGACAGGACCACAATCAAAGAGCTGTGTGCCCAATTGGAGCCTGACCTATCTGTCATCCAACTGGGATCCCCCATCTTGTGCAAGTGCTATCAGTGCTCCATTTCCAGGCAACAGGTTCTTTCCAAGTGACAGTGGGCTTGGCAGCAGGACTGCCACAGCCAATGTTCTCAATTGTGCTGGCAAGGGTTTTGTCTGCTTTGGCGAAACACAAGTGTAGCTACATTGCTTTCCCCCAGGTGGAAGATTTGGCCATTGTGAAGGCCGGATTCTATGCAATGGGACCTATCCCCAATATAATTGGGGCGATTGACGGTACACATATTGTGTTTGTCCCCCCTGCCAGAATGTACAGGTGTACAGGAATCGTTAGAGTTTCCACTCACTGAAAGTGCAGATGTCGTTCCTAGCGGACCAGTACATCTCCCACGTCAATGCTAAGTATCCTGGGTCGGTGCATGATGCCTTTGTTATGAGGACTAGCAGCGTCCTACATGTGATGGCCCAACTACAGAGGCACAGGGTGTGGCTAATAGTTGAGCCTTGGTCCACACCCACTGTATGTTAGTGCATACCTCTGGTGTTAACCTCATAGGATTGTGTGTGGTTACATTTTGCCCCTCAATACTTGCTGGTGACTCTGGCTACTCAAACCTATCGTGGCTGCTGACCCCTGTGAGAAATGCCACAACAGGGGCAGAGGAACGTTATAATGAGGTACATGGGTGAACCAGACAGATCATCGAGAGGGCCTTCAGCCTCCTGAAGGCCACGTTCTGGTGCCAGCATCTGACAGGTAGATCCCTGTGCTACTCACCCAAGAAGGTATACCAGATAATAGTGGCATGTTGCACAACCTGGCCCTCAGATCCCATGTACCCTTTTTGCAGGAGGAGCAGACAGGAGATGCCCCTGTGGCAGCAGTAGATCTCGATGACAGTGAGGATGAAGAGGCTGAGGATGAGGACAACAGAACATCAGTTATCCGTCAGCACTTCCAATGACACACAGGTGAGACAGTACAACTTCACAGTTCTATGACTATTTGTGTATTCTGTGTGGCTGTAGCATTAACTTCATTTGCATCTCAACTTACTGTCACCTATGGTTTGTCATATTACAGATGTTGGTGATATAACAACTGTGTACTGATGTGCTGACTACAGCCAGCTACAGGTCATTATTTCTATTCTCTCACAGTATATAGTTAATTTGCAATGGTTGTGTCTGTTTAGAGAAATACACTGTTTAAACACATAAAATACTAGTAGTCGAGTTGTGTTCAAGGGTGTTTATTGTGGTGCTAATAAATTGAGGATAAAGTGCAATGGAATGAGGTGATGATGGAGGAAAGTCCAGGGTATTGTTCCAGTCTGTTGGTAGCACAGGTGCAGTGTCAATGGGGCCATTAGAAGGGGAGCAACAGCACTTCAAAGTGGACAAGGTGACTGAGTGGGACACAAGGGCAACAATCAGGAGAGTCTAATTTCTTGGCGGGGTCTTGGCAAGTGTCTCTGGCTTCTGTCTGGATCGCAGGGAATGTTTGTGGGGTGGTTCACCTTCTGCAGAGGGAGGAGTGCTAGTGGCCTGTAGGTCCTGTGATGGGGCCTCCTGCCCACTAGCAGCAGCAGAGGTGGAGGGCTGGTCAATGGACTGGCTAGTTGTAGGGGCCCACCGGTGTGCTATTGCCTCCCTCATGATGTTGGCCATGTCTGTCAGCACCCCTGCTATGGAGATCAATGTGGTGTTAATGGCCTGCAAGTCCTCCATGATCCCCTGATGCTGTCCCTCCTGCAGCTGCCTGTTCTCCTGCACATTGTCAAGAATCTGGCCCATCGTGCCCTGGGAATGTTGGTAGGCTCCCAGGATCTCGGAGAGTGCCTCCTGGAGAGTCCGTTCCCTGGTCCTGTCCCCCACCCCGGCGCACAGTAGTCCTCCCAGTGTAAATGTTGGTCTGTGCCTCTTTCCCCTGAATGGTGTGCCCACTGCCGCTGACCCCAGGTCCCTGATTGTCTTGTGGGCGAGGTGTGGCCTGGGCACCCTGTACAGGTGGGCACACTGCTGATTGACGTGTCCTGGAGAGAGAGTTTTGGGTATGCTGGGTGGGTGCTGTGGTGTTGGATACTGAAGGGGGAGGATCTGTGGTGGTCTGTGTGTGGGCTTGGGTGACCAGCTGTCCAGTGGTCCCTGATGGGCCAGGTAGGTCATCCAGATCCTGAAGTCCAGAATTACTGTCATCATTGGGGACATCTTCTGTTGGGGTACTGGATAGTCGTGGCACCTCTACTCCACTGGCATTGGCTGGCATACCTGTGGGGATGTAAGTGACGTATTATGCATCATGTGTATGACATATTGTACATCCCTGGCTTCCCCTCTATCGTTGGTGTTGCCCTGCCACCTTTGATTGGGTATGGTGATGTTTTGTTTGATTATTAGTTTCCCTATGCTGTGCATGCTTTGGTGATGGATGTCCATGCAGGGCTGGGAGGACTGTCCATGCATTGGTATGGCATGCAGGGCTTGGAATTGTGGTTAGTCATATGTGTAGGTGCAGTATATGGGATGGAGTGGAGTGATGGGAGTGAGGGTGAGGGGATGTGTGGGCATGCTGGTATGGGGGTGATAAGTGTTAAATGTGGACTTACCAGTGTCCAGTCCTCTGGCTACTCCAGTGAGTCCCTCAGGATTGGCAGTACTTGCTCCTCCCATGCTGTGAGCTGTGGGGGAGGAGGTGGGGGTCCACCGCCAGACCTCTGTGTGGAGAGCTGGTGCCTTGCTGCTATGGAAAGTATCTTCCCCCGTAGTTCGTTCCACCTCTTCCTGATGTAGTGCCTTGTTCTTGGGTGCTGTCCCATGGCGTTCACCCTGCCCACGATTCTCCGCCATAGCTCCATCTTCCTTCCAATGGATTTTTGCTGTCCCTTTGCTCCAAACAGCTGTGGCTCTACCCTGACAATTTCCTCCACCATGACCCTTAACTCTTCATCAGTGTGACAGGGTGCCTTTGTGGGGACATGGGTGTTTTGTGGTGTGTGTTGGTGTGAGTGTGTTGAGTAATGTGATGGGGTGTTTGAAGTGGGGTGCATGAGGGATGTATGTGGTGTGTGTCTAGTGGCCTCTGTGCTGTTAGTGTCAATCTCCTGATAGTAATCGTTATCTGTATAGGGTTGTGGGTTCTGTGAGTGTGTGTTTTATAGTGCTGTTGATGGGTGGGTGTGGTGTGTGTATAAGAGTCAGGTGTGTGTTTTTCGTATTTGCCAATGTAGTTTTGTTTTGTATGTGGGTGTCCATTCTGAGCGCAGTGGTATGTACCGCCAATGGTTTACCACCATTGAAAGTCCGCCGTGGTGATTCGTGGGACATAATGTGATGGGCGTTGTTTTGTTGGTGTAACGGTATGGGTGTTGGGACTGCTACTTTTGCACTGACCTTTGGGCAGGTGGATTTGTGTATGTGCCTGTATTCTGTCGGTTTGGTGTGTGTGTGTCATACAATGGCGAACAGATATTCGCCACCGCAGCGCTATGTGGGCGGCCGTCAGCGTGGCGCCAAAGTCTCTTAGGTTAAAAGTTACAAGTAATTAAGTTAATGGGTAATTGCTCCACCAGGAGCAGCATCCTGCTGCTCATTTTACTCTCACCAACTGACACTCTCTCCACTCAAGCACTCTTCAACATTCCATTACATCACACAAACTGACTGAGCAGCAGGGAACTGAGTAACCAAGGAGAAGATGCACTATAACAACATCAGGCTACAACACATCTTCTCCCCTTTGGAAACAAATAAAAATAAAAGAGAAGAAAAGATGGAAGTCCTGTAAATATCCAAACACATAAATTGTTGATTAAGAAAATACAATTATACTCTCATATTACCATGAAAGATAAATGCATGACAAGATAAGAGACAATTGACCTTTACTGCACCTACTGATCCTTAACCCATAAGGAAAGACTAATAGTACATCAAAGGGCAAAACACGACACATATGATACACCACTCACACATACAGGAGCAATACAACAATAGGGTGCTACACACAACCTCCTTTACAGTTAGGGGTAAATCACTACTTCACTGATTACTCTGCACTCATCCTAACACACAAAGCATCCGGTGAGAATTAGACAATGGGTGATTTTCAACCCAACCAATGGATGTCTTTCAACCCTCACACATTGCCATACATAGGGCATATTTGCAATGGGTATCTTTCAACCCTCTAACATCCCCACACACAGGGAATCCCTGTAATGGGTATCCCTCAACTCTCACACATTGCCACACAAAGGGGATCTTTGCAATGGGTATCCTGTCGACCCTCACACATCGACACACACAGGGCATCTTCGCAATGGGTATTTTTTCAACCTTCACACATCCCTACACACAGGGCATTTCTGCAATGGGTATCCTTTCAACCATCACACATCGCCACACACAGGGCATCTTCGCAATGGGTATTTTTTCAACCATCACACATCCCTACACACAGGGCATCTCTGCAATGGGTATCCTTTCAACCATCACACATTGCTACGCACAGGGCATCATCGCAATCAACATTTTTTCAACCCTCATACATCCCCATACACAGGGAATCTTCACAACGGGTATCTTTCAACCCTCACACATTGCCACACACAGGGCATCTTTGCAAAGGGTATCTTCCAACCCTACACTCACACAACCCTTTGCCCACATAACAAGAGCACACATGCAAGCTACACACCATGCTCTTGCATGCCCTACAAGAGCATTTACACTAAACATTCAAGATAGAAATAATTAGAATACACTTGACCTCATATTTAAAAAAACAGCAAAAAGAGTTCTTCACTGGAAGAACAAGCCTTCTACGTTGGTGAACGACTTCTCTCCCGAACATACAAACATGAACACAAACTGCAGATCCAATTAACACAACAAGAGGATTAGCTGTTTCAGAAACCCAGAAATAATTTCCCAGAATGCTGGTAGAATCCAGACACTGTAAGCACAGCAAAGCGTTGAGATGCATATATATATATAGTCCTGGTTGAATTGCCCACATTCTCATTTGAATAAATTAGACAATGTTATTTTACTTATAGTACTTGCTGGGTAAATCCTATTTCAGTGTTCACAGCCAAAATGTAATAACATTGTAGCCCTACCTCACTTTACACCACAGATGAAAGGATACTCCCTAAACGTCCACATTAACTTCCTGCACAACGCGACTCTCCTCAAGCAGAACAGCTGTTCTTAGGAAGCCTTATCCTCTAAAGTCAGGCCACGATGTTTGCTTTTACCAGGTGAGCACACGCAAAATTAACAAACGGTACCTTGTCGGATGAAATGCTCTGCTACATGTTGCCTTGCTGATGCCTCTCAGAATACCTTATCTAATGAGACTCGCTGTTAATCGCTGCTATATTCCTTCTTGCCACTCCAGCTGTAGTCCATGTTGTCCTTTTTTTTGTCTTATGATGTCAGATGTCATGTGGCAATGGGTCACTCAAACTGAACACTCAACATCTGCCTGCATGGCGAATGGATCTGCGTACCTCCAATTTTCCAGCAGGGCCAGCTCCATGGGCACTAGAACTCTCCTTTTCACAGTGCCTGGATAGCCGTCCATGAGCCGTTGTGCACACTTTTAATAACAGTAAGGCGCTTGCAGCACAGTTGCTGCTTGGATCATAATCAGCGTTCCCTCATGTTTCCTTTTCAAAACAGTATGTGCCTTAGACAACAAAGAGCTCTCTCGTGTTACAGTCATTTCCTCACCAGTTCTCAAAGCCTGTCACTGTTTGCTGCGAACATCTCCAAAGGTAAAATCGTCACTGCCCACGGCTGCTAGCTTACAACAGGGGCCTCTTCCTCACACTGGGTTCTAACCACACTTTCAAAGGAACCTGTAAGCTTTAAGTACTTTTAGTCAGTGATCCTTTTAGTGCCCAATGAACATACAGAAATCAGCTATACATAATTTCTAGGCTTACAATCATCGATAATAGACACAGGCAGGGCACACATACTTCTTTTGCTTCCATTTGCTAATCTGCATTTCTTTTTCCTTCCACATTTTAAAAGTATTTAGGGGCATGTTTATACTCCGTTTGCACCGAATGTGCGTCAAACATTTTGACGCACATTCGGCGCAAACCTTGCCCCATGTTTAAATTTTGCCGCCCGAGCCTGCGGGCGTCGAAATCCCGCCATGTGCGTCATTTTCTGGATGCGGGAAAACACCTTGCATTAATGATTTGCAAGGTAGTCGTTCCCGTCCAAAAATGACTTAAACGCCTGTGCGTTGTATTTATGCTACCAGGAAAAAATCCCAAACGGCCGGGAGGCGGAGTCGGAAAATGACGCACAGGCCGATTTGCATAAAAAATTAACGCCTGGGTCAGGGCAGGCGTTAAAATGGGGCAAACACACCTGTATTTAATCAGAATCACAGAAGCAACAGCAGAGCAGCAAAAGGAAGACATGGAGGTGCTTCTCATCCAGCGTGCAAGCAGACGCAGAGCACAGCAACAACAACAGCAGCTTCCACAAGACCAGCAGGGACCCCAAAGGCCACGCAGAAGGCAAAAGAGGATATTCCACACCAGGACAACCCTTCATGGCCTCAGGGCACATGACATCATCCAGAGGTACAGGTTGAACTGGCAAGCCATTCAGCAGCTGCTGCTCAACATTGAGCCACAGTTGGCACCCAGTTTGCTGACACCCCACACCATCCCAACAGAAACCAAGCTGCTAGCTGTACTACACATGTTAGCAAGTGGCTCCTTTCAAACCACTGGCACCCTGGTTGCTGGGATCTCACAGCCATCATTCTCCTCCTTCCTGCCCAAGGTACTGGATGCCATCATCAGACTCACACCCCGCCACATCTGCTTCCCAAACACACAGCAGAAGCATTAGGAGACAAAACAGGGGTTTTACCTCATTAATGGATTCCCACACGTCCTTGGTGCCATTGACTGCACACATGTATGCCTTGTGCCACCTGCTGCAACTGAACATCTATACCGCAACAGGAAGCACAAACACTCCATCAATGTGCAGGCCATTGTGGATCGCCAAGGATTGATCATCAACATCGTGGCAAAGTATCCTGGGAGTGTCCATGACTCATTCATCTTCCGTCACTGTACCATCAATCAACACTTCCAGGATGGAATATATGGCAATGGACTACCTGCTGGTAAGTACAGAAATCCACTTATATACATACTGCACAGCAGCCCTATAGGACAAACAACACATACACCACAACAGCAACATGTGAACAGGAACACACTGAGGTCGTGACACCGCTAGGCATGTTTGATAGGTCTGCGGTGAACCTGTCACACATCTGAAATTAGTGTACAGTCAAATGTTAAGACGTCAATGATCACAACGTTTGGAGGGGTTTGGCTAATTGTCACCTTGCAAAATGTAAGCATCTCACTGATGTTTAAATTAATCCATTGCATATGTCTAAAAGTATGAGATGTCCAGGGTACATAGATGCTAACGTGTTACCACCACTGTCAAATTGAAATTTGTGTATCGAACTATCATCTCACCCCCAGTGAAGACACAGGAACACCTGTATCACAAGTCACAATGCTAGGGAGTACACACTGTACTGCAAATCCCAAAACATACTGCTGACAACCGGTCAGCAGGCAAACACTCGTTCAGCCAAGGAAACAACCCAATGCAGATGGTACATCCTAGAAGCCTAGGAATCAACACAATAACACAAAAGAGTCACAGACAACACAAGACAACTACTGCCACGCAAGGTGATATTAATGGGGCAAGCTACATTAACATGATCTCAATTATTTTCTCTTTCAGCTGATCAGGGGTATGGGATCCAGCCATGGATTCTGACGCCATTTGGCAACCCAAGCACTGCAGCAGAGCATGCCTACAATGAGGCACATAGGAGGACATGAACCATAGTTGAGAGGACCTTTGGCATCCTCAAGTCGAGATTCAGGTGCCTCGACATCACTGGTGGCAGCCTCCTATACTCACCAGAAATGGTCGGCAAGATCATTTTAACATGTGCTGTCCTGCACAACATTTGTGTATGAAGGAACATTCCCCTATTAGAGCCAGAGCCACAAATGCCTGAAGAGGAGGAAGAGGAGGATGCTGGCCTGCAACATGAGGGGGACCAACAAAACACAGCTGCTGGATTGCGTAGGCGCCAACATATTGTGAACAATTTCTTTTGAAACAACTCACCATCACCACTGTATCAACATATGTAAATAAACACCTATAATAATCACCATATCATGGTCTGGGTAATCATTTTTGCTCACCTTTATCTCTAACTATCAGAATAAGAGTGTAGCCTCATGGAGGATTGCTGACATACCGATCAGGACAAAGAAATTTCCAAAGCAATTGTGATGCGTATTATACAACAGTCACATTCACACACACTGTAAATGACATATATCCTGTACATTTCACCTTTGAAGGGCAATAGCACAGGACCACATCTATTTCACATGTACATGTTGGCAACATGGTTCATTGCAGCTTATGGCACACAAGTAAGACACCATCAGTCAATAAGGGAAAAAAATGCCTCATACATGACGCAGTGGATGTGCTATTGCATTGGTAACAGGAATGCATGACCAGACCCTTGACAGCAGTAAGCCGTACAGCACCTATCTTTGCAAGGACTATCTGTGACTATAATTCCATATAAGCAGAACATATACAGCACAAGTGCCACACTTATGACAAGCATTGCGCACATGACATTCCATGTACATGTCAGCCCATATCCTAAGTCCTGACACACCCATGCTCCTGGTCTCACACCACCTGTCTTAAGAGGTCCCTGGAATGGTAATATGTGTAACCAGATATTCCCTCCTCTACACACACACAGACTAACAATAGTAATCCAGTGTTCTTCACCCTTTAGTATGGTATGCCATAGTCATTGTACATCTGTCTGCATGGGTGTCAGGTGAAATAATGCACTGGCTTGTAGTCTCTGAGCCCTGTTCTCACCTGTAGTTTGTTTGCAATGTGGAAGGTACTCTTGGCCATTTGAACTCAAATCTCACCTACAGGACTTGTGAGAAACTGATGCAGCACACACCTGTGAGCACCTCCATGCAGACCAGCCACTTGAACATGCATTGCCCTTGCAGATGCTTGGAACAGCATAGAAGCTGCCATTTTGTCGATTACACTGTTATGCATTTCTAGAAGATTTAGCTGCGTAACACAGCCATTGGGTTTATGTGTCACCTTCCAAAACACAGGACAAACACAGTTTTCCATGTCAACTGTCTTGTTCTTCCTCCGACCAGTCTTAATCAGACCACTGAGTATGCACCTTGTGAAATTGCTGGATCCTGATTGACCCTGCATCCTATCAGCCTGACTGGCACCTGTCTGTGCATTATCCTAAAGGTTCCTTGTGGCTATATATGTATCATACTTGCTTTCCCAACCCTCACATTCCTCCAGGGGTATTTTGTCAGGTGGTTCTTCAATGCATACTCAAATACATTGTATAGCTTAATCTGTTTATTTATCGTACCATAATTCGGAACTTGTCTCCAAATACCCAAATCATGGCCTATCCCTTGTCTGGGTCTCATGTATACATGAGTGACAAAGTGTGACAGTGTACCATGGCCGTATGCAGGGATTGGGTATGGTGCCTCCAGCAGAACCAGCAACGTCAGATAATGTGCATGAAACGTCCACACATGTTAGGACCCTGACAGTTCACAGACTGAATCACATTGCTCACAACATATTGATGGGCTGTGTATGCTGAATAGCTGCAAGATTAATCATCACAGAGGCTATGATGTTCCCAGACGCAGTGGGAACTTTACAGGCCAACCTGTGTACAAATGTTGTAATGACACCTTCCAGAACAAGTCTCCTGAGATATTATCTCACTCAGCACACCAAGGTTGCCCTGTTAACAGTCTCATAACACATCTGCAGTGACAGGGTGGGACCATCCCCATGTAGGTTCTTATATCCTCATTGGCTTTACTACCATTGATCTCCGAAGGATACTCAGTAGATACAGGAATAGCCGCCACTGACTCATGATGAGACCTGGACGTAACTGTGACAACATAGACCCCTAAAAATATACAGGATCAACATTGGACCACACACATGAACCATACACCTTTGTGCAATTGATCACTGGAAATATGTGGCCACGTGCTGCGTCGTCTGCTGGTCCACCACTGCCACAGGAGAGTTGTGGCTCAGTCATATGACCACAACTGTGGCATGATACTTAGTCTGTACATGTGCCTGACTCAGGGTGGGTTCACCAACAACTGCCTAAGAAGCAGTATCCAATTTTTGGACCATTGACATGAACAAGCGTCTGCCATCTATCCGGTGCATTCTTTGTCATTTGTGGTGTTTACGTTACCCAAAAACTAGGAAGTGCACACTACAGATGTTGCTACATGTATGACCAACACATGTCCTCACTCATTTCCATACTGACTTGCATCTGAGGGTTGGACACATTGACTTCACATTCATACAAGCATATTTGCAATGATGCATCTTGTGATGCTCACACAGTGGGTCAACAACTACATTATTAGCCAATGCACACACATTGAGGCGTATTCGTTGAAGCATTGTACTTATGTGCGTCACCTTGCTATCCTCTCCTGACGCCAAACATGCCCAATTTGTGCAATACAGATATGTAGGCCACACGTTTGGCCATCTAGTGTGTCAGTCAAGAGTGAAAATCCTGTAAGTGAAGTAGCGGATCATAGTCCGCAGCAGTATGATGTCTCACATGTGCCCATACACCGTTATGACCAAAGTGGGTGCAATCAGCCTATCTCAGTTTTGTCACAAATGTAAGATAACATTAAAATGGTAAAATGACCCAAACCCAGTTCATGCCTGAAAATTTGACGCATACGTGTCAAAAAATGACGCTTATGCCCAAAAAACGACGCATAATGCCCTGAAAAAACATTGCCCCTGAGCTGCATCTTCTACACTGTATCTCAGAAAATTGGTTAAGTGTAAAACTATTTCCAAACATATGGATGAGGGCTCAATTCTACTCCTGTGCATTGAAAAGAATGACACGCAGACTATATGCGTCAAAATATTTTGACTCATAACGATAAAAACGCCTGCTATTTTAGGCAGGAAGTGATGTAATAGGATATTCTGTTTACAGATTATGTACATTGGGTGTACTTTCACTTTGCAGTCTGTGATACTTCCTGACTGTGTTGAGAGTTTTGTCTGGTCAAATTGTGTGTTTGTCTCCTGTGTGGTCTATTTATTGTCTTTTTGTGAATAAAAACTTGTTGTATCATGTCTGAGTGTTTTTGTGTACATTTGTGTTGCAAAGTATTGTCTTTGTTTTGGTGGGAGTCTGTTGTGGGTAGTGTTAGTTTGGGTATAGTTGGGCTGTGTTAGTTGTTTATTTTAAGCATTTCCTGTTATACTTTCCCCCTATTCTCCTTTGTTCCCCTTTATCCCATATTTCTCTTTGCTGATGTTGGGTAGGCCTCGTCTTGGCAAGATGGGTGAGGAGGAGCTGGGTAGATTTATATGGCTGGTGTGTCATTTCCTACCCCTAATGATTGAGGCAGGTGGGCGGGTGATACAGGGATATCACACTGAGGCACGGAGGCTCAGATGGGCAAAGGTGTTGCATTATCTGCAACGGATTTATCGGACACCAAGGAACGACCACCAGCTGAAGCACCGCTGGGCTGACCTTATCTTCAGGGAGCAAGATCTGCTGGTCCACCTGGGGATTGTGATTGGTGGCCCTGTTGGTGAGTATAAATCATGTAAATGTGCACTTTTAAATGCTCTGTAGTGACATCAGATGATTTTTACATTATCTGCCAGCAATGTTGTTGAGTGTGTGGAATGCTACATATATCATACAGGGTCATATATCTACTTTGTTAAAGACCACAATTGCTAGCTGTTAGGAAGCAAGAGCTCCGCAAACTTACTGAATGATTTTGCATTATGTAAGTTAGTGCCGCCTTTGTGTCAAACAGCAACACAAATCAGGAGCCAATTATGTATAGATATAGGCCACAGTTGCCTGTGAGGTAGAGAAATTTCCAAATAATTACCAACATTTGTTGACGCAACAGCTAGGCTGACTTTTGAAACACTACATGAGGCTGAAAATTAGTGGAGGCTTCACGTCAATTGATGATAGCAATGTGGGCCGAACATATGTCTCATGTGTGTCTGGTGAGTGTGTAAGGAAACCGATCACGGAAATTCCAAAAATCTTAGGGATTATTGTGCCCCTCCTTCATTTTGGATACATGTCAGATCTGGATTTGGACACATAGGGAACAAGTTCTAGCTGTGCTCAGCTAACATCTTAGACTGGTATTTGGAGTTTGTAGTGCCACATTTCGTTTAGGGATGGCTGGCCAAAGGTATGCACATGGGTTCATATCTCTATGGTTGGTGCAACTTATCAAAGCTGGGCCACATCAAATGAAGAAACTGTAACAACATGAGGGCTAACAACTGTCCCTGGCCCTCTGTACATTGTACCTGTGTGTCATAGATTTGTCATGGTCACAATGGCTGGTTGACTGGTAATGCAGTCCTCACAGAAAGTGGCTTTGGATGTCTCTCTTGGATATACATGATGAGACGAATACACTCCATTATTATGTCTGCTCACTAATGAAGGAACATGTTTGCCAACACATGATAGTTAGGGCCATTGCATGTGTGCAGATATGTGTTTAACACTCACTGGAGACCCATGGTATGTTCATGTAAGCCATGCTATATTGGATGTAGTATCATCATGTTTGAGAGGCTTTACTTTCTTATGTAATATTATACATAGTATTTGTCTTTGGAATTGTTGTGCAGTGCACAGACATTGAGCACATTTCTCCCTTCCATGCCTTACAGGTGGACCGGCACCCTACACTGTTGGCGAGGTGGCTCGATTCGAGGACCCAGACGACTCCAGTAAGTGTTGATATGTCTGTTATGTGTTGTGTTTGCTGGTGATGTGTGATGGACTCCTGTGTGTTGGACACATAAGAAGGTGTGATGCGCAGGCCAATCTTTTTTTGGTTCCATGAGTGGAATATCATTTTATCACCATCTTTGAGTTGGCCAATCCTTATCCTATTGTCTTATTTAGGGATTCTAGGTCATTCCTGTATGCCCCGCAATGTGAATAGGGATGAGTCATGTGGATAATACTTGAATCAGAAAGAGTCGCACTGGACCTAATTTGTGATTTAGTCAGCCAGTCAGACCCAAATTCTCCCAGAATGGGGCTGCCAAATGCTTACCCACAGACTTCTGCTTCCCAATTCACTAATGTACTTACTAAACTGTAGGTTAAACTTCCTAGCAGCATGTAACTCCACATGTAGTGCTACAAGTATGTGGCACTTGAGTGCAATGTCCTAGGTGTGCATGCAACTCATGGCCAGGGGTGTTCTTGCATCTCTGTGTTTGTTGTAAGTCATGGCTTACTGGTAGTAAATGATATGGACAAAGGTCTGCATTTCCAAACATGAGTGGCGCTGGGATTGGTCAAGGGTTTGCTGTCTCCTATTTGGAGATCCTCCTTACCTGTGGTGTGTGTGTTGAGCCAAACACATGTCCAGCTTTCCTAAGCTTCCTGGGTGTCCTTGTTGTTTGAAATTGTTAGTTGTTAGTCCACCCCTCCACCCTCAAACACAGGCATAGGTTTGTGAATAGTGTACCTAGGACTGATGATACAAGTTTGGTACACAGAAATATAAATCAGTGAATCTTTTGTCTGAACCTAGTATACACACTCATGTTTCGCACATGAGTACTATACTAGCAGGTCCATTTACAACTTGCAGATCATGTGGCCCTAGATTTCCATCCCGTACAATGACATTTGTTGCCCTGGCAGTGGTGGAGGATGTGCAGCATGATTGTTAGCTGACAACTGGCAGAACATAGATGCCAAAATCATTCCAGTTGTTACCCATCTTGTAGGGTTTGGATGTGCTATGTGTGATAGGACCTTTGTAGGCTGGCTTGCCATGTACTTCCTCAGGGACAATCAATGATCTGTATGATGATATGAGCTGTTACAAGTACAATTGATGTATTGTCTGATTTACTTCTTGTGCCATTTCACACAATCCAGTACCTAATGTTAGATTTTCTATTTGTCTTCACACCTGCAAATATGACACCCATCCAGGTCAGGGAGTTTCAACGGCGGGCAATGAGGTATCAACACATACTTCAAGTCGAGTCTGGGTACCGAAAAATGGCCCGCAGATATCGGCATGAACCTGGAGGGCATTTCCACAAGGCGGCCCTTCTTTGCTCACCACAGCCACCACCAGCACCACAACCACTACCACCCAGGTGGCACCACCAGCAGCTGCGACCATTGCAGGAACATCATCAGCAAGTGCTCGAGGCCCAGCACAGCACCACATGCAGGGTTGCCCACAGCCATGGACACTACATGGCCCCTCACTTCCTCGGCTGGCACCCATACCACCCCAGCTGCAGCCATTGACCCGGCTGCTTTTGGACATATGCAGCGTAAATTGGTTGTGTAAGTGCTATTTATTGAAAAGTGCTGTAGTGCTATATGTACATTGTCCATGATTGTGAGTCCATTATAGTGACATCTTCCATTGTGATCCTACACAAGTGCAAAAGGACATTTCATTGGACATGCTGGGGTGAAGAGTCAGACAGTGCAGAGGGACAGGATTTGCCAATGAGTTAGTGAGAGACAATCACAGGGCAGGCTGACAAGATAGACAGTGGTTTGCAGAACAGTGCTTGAGTACAGTTGTTGCAAGACTGGCATGTTACGAAGCGCAGGACCTTGGTAATAGGTGGCCATGTGGCAGGGACTAGTGCTTTCGGGTACTTTTACATGTGAAGGTGATCTGTTCCTGGTCTTCATCTTCTGATGTGTGTGTTGCCTCCTCTGCCCTTGTTGGTGGTGGTTGTGAAGGGGCAACACACACCTCAGTGTGTGTAGACGTGGAGACAGACATCCTGCTAGCTGCTACCTGTGGGGCTCTTCAGGGCAGTACTGCTGCAAGGAGTATCTGCTGGTTCTTAAGAATAGCAGCCACATCACGATGGTAGGCAGCCAGGTCGGCCCTGAGGGGGTCATGATTGCATTCGTGCATGCAGTGGAAGGTTTGGGGGGCGAGGTGTTGTGGCAACTCCCTTACTGCAGTGGTAAATTCCTTTAGAGTTTGTTGTAGTCCTTGCAGGATTGATGTTAGCGCTTGCATGGCTGCTGCCTGATCTGCAGATGACATCATGCACAAACGCATCCCCTCAAGGCAGGCTGCCATATTTTGCATCCCCACCCGCATCTCCTTGGCCAGCTCCCGATGTACTCCCACTACAGTTCTCTCAAAGCTGGTGCCTGTGTCGTCAGCGTCCTCAGCTTTATTGGAGCTCGCAGGTTGTACAATTGGGGTGGTGGGTGAAACCTCTGCGATGGCTGCTTGTTCTGTGCTCCTCCTTGTGACTGAAGGTGGGGTCTGGAGGGTTACAAGGACATCTTGTAGGGTCTGCTGACTGATGTTTGTCAGTTCGTCATCCATGTCATCAGGGTAGTCCTGGACAGGCATATCCTCAGGAGATCCATCGTCCTCTGCAATGAAATAGAGTACAATTAGTTTGTCTGTGTTGTGCCATTTGTGATGTGACATGCCTGCCTTGTGATGATTTCACATTGTGATCTTGGTTCCTGTTCATTGATTCAGTCTTTCAGATGGGCATTTTCCCAGGCCAATGCCCCACCTGCATGTCACATGTATTGTGGTCAGTTAGTGGACTTGTCAGCATCATATCCTCTAGGCGTTGGTTTTGGCCAAATAGTAAATTGCCACCTTCTTGTCCTACTCAACCCTCCCCCTACTTCCATTCTCATGGTGAGACCTTTCACTGGCTGTGGGTGCTCTGATGGCACTAGCAGCACACTTAACAATCTGGACCTGCCCCAGTCTCTGATCTTTCACACCCACCTATATGTAGTTTAAATGTATTGTATATTAAGCATAGCATTGTTATGGCACGTTATGAATGTCAGCATTGGTAATGTGTACAGCTGATGGTGGGGAATGTGTGGTACAATGGATTGCCCTGATTGTCTTAGCAGTGTCCTATTTTCTCCTCTGACTGTGCAGGTGTATTTCAGTGACCAGTTACATGTGTCCTCCCCCTCAATGCTGTTGTCTGAGCAGTATGACATCTGGGATGTTGCATTGTGACCCAGGCACAGGGTGGACCCTGACATATGCAGCATGGCTAAGACATTAGTGCTGTGTACCTCCTAATGTTGATGACATTGGCTGATGTTTGCGGCAACTATGGGCATTCACACTTGACAGGACTGGAACATTTGTCTTGTTTCAGGGCATTGTTAATGTTGTCATCCTAAACCATCTAATTTGGGTGTGTTTGATCTATGGGGACGTTACTGCCATTGGCTACTTGACCAGCACACGCAGTGGAGGTGGTAGTGGCAACTGTTGTCAATGTTACATTCCAGTTGTCGGTATGGCTAGAGGTTGTTAACTGGGCCCTAGTTAATGTAGGGGGTATAGTGGCTGACGTGTGACGGGATGTCAGTTTGACGTTGTCCCCTTCCCTCCTGGCGTGGCTTTACCTTTGTAACATCATTGGCATGGCAGCATACCCCCATGGAAAGGTTGTTGGTGTTGTGTTATGGTGTGGTGTGCCCCAGCTTTTCTCTGAACGGGCCATGCCCCTGTGCCGTACCCCTTTACCCATGCCACTCCATGCATATAATGACTTACATGTATTGTGTAGTAGGTATTCCCCCCAGTTGCAGTTAACATTAGCGCATTTGAGTTTCCCATCGGATTTACCCTGCATGTGCGTTGTCTCCTGGTAGTCTGTGCTGTCCTGTCCTTGAATGCCTGTGACGATCTCCTCAGGGATGACGGCTGCCACCATCTCCTCCATGTGGTCCAGGGCCTTCTGGTGTGCCGGACTCCCACCTCCAGTCTGCAGTGCTGCTTTCCTGTTCCTGGCCATCTTTTCCTTGGTCCTGCGCTTGCAGTCATGCCATCGTTTCTTGCACTCGATGACTGTTCTGCGTACTTCTGCCACACTGTTCATCTTGTCAACAATTTGTTTCCATATTGACTCTCTCCTACTGATTGGCAACTTTGAGGTGACAAACAGTTGGTGCTGGTGTTCCGTCACCTCTTTCGTCCAGGCTGTGTGTTCCAGATAATTTTCCAGCAGACAATCAACAGGCATGGCAGGACTCACAACAACTTTCAGAGAACCTGAGACCCCCTCCACTCACTAGGGAACCAGAGCCACTAGTAGACGACTCTGATGATTGTTGGTGAGTATGACTTGGTGGAATGTGTTCGGTAGGACCTACTCTGCAGACACCAGCTGACTGTTGTCACGCTGGCTCCTGTGTCTTGCTGAGCCTCTACCAGTTGCCTATCAATGGTGACCCCCTGTCAATACTTTGAAGTATTTTCAGGAATGTGGTGTTTTGGCACCATTTCTGTATCTCCCTGGGAAACTAGTGTCACCTCTGTCTGTCCCCCCAAGCTAAAGGAGACCACCTCCTCCCTGAGCGCTACACTCGCCAACCCAGCTGTCTGCCCACAGGTGGAGGGCTGTGCCCTTTTTGGAAAACTTGGAATCCCTCTTGGAGTGCCATACTCATAGTACTCAGTACATTGGGGTACAAACCTCCCGGTCTTGTGATCAAAGAACCCCTTATTCTTTGGATCACTTCTCCCTTGGGTATTGGGAGCCTTTTGAGATCACTTTAATTTCACATTTTCTCCCTCCCCTTTCTTCTGTTAGGAACCCTGACCACCTTTGTAGGTGCACCCCCCCACCAGATACCTTTTTGGACACTCTGGTGCTAGGCCAGAGGTCCGCCTCCTCAGTTAAATTCTTGGAGTCAGCCAGATTACTGTCAACTAGGTGCTGGCACACATCTGTAAAACAGACACTCAGCATGTGCACTCTCATTATTAAATTGTATAACCCAACATAATCATTAACTTTGCTGCCCCTCGCACAGCTATTCAATGCCTTACTGCAGAAATCAACAAAATCTACACAGGATTGATTGGGAAGCTTCTGACTCTCCTTGAATCTTTGGCAATACTTCTCAGGGGTCAGCGCGAATCTGGCAAGTAACATACCTTTCATTGGGGCATATTTGGTTCGGTCCCCAACCTCTACCGACAAATGGTGTCCCTCCCCACAGTAGGAATGTGTTTCCAAAGACCGCCACCCTCCCAATGCTCCTCAGGATCCTTGTGACGCCTCAGTGCAACTTCATAAGCAGAAAACCACTTATCAATGTCATCTCCTATCACATAACTGGGCACTGAATCCATGGGTATGTGAACCCTTTTGTCTCCATCGGGCACTGACTGTATGCTGCTACCATTGCTGGATTCTTGTTGCCTTGCCCTCAATTCTAGCTCTTTCAAACTCCTTTCATGAGTCAGACTTCCCAAGGCAAGTTTCTCCTCCATCTTTAAATCTGCTTTCCGTTGCCTGAATTCTCTGTCCTCTTTCCTCTCTGGCAGTTCCTCTAGGGAGAAGTCACAGGAGAAGACACTGCTCCCTGAACTTGCAGAAAAACCCATTTCTGGGGTAATTTCTTCCCACCCTGTGCCCGGTGGTTCCCTTAAAGGGCCACTCAGGGCCATTCAACTCTTCATCGTCTTCTGGGGTCACATTCAAAGCAGCATGATCTTCTGCCTAGGGCTGGCATTACCTTTTGCAGCTTCACCTTCATTATGGTGCTTTTTGCAAAAAGCTCCACTCCCTTGAAGAAGTCCTTGAAATGGGTCACAGTAAAACCCTCCAGGCTGGCCAGCTCAAATTCTTATAGGTGTAGATATAGATCATACATTGAGAGAAATGATTTAGGAAAAAATAAAAATGCGAATCAAGGACAATATAAAATTCAAAATTTCCTTGGATGTGGATGAGTAATGTACCCCAAGTAAGTGTATGGCACTGCACAAACACAAGTCCTGTCCTCACTGCCAATGTTAGCATTTGGGTTTCTGGTTGGCAGACGTATACATCCTGTCCAAACAAGAACCACAGTCCCAGTCAGGGAAAGTTAGATACACAGTAAAAGTTAACATGTGCTCACCTTCTGGTAGCTTGGCACAGAGCAGCCAGGCTTAAATTAAGAGGCAATGTGTAAAGTATTTGTGCAGCACTTAAAACAGTTAAACAGTGTAAACACCACACAAAAAACTCCACAACAGGATAGAAATATAGAGGTTAGTTTAATAAATTAATCAAGCCGAAAACTACACAAATCCAATCAGTAAAAGTCAAGTTATGAATTAAAAAAAAAAAAAAAGTTAAAATTGCACTTAGAAGCAATAAGCCCGAATGGAGACATCTGGCCAGTTGGTCCGGGGCAAAGTCAGGATTTCAGGCTACTCAGGATGGAATGCAGGACATCTACAGGACCCATGCAGGGCTCACTGAGCAACAGTACCTTAATCCTTGTTTCAGCATGAGGTGCGCCAATGATCTCCATGCAGTTGGGGTGTTGGCCAGATTTGTCTACGCAACCGTGCAATGCGTGGTTCTGGGTACGGCAGTTCTGAATGCGATGCGCCGGGTCAGTCCACATTGGAGGGGCAATGCCTCAACCTTCTGCATGCAGTGTCAGCTCTGTGTCAGTTCTGAAGCAATGGTTCTTGGGTGATAGAGAGGTTGTGAGTTTGATGCATTGGTCCAGTCCCCGCAGCAGCAGTGATGTGTAGATCCTGATCTTGCATCAGGCAGTGCTTCATTTTTGATTGGTGCTGTGACAGCGAGGCACAGGTTATGGCAGATGCAGCACATCACACTCACTTTCTAGGGCCCTGACATGGGTTGGCACCACTTAGCAGAGCAAGACTTACAGCAAGTAAAGTACAGGTGCTCTTTGTCGATGAAAGGAAAGTCTTTGATGTCCCTGAGACTTCAGGACAGGAGGCAATCTAGCAAGCCCTTGGGGTCACTTTGGTTCTGGGATGTAGAGATGCAGATCCAGTCCTTCTCACTCCCAGGCAAGAGAGTAGTAGCTCAGCTCAGCAAAGCAAGAGTCCACGAGAGTAGCATCTCATCAGAGTAGCAGCACATCAGCCATTCAGAGGATCCACAGGTCCAGAAGTATAGTGAGTTGATGGTGTCATAGGTCCAGTACATATACCCAGTTGTCCCTTTGAAGTGGAGGAGACTTCAAAGAAGGGTCTTTGAAATGCAGAGAGGTCTTCCCTTCCTACCTAGGCTCCAGACTCACTTCAAAGGGGTATGCAGCTCTGTGTGTGAGGCAGCACACTGCCCTTACAGGTGTGCCAGTCCATCCTATCTATCCTGCCCAGGATGGCCTATCAGGATCTGGATGGCTTATCAGTCACACCTAAATCCCTTTGTGTGTGACTGTCTAGAGGAAATGCACAAGCCCACTTTTACCCCCACCCCAGGGGTGTATTGGAGACAGGCAGTAGGCACCAAATGGTTAAAATAAAAAAATACCAACTTTTCTAAAAGTGTATTTTCAGAGCTGCAGTTTAAAATTCAGCTTCACCGTAAGTTGTGATTTTAAGCTGTGAGTTCAGAGACACAAAACTTGACAATAGTATCTCTTCCAGATAGGGGATTACACTTATAGAATCTATAAAGGAAATCCCAATGTTATCTTATAAGAAAGATAGGCCTTGCAGTAGTGAAAAACGAATTTTTGAGTTTTTCACCACCAGAGCATGAAAATCATAAAAGTAGATGCCTTGCCTTTTAAATACATTGCACCCTCCCCTGCAGGTCACATAAGGCCTACCTTAGGGGGGTGACTTGTGTAGAAAAAGGGAAGGTTTAGGCCTAGCAAGAGGTTTAACTTGTCAGGTCAACCTGGCAGTGTAAAATGCACATACAGACTCTGCAATGGTAAGCCAGAGTCATGGTTATGGAGCTACGTAGGTGCGCGGCACAATTAGTCCTGCAGGCCCACCTTTATCATTTAATTAACGGGCCCTGAACACATGTAGTGCACTTTACAAGGGAATTATAAGTAAATTAAATACTCCAATTGGGGTTAGGCCAATGTTATCATGATTTAGGACAGAGAGCACAAGCACTTTAGCACTGGTTAGATTAGTAAACTGCACAGAGATCTTAAACCAGCAAAAGCAAGGTAAGAAAATGGAGGTAAGTAGGCAAAACGTTGGGGGAAAGGCCACATTAAGGCTGACAGGTCTAACAATGTGCATCTTCTGGTAGCAGGTTGAAGTACTGGACAACTATAAATCCAGCAGAGGGAACCAAACGGCATTGCTGGATTGGATGTAAATATACACCCAGAAGAAAACATTAGGTAGCATGCAGATAAGCCATCATCTTTAGAGAGTAATCAACATGAAAAGTGGCTAACAAAGGAAAGATTGCAAGATGGTCTTACTATCGACCAACCCTCTGACGGGTCAAGGACTTTGTGGACCTGGCTCTAGTGCCTCAAGTCAGCCGCCTCATTTCTCTCCCACCTGCACTTTTGCTCTCTCTCCCACCTTACACCTCTGTGATCTTTTTGTGCTTTTCCTCTCACTCTTTTGTAACATTTTTTGTGCCATCTTTCACTCACTCTGTATGACTCTTTTTGTTCCACTTTTCTCTTTCACTCTCTTACTCTTTTTGACCTTTTTGTGCTGTTTTTCCTCTCACTCTTTTGTGATTTCTGCTGCTGTCTTTCACTTTCTCTGTTGTACCTGTTTTGGGCCACTTTTCTTCTCATTATTTTGTCTTTTCTGTGAGTTCTTTCTCACTTTTTATTATCCTGTCAGTGCTCTGTTCCTCTGCTTTCTGTGTTTGTGCCCACTTTCTGTGCTTCTGTTTGCCCCTTCCCCTGCCAATTTCCCACCGTCTATGTGCCCCATAACTTTTCCTCCCTCTCCTGAGCCAATCCTCGTGCCTCTCGCTCCTTTCCCCTCTCCTGCCAACCATACTCATCCTCAGCCCTCGCCACCACCATCTGTGCTCTCTCCATCCTAGAACCATAGCATTTATAGCCCGAACGCAGATAGCTGGTGCACCACTGGTGCACCAAAGGCATGCCAAAGACAAGCTCTCAGCACTTGTCTGAGCCTGGACCATGCCCAGCACCAGGATTCCTAGTCCTCCACTGATCCCATTCTACCCCATCTCTATCCTTCCTGCGCTGAACCCCAAATGCCACTCTACTCTCTGGTGCCATGGCACAATACACAAAACGGAGGAAGCTTTCACCTGATCCTCCTGCCACTTCCATCTGCACCACCACAACTGCAGATCCAACATCCACCAAGAACACACATACCACACCGCATGAACACCCACCGACTAACACACACACACACACCCCACACACACATATCACTCATTCTCCCTAACACCTGCTAGTGAGGCAGTACAACACTGCCTTCTGGGATGTGCTCGAAGATGCTGCCATGTCCTCTTTTTTTCTCATGGACACACGACTTCACCACTGCCATACCTGCCAGATTCAAGATCCCAGACATCAGCACAGGCCCATAGGAGGATTCACCATTATTTTAAAGACACTTTCAGCTGCACCAACTCCACAGAAGCAGGAACAAGCTACATGGAGCATCTCAACTTTAAAATACAAATCACAGAATATTTGGCTGTGCGGGTCTACCATCCCCCGACTACATAGTCCATTTCATGAGCAATATTATGGACTTCATCACCAGACTAATCTAGCGCATTTATCCTCCTGGGAGTCCTTCAGTTAAGGATAGAAGACCTGACCGGCACCAATTCACCGGCAGTCCTCTACAGGCTTGGCACCCTGAGAATAATCCTCACTGCTGGACACATCCTAGATCCCCTCTTCACATCCTTCAACAACGTCACAATCAACACACTTAGAGTAATCACCTGATCCAACCACAACATAGTTTTACAATGAACATCCAAAAACACAGAACTCTCACATTAGGTTTAGAGCACTGACACTGAAATAAGCTAGCAGAGGTGGATTGGGCATCCGTCTTCTACAAGAACAAGCATGAACTCAAGGGCCACCTAACATGTGACATCAAAAATGTAAACAAATGGATCCCCAGCTGTCCCAACACACTGGCCCCCACTGACTAAACCACTCAGCAAAAACAAGAACACAAGCTAGCTGGTAGATCGAAGACCTCAGAATGACTGAACAACACAATGAGAATGGAAATAAAGAACCAGCCAATGAGAAGTGGAAAAAGCAACCCTGAGGAAATACCACCAACTAATTTGGGAAGCCAAGAGGAATGCCCTAGTTGAACAAATAAATGCCAGCTCCAACTGCAGCAATGAAATCTTTGAAATCATCAAGGATTTTACCACATCCACAGCAGCTGCCAGCAACATCAGCCCACTGCAAGACCTATGTAACGACCTTTCAGCCTTCTTCTGCAGCAAAATCCCAACCATGTGCTGCAATTCACCTCACAACAGACTCTTGAAGTCTCTCAGTGATGAACGAAGAAAACAAAATAACCAAATGAAAGACCATCAGCATGGAGAAAACATTGGCCAGCATGAAGACCATGCACTCTGGGGCCCCATCGGACCTTATCATACCTTTGTGAAAGGAGCAACCTTCTTCAGTGCTGCCTAACCCCCATGCTCAACTCCTCCATCAACACAGCCACCTTCCTAGAACTATGGAAACATGCAGCCTTCACAACCTCCTTAAGATGCCCTCAGCCTACTTGGCCAATCTCGCCAAATACTGACCATTATCCCTGCTCCCTTACACAGCTAAGGTCCTTGAAAAAGCCACCAACAAATGCCTCTCTGACCACTTAGATCAATCTTTGTCTTCTCAACACCACACTCAGGATTTAGACTTCACCACTGCGTAGAAGCTGCCTTTATAGCAGCTACAGATGACATCTGAATAATCCTCAATGGGGGGGTAGGGGCCACAACCCTCATCCTCCTAGACCTATTGAAAGCCTTTGACACTGTCTCCCTCCACAATTAGCATATCTGATAAATACACAAGGTGGGCACTGTAGTGTTGTGTAACTTCGTCCTCCATTCTCGAATGTCTTGTGCTCGAGATGCCGTACGCCTTGGTGAGTGACATTGAGAGTTTCAAGAACAGTGAGGGCGAGGAAAACGGTTTATAGATGGACGGCTGTGCGTCTCCTTTATGTATCGATTAACTTCGAATAAACCACAAAGTCTTCACTTACCTATTACGTTGGTGGTGCTTCATTACAGAACTGGCGATGAGTTGGAGCTAAAGTCCAGTCTACCTTCATCACAGGATCCATACCAACGGCCACGTTAATGGATCGCTGCTACCTTCCCCTTGCCAGTGAGTTTGGGCGAGTCCACCAGAAACCACTGGTCGCTTCTAGGTTCCGGTGGCTGCGATTACGCTTTTGGGTGTCTTAAGCTGAAGGCCTCAAAGGTTCACAACATCACCACAATGCCATCTGCAGGACGCCATTTTGTGTTGGGGCAATCTGACGCTATTTCCTTAACGCGATTTTAAATTGGGCATTTTTTTTTTCATGCGATGTACTATGCGTGTGGTAGAGAATCTTCAACATTAGGAAATAAGGAAATTTCCTAACGTAATTTATATTAAAAAAAAAGAAAAAAAAACTTCCATTACTGATGTTTGGAAAAGGAGACTGTGCAGCTGCACGATGGCTTTCAACAACTCTTGGAATTTAACGCCACCTCAAACCCTCATACCTGCTTCTGGTACACCTACTCTGAAATGGGAAGAGTGGAGTGAATATTTTCTAACTTATATCTCGGCCATTGACGATGAAGAAGAGCTCTCTGCGGAAAAGAAATACAAGATCCTACTGCATTGCCTTGGTCCAGGAGGACTGAACGTTTTCAAAAATATTGATAAAAAACCCAGACAAGACGGCCAAGTTGATGTGTACATCAATGCACTGGAAGATTTGGACAATTATTACAGACCCAAAGTCTGCATAGCTGTTGATCGTTACAAGTTTTTTCATCGGAAGGAAGGAAAAGACGAACCTGTGGAGGATTATGTGTCTGCTTTAAAGAACTTAGCAATCAATTGCAGATTTGGTGTATTACATGACAAACTTATCCGTGATCAAATTGTTATGTAATCGGCTAATCCATATATCCAAGACAATTTATGTGCTAAAGGAGAAGGCTCACTACAAGAAGTTATTGATATTGTAAAAAGATCGGAATTAACTGGGATGTGTGCTAAGGAAGTCATAAAAGATAATAAGAGTGATGAGTCTATAATAGCAAGGGTAAAAGGAAATAATGTTATCAAAGATTTTTTTTTTAAAGTGGTCAGGCAAAAAAGAATTTGAACCAAAGTCAAATTTTATAAAAGTTAAATCAGATGATAAAAGGAAACACTACAGATGTGGCAAGTCTTATCATTTAGCAAATGACATATCATGCCCCGCCAGAAAGCAAAAATGTTCTAGATGCAGCATTATGGGACATTTCCAAAGGGTGTGTCAAAGGAAATCAGGGAATATTAGTAAAGTGTTAGACCTGGACAACACTAATTCTTCTGATGAAGATGATTTAAACATGTGTGTTTTATGTGTTGATGCCATAGATGAAAATTCTATGTTGAATGTGAGACAGGATGATACGAAGAGGAAGAAAAAGCCAAGTTGTGAGATCACCTTGGGTGGTGTGACCATATGTATTGTAGTAGATTCAGGATCTCCTTATACCATTGTGAACCGAAATGTGTGGGAAGAGAAATTCAAACGTTTGGTGGGTGAAGAGTTAAGCTTACCAGACATTAAAATCAAAACTTTTACAGCCGAAGTCATTGAGCTGTTAGGCGTCAAATAATTGAAATTCAAGTATAAAGATAAAGAGACTATGGGAAAATTGTACGTTGCTGTTACTGGTCCATCTGTTTTAGGTTGGATTGATCCGGGTAAGTTGGGCATGGTATTAGACCCCAACAACCCCGAACCTGTATTCATGGTGCAAACAGAATCGGAGATTGGCAAGTTAATGTTACAAAAATTCCCTAATGTATTTTCGGGGATAATTGGAAAATTGAAGGGGTTAATGCACATGATTCATTTGTAAAAAAAATGCAACTCCCCAAGTACATAAAGTAAGGCACATCCCTGTGAAAGAAAGTGTTAAGCTACAATTGGACAATCTTCAAGATGAGAAACTCATAGAACCTATGGAGTCTTCGGAGTGGGTGGCCCCATTAGTTGTAGTGAAAAAGGCCAATGGAAATTTGCTATTATGGATTGACTTAAGAGACCTCAAGAAGAATATATTGATTGATCAATTTCCCTTTCCACACATCAATGAGATGTTATCCCACACCAAAGGCATGAAGTGTTTTTCTTCTATTGACTTGAAGGCAGCTTACCACCAAGTCCGATTACATGCGAGTTGCAGGGACCTAATAGCTTTTATTACGCCTTTTTGTTGTTACAAATTTAGACGTTACGGTATGGTCTGGCCTCAGCTGCAGCCATGTTCCAAAGATTAATGAACTCCATGCTTGATGGTAGCGACAATACCATGGTTTTTCAAGACGATATCCTCATAATGGGTAAATCTAGAGAGGATCATGATCGTACTTTATTTAGAGTACTTGAAGTATTAGATGGAAAAGATTTAACAGCAGAATTTAACAAATGCAAATTCGCATCCGACCATGTCGACTATTTAGGGCATGTAGTATCGGCTGAGGGGATAAAACCTAAAGAAACATTATTGTCGGCAATAAGTAAAGCCCCTAATCCGCAGACTAAGGATGACGTTAGTGATTTCCTAGGTCTTGCAGAGTTCTATTCTAAATTTGTTAAAAAAAGCTTCTACTAAAACTTACAGCTTAAGGCAATTACTCAAGGGTAGAAACAAGTTTGAGTGGTCAGAAATATGTCAGAATGCTTTTCATGTGCTAAAAGCTGATATATGCAAAGCTCTCCCACTACAAGGTTTTGACCCAAACCTCAAATGTATTGTCACTACTGACGCCAGATGCAAAGGGCTTGGTGCAGTCCTCACACAAGTGAACACAGAAGGCAGAGAAGACACCATTGCATTTTCTTCGTGTTTGTTAACTTCAGCTGAAGAAAAGTATTCAGTTATTGAATGCAAAGCACTGGCATATATATGGGCATTTGAACATGTCAGACAATTTGTGTGGGGAAACACAATCACATTGAGGTGTGATCACAAACCGTTGGTGAAGGTTTTAACCACAAAGGGGCTGTATAAAGCTTCTCCGAGGTTGGCTAGAATGTCTGTACGCTTGTTTAATTACAATTATACAGTACAGTACTTGCCTGGTGTGAAGAACATTGTTGCTGACTTCTTAAGTCGTATGGCTTTGTCACATATGGATACGGAACATGATGTGACGGAAGATATGTGGGTGGCCATGGTAGAAGAAGGGGTGTGCCATGGTATAGCACAGGATGAATGGTTAACAAAACAGAGTTCTGATGAGACGCTAAAGGAATTGATTAGTTTAATCACGAAGGGGTGGCCAAGGAAAAAAGTGATTAGCAAAGATTTGAAGCCTTTTTTGGAAGTGAGAGACAAATTGTCCTTGGAGGATGGTCTGTTACTCAGGAATGGAAAAGTGATACCTCCTATTATGTTAAGGAAACAAATTCTTGGAATTTGTCATGAAGGTCACCTAGGTATTGGTAAAACTAATAGAGTAAAGTATTGGTACTGGTGGCCAGGATTAGATAAGGGTATAGAAAGAATTGTCAGGGACTGCATGGTTTGTGAGAGTGCAGATAAGACACACGTAACTTTAAGACCGCCTTTACATCCTATACCTTGTCCCAATATGGCTTGAGAGAGTATAGGTATTGACATAATGGGACCAATTGGTGAAGATGACAGACAAGTTTTTTTACTTGTGATTGTGGATCACTTTTCCAAGTGGCCGGAAGTGGACATTGTAAAAAAGGTGTACGCTAATAGCATCATTAAATTCTTGGACAAAATTTTTGTCAGGGAGGGCTTACCGAAATGTATTGTATCTGACAATGGTCCCCAATTTGTATCTTCAGCTTTCCGAGAATATTTAGGCAGGAATGGAATTAAGCATCACACCACATCAATTTATCATCCGTCTGGTAATGGTGCTGTTGAAAGGTTCAATAGAGTACTCAAGGGTATGATTCAGTTCTCAAATTGCAACCATTTATTCTGGGAAACAGAATTATGGAAAACGCTCTGGGAGTTTAAATAACCACATGTATTAGTACGAATGCCAGTCCATTCAAACTCATGAGGGGAAGAACACCTATGTCAAAGGACAATGTGGGTTGGCTCAAGGCTGCTAAGAGAGTGGAATGGTCACCTGTTGAAGTTAGGATGAATATTGAAAAGGCTCAAGTCAAATATAAAAAATTATTTGATGAGGTGCATAAGAGCAAGGAGGTTAAGTTATGCATTGGTTATGTAGTGAGAGTTAAAAGCAATAAACACACAGGTAAAGGTGAAAGTAAATTCTCCTCCCCATTAAGAGTGGAGGCTGTATACAATAACTCCGTAAAACTAAGTGATGGTAAGGTATGGCATGTTTCCGCATTATCAATATGTAAAAACATGAGGGTAGGTGGAGAAGGGAGGCAACATGTTGCGAAAGACCACAGATATAAAGTGTGGTTGGGTGATGATAGAGAAGGAAGAGTGCAGGGTGATTCCAATTGCCTTAGTAATATTGACAACAGACATGCAACATGTTTGCCCAACATTTCCTATGAGACTGTTGATGTTCCTGATAATAACCAAAAATGGAGGGAGTAGTTCTGGGAGGAGAATTGTGAAACCGAAAAAAATTGAAAATTATTATCTTTAAAAGTAGAAGCGCTTTTAAGTAAAAAAAAAAATGTGGAGTCTAGTACACTCTAGAAATTATAATGTTTATTTTTGGTTGTGTTCTATTTTATAAAAGAGGGAAGATGTTTAGTGTTGTGTAACTTCGTCCTCCATTCTCGAATGTCTTGTGCTCGAGATGCCGTACGCCTTGGTGAGTGACATCGAGAGATTTGAGAACGGTGAGGGCGAGGAAAACGGTTTATAGATCGACGGCTGCGTGTCTCTTTTATGTATCAATTAATTTTGAATAAACAACAAAGTCTTCACTTACCTATTACGTTGGTGGTGCTTCATTACAGTGGGCACTCACACCCTCAAGTGAATCTGAACCTTCCTCACTGGAAGAACCAAACTGACAAAATGCCACCCTACTCCCCTGAAGCATGGAAACTAACTTGCAGAGTCCTGCAGGGCTCCCCGCTCAGCCTTACGCTCTTCAACATATCCATTGCTCCACTGGCAGACTTTGTCTGGATTCTTCAAACTAAACATCCTCATATATGCAGATGACAAACAACTGATACTGTCCCTCTCAGAAAAAATATTCAACACCAGGAACAAGTACCCGCATGCATGACCAAATTGGCCACCTGGATGAAGTCCAACTGCCTCAATCTGAACATAGAGATGAAAGAAGTGGTAAGATTGGAGATAGACTTTTCGCCATGGGACTCCCCCTGGTGGCCTACAGATCTCCATCCTAGCCCAACTTCTATCTCACAAGCAAGAAACCTCAGAATCATTATAGACAAACTGGACATGGCTGCCCAAGTAAACACAGTTGCCTTACCCTGCTTGAACACTGTGAGGATGCTGAAGATTTTCAAATTGCTTCTAGACAGCACCAAGAAACAGTCGCCCAACCCCTCATCACCAGCAGACTGGACTACGGGAACACTCTATATGCAGGAATAACCAACCAGCTCACAAGAAGACTTCAGACTGTCCAAAACATAGCAGTCAGACTTGTCCTCAACCTCACCATGCCAAGCCTACTTTACATCTCACGTAAAGGAACTCCACTGGCTCCAGATACACAAGCGCACACACTTCAAACTCCTCACCTATAGCTACAGAGCAGTCGACAACACAGACCCTGTCTACTTGTATAGCTGGATTCATTTCCACCAACCTTCCAGACATGTCCATTTTACTGGACTCATACTAGCACACACCCTGTGCATGTACAAAGCAGACCAAGGGGTCGTGCCTTCTCTTACCTGGCTCCTAAAGCCTCAAACGACCTCCCTCAACGCATTAGAGACTCCACCTCCATTCTTGAATTGTGCAAGAAGCTGAAGACCTAGATCTTCCAGTAGGTTCTCCAGAGAGCACCTCACACACATACCGCAAGCACCGGGGTACCCTTGTGGGGGGTTAGCGCCATAAGAATACAAATGAAAAAATACATAACATGAACACCATCTTTAAAACGTAGAATACTGCAGAGTATATTCCCACAAAACAATGCATTGTAATTGTCATACAGAAGCACCTAACTACTAGTGTTAAAGGTCAAAATGTGAATGTAAAGATATTATGAAAATGCTACAGTGTCACCATGTGATATAGTGTACACTGAACTACTCAATAAGGCTAAAACAAGTGAAGAGACCTTTTTCTGTGACATTACAATGAGGCACTATTATGCATGTGACAAGTGGCCCAAATTTGTCCATGGCTTCTAAAAAGATCCACCTTGCCCCTTTTTTTATGTATCATTTATTCAGCTGGATAATTTGATGAGGGGCAAATTCCAGTATTGTCCAGTATTGTCCATAGTAAGGTGCTTCTCTGCAGCTAAATGCGCCAAAATTCTGTGAGCATATTTTCCTGAATGAGGAAGTTTATTTTTCTGGTGGTGTGATCGATATAGAAAAGACTGCAGGAACACATAGTCCTAGAGATCACTGGCTGAGTATTGCAACTGTTGACATTTTATTGATACCATGAACTGCCATTACGTTATGTAACTTTAGTGTAATTCATCCATTACAACAGATAATCACCAAAGCATTGTAAAAATACCAATAAAAACCATGTATGATAAAAACACCCATCATAAAAAACATGTACATATAAATACATATATATATATATATATATATATATATATATATATATATATATATATATATATAAATAGAAATAAAAAACAAAAAAAGATAAAAACCTCATTCATAAAAGCTGAAAAAGATAAATGAAATCATTCTAAAAATTCTACATTTTTGCGCCAAGTAGTAGCTCCCTTCAGGAATGAGCCCAGGCCCTTCCATACCAGTACATCTGAGGCCATTTGCAGCCACATGAAGGCGGGACGATATTGCACAAAACCCTTGGGCCTAAGGAGTGGTAGTAAAAATCGGGTTCTAAATGGAGAATAGAAGACACAGAACAGTGTAAAATGGATCAAAGTCTGATGTGATACCCCATCACAGGGGCAGGGTCTAATACACTTCTCCCCATACTGACCTAGGGGGAAGCACAAATTGCTTCTAATGATCCCCAGGCGAAATCGTGTTATGAGAGACCTTTCCCTCACATCCTTGATTTCTAAAAGATATTGCTCAGGACCCACCCACATCTTTAGCATCATAAATTCCCTGATCGAATTTTTCCCTAGGGCCTCCCCCTCCCTCTTTGTCGCCTGGATTCTCTGATAGTTAGCCTTAACCCATTTTTTATCATAGCTAGTTAGGTCTTCGGGACAATCAAACAATTCAGGCCGCCCCAGGTCGTAAGCCATCTTCCTTATGTGTGACAACCAGGGGATATGTTTCACATGATCGCAGGCCAAGCAATCCCTTAGGATATCCCTATTAAGAGAGGCCTGTTCATTACTCCAAACTGAAATCCATAACAAAAGGGGAGCCAGCTGGGTAGTGTTCTGTACGTACTCAAGGTCCAGTTCCAGGTGGAGGCAAAATCCAGGAATATTTTGACCAACACCCAGAAGCCTTCTGCAAAAACGATTTTCTTCCACCATAAGGGCTCGGGTATCCCTAAACCCCCAAAGTGCTGAACCATACAGAAGGACAGGTAGGCATTTCCGCCTAAAGATTTCAAGCAGGGGTTTGATCGGTTTGCTACCTACCCTAGCCGCGAAGTCAAAGGTTGCACCAACTGTTGCATGAAAAAGCACAATCCTTCTGGCAATACAGGGTTTCCAAGAACCTGTCTCATCAAAGATGACCCCTAAGTATGGGAACTCTTGGACTCTACTAATAACTTGGTCCTCCACCCTTAGCTCCCCAACCCTGCTCATAGGTTTACCACAGACCATAAAATGCGACTTCTTAAAATTGACCTCCATCCCCAGTGCTGACATAAAGATGACATAAGCTCTAACTAAATCTCAGAGACCATTCATCGTGCGGGCCATAAGGACCGTGTCATCCGCATACGTCAGCACAGGGATATCAATACCTTTCACCTTCGGGACATCCCTGCAGTGTTCCATCAGAAAATCTGTCCTAACACTTTACCTCCCATCACCAAGTCTCTCATAGGAGGGGACATAAAAATGTAGTCAATGGTGGATCCAGACCCTCTCCCGACATAGGTTGGGAGTTGGTGAGTGCCTACTGCTTCGATGTCGTAGAAATTCAAAAGGCCCATCTCCCCGAGTTCCTTTAATAGATCTCTGCCTCTGGAGTCCTGAGGACCCAGCGCTGAAAAGACATCGCAGTCACGGATGAAGGGGTTAAACACAGTATTGGACCGGCCCAACTTGGCATTAAAGTCCCCAGAGATGATGGCACGAAATTCCAATCCCACCTTCTCCATTCTAAATTGCATTATCTTAAGAATGGAGAACAGGGCCCCAATTTGGCACCCCATATCCCACACAGCATTATAGAAGTTGACCAATAATACATTAAAATGATTGGAAAAGAGTACCCATACCAGCAATATACCTTGATGGTTACAGTTAATTTGAAACGCCCCCAATATCTTAGAGAGGCGGATTAGAGTAACCAGGCCACCTTTCGAGCGACCACCAAGAGACTGTACGGCTGGAATTGCATATCTGTCATACCCATCCCATGCAGCCAGTCCCGTCGACCAAGTTTCCTGAAGCATGATAACATCATAGTTAGCCACACACCCAACCCATGCTTGATCAGATAGTTTAGTGTCATAGCCAGCAATGTTCCATGAGATAAGATTACACTGTGGGGGTACCTCTTCTTGTATATCCAGTGCCTGAGCGCATTGTCAATCCACCCCTTCCAGGGATAGATTGCTATTAGTTTTTCTGCTGTGTGCCTGCAAGCTGAATTGACCCAGGGGGGGATTCCTACCAGATCCAGAGGAGACTCCAGTACATGCTCGCATATGATCATAAAAATAGGCCAGGGGGACCATCCCTATAGCACCTGCACTCGGAGCAGGAGAGCGATGGCTAGAGAGAAGCCTTCTAGTCATGGCGGGATATCTAACATTTATAATAATACAGTCGCCCTCCCCCGTCTTATTTTTAGGGCCAACCCACCCAATTCTTCTGGCAAACAGGATATCCTTAAAGTCCTTACATGAAAAGTCACAATTTTTACTCAGCCAGTGTCCAACCTTATTTATGAGTTGGTTTGTAGACTCAGTTGCCCCATCAACAAGAGCAGGCACATTCAACATCACTACCACATACGGGGCACATGCAGGGGGAAGATCCAAGCAAGCCGGGGAAGGCCTGGCCGTTAGCTGGTTCAAATTGTCATTTGCAGACAGCAGTTGGCCACCCCCCCCCCAACTGCCACAGAGTCCGTATCTGACTGTCTATTACATCTAGACATATAGACTGGCCTTGCTAGCCTCAATGAAGGTGTTGGTTCAGTCAAAGCAGTTTCAACACAGGGTCCCTGTCCCACATTATTTACCGATTTCACCAAAAGGGGGGCTGATTTTTCCATGGACCCCAAGAGTCCTGCATCTACCTCTGGGACGGGCAACTCCTTACTAACACAGGAATGCCTTGTCAAGGCCCCACTTTTACCAATACCCTGGCTTCCATGACCTCCTTGCGCACAAATCAGGGATACTGTTTTTTCTATGGCTGACAATTTCGCCACCACGGGAGACAAAAGCTCCTGAATAATTTCCCGAAATTTAGTCAAAATATTAGTTGTGTCGTGCCCATGATGCTGGCAAGGTGAAAAATCAGTGCTCCCACTCTTAGGGAGCTCCAAGAGAGGTGTTTTTGTCTTTGGTACCAGTTTTTTTAAGGCTTTTCTTTTCCTCGGGGAGGGCTACATTTTTCCACAGAACAGCCCGGGGGCGAGGACAAAAGAAGTCTTTTACTTCTTCTGGAGGGGCCAAGGGACTCCAAATCCTCTGTTGACTCAGTTGGCTCAGCCTGAGTAGGCTCATTTTCAGCCATGCCAGCACCTTGCCCTACCTCCAGAAAGTCCACCTCCACAGCCACGGCCTCACGGGGGCTATTTTCTGTTGGGGCCTGGTGCCAATCTTCCAATTCCATGGATAACCTCCTTTCTGCCAAATCAATTTCTTTTGTCACAACCCCAACCGCTCTTGCAAGAAAGGAGTCTAAAGTGGTGGCACCATAGCCCTGTCTGCTGCTGCCCCCCCCCGAGGCCCAGATAGGACTCCTTTTTTCCTGCCCATATTCGCAGTGCTTGAGAACAATGCAGCAGCGGGACAACAAACAAGATAAAACCAGGTAGGCTATTAAAAGTCCACTATCGACAAAATGAAGACACCAAAATATGTATCATGTAAATGAAAAGGATTTGGGCAGTCACTCCTTACTATAGGCGAAAGAGGGGTGGCCCAGCCCAGCCTCTTTCGGACGAAGACGGGCGCAGGGCGGGCCCGCCCTTGGCCCGGGCTTTGCCCGGGCGCCGCCCGCGCGCTGAAAGTTTAAAGGGCTCCTGCCCTGACCCAATTGGCTGCCTCCTGCCGCCTCCACAAACGCGCGTCCCGCTCAGCGGGAGCGCTGATGAAAGTTTAAAGGGCTCCTGCCCTGACCCAATTGGCTGCCTCCTGCCGCCTCCACAAACGCGCGTCCCGCACAGCGGGAGCGCCGATGAAAGTTTAAAGGGCTCCTGCCCTGACCCAATTGGCTGCCTCCTGCCGCCTCCACAAACGCGCGTCCCCAGGGTAATATTTTAAAAAACACTCGTAATGAGGGCCTATAAGGAGAAAACTGCGAAGGTGTGATCATCACACAAATCGTAATTCTGATCTCACTTCAAACTTGTGCTAGCATAACCATTGGAATTTAGCCCTGAATTTATTTTGATGACCTTGGGAGCAACCTTTTACTTTAAAAATAAAGAAAATAAGGGGCATATTTAAGAGCCCCTAGAGCCACCTTAGTGCCGCCATCGCGTCATTTTTTTACGCTAAGGCAGCGCTAAAGTGGCATTTTCTCCACACCATGGCCTACGTTTATGGTGGCCTAGTGCCATTCCAATGCCACAGTAGCATCATTTTTTTACGATAATGTGGCGTTGGAAGGGCAAAAACGCAGTGCTATATTTACAAAGTGGCGCAATGCTTGCATTGCAGCACTTTTTAACCCCTTGCGCCACATTATGCCTGCAACAGGCATAATGTATGCAAGGGAGGTTTTCCAGCGCTAGAGGGGTCATAAAAATGGTGCAAAGGAGATTCCTTTGCGCCATTTTTATCAGCATTTTTTGACGCCTGCTATGTGTGAGCATTAATAAGAGGCTCCCATTGTGCTCAATGGGCCTCCGGGTGCTTTGCATGATTGGCGTCAACATTTTTGACTCTAGTCGTGCAAAGCGCCCGAATAACGTAAAAAATTCTGATGCTAGTCCCCCTGAATACCACCACCATGTGCCATATTTTAAATACAGCACACTTTTGGTGGAGTTAGAGGGGAGCTACATGGTGCAAGAAAAGTGGCGCTGTACTAGGTGCACCGGCACTTTTCACAAATTTGGGCCCATATTTACAAAGTGCTGCAATACACGCATGGCGCTACTTTGTAAACCTTTGGGCCACATTATGCCTGCGCCAGGCATAATGTATGCAAGGAAGGCATAACACTGTTAGGTGGGTTGAAAAATGGTGCCATTTCTTTCAGCACTTTTAACGCCTGCTCAGAGAAGGCATTAAAAGGGGGCATACCATTAGTCATAATGGGCCCCTATGTACTCTGCAGGAGTAGCTCCAAAATGTTGGTGCTACTCCTGCAGAGTACGTCAATAGCACCATAAAAAATGACTCTATTGCTCCGTACCCTGTCCCATTGTGAGCCTATTTTAAATACGACGCACACATGGTGGCGGTAGGGGTGCGCTAAGGGGCACAAGGAAAGGGGCGCAAGGAAAGTGGCACTGCACTAGATGTAGCGCCACTTTTCTTAAATCTATCCCCAAGTATTTCCACAGCTGCTTTAGTATCAATGTTCAGCTTCTGCTCTTGGTTGATATTTTTTAAGGAAGCAAGGGCAACAATCCTGTGGCAAAGAGAGAACAGACCCATAATGCAACTAATGATGTGGATGGTACTCACGGATGTCAACCCCTATTCAAGTGCTGTAAATAACAGGTGCCACAATTGCTCAATTTAATAGTATTCCATTTACAGACTTCATAAGGATGAAAAGCAGGGGTGGCCTTGCCCAGAATCGTGACCTGCAGATCACAGACAATATCAGCAACAAGTAACACACACCGAGCCACATAACTGGCTGCATTTCTTTGATGGAGATAATACCTTGATGCTATCGTCCCTGACACCTTTCAACTGCAACACTTACATAGATAAGGTACAGTGCAGTGTATTAGTAGCTGCTTCTTTTTGGGAGCTGTTTTCCGATTAGTGCTGATGATCACATTTAAATAGCTGCATATTTAGGTAAAATCATTGAGCCTAATTACGAGTTTGCCAGTATACGGCGACCAGTGTGTAAACCCCTTAAGTCACAATTTGGAATTAGGAGTCGGTAGATATTTAATGTATCCATATTTATGGGGTAAATAACTCAACATCGACAGGTCAGACCTCCCGAAATTTCACTGAGGAAAAGCATTTTGTAATTACCACATAATTCAGATTTGATGTATTAAACACAAAAATCCGCATGTTATTCCCCAGAAACTTGTAATAAGTGCTATTTATCGCATCCGGTAAATAACAAACCCTTTGGTATTGCTATTCATCAGGTGCAATGAATAACACTTAAATTCATAACCAGGGCCCTAGTTTCTTGCTTTTATCACTTTTCACCTTCGTGGGCTTTCTTGATTTTCTTTACCGTGGTGGTGGCGCTGCTCTCTCCAGATCTGTTGTTAGCAGCACAAGGTGCTATCCTGCCTGGTTCACTCACTCTTTAGAAGTCAGATATGTTAGGGTTGGCATGCGCCTTAAGATCAGATACATCAGTAGACTTATGACCTGCCAAACACATCAACATTTTTTTTTACATTACTGGCATTTGTAAAGAGCATACACAACTACTCTTCTTACGACCATGTGGCACTGTTTTTTTTTCGGAAATGCATTTCGTCATGGCTGTGGTTTAGAGATGTGCAGAGTTTGGGATATAGACAGATATAGTGCTTTGTTGTATTGTAGGGCGCTTTATTTACAGATCAGCAGTTTGGGCATTGTAGTCCTGTCCAGGAATGGTTCATTGTGCTCTGTTAGGGTAAACCATAGATTGGTTTCAGTGTGCAAGAAAATCATTGGATTGGGAGTACTGGCAAATTGACAAATTTAACAACGGATTATCTTCTGAGGGTAAATTACTGCCTGCATGGCTTGTGTTTCGATCGGGTGGTTGAGTTTTTAGTAACAGCATGAGAGGAACATTAACGTACAATCATATTTCTTGGCTGGAGCGTGTGCATTATTTTCGGTATGCTGAGGTCCAAATAATTTGCATTCTGTCTGATTGCATTGCTTAAGAAGTATCTGACACCACACTGTCACTGACATACTGTTCCAAAGTGTGGTAAACAACTTTTGACTCTCATTACACCGGGCCTGTTATTTAACATGGGTCTGGTAACTGAAGTTAGCGGGGCCATTGGGGTGAGATAGGTATTTTATTTCACCAGACATTTCGGTGAGCTGGAGCCCCTCGAGGACTATTTTAGGTTTTAGCGCTCCTGGTGACGCTGTCGTTTCCCCCAGCTCTCTGAGTTTAATTGCAGCGGTCACTGTGAGTCTTCAAGAGAGAATGAGAGGACCGGTTGTTGGGAGAAGGTAGAGAAAATGTGATCAGTGATGGAGAAGAGAGGGAGAACGGGTGGACAGAAGGATAAATCCAGCGCCTTGAGATCTATCGGCTGAGTAGTTGCGCTTTACAAGCACTAATTGATTGATTGATAAATTGTGTGAGGATACAAAGGGGGCAGATTGATTTGAGCAGTTTTTGCCATGGATGCTTTTGATTCCCCAATGGGGCCCATCGAAATTATGAGGTCTGCCAAAACACCTCAGGCCTCCCTTGTTACCCAGTGAGCTTTTTGCTGTTCAAAACAGTGAAGCCTCCAGGGGAATACGTGCCCTGCAGAGAATTACAGGGTAAATAAAACCATACATGACCAGTCAACCCAGTAATTCCCCATTTCTCCATGGCACCTCAAGGTTTCCTGTTAGGTACACACCCCTGGAGTTAATAGGTCCACAGTAACACTAACTATGGTGTGTGGACTTACCAACTTTTGGTCCAGGCACTCATAAAGAGGCCCTCAGCGTTCTGGTAAGTTTGTGATTAGTGTTCTTGAAAAACGACACATTACCTTCTAAATGGCTTAATCAATGTTCTAGTTGCACAGACGTGAGCTAATGACGGCTCTGATAAGTAATCTTTTATTGGAAACACTGAGTTGAAGTATCATTCAGTGTTATGTAATTTTGGTGTCTCCTGGGCTTGTAGTAATGTTGGGAATAGTTGCAGAAAGTAGGGGACAGAGATTAAGAGGAGAGGAAAAGATCACGGTTGTAATAGAGATAATAGAAATGAGGAATGGAAAAGGTACATGAAGTTATGTTATGTTGAAGTATGTAGAACTCCTAAAACCAATCCCATTGATGTCACTTTAAAGCTTTGCCCAAAGAAGCAGAGGAAAGGGAGGCATGATAGATGAGAATATACAGTGAAGAAGGAGTGTTTGTTGGGCCCACCTATCCCTTGCTCGTATGGATTATAGAGCACCCTCACCTCAAGTCATGAACACAGATAAACACCCAGGTTCTCAAGAGACGTTAGCTGGGTGGGGTGAAAAGGATCTCTATTGAGGTTGATCCTACATGGGTGGATTCTCTAAATGTAAAGTCCTGGGTCTGTGCACCTGCTAGTTCCCTTATATGGGTGTCCAATATGGGAAGAAGAGGGCCAGATCCAGGCCAGATTTTTAACATAACCATAGACCATGTAGGCTGGTTCAATGTATGTAAATGTAAGTTACAAGGATGCCCGGACAACTACGGCATGGGCTAGATCTTCTGGGACCTACATTGGATGCAAGTGGTCTATAGACTTGTTACAAGACTGATGGTGTATCTTTGATGCAGTGGAGTTTAGATCTCTTGAGGATTAGAGTTTGACTTGTCTGGGGGTAATCTACAAAGTTCAAGTGCTTTGAAATCTGCCTTCTGGAGTAGTTTTGCCCTCGTTTAATGGGTCAGAGCACATGCACTCATTGAGAGGTGTAATTCAAAATGATGGGGCTCACATTCACAATGTGATGAGGGGGCCCTGAGTCTCCCATGTCTCACAGATATCATTAATCTTGGTCTGAATGGGACTCCTTGGAGGGTTGGAGATCCCTTGACGGGTTGGGGCCCCCTGCGCTGCAGGTGCCTGCATTATGCCCCATAGCGATTAGTTCAGCTTACTGAAAGTCAGTTTCTCTACTTGTGTCTGTTTTGAGCCTCAGGGCAACATGTGTGAGGGAATAAGTAGCATGTGTGCACTATGTTGTGAGAAGCAGGTATAGATTTCTTTAATATTTTATGGGAAACATTCATGACTTGAGACAGATGGGGGGATTAAGGAGTGAAACAGCACAACAGAAATGTCCCCTAAAGGAAGAAACATAATCAACATAATCAACATTTTACTTCTTCCCAACATTGCGAAGAATATTCATGAAAGTAGAATAAATGGGAGACAAATGGGTAACCTGTTTAGCAAACGTTCAGAGTCAAAATGAAACCCCAGACTATAGACTACAGGAACTGTGATTGGGGTAGGTATTAATGGCATAGACTAATAGCCCTGAAGCTAGACTCCGAGGATACTTCCACTGCAAGCATACATTCTTGATATTTACAAGAGAGGTTCATTACATTGTATCCTAACAAGATTAAAATTTCAGTGTCGTCTTCATAGATCAGAATTTTAAAACCAAAGGAATACATTAATTAAGCAAGTGGGTGCACATTAAAATCTAAAAGGGTAGGAGTTAATGAAACTTTCTGAGGGACTCTGTGCGTTAGAGTCCCGAGTGTGGAGAGACAAAGATGAAAGTAAGAAGCCTGAGTTCTGAAATGAAGATAGTGTTTATTCCACCCAAAGCATAACATTGCACGCTGACCACTTCCTGACAAGCAGCCGATCATGAGAGATTGTACTGAACACAGCCGATATATCTAGCAGCACCAAGGCAGATGATTGACCTTGGTCGGCTGGTGTTCAAAGGTCATATGTAAACATATCTCTACATTCACTCTCAACTGATATGCCTCTCAGGAAATCATGAGACACAAATTAATGCATGAAGAGATTGCTTTAAGAAACAAAGCAGGAAAGGAGGAAGGAAAGAATGAGCGAATGAAGAAAGGAGTCAATGAAGGAGGGAAGGGAATTATGAAGGAAATAAAGGAAGGAATATAGAAACAGATAAAGAGAGCAAGGAGACAATGAGAATAAATGGAAAGGAAAGGCAGAAAAAAGGCAACAGAAAGGACAGAGACTAGAAAATCAAGAAGCAGAGAAAGATATTAAGAAAGCAAGGAGTTCACGAAAGCAGAAAACAGAAATAAAGAGGAAAGAAGAAATTCAGAAATTGTGAAAGAATGCAATAAAGAAAGGAGCAGAAAAAAGAAAGAAAGAAAGGGAGAATACAATAATGGGAGAAAGTAAGAGAAAGGAAGGATTGCAGAGAAAGGGGTGAAAACTGAGAGAAAGGAAGAAAATAATGAGAGGAAAAAAGAAACAGAAAGAATGAGAGATAAAAGAGAAAAGCGGTGCAAAGTAGAGGAAGAAAGGAAAGCAAGAAATAACAAAATAGAGAAAGAAGTGATCTAGTCATTAATTTAGTGCTGTCCCTCATGTCACAGAAGTCATCAGTACTTGTTAAAATATGTATTATGTTAACCAAAGTATGATTAATTTGAATGTAGAAAAATGCCATGTGAAGCCGTTATAACTGTGCATTCATTTAAACCAGTATAAAAACCATAGTGCTATCACTTATGAATTAAATGTTTACAAGATTGAATAGTTATTCTGTTATAGTTTAGACCAGTGGTTCCCAACCTGTGGTCTGGGGACCCCTGGGGGTCCAAGAAGCCTCTACAGGGGGTCCGCGACTGCCTAGAAAATTAACATAAAAATATAAACAGATGAGGTCCCCAGCTTTCAGTAATGACTCAATGAGGGGGGTCCCCCGGTTCCAGTAATGATAAAGTGGGGTCCACCCAAGTAAAAGGGTTGGGAACCACTGGTTTAGACCTTGAACTAACATAATATATTGAAACGATATTTAATTTCTAATGATTAATGATTTAAATACGTGAGCAAAAATAGAGAAATGTAGTTCTGCGTTGTATCAATCGAAATGTATTGACAGTCTTTTTGTTTAAAATTAATGTAACATGCATATTATTGAGGCATTATTATTGTTGATTTCATAGGTTTGCATATTAAAAATGTGTTTATTAAACCATATTAATTAAATGTATTGCCATCATTTACTTGCATTAGCCTAGATGAGGCCTGTAAATCTTGCATTTCATAACTGTGCAGGAAATGCTCATTCATTTTCATAACGTGAGCTTCCTTTCAGTCTTCGTTCTCATGAGAAGGCTAGCTTTGGTAATAGGCCCTATTTTTTAAACATAGAGAGAAAGTGTAACAGTGTCCTTGAGTTTGGAACATCCTGAGTAGTGCACTAACAAATCATACAAATGTTTCAAACCTCTATGGAGCTACATGGTTGGATGAGGTTCCCATGACAGACCTGGGAATATATGTCAATGTTTCAATCTGGCGTCATGTGATTGATTCAGAGCACATCAGATTGCTTTATGAACTTAAATATATTGCTGACTAGTTGAACTTTGGTCAGATTTCCAGATGCCCTTCGACCAGAACCTTTGCTGATGAAGAATCCCTCAATGCTGAGCCCCTTGGAGAGACATCATTCTCTTTGCTTTGCCTTTGAGATGCCCCCCTGAGACATAGAAATATTCTCCCTGACCTTGTAGAAGACTCTTGATCGAGCTTCTGACATGCTGACAGTTTCCCTTTTTACCTACCTTCGGCACACTTCAGTTAGCACATTGTTGCCCAAGATTTCCCTTTTCAAAATTATTTTTGCCCTTTTTGTCTTTTTTGTCTTTTGCCCGCATGTGTTCCACCCCACATATGTTAATCCTTTAATTGGCTATGGTGAGGTTACCCTTTGCTCAGCTGGAAAATATGGGCCTAATTTTGATTTTCCCGATTCGACTGATGGATAGCTAATACTGCAGTGGGGAGGATGCTGCCAAGCCGGCGGCCTCCTCACTGCCCTATTATGAATTTTTCATTGGGCTAGCTGGCGGAAACAGCGCAGTGGCATTGGCTTGCAGGGAGAGCCAAAGCCAATGCCAGTGTACTGCTGGTACTGCCAGCACAATCAGCATGTGCACTGTCACCATGGCAGACAGTGCGCATTCCGAGTGTGCTGACAGGGGGGCCTCTGCACTTCCCACAACATGGGAAGTGTAGGGGCCCACCATGTGGCCCCTTCTCTGCCTTTTCATTGCAGGTTCCCCGCCATGGAAAGGCCAGCGAGAAAGCAAGTCTTTTTAAGCATGGCGGTACCGACATCGGCACTGCCATACTTGACAATGATTTGCACCGCCACCAACGTGTCAGGATCCAAGATCCTGGTGGTAGCGGTGTTCTTGTGACAGTCCGACCACCAGTATCCTAATCTGGCATTCAGAACACCAAGGATGCGGCAGTCGGACTGTCACCATGGGTATGATAGACCTAAGGACTGCTATACTTGTAATCAGGCCCTAAAACTTTAATGATTACAAACTGATTGATTCATACTAAGCTTGAACAATGTTTGCTTTCTATATCATAACTAATTTTGTTAATGTTTGTGTTTTCATCATTGAATGTTTAGTTTTATTAATATTAGTTAACAAGAGTCTATTTCATCATCTTGAACAATCCTTGGTGATTCTGTATCTTTATAAATTTGTCTTGAAAGTTATTTACATGACTTGAGCTTGAGTTTGTAAGAAATTCCTTATCTTTATTCCTGACTGGAGTTTTCCTTGAATGGCCAAGTGGGTCATACTGCTTAACTTGATTGATTTGCATTGAAATTGAGTTGCATGGTTCTGCCACACTGAGGTACTGGGTTTTTCAGAACCGGTACTGATCCGGTAACCCAGTGGTGCCAGGGTACACCCAAAGACCTTGGGTACTTTCCTGATTCAGACCACAGAAACTCAGAGTCTTCTAGGTGAAGTCAAAGATCGAATTTATTGGCTGCAACCAAGTAACAAGTGTCCTAGAAGTACAACAGCACGGTTTGTATGTTCTCAGGAGACTGTGTTTCAATGCAAAGTCAGGTTTCCTTATATACAGTTTTTTAAGCTTCAGGCAAACATTCTTGACATTTTGGTTGGTCATTCACATGTTTTCATTACAAAGGAAAAAACAGTGTCATGATGAAACCTCATATTTCATGTCATCCAACCCATAATAAATTACCCGGCAAGGCCTAGTATTTTACATCAGATAAGTGTGGACCCCCAATAAAAACGGGCACCTCCCCCTCGTAAAGTAAGAAGAAGAAAAGAGCAGGTGCAGGTGTGAGCAAGATTAAGCAGGGTGTGTGAGCGATAATAAGGGTTTTATGGCATGGTGTGCCTTGATGCTATCTGATTCGGCCACTGGGAGAGGGACTGACCAAACAGGTTTGGCCTGAGGCAATGGTTCCAGCTTGCCCAGATCAGAGAAAAGTCAATCACGGTGTACGTGTCCTTGGAATCAAATCTGACTGTATTATAAGCCTATGTGAGGGCAATTTTTAAAAATGGCTGCCGTGTATAAAATGGGAGCCACGAGTGCAGGACGAAAATGGTGATTTCGAGGTGAAAACGCTGCTGAAATTGAGCGAAAATGCTCATGCTTAGTGTACTAGTCATTATCGGTCTTTTGATACTAAAATCGTACTGCTGTGGCAAAGTAAATTACATGGGTCCAGAATTTTTAGAACCACAAACCCTCCTTTTGCCCTTACATAGGCAATAAACCTATTCTCATGCTAATCTGAGTCCAGGTCTATGTTTCTAAAGTCGTTGAGATGTTGCTGTAACATCATCCTAGTATTTAGCTTGTCTCTTGGTGCAGGTTTCCTTATGCATGATGTAACACAGAGGCCACATATCGCAGGAGCACACTGCACGCATAGACAGAACAGGAAAAGAATGGCCAAGATGATCCCAATGACCATCAGTATCTTCCATCCCCATGCTGATATCAGTTCCCAGAACCATCCCATTAATGACCAATCTCCTCTATCTAAATGAATAGATTCGGAAATTCTATGCAGTTTGGAGATGGCCTGGTATACTGTTGGAGCGTTATCTGGGACAAAAACACAGCAACTCGATTGGATCAATGTACATACTCCACCCCAGTCTGCAATTATGACATCTAATGCGACCCTGTTCTGAAGGGTCATAAGATGATCCGACTGGAGCTCAGCAGTCAAGTTACCAAGGGCACCAGCGGTTTCAGCCACGGTGGATTCAACCACTCTTATCAATTGCCTTATGCTCCTGCTGTTACCTATTTGTCCCCAGAACGGCAGAAAACCCTTGACGAAGTCCCCAAATTCTTCTCCTGCAGTGTCTTCTTCACTGAAGATGCCTCTAACTATCCTTGTCTTGTGGTAATCTGCCGCTGCTGTGTAGGTAGGGGGCAACAGGAAAGAAACGAAGCATGTGCCCGAAAAGTCAGGGGGCAACCAGGTAAAGGCTCTATCATGGCAGATGAAATAGGTACCCTTAGCTGCCAAGAGCGGAGGGGAGGTCTGAGATGCGAAGACATATGTCTCAGTGCAGACGCTTTCCCCTAGCTGAGCTCTGGGATTCTTGCCAGTGCCTTGCAGACACAGGTGACCCTGATGGGGTACAACCCAAATCAGGGAAGATATCTTAGCTTGCTGTTTCTCACTCATTGCGGCTTCATATCCGGTCATGTTCCATCCTATATATGTCATTGTCTCATCTCTGGGGATAGTCTCATAGAAGATATTGTCCTTCATCATGTCTATGATACCTTTAACTAAAGCATTTTTCTTAGGGTTGTCTTCCGCAAAACGTAGGGGGTAGTGTGCATAGATGAATATCGTTCTGAATGCCCACACGGAACCATTGTGGCTGAAAGGCAGGATCAGATAAGGGATACCTTTATCTGCTGTGTGAGGCATAAGGCCACACACCCAACAGTTAGTTGTATTTATCACTAGTTGGTGTTGGTGCAAAAGCTGGATGAAGGAGTTATTAATGAACTCTAGTCTCCTAGCAGATTCATGTTTAGGGAGGAGTTGAAAAGAATGTGGGGAAACAGAGAAGGAGGAGGTGTAGACGAGGTAGTGGGTGCCAATATCACGTTAAAACAGAATAAAACATATCCTATAAAAAACATAAGTATACTAAATAACATAAAAATGCACAGCAGCAAAAACCGTTTCCTGGTTATCGTTTCACATATTCTCTTCTTGAAACTCAGTCTTCCAACATGTTCTCCATTTTGGAAAGATTCCATCCTCTAACCGTTGCCGTTCGTGGCGGTTGGTTTACTTCACTTAGGAGTGTTCTGAATGTTCCAGGCCGCCCTAGAACAAACCAGACCTGTAGACCTTGTGTCCACAGGCTACCCCCCTAAGTCTTTTCAGCCACGATCCTACAGCTGAACCCGGATGGAGGTTCAAAAAACACAAAAAAGCAAAAAGTCATTCAAAAATAATTTTCCATATTGGAGAACTTTGCTAAAGGGAAGAAAAGTAAACTGCTTTATTTGTCCTTTATTCTTGGTCGTAGATTATAACGGTTAGTCCCAGGTATCGTGTGGTCCTGAAAAAGGAGTTCAGGTTCTGTAGTGTCCAATCGAACTGACGGTGATACTGCTGATTGTAAAATGTAATCACTTTCTTTCTCAGTGAGTGTTCCTTTTATTCGTGCATCGCTGAAAGGCAGAAAACGTGGCACGGTTTCAGTCTCTGAGTCGGCGACACCTTCCTGGACCCACCGGTCATATGGCAGAGGTAGGGGTACCCTTTTGCAATGGGTCCCATGGATCCAGTGTTTCTTCCCTTCTACTCGAACAGCTGATCTTGTGGAGAGAAGAACGAGGTGCGGTCCGGTCCACCTGGGCTGCTCGTTTTTGGTTCGCTGAAAGTTCTTTATTAAAACCCAGGATCCAGGCTCAATGGGATGACCTGGAGATTCAGAGACCGGAGGCAGGGTGTCGTGGACCTGTTGATGTAAAACACGCAATTTAGCCGTCAATTCATACAGATAGTTAAGCAAAACAGGATGCTCTATCTCGCTAAACTTCTTGGGCCTGGGCACTCCCCATATATTGGCCGGGCGGCCAAAGACTATTTCATAAGGACTAAGTTTCACTCGTGAATGTACAGTCATTCTGGTTGAAAGGAGTGCTAAGGGTAGAGCGTCAGGCCATTTAAGACCAGAGCTCGCTTGTATCTTGGCCAATTTTAGCTTTAGAGTGCCATTATAGCACTCCACTAATCCAGCTGATTGGGGGTGATTTGCAGCGTGAAACTTTTGGTTTATGCCTAGCCCTTCGCATACTTTCTTCATCACTTGACCCACAAATTCACTTCCATTGTCCCTCCAGATCATTCTCGGCATTCCGAATCTAGGGAAGAACTCTTTCACAAGGGCTTTGGCTGTGGATAGCGCAGTATTGTCTTTTAGGGGATAGGCTTCCACCCATCTTGAAAAGGCACAAACAACAACGAGTACGTATTTTAAGTTGTTGCACCTCTCCATATGGATGAAATCTAGCTGCAAAACCTCAAACGGATACATAGGAGGTGCAAAATGACCAGCTGGAGTTGGGGTTCCTCTACCAGGGTTGTGTTTCAGACATGCCATGCAATTTTTAACCACATTTTCTGCGCACTTGGGAATTCCTGCATTTTGCCATACTGGGGCCAACAACTTACAAATCCCTTTCACACTGATGTGAGCCATTCCATGAGCCATTGTAACTACTGCAAGCACATACGCATCGGGTAGCAACCATCTTTGATGTTCTGACAACTCGACCCAACAACCATTCGCATCCAATTTACCCGTACTTTCTCTCCACACACTCAATTCTCTCTCTGTGGCTTCAGCTTGAATCGATTTCACGCTTTCTATCGTGTCTTCACACATTCCAACATCACCAATCCATCTTGCAGGGCTCGCGACATACATTCGGCTCATCACATTCCTTGCCGTTTCTTTTGCGACCTCGTCAGCAAATGCATTCCCACGACCAACATCATCAGTCACCTTTTTATGTGCGCTACACTTCACAATCGCAACTTGCAACGGTAAAGTAAGTGAATCAAGGAGCTCATTTACCAACTGACTATGCTGTATTTTAGTTCCATGCGAGGTCAGGAACCCACGTTCCTTCCACAAACGCCCAAAACTATGGGCCACACCAAACGCATATTGGCTATCGGTATAGATCGTCACTTTCATTCCTTTTGATACTGTACATGCTCTTGTTAGGGCTATTAACTCAGCTGCTTGGGCTGAATTGTGTGGGATACGTGCAGCTTCAACAATCGTACACAAAGTTGTCACAGCATACGCCGCAGTCGTGTCACCATTCGTGAGCTTAAAGCATGAACCATCCACCCACAAAGTACCATCACTCTTTGCAAGGGGAGTGTCCAGAAGGTCTATTCTGCCTTTCGTTTCTTCTTCTGTTCTATGGAGACAATCATGTTGTTCAGAAGTATCTAACTCCGTCACAATTGGCAATAACGTAGCTGGGTTAAGTGTAGTGCATCTTTTTATATGTACATGGCTTGCTAACAATGTCAACTCGTAACCTGACAATCGAGCACTAGTTAAATCCTGTGTCTTGGTTCTGTTTAACAACGTGTCCACTGCATGTGGAACCATTACGATTAATGTGTTATTCATCACTAAACCAGTAGACTGTCGGATAGAAACAGCAGTTGCCGCTGCCGCTCTTAAGCAGCTTGGTAGTGCCTTAGCTACTGGGTCTAAGGTTGAAGAGAAATAGGCGCATGGACGCTCCCTGTCTCCAAACTGTTGTGTCAAAACTGCTAACGCACAACCTTCTTTCTCATGGACATACAATGTAAAAGGTTTGCTGTAGTTGGGGGTACCCAACACAGGAGCTGAACATAATGCATCACGTAATTCGACAAAACTTTTCTGACAATCTTCAGACCATGGGACGGGATTTGGTGTATCTTTACAAGTTAATGCCACCAAGGGTTTGGCTATTAACGAAAAATTAGGTATCCATTGTCTGCAATATGATGTAATACCCAAGAAAGCACGCACTTCTCTCTGTGTTCTTGGCACACTCATTGCTGCAACAGCCCTGATTCTCTCTGGGGTCAGTTGCCTTCCCTCCTTCGAAAAGAGATGACCTAAATAGGTCACTTCTTTTTGACAATACTGTAACTTTGAAAGGGACACTTTGTGGTGTAAATCAGACAAATGACGCAATAATGACAATGTTGCTTCTTTGCAGATCTCCTTAGTATCTGCAGCAACTAGCAAATCATCGACATATTGAATGAGAGTGGCGCCATCAGGTAACATAAGAGTGTCAAGTTGTGCTTTCAAAGCCTGACTATAGATAGATGGACTTTCACAATAGCCTTGAGGAGCTCTCTTAAATCTGAAGCTTCGTCCTCCCAAATTGAAGCCAAAAATGTCCCTGCTCTCTTCTGCAATAGGGATGCTGAAGAAAGCATTTTTCAGGTCTATCACTGAAAACCAAGTGGCTGAAGCTGGAATCATTGTCAACAATGCAGTGATATCGGGGACGACTGGAAACTGTGGCACAACTATTTTGTTCACCTCTCTAAGATCAATTACAAACCTATAAACAGGTGGCTGAGTAGGGTCAGTATGCTTCAAGACAGGCAAAACAGGGCTATTGCAAACGTTGCCTCTTGTCTCTTCAATTACATCCTTCTCAATCAGATCACGAATAATTGCCAACAACGCTTTTTCCCCTTCACTAGAGATCTTGTATTGGGGAATACGTGGCATTTTAACATTGGCTTTTAATGTTATCACATATGGCTGAATTTCCAAAAGACCTACATCATTAGGTCCAGTAGCCCAAAGAGTATTAGGAAGAGACGAAAATTCTGGTGGAAATCTGCCCTTTGACAAATACATTGGTGAAACCACTTTCTTACCCAATGTGAGTTGCACTCCAGAAGGAGAGCAATACAATGTTGCATACAATCTCTTTAATAGATCTAATCCTAACAAGTTCTCGCCACAACCTGTCATCAAAATAAGGGGTGTTTCAAATTTACAAGGTCCAACAGAAAGAGATATAGGGTTAGAAATCGGATTTCTAACTGGGGCGCCGGAAAACCCTACTGATACATTTGTTTTGCCAGACAAAGGTGCGCCAGGGAGTTTTGAGTGCATAATAGAACTCTTGGTAGCACCAGTATCCAACAGAAAAGGTTCTGACACACCTGATGCAATCACCTTAACATAAGGCCCACTCTGATCTACTGGAACTGAAACAACCCCCTCTCTTTGTCTATGGCTATCCTAGCAATCATTACTGTCCAAATGCTCATCCTCTGTACTGTATAGTAATCATCAGTATAGTACTGAGCCGTCCTACCAGATGCATTAACCTGTTGATCAAATCTGTTCATTGAGTTTTGAGGGAGGAATGGGCGTGCGCTCTGGGGAACATATCCACGTCCTCTTCCTCTAGGTGCTTGTGGAACACCTCGACCTCTTAAACCAGAAGTACCATTTGCGCGCTGTAGCAAAGCAGGGCAACTATACTTGAAATGACCCTCTTCCTTGCAATATGAACACTGATTGGGACCTACTGGGATACGTGGTTGAGCATACTCGGCTCTTTGCGAGTTTCTCTGAAACGGTTGGGGCTGATAGTTATTCTGATAGTTGTTCTGTGCACCACTATTCTGACCACCACGTGGCGGGTACGCTTGTTGTAACAGAACCTTCATTTTAAATTCTTTAGTTTTCTTCTCTACTCTATCTCTCTCATCTTTATCTCTATTTTCGTAGTACTGTGCAGTAGCCAATATCTGCGCTGAAGAGGAAACTGCCCAAGAACTTTCTGAATCTTTTAACTTTTTACACAACTCAGGAAGCAGATTATGCACAAATTTATCGACGAACAAACGTTGACCACCTTCCGTGCTCATATCTTGACCACTGTGGTCCACAAACGTTTCTTCAAACCTGGTGAAGAAATCTGATACCGTTTCTTCTTTCTTTTGCTTACATGCAGACAATTTATCCCAGTTTACACGCATCGCAGGCATTATAGTTTTCATGTAATCAATAATCCTACCAGGAAGCTCTGTCACTAAAGGCTCAGGTTTAGCACCACCAATTTGTCGGGCATCTGCAGCAGCAATATTAGCCCATGTGTCACCTAACTCTTGAGCATGGTCTGTATGGCGAATCTTTCCCCATAAAGGCTGTGGAACAACATTCCCAAACAACATGTCTATGTCAGCTAAATTCATAATGCAAGACCCCGCAGTCTGTGACAATTCCTTGTAATACCCTGTAGGATTCTTACGGGGATCAGGCAATGTCTGCTTAAGGGCTAAAACTTCAGCTCGCTTCCATGGAACGTGTACCCATACACGCTGGAAATGAGGCAGGACAGGTGGATTAGCATTTGCGTCCCCTTCCCTCCACTGTGGGGGAACTTCTCTCATGGGGTACTGTTTCCCTTTCTTTTTAGCAGAAGAATCATATTTAAACAATATCCTGGAAACACCTTCAGTCCTAAACGACAATAACATCGCAACTGCTTTCTCGATATCTGAACCCACAATCAAACCTGTCGCAAAATCGAACCGTACACGACACAACTTAGGCGGATTGGGCTCCAAAACATTTTCCTCTAAATCCTCAGAAAGAAAAGTACACATTGTCTCAAAACGTATCTCTGTTTCGGTTCTTCCCACTGATGGAAGTCATCCATAACAGACTCTAGTTCATATCTCGCTGGTTCAGTAACCCATTTATGCGCCAAATAATTCAGTGTCTCTTTCTCCATACCATCAGGCAATTGGCTACGCAATTGTTTACGCTCTGAAACTGGGGTCGTAGCTAATGACCCAAAGAGAGGGGGTAAAAGACTAGTCACAGTGTTTGTCATTCTCTGACGGATAGAGGGAGAGGTTGACAAATGAACAGGAGGAAAAACAGAATGAGACAAGGCAGAGACAGAAGCAGTGTCAGAAACAATACCAGGAGTGGTAGTCGCCATAGTAGTCAAAGTTGTAGGAAGTAAAGGCAGAGCAGATGTCAAAGCCGGTGGCCCTTGAGGAGGCTGCACCGGAGGAATGGGAACCAACTGAAGAATAGCTGGTGGGTGCTGGGGAGGAGCAGGAGGCAATGCAACCACTGGTTGTGCAACTAGAGGTTGCGGAGGTGCAGTGGCATTCTGCGCATAGGGTGGTGGCGAACTTAGCAAATGCGACATTAGGGGATCTTTTTCAGAGTCTTTTGCTGCATCTTGCTGAAGAGGCGGCAAAACTGGATAGCATTTATCTACTGTCATTTTATGTCGCCTATGCAACTGCTCATTCAACTGTTCTACTTCGTTATCTTTAAACTGTATAGCAGCTTGCATAATCGAAATACCTTTTTCTCTCTTATTTTTCTTAGCTAATTTAATTTCCTTTTGCTTGGCTTCCTTACGCCATAAGCGGAAAGAATCAAACATTGCCGGCCGGGCTTTCTTCTTAAAAAGTCTAACTTCGAGATTATCTAAGATTTCTGTGTCAAAGCTACCATTTTGGGGCCATTTTAAAATACCATCTTTTCTGGTGTAACGGATCCATACTTCATTATATGTGATGGGGCCTACTCCGTGCTTCACATATAGTTCATAGGTTGGAGTTCCAATCGGAGGAACCGGACATGAGTCCTCCAACCGGGAGTCCCTTTTACAACCAAGACAAAACAAATTTCCAAGTCTGCTAAGACCAGGCATCTTCGCTCACTAGTCTAGCTTCAAACTTCAAAGGATTATCGTTTACGATAGTCTCGTGAATACACGAGTCCTTCGGCTTTGGTACTTGCAAGTTCCAAATCAAAGTGATCCCGAAGGGATACCAAACCAAATGTCCAACTAAGGACCAAACCAAGTGTCCAACTAAGTACTGGGAGACGCTCCACTGATACTTAACTGAAAATATCGATGACGTCACCAGAAGACTCGTCTTATCGTTTCGCTCTACCAAACATCAAGGGTCCAAATCAGGGCGATAGCCAGGGCAGCAGTCCTTCGTAGCCGTCGGGAAGCGGGGAACCTCGCAGCAAAGACTTTCGGACCACGTCGACATGCAGGGGTCGATGAAGTGGCGGCCTTCCTCCAGAATTTTCACACGAAGCTCCTCACGAACCTCTGGCTTGGACTGGTACCGCTGGTATCGCCCCACGTTGGGCGCCAACTGAGGTACTGGGTTTTTCAGAACCGGTACTGATCCGGTAACCCAGTGGTGCCAGGGTACACCCAAAGACCTCGGGTACTTTCCTGATTCAGACCACAGAAACTCAGAGTCTTCTAGGTGAAGTCAAAGATCGAATTTATTGGCTGCAACCAAGTAACAAGTGTCCTAGAAGTACAACAGCACGGTTTGTATGTTCTCAGGAGACTGTGTTTCAATGCAAAGTCAGGTTTCCTTATATACAGTTTTTTAAGCTTCAGGCAAACATTCTTGACATTTTGGTTGGTCATTCACATCTTTTCATTACAAAGGAAAAAACAGTGTCATGATGAAACCTCATATTTCATGTCATCCAACCCATAATAAATTACCCAGCAAGGCCTAGTATTTTACATTAGATAAGTGTGGACCCCCAATAAAAACGGGCACCTCCCCCTCGTAAAGTAAGAAGAAGAAAAGAGCAGGTGCAGGTGTGAGCAAGATTAAGCAGGGTGTGTGAGCGATAATAAGGGTTTTATGGCATGGTGTGCCTTGATGCTATCTGATTCGGCCACTGGGAGAGGGACTGACCAAACAGGTTTGGCCTGAGGCAATGGTTCCAGCCTGCCCAGGTCAGAGAAAAGTCAATCACGGTGTACGTGTCCTTGGAATCAAATCTGACTGTATTATAAGCCTATGTGAGGGCAATTTTTAAAAATGGCTGCCGTGTATAAAATGGGAGCCACGAGTGCAGGACGAAAATGGCGATTTCGAGGTGAAAACGCTGCTGGAATTGAGCGAAAATGCTCATGCTTAGTGTACTAGTCATTATCGGTCTTTTGATACTAAAATCGTACTGCTGTGGCAAAGTAAACTACATGGGTCCAGAATTTTTAGAACCACAACACCCTGTAGCAGGGTCCAGAGTTCTGCTGGCCTCGATGAGCATTGATTCATGTAAAGGATGAAAATGCTCCAGAAGAACTGGGCTTGCTAGATAGAATAAAAGTCACAAGTTCAGACAAGTTCAGACTGGCCACAATGGTGCGTGTGCCAGATACGGGGACTGGGTTAGTCCAGCTGAAAAGGTTACTTCTTCAAAGTGTGGTGCGAAGAGTCTAGTTCACTGTAGAAGAGGCTGTGAAGATCTAGGAGAGTGTATCATCGATGGACGTAACCCCAGGGACGAGCAACCAAATTTAGTATTCAATCCAAAAAACTGTGAGATTAAACCTATACCACAAATAGTTCTAGCGAAGGGTTTAAGCTTTCTCAGGACACCCTGTTTTGACAGGCTTAAACTGTTGAGAGAGTGTCAGAGTTCATGTTTAGGATAAAGGTATGTTTTTTCTTCATGAACACCCTCACACCTGATGAAAACAAAGGAGACACTGGACTCTGCAATAAGTGTGTACACCTACCTCAACTACCCCTGTATGGATCCTAAAATTTCAGAAGGCTGCACTGAAGGACCTTGAGAACCTTGACATCAAAGTCAAAAGGATCTTCCAAAATATGTCAAAGCAGGAAAGAAAAGCTCTTAATCTCCTCAAACAGAACAAAATTATAACTATAAAGCTGCTGACAAAGGGGGAGAAATTGTCCTCCAGATGTCCACAAATTACACAACAGAGTGCTTACGATTACTGGGTGATACACGGAATTATCAAGTACTCCAATCTAACCCTACATCCAGTCTGATTAGGAAGGTTAAAAAGATTGAAGAAGAAGCCAGCGGAACCACTGGGTGACTAAGAAGGAGGCACCAACGCCAACCCAGTAACACCATACTTCTATACCCTCCCTAAGGTGTATAAGAATGTTATACTGCCTCTGGGATGATCAATTGTGTGGGGCATTGGTTCTGCATTAGAGCCCCTATCAAGGTTTTCTGATGTGTTTTTCATCCTTTCGTACAAAAAACACCTACCTACCTTAAGGATTCTATTGATGTCCTCTTACTGTTAAGAGACTTAGGACCTCATTTAGATATTGCCGGTAGCAGTCATGCCACTGGTTTTCTACAAAACCTACCTTTTTCCATGTTTCCTCTTCCAATTTGGACTGGATCTGTCTGTACATCACTCGCCCTTGCTGCTGCCACTGGACCATGGAGGACACACAACCCTGCTGTCACCAGACTCGAAGGCAGGGATTCGGTATGAACCGTGTAGGTTGTGTGGTCACTGCACATGAGCTTGGGACCTCTGCAGAAATATACATGCCACAGCCATTTTTTTTTAAATACCTCTGACATGCATATGTCAGGAAAGTATTTGTGTCAGAGATTGATGGGTACATGCTGGTACACAACACACATCACACACACACACGATTGCTGTTGTGGTGTCAGTATTCATCACCAAATGAAAGCTAACATCACAATAACGATGGCATCCCACTTGTGACCATGTCTATATGTGTACATTGCAAGTGAACCTGTGCCTGTGATATTGTGAGTCCAGATGTGTTTGTAAGTCAGTACGTGTGTGAGTGTGTGTGAGATTGAATTGAATTGAATGGTCAAGGTGGAGGGAGCTGGAGTGTGTGATGTGGTTTGTCTGTATGTGGGCCAAGTGCATGTGGCTCTGATATCTGTTGTGTTTGTTGCATTGTGTGTTGTGTTGTTGTGTTGTTGTGTGCAACATGCAGGTGTGTGTTGTTATTGGGTGGTGGTTGTTGTGATGTGTGCAATTGTGCTTTGGTGTGCATGTGTTTCTGTAGATGAGTGTGTCATTGTGATGGTTGTCGTTCTTTTGTTGTATGTGTGTGTAGTGTCAATGGTGTGCATATGTTGTGGCATTGATGTATGACAATGTGTGTTTTCTGTATGTAGATGTCATGTGGTGGAATGGCAAGCATAATAGTGTGTACGCTTTGTGTTGTGTGTTTTGCAGGTGGACACATATGGCTAAGGTACATTGGGGGTTATTCTAACTTTGGAGGAGTGTTAATCCGTCCCAAAAGTGACGGTAAAGTGACGGATATACCACCAGCCGTATTACGAGTTCCATAGGATATAATGGACTCGTAATACGGCTGGTGGTAAATCCGTCACTTTTCTGTCACTTTTGGGACGGATTAACACCTCCTCCAAAGTTAGAATAACCCCCATTGTGTGTGTTTGTGTCACATACCTCTACGCGATAGCCACTGCCGTTGTACAATGCCCAATGGCTCCCACAATAGTCTCCCATCATCAGCAGTCTGTCACAGCAGACCACCGCAGAATTCTAACATCTAAATAGGGTCAGAAGGAACCTGCCAGCCTGACGGCTAGGTAGAGCACTCAGTCATGGTAGTCTGTGGCACAGCTGCAATACATCTAAATACAGTGTGCGTAACACCATCGACTTGACGGAGTATTTTAGTCACTTGCCATGGCAGATTGGGGGTATTACTGCCAAGATCTAAATCAGGCCCTAAGCTTTCAATCAAGAGAAAGTCCTCCTTATCAGCCTGGAAATTGATAGCCTTTTTAAGTTTGCTCCAAGATGAGATGCTGAGGATACTGAAAAAAATCTTATTTCAGAGCCCTTGGGATTACATCACCCCATGACACTTTGTGTTATCTTGCCCAAAGTTAGCCTGGACCAAAAACTATTTTATATTCAATGGCACCTTATACATCACAAGACATGGGATCAGCATGGGTAGTACCTTCGCACCAAGTGTGGCTGGCCTGTACACACACAATTTGGGAACCAGTAAGATCCTGAAACCAGATAACCCCTTTGTCATCCATATTAATTCCTGGAAGCATTATATAGATGGCACCTTTATCATCTGGGAAGGGTGCGCAATACAGGGGAGGATCTCCTCATCTGGCTGAACCACCAAAACCAATACCTAAAATTCACCCATTCTATTTCCACTAACAGCATGGTTTTCCTAGATCTCAACATCTATGCAGATGAAGGAGGGCTGTGCACTATCATACACTTTAACCCCACAACTAAAAACAACCCTTCTGCATTTTGATAGTTTTCATCCACATTCTCTATGAGAAAACCTCCCGCATGGCTAGTTTCTGAGACTGCTATGAAACTGTAGCAACATCACAGATTATAAGGCACAGGTAGATGCACAACCTCTGAAATTGAAACACAGACACTACTCACAGCCTATCATTTCTAAAGCAAATACGAGGGTTCAGAACATCAACAGGGATGCCCTCAAAGATTCACCTGTGAGGAATGAGGAAGACCATTACCCCCTTATCTTTGAAAGTACTTACCATATAGTCACTGCCCCAGTTAGGAAATTGACAATAAACATTGGGGTATTCTGAGTGCAGGCACATTTAAGTTTGAGAAGCCACTTTTCTCAAATAAAAGGGAGATAAGCCTCAGAGACTTCTTTGTTCACACACACTCAAAGATAAGATCAGAAGTCAGCCAGGGTACCCTATGAAGTCTGTCCTAGTTAACGGGGCACTACCCCTGAGGGTCATGCAGCATCTGCAACATGACAAAATCAACTAAAGACCTAGCTCTGGACCTGACTTCCAAATGTGAATTGTGTAGCCTGACAAATTGCAGGTCATGCGTCCATGTGGACTCCACTACGTGGGCATGACTTGTAGAAAGGTGAAAAAAAAATCTGCAAACATTGCAGTATCATAAAATGCAAAAGAGAAACCATCAAATTGGCTGTATATTTTATTAGACATCTGCACACACTCATTGACTCGGACTGGGTTGTAGTGGAACAACTTGAGAACAGCAGTAACTCAGATAATATCCTCTTCAAACTAGAACGATGTTGGGTGTGCTGACTACAGACACATAAGACAGGCCTTAATGATGAGATCCCTTCAGATAAAAGTGCCAATTGGACCCTCTGCTGCAGCATCTTCCTCAGACTGGGTTCTTTCCAATGACTACGCCACACACAGAACTGTAAATCATATTTCTTTCTTCCTCTGCATGTATCTGTGAACTCCAACATTGTAATCAATCACTTTTTTTGCAAGCTCTCCAGAATCAGCACCCTCATCCCTCGTAGTATAATTTCTTCCGGTGTTATAGACAATTCAACCTTGACATTTTTGTATTTTTGATTTTCACCATCATTATTGAGAGGTCGAATGTGTTTGTTCCAAAACTGTGTAATTATGTCTTTTAACTTTAGCATGTCACTATCATGACTCAGGGCAGTGACAATCTGGACTAAAGATACAGCAGCTGGTGTGCTTGACAATGCAATGTATGTAGGCCTCAGCATTCTTGGATAGAGTGCTGTGACCTTGTATAGGCCCTCTCAAAAAATAGTCCACAGGATTCTGATCTTTTCCTGGACAATACACAATTGTATAATCATACTCTTGCAATTGCAAACCCAATCATTCAATGCGAGGAGGCATCTTGCCTTTTGAATTGCCAGAGATGGTCAGCAAGGCTAGGTGATTAGTTACCAGCGTAATTGGCTCTCCATACAGGAACACAGGGAAATGTTCACAATCCCATTCCTCATCCAAACTTTCCTTCTCAGGCTGTGAGTGAGTATGTTCCGTTTGAGATAAACTTCTACTAGCATAGGCCACAATATGCCGTCAAGCATTTGGGTGTCTACTATGCTGTGCAAGGATAGTGCCTACACCAACCGGGCTAGTGTCAACCACAATCTCTATATGAAGCTTTACATTAAAGTAGGACAGTTTCAAAGCATTTTCAATGCCATGTTTGATTTTCTTGAAACTTTTCTCACATTCTTGTGACTGCTGAAAAGAAAACATTTTCTTCATCAACTCGTGTGGAGCACTAACAGTAGCAAAGTCTTGTATGTATCTTGAACAGAAACTGGCCATGCCAAGAAAAGAACGCACCAGTGAACCATCTTGTGGGGGGTCAGTGTTGGACAAAACTTGTACTTTTCCAGGATCAGGCATCATACCCCCATAGGGAAAGAAATGACCAAAGAATTTTAGTTTTGTCAAGTTGAACTCACACTTGTTTGCATTCAAAGTTAAACCTGCAATGTTGAGTAAATGACATACTTGTGTGAGAACTCTATTGCGCTTCTTCTATGTATCTCTGAAAACTAATATGTCATGTCTATAATTGAGGCTGTATGATGCATCAAATGACATCTTGGAAAAATTCTGCAGCTGATGACACACCAAAAGTAAGGGCCTGATTTAGATCTTGACGGGATTACCACTGTCCCGCCTCTCTGGCAGATGCAGGTACTCCGTCAAGCTGGCAAAGTTCCAACTGCTGTATTTAGATCTATGGTAGTTCTACCACCGTCTGTGTCTCCAGAGTGTACTCGGTCACACAAGTGTTTACCTGCACCTGATGCGGCGGACTCCAGTGCTTACGAATAGCACTCCCTTGCCATCAAGACGGCAGGATTGCGCCAACCATATTTAGATAACACATTCATGCTGGTGGTGTATCAGTGGCAGTCCCATAATGGCAGGAGTCCCTTGTAAGAGCCTTTCATCATTGTACTAATGCTTTGGCTGTTGGATGGATACTAGCAGCACACACTTGATGTATATTAGACAATTGCAAACATCTGTTAAACACACTATAAAACACACTCCTTTTCAGACCAATCATTGTTTTTCCACAAATCTCTGGGACACTAGTGTTTGTTTTTGATCATCACTGTGGCAGGGAGGAGGAATCCACATTTCACAGAGGGAGAATTGTATGTCATGGTGGATGAAATCATTTGAGTAGAGCCACAATTGTTTGGAGCACAAGCACAAAATACTACCATAGCTCAAAAAAGGGAAATGTGGACCAGAATAGTGAACAGAGTTAATGCTGTAGCTAACAATCTGCACACATAGGAGGAAATTAGGAAGAGGTGGAACAACCTGCGGGGGAGAGTGCATTCCCTCGCCTCCAAGTGTCACCTGGACGCCCAGAAGACTGGTGGTGGGTTTCCCAGCCCCCCATTACAATGATTTCCTTGGGAGGAGACGGTCTTAAAGATCTTAAAGATCCTCCTTCCTGAAGGCTTGAGTGGAATCCCTGGTGGCGTGGAGACTGGTAACTTGAACTTTGCAATGTCTCAATAATCACAAATGGAGTTTCTGCACTTAAGTTTGTGGTACATTTTTTGAATGCCCTTCAAAACAAGAAAATAGAAATGTTAACCAACAAAATATCTTGTTTCTTCCAAATAACTAACATCATGGTTGTATCTCTCTTTTTGTCAATGCTCAGTGTGTCTTGTCAGATTGTGTGTTGTTCTCCATGGATCACCTCTTGGTTTTGCTAGTCCCTTAATTTATCACAATGTATGTTGTTGTACTTCACAAAACAGGTTTCAAACTCCATCTATTTACACATGAAGGTATAGTGCTTGTAAGTGGTATCTTCACCTGTTCACATCAAAAACATGTGTACATATTGTAAACGTGTGTTCATTTTCACTGTGGTCATTTGAATAGGCATGTCTAATTCAGTTTTCAACAAGTATTGTCAGCAGTGTTAGCAAATGACTTCAACTACCACGATGCCCTGTTTCTGTCTCTGGAAAAAAACAGTGTAATGTAATGTTGCTTTTTTACCATATATGCACAAATTTCAGTGCCATGTATTTGTCATTGACAATGTCATGCTATGTTTGCCATTTGCTGTGATGATCTAGTAGGTTGTCACCTTTATGTCACTCAATTGAATAGATTGAATTACTTGCAGAAATGATAGTTTTTCTATTCAAATCTTTACAAACATGTTCTGTGGCATGGTGATTCTAAGTGGTATTGATGCACAATTTACTTTGCAGTGTTCATATGAAGACCAATGCCATCAATTATAATAAGTTGTACCTTGTTTTGTGAGGCTGCTAGGCATTGAAATGGCTCAACTCTCAAAGCTCCTCTCTACTGTGTTGAGTTGCTTGTCTGGTACATGTAATTTACACTTCCTAATTTACATTTTACATTTCAGGACGTCTCTCCATCATTGTTACTAAAATTTGTATGTGTAAATTGTTAAAAATCACACAAAGGCCTAATTATTCCATTACCAATATTTCTTTTTAGGGTCGAGCACAAAGCGCTCTGTCCCTGGTGTAATCTCTCTATGGGCTTTTAACCACGCCTATGTCAAGCCCATCAGTTTGGTTGGTTTGTGGGCTTGCCTTTTAAAATTACCTTGATTCAATTAGTGGAAGGCCTGCATATGTCATGCCTTTTCCGGTGTTTAGCCTGCCTCGAGCACACCGCCCAACTATTGAAAACATACGAGGCTTCAAGGTTTGCTCTATGGTTTCTGCACTACTTTTTCTCTTCATTTCGTAGGCAGCACGATCTTGCTGGGAAGTAGTAGAGCGCTTTGCATGACATTGAACCTGTTACATGGATATTTGCACTTTTGCTGGTAATATGGATAATTGCACTTTTGCCAGTTACATGGATAATTGCACTTTTGCCAATACGTTTCACTGTGAGGGAACCTCTGTTTCCTTTTGTGTGTTTGCTTTGCGCTCATGGCGGCCTTTAGCTCGCTTATGTGAAACTGTTTTACTTTTCAGTTTATTTGGCAAGAAAAACCTGTTTAGGAGTTTACAACTTTAATAGCTTTAACTCGAGCGAACGTGAGACCCATTGCATTGCAAATGCTTGTTTTAGGTTGCTTCATTTGTAGCTGAAGACACATTTGAGGTACAATACAGACCATTAATTTAATTTTGTTTATAATTTATGTTAGGTCCAACACCCAGGGCCAGTGGACTCCCATCTGCAACAGAAGATACCTCAACTCCAGACCAGGATCAAGCCTTCAATGAGGACACCACTCCTGAAAGTCTGAGGGATGGGGACAGGCCTGGTTCATCTGGACTGTCTGGGAATACTGCCCCAATGAGTCATGCTCCAGCCACACCTACACCTCCCATCCTAGCAGTTACAACACCTCAGCCTCATGGTACCTCCACTCCTGTGTCCAGAGGAAACACAACTACCATCTTGTGCTACCTAGTCCTGGCTACTGTTGAGCAACCACCACCTCCAGTTATGCCAGGACCAGTGAGATGGGCACACTGCCTCAAGGGCACAGGGTAATGGGGTTAGGGGTCTTGAGAGGAAATCCGTGGGGCAGCAAAGCTAGGCCACTGAGATAATTGTCACCTAGACCACCATCATCCAAGTCTCTGGAGCACTATAGCAGTCCCAAGACATGATGGGCCCGGTCCTGATAGGGCTTACAGACATTTAGCAGGAGCAGAGGGAGCACAATGTTGAGATGCAGAATCGCAGCATAAATTTGTTCTCCCTTTCTGGGGTGTTGTATAACATGTATCAACCCATGTGTAGGGCTTTTCCTGTACTATCAAACCCTGTCTATGGACCTTCAACATCAGAACAAACTACACTTGCCACAGAGAATGAGGGCCTGGTACAACAGCACACAGCTCCATCCACCGCAGTACCTGCAACTGTTGACCCCTTCCTAATGAGGGGACGTTCCTCCAGATCACCAGAAGAGGATGGCAAGACCTCTACCACCACCTCCCAGAGACGCAGAACCTAATTCCATCCAGTGTCTATCTATAGTTTACTCTGTGGTCTATTTCATGGAAAAAATATCCTTTTTTGAGGCCAGGTGTATTTTGTACATTGGACTCCAAACAATTTGTGCTCACAATGGCCCTCATTACAACCCTGGCGGTCGGTGTTAAAGCGGCGGTAATACCGCCAACAGGTCGGCAGTAAGAAAAATGGAATCACTACCACGGTTGAAACCGCAAACATAGACAGCCACTTTAACACTCCGACCACCACGGTGGTAGCAACAAACACCGTGGCGGTAACCGCCAACAGACAGGCAGAAGACAATGTACCGCCCACCACATTATAACATGCCCATCCACCAGCTTTTCCGGGGTGGTACCAACTCCATCAAAAGCACTGCGGAAACAGTACTCTGAAGGGAAACCACTCACCTCTCGAAGAACCAGGAAGCCATGGAGCCCGAACTACAGGTGTTACCAATGTTGGTGTATCTTCTCATCTACCAGGAGTACGAACGGCGGCGGCGACAAACACAGTGAGTACTGCACCTAGCACACAGGGGAGGGAGGAGGAAAAAGGGAGTGACACACACATGCAACACGCAACACCCCCACCCCCACCCTCGACCCCAACATCATACACACAAACACATGCATCAACATTACATATACACCCCATAACCCTATGGAATAACGCAAGGACAAAAGGAATGGAGTCAAATGAGTGTCATATTAGAAATAGTCAGATATAAGTCACAAATTTAAAAAACAGTATTTACAATATATACAATATGTACATAAGGCGGTACATTGTCCACTCAAAATGTCCATGGCACACTGGGCAAAACTCATAGGCCAAGCCCACACTTGACTTCTGCCTCAATATGGAGAGAACATTGCAGGGGCATCAGGTCGAAAACACACAGGCATCTCAGGGGGACAGGGAAGGCGGGGGCACCTCAGCCGGAAGTTGGGATAACGTCACTGCTCCTGGAGGGGGCTCCATGCCCATAGCAATGTCCTAGGGAGTGCAAAGCCACAGTCTCTCAAGTCTCTCAAGTGTGTGGTTTTCCCACTGCCTGGTCGTGGGGAGTGCAAGGCCACAGTTTCTCAAGTGGGTTGTAGCTGCATGTGGCCCATGACTTGTGAGGGTTACTTGGGCAACCCCCTATAGTTGTCTATATATTTATATATTCCTATTGTGCACCAACAGTTCAGGGACCAGCTGCTGGCATAAATCCAGAATAGTGTTCTTAATGAATCTGATTTTTTATAATGCCACTCTCCTCCATAGTGGTGAGGTCTGGAAAAGATCTGAAGACTTGAGGCTGCCATCTTCTGACCCTCCCTGGGTTCAAATGTCTGCGTGAAAGATAAACACAATTAAATTTGAATTGGTACTACAACACCTAAATAATGAACACATAGCTCATGTCTTTGTAAAAATACATGTCCTTTTTGTGACATATATGTGCACATCATGTTTATGCTATGTTTCCTCTCAGAATAACATATTTTTTCATTTCTGATATTTTATGTGAAGAATGTGAAATACATTATTTATGTCTTATTTTTTAATTTTAGTTTTTTGAAAATCCTTCAATGGAAGCATAGAATACACTCTGTCACTATCAATGTGAAACCCAGTAGTGCTTTACATTTTAATGTGTCAAAATAAAAAATAAAAACTGCATTGGAGGTATCTTACTTTGGTAAACAAACAAGTCACATCAAATTGAGAAATATACTGCTTCACTACCTAAAATGATTGGCTCCTGACCTTGGCGTCAGGACCTTGGCTATCAGACGGCTGTCAGCGTAAGTAGAATGCATAGTAGGTGTAACAATTCACAATGAACACAGCCATAGGCTAAAGTGTGGGACAGCTATGCACAATGCCAATGGCTGTGCCCATCTCCATCGTGAAGTGCGTACGCTGTGTACTCGCAAGGAAATCTCCAAAAAATCTCACTTGCCTCCTAACACTGCATCCAACAACACCTGCTCGACATTTTTTGCTGTTACGGACTTCTGGGGGCCAGGATGCTGGGAAAAGCAGGTGACAGGGCCCCTAACTTCTTCCCTGATGAGTTTGAAGTCCTTACTATGGAGGTCCTGTCCCTGTACAGTCAGCTGTACAGGAACCCAGAGGAACAGGTACATGTTTGAATGGGGAATGTTTCTATAAGCAACTTCTTTCTTCTTCATACACAGGACAGTATGTCCATTTGTGTACATGAGTGAAGTGTTGTGATTGGTTGTAGTGAACAGAATAATTTAGCAGGGGACAGATCGATGTTTTTCAATGTTTTAAACATGTGTAAATTGAAATGGAAAGTCATCTGAAGAAATGAGCTGATTTTTTACTTCATTTTAGTGAAAAATCCAGATTCCATTTGACAAACTACATGTCCCTTTCTACCAGTGGCCTACACAATGTACTAGTGGTATGAGTGGAAAATATAGACAAATGTTGTAATGAGAGAAATGTATAGTGCAAGAGGAACATTTCAAGTAAAGGAGTAGTCTGATTTTTTTTTATTTCAATTTAAATTACATCCCATTTTCTGAATGATGAGTGTCTGTATATTTTAGGCATGTAATGGTACCACATGGGGGAAAGGTATATCCTGTGCTGCAAGTATAAGTGACACAGGGTCTCAATCATCTAGACAAGTTTGTCCCAGACCTACCCAGACTTGTTCATATATCACCCAAAACCAAGCTGTCACTCAGATGGTGGGCATTACATACTGTCCTTAGCCATTATAAGAGTCTCAAACCATTGTATTTGCCCCTAAAATGGTTTTTACTAGGCCAATATAGCTGTCCATGGGTGTGTGTGCTAATATTGTACAAATTGTTTAGCCTTTAGTGACTCAGAATGTTTTTTACTGGTCATGAGTGGCTCTCATTACATGAAAGGCTCTCAGACCCCTGGTCTAGCTGATGCATGTGGCTTGGATTAGTAACATGAGGACATTACAACAGTTGAGAGTACTCAACATGTCACTACAAATTTGTATTTCCTAAGAAGGCTTAAAACTTTCTAAATAATCTGTACTGATTTGTTAGAAATGCTTGTGAGTGATGTCAGAAAATTGTATCACAGCAATACAGACAAAACAAAACCTCTCCAAACTTTTTTTTAATCTTCCATACAGTTCAATGCCCATGAGAAAAAGGTGATATGGTAGGCCATCTTCAAGAGGGTGTGGACGCTGGGGTTCTATCAGCAGCGAGGCTTCTATTTCTGCAAGAGGTGAGACGACCTACGATACTGGACCCAAAAATCATCTAAAGTCCAGCTTGCCAGTCCACCCAATATGGAAGCATGTGTGCTGCTCCCTGATACAATTAATGGCCCGCATACTTGTGGTGGCCTATCTGTACCATGATGGGGAGTTGTGAGCCCCACAGCAGCTTCAAGGGGGTAAGTTCTAGTGTGAGATCAACATGCATAACAACTCATGTTTTGTTGCAACAACCAAATTTGCAATTAACATTATGGTTGACATTTGTCCAACACAGAGAGACCTTAAATGTGTAGGTTTTGGCCAAGGTCTATGATGATGTGTTTTGTAGGTTATATTTTGCTAAAAGATACCTCCTGATTTGTGTTCCCTGACAAAGGACTGGTGTGAGCAGACACATGCCTGCCTAAACAACAAATATACAACTCTTACTTTGATGGCATGAGGGATGGTAGTACTAGACAGACTAGTCTTGATAGTGTGAGGTGTAATACTCCTTTCCTGTTGTGAAAGATGTCACGTTAGCCCTATGACAGGTGACACAGCATTACATGTTACCATGATATAGTGGATGTTCCAAACGTCACATTGATATGTTGGTTCAATAGACAAACAAGAGTGAGCATGTGAGTCAAAATGACTAGTGACATCAGCATAAATGGCTACATTTAAGAATCCAAACATAACCCTGATGTGTTTTTGAACAAAAATACTAGTTCTTTAATTTAAAACATGACAGATTTGCATTATGTCTTACTCCTTCACAAATGTGCATACACACCAGTCTATTTAGTGATATATGATCATGATAGGCATACAATTTTTGATGCAATAAAGACAGGAATATGTACACATTGTTGACGACATACCACAGACCTTTAAAAAATGTACATTGTCCTTTTTTTGTATAGATGTGCCAATAATGGTGAAAAAGGGGACACTTAAAGGGCCTTGGCAGATGGTAGGTTCCTTCCCATATATTTTGGAGTATTGCATCTTGGAGTACCCCATCTGAAAAACTCAATATTAGGACCAAAAATGACTAATTTTGTAAATGTGTAAATGCATCAAGGTGTCATCTGTAGGCTGATATATACTCTGTACAAATGTGTTTATGTTTTGTATCCTTTTTGGTGACTTAAATTCACTATTCTAAACAACATAGGGCCACCCTTTCTGAGATGCCATACAGTTCCTGCAGAGAACTCCCAATAGAAATGAGATTTAAGGTTACACATGAGATGGGAGATATCATGGGAAATGACAAAACTGTGACCAAATGGTTTCTGAAAATGTTCCCTAAATGCAAGAGATATTGATAGTAAGGAACCAAAGTTTGAAGCAGGTGAAATCTGCAAACTTTGGAAATATATTTTGAGCAACATTCATGATCAATTCTATTCACACAGATACATGAAAATTATTGTATCTCTCTTTTCACATCCCTAGTGATGGTGTGATTTTACCACCTGTACTCTTGTTTGCCACCAACAGAAGCATCTCCACCCTTCCTCGTACTCCCCCCCACAGTTGGCCAAACCCATCTCCCTAAAGGGGTGGCATAATCTTCACTCCTTCATGCAGGCACTTCCCCCAGCCCCTGTCTCTCCGCCTGAGCTCAGTGATGAGGCTGATGACCTCCTGAGGAACATCTCTGTAGTCCAGTATGCACTACTGATTGCCATCCAGGGGCTTAGTGGCCAGATGACACAAAGGCTAGCTTACTTGGAAGGCATTCACAGTGCCATGTCTGGCCTACTGAGGTCACTGCAAGGTCTGGGCTACTCATGGACCGCAGCCTCCCACCCTTCCCAACCTCGTGCCCCAACTCTCACACCTTCCTCATCTCAATTCCCTATTCCCAGCCCTATCCAAAGCACACTGACTCCTTTGCACACACCCACCCAAACACACATAAACAGAGGTAAAATTCACTTTAGAGTTAAAACACATCTGATGTTTGACACATATTAAACAAACCAAGGGGACATGCATCTCTGACACATTTAAGTTTAAAGGTAGCATTGGTTGTACATTCTGTGGAAACTTGTAGCACTGCGTAGTGCAATTGCTACTTTATATTGTGTTTATGTCGTTCACATTAGGTGCCCTGTTTAGGTAAAGTTTATGATAGTTTTGGGAAAATTATTGCACACACGTATGGTTGCATTTCTATTTAGGATTTATGTGTCATTTTGTACAGGTGTCTATAGCCATGAAGGCAGTTAGTACCAAATTGGTGGGTGTTACCAATATATATCGAGGTGTGTTTTTTCATTTGTATCAAAGTACGACATTACATACATGCCTTGCACATAATTTTACTATTGCTTGCAAGTATTTTTTCAACATGCACAAGTCCTTTGCTAATGTACGCCGACAATTCTGTGGATGAAAGGAAAAACAGTGACTTACCTTCTGTCCATGGACAGCAGCAAAGGTAGGACTTGTGTGATCAGGTTCATTCTGGCAGGAAATAAAGCAAGTCGAAAAAAGGTAAGTTTTGTGCTTTTATCTGCCCCCAATCGGCAAACTCAGGTGTGGAGGTTTGGCCACACAGTTACATCGGAGGGAAGGCACATTGTGATTGCCCCTGTAGTAAAACTGGCTACAATCCCACCATTAGCTGCTTTTGCCTATTGTGCCATCAATGTGGGTGTACGTTCCTGGCAGGGATGGTGGTTCGACAATGGACTTTCGTCTATGGACCCACCAACATCTAAATAGAGCAAGTGGATGTAATTCTTGTGCAATTTGCTTTGTTTGCCTGATGCATGACCGTGCATATGCACACAGCTCCCTCACTGTCTTTTGTGGCCACTGCTACTATGTGAGAAACCTATGGTTTTGCTCCAGTGGAATTTTCACTAATATCATGCTTAAGTAGTGATTCAAGTTACTTTTCAACAGCTTCTTGTAAATGAAAAGAAATGTGTCTTCATCTCTGAGAAACAAGATGGACATCCTCATTAATGTATAGCTTTACTTTCATAGACTTTAACTTTCCTAAACCATGAAACAACAGAGGGAAGTGACTTACTATTTCATGATGAGCATTCATGTTGTAATTCAGAGAAATAAGTGCCAGGTCAGCAGCTGTGTTGAAACTGAGCAAACAAGCTGTATCTTGAAGCACACTAGTCGCTGCTTATACCCTATTTTTTTGTGGCACTGTTGCTATGAATGAACCTTGATCCTTCATGAGCATCGATGCAGCCAAATTATACACTTTGGTCTTTGATGGTGATAACGCATCCTTTTATGTTAATTTATTACACATTAGGACTCGTTTTAGGCCAATGAATCTTTTGACCCAGTTGAGAGACACCATAGGACGAGACAGCTGATCAATATGTCAATCAATACATCAATAATGTCATCAATATTTATCACCACAATACATTTCACTTTGGTCAAAGACATTAATCAAATAGATGACGCAACCATGACCTTTCAGCCATGAATAACCACACCTTTGATAGAATTTTATGAAGTTTATTCCCTATTAGTTACAATCTAGAATTAGATGCGTCAATCTCAAAGCCAAGAAACACAATAGCATAGTTATGATATGGCAACTTTGGTAAGATTTCAATAAGGGAAGAATCATAAACATCAGAATATAGCACAGCGCAAACATAGATCTGTATATAGCAGAGTGTCAAATAGGCGTCAGTTCAACATAGCATAACATCAGTTGTTTGTCTATTTGCGTCAATTTAGTGATCACCTATCCTAACCACTGATTAGCATTGGCATGTTGGGCTTCATGCAAAACAATTTAGAACACCAATTTGGAAAACATCTAGCTATGGTCTCTATCAAAATTAGCAGTTGGTACCTTGAAAGGAAAAGCAAACAGACAAATTACAATTGCATTGTCATAATTACCCTCCAAAGGTTAGGTCAGCACACAGGTTCAGTCTTCGTCTTCAGGACATCAGTCAAAGCGCCATCAATCAGGACTCAATTAAAGGGCAAAAGGGGGCACTAAGGAGGATAAGTGAAAAAAGGGCAGTCTATGGGTGTGGATGGTTTCTAATAAGTCTCAAGTCACCAAACAGAGTGACAGAGTTTCTGGATAAAATCAATAGCATTCCCTACCTAATTCTAATTCCCTTCTGTGACATGGGTTTTTATCCCTTTTTCGTAGTACATTCCCCCAAAATTCTATTGGACACTTACTTTACCCCACTATCTTGAACCTATCAAATTTAGCATTTCGTAATCCCAATTGTCACCCCACATTAATTCATGGTTCTTTGATTGGTCTTCATAATTGACGTCTTCGGAGGTGGCACATCCGGCGTTACTTCATCCTTTGGCATCTCTTGGCACGTCCTTTGGTCAGCAGTTTTTGTCGTTCACCGGTCTAAGTGACCTTGTACATAACATTAATCTACACTTGTTTCAATATGTTTAAACATTTATTTCAGGGCACCAAAGATGCGCCTGAGAACGGATTCGACATGGATACATTAGTCTTCCAAGTTTGAAGAAAAGAACATTTACAGGGTCATGGCCCTTTGCGAGTCAGCACACTGGAAAAACAGAAAAATGCATTTAATATGAGAGCTGAGCGGCTAAATCTTACAGCTCATGCTAACTTAAGGCCTATGAAGATTATGAATGTTAAGCTTAATTAAACACAACAAAACATTTTATTCATCATTATTAGTTTGCATATACATTGGTGGCCATTTACCGGGGTCATAATTCAGTTGCGCGTTTAAGCAAATTCGCTATTGTTTTCTATGCAGTATCGTCACATTTTAATATAAGCATTTCATTTTAATATGGTTAAGTAAACTACGCTCTCTTAGTCCCTCCTCTGATGACGCTCGTCATCACACAAACCTCTCTCTTTGACCTTTCACTTCAATTTTTCACTTTATACATGATGCGCATTTCAACATCTTGTCCCTTATGTGAGCTCTCCCAAATTTCATTGAACATTTTCTCTCTTTCACTTTCTTCATTTCTCCTGATTCTTTTGGTCCAATTTTTCTTAATTTTATCATTAATTGTGCATGCCCCCCATAATCCTAATAAACAGGCCAGAACAATTAATAGACCCATTAGTATTTTTACAAGTACCCCATTCCAAATGTTGGTAAACCAGCTCCCTACTCTGGCAATTCCCTTTCCAAATTTCTCCCAAACTCTGGGTTCCTTCAAATCCTTCAAATCTGCACTATCTCTAGTTAGGTTAGTAAGCATACCTCTAATCTTTTTACTTTTGTCCGGAATGAATGAGAAGCAATGGCGCTCGTTGAGCATCTTGCCGACCCCTCCACTCTTTGCTAAAAGAATGTCTAAAGTAAGCCGATTTTGAAGAGTCATAGCTCTTTCTTCAGCAAGTTCAGTATCCATCAGGAGTATAGCCCCTGTAAAATTTGTAAGCATGTTATCCACAATAGTAGACAACTTTTGAATCTTTTTAGAGTTCAAGATAACCCCTACTGAAGGGATTATAGCTCCAAATATATCACCAATGACAGCAGCCACTGATTCTCATTTTTGTCTAGCATGTTGTAATTCAGACGTTTTAGGTATTTGCTTTAAGTCATCAATCTGGTAAATGTTTGGGAAAACTATTCCCAAATAACATGTCCCATACCATCCCTTAGAGAGACGGTAATAAGCATTAAGTCCACAGATGTAATAAATCCCAGGGATCGCTGGATCCTGTCCATTCAACATAAATGTCCATTTACTCTGAAACAAAAACACATGTCTACATTCACTCGTTCCCACAAACAAATTGTCCTGCTCAGATTTCGGCCTATATATACAAAGCCTACCTACATGTAGCGCATCTATAGCTAGTTTGCCTTGTGTTTTGAATTCGGTGTAAGCATAATCATTTGCATATGTGCGCTTTTCTAATCCTTTTTCTAATCTTTCTTTTAATGCTTTGCGTCTACCATCAGTGTGATCTAAAAAGCTTTTTTCTACAGGTGAAAATAAGCAGGTCAGATTGTTGTGATGTGCATAAGCAGTCCCAAATGTAAGTGTTGGCTCAAAGAATCCTCTAACTATTTTTATATCATGTTCCTTAGCTAGCTTGTTCAAGAATTCAATCACAGGCACAAAGGAAAACACAACATCCAGATTTGAGTAAAAGTATTGCACATGCTCTTGATTATAGAATCTGGTTAATAGCAAACTACAGCTAATCCCGTACGTTAGGGGAAGGCTATGGTAGGTAACCCCTTCTTTCACAGATGAAGGAATCTTGGTACATACATAACAGTCTTTCGCATCCATGGTTTCCACATACTCATTCAGCAAGCGATAGAAGACATTAGTAGAAAGTTCCCCCTTTGAATTAGTTCCCTCATGCAAGTGTCTTGCATCTTGCTCAAACCTCTCCCATGGTGTTAGTGTTGTAGTTTCAGGTTTTGAAGTAGCGTTAATTGTCTTTTTCTCCAACCACGGCATTTCCACAATCACTCCCACAATTATTATTGCACACACAACACCTATTATAAGGCTTAACCAACCACACACTTTACTTCCCTTATTACTACCTCTATTATAAGCCATGTCTGTATAGAATCAAATAGCAGAATAACAATCAACTCGAGGATGATATAGAACTTTTTTTTTTTCCTTTGTGTGTATTTACAGAGTTTTCACTCGCTCCAGGACCCCTTTGTAAATCAGGTTAGCAGCTTGTCATAATCAGGTTTTCTCAAAGTTAAATCAGGTTCTAATGTCACATCCAGTAATTTATAAGTCTCTTTCTTAGTTTTCAATTATCGATTTTTAACAAAGTTTTTCCTTTTAGTTAATTCAGGTACCGTAGTATTGACCTGGTACTTCTCGATCAAAACAGAATGCTAGGAATTCTTGTTGCCATTCAGATGTTGTAGCATACGCCCATTCAGGACCTGTATATCTTCTGTTTGCGACTCTCTTTCTCTTCAACCTGCGTTTACCTTGCAGTTCTCCTTCACTTAGATCTTCCACTCGGGATGTATCAGTTTCCTCTGTTATGGTTTCGTCTAGTATGCTTCTTATCCTTAAAAGTGGTTTCTCTGGCCAGTTATTACCCTTATGCGTCTTCTTCCGATATGTCTTTTCAGGACACTGGACAGCACCCTCCTCTTGTGATAAGGTGTTTTCACTTGATGGACCTGCAACTGGCTCAGGAGATGTCGGTACACTCTGATCTCTTTCTATTATTTCACCTTCTTCTCCTTCTTCTTCCTCTTAATCAGTAACGGGTTCTAGTTCTAACCCGTATCCGTCTACTTCTGGGAGAACCTCTCCTTGACTTAGTTCTCCTGGCGCCTCTACTGAGGTAGGCACTCTGTCACCTCTCTTGAACTCATTCATTGTTTGAGGGATGAGGCTGTTCACAGTGGGCTCTCCCGCAGTCTCAGTTCCTTCTTGGCTACTTTCTGGTCTTGGCACTCCTCTTCCTGGAACTGTTGTGCCGGAAACTTCAAGTTCCTCGTCAGTTGGACATGTTACCTTCTTTGTGTGACTGGCATGTATCCAATTTGAAACACCTGCACATTTCACAGCAGTGGTTGCTGTCAAGATTACTTGATATGGCCCTTTCCAACGCAGCTCCAAACACGACTTTCTCACGTGCTTCTTGACAACCACCCAGTCACTGGCCTGTAGGGTGTGACCTGGATCTCCGATCGGTGGCAATGTGTTAGCCTCTACCTGGTGAGAGAAAGAGCGAATCACGTCAGCCAAACCTTTGCAGTAGTCCAACACCATATCATCTGTGATATTCACTAGAGCATTTGCAGGTACTGCTGGCAACCTCATAGCTCTGCCCATGAGGATTTCATGGGGTGATAGTCCTGTTTTCTTATCAGGGGTGTTCCTCATTGACATCAGCACTAAGGGCAATGCATCTGGCCATTTCATATTGGTAGCTGCGCACATCTTTGCCATTCTTGATTTCAGAGTACCATTCATTTGCTCTACTAGTCCTGATGCTTCAGGGCGGTAGCTACAATGCAGGTTTTGTTCAATGTCTAGTGCGGCACATAGAAGTTTAATCCCCTCATTGTCAAAGTGTCTGCCCCTATCTGATTCTATAGACACCGGAAACCCGAACCTTAGTATTAGTTCTCTAAGTAGCAGCTTTACAACTCTGAGGCTGTCATTTCTACGTGTGGGGTAAGCTTCAATCCAGTGACTGAAAACACACACAATCACCAACACGTACTTCAATCCTCCACAAACAGTCATCTCAATGAAATCCATTTGCATTTTGCTGAAAGGACCACCAGCTCTCCCAATGTGGCTCAAAGTTACCACAGTCCCTTTTCCGGCATTCATCTGCTAACAGATGATGCATCTGTGACAGGTAACCTCTGTGGCATGTCTAAATTCTGGGTTGAACCAATCGATTTTGAATGACCTGATCATTGCATCTCTCCCAAGGTGAGCCTGTCCATGGTATAGCCTGGCGAATTGTGACAGAAGGCTATTTGGCAAGACTAATTTCCCCTCCTCTGAGACCCATAAATCATCAGCCCTCTGTACACATTGCATTCTCTGCCAGGAAAGTTTTTCCTCTTTGCTAGCACGACCCTGTAATGTCTTTAGCTCATCTAAGGTATCCACCACCCTTAATGCAAGGTTCAAACATGTGTCATTTTCATTTTGCGGTAACAATTCCCACTGTTCCTTGAACGATATACAGTTCAATGCGCAAAACCTTGCGCCTTGATCTGCATAACCGTTTCCCATAGACACAAAGTCTTGTGACTTAACGTGAGCATTGCATTTTACCACGGCAATTTCAAGAGGGAACTGAATCGCATCTAACAAATCCTTTATTTGTTCACCATTTTCCACAGGAGAACCAGAAGAGGTCATGAAACCTCTCTGCGACCACAGTTGACCTAAATCATGTACAATTCCGAATCCATATCTGCTGTCAGTATAGATAGTGACTCTCAGGTTCACAGCTGCGTGGCATGCCTTAGTAAGGGCAATCAATTCTGCCACTTGTGCGGAAAACACCTTCTCGAGCCAGGAAGCTTCAATGATACCAGCTATGGTACATACAGCGTAACCAGCCCTCAGTATTCCGACGGAATCTCTCAAATAAGACCCATCAACAAACATGATATAATCATTTTCTTTCAGCTGTGTGTCTTGAATATTTGGTCGTGGTTTGGTACATAATTCCGTTACCTCAAGTCTATCATGCTCAAATTCTTCCTCATTGCTAATTTCAGAATTCTCAGCAGGAAGTAGAGTTGCCGGGTTCAACACAGTACATCGTTTTAGTGAAACATTAGGTGACCCCAGTATAATTGGCTCATATTTAGTAAGACGGGTATTTGTCATGTGCTGAGTTTTAGTTTGAGTCAACAGAATTTCAACTGAATGCGGAACCATTACAGTTAGGGGGTATCCCATGACTATGCCTTTGCACTGTGTAAGGCTCTGACCAACTGCTGCGACTGCGCGCAAACAACCTGGTAAGGCTGCTGCGACGGGGTCCAAGGTAACTGAAAAATACGCTACAGGGCGATTTGCACCTCCATGGACCTGTGCCAAGACAGACAAAGAACAAGCATCACGTTCATGACAAAACAGTAGAAAAGGCTTCGTATAGTCAGGCATACCTAAAGCTGGTGCCCTGCACATGCACTCTCTCAACTCCATGAATGACTCAAGCTCTTCTTTGGACAAAGCTATGGTATACGGCTCATCCTTGATCTCTTTACCTGTCAGTTTTATCAAAGGTTTTGACATAATCGAGAAGTTGGGTATCCACTGGCGACAGTAGCCCACCATTCCCAAAAACATTCTGACATCTCTTTTTGTCGTTGGGGGTTCATTTGCAAAATGGCTGTTATTCTTTCCTTTGATATTCTTCGGGACCCTCTTTCAATTAGATGCCCTAGGTATTTCACCTCTTTCTGACAATATTGCAGCTTCTTGGGTGACACTTTGTGTCCGTTTTTTCCCAAATGATTCAGTAAAGCAACTGTATCATATTTACAGTTATCCCTTGTTTTGGATGCAATCAGCAAGTCATCAATGTACGGCACTAGAGTCGAGTTAAAAGGCAGTACTAAGGATTCTAAGTCCTTTTTCAATATCTGGTTAAAGATAGACGGTGATTCAGAAAACCCTTGAGGAATTCTGCACCTACTGTACACCTTATCCAGGAATTTGAAACTGAATAAAAACTGGCTGTCCTCGTGAAGAGGTATTGAGAAGAAGGCTTGTGACAGGTCTACAACGGTGAACCATTCAGCATCACACGGAACCTGAAACATGATCACTGCTGGATTGGGCACTATGGGGCAACATTTTACCACAATCTCATTTATTTTCCTCAAATCTTGCACAATTCAAACTTTCCCACAAGGCTTTTTCAGACCCATTATCGGTGAATTGCACGGGCTACTCAACACCTCTTTCAGAACTCCCTGTTTCACAAAGTCTGCGATTATTTGTGAGACTTCAATGAGAACATCTTGTGCCATATGATATTGCGGCACCTGGGGAAACACTGCATTTGGTTTCACTTGTACTTTAACTGGTTCCACACCTTTTATTAGTCCCACTTCCTTTCCTGTCAGGTCCCACACTTTCTCTGTCACTGGTCCCTGTAGCTCGACAGGTAGGTCAATCATTGTAAGCATCGGAAACAAGGTAATCAATGGATAATCCTCATGTGCCGTCCCTGTCTCTTCCTCTGAAAACTGACCTTCGTCTCCTTCATCATCACTATTTGTCTGTACTTCGATTCCATCATTGGAACAGGTAATCGAACATTTTGTCTTGCACAGTAAGTCCCTTCCCAGTAAAGATACCGGGCTTGAATCACAGACTACAAATCTATGCAGTCCCTGGAAATTGCAGATCTCAACTTGCACTGGATCTGTAATCGGGTTTGTCAGGTATTGGTTTGCTACACCGACTACCCTTATGGTACGCCCCGAAAGTGGTAATTTCGGAACCTCTGCACTTCTGACTGTAGAGTGTGTAGCTCCGGTATCAACCAGGAATGAAACCTTGTGACCCATTACCTTTCCTTCTACATAGGGTCCCCTCTGATCTACTTCTAGGGACGCTGCAAGCCTGCATTCTTCACTATCTGAGCTATCATCCGACCATTCTCCATTCATGCCATTTTCACCTCGTAATGGGAATTGCTGTACTGTATTATTTTGACTCATTACCTGACCCGTGACCTGTTGAGGAAGCATGACCTGTTGCTGTCCCATCGGAGCCATTGGTAATTGCATTTGCTGTCTAGGTACCATGGGAACCTGCTTTTGTACTGGCTGCATCTGTGCTGGCTGAAAACGCGGCATATGCGTCTGCTGCATGGGCTGTACCCCTTGCATCTGTACCATGTTATTTTGAAAATTCGGATTTTGATTTCTCAGTTTTGGACCTCTTACATTTTGTAATGTACCGGCATTAGTGCTTTGTTGAATGACACCATCCTGTACCACATTCGGGCACTCCCGTTTCCAGTGCCCCACGCCCCCGCACGCGTGACATGGTGACATCTTTCTCAGCCCTTGTGCATCATTTTGAACCACAACAGTATTCAAGTCCGGACCGCGATTCACAAAACCTCGACCTCGGCCTTTCGGTTGTGCCTGAAACACACCATTCATTTGCGGCTGCTGCTGTATCATCTGCTGGACTCCGTTTCCCTGTATTCCTGCCTGTGCAGCCGTTATCTGCATCACCATCACTTTCTCTTTCAGCTTTTTCTGCTTTAACTCAATTTCGTCACTACAGTATTTCGCATACTGCAACACCTCATCAATTGGCTTCGCTTGCCAACAAATCAAATGATTCTTAATCATTTGACTGACCTCTGGTCTCAGCCCTTCAACAAATCTGAACACGAGATGGTTCATGTCCTTTTGCTCAATGGTCTCAGTACCACTGTAATGTTTGAATGCTTTTAACAACCTCTCATAGTAAGCATGTATTGATTCTTTAACCTCCTGTGAGGTCCGGTCAATCTTCTGCCAATCAGTCACCTTCGGCGACACCTTTTGTTTCAAAAACTCAATCACCTTATGATAATCCTTCATCACCTCCTCAGAGGGAGCTCCCGTCACCTTATCCCTTGCCGGCTCCTTCGTCGGCCAATCTACTCCTCTCTTACACTCGAGCCACAAATCAGGCGGAACAATGATCTCGAAGAAGGTATTCAAGTCCTCCCAGAGACACTTCGCAAGCTTCACAAACCTGTCTGTTTGCTGATACCACTCGATCGGTTTCTCCCTCAATCTGGGATAATCGTTAGTAAAGGATAGGATGTCTCCTCTGGACCACAGTACATGTACTAAAACACCACCAGCTGTTTCTCTCATGGGTAGTATTTTTACTGATTCTGTGTCGGGTGAGACTTTGGTCTGGCTTGACCCTGGACTGTCACCTTTTTCCTTATCTCCCTTCTTTGCCCATCTGCCTTCCCATTTTTCTAATGCACCCCAAATTTGCGCACTTTGCAATAGCTCTTTTAAGTGCGCATTCATTCCAGCAGACCTCATGTGTTCAAAATCTTTTGAATCAAAATCTAGTCTGTAACTTCTCTTCAAATGTTTGGTGTTTCCAATATCAATATCGTATTTGTCTGCCAGGTTTGCTAATTTCTGATGCACCTTGCCCACTTCTTTAGTAATCTTAGGACACAGGTATCTCAATTCTGCTTCAGTGTAGGACTCTAATCTATTTACCCCCATTGTACCTTCCACCAATTAAGCAGCTTCCACTCCCAGTCTTACAAAATTTAGGTAGTCATCTTGCCCTACCTTTTCCGGTTCAACTGCAGTCACTGTAGTCTTTTGCGAAGTATACGTTTTTTCTAGCCATTCATTTAGCTGCTGCACTGTAAAACCTTTCAGTGAAATGTTCCCTGCATGTATCATTGGCGACTGTGAGGTGTTTGTACTCATCGTCTGTGGAGTTAAAACCCCTAACCCTGCCTGACGCATTGCTTCTAAGGGTGCTTCTACTGGGCTAAGGTCTATTAAGGACCTCAGCTTTTTGACTGCTTGTTCCCCTGGAGCCATTATCTGGGGAGTTCCTATGGGCCCTCCTCTTATCGCATCTTGGGTTATTACTCCCTGATCACATGCACCAGATTTACCTTGTGCGTATAATGGCACTGGTGGACTGACAGTAATTGGTAACGATATTGCAGCAGGTGTCTGATCCAGTCCCAGACTTCGTGGAGAAGTCACTCCATAGGTCGGTTCCAAAGTACTCGGGACAGATACTAATGGAGGACAAGCTACTGGGTTGTACCCTGGTATCAATTGTGGCTGCGGCTGGGACAGCAATTTCGGAGTTGACTCAATCTGCACTAACTTCGATTTTGTATATATCGGGTCTGGCGGCACTATCAGATTTGTAGTAGTCTCAAGTACTGGGACGTCTGGATAGATTCTCTGTATCTGCGGCGGAGGTTGCAACTGTATCTGCATGTCTGGTGCAGTGGGTACACTGACAACATTCTGTATCGAAGTCATATCATTAGTCTGTACCGTATCAGTAACTCCCTTCTCCTGCGTCTGGTTCCCAGGACCCATGCTAGTGCTTGGAACACTGTTGCTCACCGCATAAGGTGGCGGGCGATAATGTCATAATCGGTCCATGAATTCCTCATTGTCTGAATCGTCTTCCTCTTCCCAAGGTCTCTTATTCTCTTTAGATTTACTAGAGTCCTTATCTGTTTTACAGGAGGCTTTCTTTCCCTGTGACTCTTCTCCTTGAGCTCTTACGGGGAACAATTTTAATCCTTCAACAATCCCTCGTCTCCACATTTTGTTCTCGTTATCCCACCTAGCTTCTGCATAGGATTTTTCTGCCCTTTTTAGCCTTCTCTGGAACCTTTCTTGTCTCTGTTTAAGAGCCATTAAGTCCCAAATTGCTAAAGCCTCAAATTGAGCTGGCCTCGGAGGTGGTTTTTGTGTACTTAGCATCCACCTTAAGTTCTCTAGTACCTTTGGATTAAACGTCCCATGTTCTGGGAACGCTAAACATCCCTCCTTCTCTGTTAACTTGCGCCACTGTTTCATCCATAAGCAAGGCGCAACACCCTTCTCCTCCATAACCATGTAAGCTGGAGTACCCTCAGGCGGTGTAGGCTCCCCATCAGTTGCCATAATATACACGTCTCTTTTCAGGGCACTCTTAAAAGCCTTGACAAAATTAATCTTTGCGTTTTTCTCTTATTTGTATTTAATCAGAAAGTGACATTAATTCCCAGGACACTCTTCACCCACCTTTCTCGACCTATTGTCTTTCACGGACGGCAGCCAATCCGTGCGCGACCACTCTCGACAACTGACCTATCTCAGCGCGACACTACTGACGTCACACTCACACACTGCAGCTGACAAAGTCTTTGCGGCTCGTCCGCCCCTCACTGGATTCACACAAACTAATGCAAAATCTCACTGTGAGCACCTTAACAACAACACAAATCTGTCGGTTTACTACAAGAAGGGTAACACATTCGCTTCAGAACTTTACAGAGATTTCACTTGAAGCCTCAGCAGCTACTCTCTCTTTCTCAGTCCCCGCATACGCAAGCAGAATTCGACCCGCAAATTCTACTCTTGACTTGTCAATCGTTCGCCCTAGTGCACTTTAGAACTTGCCAAATCTCCATCGAAGGTTTCACACATACGTTTCAACTCAAACTCGACTTGTCAACCACGCTCGATTGACCTATTAAACCGCACAGATTACAACATAAACCCAAGTGTCTCCTACACTTGTCAATATACTCCGGAGTCTTAGACCACGATGGGTCCGTACATAAACAACCAACCACGTGGATAATTTTGAGCACAAAGCACCACACTCATGTGAAGTATGCCGACTTCCCTACTCTCATACCGTGGAGTACGCCCACTCCTACTAAAATAACATTATCTGGCCTAAATACACACAGAATTCACAATCACCTGCAAAAAAGGCATAAGCTAAGCAAGCGCAAAACCCTATACCACACACATTATGACGCCGAGAACATTCCCAACTCACTTAGGCAGGCTCCGAGATCCCGGGAAAGTTATGTTGAACTTAGAAACCCATCATACCTCCGACTTGCATTATCACAGAAAAACAATTTAAACAATGATTCTCCGTTCTAGTGCCACAAAGGGCCAAACCGTCGCTCTGCTACCAGAACTGATAACGCGTTGTTTTTTGTTAATTTATTACACATTAGGACTCGTTTTAGGCCAATGAATCTTTTGACCCAGTTGAGAGACACTGTAGGACGAGACAGCTGATCAATATGTCAATCAATATATCAATAATGTCATCAATATTTATCACCACAATACATTTCACTTTGGTCAAAGACATTAATCAAACTGACGACGCAACCATGACCTTTCAGCCATGAGTAACCACACCTTTGATAGCATGTTATGAAGTTTATTCCCTATTAGTTACAATCTCGAATTAGATGCGTCAATCTCAAAGCCAAGAAACACAATAGCATAGTTATGATATGGCAACTTTGGTAAGATTTTAATAAGGCAAGAATCATAAACATCAGAATGTAGCATGGTGCAAACATAGATCTGTATACAGCAGAGTGTCAAATACGCGTCAGTTCAACATAGCATAACGTCAGTCGTTGGTCTATTTGCGTCAATTTAGTGATCACCTATCCTAACCACTGATTAGCATTGGCATGTTGGGCTTCATGCAAAACAATTTAGAACACCAATTTGGAAAACATCTAGCTATGGTCTCTAACAAAATTAGCAGTTGGTACCTAGAAAGGAAAAGCAAACAGACAAATTACAATTGCATTGTCATACTTACCCTCCAAAGGTTAGGTCAGCACACAGGTTCAGTCTTCGCCTTCAGGACATCAGTCAAAGCGCCATCAATCAGGACTCAACTAAAGGGCAAAAGTGGGCACTTCCCTCATAAGGAGGATAAGTGTAAAAGGGCAGTCTGTGGGTGAGGATGGTTTCTAATAAGTCTCAAGTCATCAAACAGAGTGACAGAGTTTCTGGATAAAATCAATAGCATTCCCTACCTAATTCTAATTCCCTTCTGTGACATGGGATTTTATCCCTTTTTCGTAGTACATTCCCCCAAAATTCTATTGGACACTTACTATACCCCACTATCTTGAACCTATCAAAATTAGCATTTCGTAATCCCAATTGTCACCCCACATTAATTCATGGTTCTTTGATTGGTTGTCATAATTGATGTCTTCGGAGGTGGCACATCCGGCGTTATTTCATCCTTTGGCATCTCTTGGCACGTCCTTTGGTCAGCAGTTTTCGTCGTTCACCGGTCTAAGTGACCTTGTACATAACATTAATCTACACTTGTTTCAATATGTTTAAACATTTATTTCAGGGCACCAAAGATGCGCCTGAGAATGGATTCGACATGGATACATTAGTCTTCCAAGTTTGAAAAAAAGAACATATACAGGGTCATGGCCCTTTGCGAGTCAGCACACTGGAAAAACAGAAAAATGCATTTAATATGAGAGCTGAGCGGCTAAATCTTACAACTCACGCTAACTTAAGGCCTATAAAGATTTTGAATGTTAAGCTTAATTAAACACAACAAAACATTTTATTCATCATTATTAGTTTGCGTATACATTGGTGGCCATTTACCGTGGTCATAATTCAGGTGCGCGTTTAAGCAAATTCGCTATTATTATTGTTTTCTATGCAGTATCGTCACATTTTAATATAAGCATTTCATTTTAATATGGTTAAGTAAACTACGCTCTCTCAATGGCGTAAGCCATGGTGATGGAGAGAGCTAATTGTATTTCTCTTCAGGCATTATATGTATTGATGCACCTCTGTCGATAATGAAAGGTATTGAATATACTTCTATGTTTAATGTAATCTTTGGACAGTGATTGTATGACTTTGTGGCATTGGCATGGTGACTTTTCTTTGACTGGCATTTTTCTTCACAGGCGACCAGTGCAACATGTGCACATCTCTCTGAGCTAAATATTGACATGGCACAATCACTTTCTTCGCTTTCACTTATTATTGAAGCGACAATTTAGATGAGTGAAACTTGTTTTGAAATGTTTTGGTGGCCATTTGTCTTTGCTCTGTGATGCACTTACTTTTTCCTTCACTTTATACATTGTCACAAAATGGTTCTCTTTCTCACAGCCTTTGTACATCTTTTCAATGGCAGGACACTTTGCTTCATGTGGAAACAAAAATAGTCGTCTGAAACACAACTTCTTTTTACATGTAGACATCACTTTTGTGTTCTTCAGTCTTTTGTTTTTTCACTTTTCACACTCATGACTGACTCGCTTTCCGTACCTCCGTACTCCTTGTCAGCAGCTTGTTTATTAGCACGTTCTTCAGCTCTGACAACCATCAACACTTACTCCAGACTAGAAGTTTTGTCAGCCTTTGTAGCCTGAGTGCATCGGGCAAGCATCCATTGATAACTCTAAGCCCCATGGCATCTTCATCGTTACATTTAATGAGTTTACAGTGTCTGATACATGTGTTGAGTCCTTCCACAAATTCATCATTTGTTTCACCAACTCTTTGACGTTCCTTTCGGAAAAGGTATTGTTCATAATCAATGTTTGGTACTCAATGGTACTGGATTGAACTTGCAATCCAGTGCATTCTTAATCTGACAGTATGTGACTTTGTCAGTTCATGGCATTCTCTTTATGACTTCTTTCATACCATCACCAGCTAGATTTTTGAGACATTTGATAATCTATCTGTTAACCATCTCTTCAAATACATGCATGAAATCTTCAAATGTCTCCGTCGAGGCAGTCCATCTATTGCCAATATTTTGCTTTTTGGAGGTATCAAAAGGTGTTGGTGGTTTCAGGAAGGGTGGCAGCATTGTAGACCAGTGTGGAACTTATTGAAATGGCCCCCTTGGCTGGAAACCAGGATCAGTTGCACTCATGCCCCTGCCCTGTCCATGTGATGGACTGGCCTAGGGTTCATCCTTGATGGGCAGAACACCCTTCTGCTGAATTTCTGGCTGCTGTAAATATGGACCACTCTGTAAACACACCATGATTTGATGACTCTGTCTACCTGGTTCAGGTAAGCAAATGACCCTTTTAAATATTTGATAGATTTTATTCTCAGTCTGTTTTTTTACATACCTGGTTGATCTCTGCTTTGCAGCGCACTTTGGTGTCCGATAATTTTCTTGAACTGCACTTTGTAAACCTGGTTGAATCCACCTTCAGCGTTAACGCTCCATACAATGTATAACTTTATTTTGTGTGGCAGTGTCGTAGCTTCTTGACCAACGATGCATGAACTTTGTAGTGAAGCTTTCTGTCCATTCATGCTTGACACTGGTTGGAGCTGTGTTTTGACTCCACATATGCCAACTGTCGACTCAGCACTTTGACATAAGGTACACAAGGCACACAGAAGCAGTTAACTTGGACCACAACAAACTCTCCAGGAGAGCACTTTCTTCTTCAGGTTACTTATCCCCTATCTTGTCACCAGTTTTAGCATCTTCTCCATCTGTCTGGGTACCCACCAAAGATTAGGCCACACATGGCGCTTTAAATCACACAAATATATTCCTCTGCATATACCTGTAAACTCCAACATTCTCAACCAAGCTTTCATTACATTCTATTCTAGCAATTACATCACACTGATACAGAGTCCACTGGGAGTCAGGAAGGTTCCGTTCTAAATCATGCAGGAATGCCACAACTTCCAACTGAGGTCCTCAGCATGTCCATTCCAAACCACTGATAAAAACATTTTGCCCATTTTACTCAGTTTTATTCATTTATACCTGTTTTTATACATCCGCAATCAAACGTGCCGGGGGTAGGGGTGTTTGCAGTGGCACTTAGCTATAGCCTGGAAAATCCATAATAAAAAAAAAATGCCATCTAATTCTCCAGGGAATTGTTGAAGCATTTGTCTGGGTTAGATGCTTGTAGATTTTGGATATTTAAAAATTTTACAATGTTTTAATGTTTAGAATGTTATTAATATTTTAGATATCTTGCTGAATATGAAATAACTGTACTCATCCAAATTTTTACATTGTATCCATGTCTACCTATTTCACACAGCATCACTGTAATGACCAAGCATATTAATAATCTCTTTATCACTGGGCCACCCATGAACAAGGAAATAGTCCCATTACAGGCGTCCATCTTGGATGGTGCGCGATCTAGTTTTAACCAGCACTTATCTGTCTCAAGGACATGAAGCATATTTAAACTCTGCCAGGCATTGGAATCATTAACATGCAGGCTACCGGGGTGGATACTTGGTCTTTAGCCAAGTGGGGGTCTCATGGCAATGTGGGTACACAAGTTTGTTTTACCCGAGGCAGCTGGGGTGAGCACTGTCTGACTGGCTATGGCTTAACTATTATAATACTAATGATGGCTACAGTGAGTGACTACAAGGCACCCTACCTTCTGGAGATCCCTATGGGCTGTCATGGTCCACTTTTTAACTTATTATGCGTTTAATGCCTGCTATCATCTTAAATAGATTGAAGCATCTATGGATGTTTGTCGTGAATAGTGAACCTTTCACATATTGCTGGTGTTTGTAGTATTATCAGTATTATACTGGCATGGGATACGCTGACAGACACACTTACTCCTGAGTTAAGGCTGTTGTTTCACAGTGCACACAGTACCTAGCGTCTTTTTCTGCTTTTATAGGTTACACCATAATCGTTTATGGACTATTTCCATAGTTCATTGCTTAAGTAACATGTTTTATTATCCTTAGGTGGACCCAATTCTATAAGCTGTATTACAGTATTGTATCATTTGTGTGTGTGGCATAGTATGAATGATCACTAGATAAACAACCACCCCTTCTCAAATGGTACTAATAGGGACTCACATATCATGATGGTAGCCACTTTATAGGGGTGAGCAACAGAAACTAGTTTACCATATTTAGGACTAAGGAGTGATAACTCCATTTAGACCATCTTCCCCAGTATTTAATCTTTCTAGGTGGACCCCAGAATAAACACTGATATGGGCACCGCCTAGGCAATTTTAACCAACACTTAATATAGATCCAACACCTTTTACCTTAAGGATTGGGAAGAATTCAATGATAAAGCATTTCACTTAACCGGTTCTGTGCCCAGGACGTAATGGTTACGTCCTGAGGCACAGTGCTGCTGTGCCCAGGACGTAACCATTACATCCTGGTCACAGAGCCCAGAGGGAGCGCTAGCACTCCCTCTGTGGGGTTCCTCCCCACCCCCCCAAGTCAGCGATGGAAGGGGAAGCCCTTCCACTCCAACCCCCCCCACCCCCCCTGTGACATCAGCGCGCGAGCGTGCGCTGATTTGTCACAGAGCCTCCCCCATCGCGCTGGAAGCTCAGCTTCCAGCACGATCGAAAGAGAAATGCTCAGAATTTCTCTTTCAATCACGTGGGGGAGGCCCGGAGAGGCTTCAAAGGGAAGGAACTGTATTTCCTTCCCTTTGAAGTCTCTCCCAGCGTTTCTGAAACCCCACTAGACACCAGGGATTTTTTTTTTTTTAAATGGACATAAGGGAGCGACCCCTTGGGCAAGGGTCGCTCCCTGGGGGGGCATTTTTTGGGGAAGGCCTTTTCTGCCCCCCCTGGGGGGCAAATCGGCCAATTGTTATTAGGCCGATCTGCCTCCAGGGGGGGCAGAAACCTCTAGGCACCAGGGAATTTTTTTTTGTGTGGTTTATTTTTGGTTTATTTGTTTTTTTAGAGATGGGGAGCGACCCATTAGACAAGGGTCGCTCCCCTGGGGGGCAAATTGTATTTAGACCATTTCTGCCCCCCTTGGGGGCAGATTGGCCGATTTTAGGTCAATAAACCACTAGGCACCGGGGATTTTTTTTTTGGTGCCAATGTCACACAGGGGGACCAACCCCGTAGGCAAGGGTCGCACCCAGGGGGGGGGTTGGGGGGTGGGAGGCAAATTTATTTTAGGCCATTTCTGCCCCCCGGGGGCAGATCGGCCTATTGTTATTAGGCCGATCTGCCCCCAGTGGGGGCAAAAACCTCTAGGCACCAGGGCAAATTGTATTTTTTTTTGTTTGTTTGTTTTTTTAGAGATGGGGAGCGACCCATTAGGCAAGGGTCGCTCCCCTGGGGGGCAAATTGTATTTAGACCATTTTTGCCCCCCTTGGGGGCAGATTGGCCGATTTTAGGTCAATCTGCCCCCAAGGGGGCATAAACCACTAGGCACCGGGGATTTTTTTTTTGGCGCCAATGTCACGCAGGGGGAGCAACCCCGTAGGCAAGGGTCGCTCCCAGTGGGGGGGGGCTGGGGGGTAAATTTATTTTAGGCCATTTCTGCCCCCCCGGGGGCAGATCGGCCTATTGTTATTAGGCCGATCTGCCCCCAGGGGGGAAGAAACCTCTAGGCGCCAGGGCAAATTGTTTTTTTGTGTTTTTTTTTTGTGTGTTTGTTCTTTTAGAGATGGGGAGCGACCCATAAGGCAAGGGTCGCTCCCCTGGGGGGCAAATTGTATTTAGACCATTTCTGCCCCCCTTGGGGGCAGATTGGCCGATTTTAGGTCAATCTGCCCCCAAGGGGGCAGAAACCACTAGGCACCGGGGATTTTCTTTTTAGCGCCAATGTCACGCAGGGGGAGCGACCCCGTAGGCAAGGGTCTCTCCCAGGGGGTTTGGGGGGGGACAAATTTATTTTAGGCCATTTCTGCCCCCCCTGGGGTCGGCTGAGCTAGTGGCCAAAATCTACAGGTAGGCTCTGTTTTCCTTAAAAAAATGTGATGTGTCCACATTGCGTTTTGGGGAGTTTCCTGTCGCGGGCGCTAGGCCTACCCACACAAGTGAGGTATCATTTTTAACGGGAGACTTGGGGGAACATAGATTAGCAAAAGAAGTGTTATTGCCCCTTGTCTTTCTCTACATTTTTTCCTTCCAAATATAAGAGAGTGTGTAAAAAAGACATCTTTTTGAGTATGCCCTGTAATTCACATGCTAGTATGGTCACCCCGGAATTCAGAGATGTGCAAATAACCACTGCTCCTCAACATCTTATCTTGTGCCCTTTTTGGAAATACAAAGGTTTTCTTGATAGCTATTTTTCACTCTTTATATTTCAGCAAATGAATTACTGTATACCCGGTATAGAATGAAAACGCACTGCAGGGTGCAGCTCATTTATTGGCTCTGGGTACCTAGGGTTCTTGATGAATCTACACGCCCTATATATCCCCACAACCAGAGGAGTCCAGCAGACGTAACAGTATATTGCTTTCGAAAATCTGACATTGCAGGAAAAAGTTACAGAGTAAAACGTAGAGAAAAATTGATGTTTTTTGCACCTCAATTTCAATATTTTTCTTTTTTAGTTGTCATTTTCTGTAGGAAACCCTTGTAGGATCTACACAAATGACCCTTGCTGAATTCAGAATTTTGTCTACTTTTCAGAAATGTTTGGGTTTCTGGGATCCAGCATTGGTTTCATGCCCATTTTTGTCACTGACTGGAAGGAGGCTGAAAGCACAATTTTTTTTTTAAATGTGGTATGTCCCAGTAAAATGCCAAATTTGTGTTGAAAAATTGGGTTTTCTGATTCAAGTCTGCCTGTTCCCAAAAGCTGGGAAGCTGGTGATTTTAGCACCGCAAACCCTTTGTTGATGCCATTTTCAGGGAAAAAAACACAAGCCTTCTTCTGCAGCCACTTTTTCCAATTAAAAAAAAAAAAAACACTGTATTTTGGCTAATTTCTTGGCCTCCTTCAAGGGAACCCACAAAGTCCGGGTACCTCTAGAATCCCTAGGATGTTGGAAAAAAAGGGCGCAAGTTTGGCGTGGGTAGCTTATGTGAACAAAAAGTTATGAGGGCCTAAGCGCGAACTGCCCCAAATAGCCAAAAAAAAGGGTCGGCACAGGAGGGGGAAAAGGCCTGGCAGCGAAGGGGTTAATAACATTCAGTGAGTGAGAGTTCCTTTTAAGGAAAAGGTTTTTCTCCTAGAATGAGTGGGCTCCCTTCACATGATCCAAAGTTGACTCTCTTTTGATTGTTACATTGCATAGAGGATGGTAAGTCTCACCCTACTGTTTCCCTCTTTCCTCCCTCTCTTGATCTTTATAAAATTGCAGTGTTGATAGTTGCTATAAAACAGTGACCACAGCACCAACCACAAATGCCACCATGGCAGGGACAAATCGAGTAACAACAGCTGCTAGCAAAGCAGGGACAACAACATTGATAATTGTAACCACAGAGGGACAACAGCAACAATGACAGCTGCCACACTGGCAACAACAGATGCCACCACAAAGGGGACAAAAGATGTAACAACAGCTGCCAACAAGGTGGGGACTACAGCACTGACAATAGTGTAAGCAGAAAAATTAAAAAGCGATGAGTGGAATTGTTAGAAATGGGGTATTTGGTTGGCAGTCAGGTTACGCCCTGTCCGAGCAAGGACCTTCACTCTAGTCAGGATAAAGGAGAATCACCCTCAGCAAACCCCCGCTCTCCCCCTTGGTATCTTGGCATGAGAAGACAGGCTTAACTTCAGAGTTCTAGGTGTAAAGTATTTGTACCAACACACACAGTAACTTAATGAAAACACTACAAAATGACACAACACAGGTTTAGAAAAATAGGAAATATTTATCTAAACAAAACAAGACCAAGACATCAAAAAACCAACATACACAAGTCAAGTTATTAATTTTAAAAGCAAAAGAGTCTTAAATCCTTTTGTAAACAGCTAAAACACTGTTAGCGTTGAAAAGTGCCTGGGTAGCGTCAAAATAACACGCACAGGTGAGTGGGCATCGAAAATGGTAAGCAGTGCGTCAATTTCTCACCCGAAAGGGAGATCGTGCGTCATTTCTTCTTCTCCGGTTGGGTCGGCATGCATCGATTTTCTGCTCCATAGGAGAGCGATGCCTCGATCCGGGCAGCACTCGGGTACGGGAAGGCTTTGCGTAGTTTTTCCACGCCCAGCAAGTTTGCGTTAAAAATCCTTCTGCACGGTAATAGCAAAACCGCACTGTGTGGGTGGCGACGTTGCCAGTCTCCATTAGCGATGCAGCGGTCGTTTCTACAGACGTGTCGATTTCAGCCACTGAGCCAGCGGCACGTCATTTCTTCAGTCGCGTCTCGGAGGTTGCGTCAAAATTTCCCCGCACGCCGGTCGGTGTGTGGATTTTCAGTCTTGGTCTGCCAGCTTCACATGTCAAGGCCCCAGGAACTGGATAGGACACCACTTGGAAGGGCAGCAGTCTCAGCAGAGAGTCCAGGTGCTGGCAGGGAAGTCTTTGATGGCCCCGAGACTTCAGCAACAGGAGGCAAGCTCAGGACAAGCCCTTGAAGATTTCTTCACAAGCAGGAATGCACAACAAAGTCCATTCTTTGTCCCCTTTCACCAGGCAGAAGCAGTAACTGCAGGATAGCTCCACAAAACACAGTCACAGGCAGGGCAGCACTTCTCCTCAGCTCTTCAGCTCTTCTCCAGGAAGAGATTCCTCTTGATGTCCAGAAGTGATCTAAAATCTGTGGTTTTGGGTGCCCTTCTTATACCCATTTTGGCCTTTGAAGTAGGCTTACTTCAAAGGAAAGTCTCTCTTGTTTGTGAAATCCTGCCTTGCCCAGGCCAGGCCCCAGACACACACCGGGGAGTTGGAGACTGCATTGTGCGAGGGCAGGCACAGCACTTTCTGGTGCAAGTGACCACTCCTCCCACCTAGCACAGATGGCTCATCAGGATATGCAGGCTACACACCATCTCCCTTTGTGTCACTGTCTAGAGAGAGTTGCAAACAGCCCAACTGTCAAACTGACCCAGACAGGGATTCCACAAACAGGCAGAGTCACAGAATGGTTTAAGCAAGACAATGCTCACTTTCTAAAAGTGGCATTTTCAAACTGACAACCTAAATACCAAGTTTACCAAAAGTCGTATTTTTAAATTGTGAGCTCAGAGACCCCAAACTCCACATGTCTATCCGCTCCCAAAGGGAAACTATGCTTTAATCATATTTAAAGGCAGGCCCCATGTTAACCTATGAGAGGAATAGGCCTTGCAACAGTGAAAACCGAATTTGGCAGTATTTCACTGTTAGGACATATAAAACACATTAGTATATGCCCTACCTTAAACATACACTGCACCCTGCCCACAGGGCTACAAAGGGTCTACCTTAGGGGTGTCTTACATGTAAGAAAAGGAAAGGTTTAAGCCTGGCAAATGGGTATACTTGCCAAGACGAAATGGCAGTTTAAAACTGCACACACAGACACTGCAGTGGGAGGTCTGAGCCATGTTTATGGAGGTACTATTGTGGGTGGCACAACCAGTGCGGCAGGCCCACTAGTAAATTTGATTTACAAGCTCTGGGCAACCCTAGTGCACTGTTCTAGGAACTAACCAGTAAATCAAATACACCAATCATGGAGATCCAATCACAGACACATTTTATATAGGAGCACTTGAACTTTAGCACTGGATAGCAGTGGTAAAGTGCCCAGAGCAACAAAAACAGCAAAAACAGAGTCCAGCACACATCAACAACCTGGGAAACAGAGGCAAAAAGTTAGGGGAGACCACGCCAAGGATGCCAAGTCTAACACATGTCCCCCCCAGCTGAAAGTGGGGAGCAACTACCAACCTCATGGGAGTTCTCATCACTAAGGCGGAAGAATCTGGACTGACCATCCGCATTGGCATGTTCTGTACCATGGCGGTGTTCCACCATATGTCTATCCCCTTTAGGGAAATGGACCACCTCAACAGTTTTGGATTCTCACCCCTCATCTGCATTAACCATCTGAGGGGCCTGTGGGCGGTCTGAACCTAGAAGTAAGTCCCAAACAAGTAGGGTCTTAGCTTCTTCAGCACCCAGACCACGGCAAAAGCTTCACGTTCTATGGCACTCCACCTACGTTACCTGGGAAGTAACCTCCTTCTAATGAAGGCTACAGGTTCATCCAGGCCCTCTTCATTAAGCTGTGAGAGTACTGCTCCAATACCCTGCTCTGAGGCATCTGTTTGCACAACAAACTCCTTGGAGTAGTCAGATGCCTTCAGCACAGGTGCTGTGCACATGGCAGCCTTCAGGGCATCAAAAGTGGTCTGGCAAGCCTCTGTCCAGATCACCTTCTTTGGTTGCTTCTTAGAAGTCAACTTAGTCAAGGGGGTAACAATGGTACCATACCCCTTGACAAACCTCTTGTAGTAGCCAGTGAGGCCTAAAAAGGCTCTCAGCTCAGTCTGGGTTTTGGGAGGCTCCCTAGCCAGAATGGTGTCAATTTGTGGCTGTAGGGGTGCCACCTGGCCACTCCCTACCTGGTGTACCAAGTACACCACAGACCACTGCCCTATTTGGCACTTGCTTGCCTTAATAGTGAGGCCTGCCTTGTGCAGGGCCTCCAACACTCTGCAGAGGTGTTGCAGATGTTCCTCCCATGTGGAACTAAAAACAGCAATGTCATCCAGGTAGTCGGCACTGAACTCATCCAGCCCAGCCAACACCTGATTGACCAACCTCTGAAAGGTGGCAGGGGCATTTTTCATCCCAAATGGCATCACCTTAAACTGAAAGTGCCCATCCGGGGTAGAAAATGCAGACCTCTCCTTGGCCTCCTCAGTCAAGGCAATCTGCCAATACACCGTCGTTAAATCAAATGTGCTGAGGTAGGTGGCAGCTCCTAAACAATCTATGAGCTCATCAGCTCGGGGATGGGGTATGCCTCAGTCTTACTGACTGCATTGATTACCCGGTAGTCCACAGAGAACCGGAATTCTGGAGTGGCACCAGGTGCAGCAGCCTTTGTGACAAACACCACAGGGCTGGCCCAAGGACTGCTGGAATGCTCAATAACCCCTAGGGTTAACATTTTGGATACCTCATCCTTAATGCTAGCCCTGACCTTGTCAGTCACCCTGTAAACTTTCTGTTTAATGGGTGTACTGTCCCCAGTGTCCACATCATGTGTGCACAAGTGTGTAACCCAAGGGATCAAGGAAACTAGGGAGGCGAACTGTCCCAACACCTGGCAACAGTCCCTCTGCTGCTCTGCGGTCAGGGAGGGGGAAAGGAATACTCCCTCCACAGGCCCATCTTTTTCTCCTGCACACAGGAGGTCAGGAAGAGGCTCACTCTCCCCCGCCCCCCAATGAGCTTCAGGGACCAGATTCCTGTGCAGAGCAGACTCATACCCCTTGAACCACAAGTATATGTCATCCTCCCTCTTGTAATCCTTCACTAGGTCTTTTGAAATGTTTACCCTTCTCTCAGGCTGCACTGTACTGTTGCTGCCACCATCTCTACTGGACTGGCTCCTCTGATCTATCTCTCTCAAGTTAAGCTAGTGAGCCAGCAGTATCTTCTTTTCCTCAATGGCCATCCTTCTCTCTTCCATCTCCCTTTGCATCCTACACTTTTCAAGCTCCAACTGGTGAGCCCTCTCTGCCTCTCTGTCCTGTAACTCTTCAGGTGTCAGACCCCTGGAGGACACACTGCTACCTGCCCTGGAGACTCTCTCCCTGGACATAACAGCTCCCCCACTATACCATTGTGGATGGACTGCACCTCATTCTCCTCATCCTCCTCTGTGTGCCCCTTAGCTTCTTTGGCTGTCACCCAGGCCCTCAGCGCCTTTTGCATCTCCTTCTTCTTGGAGGAGCCCTTAATGGGACAGGCACAATCTTTACAGAACTGCTTCAACTGAGCCACAGTATAGCTCTCTAGTTTCCCTAGGTGAAAAGCAGCTCCAGATGATGCTTCTCCAGATTGGGACATGATGAAAAGTCAACAAAGTGCAAAGTTCCAAAGGCAGAAACAAGTTCCCAATGAAGTCAAAAGGAAGTCAATCTAGGAATCAGTAAAATATATGGTAGTATAACAATAAAGAGTCCCACAGAGAAAAAACAAAAGTCACAAGACAAGTAGTATGTGGTCCCGTAGTGGTCTTCACAGTAGTGTACTCTTAATCACTGTATGTCAAGTACAAATACAAGTCCAATCCCAACCGCTGATCACCAATGTTAGAAACGGGGTGGTTGTTTGGCAGTCAGGTTACCCCTGTCCAAGCAAGGACCCTCACTCTAGTCAGGGCAAAGGAGAATCACCCTCAGCTAAACCCCCGCTCACCCCCTTGGTAGCTTGGCACGAGGAGACAGGCTTAACTTCAGAGTTCTAGGTGTAAAGTATTTGTACCAACACACACAGTAACCTAATGAAAACACTACAAAATGACACAGGTTTAGAAAAATAGTAAATATTTATCTAAACAACATAAGACCAAAACAACAAAAATCCAACATTCCTAAGTCAAGTTATTAATTTTAAAAGCAAAAGAGTCTTAAATCCTTTTGTAAACAGGTAAAACACTGTTAGCCTTGAAAAGTACCTGGGTAGCATCAAAATAACATGCATGTGTGAGTGTGCGTCGAAAAATGTAAGAGGTACGTCGATTTTTCACCCACAATCGAGATTGTGCATCATTTCTCCTGTCGGGTCGGCGTGCGTCGTTTTTCCTCTCCTCAGGAGAGCGATGCGTTGATCCGGGCAGAACTCGGGTCTGGGCAGGCGTTGCGTAATTTTTCGACGCACCGCAAGGTTTGCATCGAAAATCCTGCTGCACGGTGATAGCAAAACTGCACTGTTGTGGGTTGTGATGTTACCAGCCTCCGTTAGCGATGAGGCGTGTCGTTTCTCCAGCCGCGAACATCGATCTTCCAGCCGCGCTGCAAGCGATGTGTCAATTGTAGCCGCGGAGCCGGTGAAGCGTCGTTTCTTCAGTTGCGTCTCGGAGGTTGCATCAGAAATTTCCCCGCACAGTGATCAGTGTGTAGATTTTCAGTCTTGGTCTGCCAGCTGCACCTGTTAAGGCCCCAGGAACTGGATAGGGTACCACTTGGCAAGGCAGGAATCTCAGCAGAGAGTCCAGGTGCTGGCAGGGGAAGTCTTTGAGGGCCCGAGACTTCAACAACAGGAGCTAAGCTCAGGACAAGCCCTTGGAGACTTCTTCACAAGCAGGAATGCACAACAAAGTCCAGTCTTTGTCCCCTGGCACCAGGCAGAAGCAGAAACTGCAGGATAGCTCCACAAAGCACAGTCTCAGGCAGGGCAGCACTTCTCCTCAGCTCTTCAGCTCTTCTGGCAGAGGTTCCTCTTGATGTCCAGAAGTGATCTAAAGTCTGTGGTTTTAGGTGCCCTACTTATGTCCATTGTGGCCTTTGAAGTAGGCTTACTTCAAAGGAAAGTCTCTCTTGTTTGTGAAATCCTGCCTTGTCCAGGGAATGCCCCAGACACACACCAGGGGTTGGAGACTGCATTGTGTGAGGGCAGGCACAGCCCTTTCAGGTGTAAGTGACCACTCCTCGCCTCCCACCTAGCACAGATGGCTCATCAGTATATGCAGGCTACATCTCAGCTCCTTTTGCGTCACTGTCTAGATAGAGGTGCAAACAGCCCAACTGTCAAACTGACCCAGACAGAGAATCCACAAACAGGCAGAGTCACAAAATGGTATTTCTATAGCCTGAGCCTTGCCAACAGCCAGCGAAGTGCAGTAAATGGTCAGAGTTCAGCTTAAAGTCATCGAGTGATGGGAGAAGTGGATGGTTTGTGGACTGTTGATGCACTGCAATGTAGTATTCTTTTAAAAGGTGGGGCTTCAACTTTTTCCTAAATTGGAGCACAAATTGGGTGGCATTGACATATAAATATAAAATAGATAATTTCAATCATATGCAGAATAATTTAGAGAGCATTTTACAGCTAAAGGGCCTAATTTAGATCTTGGCTGAGGGGAATACTCTGTCACAAACATTACGGATAACCGGTCCACTTTATTACAATCCCATTATTTCCTGTGGAGATTGTAATATGGCAGACGGGATATTCGTCACGTTTCTGATGGAGTATTCTATCTGCCGAGATCTAAATCAGGCCATAGACCCTCATTATGTCTTTGGTGGTAAAAACTGCCTACGTCACGGCCACCAAAAGACCGTTGTCGCAGCTACCATCTGTCCGCCATAATGACCCCAGCCGGATTTCCGCCACAAGAAAGAGGGAAATCCACTGTGGCCATGCTGGCGGACGGTGGTAATGTGGCGATGCTACCATCAGCAGCCCCTTGCCAGTAGACTGTCACCAGCCGTATTATGACAAATAATACGGCCTGGCGGTATCTGCTGGTGGGCGCTGCTGGCAGTAGCAGCGCCCCATCCCATCCTCTGCCGGAAGACCCCCTGGATGCAGGTTTCTGACAGGGGTGGGGGATGGGGGGGTTTTGTGTGTGTGTGGGGGTGTGTGTGTGTGTGTGTGTGTGTGTGTGTGTGAATGCGAGTGTAGTGTTGTTTGCGTGCGTGTATGCATGTGTGCGAATGCGTGTATGCATGGAAATGTGAATGCGGGTCTGAGTGTCACTGTGAATGTGTGTACGAATGTGAGCGTGAATGAATGGATGCATGCGTGTATGTGTGCATGTATGTTTTTATGAATGAGTGTGTGTCTGCGTGTGTGTGTGTGTGTATGGGTGGGAGATTGGAAGGGAGGGGAAGCATGGATGAAGGTGGGGTTGGGGTGTCTGCGGAGTGTTGGGGGGAGGGGGCCTCCTATCAGTGATATGGAAGGACTTCCCTATCACTGATAGGGCCTACCGCCATGGAGTTACAAACTCCATGAAAACTATGGCAGTAGGCAGGTCATGATACCGCCGGCGGTACAATAGTGGGTGCCGGGCTAGAGACTCTTATCTCCAACCCGGCGGCTGCTACCGTGGAGTGGTACATTGGCGTGTTGGTTTCAGCCTGTTGGCGGTACTACCGCCACATTATCTCCTACCGCCGGGGTCATAATGACCCCATAGTCTTTTAGCAGGAGCAAAATTATTCCTTATATCAGTATAGATGTTCACACAACACTAGTTGTGACACATTTAATTTCCAAAAGCAGTCCTTTAAATCTGCTTCAGAGACATAAAACTTCCCAAAGTACCAAAATTACATGTGCTACAATCTTCAATTGGAACTTCCAGCAAACATGTCTTTTCTCTACTGAGTTGTCAACGTATGACTTCTTCAGGGCAGTTTAGATTGAAACTAAACTCAATCTGACTTCCAGTGCTTGTATTTGGATACAAAGTAAATTATCAATGTTCACTTATTAAGTATTCTGAAGTCTTTGCACTTATTCCCCAATGAATATTGTATTCAGTTTAGTGCCGAACCTTGTTCATTTCAATGCGATGTTAGCTACTCTCATTGGTCGCACGGCCTTTTCTTCTGGGGACTGTTCCCCTTCCATTGCTTCGGACACAGTAGTGGAGGACAACTTGAAGTAAACATTTTCCGCTGCTATTCTGGTTCTGACGGTGGGGTTTCTTAGCGTATACTGCTCAGTCTCTTGTGTCAGACTTTGCAGCATTGGCCTCTGCTATTCAGGATGAATCAAACTGTTCTGTTTTCTAGTGCATATGGTACCAGAGGCAAGGTTTTTGGAGGATATTTATTTTGATGTGTTAATATCTTCAGCCCTGGCTACTTGGCTCGTGGTGTTGTCAGGAAAAGATTTCAAGATGAGGGGTTGAAAGGAAGACTTTTCTGACATATCTTTTTTGTTTTATTTTCCTTTTGTTAGCAAGATGCTGTTTGGGGGAAAATTGGTGTCCTTGATTACTGAGCATTCATAGATAGTTTGCCTGCTCTGCCACACGAGGGGATGTCTTTTTCTTCTCCTCGCTTCTGGTATCAGCCTTCCTATTTTCGTTCGTCCATGAAGGGTCCTCAGCCATTTTGCAGGCTGTGGATGGCAGCTCCGGCACCAGATGCTTTCTGCCTCAGCAATGGCTGTAAGGCTGCAAGGTTCCTCCAAGCAGAGGACCTGACAATTATGGTCGATGAGGTTCAATTCCAGTTGAGTCTTCTATCACTTCAGGAGAGGCTATTGTATAGGCTTTGTCAGTTTGCCTTCTAAGTTAGGCACCATCCATGCTCCTGTTCCCAGGGATCCGGTGCAGAGGCAGGGTTTTTTTTTTATGGTGTTCATGCCCTTTAGGTGTTAGGTTCTTTTGTCCCGGTGCCAGGGCGACAAAGGAGTAGTGAAACTTTTTTGATTTTATTTGTGATACAGAAGGTGTCTGTTTTTCATCTATGTGGATGGGAGAATGGGTCGGGTCGGTGCATTTCTGAATGGTCACTTTACTGGCTGTTATTTCCTTCTTGGACGCCATCATTTTTCTGCCTTCTATCGATCTTCAGGCCCTGTTGGTGACACCGTCATGGCATTTTCCTTCCTCCCTACCTGGATGATTGGCTGTTCATGCTCATTCCAGGCTTTTGGCCCTAGGACACAGAGTGGGATTCTGTCCATTTTGAGTATGGTTTTCTTCTAACTCTGGGAATATCCACTCTAGTTCCCAGGTGAGACCATCAGTTTCTTGGCACAGGGTTTCCTACTGTTGGCCAACTTGCCTGATGTGAGGGTGGCATAGATATGGCCCCACATTTAGAATCTTTTGCCCTGCCTGTTTCGATGGCTGCTCTTTGGCTGTAGGTTCAGGGGGATTTGGATGCGTCTATGTTGTTTGTCCCCTGGGCTCGCTCTCACTTCCACTGACTCACGTCTTTGCTCATTCGATCCCTGTTTGGCATCCCCTATCATTTCTGATTCCTGTCTCTCACGAGGTCAGGAAAGACCTGGGTTTGTGGCTGTAGGAGGTGCGTCAGTTGAGGGTCTTCCTCTCTCCCTTCCTCCTCCCAGGCTTGTACCTACAGATGCCAGTCTGTCAGGTCGTAGGGCAGGGATAGGGGTGCATCGGGTCAGACATTCTTGGGCCCAGCCTTGGTTCCTGGGAGGGGCAGATGTTTTGCTCTAAACGTCCAATGTTCCAGTCTTGGCTTTTGTGTGCAGGCTTGGGGGGAGGGGGACCAGGTCTCTTTCTGTCATGGATAGCGACCTGGTTGTTTTCACTAGGTGATGTCTCATCTGTTGTATCTCTCTGCGATTGCTTTGGGGGGTATCCAATACTCAGGCTAAGCAGGACGATTCTGTCATCGCTGGCTTTTTGTCTCCGTCTGGAGATGTTTGCAGAGATTCTGGCTCAGTGGGGCATCTGTGTAAATGGCCTGTTTGCCAGTTCTTCCTCTGACATTGTACTTCTTCAGTTCTTTCTCAGGGTGCGGAGGTGGGGGCATCCATTTGGTTGATTGCCCCAGCTTGGCCTCACTCCTCATGGCTTCCTCTTCTGGTGCAATTGTGGTGGGAGTGGGTTTGTATGTAGCTGCGGGTTCCTTCTCCTCGGCCGCTCCCTGTGTTGCTGGTGGTGGTCCTGTTCAGAATGAAGTTTGGGGTCTGGAGATTGGAAGGTTAGACCTGATGCATAAAGGGGTTCCGACCTGTTTGGTTCCCACTCTGCTCGCTGTGCAGTGCTCCTCTATGTATTTCTCTTATTTGAGTATTGGTGCTCCTTCAGTAGCTGGTGTCTGTGTAGGGGCTCCTACTTCTGGTGCCTTGTTTACTGTAATGGTGTTTCCCCTAAATGGGGCTTTTTTAGGGTTGTAGGTTGCCACCCTTCAGCTTTCATGAGGTGCTACTACTGTCTTTAGGTGTTCTTGGCCTACTCTGTCTGATCCTGAAGGTTTGGTGGATCGTTTGTGTAAGGAGCTGTTGATTGTCCTACCTTCTTCTCATAGGCACTTCCCTTCTTGGGATGTTTCTTTGGTTTTGGAGGCTTTGATGGGTCCACATTTTGATCCTCTGGATTCTGTTAATCTTTGTATTTTGTCTGGTTTGCTTTTTGTTCTGATAAGCGTTTGGGTGACTGGACACGTTTGTCTTTCCTGCATCCTTTTTGTTGGATTTTTGATGATTGCATTGTTTTGCAGCATCTTCTCTCCTTTCGTCCCTAGCTTGTTTCCCTTTTCAGGGGGACCAAGAGTTGAATATGCCCTGCTTTATTCTACCTGTCACCTGTTTCTACTGGGGACTTGCAGGTGCATTGTCAGGTTCTCCAGGGGACTTTTCTGTTTTTTTGGATAAATAGCTCATGTGATTCTCTCTTTGTGAATTTTGGCCCTGTCACTGCTGGGTTGCGGCCTTCCACTTCCTCTTTGAGTCATATATAGTGGTCCATGGCTATTTCTTTTGCGTTTGTTAACTTTGAGTTTTTGCATGGTGTTTTGGTTGTACTGTGTCACTTTGTACATCTCATGATTATAATGAAGGGAAGCAAGGGAGACGATGATGAGGTAATGCTTCAATTGCTTTACTGGTAATTGCATTACTCTGAGCCCTCTTCTCTCACTTCTATTCACCACATCCCTCCCACCCTATCTCAAGAGCCAGGCCATACAAAAGGTTATCTTTTGGGTTGTGTCAGGTTGCATGGTATACACAGGAGGATTAGGGGACGGAGGGTCTTTTCATTTACAGGTGAGGAGTCACGTTATAGGTGTCTGGTGAGGCAGGATTGCCTCATGATTGTAATGAATAGAAGTGAGGGAAGAGGACTTAGAGCAATGCAATTACCAGGTAAGTAATTGAAGCAATATTCACGTAAGCCAATATTTGATTATGTCCTATCTAATCTCAATGCCTAATTCTTGCAGTAAGATGAGTAAAATATTGAGTCTGTGCATTAAGATAGGTCCAATCACTAATACCTTCAGTAAAGTGTCTATGTACAGCATACAAATGGCCAGTGCCCCGGTACTCACTTTTTGTTCAATATAATAGTCGACCTATAATTGCTTCTATTGGATTTGTGTTTCTTACAGCTAATTTCAGCAACAACGACATCACTTATCAAGTATTCTGAAGTCTTTGCACTTATTCCCCAAAGAATATTGTATTCAGTTTAGGTTATGTTTTAGGAAACAGCTAAAGACGTATTTACTTACAGATAGTTTAGTTGGCCACGTGGCACTTTCTGCTAAAATATTTGCTGATTTGTGTATCACAAGTTCAAATCCTACTAAAGCTAACTCAGCATGTCATCCTTTTGACGTTGGAGAACTTAGTGCCATTTAAAAATGTAATAGTAATACCCATTATTCTAATATGCTTAAAACAGTAGAAATGTGGTATAAAGCACTATATGAAATACATATTATTATTAATGCCACACTTTTAAAAACAGTTGTATTTCTTAGCCGTTTTGCTGTTTCTAATACTGTGCCTGTAATGCCAGGGAGTCAACGGTCGAATAGTGGAAGAATTGTTGTACTGCTCAGATTTATCCCGTATAGTTTGAAGTCTTAGGGCCAGATGTATGAAAGCATTTTGCATTCGCAAACGGTGCGAATGCCCGTTTGAGAATGCAAAATGCCATTTCAGAATGTAGGAAATACATTCTGACCGCAATTTTAAGGAATTGCTAAAATAGCGATTCCTTAAAATTGCGACCCTGTTTAGAGAGTCGCAAATTGCGACTCTCTAAATTAGAAATCGCAAATAAGGATTCCTTATTTGCGATTTCTTAGCACATGTATGAAGCAATTCCTAAATGCGATTTAGGAATCGCTAATTACCACCAAGTTGAACTTGGTGGTAACCATGTGCAAAATAAAAAAATGCATTTAAAATGCATTTTTAAATTGTACATGTAAGCACACATGCCCTATTGGCATGTGTTCACCTTACATGTCCCCCAAAACAATTTTGGGGTGCAGCAGAGGGGGCCTTAGCCTCCCAGCACCCTGGGGTTTTGCATTTCCAAAATTGCGATTTCTGGTTCAGAAATCGCAATTTTGGAAAAGCAAATAATTCGCAGATATGGGCCAATAGGCCCATAGCTGCGAATGGGGCGGGTATCGCAATTTGTGATTCGGTAATAGCATTTGCGATTTTTAAGAAATCGCTATTACCGATTCGCAAATGTGAAACATGGCACTTTGCGTGTCGGAAATAGCGATTTCTTAAAAATCGCTATTTCCAAATCGCAAAGGGCCGTGATGATACGTCTGGCCCTTAACCATGTAAAAACACACAAGCATTTTAGTAAATACAGAAATATTGTATTTCCAATTCATATCTACTTAATCTTTTTATCGCACTGTTCTAGGCATGAGATGGGCACGTCTTACATTACTCTAATTGGGTTGCAATGATGCTAGAGTGACACTTGGGGTCCTTTGGGGCACTAAAAAAAAATGGCATTTAGAGGTCGATGGTAATTGGATAATGGCTGTAAATTGGCTGATCTCCGGTTCCACAAAACTCGCAGGTCCCTTCCCTGTTTAAATTCTGAGGTAAGTTTGTTCCAACAGTGGCGCCTCAGATGATTTTGCAGTTAGAACTGACTCACAGGTGGTGCACTTGCTAAATGGTTACTGGTCCTAAAATGTCAGAAAGCTCACTTCAAGTAAGACAGTTCTTCTGATGCTGACTTTTCCTGAAGGAAAACTGCAGAGATGTCACGCATTCAGAGAGAACATTTCAGGGATATTTATTTTGTTTTCCAGAAAAAGAAAATACAAACTGGGTAGCTCAGCTTCCATTACATTTTTGCAAAAGTACTTCTGGCATGTGAAAGTGAGTAATTTTGGTAAAAAAATTCAAGCTAGTTTCACGGTGATGACTAAATCTGACAGGCCAGTGGTTGCAAGTCCTGCAGAAGTTAGGCCTCACACAAGCGAACTCCTAGGCCTGGATCCATGTTGCTCTTAAGCGGCCACCGGTGTCTCTTCTTTCTCATGTAGTCTTGGCACCTTGTTCTGGTCTTCTGAAGTTGAAAAATTATAGTTCCAAACTTTGCCAAAAGTACCTTTTTTGTCCCCGAAACTTCAAGAACTGTACCTTGAGTTCTAGACAACTGATGTAAGTTTAGGAAAAGAGTTCTCCTACTCCAGACGGGACCATAGCCAAATGTCCAGTTTCCACTGATCCTTCTGCTTGTTTTCCAGGACGTCTCAGATGGCCCTGTTCTTCGCAGCTTGGAGAGGTGAGAGGAGAAAGTTCTGGACAATCCCTAGATTCCATTTCTACTTGTGAGATCAAAATAACTTTTGTAGATCCTAGAATGCCCTTCCAAAGTCATAGATTCAAGTGAAAGCTGAAGTCAATCACTCCATACTCCTTTTCCAGGCAGTCCGGATTTCTTCTTCCATGCAGGCTACCTTCTTGTCTTCTCTGCTCTACCATCAATCTGGCTTCAACTTGGCATGAACAAAAATGAATAATGTCAACATATTGGTGACTGGTAGATTTCTTAAACCTATCATAAGACACTTCCTATACAACCCCCTACTAGTTATTAAAAGAAGCACCTTTTCCGCCTTATGGCCCTCATGACAACCCTGGCGGTCGGTGTTAAAGGTGTAATACCGCAATCAGGCCGGCGGGAAAAAAAAAGTGATTACGACCGTGGCGGAAACCGCCAACATAGACAGCCACTTTAACACTCCAAACGCCACAGCGGTACAAACAAACAGCGTGGTGGACACCGCCAACAGACAGGCGGAAGACAATGTACCGCCCACCCTATCACAACACGGCTATCCGCCACCTTTTCCGGGGCAGAACCAACGCAAATAAAAATACGGCGGAAACAGTACACAGAAGGGAAAACACTCACCTCTCCACATCCCACGAGGAACCAGGACGCCATGGAGCCAGAACTGCAGATCCTGCCGTCGATGGTCTTCCTGCTCCTCTATCAGGAGCTCCAACGACGGCGGCGACAACCACGGTGAGTACTGCACCTACAACACAGGGGAGGGGGGAGTGAAAAGAGAGTGACACACGCAACACGCAATACCCCCACCCACAACACCATACACACAAATACATGCTGCAACATTACATATACACCCCCCCACCTCCCCTTGAATAACGCAAGGACAAAAGGAAATGATTTGAACGATTGTAATAAAAAAAAATCCATCTGTCAAAACTCAAAATCCAGTATATACAATTATGTACACCAACTACACAAGTCTGGATAGTGCACCAATCATTGTCCGTGGACCACTGGGTCCAAAATGCAGGGGCGAGGCCCACACATGATACCTGACTCCAAACGGAGAGAACACTGGAGGGGCATCACATAGAAAATATACAGGCACCTCAGGGGGAGGAGAGGCACCTCAGCCTGATGAACGCACAACGCCACTGCTCCACGAGGGGGCTCCATGCCCATCGATGTATCCTGGCGAGTGCAAAGCAACAGTCTCTCAAGTCTTTACAGTGGGTGGTTTGCCCACTGCTTTATCCTGGGGAGTGCAAAGTCACAGTCTCTCAAGTCTTTTCAGTGGGTGGTTTGCCCACTGCTGCATCCTGGGGAGTGCAAAGCCACAGTCTCTCAAGTGTATAACAGGCTCCACTGGTTCTGGAGCGGGATTGGTGCCCAGAGTGCTTCATCCTGCCAAGGACTGAGGTAGTGAATGTATCTCTCCACTGGTTCTGGAGGGGGCTTGGTGCCAAGAGTGCTTCATCCTGCCAAGGACTGAGGTAGTGGATGTATCTCTCCACTGGTTCTGGAGGGGGCTTGGTGCCCAGAGTGCTTCATCCTGCCAAGGACTGAGGTAGTGGATGCCTTTCTCCACTGAAAGTGATGCTTCATGAAAGCTGCCCAGTCTCCTAGAACTCACCACCAGCCTCGGACGACTGACCACTGGGGATGGCAGGCGTGTCTGCGGTGGTGCCACTGGCTCAGGATGTCGCTGGCTGTGCTTGCAGCAGTGTCTGTCGCGGCGGTGCTTGCGGCGGGCTCAGTTGCGGTGGTGCTTGCGGCGGGCTCTGTGGCAGCGGTGCTGGCAGCGGGCTCTGTGGCGGCGGTGCTGGCGGCGGGCTCTGTGGCAGTGGTCCTGGCGGCGGGCTCTGTGGCAGCTGTACTGGCGGCGGGCTCTGTGGCAGCGGTGCTTGCGGCAGGCTCTGTGGCGGCAGTGCTTGCGGCGGCCTCTGTGGCAGCGGTGCTTGCGGCAGGCTCTGTGGCAGCGGTGCATGCGGCGGCCTCTGTGGCAGCGGTGATTGTGGCGGGCTCTGTGACAGCGGTGCTGGCGGCGGGGTCTGTGGCGGTGCAGATGGCAGTCTTCTCTGCCGTACAGGTTGGCGTCGATGTGGAAAGAAGGTGTGACACTGGTCCCTCAGTCGGTGCCACCATGCCCTCTCCTGACCTGCCCTTCAGTTACTGCCCTTCCCCACCTTTGATGGTGGCGCAGCTGTCTTGCCACTATCCCCTTTCGTTTTCCCTGACCCCTTGGTGGCAGGTTTTTTCTGCTTCTCCCTCCAGGATGTGGGCAACTTATTTAGCTTGGCAGGAATGTCCTTGCACTCTCTTCGTGGCACACTGGCAGCCCTGATGGTTGGCGCACTCCAATAGCCCGCAGTTGCTGGCACCACTGTGGCTGGGGATGTGGTGGCTGAGGTGCTGGGTAGGGACCTGGAAAGCCTGGCCCTAGGGGACGGACGGGGGGGAGGTGTAGGGAAGCTGTCAATATTAGCCAGGAAAAGTTTTTTTGACACACTGGGACGGGTAGATGGAGGGGGTTTGGGAGTGGAGGAAGAGGTAGTGGTTGTAGGAGGTGTACCTCTGCTGAATTTGGGTGAAGGTGCATGGGCCAGAGGCTGTTGTGAGGTGGATGGCTGTTGGGTGGGTGTGTGCCTGCGTTTGTGTACTTTGGGAGGAGGGCTCACTGACACACTGGGAGAGGACACAGGGGATGTGTGAATGGTAGTGGGGGTGGTGAATGCACATGAGCGGTGTGTGGTGATGGGCGTGCTGGTGATGGAGGTAGTGGCTGAAGATGTAGTGCATGCAGGTGTGAGTGGAGACGAGACTGGGAGGGAGGACGGAGACGTGGAGGAGGGGTACACAGTGGAGGCAGTGGATGTTGGTATGTCTGCATGGGTATGATGCTTGTGTGAGTGCCTGTGGGATGTGTGGTGCTTATGTTTGACTGAGCCACTTTTGTGAGTTGAGGTGTGTGCATCCTGGTCTGATGGTGTGCTTGGGATAGGCTGAGGTACAGGGGATTGGGTCTGGGTGGAGGAAGTTGGAGGGGGGAGGTTGGACACAGGGACAATGGCTGCCATCAGTGCTGAGGCCAGAGCCTGAAATGCTCTATGTTGTGCTGCCTGGCCAGAATAAATGCCCTCCAGGTATGCATTTGTTTGTTGCAAATGCCTCTCAACACCCTGGATGGCATTCACAACGGTAGACTGCCCAACAGTGAGGGATCTCAGGAGGTCAATAGCCTCCTCACTGAGGGCAGCAGGGCTGACTGGGGCATGGCCTGAGGTGCCCAGGGCGAAGGAGATGCCCACCCTCCTGGGTGAGCAGGCACAGGACACATGCTGAGGGGCTGGTGGGAGGGCGGTGCTGGTAGGGGGTGGCGGCTGTACCTGTTGATGCGGTGGGCACAGAGGGGCCTGCCACCACAAGGGAGCTCCCATCAGAGGAGGAGTCGCTGTCACTGCTGTCACCTCCTGTCCCCGCCGTGGGGCTCCCATCGCCCTCCGTCCCACTGGTGGCTTCAGACTCCGTTGTTTTGCCCTCCAGGGCCAAGTGGGATGCAGCTCCCTCCTGCCCCGGTGCCACTGCTCCTCCGCCTGATGATGCTATTGCACGCAAGAACAGGGAGACCACAAAAAGGGGGAGGAGACAGAAGAAAAACATGTTCAGTGCATGCAACACCACTACTGTTGGCGGACACTATAGAAACAGCAGCCCTCTGCACTACTCCATGTACTTATAGTTCCTAGATTATTCACATGCCTATGGGGTACAAGGCCTAAGCCCGATTGCTGCACACATGGAAGTCACAGGAGCCTGACTAGGTGTAGATGGCACTAACCACTAATGGGGTTGGGGTTCCACTGAACCTGCCTCACAAGGGACCTTGCCTACCAAGCTCGACCTAGCGTAGGGGAACCCACTGCCCAGCTCCCCCACCCAGAAACCTCGTAATGTGCACAGAGTCAGATGAATGTGACTGTACTCACCCCCTTGTGGCTGCTGTGATGCCCTCAAGTGCCCATCCACCTCCGGATACGCCACTGCCAGGATCCGGAACATCAGGGGGGTCATGGTGCGACGGGCACCCCTCCCATGTTGGGAGGCCATCCCCAGCTGGGCCTCTGCCGTCTTCTTGCTCCAGCGGCGAAAGTCCTCCCATCTTTTCTGGCAGTGGGTGCTCCGTCTGTGGTGGACCCCAGGTTACGGACGTCCTTGGCGATGGCATGCCAAATATCCTTCTTCTGGTGGGCGCTGACCTAGAGGAATAGTAGAGGGGAAAAGGAAATTATTTACCCAACTGGACCATCATACTCATTGGCCCACGTTCCCACCCTTTCCCTGACGCACATACATTCACCGTCCGCTCATGCAGGCCTCAGTCCCCCCCATATATCTTCCATCCACACCACTCCAAACAGGCATTGCCCATGCAGCATGCTCACAGTGTACTCACCTGTTTGTCTGGAGGACCGTACAGTTGTGTGTACTGGGGGAGGACCCCATCAACTAGTTTCTCCAACTCCTACAAAGTGAAGGCAGGGGCCCTTTCCCCAGACACATGAGCCATTGTTGCTTCCAGACTGAGGTCACAGCAGCACTTGCAGTGTAGGTCCTCTCCTGTTGAAGGTCAGGTATCAAGTGAGTGAACAGACAGAAAATGGCGATCATGTCCGCGGCGGTGCGTACCGTCACCGCCGGCGTACATCATCATTGGCTCCTGGAACCCATAGGGTCCAATGTTAACCAATGCAGGAGTGCGCCAAGGTCTTCGACCGCCTACCGTGACGGTGTAAAACGCCAGCGCGGTTTCCTCATATCCCCTTGCCCCACCTTACAGGTCAGGTAGCCGCCATTTCAGGGGGCCACATGGCATTAATAATAACTGCGTGACACCTATCTAGGCCTTGCATACACACAGTAACAGGCACATTGCGGATTAATAAATGTGTGCAAATGACATTTTTGGATACCTCAGTGTTGGCTGACTCTCTGCTCGCTGTTCTTCTCCATAGGGCACATCTGCTGGGGCAGGTGATGAGATGGTGGCATCCTCCGGTGTACAGACCGCTAGTGGACCTGTCGACAATGGAAGAGAGACACGTAATAGTCACCTACAGACTTGATCGTGCAACAATCCATGAACTGTGTGCCCAGTTGGAGCCAGACCTGATGTTAGCTATCCGCCATCCCACTGGGATACCTCCTCTAGTGCAGGTCCTGTCAGTACTCCATTTCCTGGCAAGTGGGTCTTTTCAAACAACAGCGGCCTTTGCATTAGGGATGTCCCAGCCCATGTTCTCTAACGTATTGACCAGAGTGTTGTCTGCCCTACTGAAACACATGCACAGCTACATCGTTTTCCGTCAGGTGGAGGATTTGCCTACAGTGAAAGGTGACTTCTATGCCCTGGGACATATCCCCAACATCATAGGTGCCATTGATGGGACACATGTGGCCTTGGTATCCCCGCAGGAGTGAACAGGTGTACAGAAACCGGAAGAGCTACCATTCAATGAATGTGCAGAAGGTGTGTTTGGCCGACCAGTACATCTCCCATGTGAATGCCAAATTTCCTGCTCAGTGCATGACGCTTACATTCTGAGGAATAGCAGCATCCCTTATGTGATGGGGCAACTCCAGAGGCACTGTGTGTGGCTAATAGGTGAGGACTAGGACCCTATACAGTGTGAATAGTTGTCTGGGTATGTGGTTGTCCCCACGGGTTAGTGTGTGTCCAACAGTTGTCCCTCTAAATTTGCAGGTGACTCTGGGTAACCCAACCTGTCATTGCTACTGACCCCAGTGAGAATTCCCAGGACAAGGGCAGAGGAACGCTACAATGAGGCACATGGGTGAACTAGGAGGGTGATCAAACGGACCTTTGGCCTCCTGAAGGCCAGGTTCTGGTGCCTCCATATGACAGGTGGTTCTCTCTACTACTCACCAAAGAAGGTGTGCCAGATCATCGTGGCCTGCTGTATGCTGCACAACCTGGCTTTTGCGACAACAGGTGCCTTTTCTGCAGGAGGATGGTCCAGCTGGAGGTCTTGTGGCAGCTGTGGAGCCTGTGGACAGTGAAGAAGAGGAGGTAGAAGAAGAGGATATCGACAACAGAAACAACTTTATCCAGCAATACTTCCAGTGAGACACAGGTAAGAAGATGTCACTGCCTCACACATCTCATACTATTGTTAGAGCTATCATAAGTCTGTCATTTTCACTCAGTGTTTGGACCCTGACTTGTCACTTTGCCTTTCCATTTACCAGATGTGGGTCCCACTTTGTGACCTCTGCTATATTTCCACCAGCCCTACAGCTGTGCTTCATCGGTATGTGGACAATTACATTGACATTGCTATATTCCATAGTTATTGCAATTACCCATTTGTGAAAGAAAAGACTGACTCCAGATTGTTTTGTGATTGATGTGTGTTTATTTCAGTGCAAATAAGTGGAGGGGGTTGTAAAATGGGCAGGGGTGATGGTGGAGGAATGTCATGGCAGAGTCCATTCTATTTGTTTCACAGGTGCATTGTCCAAAGGGGCATAGGAAGTGGAGCAAGGGCAGTTGATGGATGGACAGGGTGACAAAGTGGGACAGAAGGGTGACATTCAGGGGGGGTCTCATTTCCTGGCGGGGGTCTTGGCAATGTTCTCTGTCTTGTTCCTGGATCTCAGGGACCGTTTGCGGGGTGGCTCTCCATCTGCAGGTGGTGGGGTGCTGGTGTTGTGGTCCTGTGGCGGTGCCTCCTGTCCACTAGCGCCGGTGGAGGTGGAGGGCTGTTCATCATCCAGGCTAGTGTCAGGGTCCCCTTGTTTTGCCACAGTGTCCCTCCAGGTGTTGACAAGGTCCTGCAGCACCCCTACAATGGTGACCAGGGTGGTGTTAATGGACTTCAGTTCCTCCCTGATCCCCAGATAGTGTTCCTCCTACAGCCGCTGGGTCTCCTGAAAGTTGGCCAGTACCGTTGCCATCGTCTCCTGGGAATGATGGTACGCTCCCATGATGTTGGAGAGGGCCTCATGGAGAGTGGGTTCCCTGGGCCTGTCCTCCCCCTGTCACACAGCAGTCCTCCCAGTTCCCCTGTTTTCCTGTTCCTCTGTCCCCTGAACCGTGTGCCCACTGCCACTGCCCCAGGTCCCTGATTTTCTTGGGGTGGTGGGTTTGCCTGGGTTCCCTGTAGTGGTGGACACACTGCTGCTTGACGTGTCCTGGGGACAGAGGGATGGGCCCGCTGGGTGGGTGCTGTGCTGGTGTTTCCTGAGGGGGGAGGCTCTGTGGTGGCTTATGACAGTGTCAGGGGAACCGACTGTCCTGAGGTCCCAGATGGGCCGGGCTGGTCATCTTGATCCAGTTGTGCAGAGCTGCTGTCATCACTGTGGGCCTCTTCTGTGGGGGGACTGGATATATCTGGATCCTCCTGTCTGGTGATGTTGGGTAGGGGTCCTGCAGGGGTGTAAAGGCTTGATTATTGCATCTGTGTGTGGCATCGTGTGCAATGGGTGAGTGACCCTGTACTCCAGTGCTTGCATTCTTGTCTAGGTCCTTGTGTGATATTTGGTTTGGGGTCTGTGTGGGAATCTGTAGTGGACATGCTTTGGTGATGGGTGTCCATGCTTTGGTGTTGCATACAGGGCTTGGTGTTGGGATGGGTGGATTGTGATAGTGGGACATATGTGAGGTGTTGGAGTGATGGGGGTGAGGGTGGGGGTATGTGATGGCATGCAGTTAGGGTGGGGGATATAATAGTTAAGATTTGACTTATCAGAGTCCATTCCTCCTGCTACTCCTGCGAGGCACTCAGGATGCAGTATTGCCAAGACTTGCTCCTCCCATGTTGTTAGTTGTGGGGGAGGAGGTGGGGGTCCACCGCCAGTCCTCTGAACTGCAATCTGGTGTCTGGAGACAACGGAACGCACCTTCCCCCGTAGGTCGTTCCACCTCTTCCTGATGTCATCCCTAGTTCTTGGATGCTGTCCCACTGCGTTAACCCTGTCGACAATTCTGCGCCTTAGCTCCATCTTCCTAGCAATGGAGGTGTGCTGCACCTGTCATCCGAATAGCTGTGGCTTTACCCGGACGATTTCCTCCCCCATGACCCTGAGCTCCTCCTCAGAGAATCTGGGGTGTCGTTGAGGTGCCATGATGTGGTGTGGGTGATGTGTGAGGTGGTGTGTGTTGTGATGTGTGAGGGGTTGTGTTATTGTGTGTTGTTTGAGGTGCGTGGATGTTGTGTGAGTGATGATGTTGTGTCTCTGTGGATGCTAGTGTTGTTTCTGGTGGTGTCTCTCTCTGGCTTTCTTCCAAAATTTTGGTAGTAAGGGTTTGTGGGTGATGTGGGTGTGTGTTTTATATTGTATTGTGTGTGTGGGAGTGGTGTGTGTATGTGTATCAGGTGTGTGTATTTCAAATTGTCCAATGTGGTTGTGTTTTCTAAATGTGTGTGTATTTTGAGCGTGGCGGTGTGTATCGTCAATGGAATACCGCGGTTATAAGACGGCCGCGTGGATTCGTGGGTCATTATAGTGTGGGCGTATTCCTGTTGGAGTGACGGTGGAGGTTTTGGTATCGCCCGTTTATCACTGACCTTTGGTGTGGCGGACTTGTGTGGGTGTCTGGATTATGGCGGATTCCGAGCTGTGGGTCGTAATAGCTGTAGCGGAATTCCGCCGCTGCAGCGGTGTGTTGGCGGTCTTCTGCACGGCGGTAAGCGGGATTTATCGCCAATATTGTAATGAGGGCCTATGTCTTTTGATCAACTCAGTTCCCCAAATTTATATTTTCCATTTTCCCCAAACAGCCAAAGAGCATTTTACACTTGATTCTCTCCTTGGCATTGAGCTCTACAGTTTTACCTTCAAGTCTGCTCATGTCATTTGTTTATATCTTGGAAAGTTATCTTCTGGTTGAAGAGAAACATTTTCACATCTGGCTCATATAACCAAAGGCAGGGTACTTCCTTTTGTGGGTTTAACTATCTCAGGTATTGCGTGTCTCTGGCAAATGTTTACTAAACATCAGTGTTATGAAATCGACCTAGGAGAGCATACCAGGACCATCAGGGCAGGTAAAGAAACAAAGGGGCATTGTGGTTAGTTGGGTCCGTAAATGTTGTGACCTGTAAAATTCATGCCAGTAATATGGCCACAAAAGAGCCACCAATGGAGGACAAAGTTATGCTGCAGTGTTAGCAGAGTAAAGCCAAATACTGCAGCACATTCAGCAGCATTATCATCTAATATTGCACTGTTTCCAAAATTATTTTTCAGCAGGGGAATAGGTGTTTAAAAACTCTTCTCTTGCTGCAGTCAGAGAAAGAAAAGTGAATTATGTGACAATTGTGCTGGGGTACAGGGATTGTGAAAGGAAAGGCTGCAGGATGTCATTGTTTTACAACAAAAAACAAACAAAATGTAAATACCTGTAAATGCACTGTACACATTCAGCAGTTAGGAAACAAACAATGAATCACATTTCTTTTGTAATTCTGAAGTGTGAAAGAAGCAAAAATTAAGCTGATTTCCACACTTCCTCATTCATGTGCCATATATTTCTATAAGTACAACTGTATGTCTGTGCAAATGTAGTGGTCACTTCAATAGAAAAAGTGATTCCTGTAAAAACAGTACACTACCACATGGTGCATACCATATATTGCCTGCTTCATGTCCATTAAAGATAGTTGGTTCACGAAAGTCATACTAAAAATGTGTGGTTCTACAAAGTTTGGAAAGCACTGTTCTAGCATGTTTAGGTAGTGATACAAAACAGATACTATCACAAGAGACAAGTTTTAAGTAAATTTAACTTTACAAACACAACAAAGAGCATTCCAAATGTTCACCCACTACCATGTGCATGCTTCTTGCAATAAAAGTTGGGCCTCTTTTATTTTATCAAGTAAGAGCTGTTTTAAACTGTGTCTTATTGAGTTTATTGCTTATCCTATAGGTCTGCCTAGACCCTGTCTGGTTGCATCAATGCATTTACTTTTCCATTCATTTTCTCACCACACAAACAAGGCATTCAATCAATCACTAGCCTATTTAACCCTAAATCCATATGCTGAACCACTCATCCATTCAGCTGCACACTCATTCATGAATTGTCCTTGCATTCAGTAACTCACTGGATCATCCCACGGTTTACTAATTCTCACATTTCCTCACTCTCCCACACGGTACCACACACATGCCCACATCTACAGAAAATCCAGTTACCACATAGATATTTTATTACAAGACTCAATGGGGGTCATTCAGACCTTGGCGGACGGCAGAGGCCGTCCGCCAAGGTACCGCCGACAAATGACCGCACCGCGGTCAAAAGACCGCGGCGGCCATTCAAACATTTCCGCTGGGCCGGCGGGCGCTCTCCAAAAGAGCGCCCGCCGGCCCAGCGGAAATGCCCCTGCAACGTGGACGCCGGCTCAGAATTGAGCCGGCGTACTTGCAGGGGTGCGAAGGGTGCAGTTGCACCCGTCGCGTATTTCAGTGTCTGCAAAGCAGACACTGAAATACTTTGTGGGGCCCCCAGGGGCCCGAGGCACCCCCTACCGCCATCCTGTTCATGGCGGGTTTCCCGCCATGAACAGGATGGCGGTAGGGGGTGTCTGAATCCCCATGGCAGCGGAGCGCGCTCCGCCGCCATGGAGGATTCAATGGGGCAGCGGTAAACCGGCGGGAGACCGCCGGTTTACCCTTTCTGACCGCGGCTGAACCGCCACGGTCAGAATGCCCTTGGGAGCACCGCCAGCCTGTTGGCGGTGCTCCCGTGGTCGGTGACCCTGGCGGTCACCGGCCGCCAGGGTCAGAATGACCCCCAATGTGTGGTATTCCCACACAATTTGCATGAAATGAGGAATAACAATTGAAGGAAGTTTCAATGACCATTTAAACATGATGTTCCTCAGTTTCTGTGCAATGCTACCTTTTGGGTAGAAAGGTATATATATTTTATATGACCAATAAAGTTTCAATTACTTAATGTTCACTGTAAAATCACATTTTGATCTGTAGTTCTGCTACTTGCCTTGAAACATGTCTGTGATCTGGCGGAACACTGCCAAGAGATGTGCTGAAATTGGCAAAGCAAAATTGTGTTCACATTACTCACTGCTATATCAATGTGGTTGATTTTCCATCTTACATACTTTCTTTATGAGTAAGGCTTTGTGTGGCATGACTTCCATGAAAGATGAATCTCTTGAGCTCCATTGATTTAATTAAATAAGTCCATATACCAGAAGATATTGTAAAGGTGAAATACATCACAGCGACAGTGGCAGGGTCTGCCACCACCATCATTATTAACGAACACACAACCTGAGATATTTCTGGTTTACATGCTTGTGTTGAAAAACACTCTATGGCATCCCTAACGTAGGTGATTCAAGCCTTCTAAGTGATTAAAGATTTTTGTTCCACTCCAGTATCTGGAACAAAATCCTCATATCCCACAGGACTGCACAAAGCTGCTCCAAGGAAAGATTTGGAGACTCACCATGATAAAGAACATTGCATCACAATGCATTAACCATCAACATAAAAGCTTCCTCTTCTATCACATGTTGACTTTATGCATATCTTTAACCCAGTAGAGTGCTCTGCTGCCTTTCAGCTATGTTCCTGCCAGATATTTAACATATACATACATACATCACATTTCAGGACTTCATTGTTAATATTTTCAAAAATGTTGCAGTGTGTGTTTGTTTTCTTTTACATCCTTAACGCCCTTTCACAGATTAAAGTGTGTTTGCATAAATATGGGAAAAACATATTGGGTGGGCAAAATATTATGTCAAAAATATCAAGGACAAAAATATCCTTAAGGTAGTAGTAGTAGTGGTAGCAGCAGTAGAATAAACTTTCTTTGATTAGATAACAATAAAAGTAAAGTGAAAATATGGGGGCATTTTTACAAAAAAGTGGCGCTTCGGTCCCGATGAGCCACTTTTCTTGCATCACCCTTGCCCCACCTAATGACACCATGGGTTGCATTGTATTTACAATATGGTGAACCATGTTGGTCGTTAAGATAATAGCATCAACATTTTTTACACTATTGTGGAGCTTTGTTTCACTAGCGTCAAGCATTTTTAAGCTTCTGCAGAAAAGCACAGGGAGGCCCAGTGATTAAAATGGGTGCATCATTTTAACATCTGCTCTGAGCAGGCGTTAAAAATGACCGAACAAATGGCGCAGTGATATGTTGTGAATTTCACTGCACCTTTTTTTCGGGCCTCCCTGCGTTGGAACGCCCCCTTTCATTTATTATGCCTGGGCACAGGCATAATGTGGTGCAAGGGGTTACAGAGTGACACAGTGCAAGCATTGTGCCACTTTGTAATTATGGTGTGGGAGAAAGGCCTCCTCAACGCCGCCTTAGCTTAAAATAAAATGAAGCTAAGGCAGCGCAATGTGGTGCTAGGGGCTTGTAAACATGTCCCATAGTACCTTAAGTGCATATCATAACAAATATACAAACAGTGCATAGGCATATATAGCAGCAATGATCACAGCAAAAATCACTGAATAATAAAATGATGCATCATATTGATGAGCTATAACTAGATAAGCATTTAAACTAAAAACCTGCATATCAAAATTAAAATGAATACGATAAGAATATGTTAAACAATATATACCCAGATCCGCATAAGAAAAAAGTCCTATCACATAGAGGTGAAATAGAGACAATAATTACATTGTTCATATTGCAGTAGAAAGCTGGCAAATGCATTATTTGTGCCCAATTCTGTGAAGCATAACATAGGCTGCAATATATCTATAAACTGTACAGCAAACTAACTCTGTTTGCAGCAGTTGCAAAAACAACAGTGCTGGCCTACATTGTGTAAAATTTAAAGCCCTAAGCAATGGCCTGAGTATAGATTTTCTTGATGAGCTATAAAGGCCACAAAAGCAGAAGACATGTAATTGTGACTGGGCCATGTATGAGTCATACGGGCATACTGCCAGATCATTACTGCATGGTACGATGCTGGATATGAAACCAGGAAATGCGCCCTGTTGAGTTTTAACCTTACCAGATAAAGAAGCTGTGCACTAGGAATGGTAAGTGAGTACATTTCTATGTCACTAGTCATCACCAACATAGCATGCATTCCTATTGCCCTTTTTCCATACTCCCCCTCCCCTTTCTCTCTTCATATACGCTCCAGGAGTGCCAATTTTATCCACCTTGTCATATTCTGCGGCATATCAAAAAGCTCTTGGTGGCCTATTTTAGTCAGTTGATCTTTAACAAACTGCAGCCACTGAATATTATAGGCTTATCAAGGGCCAGAGTCCTTAATCACCACTCTATTCAGTGCAATACCAAATAGTCAGCCATAGCATGATTGGCACTAGCTTAAGTGTCACATAAATATCCGCTTCCTAATTCTTCATGACAAATGGTGGTAGAGACACATCCAGGTAAGTGTAATAACTTACGGTGAAAAATACTTTCAGCATATTGGAACAATACCGGATCTTGCCACCCACATATGCCTGTTTCATAGGTGGGTTCCGCACTGCATCTGGCAGGTATTTAAGATCGCACCCAAAGCAGATGACCCCAGCTTCTTAGTGAACTTAAAGATAGACACACAACTTTACTCAAGTTGTGAGCGCTTCACTTTAAAAAGATGCTTCCAGTTATATTTGTTGTCGAATGGGAGCCCAAGATATGTGAAGGTGCTTACTGTCTGTAATTTGGTGTTCTGTATCTGAAAAGATATTCTCATACCTTTAGGTCTGCCATACACCATAGTAAATTATTTTGATTTACTGGGTTGCAACCCTAGTGAATCCATGAACTCAAGAAACCGATCTAGCAGCCTCTGCAGGCCAATACCCATTCTGGACATTAGTACGCAATTGTCTGCATACATGAGCACAGGTGGACCTCTTAACTCCACCTTTGGGGGTCAGCCACTATGTCCAATAGGTGCTGGTCCAAGTCATTAATATATAGACGGAACAAAAATGAGGTGAGGACACAGCCTTACTGATGTTAAGTCCTCAGGGGACCATAAGCCATTGCGCTATTCAGGATATTTTCCAAAATTGGGCCCCACAGATCCATGTTGCTTTAAAAAAGTCTATTGGGACACTGTCCTAGCCTGGCGCTTTGTTATTAGGACATCTCACCACGTCACGTTCTACCTCATCTAGGGTTACTAACCATTGTTCACTTACCTCTGAGGCAGAAACAATGTATTTGCCTTGCCTATCCTGGGTTTCCAAGGTCAGTGCTTCAAATGCCTTTGTAAAATTGGTTACACATGTAGAGGACTGGATAGGAAGGTACATGTTAGTATTAGGGATGTTACTAAAGTAAGTGGCATTTACCACCTGCCAGAATTTAATTGTATCTTTGGACAGGCTGCCTTTCTCTAGCTCTTCCCATGCTTCCCTTCTTATTGTGTCTTTCCTTTCACTAAGGACAGAGTTACACAACCGTCTATAGGACCATACTTCCTCTGAATCTCTAGAGGATAACTTCATAGTGATACTTGCCCAATGGTGAGATCCTTCAACTAATCTGCTGTAAGAATAAGATTATATCTAACCAGTAATTTATTCAGCGAATCACCATATAGATTATGCGCAAAATGCAGGGGTCACCAAGATCACTATCCCATAAGCCACACACAGAGTTATGAGAGAATGGGCACCTTCAACAGTTAAAATCTACCCCCCCAAATAATATAATAATCACTCCTAAATCTAACTATAATTTTAGTTAATGCAGTGTCCAATGAATACACAATTGTTGTATCACCACACTTGAAATTATTATGATAAAAAATTATCAATACTATAACGGAGAGTAACTCAAAGTTTAGATACACAATCTGGAAATGGGGTGAATCAAGATGCCTATCCATTTTCTGATGGGGCAAAGATGTACTAATCAGAGTAAGCAACCACCTATGTTATGCCCATGAGCAACAGGCAAAGCTGGTGTTGTTAGAGCAAAGAACCCATTCAAATATATAGAGATTCGATAGCCTATCACTGAATATCAAAATGAATTTTGCACATTCCAAAAATACATTTGCTGTTTACAGTAAATGTGTTTGTATGTCTGCCAACTCATTCGCACCAGAGATCCGAAATGTAAAAGAAGTTGCACATAGCAGCTGAACCACAGAAGCCATTACCTCGTTGTCCCCTTTCTTGTTTCTCTCATCAAGAAATGAGGCATTCATACCTCCACAGACACGCATCTAAGCCCAAAGTCCTGTAAAAAATGTACTTAACAAAATCCAGACCTCTCCCCCCGGTACATATAACTTTGGCTTACCTGGAAACAGCATGTGATATACATATATTCATTTAAATTAAGTACCTGAGACAGGAGGGCGGGTTGTAATGATCGGAACAGGGAAGTCTGGACTCAGAGTAATGACATTACTGGTAAGTAATCTATACATTAGGCATTGCCTTGTCAAGGTCCAGTCATTGATTGACAGCAATGCCCCTTAATTTTGCACCAAATCTGTAAAACCTTAGCCATGCAGAAGAACTTTGTTTACTGAATCTAGCAAATTGTATTTTTTTCTGTGCGTTTCGGTTTGTATTTAATAGTCTGTTGCCAAGCAGCTAAATCTAATTCACTAAAACAATTACCTTGATTTTCAATCATGTAAATTCTCTGTGATCCGCGCCCATTAAAATTGTGTGTGAGGAAGAATTAGCACATTCTTTTCAATTTAGAACTTTCTCTGGGAGCCAGGGATGGAAATGAAAGCCTGTGTGCTGGTGTAATTCATAGAGCACGTAAAATAAAAATAAAACGCTGTGCTTCTTTCATTATTGTTTATTGAAATTCAAAGTAGGGAATACTGTCTGGCATATCCGTTCAGCGCGCTGCTTGTATGAATAATAGTTAAATTTCCTGTCTTTTGTATTGCTATCTCGTTTTTTTTTTTAATTCGTCTGCATCACCCCCAGTAGCATTGACCCCTTTGCTAATCATGCATGCGCTTGGGCTCCTGTGGGCAGGCCTTGTCCCCGAATAAGGCTGCCAGACTGATAAACAGATGAGGAGACATCATAAGGTGCATTCTAAGGCTTTCGAAAATTGTCTAGAACAATTGCAGTCCCCCCTCCAGTCATCACCACCCATGACTCCATCAGCTGCAACCCCTTTCCCGCCAAATTTATAGACACATTAGTAATTAGTTTTGTACTACTCTTCCCTTTTCGCGACACCGAAAAAATAACCCGACCCCAGCTTTTTTATTCATTTACAAACCACCTAAATAAATAGGAACCATTTTATGTTGTACAATAATTAAGACAGTAATTGCTTTCAGAGCTTTCTTGCTGAGCGCCCTATCATTGTTAACCTCGATGGACCGCTCAGAAGAGCATGTTGTAGCTCTCCTTTTGTGTATCAGTCTGCTGAATACAAATGCTTTAGTTATTTTTGTTTGCACCTGTGCATTTTTTTACCAACATTTAAAATAGTTTTGCAAGTTGCAATAGGTCACTGTGTACCGTCGTGGGTGATGGTTAAGAGAGATTACAGGCAGAGAAACTCGGTTTCATAGGAACAACAAGCACCTACATTCTTTCTAAACAAACAGAGGCATAATTGGAAAATTCATTTTTATGTTCTTTTATATTAGATGAGACTACTGAGTGAAACATTCACTGATGAATTACTCATATAATCCGTGCAGCAGAAACAGCTACTGGCAAATTAAAGACTTTTGGAACCGAACCGCAGGAAGTAAATGGCTGAAAATGAAAACAGACAAACATTTGATGAGTAGCTCGGAGAATACAGCTCTCCCAACACCTCCCTCATTTCTCTGGTTAATGCATTGTCATGGAAACCGAATTTATGGAAACATTTTCCTGCTCCTTCCTCATGACCCAGTGGGCAGGCTCGCTGAGGTGGTGAAAAGCAACTTCGGTAGAAGCAATTCTTACAAATGTTAGGCTGCGGTTCACAAGTCTGCAGATTCTGAATGGCGCCTTTATGTTTTCTGACAAGCTCAGCAAGTGAAGGAGGGGTTGCTTATGATGTAAGCTGCTGGAAACTAGAACGAGTTACTAGGCAGGGCCTTCCCCTTCATTCTGCTCTTTATTTTTGTTCTTGTTTCTAGTGAGCTCTTTTCTGTGTTCAGAATTTACATGGTCTGGCTTCACAGAGCAGCCGCCATCAGCCAATTATGTGAAGATCTCTAGAGAGGGGTTTTGTCTTTGTCCACATGCTGGGCCCATTGAGTTCATGTTTTGACAAGGCAGAAGTTGCTGCCACACAAAGTGCTTGCCCTCCATGCAGCTGTGATCATTTTGTTTATTTTTTACAGTGTTGTAAGATTGAATTTTCAGACACACACACATAATATTGGAATCAGTGTTCGAAGTGCATTTAAAAACGTATGGGAACAGTGATGCTGCGCGCAGTGGGGCAGAGCATGGGCCATGGTCAAAGGCATGGCTAAAAAATTATTTTATAACTCTTTTCGATCTTTCACCTTCAGTTAACCACATATAAAATAACACAAAGCTTAAATGAAAATTTAATGTGTTATGATGCATTATGAAACCTCTATTTATTAATGCACTGCACCAGCGAGCCACAGAATTGAATCCTGTATGGTGCAGTGGAGAATAGGGGCTTGTAAGAAAGTCATCATTTTCTGCCATGATCACCCTAGTTTTTTGACTGATACTGATGGTTACTGACTCTGAAAAGTGCCCTCGGCTTTGCTAACCAGGTGTTAGAATTAGGGTCTCTGGTTGGCAGTCAGTTTGCACTCTTTCCAAGCGGGGGCCCTCACTCTAGTTAGGGTAATGGAGATACACACCTAGGATAACCCCTACTGCCCCCCTTGCTAGCTTGACACACACAGCAGTCAGGCTTATCTCAAAGGCAATGTGTAAAGTATTTGTGCCAAAACACACAGTAATACAGAGAAAACACAACAAAATGGACAACACACCAGTTAGAAAAATAGCCAATATTTATCTAAATTAAACAAGACCAAAATGACAAAAATCTAGCATACACAAGTAAAGTTATGAATTTTTAAATTAAAAAGTCTTACTCCATAAAAAACAATGGATGCGTCGATGTTACACAAAATACCTGGTTTGCATCAAACATAAAGCTGCATGGGCGAGCATGCGCCAGAAAAGTCAGCGATGTGTTGATTCCTTATTCACAAGTGAGACTGTGCATCAGTTCTTCTCTGGTTGGGTAGGCGATGCATTGTTTTTCTCCCCGCAAGAGAGCGATGCTTCGATTTCTGGGTCCATGCAGCTTCACATCAATTTTCTCATCCAGTGAAAATGCGTGCAAAATCCTGCCGCACAATGTTGAGGAACTGCGCTGCGTGGGTCTTGCATCAATTTTACCAGCCTCAAAAGGGTGTTGCGTTGGTTCTCTAGACGCAATCCAGATGATTTGTCGATTTCCCAGCCGCGATGCAGGTGATGCGTTGATTTCTCAGCCGCTATGCAGGTAGTGCATCGTTTTTACAGCTGCGTTGCAGGTGGTGTGTTGAATTTTTCCCCGCATGGCTCCTGTGCATGGATGTCTGCCTTGGTTCCACCAGCTTCACCTTTTTATGGCCCAAGGACTGGAATGGGCACCACTTGACAGGCTAGGAGTCTCAATAGAGAGTCTAGGTGCTGGCAGAGAACGGCCATGAGACTTCAAAACAGGAGGCAAGCGAAGTCCAAGCCCTTGGAGATACTTCACAAGCAGGAATATACCACAAAGTCTAATCTTTGTCCTCTTTCAGGCAGAAGCAGCAACCTGCCGGACAACCCAGCAAAGCACAGCCACAGGCAAAGGGGCAGTACTCCTCTTCCAGCTCTTCAGCTCTTCTCTTCTCCTTGCAGAGGTTCCTCTTGAGTTCAGAAGTAATCTAAAAATCTGGGGGGGTTGGGTCCAGTACTTATACCCCTTTCTGCTTTTGAAAAAAAAGGAAAGTCTTTGTTGTTCACAAGATCCTGCTTTGCCCAGGCCTGGCTCCAGGCTCACTCCAGGGGGTTGGAGACTGCATGGTGTGAGGGCAGCCACAGCCCTTTCAAGTGTAAGTGTCAGCTCCTTCCTCCCCTCTAGCCCACATGGGCCATCAGAATATGCAGGCTACACCCCAGCTCCCCTTGTGTCACTATCTAGTGGTGATTCACAAGCAGCCCAACTGTCAGTCTGACCCAGACTGGAAATACACAAGCAGGCAGAGTCACAGAATGGTTTAAGCAGGAATATGCCCACTTTCTAAAAGTGGCATTTTCAAACTGACAACCTAAATACCAAGATTACCAAAAGTCGTATTTTTAAATTGTGAGCTCAGAGACACCAAACTTTACATCTCCATCTGCTCCGAAAGTAAAACAGCTCTTAAAAGTCATTTAAATGCAGCCCCCATGTTAACCTATGAGAGACATAGGCATTGCAACAGTGAAAACTGAATTCAGTAGTATTTCACTGCTAGGACATGTAAAAACACACCAGCACATGTTGTACCTTTAATATACACAGTGCACCCTGCTAGGGGCCTACCACAAGGGTGCGTTACAAGTATAAAAAGGGAACGCTTGGGCCGGCAAGTGGGTACACTTGTCAGGTCGAATTGGCAGTTTAAACTGTACACACATACACTGCATTGGCAGGTCTGAGCCATGTCTACAGGGCTACTCATGTGGGTGGCACAATCAGTGCTGCAGGCCCACTAGTAGCATTTGGTTTACAGGCCCTGGGCACCTCTAGTGCACTTTACAAGGGACTTACTAGTAAATAAAATATGAAAAACATGGAAAAGCCAATTGCACATACAATTTACCCAGAAAGCACTTGCACTTTAGCACTGGTCAGCAGAGGTGAAGTGCTCAGAGTACCAAAACTAGCAAAAACAAAGAACAGTGCACAGTCAAAATATGGGAAGCAGAGGCAAAAAAGGCAAGGGAGGCCACACCAAGGATGCCAGGTATAACACGAGGCCAGGCCCAGTGCTCTGCCCTTAAAAATATATCTGGTGTTTGGTTTAATTACAATTAGCCAAGACACCCTACTGTAAGTCCCTAATATATAATAAGGAAGGGAGGTTTAGATAACCCAGTGGACTTAATGCACTTAAGTGTGTACTGCTGAGGTGTCTGGTGTAATTTTACAGTCAGACCTGCCTTGCAGGCTGGTTTTAAAATAGAGCTATATTCAAATATGACTTTGGGACTAAAAGTACTTGGAAGGTCCAAAACTAACTTTTTATTACATCAAAGATATGCCTAAGGTCCACCTTAGGTGCTCTAAGAGTAGGGTGCCTTGGTATAAAACGCAGGGACAATATAACATATGTTTTTATGCCCTGATGAGAAACGAGACCCAAAGTTGTTTTTCCCCCTTGTAGTGCTGCTAGCCCCATATGCTAACATGGGAAGGCCTTATTAAACTGTAATAAAGTCTAATTTTTGATTGGAGTTAGCTAGCAACATGATTCAAGCTATCAAAACTATAGTTACAATAAATCTGGTAACTTGCCAAAGTAGGATCCATTATAAGTATTACAGGAAATGTGTTTTTGAACTTAACTATCCTGAAGTTACCAAACTGTAGCAGCCTCTTTTTATTGGTCAGAATTTCTACAGCCTGAGCCAAGCTGCTCTCTGAGTAGGTGTGAAAACGCCTGGTGCTGATTCAATACAGCCATTTGTTCGGAGGAGCTCTGTGTCCTGGAAAAGTCAGGACAGGAAGGAGGCTGGGGAGATAATCTGGACTTCAAAGGCAGAAAAAAGAGATGTCCCAGGTCAGCCCTTTTCATTGATCCCCAGCCAGACAGGAGCCTCCCTAATTAGATTAGGAGAGGGGCTGAAAGGGGAGTGTAGAAAAAAGTTAGCCACACCTGTGGGTTGGATGAGCCAGACCTGCACTCTAAGGAGAGAATTTCTCCATTTTTAGGAGAACATTGCATTCTGGCACAAAAATAGGCTCCACTTTGCAGGCATTGGTTACAGCAAAGGGTGGGAACTTGAACCACATTGATTGGGCGTCCTCGCTCAAAATGGGAAATAAATATGGGAAATCTGCAGGAGAACCTCAGACCCCTTACTGAAATATCTGAAGAAGAAGGACTGTCCTGCTGAACCTTTGGCCTGCACAACAGAGAACTGCACTCAGAAGGACTGCACCTGCTGCACTTTAAAGGCTCCGCTCAAGAAGGACTTTGCCTGTCTTCAAGAATAAGGGGTTGGCTCCATGAGTAGCAAGAGGTAGAAAAGTGCTAGAAAAAGTCACCTATAACATTCACGAAGAGGGCAACTCCAGCAAACCTGCTTCACCTGAATTTTTCTGGATTGACCAGGTATATTGTGTGAATTGGAGTACCAGACCCCTAAGAAGCAAACCAAAGCTTCTGAACCCTTGGCTGGTGGTGTGGACCCTTTCTGTCCCTCAAGGAACATTTCCAAAGACGATTCAAATTTCGAGAACTTATTGCCAACTTTTGTGAAAAAGCTCCAGATGAAGACCGACCTCAACGAAGAGAAGCAAGCCGGTGATGTCGAATTACGACTTGGCCTGACTGCACAGGTTTGCCCCACTGAAAGCTCAACGATGAAGGCAAAAACTTTCAGGGCTCGATGAGGTATCGCACTGCAGCAGGTGCTGACATCGAACTGAAATCAGGATATGAGGACACGATCGCTCGACATCAAGAGAAAAAGCTCAAACAAAGTGACCAAGAATGAAGGTAAAATCTTTACTATGCCTCCCGCTTAATTTATCTGACTTGCACACCATTGCGGTCAACCTACAACTTTGCCTTTGTCATGGTCCAGAGCAACCACATAGCCGCAGATGGCGCTTTATGCTGTTTGGTACTAGAATGCACATTTGTTCAATTTAATCTTTCAAAATTCATATCTCTGGTTCCCTACATTGGATTTTTGCCATTTTGGTGTCATTTTAAGGATACAAATACTCTCTATTTGTATTAATTCCTGTCGGGTTTGTATTGTGTTGTGTCTTTTACGTATGTACTGTTTTGGTAATACTAAATGCTTTACACTTACCTGTCTCCTAAGTTAAGCCTGACTGCCCGTTGCCAAGCTACCAAGGGTTGAGCAAGGATTCATTTATTGAGACTTGACTGGTCCTTATTAGTGATTGTGTTCTTATTACTAGCTGAAGGTGCATTCCTCCACTTACTAATAATCCACTTCCTACTTGTGTGTTTAGGGCTAAGACGCCCTAGCCTGTGAGAGAAGCACTGTGAACATGGAAGTCATTAGTTTAAACTTGAATATTTTAAATTACACACATGATAAGATAGGCTGCTACAAACTGCGCAAAGAGGTTTAAGATAAAACAAGTGCTTCAAAATATAGATTCTAGAAATACCCAGACTGTGCATAGTGTAAATTGTTTTTATAACTGTCTTGTAAAAGCACACGCTTCATAGCTCAGCTGTTAGCTCCCTTGCCATATCTCTCAAAAAGAAAAAGAGTGTTTAATCAGAAAACTTTAAGGTATTCCATCAATTGAAGCCAATACCTGCTTCCAAGCATTCTTTACATTTGCAGATTGATCAATTGTGCACATTTACATTTCTTTCAGGCAAGCAGGCACCCTGGGAAGAAGGCTTGTTTAGCTGTCTGTCCCTCCCTCGATTTCACAGCACAGAAGACTCCCTGCCTTACATTTCAGCTGAAGCATTTCAACTGTTGGAATTAACCATCCCAGAATGGATGTTATTCCCAAAAAATAGGGGAACTGTTCCTCTGAATTGAAAAGAGTGTGGGCTTGTCGGGCCCCTCAGATCCCATTCACTTTGACAACTGATAGAAATGCTATTTATGTGTTTTAGATAACTAGATACTTTATGTTGTTTTCTCTGAAAGCAGCACAGTTGGGACGAGGGCATTCATCAACCTTCATTGATTTTTAGGTCAGGCTTGACATTGCAACGGTCACCTGACCTTTTAACCTAAACCCATTTTATTCTACTGTTCTTTGCTGCCTTACAAATACATAACTATCCCCATGCTATTTACAAGTAATGCTTCACATTACCATACAACATTCCTTTAAAACCAGACCCATTGGCCTTCCCAGTGCTTATTTTCTTAGGTTGGTACTGCTACCTAGCTTGTGGTCCTGCAAGAAAAAAGGGGATTACATTTTGGGCTTTCTAAAACAAAGGCCATGCACAAAGGCATTCACTAAAATGATCAAATAATAAGATGTAAGGTGCATGTGACCAGAAGCATCAAGGAGAATATGAAGAAAAAGGTTAATGTACTACTCTTATAAAGGGCGTATTTCAAAGAAGTATATTCAGGAAGTGCTGCTTTATTTGGTCCATAATGTAAACATTACTAAGGGGTTAGAGGTTTGTAAAGTAGAATGTTTTAAGATCTCTGAGGTGCGAGGTGCAGAGCCCCCTGCAATACTGAAACATTCAATGAAAATTTCAAAAAGGTAAATCCCCCCTAAAAAGCATCAGGAAGAGATGTTATATGCATAGATATGTGCATCAGAGGTACTTGTGTAGTGCAAACATAGCTAGAGACCAACTGAGCAGGAATCCATTCATGCACTGTAGTGGCTTTTGGTAGGGCACTGCCTTACAGGATTAGTTAGTTTCTCAGCAAAGTATGAGTGGTGTTGGGCCTAAGACTCAGAAGACTAAACAATGGACACACTGCTGGGTTGATTCACTGCACCCAAAGACTTCCCACATAAGGTCTTTAAAGGTTTTATTAACTCCTCTGATTTCATGGCCAGTACAAACCATTTATATAACACATGGGGGTTGTGCCCCGACTAATCCTATTGTGGTCCCTTCAAGTGCTGTGCACATACAACATTACAGTCTGTAAGATAAGTCATTTCTGTTGACCCTGTTGGTGTTGCCTGGTCTTGAAAATGTTGCTGGCCTGAAGTGGGACACGGTGATACCTTTTCAAGCCCTTGTTGAGATGAGCCACAGTAGGTAGGATCTGTTTTAAGTGCGCCAAGTCAGGTATGTAGGAGAATGTTGAGCAGAGTGTTGCCTTCATCAATGTGGTGGACGACTAAAGTTTTCAATACTGCTCTGAGATCTTTTTGGGAAGAGACATTTTAACTGTTTTTAGTTGAACTGGCACTGTGCAATTGTGGTTTTATGTGCACTGTTTTTATTTGCATTGTTTTTAGGACACAACAAGGGTGGCTGAGCCCTTTTCAACAGGAGACAAAAAATAAGGCTAACAGCATATAAGAAGATAAAAAAGACCATGTAGGCATAAAACAATATGGTAAATGATAGCATCAATAATATTAAATATCCTCAAACACAAAAGTGGCAACTTAAAGAAGCACAAAAATTTAGATCTTTTGTAACACAATTACCTTAGAGGCAGCTAATGTTTTATGGATGGTCAAAATAAAATATATGGTGAACAAATGTGATGTGTGTTCAGACTGACGATGAAGCTCTTTGGCCACAGTTGGTCAAGGCGAGAGAGAGATTCTTTAGCTCTGCTTTTGAATCCACTCAACATAGCAGCCAGTTATAGTGAATAGCAGAGAATTCAAGAGCCAACAAGCATTAAAACATAGGGAGTGCTTCTGAGTGGAGCTTTTCTTAGCTTTTAAATTTCTAAATGAAGAAGCATTTTGCTTCTAGAGGTTTTGTTCCTTGCAGACCAAACAGAAGACAGTGTGTTAGATTTAGTTTATGGTAGGATAATGACATCCAAATCTGAATTTGTTTATATAAGGTTTTCAGTCCCTAAATGCCATATGCTGATGAGTTTGTGACTTTAGAGTACTTATGGATGTTCGTGTTTTTTCGGAGAGTATGAAGCTAACAGATTACATGCACAGGTTTAAGATGATGGGGAGAGGTGTGAACCCTAAGGTGCTCCACAGGAGCCACAATGTTCCTGGGGTCTTTAGGTTCCTATTTAGTCGACCTGGTGGTGGTGGGCAAGGTTAGTGGTGAACTAGTCTAGGTCTGTGTCATAGAAGTCCATTTGTGTTCCTAGGCGTAGATTATTGTTTGGTGATTGACAATGTTGAAGGCTGCAGAAAAGTCATGTGGGATCTGAAGGACATGGAGTAATGTTGACAGGGAGGCCATCATCCACTACCTGAGAAGTATCAGTATCCATGTTGCAATGTGATTTGAAGCTGAATTGGTAGTTCTTTTGAAGGCTGTTTTTGTTCGTAAAGGTAGATTCTTGGTCCATTTTATTGTCATTCTGCCCCCTTTTATCTATGAAAACAATTTTAAATTGGAGACATATATGGGATGGTGATGACTTCAGCCACTGTTTAAACAAAATCTTAATGTTCTGACACAATTCATCGAGGTAGTCTTGCAAGTGTTTATTTTATAGGTTTAGACATTAATGAGAGTTCACATTTTTCACAAAAATATTTCTTTAAAAGAAATTATTTCAAACATGCATTTAAAAAGTAACTTCTATGGAAATGGAATTATTTTACCTTACTACATCACGATTGAACTAAATGCTTCTCATTTATGCCATACTCCTCAATATTGCTACGATGTATTATTCCTGAGCTATAAAGTAGTACATACATGGTTGTGCTTTAAACATTTTCAGCATTAAAAATTCCATCAAAACATGACAGAACAATTAAAACTACAGAACATGGGGGAAAGTTAAGATTTTGGTGGAAATGGAGAAAGAATACTATGTTTAGCAAATTCCAGTGGAGTTTTCTTCTCTGGATTTAGGGCCATATTTATACTTTTCGACGCACAACTGCGCCAACGCAGTTGTGCGTCAAAAAATCTAACGCCGGCTAACGCCATTCTGAAGCGCCATGCGGGCGCCGTATTTATTCAATGACGTTAGCCGGCATTAGCCAGCGGAGCTGCCTGGTGTGCGTCAAAAAAAATGACGTACACCAGGCAGCGCCGGCGTAGGGGAATATGGAGCTTGGGCGCCAAAAAATGGGGCAAGTCAGGCTGAGGCAAAATTTTCGCCTCAACCCGATTTGCGCCTTTTTTTTTACTCCCAACCCCCATTGAAATGACTCCTGTCTTAGCAAAAACAGGAGTCATGCCCCCTTGCCTAATGGCCATGCCCAGGGGACTTCTGTCCCCTGGGCATGGTCATTGGGCAAAGTGGCATGTAGGGGGGCACAAATCAGGCCCCCCATGCCACAAAAAAAAAAAAAAAAATTACTTACCTGAACTTACCTTATGTTCCCTGGGATGGGTCCCTCCATCCTTAGGCGTCCTCCTGGGGTGGGCAAGGGTGACAGGGGGGGTCCCTGGGGGCATGGGAGGGCACCTATGGGCTCCTTCCGAGCCCACAGGTCCCTTAACGCCTGCCCTGACCAGGCGCTAAAAAACGACGCAAAAGCGGCTGGACGTCATTTTTTTGACCCGCCCACTCCCGGGCGTCATTTTCGCTCGGGAGAATAAATACGGCGCACATGCCTCGGAGTCAATTTTTTAGACGGGAACGCCTACCTTGCATATCATTAACGCAAAGTAGGTGTCCATGCTAAATAATGACGGAAACTCCATGGACTTTGGCGCTAGACGCGTCTAACACCAGAGTATAAATATGGAGTTTGTTTTGCGTCGAATTTGCGTAAAAAAAAACGACGCTAATCCGGCGCAAACGGAGTATAAGTATGGCCCTTAGTGCTTTCACAAGAAACTAGTGGATTTTTAATGACCACACAAATCTAAAGCTGGCCCTTACCCCCTTTGGTGTTCATGATGGAACAGTTCTTTCATCAACACCGGTGGCCATGTGCTGAGGACAGAACCATTCCATTCTCTACACACGACCATAAAATCTCTCTGCTATTTACAACAGAGGCATTCGATTTTTCTAAAAACTGGCATGGGAGCTGGGAAAGAGTTTTCCAGCTCCTAGGGCTATTTTTAGTTTTCACTGAAATGATGAGCAGTCTCCCAATAAACATGATACCTCACTTGTGTGGATGCCCAAAGCAGACAGCCTAAAAACGTGTTAAAAAAAAATATGCTTATGAACACACTTTGGTGTCCCCTCAATCTTTACACATTTTATGCCTTTCCCTGTCGCAGTTAATTGGCCCATCTATACGAGTGAGGCACAATGTTTACTGGGAGACCAAGGGGGAACACTGTGTTGTAGGAAATTTGTGCTCATGCAGCGATCCCACACAGCATTGTGAGAATTTTTTAATTTTTTTAGCTAAATGTGAGGTTTGCAGGGGATTCTGCGTAAGAAAATGCTGGTGGATCTATGCAAGTTACACCTCCCTAGACTCCCCTGGGTGTCTAGGTTTCAGAAATGTCTAGGTTTGGTAGGTTTCCTTAGATGGCTGCCAAGCCCGGGAGAAAAAACGGAGGCTACCCCCTAGCAAAACCAGGTTGTTTTGTGATAGATAATTTTGGTGTCCCCACAATACGTTTTGGGCTGTTTCCTGTTACGGGCACTAGGCCTACAAAGCACAAGTAAGATTCCATTTTTATACGGTAACCTAGGGAGCGCTGAGTAGAAGGAAGTTTGTGGCTCCCTGCAGATTATAGAACTTTCTGTCGAAGAAATTTGAGGAAACCATGTTTTTCTAGCAAATGTTTGCGGTTTCAAGGGATTCTAGGTAAAAGGACGCAAATCAGCCCCCGCTAAATATGCCTAGGTGTCTAGTTTTTAAAAATTTACAGGTTGGCTAGGTTTCCTTAGGTGCCAGCTGAGTTAAGGTCTAAAACCTCAAGCTACCAATCCTGGAATACAAATGATCAGTTTTCTGAAGAAAGCTGCGCTGCATCCATGTTGCGTTTTGCGCCATTTCCTGTTGTGGCACCAGGCCTACCCATACAAGTTATGTACCATTTTTATCAGGAGACTTGGGGAAATGCTGGGTGGAAGGATGTTTGTGGCTCCCCTCAGATTCCAGAACTTTCCATCACAGAAAGTTGAGGGAAGTGTCTTTTTTAGATATATTTTGAGGCATGCTATGGATTCTGGGTAACAGAACCTAGTGAGAGTCCCACAGGTCACCCCATCCTGGATTACCCTGGGTGTCTAATTTTCAAACATGTACAGGTGTGCTAGGTTTCCCTCAGTGTCAGCTGAGTAAGGGCCCAAAATCTACAGCTAGGCACATTGCAAAAAAAGGGTCAGTTTTCAGTGGAAAAATGTGATGTGTCCACGTTTCATTTTGGGTTGTTACCTGTCACGAGCAGCAGACCTAACTACACTAGTGAGGTACCATTTTTATCAGGAGCATTAGAGAATAACAGAATAACAGAACAAGGGTTATTGCCAATTGTCTGTCTCTCCATTTGTGCCTTCTAAACATAAGACCGTATGTACAAAAAAAGTCATTTTGAGAAACTCCCTCTAATTTACATGCTAGTATGGGTACCGTCAAATTCAGAGATGTGCAAATAACCACTTCTTCCAAACGTTATATCTTGTGCCCATTTCAGAAATACAAAGGTTTCCTTGATACCTATTTTTCTCTCTTTATATTTTACTAAATGATTTGCTGTATACACGGGACGCAATGAAAAACCATTGCAAGGTGCAGCTCACTTATTGGATCTGGGTACCTTGGGTTCTTGGTGAACCTACAAGTCATATATCTCCCCACAACCAGAATGATTCAGCATTAAGTAACTGTATATTGTTTTTGAAAATCTGCCATAGTTAGAAGAAGTTACAGATGAAACGTAGACACAAATGGTTGTTTATTTAACTCAATTTCTACATTTTTTCATTTTAACTGTTACTTTCTATGGTAAACCTTGAATGATCTACACAAATGACCCCTTTCTGTATTTAGAATTGTGCCTACTTTTCATAAATGTATAGATTTCCAGGATTTATCCTTGGTTTTACACCCATTTATACCACTAACTGGAAGGTGGTTGAAGGCACAAAAAGTATGAAAAATGGGCTATGTCCCAGTAAAATTCCAAAACGGTGCAGACAATTTGGGTTTCTGACTCAAGCCTGCCTATTCCTAAAAGCTGGGAAGATGGTGATTTTAGCCCTGCAAACCCATTGTTGATGTCATTTACAGGGAAAATACCAGGCTCTTTCTTCTGCTGCACTTTTTCCCAATTTTCCCCCAAAACCCAAAATGTAGCTGTGTTTTGGGTAATTGCTCAGTCCCCTTCAGGGGAATCCACAAACCCTGGTACCCTTAAAATCCTCAGGATGCTGGAACAAAAAGACACAAATTTAAAGGGTATATCATATGTGAACAAAAGGTTATGAAGGCCTAAGCGCGAACTACCCCAAATAGCCAAGAAATGCTTAGCACACGGGGCAAAATGCCTAGCAGCAAGTGGGTCAAAGGTTACATTGTGCCACATTGACAAGACATGGGGCTCTGATTAGCTGAGATGAGGTCCTCTCTTTGCATTCACTGTTAAATCACTCGAAAAAGCAGGTAAGCCTTGGCATTATCCACCTGGGTTGTTTACCATATTAAGATGAGCTCAAAAGGACACCTTTGGAAGATCTTTATGATCGCTTCCATTGTCAACATTCCAACACAAGTCATTTCAGTTTTAAAAGAACACTGATTAATGCTCAGTCGCTTCAGAGACATGTCACTAAGGTCCCAGACTCATCACTGATAAGAAGCTGAATGTGCTACTGCTTTTTGAATCACACATATGATACTGCTATAGCACATAAGGTATAAATATAGTAATTAAAGGAGATGTGGAGGCAAAAAAATGACAACATTTATGTCAGTTGACTGTGACTGTGTCATTGACAGGTGTACTCTTGCCATAAATGACACCATCTCTATTGTGGCTGTGTACATGTCCCTAGAGCTGCAATATGCTTTTACCCACACAAACCGGATTTCTTCCTTGGTGCTTGTTTTTTTGTAAGGTGCTTTTAGCAGGGCACTTGAGTTTTTGGGTTGGTGATTTCCTAGTTACACTCTTTCAAGCCTTGATGGAAAACCTAAAAAAGGGGATATTGGGATAATTGGTTTAGCATAGCACTAACTCAGCTATCTGGGCTCTTTATTTTGTTTTGTTTCCACAGTTAAACTTGCAGTGGGCCTCTGTTCCCCCTTAATATTGTGCGGACATCTAGGGATAAGTTATAATATGTGTCCCTCTGGCTGAAAGGTGTTTTCTTGCACTGCTGTTAATTCCAACATAACAATCTAGACTACGATTGACTTGGGAGTACTTGTCTCCAACCTTAAACATACAACTGTGAAAACTGTACCTGATGACAGTCTCCTTGTTTGGGGAACTTTATCAGTATGAATTCCATGCTTCCTGGAGAAAGTGTCACTTCTCAATCGTAGGATCAAACCTGCATCTTGTAAAGAAGCTCTCACATTTCCAGCAGTGCTGCCTTAGGTCAAAGCTACCTAACTTAACTAGCATACCCCCTGCGATCCTGAAACAAGCTTGTACTTATATGGAGAACTTATCTCTTCCAACAGAAGCTAATACGTGATCAGAACACCTATTTCTAGCAAAAAATATGTGCTGATCTTATGAAGCAACTTTCTCCTTCAGCTGTCACTGCAGTGCCTGTGATGCATTCCCAAGCACTTTGTGAATCACTAGTTATTTTTTTGATGAAAAAGTTGTTACATTTAGAAATGCCATGTACCAGATTGCTATATCAACTTGTAGGATTAAGTCTGATTGTCATCTTACATAATTGCAATTCCTCTCCTATATGGGTGCAGGGAAACTGCTCTTGGGGCCTGATTTAGAGTTTGGAGGATGATTACTCTGTCACAAACTTGACAGGTATCCTGCTCACCTGATTACAAATGTCTATTATATGGATATAATGCACTTCTAATAAGGCAGACAGAATATATGTCATGTTTGAGATGGAGTAGTCTGTCTGCTGAACTCTAAATAAGGCTTTTAGATAGGGCTCCTTCAAAATTCTTGCTTGTGAAAAATCTGGTAACACATGTTTCCTGAAACCAGTAAACAGCTGTAAGATATTCCTAAGAAGCCCAATCTGAAGGCATGGTACTTAAAGCACCCAATTCTTAAAAGCTGACTGTAGACCAAGTGTGTCTTTCTAACACTAGTGCACCTGTTCCAGTAATTAAATGCTCTGGCGTAAGTCGGAATATTAAGATCTCAGATAAATTTGGTTTCTTGTCCTTGCTTTTTACATTTAAAATTCCTGGTAAATATAATATCTTGTCACACCACCACTTGTAAAATCTCAGCATTGGCAGCACCAGTAGGGTCTTGATAATAATTGTGAATGCTCGGTCATTCAGTCTCCCAAAATTTACCATAAATAAGCTGTCAATGTTTCAGCATACACTAACCAGGCTACTCTTTGTCATGTTTATGTTTTGTTACCCTTATTTTGAGTGTGCTGCCTGACACCAGGTAAGAGTTTTAAGACTATATGCATAGGCCACAATAGGATTTACGGACTGATAGCAACATATCTTTGATGCAAATCCCAAAATATGCCCATATTCATTAACTTTGTTTCTCCAATCAAGCTTTATTGATGGGCACATACAAAAGTCAAGGAAAATGTAGATATTTTTGTTCCTTTTTTGTTTTGTTGTTTCCTTTGTGTTTGTTTGTTGCTGGATGGCCTGGAGTTTATCATAGGGTCCCTTCTGTGGTTACATTTATTAAGGGATTATATTTGTGCAATTCTTGGATGATCAAGGCTTGGGATTATAGTATACATTTTCTCAGTTTCCTTGTGTTTTTGTGCATTTTGTATTGATTTGGTAATCATTATCATATGGCGTTGTGTTATACTGTTTGGGGCCTGGACTTCCCTGCAATATCTCTTGGGTTTATTTTCGTTATGTATTTTTCACATTCTCAATGCTGCTATATTGTTCTTTTAAAAATCATTTTAGGGGGTTTTGGATGGCCATGTATTAAATACAAAATGTAGGTTAGTATTTGTTGCCTGTATGTGCCTGTCAGATGTCTCCTGGAGACGTCCAGGCCCATGTGGACAGACATGTTCCGTTGATCTTATGACTTTCATACCCATGTTTTTGCCAACCTTTTTTGTAAATTTGTGAGACATGCTTGGTATTGTGTTTTATTTTTCTGCAATTTTCAACATAATTTTTGAGGGGTAGTTGTTGTCTGGGGCTGTTTGTTATTGAGGCATTTTTTAAACTTTATTTAATTTCCTATTCTGACATTTCTGAGTTACGGATGGTGGGAAAAGGGCAGTTCCATGTGTATCCCGGACACACTGTGGAAAAATAATATCTATCTGTGCAATTCTTTTCATGCAATGCTACAAGAGCTCTTTTTTTTGGAACAGGGACATGTGTTCCAGACAGAAGAGGGTAGTCATGCTCATTGTTCTCCATGTCTCCTTCTCTTCTGACCATGAGGTAGAACAATTCTGTGTAGTCAGGATTTGTGTTTATCATTGGATGCCATTTTTTCTTTGTTCTCATATTTCTTCTGTGTTGGCCATGGGACTGTAGCCATTTTGTGGAGCTAGTGTGTGTATGTGTAATGACCAATTTTCCATTGTTTTTCATGCCTCCCTCTTCACTGGCCATGCTGCGACCACCATTTTGTGGATCCATTGGGTATGTATGTTTTTTATGTGTGTGTTGGACATTTTGCCTTTGTTTTCCATGCCTCCTTATTCACTGGCCATGTGGTTGATGAGCCTGCTACCACCATTTGGGCATCCAGTGTATGTTTCAAGCCTTTTTTTTGGAACACTGATAAAAGAAACCCATGATAATTATCTTCATGTTTTTCCTGGTATATATGATTGTGCTTGTGGCTGATTGTAGTACTCAGTTGTTTTTAATTCATTTATTCACTTACTGCCTGGTCCCCTCGTTGGCCAAAAAGAGAGATACCATTAATTACTTAGTTAATGTATTCAATTTGTACCTGCCCCCTTATCTCCCATTGGGTTCTCAATGGCCATGGAGGGAGGTCAGCAATTATTTAATTCATGTATTTCATTATGGCCTACCCCACCTCCCAGAGGGCCCTAATGAGCCCTGGAGGTACACCAAGTTAGCTTTGCCTGTGTATTGTCTACCACAAAATTGTTAGTTTATGAAGGGCTATACTATTGCCAAGCATTTGTGATGATGATGATGACTTGTATTATAATGGCTAGCTGCTTCCCTTCATGCTTCACTTTTATCACCTGCAGGTACACAAATCTTCACGGTACATACCAAAGACTAAACTCCTCTGCTAAGTGCTTCTGCTTGTGTTAAGCACTAACACATATATACTGTAATGTAAAGAAAACAGACCCAAAGAGGAGGTTCCTTTCAAGAGAGTGACCAGTGAGGAGAAGAAGTCTGTTGCTGATGCAACCACTGCATCAATCCCTTCTCATTTTTCCTGAAATGCAACATACCTGCTGTACCCTTCTCTGGGCAGTAAAAGGCTAGGAGGAGGATCACCTCTGGACCAAACGCACCACTACCAAAACCAAAGCCCAAGTATTCTCTCAGTGTTGCAGTGACTGCAGTCATGTAGAGCTGTGAGTCTAAAATTTAACTTTTCCAGAAGAAAACCAAATCTTCACTGGAGAATCCACAACAGGAACCATAGATTGCAACACCAGATGTTCCAGAAGTGAGAGCAGAGATGGAAGTCAAGCTTTCTTTAAAGGAGGATGTAATTGTGACTTCTGTTCATCAGTGTCACGATTTCCCGCAAGGCAAAGAAAGACCAATCCTTCTTCATCTCAAAGCCCCCTTTGTATTATATTGATAAGGATTGGATAGGAACACAAGACACAAGGGAGAAGTAAGGTTTCCAAAAGCCTTGGAAGTAAAGATGGTGTTCATGAGCTGATGATTGTTAGTGTGAAGAGTGGCACAGAGGAACTACAACTCACCTCTTTCAACCTGCGTCTAGTCAAATAACTCAATCAATACCACCTGCTTTCATCTCTTCAAGAAGACCATAAACACCTGTAGCAACCAAAACTACCTCTATCCTAGTCACAACCTGCTGTAGACAAAGGCCAACAAAACTGGTTAAAAGTGGTTAAAGTTACACCAATTTTTACAGGAGGGGAGCACTAAAAACATCAAATGTGTCCACACAACCCCTCTTACCCAGGCAAGAAAGGAATATCATAGTGCAGAGAAAAATTAATACATGAATTTGGTGAGGACAGGTTATGTACACGTAGGGCCTGATTTAGATTTCGGAGGATGGGTTACTCTGTCACAATGGTCAAAGAGATCCTGTGTGCCGAAATATAAATCCCATAGGAAATAATGGGATTATATTTTGGCAGATGAGAGAACCTCCACTGTTGTGATGGAGTAACCCATCTGCCGAAATCTAAATCAGACCCCTAGTTGTTTAGCATAATTTATGCCCTGAGATTTCCCCTAAAGTAACCTTTTACTTAGTCCTGAGACTCTTAATTATGCTTAGTGTAGTAAATAACTCTATACTATGTTGCTAATTGTTGTTTAATCATGATGGTTTTTCCACTCTGTGTTTTCTTTTAGTCTAATTGCATGTCATGCAGAAGGAGAATTTGGTGTCTGATTCACCAGCATCTTTTAGAATAAGGAGCAGCTTGTTTTTCTTGTAATGTCTTCCCTGTTGGCACTGTCCTCCCCCCCCCAACCAGCATCACTAAGAAAGCCCTTTAGAAAACCCTGCATTAAGGTATGGGCCCATTGGATGAGGGTGCTGACATCCCTTTTTATATTCACATAAGAAAAGAAGTACTAATGAAAAGTAGAGGTTGTTGTTTTTGCTCTTAGTTGGCAGACGTATCATTGGCTACAGAGGGTAAGGCAAGGGCAGTGAGTATACAACTATAACTGATGGGAAGATGGGTGCTGCTGAGCCCGATAAAGCCATAAAAGGGTACAGGGGGTTGGATATGGTCATGGTCAACATTCCATATAAACCAGTGAAGGAGGGAGAAAGAAGCTGTCTTTTAGGTTTACTCAGCTTCCTTTGTCCAAACACTAATAACCAAAAGGAGTGAACCCTCATACCATATCATTCCAGGCCCTCTGAGATCTTTCTCAAGAGACCCTCAACCAAGTCTTCTTTTTATTTTTAAGAGTAGGCAGTGGTCCATGGGTCCCTATTTGCAGTTTGCGTCAGTGAAAAGCTTTTGTACATGTGGCCCTAAATATCATAACTTCAGCAGTGTAATTTTGCAAATAGAAGTGCAATTCCATTCATATACAGGTTTTTTTCACCCCTGTACATCATCTGCAGGAATACTGATTTTTTCACATTTTATTTCTCTTTCCCTACAACACTTCCATGTAATTCCTCATATTAACATCTTTCATCTGTGACAGAAAGTACACAATTAGTGTGTTGATGGCAAATCCCTTTATTAAAGTATGGTTCAGTACTGGAGGTATATCTCCAGTTTCCCAGAAAAATTGTGCAGGAGACTATTCTTGTTCTTTGTTGTGTAGTTTATGTAGTTTATAGATTGAAAATAAATGGTCTAGCCTTTTCATCTGATTAATAATAAAAATAAAAATGTTCCTTTTCATGTAAAATGCGTTCTCAACAACACCATTGTATCTGTTATATATGTGTTTATTTGTTTGCACTCTTATGCAACTGTAAATGTGTCTTTTATTGTTTATGTAGTAATTATGAAACTTTACATATGCAGTGTAGTATTTTTTGGGCTTCCTTTTTACTTCTAGTAGTAATGCCCAAAGTAAATAAAAGCCAAATGTTGTTGTTGGTATATCGTTTTTTCCCAGTGTCCATTTATCATGGCCTTCACATAGTAGTTAGTGTAGCTCACTGCTAGGTTACTGTTCCATTTTGTTGGACAGGAGTGCATAAGGAAGATGGTTTGTTTTTTACTTGTTCGGCACAGTTTTATTTTTTGAGCCAGGTAGCATGCAAAGAAAACCTGTGTAGATATATTTTATTTGGTATTTGTTTATTGATTTCAATTATCATGGAACCATAATGACCATGAACAGGTTTTTCGGTTGTTCGTGTAGTAAATGTGAAACTTTACACAGTCTACTTTTGGGCTTCCTTGATACCTTTAGTAGTATTGTGTTACATATGAAGCCCAAAGTGAACAGATATCACTAGGTTTTTGACCCTGATAATTTCATAACCACTTCATAACATTACTTTAAATAGCAAATGGATTGCATGTAAACTATAATGTATGTCTGTGGCAAATTTAATCAAAGTCCATTCAGCTGTTTCTGCACTAGGTTGAATATAAAAGTCTATGGAAAATACATATAAAGAAAATTTGTCTTAGGAACCCCCTTTTTTCTTTGCTCCCGCTTATTGATTTATTACAACAATTTCCATCATCTCAAAATATCTAATGCTATAGGTCTGGAAGGTTTATGAAGAGTTGTTAAATGAGTGAAAAGTTATTAGGGGGCACAAATCTGAGTAATTCCTTTGTTTGGGAATCCTAACTATAACTATAGTTATTTCCACTCTGTATTACATATATATGAAATGCAATATAAAACAGAATTTGTTCTTATTTAACTATTATAACATGTGAATATATTATACACATTTAGGAATATATTCTATATATAACAAGTGATGTCATTTCTCATGGAAAGTAATGAATATAACATAAAAAATTGTGAACAACATCAGTGACATAGATGACATCATCCCAGCAGAATGTCAGCTGTTGCTTGGTGTGGAGAGCCTGGTGTGGCGGTGCATGGTTTTCCAAACTCTTCCTCACCACAGCTTGTGCTCTGGGCCTGCTGCCTGCTACCAGCATTATTGGGTGGAAATGCTGCACAAAAAATAAATGTCACCAACACTGTGTCGTTGAAAATGTGGCAGGTTGTTACCCCGTCACACTGCCTTTAACCACAGGGAGTGCGGAAGTCAGAGGCAGGAGTGCTACCTGCCTCTGCCATAGATGGGAAGTGAGCATGGGTATATTTAAACAAAAAAGAAAGATATACTGAATAGGAGGCAAAATAAACACAGAAAGGCAGTCAGAAACAAAAAGTGAAAATGAAGTTGAAAAAAGGATGGGACTTAGGGATCTGGGAACGCAAGAGATAGCTGGACAGGAGCAGGGTGGAGTGAATTAAAATGGCAGTTTGTGCCATTTTTTGGAAGCAAAATGTGTCTATAAGCATCATTTTTTTACATGAGGCACTGGCAATACATTTTGTATAATTACTGACATTTCCTATAATGTTTTCAAAATGTCACATAATTATGTGAGAGCAAATTACACTATTTTCTTATAGTAAATGTACAATATTTAGGTAATAAAGTACATGTTGAAAACAAATCAAGAATTAGGCCACCAATCCTGAATTTGTGAATCATGTTGGGGTAGTACTAATTTAGTATTTTCTGTTATTGATTGTTTGACCCCATTATTAATGTGTTTTCCAAGGGTGAGGACCAAATTTGATTTACAATCAATCCTCATAATCTTGCGGTCAATGGAAGGTCTATGTCATGGTTTAGAATTTATGTGAACAAACTTTAACAGCCATGAATTTGACTATGGGTTTTACAGTTTGAGGGTTTGTGATAGTCAATGAGATGTGTTAAAGGATGGGTCTGTGTGAGGCGTGAATGCTATTTTAGTGTTTGGGTTGTCTAAGTCTGGGTGTGATTGTGGGGATTGGCAATATGAGGTGCTTAGGGAGACAGGTGTGTATATCCTACTTTGTAGGTTTCAGTGAAACAAGAGTTCTGTCCCATGGCCCTTCCTTGCCCTTAACAAGAGCAAACTAGTGATGCCTTGGTCGATGTATGCCCTTTGTGGGGATGCCTCGTCGTGGAATTCCCTGAAGAGTTGAGAGAAGTAGGGAGGAGGCAAGGGGATATTTTGCTTCCTGTGTAGATGAATGATGAGAAATGCCATTATATCACTCATTTTGTAGATCAGTGATATGGAATGCAGTCCTCTTATATGGCATCTTCATGTAACAATGGCTTTGGAGAGAAAACAGCGGTGTAACTTGTTCAGATGGATAATGGGAAATGAAGTGCTCTTGTCTGCCTTGTTCTTTTAAGACGGTTTTGATAGGAATCCAGTGATCTCACTTCCTGTGTAGATTGATAACATGAAATGAGGTCTTCTTGTTTACATTCATTTTTCATTTATAGTTTTAGGGAGAAACCAGTGATGTCACTTCCTCTGCAGATGCATGATGGGAAATGCACTGATGTCATGCCCGGGGTAGATGGATTATCAGAAATGAAGTCATCATGCTTTTGCATCCTCTTTTAGAGACAGTTTTGGCTGGAAACTAGCGATCTAACATTGTATATTGAATGATTTGGGAAATGCAATGATGTCACCTACCGTGCATATGGACGTTTGGAAAAGAAGCCCTCTTGCCTGGCTTGTTATTGTAAAGATGGTTTGGCAGGAAAACAATGATGTCACATCCTGTGTAGGTAGATAGTAGAAAAAGTGACCATTGTGGTATACTCAGGATGCTTGGGAAGGTTCAAACTGCCAGGGACACATCATCATTGACAAATTGGCCCAGTGGGGTCCACAGCACCCTTGCTGTAGTATTCTTCTACATTCTGCCAGTGTTGTGCTGCAACTCTTGAAGGCTCCATGACTGCTACAAAAACACCCACTGCGCTGCCTTTTTGTGGAAAATCCTGTTCCTATTGGAGGTTGTGCCTGACATTCCTTTTACAGATATTGCACAACCAAGAAAGTCTGTGGATGCAACAGGAAAACTGTAATGCATGCCAAAGACTGAAATGCAGACACTTGAGACTCTTCTCCCCACATCAATGACCATAACATAAGAGTAAACTGATTGTGCTTCTGAACTGAGTGAATTTATTGCACATCTGAACCATCAGCACCTGCACCAAATTAATACATTTACCACACAATACTGGGGACTATTGGCCTGATTTAGAACTTGGCAGAGGGGAATACTCTGTCACAAATGTGACAGGTATCCTGCCTGCCATATTACGATTCCCATTATATCCTTTTGAGATTGTAATATGGTGGACACGATGTCATGCCTGTGACTGAGTGTTACATATGCCAAGTTCTAAATCAGGCCCTATAATTGTTTGGCTCACCCAAGTAGTAGACAGTAGTATAGGGGATAAGGCTCCTACTGGAGACTGTAGCCAGGTGTACAATCCTAGATTTGCTAAGAAAATTACATTGTACATTATGTAGTTATACTACATGAGTAAAAGTACTTCCTTCAACATATGGAGAAGTTCTGGGCTACAAGTTAAGTTATGGTATCTTTTGGTTGCCTGTTGAGATCATGGTTCTTACTCTCCACACTCCCTTCCTGGGAAACTGTGACTGCTCTCATTTGCTTCCCTGACAGAGAACTGCAGAAAGGGTTATACTTCACTTAGTTTGTAAGAGCCATAATAAGACGGGTCCCAGAAAACTGACCACATCCATCAATAGCCTCTATCTTCACTGTTGCTCACTGAATGGAATCTGACACAGGGGATTTTCTAATTGAGGATATTAGAGTTTTCCATTTCTCCCTCAAGCAGACACATGGTAGCTCTAGGCATCAATATCAGAAAAAAGATATAAGAATATCATCTTATTTCTTCACCTGTATCAAAAATAGGTACGATTTTTTCAAAATGTCATTGTTTCCAAGGGCTTGTCGCAATCAGTCATGTTTAATTTGTATTTTGTTTAATGTAAGCAATTAGTGGAAGGTTGCCATGGTAACTGGGCTGCACATGCTTCTTGAACTTCAATGGCTGAGAAAGAGCATATGTGAAGCTTTCCTTTTGCAGCTTTAGTAGCTAAAGACCCTATTTTCCAATGTGTAATTCCAATTACCAACTCACACGAAATATCAATCAACACAAAAAATAATAGCACAAAGCAACATCAATTAAAATGGAGTATTCAATAATTCATTCTTTAATTAAAGCTCTATTTCTTATCCTGTAGTGTTAACCTTTCAAGTGTTGAATGCAGTGACATGGGGGTAGATCATTTAGTTAGAAATATATTTTCCAATTAAGAGTTTTGTTAGGCACTAATGATGAAAATTAGGGCATTGGATTTTTAAATCTATTTTGATTCTCTTTGTAATATTTAATGATTTATAAGGCGGCAAAAGTCAAAAGAATGAGGTTCTAAAAGTTTCACAACGCTGCATTCAGGAAAAATGAAATGAAGCTGCCAGCAGGATGTATGTAGTACTGTGTAAAAACGAGCATACCATAATGTGTCACAACTTCGAGCTGTGTATGTTGTATTGAGTGGCCCAGCATGCAGTTTCCCTGCAACTATGGTTGATCTGGGACACAAAAATAGGCGTGGCACCAAATTAAAAGTGGCCTTGTTAGAAATTGGGTTTCTGGTTGGCAGAGCTATGCACCCTGTTCAAGCAAGACCCACAATCCTAGTCAGAAACACACCCTAAATTAACCTGAGCTCTCCCTCCGATAGCATGGCACAGAGCAGTGGCTTGAAAATGGGGAATACATCCTATTAAAAATAAGGGATTTAAGAAAATTTATGAGTGATTTAGGGAGGGATATGCAAATACAAAAACACACCCACAAACAAGTAAACCCATTGCCTTTCAGAAAATTCACTTCGAAAGTTGTTACAACCCTAAAGGAGACAAAACAGATCCAAACATACTCCAGCCAGGCCTTGAAGAAAGTCAAGCACCACACATGGCCACCCATAGTTATTGCATCATAATCCCATAGAAAGTAATGTGGGCATCAAATAACAGTAGGGGAAAATAGTAATTCAATGTGAAATGTTTATTTAAAATGTTGCAAGGTTTTTGGTAAGTGTTCTATTTTTTATATTTTTCACTTGTTTTTTTCAATGTTACAACAAGGCTTACAAAACTTGCAATACATTTGGTAATGAAAAGGCGAAAAGAGTGACTTCTTGGCTTCACTAAGCCAATTAATATATATAGCTCTGAGGATCAACTATAGGAGGAAGAGAGAGAGGGTTTAAAAGGAAAGAACAACATATTTTTGTGTCCAGAGAAGTGTCATTGCCAAATAATGATTTTAACCTGAAGTGATCCAAGACATGGTTGCAGCCTGGGAGCAGGAAATTGACTCCCCTATTGCCTGCTCATAGGCTGGCCTTACCCACGTTAAAGTACTGGCTGCACTCCATTTCATCACCCCTGGTCTTTATAGAGGATCCGTTCACACAATAGAGCTTGCATAGCATGAGCAAGGCAATCTTAATGCAGGCATCAGGTACTAAGATGAAGCACTAGAAGAGCACCACTTTATTGCCATGCCACAGTCACTGTTAGAAAGAAAAAGGGCCTCATTACAACTTTGGTAGTCTTTTCACAAGACCGCTATGGTGGCAGCTGCTGAAAGTCCGCTGTATTGGTGGTATTCTGACCGCTGTATTAACAGTCAAACACTGAAGGTCTCCAGAAAACAGCCACAAATCCGACACCCCCAGGACACTGGAGGGTGGGAAAGAAGCAGTTTCACCACCACCACTGCCAGCCCGACAAGCTTCCACCTACCAGGTTACAACCCACAAACCAGCACAGTGGTTCTTCCATGATGGAAATCTATTGGCGGTCTGAACCACTGCACTCAAAAACTCACCTCAGACTGTAAACAGCACCACACGGGACAGTTTGAATACCCCATACCTGACACACATAGACACACCAGAAACACCTACTCACTGCACTATATAGCACATCCCCACACAACCCACAATCTTTTAAGACAAAAACTACATACAGAGACAGCAAGGACCCACAAACCTATTACTTAGCACTTACACACCATAGGCACATATACACGTCACACTCAGCATACACCTACTCACCATCACTACTGCACACAAACACCACAACCAACCAGCACACACAACGAAATGCCCCCACCCCACCAAGCATCCTACAAATACAACACCGACCCCCACCCACAACACAACCACCATGTCCAATCAAAAGCACCCTCGTTTCACAGACGATGATTGAAGGTCATGGTCGATGAAATCGTCAGGGTAGAGCCACAACTGATTGAACCACAAGTACAGCAAACCTCCATTGCCAGGAAAATGGAGTTATGGCACAGAATTGTTGACAGGGTCAACTCAGTGGGCAACCATCCACACACAAGGGAGGACATCATGAAGAGGTGGAATGACCTACAGGGGAAGGTGCGTTCCATGGCACCACAACACCATATTGCAGTGCAGAAGAGTAGTGGTGGGCTCCCAACTCCCCTCCCAGAGTTCACATTGTGGGAGGAGAGGGTCTTTGACATCCTACATCCAGAGGGCCTGACTGGAATACCTGAGGACTGGACTCTGATGAGATATTTTATCTCTGCACCTTATATGCAATCAGTCACCTCCCACAACACATACATAGGGATAGGAACACATCACACCGCCACTGATGATCCAGATCAGGAGGCCCATTGACAACAGTCAGTGTGGAAATACAACACTTGCAAATACCTACACAACATACCTGTATGTTACTGGAAGTACTGATTGATGAACTCAGTCCTAGAGTCAGCTGCACCTTCCTCATCTGCGTCATCATAATTTTCCATGTCTGCATCACCAGCCATTGGTCCAGCTGCCTCCCCATCATCAGCTAGTAATGGTATCTGACATCTCAGGGCTAGATTGTGGAGCATACAGCAGGAAATTATGTTCTGGCATACCTTTTGGGGAGTGTGGAGGAAGGCACCTCCAGAGACATCCAGGAACCTGAATCTGGCCTTCAGTAGGCCAAATGCCCTTTCAAGTACATGCCTCGCCCTGCCATGGGCCTCATTGAAACAGAGTTCCACTTCCGTGGCAGGGTAACTCACTGGTGTCAACAGCCAGGGAAGGTTAGGATAGCCAGAGTCACCTGTGTGCACAGAGGTAGGACCTGTTACAATACAGGTACAGCCACAGGGTAGATAGTGATGACAGGTGCCATAACAGAAACACACACGTCCAAATGCATACATACCAATGAGCCAAGCTCTCTCCCTGTGTAGTCGTGCCATCATGTGGGTGACATTGCTGTTCCTCAGGATGTAGGAGTCAAGCATAGATCCTGGTAACTTGGGAGATGTACTGGTCTGCCACACACACCACCTGAACATTGATGGAGTGGTAGTTTTTCCTGTTCCTATATACCTGTTCATTGGCACTGGGAGGGACCAGAGCAATAAGGGTGCCATATATGGTCCCTATCACTTGAGGTATGTGTCCCATATCATAGAAGTCTGCCTTCACATAGGCCAAATTCACATGTTGGGGGAACCTGATGTAGCTGTCCAGGTGTTTCAAGAAAACACCAGTACATCCTTTAACACAAGACTGAAAATGGACTGTGACATCCCTGTTGCCAAGACCACTGTTTTCTGAAATGAGTCTTTGGCAAGAAAGTGTAGCACTGACAGGACTTGTACTGTGGGAGGAGTGACATAGGGATTACGTATGGAAGACAATTGATATGGCTCTAACTGGGTACCTAGATCCATGATACATGATGATATGCCTGTCCTCCAGGGTAGCAAGGTCGATTAACATATGGTACTCTGGTGCATGTCTCAACCTCCTCATGACAAGGTATCTAGGATAGAGAGGAGAGAAAGTACAATGTGATAAGCACTCCACATATGTTATCTGAACATGTCCTTACACCTAACACTGTAGACATGCCTCACCCTGCTGACACATACTATACTGGGCATGCTGAAGCAGCATGGACACCATCCTTTCTGCACATTGCTGGCCCTGATCAATTGTTTGTGACACATATCACATGTGTAATGTTCCATATGTGGTACACAGACCTGTCCTGCACTGAGCACGTATGTAGTCATGCTATATAGCTATAAGGTTATACCACCTATGAAGCTCCGAGTATCTGGACATGCACTTCATCAGACAACCAGCCACATCATATCACTGGGTCATGAACGTCACATGTATAAGCCTAACCATGATGGCACAACATGGGCCTGCTCCGCATTGTGTACAAAAAACGTGTATGGTACACTTATTTTGCTGCAGCAAGGCAAGATGTGTGCATAAAATGGCAGCCGCCTGTCCTGCATGCACTGGACAGATGGAAGTGACCTGGCTTTGCCGCCATATGTCGCTATGGCGGTAGGTGGTCGCAACCGCTGTGCAACTTCTCATTTGTTAACATTGCTGCCTATGGGGGACTAAGGCCAATGGCGATCACCGCCAGTGGTGACCATCCTGTATGTGGTGGCCGTGAACGCCATTTTCTGCAGCCTTGCTCACTTGACTCCTGACACTCTTGCAAGCAAGACCTCCATGATGTGAGCTGATGTGTACTGTTTCTGGGAGCCATCATGCCACATCCTGCAGGTGATAGGACCCAGCCTTCATCCTACCCCTGTATGGACAGCTGTGTGGGGCACAGAGGAGCAGGTGAGCCCAAAGCCATTGTCATGTGTGATAGGGGTATGTGTGAGGGTGAATGGCGTATGTGTACTTGTCCGGGAATACATGCATGCAGGGGGCATGGAGTTAAGGGATATGAAACATGACAATGGCCATGTATGGGCATTTGTGAGTCTGATATTTATAGTGCACTGCTGTTGGTATGGTGCCAGTCTACACAACGTTCTCCTTCTGTCTGTGTTACCCATGCAGGTAATTGCTCATCAGAGAAAATGGATATGGTGTGCCATCACCAAGCAAGAGCTGACCCCAGGGGTCCATAGCTGGCAGAGCACCCATTGTTGCAAGCGGGATGAGGACCTGAGACTTGGGGACAGAAGACCACAGAGGCCCAGCTGGGGATGTCCTCCCAACGAGGGAGGGGTGGCTGTCAGACCCTTACCTCCCTAATGGCCTGCATTTTGGTGGTGGCCTACCCTGAGGTGGATGGGCCTTGGAGGGAAGCACAGCAGCCACAAGGGGGTATGTACTGACTGTATCCAGTGACTTGGAGGATTGGGTGCCTCACTGCAGGCAAAGTGACACTGTCGTTTATCGAAAATTGGGAATGGTATTGGGCACCCTGGCAGAGTATCTTTTGTAGATGTGTGTCCATGTACATCTCCCATTTCAATACTTCTACATGTCTGTAATGTGGTATTGCACTAATGACATAAGAACATGTGTGACTCCATCTTGGCCATGCAATGGATGTGACTGTGTGGATCACCCGAAGCATTGTGTATGACCAGCTCCATCCATCTGCTTTAGTGGCTCTGAGGTGTCAGTCCACTCCAATCTGTGTAGCCTACCTATACATGCTACTGTGTGACTCTCCTTTTATCACTGGGACTATATCCATCATGTAATGTAACTGGTATTGACAGATTATGGGGCTGGCATTACAGTTCCACCATATGAATGGCCTTCATGGGACAGGAGTATTGGCCTGATAGCTGATTAGGCATATATAGATGAGCTGCTGACTGTACGGTATGTGTAGGTAGCCAGCCTGGGGTACTGATACATATAGAATTTATGAGGCCTGATTGCACAGATTATGCATTCATAGGAGCTACACTTGTGGAAATGTGGTCTTTAAACATATAGAATTGTATTAGAGGTAGTAAGTACCCTGGGAGATTCTTAATTTGTCAACATGGTATTGAAGTAGGAGTGAGGGTTGGCATACAGGTGTAGGTAGTAGTGACAGGTAATGACATTATGTATGTAATGTGTATTGGCAAATGTAATTGTCTACCTGTGACATATATTGTCACAGTTGACCATGTTTAGCTGTGTCTATGGGAGGTATATATGTTCCCTTTCCCCCATCTATCTTTCTCTCCCTCCCTCGCTCTCTCTTTGTGTGCATCAGCATTGTCTGGTGAAGGAGAAGGGGCACAGATGAGTGGGAAAGCAGCAGCCAACGGGACCCAGGAAGCTGGAACCAGCAAGGCCGAGGGACCCAGTGGGATGGAGGGTGAGGGGAGTGCCACAGGGGAGACCAGATCTACCACCTCTTCTTCTGAATCCTCCTCTGGTGGACAGTTACTGGCAGGTGCAGACCCATCTGTGACCACCCCAGCACCATCTTTGTCTGCCATCCCATTACTACCACCGCCCTCCTTGTATCTCCCCACCCAGTTGCCTGTTCCTGCTCACCCAGGCGGGTGGGCATCTCCTTCGCCGCAGGCACCTCTGCCCCTTCCCCAGTCAGCCCTACTGCCCTCAGTGAGGAGGTTATTGACCTCTTGAGATCCATCTCTGTGGGCCAGTCCACCATTGTAAATGCAATTCAGGGACTGGCAGCTCAAGTACAACAGAGCAATGGGTTACTGGATGCATACACGGTGCCATGGCTGGCCTACAAAGATCCTTTCAAGCTCTGGCCTCCACTCTGATGGCAGCCAGTGTCCCTTTATCTCCTATCCTCCTCCACCTACTTCTTCCAAAACCCCTTTCCCCATATCCTTCCAAAGCGCACCTACACACAGGCATGCGCCCATCTCAACAGACAAGGGTAGCTCAGACAAACACAAGCACCACAAGACCCGCCACCGGTATGCACACATGCAACAGCCATCTGCAGACACTCCAACATCCAAAGTCTACCCCTCCCAAGCCCAGGCCCAAAGACCCCCCAAACTCAAGCCCAAGAACCCCCGTCCAAGCCCAAACCAACCCCCTACACCCTCCCACCATAAGATGCCTGCCTACCCCATTGATGTCCCTAACATGTAAAGGTAATTTTACAGTCATGAGTCAAGTAGGGGCACAGTTAAGTGCCGTTTGTGCCTTTGGCAGCATGAACATTGGACTGGCCAATGGCCTTATGATTGTAAATAGTTATTTATTTTAATTCCATTTCACCTTCTTAATACATCTGGCCCAACCTGGTGTTGGATTTGATGGAAACATACTTGTCCTGCCTTTCTTTCTACATGGCTGTTTAGTGTTTGTGGGCTTTGGTTTGTGTGTGTGTGATGTGTGTGTGTATTGGTTCAGGGACTGCATGTGTGTGTTGGTGGCCCTGCCATTAGTCACTGGCTCATTGCTGTGTATTGTGTGTAGGAAATGTTTGTGTTTGGTACATGCACGTTTGTAGCTAAATTGTGTATTATTTGTGTTACCATGTGTTATGGTGGTGTTGTGTACCCTTGTGTGGTTGTTGTGTGTGTGTTCATGTGTGTGGTGATGGCTATGTTATATGTGTTGGGTGTTGTGTGGGTGTGGTGTGACATATGGAACGTTGTCTGGTAGTGTGATAGTGTTGATTGGTTGTGTGGTGTTGTTATGTGTAGGGGTGGGCAGTGAACTCTTTTCGGCTCACAGACTTTGCAGAGTTTTTCCCAATCAGAGTTCTACATAAAGTGTGAAGTTCCAAAAATCTCTGCGTAGTGGAGCGGAGTTTTTTTCAAACTCTTACTCAAGACCATCTCCCGGCGAGATTTCTCAACATGAGCAGTTGCAGTATGGTTGCAATTGATCGCATTGAGAAACCTTCGGTTCGCATTGAGGTAGCTGCCGCTCGAGTAGAAAATCAACTCAAGCTGCAGAAAAGAAGCAGCGCCCTCTTGCACTGTGCAGGGAGCCTTTTGCACAGAGTTTTCAGCGCTGGCCAAACACCTGGTGCTAAAATTCAGCGTGAATGGGATGACCTGACGCACTCTGCCCCTTGCATAACTCTGTATAGCGCTGCAGAGTATTTTGGGCACTTCATGGAGCCCTGAATAGCAGAACTCAGGGAACTCTGCCCAGGCCTAGTTACGTGTTGTTGTCAGTATGTGTTGTCATGTGTAGGTATGCAGTGAAATTGCTTTCTGAAGCGTTTGTGTAGTTGCGGTTGTGATGTCGTTGTGTGGCTCTGTGGTGTTGTGTATGATTGTGTTAGACAGTGGCGGTGATGTGTGTGTGAGTCCTACTGTGTGTATGGTACGTGTGTGTTGGCCGTGTAGTATGTGTGTGCGTGTGTGTATGTAGGTGTGTGTGTTCCTATGGGTGTGTGGTTACATGTGTGTGGTGTCAAAAGCCGTCCCTGCTGGGTATGTTGTGTGTGCATGTGTGCTAATGCCTTTCCCTCCAGTGTGTGCTAGGCGCGTGTACTTATGGTTGCTGTCTTCATCGCTGGTACCGGAGTAGTTGTGCGAGCAGGCGCATTGGGAGGACTTCGAGTTCAGCTTCCATGGTGGCCCGAACAGTTATGGCCTCCTGAAGGTGAGTGTCGTCTTTTATTCTGTAGGTTTCTGCCAGGGTTTTGGTGGCGATGCAACAGCAGCGGAAACCTTGGTGAGGTGCAGCCTCGTAATGTGGCAGGTGGAAACATGGTCCCCACCAGTCTGAAGGTGCCTACCGCCGTCTGTGGTGGCCTGACCACACTGGCGGTATGGGCGGTAGTTTGGCTGTGTTCTCTTTGGTACACCACCATGGTAATAATTTGCTGGTCTTCACCGCCAGGACATTGGTTGTAGGACCACGGCCGCCAACATGGCGGTCATAAGACAACCAAACTCATAATGACCCCAAAAGTGTAGCAAATTAATTCTGGACATTTGCCTACTTCACTCATGTCTTAGGTACTAGTGGTTGCATCCATTTGTCACTTGAGCAACCTCAGCACATGGAACACCTTTTCTGCAAAAGACATTGCTAACATTCCATCAATGTGCAAGATGTCGCTGATATCAAGGGCTGCTTCACAGATGTGTATGCTACCTTTCCTGGAAACACACACATCGGCTACATCTTGTCAGTCACCACTTGCACGTTGGTTAGTTGCTGTGGATTTCAGGGACATATGCCTTATAGTTGTGTTATAATGTCTCACACTGCACTGCATGCACATCTGGGGGATGGCATCTCAAACATACCTACTCATTATTACAGCGCAATACATACCTTTGACTCTTATAGACAATGCATGTATATATACAGATGAAAGAAATTTCATGTCTTCATACAACAGGACTTACACAGAAAAAATGTACCCTGATATATGACCACATCCATATTACCATGGTGGGACACAGACAAGAAGCCAGGATATGCAGGTGTGAGAGAGACTAGTTGACTTAATTTTCACTTGAACGACATATTTCTGCTGCATTTACATAGTTGGATAGCATATTGTCAGTGTTTAATAGTGGACTAGTACACCGTCCTGAAACAACAGCATACTACCATAATTTCACAACCAAACATACTATGCTTTATCTCTTATGACATTTACACTTCTGTTTCATAATCATTCGATCACTTTTACTTTTGAATACTAGAATTATATGAACCACATAGTATGCAACGTATGTCAACACGAACATTAACATCTTCAATTTTTGCATGCAGAGGTCTTTACAAAAAGTGCAAAGGTCTCTGTCCCACATGTGGAGGCCTCTGCCCAGCATGCAGGACAGAGACCTCCATATGTGTGGTAAAGACCTCCATCCTGGTGTGGACATATCTGTCTCCCACTACAAAGAAGAAAGTCCATGCTTTTCTTGACATTCTGAGTTAGTCTTTCAGCACTATAGCATCCATCCCCAGCCTGCTGCTTCAATGAACATGTAAAACCTCAATATTGCCATGGAACAAGATGAGAGGACTCCAGCATCATGGATGAAGAACTCAAAATTATTTGTGATAAGGTCAGCTCTGTGGGGGCCCATAAACCCAGCTGAGCATTACAGAGCAGACCAGATTTAGAGCAACATTAGCATGTCCTATGTGGTTGTCCACATCTAGAAAGGGAAGGAATTCAAATAGCACTCAGAGGACCTTTGTTGCTGGGCAAGGATTAAGGATCAGGACAATCTTGCTGTGGCCTCCCAGTCATGCTTGCCTCACCCGAGGATAATATCACACTGTACAGGAGGGTCCTGTAAACATTCTGGCCACCCCTCCATGGTCAGTTGGAAAGTGTTGTGCTGCAGAGAGTCAGTAACTGCAACGTACAGGTTAGCATAAGTGCATATCTGCTTTGAAAATGTGTAAGTTATCTATAACAAGTGTTGTCTTAATGTATCGTATGTGTGTTGTGCAAATTAAGGGGCTCATTATGACCCTGGCGGGCGGTGGAGGCCGCCCGCCAGGATCCCGCCCTCCAAATTACCGCGCCGCGGTCAAAAGACCGCGGCGGGTATTACGAGTTTTCCCCTGGGCTGGCGGGCGGTTCCAGTAAAACCGCCCGCCAGCCCAGGGGAAAACGACCTTCCCACGAGGATGCCGGCTCGTAATCGAGCTGGCGGAGTGGGAAGGTGCGACGGGTGCAGTGGCACCCGTCGCGTATTTCAGTGTCTGCAAGGCAGACACTGAAATACTTTTCAGGGCCCTCTTACGGGGGCCCCTGCCGTGCCCATGCCATTGGCATGGGCACGGCAGGGGCCCCCAGGGGCCCCGCGACCCCCCCTACCGCCATCCTGTTCATGGCGGCTTTCCCGCCATGAACTGGATGGCAGTAGGGGGGGTCAGAATCCTCATGGCTGCGGAGCGCGCTCCGCAGCCATGGAGGATTCCAAAGAGCAGCGGAAAGTCAGCGGGAGACCGCTGACTTTCCGCTTCTGACCGCGGCTGAACCGCCGCGGTCAGAATGCTCATTGGAGCACCGCCAGCCTGTTGGCGGTGCTCCCGTGGTCGGTGGCCCTGGCGGCCACCGGCCGCCAGGGTCAGAATGACCCTCTAAATCTTTAAAAAAAAAATATTGCCAAAAGTAATTGACAAAATTATTGTTTTAGTAAATATGCTTTTAAAAGTTTAATTCCTGTATGTAGAATTAGTCATCTTAAATTGCCGCAACGGAAATATTTTTGAGCTTCCTATTTGGCATCCACATAACATTTTTAACCAAAGTTCTAAGCTTGATTTATGAAACATTGTAATTTTGACAGCTTATTTTCATGTAAGGCTGGCATTTTGTAACTATAATTCAAAATCCAATGAGCTATGATATATTTTTAAACACCTGGGGAATTTTTAATAAACGAATAATTTTGTTAAATATAATTGACATTCATAAATAATTGTAATAACAATGAAAAGGCCATTCTTTTAACAATACATCATTTCTGTAATAGGCAGTGTGCTATGCTAGGGATAAGTTCCCATGCCCAACATTGTTTCATGTGAATATCTAATATGTTCTTGTCTCTAATCACAAAAATCTTAATTTAAAATATATCTTTATGTATTCATAGGTCAAACTATAGGTTAAAGTGATGTTATAGTTAGGTGTTGAGATAAGATAAAACTAAGGCCCTGATTCTAACCCCGGTCGGCGGGAGCACCGCCGACAGGCCGGCGGTGCCCCGCAGGGCATTCTGACTGCGGCGCTTTGGCCGCGGTCAGAAAGGGTAAACCGGCGGTCTCCCGCCGGTTTACCGCTGCCCTCAGAATCCCCCATGGCGGCGCAGCTTGCTGCGCCGCCATGGGGGATTCTGACCCCCCCTACCGCCATCCTGTTCATGGCGGGAAAGCCGCCATGAACAGGATGGCGGTAGGGGGGTCGCGGGGCCCCTGGGGGCCCCTGCCGTGCCCATGCCAATGGCATGGGCACGGCAGGGGCCCCCGTAAGAGGGCCCCGCAAGGTATTTCAGTGTCTGCCTTGCAGACACTGAAATACGCGACGGGTGCTACTGCACCCGTCGCACCTCCCCACTCCGCCGGCTCGATTACGAGCCGGCATCCTCGTGGGAAGGGAGTTTTTCCCTGGGCTGGCGGGCGGTCTTTTGGAGACCGCCCGCCAGCCCAGGGAAAAACTCATAATACCCTCCGCGGTCTTCTGACCGCGGAGCGGTATTATGGGGGCGGAATTCTGGCGGGCGGCCTCCGCCGCCCGCCAGAATTAGAATCACCCCCTAAATATTTAAAAATGAAAAAAACATAAAAAATTCACCAGTTATAATTTACTTAGCTAACTATAAGATGTGTCCCCACCATACACTGCTTATCACCTCATGTATTATGCCACTCATGACATGCTAAATTACATCATTACATCATTGATGACATTACTGATGGCATCTTAAAACTGAGGTGAATTAATTTTGTTATATATATACATATATATATATATATATATATATATATATATATGTATATATATATATATATATATATATATACATATATATATATATATACACATACATATATATGTGCATATATATGTGTGTGTGTGTGTGTGTGTGTGTGTGTGTACTCTGCCTGGCAGGGCACTAGTTAGAGTATGAGTATGTATACATATATATATATATATATATATATATATATATATATATATATATATATATATATATGCATATATATATATATATATATATATACAAATATGTACATGCATACATATATGGTCCCAGCCGTGCACAATTGTCTCATTAATAATTTCACTGCTAAGGTTACATAGATTTTTTAAATAATGTTATAAAAGATGTCATGAGTGCTGCAATGTCTAGGGTAATTAGCAGTGCATGTTGAGGGCATGAGTTATAGTTATCTTAGGGTGCAAGTATGTTTTTTAAAATTCTATTTCCTAATTGAAATGTCCCTGTAACCTTTGTTATTTTTTGTAAATTTATATTTTTTTATTGTAAAGTAATTGTAATTACTTTACGTTAATCCAGGCCCTGCGGCCAACACCGTATAATCAGTCACCCTGTGCCACACAGGCCTTCCTACGTTAGGTGTGGGTATTGTCTGCAGGACTTTGTCTGCTGCAAGGCCATGAGGCATACCCCCAATAACCACCCAACAACATGCGCGGCCTTTGGCCGTGCGCAGAGGTGGTTGGCAGCAGGGCCTGCAGCTTACCCCCTATACCCATTCAACACCATAACACTGATTGAGTGCTTCTTTGTTCGTTGGAGATGTGATCATATTCATGTGCTTCAGGAACGCATGTCAAATTTCGGTGAAAAATACATTTGGGTCCAAAAGGGCGGGCTTCTAAGCCATTTTTCATACTAGTAGTTATTTTAAAGGGAAAACACAATCTCTGGTCTCAGCAGCAGATGACAAGAAAGAACCCAAGTGTCACAGTCATTACATGTGATATTGTGCTTGAAAAAAGCAAGGTTGAAAACACCTCCATCAAGGGTTACAGATAATTTTTCAAGATGGAAATGCAGAGCAAAAATACTAGCTTTGCCTTGACCATGCACAAGAAATTAGGATGAATAGTACTTTCCAGCAGTGGATCTTGAAAGTAGGCACCTGCTTTGTTTCTATGTTTAGGTGCTTCCCTATGAGGTTGGATTTTTGTGAAATGAGCATCATGCCAGAATGAATCCTGTGCTGTGTATGTTTCCAAAAAGAGGCCAGCATTTTCTGTAGAATGTCTACCGAACTGAAGTACATTCTACTGACTAATTAATGAGTGCTGCTTCATTGGGAAAAAATATAGTGTACCTCCTACACTACAGCTGCTTCAAGTGCCCACAAGGTAAGGTATCCCCTAACCTTGTATGTCTGTAACTTTGCCATTGTAATTGTTCTTTGAGCATTTTCATCAGATAACTTTGAGGTGGAAGTGCAGCAAAAACACACTAGGGTGTTTATATTGTCTGGGACTGTGAGGGAGCCTCAAGGCCCCTGCAGTCCCCACTGGGTCTCTGCCTTCTGCAGGAGCCTGCCTTGCTCCCACACGCAGGGAGCTGCTGTAAATGCATCTCCCTGCATGCAGGAGCAATACTTTAATTTCTTTCCCTGACTGCATGTCTGCAGGCAGAGAAAGAGATGAAAACTCTGTTTCTAGCAAACAGGAGCATTTTGACAGCTCCTGCTTGTTGGAAGCAGAGTGTTTGCTTTTGCTATAGCTCCTCCAAGCAAAAGCAAACAGGTATCTCCCAAGGGTGGGCACCTCATGAGATAGCAGGTGCTGGCCCTCGGTGTTGGCAGTCCCCAGGGCCATAAATGGCTCTAGAAGGGAGGCCACGTTCCCCCTCCTTTGTTATGTACAGGCCAGCCCCAGGGAGGTGGTAGTTTCCAAGCCATACATGGCCTGGGAGGGGATCCAGTGGCCCCCCTCCATTGCGACAAACTATTAGAGGCCCTGGGGAGGTGATGGCCCCCAGGGAATGGGGGGTCCATGTGGCCCCCCCACAATAATTTTGTAATTGCCCTGGGAAGGTGGTGGTCCCTGGTGCTTCACTTAATACAGCCCCCAGGACGGGGTCAATGTACCCCCTTCCATTCTATAAGAAAGCACTGGGGGGGAGATCTCATGGTCATGGTCCACATGGCCCCCCATATATTTGTTTAAAACCATCACCTCAGTGAGGTGATGGTTTTCCATGGCCTTAGAAAGCCATTGTAGGAGGGGTACATGTACCCCTTCCATTTCTTAATTACAAATCAATGCCCCTGGGACCTGGCCCACCCGGGGGCTTCATTAAAAACAAGGGCAGGGAAACCACAGTTGTTATTTTTTTAATTCACAGCAAAATGTGCGCATATTCCCGAAATTCGCCGCAAATTAAAAAAAATGCTCTTTTGCCCCAGCAGGGTCCCAGGGGGCCACAGAACCATGGCTAAGGTGTTAGGGTTTTCATACCCTGCCCCCCTTTTTATTGAATTTTTTTGGGACTCTGCGGAATGACTACAATTCCCATCAGCCGGAGTCTGAGGCCCATTTCGACCCAAGATATTAGCGTCTGCATGGGTGCATTCCGCTCACACTTTGTGCCAAAATTTGGTCAGTGATGTCAAAGGCATCTGTCTCCTGCCTTGCAGTTTGTTGCATAGTCAGGGTAAAGGGCCGGTCCCTGATCATTTCAATCAACGTTGATATACCTATATCCTAAGTAGCATACAAGTACTACATTTCCCATCACGCATGGCAGTCACATATTCTGATGCTAGACGTCAGCGTTAGTGTGAGCACGCCCCCTCCTCATATCCCTGCCAGATTCTGTAATATTGGGTGGAGAATGGAACAATAAATAGGTGATTTTTTTGGGGATGACCTTTGATGAAGTGCCTTTCATTTTCACACACAGTGGGGATAGCCAGCTGTTTCTATGACATATGTATCAATTCACTGCGATTTCTCCCATTCTTGTCTCAGTGTGTGACTACAAGTCTCCCCCTACCCACTCCTCCATGCAGTATGAATATCTCTAAGTTAGGGTGAGATGCAGTAGTATGTTTGTGATGGAGGAGTTGTGACTCATGTCTCACAGTTGACTGGCATGATTCACGTTTTGGGTTTTCACAAACATGAGCTTGGTAAAGTGTGCGGTGTACATACCTGAAAGACATGGGCCCACATTATGACATTGGCAGTAAATCCCGCTTACCACCATGGTGAGGGCTGCCAACATACTGTTGCGGAGGCGAACATGCGTTCGCCATATTATGACACACACACACACACCAAATCGACAGAATACTGCCACAAGCACATATCCGCCACACCAAAGGTTAGTGTTAAACTGTCGGTACGAACACCCATACCGTTACGCCAACAAAACAAAGCACTCCACATTATGACCCACGAATCACTACAGCAGACATTCAACGGTGGTAAACCATTGGCAGTATACACCGGCATGGCCAGAATGGCCATCCAAATACAAAACAACACAACATTGGCCAATACTAAAAACACACACCTGACACTGATGCACACATCACACCCACCCACTAACAGCACTATAAAACACACACCCACATTACCCACAACCCTTTGCTAACCTGAAAAAAACAAGATATAGCCACGCAAACATTAGACACAACTACACACACACCACAAACACCCATTCATACATCACGCACCCCACACCTCCACCACATAACTCAACACCCTCTGCACAACACACACCACACAACACCCATGTCCCCACAAAGGCACTCCATTTCACTGATGAGGAGTTGCGGGTCATGGTGGAGGAAATAGTCAGGGTAGAGCCACTGCTGTTTGAGCACAGGTACAGCAAATCTATTTTGCCAGGAAGATAGGGCTATGGCGGAGAATCATGGAAAGGTTGAACGCCAAGGGATAGCATCCACGACCAAGGAACGACATCAGGAAGAGGTGGAACGACCTATGGGGGAAGGCACATTCCATAGCAGCAAGGCACCAGCTCCCTATACAGAGGACTGGCAGTGGACCCCCACCTCCTCCCCTACAGCTGACAGCATGGGAGGAGCAAGTCTTGGCAATACTGCATCCTGAGGGACTCCCCGGAGTTGCCGGATGACTGGACACTGGTGAGGCCACATTCACTACCAATCCCCCCATACCTGCATGCCACCAACACCCCTCACTCTGACATCCATCACTCAACTCCATCCCACACAGTGCACCACCACAATTAACTAGCCAGAATGCCAAGCCCAGCTTGCCATACACACTGCATGCACATCCCTCCCAGCCCTACATGTACACCCACCACCAATGGATGCACAGCACGGAGAACTAACAATCCCACACTACATCACCATACATAAACAAAGGTGGCAGTGCAACAGAAACAATATAGGGGAAGCTAAGGATGCAGAATATGTCATAGACACGTAGCACAATACATCACTTACATCCCCACAGGTGCCCCAGCCAATTTCAGCGGCGAGGAGGTGCCACAGCTACCCAGTCCCCCACGAGAAGATGCCCCCAGAGATGACAGCAACTCTGGACTTCTGGATCTGGATGAACTCCCTGGCCCATCAGGGATCATTGGTAAGTCGGATACCCCAACTCACACCACTCCACCACAGAGACTCCCCCCTCAGTATCCAATACCACAGCAGCCATCCAATGTCCCACACCTCTGTCCCCAGGACACGTCAATCAGCAGTGGGTCCACCTGTACAGGGACCCCAGTCCACACCTCACAGGCAAGACAATGAGGGTCCTGGGGTCAGTGGCAGTGGGCACACCATTTAGGGGACACAGGCACAGGGGGCAGGGACACACAGAGGACAGCTGTGCGCAAGGAGGAGGACACAGCTCAGGGAACTGACTGTCCAGGAGGCACTCACTAATGTCCTGGGGGCTTACCAACAATCCCATGATGAGATGGGTCGGGTGATAGACATCATGCAGGAGAACTAGTGGCTGCAGGAGGAACACCACCAGGAAATCAGGAAAGAATTGCAGGCCCTCAACACCACCATGGTCTCCATAGCAGGGGTGCTGGGTGATATGGCCAACATCATGAGGGACTACACAGCACACCAGAGAGCCCCTTCCACTAGCCAGTCAACTGAACAGCCCTCCACATCTGCTGCAGCTATTCGACAGGAGGCCCTGCCGCAGGACCCACATGCCACAAGCACCCCTCCCCCTGCAGAAGGTGAACCACCCCGCAAACGGCCCCTGCTACCCAGACAGACACCAGAGACACTTGCCAAGACCAAGACCACTGCCAGGAAATGAGACCCTCCTGAATGTCCCCTTGTGTTCCACTCTGTCACCTTGTCCACTTTGAACTGCCATTGCTCCCCTTCCTATGGCCCCTTGGACACTGGATCTGTGCTACAAACAGACTGGACCACTACACTGGACTTTCCTCTACCATCACACCATTCCATTGCACTATTCCTTCATAATTTTCACTGCAATAACCACCCTTGAACACTACGTAAGTAACAGTGTTTTATCTGATAGAAATGTGCAATTTTCTGAACTGTATCATCCTGTGCAATTGTCCAGAAATTTGTGATTACATCTACAAAATGGCCTGTAGCAGTTTGTAGTCATCACATCAGTACACAGTTGTAACCACACCAACATCTGCAAAATGGGAAGGCATAGGTGACAGTCAGTTGGGGTGCTAAGGAAGTGACTGCCATCATGCTACAGCCACACAGAAAAATAATTTATTAGAATAGTCAGTTCTGCTGTCTTACCTGTGTGTCACTGGAAGTACTGCTGTGTAATTGATGTCCTGTTGTCCTCATCCTCATCCTCCTCATCCTCATTCTCCTCAGGGTCCACTGCTGCCACAGGAGCATTTTCACCGTGCTCCTCCTGCAGATAGGGCACATGTCGTCTAATGGCCAAGCTGTGCAACATGCAGCATACAACAACTATCTGGCAGACCGTCTCAGAGGAGTTGCAGGGGGAACCACCTGTCAGATGGAGGCATCTGAACCTGGCCTTCAGGAGACCGAAGGTCCTTTCAATAATTCTCCTGGTACGCCCATGAGCATCATCACACCTAATCTCAGCCCCTGTTCTTGGATTCCTTACAGGGGTCAAGAGCCAGGACAGGTTTTGGTAGCCAGAGTCACCTGCAAGAAGCGAGGGACAAACAGTCTTACACAATAGCATGGGGGATGACTCTTGAAAGCATACACTGACATGCATTGGGTGGGGATTCAGGCTCACCTAAAAGCCACATCCTGTGCCTCTGTAATTGTGGAAATGGAGCACTGATAGGACAAGTGGGATCCCAGTGGGTTGACAGATAGCAGATTTCAGATCAGGCTCCAATTGAGCACACAGCTCTGTGACTGTGGCCCTGTCCAGTCTATCGGCGAGTATTATGTGCCTGTCCTCCAGTGCAGCCAATTCCACAAGGGGTCTGTACATGGGGGCTTGCCACCTCCTCCTATTTCTAAGCAGTGGTAGGCACCTAAGGGACACAAGAGTGAGAAGGGAGTGACAAACTGAACAATGGAACCACCACTTCAGTGTACATTGAGCATGTATGTTACTGGACTATGTAAATGTATGTACAATTGACAGCAATGATGCAGTTTTCAATTTAAGATTGTGTACCAGCACCATAACATAGCGAATGACTGTCCTGTATGTTGGGAAAGGTGGATGTAATGTAACTCAACCGGCGTTGGGCGTCATGGTGGAAGGCGGTCTTGCACCGCCGTGCTATTCCTCATTGGTTAAAATCGGGCTCCATGGAGTACAGTATCCAATGAGGATCACCGGCGGCGGTGACAGTGTACACCGCTGTGGACGGGACTGCCAGTTTCTGACTATAACCTTACTTGATTCCTGACTTTCTATAGGACAACAGCTCCACTGCGTGTGCTGCTCTGACCTGTGTCTGAAACCTGCCATGGCCTGTGTGACAGGATAAAGGGGCCCTGACTTCACTTCAGAGGAGTTAGAGCGCCTGGTGGATGGGGTCCTATCCCCTACGGACAGCTGTATGGGCCTCCAGGGCAATAGGTGAGTACACCATGGAGAGGTGGCATGCGACAAGGCTGTATGGAGATGTTTGTGTGTGCTTGCAGTGTGTTAGTTGGGTGGGGGGTATGGCTTGTGGTAGTGTACATGCAGAGCTCTGGGTGATGTGTGTGCCTGATGAGGGGAAATGTTTTTTGTGGGCCATATGTGTGACAGGCTGGATTGTATGGTTAATGGTGTCCTCCTGTCTGTTTTTCCTCTGCAGGTCAGCGCCCATCAGAAGAAGAGATTGTGGTATGCCATCGCCAAGGACGTGCAGACCCTGAGGATCTATAGCAGACAGAGCACCCACTGCAGGAAACAGTGGGAGGACCTGAGACGCTGGGCCCGGAAGGCCGCGGAGTCCCAGGTGATGATGGCCTCCCAATGAGGGAGGGGTGCCTGACGGAACCTGCCCCCCCCGAGGACCGCATACTGGCAGTGGCCTACCCAGAGTTGGATGGGCTCTTGAGGGCAGCACAGCAGCCACAAGGGGGTACTTCTAGTGTGTGTGACATCCATCTTTGTTGCCTGGCATGGGATCCTCATGGTGGGTTTAAGTCAGTGAGTGCCCCTTAATGCCAGCTCATACATTGCTGCATGGCCCACCTCAGGGTAAATGGGTGAATAGCAAAATCTGGATGGCTAGCTAGGAGGCATTCCATGTCAAACAGGGCTTAGTAGATCCCAGGAGGGGTGCAGAGGGTGGTGTTTGGCTCTCATCCTGCTGTGCTACCTAGCCAATAGAATGCCAGTGTGGTGCATACTGCTCAATCTTGGTCCCTGTTTGTGATGGTGATGTGTATGCCATCAGTGGTGTTGGTGCTGCAATTGACCCAGTGCTCCTTTTCGTTCTCCCCCCCATTTTCTTCTGGCATCCTGTCCGTGTGTGCATTAGCATAATCTGGTGGAGGAGTGAGAGAGCTGCAGCCCACAGAACCCAGGAGCCAACGCCAATGCCGAGGGACCCACTGGGACATGGTCGAGGGGAGCACCTCAGCGGGGCAGGAGGTGACAACACTGACTCTGAAACCTCCTCCAATGAGAGCTCCCTAGTGGTGGCAGATACCTTTGGAACCACCCCAGCTACAGCCGTCACCTCCTTACCAGCACCACCCTCCCAGGAGACCCCCCACCGAGTTGCCCGTGCCCGCTCACCCAGGAGGGTGAGCATCTCCTTTGCACAAGGAACCTCAGACCCTGCCCCAGTCAGCCCTGCTGCCATTAGTGAGAATGCTATTGACCTCCTGAGATCCATCTCTGTAGGGCAGTCAAGCATAGTGAATGCCATCCAGGGGCTGGCATCCTAGACACAGCAATGCAATGCCTTCCTGGATGGTATTCACGGTGGCTTGGGGGCCCTACAGAGATTGTTTCAGGCTCTGGCTTCCTCTCTGATGGCAGCCAGTGTCCCTGGTCCTACTGTCCCCCTTGCAACTACCACACCCCAGTCCCAGTCCCAGTCTCCTCAACCCCAGCCCATTCCATGCATACATACAGACAAGCATGCACATAAAACATCACACAAGAGTGGCACAGACAAACACAGGCAGCACACCTCAGGCCACAAGCACTCATACAAACAACAGACAGTTGCACACACAACATCCACTGCCTCCACTGTCTCCCCCTCCTCATCCTCCTCCCTCACAGTCACATCCACACTCACACATGCAAGCACTGCATCAACAGCCACCACCACCTCATGCAGCATACCCACCGCCATTGCAGACACCTACACAACTTCCATCCACACGTCCTGTTTGTCCTCACCCACCCTGTCTGCTCCCCTTCTAAGAAACACAAATGGTCACACTCAGACACCCAACATCCATCCACCTCACACATGCACACTGTCCATGCACCTGCACCCAAGTTCAGCAGACATACACCCCCTAAAGCCATTTCCTCTATCTCCACTCCCATCCCGCCCCAAAGTCACTAAGAAGCTTTTGCTTGCCCATTTTGACCTCTTCCCTCCTCCTCCCCCCCGTCCTGCCCGTAAGTGCAAGGTCCCAACGACCCAGCCCAGCACCTGAGCCAACCAGACTGCCACTGCTCCCACCAAGAAATCTGCTGCTGGCACTAAGGGCCCCCTGAGTGGGGCGGCAGCCACTCCCAGTAAGAACACACCTCCACCTCAAAAATGGAGGGCTAGGGTGGTGAAACCTAAGGGACAGAGGACGGGGTCAGTGGAGGCACCTCTTCAACCTGGAGGCAAGGGCACAAGTCACATGACAAAGGCCAAGGGGGGCCATCACAAGAAAGAATCCAAGAATCCTCCTCTACCACCTGAGGTCAAGGAGTCCCCTCCACCACCTGAGGTCAAGGAGTCCCCTCCACCACCTAAGGGGAAGGAGCCCCCCTCCAACACCTGAGGGCATGTAGCGCACCCTCTAGGGACTGAGGCCTAACACTCCCCTCCAGAGACTAATGGGCAAGGAGCCCCCTCCAGAACCATTGGCCATGATGCCCACTCCAGAGACTATGGCCTAACACTCCCATATAATACTGGGTGTAGTACATTTGATCCAGCTTTTTATCTAATTCCTAATAATCATAAAGATAAAGTTAACCTATAGGGTAGCCCAATAGTTTTGGGACTAAGGGATGCGCTCCAGAATACCTACTGATATGTGGACCATTTTTATGAGAGATTTTGTTACAGGCCTACCCTCCTGTATACAGGATACTGGAGATTGTTTACAAAAAATGTTTGATATCCTGTGGTATAGTGAGTATTTATTAATGACTATAGATGTTGCAACATCATATATGAATATCTAACATGAAGATGGGTTAGGAACAGTTAGAACCTTTTTTAGCTTTAAGCTCTGAACCACCTAAATTGTGGTAACATACCTTAATGTTACTCATCATGATTCAAAGATGTTTGGAGAACAACTGTTTCCTGTTCAATAATGAGCTTTTGGTCAGATCAGTGGCACAGCGATCGGCTCCAGCTTCACCACCAGTTATGCAAGTTTGTATATGGGCTGGTGGGAGGAGCAGGTGCCCCAGAACCAATGTCAGATGGAATGGTTAGAATGCGTGGTATTTTGGTGTAGATTTATTGATGATCTCTTTGTGATCAGGAAGGGGTCAATGGAGAGTGCAAGGTCATTTATCGAAAAGGTCAATAACAATGCACTAAGTCTACAATTTACAAGTACAATCAGTAATAAAGAACTAAACTCCCTAGATGTATCTGTATGTATCAAACACAAATAATTGGAGCTTAAACTATTTAGGGAGCCATCAGCTAGAAATACATTGCTGCTCGCGCATAGTTTCCATCCCCATAATTTAGTGAGAAGTACATCCTATGGGGAAAGCTTTTGAATAAGAAGAAATTGCACTGAACAACAAGAAACAAGAAAAACACTAGTAAAACTTTCTGAAAGATTTCATGAGAGGGGATATATAGCAGTGCAGTTCATTGGGCGATAAATATTGTTGTCCATATTCCAAAATTCTGGACCCTTCTGAAGGCTGAGCAAAATGAACATTCATCATCCCCATTCCTGGCATCTCATCATGCCTGTCATGTGTCAGAAATATGGACCCTTTACCAATGTAATCCCAGGACAAAAAATATGTTACATTGATTTTACTAACACCGATCATGAATCTCACACACACAAAAGTACATAATACATTAAAATAAATGTAGGTATTGCACATCTGATCTCACATGTGCAGTGGATAGTACAGTATGAATATGGGAAAGTGGAAATTACACCTGTCAATACATGATAATATAACTCAAGGGTATAAATAAGTAAGAATTGAAGTGTCAATACATAATGGGGCCTAAAGCACACAGTACAAAGTTTAAGGTCCTATTTCTCCTAGGACACCTTCCACATTGTTAGAAATGGGGTTTCTTGTTGGCTAGGATTTGTACCTACGCCAGGTAGAACCCACCACTATAGCCAAGGGCGAGTAAGTTAGACACCAAAGATAACCTGCACTCACCCCCTGGTAGCTTGGCACAGAGCAGTCATATTTATTTTCGGAGGTCATGTGTAAAGTGTTTGCTCAACATACTCACACCAGGGACACAACAAATATACCACAAAAGAGACTCCACACAGGATTATATAAAAATATGTTACTTATATTGTATATATATATATGTATATATATATATATATATATATATATATATATATATATATAAAAAAAATCATGGACCAAAGATGTCATACATAATAAATTTGTACCATTATCAAAATGTTACTCATCGTTCTGACACTGTGAACATCCAAACCAATACACACTATCTGGTCAGGGCAGTAAATGCATCAGTAAACTATATATATGTTAACCAGTGTTCCCATAAGCACAAGGACCCGCAGGGATACTGTCCCAGTTATAATACAGGAGGCAGTAGCTTACATGAAATGCTTGGGTTATAACTTGACTGTCAAAAAGAGCTATATTCCCTAGGGCCACCATCTACAGAGGTGGATTCTTTTACAGCAGTCATCAGAAAGGCTGCAGAGCTGCTGGAATTGCCTTTTACAATGGAGAAAAACAAGTCTAACTTTTTAAAAGAGATCGTCCAACCGGCCTGTGCATCCTCACAGCCTTTGCTTCCATTTAATAAAACACTTCAGGAGCCCATCAAGTCAACCTTGGCCCTCGGGCATCTGGACAGGATAACAATTTGGTTAGGTCATGTGGCATAACTTATTTCAAAGAGTCTTAGAGTGCCAAAAACCGTGCACGCAACTAGGTGAAATATGGTGGCCTTGCCGGAATAAAAAGAACTGGCCACCATAAAGTAGGCTGCAGGAGCTCCGGGCATGCCTTCTCAGCGAGCTACGGTAAGGTGCAGGAATGTCAATAAAATCCTGTCAGTGCTTCCTGAGGAGGTTGAGAGCCTCCTTTGGGCCCCACCCTGCAATATCACCCAGAAGCACAAATACCTCCCAACTATGCCCTCTTTGAGGAGCACGCAATTCATTGAGCTCAGTGGGTAGACCTCGCAGTGTCCCCCTCACACAGAGCAGTAGTCAGCCCCTGCCTTGAGCATGCAGTGCAACCACGTATTATACAGCACACCTCGGAGCCGGGATAGACTGCCAGGGTCTGGATACCCCGAGAATGGATGCAGCAACTGGCCAGTGAGCTACACTGTGATCCGTTCATCGAGGAAGGCAGGGCCGGCCATCTAGGCTCCACAAGTTTGGGACTATGTGGCGCTTGCAGGGCAGAAGTAGTTGTAGTGCCCCCTGTAGTGTCGTGGTGGGCCACCCACATCAGGAGAAGACTCCTTGCCAGCCCTCACCAAAACACCCGCCGGGTCGATTGGAGTGAGCCCACTGAATGCCGGCCTGCCCTGTGTCAAGGAGCAATGCGGCTTCTACTGAACAGGCCTCTCTTGCAGCTGCAGCTTCACACTGCACCCCACTGCACTTTTGAGATAGGGAAAGTAAAAAAGAAAGAGCACTCTAGCCTAAGCGCTTGTCCTGTGCAATTTCTGGGACAAGATGGGTGGCTGGACTCAGAAAGACACAAACCGCTCCACACTTGCTGTTGGAATATGAGATTAGGTAGTATTTGTGCAGAACAAGGTGCTCACAATGCGCTTATGAAGAAGGTTAGATTAATCAGCTTTAGAGCTCCTTGACAATTCCAGCCAATGTAGGGACTCTGAGGGAACAGGGGTTATGCAACTAGTCCCTGGACAACACTTGCAGTTGGGGCAAAGTAGGCAGGCTAACAAATCAGGGCATTAATGTCAGTTCCTCCTGGCAGGCCCACGGGGTCTGGTGACCCACAGTCAAGGAGCAGCTGGCAGCAGGGCAACAAGCAGAAAAGCAATCCTGAAGAGTCCTTTGTGCTACGTGGCAGGGCAACAAAGGAAGAGAAGTCCAGATGAGTCTTTTGTGCAGTCCAGCAGTCCCTCTGGCAGAGATTCAGCCACAGTTCAAAAAGTGCTCTAAAAATCATAGGGCAGGAGCCCCTATACTTATACTCCAGGTGCCAAGCTTCTAGAAGGTGAAAGAAGGTTCCAGCCAGATCTGACCAGTTCCAAGAATTTCCCTTCTCCCCTACTATGGCTCCAGACATCAGTAGGGGGTAAACAACCCCTTTGTGGAAGGGCAGGACACAGCCTATTCAAGTGTAAAGTGTGAACAACCCTCCCTCTCTCCCAGCCCAGGAAGACCATCAGTATTTAGATGAATGCAGATTCAACCCTGTCACACCTAACCATCCCTGACGGATGGCTGTCTGGAAAGTATGCACAAAGTGGAGCTGTCACTCTGCCCTAGATGTATATTAAGGTCAGGCTGCAAAGTTATAAGTACAGAGAAATGGCCACATTCTAAAAGTGGCATTTATAAAATTGTAATGTAAAATCCACCTACGCCAGTAAGCAGGAATTCCCACTACCATTCCAACCATACGAAAACATACTCCCCACAAATCAGAAATTCCCATTTAGACATATATAAGGGAATTGCCAATGTCATCTTATGAAAGGAGCAGCACTCACAGCAGTGAAAAACAAATTAGGCTGTTTGTTACTGCTAGGACATGTAACATAAAAATGTATGTCTTATCATTTACATACACAGCACCCTGACCATAGGACTCTCTAGGTCCTACCTTAGTGGTGAATTATCTGTAGTAAAAAGAGAGTTCAGGCCTTGAAGAGTAGTTTGACTTGCCAAGTCAGTGTAGCCGTAAACTGCACATGCAGGTACTGCAGTGGCAGGCTTGAGACAAGTTTGAAAGACTACTTCAGTGGGTGGTGCAATCAGCGCTGCAGGCCCAATTGTGGCATTTGGCTTACAGGCCCTGGGTATATGGTATACAACTTTAGAAAGGACTTACAGGTAAAATAAATAAGCCAAACAGGTATAAACCAATTATACCAAGTTTTAGAGGAGAGAGAACATGACCTTAGCACTGATTAGCAGTGGAAAAGTGCCCAGAGTCTAAAGCCAACAAAATGAAGGTCATAAAAATAGGAGGAGAAAGGGAAGAAGTCATGGAATCAACATGCAGAAAGGGCCATTTCCAACAGACATCAAATAATATGATTATGGAACCCCCTTATTAATGTTTATAAAACATATGCGGTTGATCATAGAGATGTCTGTACATCATAAGAAAATATAAATTAGACAGAAAGTGTTTTCTGAAATGAGATTACTCTCTCATAGAATAACAAACAAAAGACAAACAAATCCTAATGATAAATGACAACAAAGTATGACATCGTCTCAGACCAAACTCTGGACACTTGATCCCACATAGTAACCCTGCCTCCAGACTCAATGGTACACTAAAGACTTCATGCAAAAGGGGCATATGCTCCTCCATGACTAGGATGCAATCCAGGCACCTCAGGTTACCAAGCAGAAGGAGGGGTGGGTCTTTTCTACAAGGTCTTGGCAATAGTAGGGGTGGTTGGTGAAGAAGTAGGAAGGTTGGATGGGGTGGGTGTAGGAGGTGACTGGGATATAGGGGCATTTGCAGTGGTGGTGGATGTGTGTTGCTGTGCTGGTGAGTGTGCATTTGGAATGCTATAGCAGGGTGTGGTTGTGTGTCTGGGAGTGTGTAATATTGATTCCTGCAGTTTATATGGACTTTGTGATTGTGATGAATGTCTTGGTGTTGTGTAAGTTGTTGCTTTTGGTGTGTGTTTTGGTGGTGTATGTTTGGCTGATACTGTTTGGTTGTCTGGGGGTTTGTCCTTTTGTGGTGTATGTGCATGTGTTGCTGATGTTGAGTGCTTGTCTATAGGTTTGTGTTTGGGTGGTGTTAATTTTACTAATGTTGTTTGCTTATCCATGTGTTTGTCCTTTTGTGGTGTATGTGTTGCTGATGCTAGGGCTTGTCTGTGGGTTTGTATTTGGGTTGGGTTTATTTATTTAATGGTGTTTGCTTTTCTGTGGGTTTGTACTTCTTTGTGTATGTGTTGCTCATGTTGGGTGCTTGTGTGTTGATTTGTGTTTTTGTGGTGTTGATGATTTATGTGATGTCATGTGTTCTTGGATGATGTTGTGACGGGTGTGGTGCCTTCTGTAGGGGGTTGTGGGTGTAGTGGTAGAGGGTGTAGTGGTTGTTTTTGTGGTGGTTGGTGTGGTGAAGGTTGTAGGTGTAGTGGTGGTTGTGAGTCCATCTTGTTTGTGATGATGGATGTGGTGGTTGGGTGGCTGTGGTGGTGGTGATTGATGTGGGTGTGATGGTGATGATTGTAGTGTAGTGTTGGTGTCTGAAGAGTTGCTGAAGAGAGACTCTGAAGGCCCTATATTTATACCCTTTTGCCTTTCATCTGGAAGGTGGGAGTAAGCTAGAAAGTTTTTTTGAATTGTATGGAATTTCCTAACTCCCCTGCCTTGGCTTGAAGCTGGCTGTAGTGACAATAGGGGGTTGTTAGGCCCTCTGTGTGAAGATGGAGCACACCCTAATCAGTTGCATGTGGGGCCGTGCCCCAGCTCTGCACCCCCATTCTGCCAGCAGATAGCCCATTGAGGCACACAGATTCCCTCTTTTGGGTGACTGTCTGGAAGGAATTTGCAAAGTCTGTCAGCTACACCCAGTCATGTGACTCAAGGCAGGCTGCAGGCATTAAAAAGCTCGGAACATTAACGTGCCAACTTTACAATAGTGGCTATTTTAAAAATGTAATAGGAAATCTGACTTTACCATTAAGAGGATTCATATTTACTATTCCATAGATACCAAACATGAAATAGCTACCTGTTCCAATTGGAAGTTACAGCGTAATACATGTAATACGGAATCTCTAATGTTATCCTATAGGAGGGATAAGCCTCACGGTAGTGAAAAACAAATTTAGGAGTTTTTCACTACCAGAACATGTAAAACTTAAAAGTACATGTGGAACGTTTTCATTACACAGCACCCTGCCCAATGGGCTACCTAGGGTCTGCCATAGGGGCGACATATGTAATAAAAGGGGAGTTTAAAGCTTGGCAAGGGAGGATTAGATGCCACATCAACATGGCAGTTTATAACTGCATTCAGGGTGCAGTGGCAGGCCTGGAACACATTTTCAGGTGCTACTTGAGTGGGTGGCACAAAACGTGCTGCACATCCTCTGGAAGCATTTCATTTACGGTCCTTGGATATGTGGTATATCACTCTACAAGGGACTTATAAGTAAATTAAAATGCCAATCAGGTGCAAGCCAATCTCATCCTGTTTAGGGGAGGGAGCACACACACTTTACAACTGATCAGCAGTAGTAAAGTGCACAGAGTCCTATGATCAACAATAAATGATGATTTTCAGCACCTAAAAATGGAGGTAAGTGGGAATAATGTTAGGGGGCAGACCACCCTAAGACTGATAGGTCTAACCTTTCTCATCTATTAAGGAAACACATTTTTGGCCACTATTTCAATTATAAAATCACACTAAAATGCTGGAACATATCTGTAGTGATAGACAAACAAATTGTAAAGAAAAAATTGTTTATGGAATGTGGCTTGCCCACAATATTTATAAAATAACTGGCCAAATGAAAAAGATAGGGATGGCATACATAGCCTGCATTTGTGCCTCTATTCAAAATCAACTGTGTAAACTCTAAAGTCTAAATCATGACATCACTAATCATTTTGCTAAGAGTATGAACAATCATTTGAATGAAAATAGTGGAAGGTGGTTTCTTTTAAATATGCCTTATGTAAGTTAAGTACCAAAATGTATTACAATCATACTGAATTAAAAGGCTACCAGGATACTCCTCTACTTCTTAGGATTCTCTATTCCATACTTACACACTTGTCAAAGTACAGCTTTGTAAGTATAAAACTGTTAAATAACACATATTTTAATCTCTCAATTTAATTATTTACTATGATACAAAAACAGTTGGAGCTAAGAACCATTGCACTGATCTGTACATCAACTGTTGTATGCCACAAGGCAATTACTGGTCATTTTAAAATATGGTGGGGATAAATGGCAAAAACTGGAAAGGAACTCCACATATTTGTACACAGAATTTCCATGTTGTTTTTTAAATGACCATATTATCTACTTTTTATATTTTTGGTCCCTGTAACCAAACAACCCCTGACTGAGTTTCATCTTCTGCAGACAAGTTAATTCAGAAAAATAGCTACTTATACTCAATATACTCACATAAGATAGAATCACTGCTGCATAAATATTTTTACCTCCATGTTGCTAATTCAGCACATATGAGCCTACGTATGCATTTCACTTATGAGAGGAAAAGTCAGTCGGACAACAGGTCAGCATACTGAACCTCTTGTTGCTACTCTCTGGCCTTCAGCTCCCCATCAAGGACTGGATGGGCCACAAGCGGGCCATCAGAGGGGTCAGGGTGTTTCACACCCACTATTTCTGCTGGGGGGACTGACCCAACTGACCTCTGCCACCATCTTGGTAAAGCACCAAAGATCCTCTCACTGCTTACGGCAGTGCAAGCTATGGTGCCTAAACGCCTCAAAGGTCCCCACTTTACCAGCGATGGCCCTCTACATTTCCTCCTTCATATGGGATGACCAAACACATGAAACATTTAAAATAAGATAACACATCAGCAGTGTGACATTTCAAATATCTAAAACTCATATGTTTTGCTGTTTACTTTTCTGAGAATCATTTTTCAATTACATCCAAAAATACATATTGCACATATTGTGCAATTTGATGTTTACTACACATTGTCTGTGATATACACATATTTATTTATATATAAGCTATTTTTTTTTAAGGGTGAACAACATTCTTTCTGCCCTAATCTATGATCCCTAGGATATTTTTTTTGGGACATGACACATGTTCCAAAATATTTTGGGCCTGATTCACAAAGGTAAAGTTACGATTAGTATCTTTACTTTCAGACTCAGGACGAAGTTTCTGGACTCAGGGTGGAATCACCGCACTCAGGGCAGAATCACAGCACTCGGGTGGCGTTTCCATACTCAGGGTGAAATTGTGAACCCCGAGAAGAGACTCAAGCTGGAGTAATTGTAATTTTAAACCCCTGCAGACAATTATTACCACCTGCAGCTCTGAACTACATACCACATAAAAGCAGCACACTTTCAATGCTCTGGTCATTCCACACCAACACTGCACCTGTATACTCTATGTCTGGAAAAACTTAAACCATGCTACCTTTGAGGAGGAAAACAATTACAGAGAGGAGGAAACTAACATGATAGTCAACTTTATAGCCAGAAACTACAAAATGTTGCATGGCCTTCCACTCTACCACACCAGTGCAACACAGAAGGCAGCCCTATCGCAGCAGTTGACAACTGCAGTTACTGCACTGGGGCGGACGTCTGGACTGTCACCAATATAAAGAAGAAGTGGCAGGATAAAAAGAGGCTGGTGAAGGAGAGTTCAACAGGACAGAGGTGGCCAGAGCTCTCCTTGGTGGACCAACTGAAAACCGCTACTCAGACCACTTGAGAGGGACGTTCTCCCCACCATGCAGCCCCAACTGCTACATTGGCTGTCTGTGACTGATGAATGTAATGTGGTGCCAGGTAATATGTGAAGAATTAAGCAATTACTTAACATGCTTAACGTGCATGATACACTGAAATATGACAATGGAAGTCAGTCCAAGGTTGTTCAGATATTCATAGAGAGTCATACTCTCATGTATCTCATTTTGTCTATTGCACTACAAATCCCAAAGTGCTTTGTGACAGAAATTGTAACAATCAATTTCTCATTTACAAACAGTGGCCCATCACTGCTGGTGATTTCATTTTACACCGGTAAATGGCACTAGAAAATGTGCCTGAGTTGACTTCTCATTTTCATTGCCACGTACAGCCAGGATAGGACCACACGCCGGAGCAGAGGTCCTAGCACTTGCAAGGAGGCAACATCATGGGGCACATCAACCCATTCCATCACCAATTGGTATGTAAATATGGCCAGAAGAGGGTCCTTTTTACTACATTGTTATCCAACAGCCCCTAGATATTTTACATAGAGTCCATTAATACTCTCAAACATGTGAACTGAACTAGGAAATGTGGTACATTGTGTGTCAATTTAAATGTAAATTGAATACACTCATATCATTTTAGGCCCTGTGGCGTTGGCTAGAAAAACATCTACTACAGCGATCTCTGCTCTGTGGGCGGATGTGACATCTGGTCACACACCACACACTGGGTGGATAGCATACCCTGATAAGCACACTTATTAAGAATTTCAGAAAATGCTCATACTCTTAAATATTGGATGATATGTCAGTAGTATGTGGTGTGTGTCTAATATCCCTGTTATCACTCATCTTCATATGCTCAGATATGGCTTATAAGAGTATACTACTTCATAATTTGTTGGGTAATGAAAAGATGACTCTACATTTATGGTAAATTCATATAGTATGTACCAAATTGCCTATGTTGTCTCGTCTAAAGAGGAGTAGCCACAACTGGCTTGAAAGTCCATAGCCTCATTTTCCCATGGGCAAAAATGTATGGTCAGTGATGTGGTCGAGGCCCACACTGATTCCAGCAATGTGGTGGTCGGTGTTTGCAGGGTGGATGGGGTTGGTGGTAAGGTGTGTGTAGGTGAAGCAAAGAATATACATCTGATGGCTGAACTACACAAAGTGAAGCCTGAAAATATGTGATTCATCCCTGTTTCTCCATATAAACAAATTATGTGATCCCCGACAATTGTTTCATTCAACTTTCCCATTCCTCTTTCATCATGATTACATATCAGAGAACCTTGAAATACAAAGCTTCAGGATGTGTGCTGCGCAAAACATTCTCCAGCGCTGTGTATTAAAAAAACAATGATGCTGTTTGTTTGTTAGGAACAGAGGCCACCCAAAGAGTGCACATTACAACTGATTTACCTCTTAGTTCACTATTGGCATTGTTGTCAGGGTGGGGGTCTGGGGGGTTGAACAGAATGTTATAAACATTTTCTCACAAAACTATCCCTTTTAATACTTTCAAAAACTACTCAGCAACGCACTGATATAATCTGCTGTACTAAGGTGAAACAGTTCTGCATGTAAATAAAATTCACTGTTAGAATATTGAACTTTTGCATGTATGCTGTACAAATGAAGGTGTTTCTAACATTAAGCAGTGCAGCACACCTGAGTGGAAATATCTGGAGAGTCCATCTGCATTGGAGTGGGTACTCCCAGGTCAATGTTCCACTGTATAGCCCATCCCCTGTAGCGATATGGACCACCTCAACAATTTAGGGTTTTCACCTTTCATTTGTTTTAGCCAAAGTAGAGGTTTGTGGTCTGTCTGAACAATAAAGTGAGTACCAAACAGGTATGGTCTCAACTTTTTCAGTGCCCAGACCACAGCAAAGGCCTCCCTCTCTATGGCAGATCAATACTTTTCTCTAGGGGTCAACCTCCTTCTGATAAAAGCAACAGGTTGATCCTGGCCCTCAGTATTCAGCTGTGATAGCACTGCCCCAACCCCTAATTCAGAAGCATCAGTTTGTACTATGAATTTCTTGGAGTAGCAAGGGCTTGTTAGGACAGGTGCAGAGCACATGGCCTGTTTGAGCTCCTCAAAAGCTTTTTGACAGCTAGCTGTCCACAATACCGTTTTAGCCATCTTTTTGCTAGTGAGATCATTAAGAGGGCTGCTATGGAGCCATAATTCTTGATGAATCTCCTATAGTACACTATGAGGCCTAAAAAGGCTCTTACCTGGGTTTAAGTTGTAGGGGGAGTCCATTCCATAATGGTCTGGATCTTCCATTCCAGTGGTGCAATCTGTTCCCCACCTACCAGGTGGCCCAGTTAAACCACTTTCCCCTGCCCTATCTGGCACTTTGAGGCCTTGATAGTGAGGCCTGCCTTTTGCAGGGCCTCCAAAACTTTCCATCGGTGGACCAGGTGATCATCCCAGGTTGAGCCAAAGACAGCAATATCATCTAGATATGCTGCACTAAAAGCTTCTAACTCCTAAGGGCATTACTGTGAATTGATAGTGCCCTCCAATGGTTGAAAATGCAGTCTTGGGTTTAGCATCTTCTGATAATCTAATCTGCCAGTACCCTGCAGTTAGATCAAAAGTGCTTAGATAATTGGCAGAAGCCAGTGTATCTATGAGCTCATGTGCCCTGGGTATAGGGTGAGCATCTGTGTTGGTTACTTGGTTGAGCCCTCTATAATCTACACAAAACCTCATCTCTCTTTTTCCATCTTTACTGTGAGGTTTAGGGACAAGCACAACTGGGCTAGCCAAGGGGCTTTCTGAAGGCTCAATCACCCCTAAGTTTAACATTTTCTGTACCTCTTGTTTAATGCAGTCCCTGACATGGTCAGGCTGCCTATATATCTTACTCTTGACAGGTAAACTGCCTCCACTATTGATAGTGTGTTCACACCAAGTAGTAGTACCTGGTATTAGTGTAAAGAGTTCAGAAAACTGACTTAAGAGATTAATGCAGTTGTCTTTCTGTTCAGCAGTAAGACAATCTGCTAAAACCACTCCCTTTACTAAGCCAGTAGTGGAGAAGAGATCAGGGAGAGGGTCACTCTCTTCTTCCTTTCCCTCATCAGTTGCCATGAGCAGGGTGAGATCAGCCCTGTCATAGTATGGTTTTAGGTGGTTGACATGACTCACCCTAAGGGGACTCCTGGCAGTGCCTACGTCTACCAAACAGGTAACCTCACCCTTCTTTTCAACAATTAGATGGGGTCCACTCCATTTGTCCTGGAGTGCTCTTGGGGCCACAGGCTCCAATACCCACACCTTCTGTCCTGGGTGGTACTGAGTCAGGACAGCCTTCTGATCATGCCACTGCTTTTGCAGCTCTTGGCTGGCCTGAAGGTTTTTACTCGCCTTTTTCATATACTCAGCCATTCTGGATCTTAGGCCAAGTACATAGTCCACTATGTCCTGTTTAGGAGCTTTTAAAGGTTGTTCCCAACCCTCCTTCACAAGAGCCAGAGGACCTCTCACAGGGTGCCCAAAGAGGAGTTCAAATGGGCTGAAGACCACTCTTTTTGGGGGTACCTCCCTGTAAGCAAAAAGGAGGCAAGGTAACAGGACATCCCATCTCCTTCTGAGTTTTTCAGGGCGTCCCATTATCATAACTTTGAGAGTTTTATTAAACCTCTCAACCAGACCATTTGTTTGTGGATGGTAAGGGGTGATAAACTTGTAGGTTACACCACACTCCTTCCACATTGCCTTGAGGTATGCAGACATGAAGTTACTACCTCTCTCGGACACCACTTCCTTAGGGAAACCCACCCTGGAAAAGATTCCCAGGAGGGCCTTTGCCACTGCAGGAGCTGTAGTGGTCTTTAAGGAGATAGCTTCTGGGTACCTTGTGGCATGGTCCACTACCACAAGGATGAATCTATTGCCTGAAGCTGTTGGAGGGTCAAGGGGGCCAACTATGTCAAACCCTACCCTTTCAAAGAGCACCCCAACCACTGGAACTGGAATTAAGGGGGCTTTTGGAGTGCCACAAGTCTTGCCACTGGCTTGGCAGGTCACACAAGAGTGACAAAACTCTTTAGTATCCTCTGACATATGAGGCCAGTGAAACAGGGGGACAAGTCTCTCCCAAGTTTTTTTCTGACCCAAATGCCCAGCCAAAGGAATGTCATGTGCCAAGGTAAGAAGAAACTCTCTGTACTGCAAGGGAACAGCCAATCTCCTGGCAGCTCAGGGTTTAGGATCCCTTGACTCTGTGTGCAAGAGGTTGTCTTCCCAATACACCTTATGGCTATCACTGACATCCCCATTCTGCTGTTTGACAGCTTGCTGTCTTAAACCCTCTAGTGTGGGACAGTCTGTTGTGCCACACTCAGCTCTTCCCTAGCAGCCCCCCCTGCACCCAAAAGCTCAGCAGTGTCTGCTGCCAGCTCCTCTGGTGTAGGTTCTGCACAGGGAGAGGATTCCTCTTCCTCAAAAGGGGAATCCTCTGGAGAGGGAGGGATAGTGGGCAAGGATTTACCCTTTCTACCCCTAGCTTTTGGGAGCACTTGGTCCATTGTTCCAGGATCCAAGTTTCCCTGTCCTTTTTGCTTTTTGGCCTGAGCCCTTGTCAAAGCAAAAAATATGCCCAGGAATGCCCAGCATTGCTGCATGAGCCTCCAACTCCACTTCTGCCCAAGCTGATGTTTCCAAATCATTGCCTAGTAAGCAATCTACAGGTAATTCAGTGGCTACCACAACTTTCTTTGGACCAGTACCCCCCCCCAGTTGAGATTCACAACAGCCATGGGGTGGCTAAGAGTGTTGTTATGAGCATCAGTCACTTGGTACTGCTGACCAAGTAGGTGTTGATCAGGGTGGACCAGTTTCTCTATCACCATAGTTACGCTGGCTCCTGTGTCCCTGTAGGCCTCAACCTCAACACCATTGATTAGGGGTAGTTGCTTGTACTTATCCATATTAAAGGATGAGCAACCAAGGTGGCAAAGTCAATGCCACCATCAGAGACTAAAACAGCCTCTGTGGTCTCCCTAACAAGACCAACCCCAACTACATTGCCAATAGTGAGCCCAGCTACACCCTTGGATTGGCTATTTGTAGTAGATTTCCCACAACCGCTGCTATTACTAGAGGCACTAGAGGTTGCAGTTGGGGTTGTGGTGGTGGGAGGTTTGGTGTTTTTCTTTGGACCAGTGGTATCTCTTGCCCAATGGCCTTTTACTTTACATAAATAACACCAAGGCTTTTTCGGATTGTCTGAAGAGGATTTGGACCCACCACCCCCAGAGGTTTTTTGTGGGCGTGATGAAGACTCAGAATGTTTACTTTTGTCCCCACCCTTGTCAGAAGACTTACCATCCTTCTTCTTGCCATCCTTGTCACCCCTGTATGAACTTTTCTGTTCACTCTTGTTCTGACCCATTTGTCTGCCTTCTTTCCCAATTCTTGGGGAGAGGTCAGATCTGAGTCTACCAAGTACTGGTGCAACAAATCAGACACACAATTGTTAAGGATATGCTCTCTCAGGATCAGATTATACAGGCTTTCATAGTCAGTCACCTTTCTGCCATGTAACCAACCCTCCAAGGCCTTCACTGAACAGTCAACAAAATCTGTTCAGTCTTGAGAGGACTCTTTTCTGGTGTCTCTGAACTTAATCCTGTATTGTTCAGTGGTTAAGCCAGATCCATCCAAGAGTGCATCCTTCAAAACTTTGTAATTATTGGCATCACTTTCTCTGACAGTAAGGAGCCTATCCCTACCCTTTCCAGTGAAAGATAGTCACAAGATAGCAGCCCACTGCCTTTGAGGGACCAACTGTACCATACAGGCCCTCTCAAATGCAGCAAACCACTTGTTAATGTCATCCCCCTCCTTGTAAGGGGGGACTATCTTATGCAGGTTTCTTGAATCTTGGTCTCTAACAGGATTACTATCTGAAAAACTGCTGCTGCCACCATGGGGAAGTAACCCCATTCTCTATTCTTTCCCTCTCTATATCTAGGGATTCCCTGTCTAAGGTCTCTCCCAACCTCAGCTTTCTGAGTTCCCTTTCCATTAAGTTATCCTCAGGGTGGGAGGCTTGGGAATGTTTGGATACAGAGGAAATGTGGGAATTGGCAGAGAGAGACGTGTCCCTAACTGGCTGGACCCTTGTAACCTGGCCTTTCAGAGTGAAAGATGCCCTACTGATGTGTGAACCTCTCCCACTACCAGTGTCACTAGGAGGCCTGCTAGAGGCCAGGTCCTTGTAAGAACCCTCCCCAATCTCTTCAGGGAACTCCTCTGAGTCTGACTGGGTACCTTCCCCTCCTACCCCCTGTTCTTGAGATGGGCCAGACTGGTTCTGGTCACTTTCTAAGAGCAGGTTAAAGAGAATTTGTTTTTTAGGATTCTTCCAATGCTTAAACCTCTTTCTAAGCAGAGAGCCCTCAAAAGTTTGTAGTTTAAACTCTCATAGGTTGCCTGAACAACTTTTGGAGTGAGCTCTACTGAAGACATGATAGAAAAGGTTTAAGACAGAGAGGGAAAATGTTTTAGAAATTTTGAAAGAACAGAGAAAATACTTTTTCAAACTTTTTGAAAACGTTTAAAAAGTTTTCAGAACTTTTCAGAAACTAAGTAGAAAGTTTTAGAGCAGAAAGGTAAACTGTTTTGGTTCAATGTACATATATTGAAATATTTGATATATGTTTTTCTTATGAAAAAGCACCAAATGACAAAGTGATAAAGCAGTTACAAGTACTTATCCCACCGCTGCACCACCAATGTAGGAGGCTGGCCTGGCTTATAGTGGGTACCTTGTGGTACTTACACCTTGTGCCAGGTCTAGTTATCCCTTATTAGTAGAATAGAGGTGTTCTAGCAGCTTAGGCTGATAGAGGTAGCTATAGCTGAGCAGCTTAGGCTGAACTAGGAGACACGCAAAGCTCCTACTATACCACTTATATCATATAGCACTATGGGTCATATGTACAAACACTTTTTCCCATAGACACAGAATGGGGAAAAACCTTTGCTACATCTGGCCCTATATCACAAGAAAACACAATACTCAGAGTTACTAAAAATAAAGGTACTTTATTTTAGTGACAATATGCCAAAAGTATCTCAGAGGATACACTCCCCTAGGAGGTAAGTAACATACACAAATTATATGTACACCAAACAAAATCAGGTAAGTAACAGTTAGAAAAGTCGTGCAAAAAATGTAGAATCACAATAGAATGCAATAGGTAGAAATAGGCCTGGGGCAACACAAACCATATACTCCAAAAGTGGAATGCGAACCACGAATAGACCCCAGGCCTAGTGTAGGTTGTGGAGGGTCACTGGGAGTGTCAGAAAACACTAAGGGTGTCCAAGATACCCCACTCCAAGACCCTGAAAAGTAGGAGTAAAGTTACCCTACTACCCCAGAAAGACAGTAAAGCCGAGATAGGGTATTCTGCAAGGAAAACAACTGCCAGCAAAACACTGAAGACGGATTCCTGGACCTGAGGACCGGTAAAGGAAGGGGACCAAGTCCAAGAGTCACGCAAGTGTCCAGGGAGGGCAGGAGCCCACTAAACCCCGGATGAAGGTGCAAAAGGGCTGCCTCCAGGTGGAAGAAGCCAAAGATTCTGCAACAACAGAAGGTGCCAGGAACTTCTCCTTTGGTCAGAAGATGTCCCACGGCGTGCTAGAGGATGCAGAGTTGTTTCCACTCAGAAAGACCGCAAACAAGTCTTGCTAGCTGCAAGAGTTGTGGTTGAGGATTTTGGGTGCTGCTAAGGCCCAGGAAGGACCAGGAGGTCGCCCCTTAGAGGAGAGAAGCAGGCAGCACCCGCAGAAGTACTGGAACAGGCACTTAGAAGATCTGAGGACAGCGGTCAACTCAGAGTCACAAAGAAGGGTCCCATGATGTCGGAGTCCAACTCAGCGAGTTGGGCAATGCAGAACGGAGTGCTGGGGACCCAGGATAGGCTGTGCACAAAGGAAGACTTGGAAAAGTGCACAGAAGCCCGAGCAGCTGCAGATCACGCAGTACACAAGATTACTGTCTGGTGTGGGGAGGCAAGGACTTACCTCCACCAAATTTGGAGACAAGGGCCACTGGACTGTGGGAGACACTTGGACCCAGCTCCTGGGTTCCAGGGACCACGCTCGTTAGGATGAGAGGGGACCCAGAGGACCGGTGATGCAGAAGTTTGGTGCCTGTGTTAGCAGGGGGAAGATTCCGTCGACCCGCAGGAGATTTCTTCTTAGCTTCCAGTGCAGGGTGAAGGCAGACAGCCCTCAGAGCATGCACCACCAGGAAACAGTCGAGAAAACCGGGTGGGTGAGGCGCTACAATATTGCTTGTGGTCGTCTTGCTACTTTGTTGCGGTTTTTCAGGCGTCCTGGAACAGTCAGCAGTCGATCCTTGGCAGAAGTCGAAGAGGGAAGTGCAGAGGAACTCTGGTGAGCTCTTGCATTCGTTATCTGAGGAATAGCCCAGAGGAGAGACCCTAAATAGCTCTCAGAGGAGGATTGGCTACTGAGAAAGGTAAGCACCTATCAGGAGGGGTCTCTGACGTCACCTGCTGGCACTGGGCACTTAGAGCTGTCCATTGTGCCCCAACACCTCTGCATCCAAGATGGCAGAGGTCCAGGACACACTGGGGGAGCTCTGGGCACCTCCCCTGGGAGGTGCTGGTCAGGGGAGTGGTCACTCCCCTTTCCTTTGTCCAGTTTCGCACCAGAGCAGGGCTGGGGGATCCCTGAACTGGTGTAGACTGGCTTATGCAGAGAAGGCACCATCTGTGCCCATCAAAGCATTTCCAGAGGCTGGGGGAGGCTACTCCTCCCAAGCCCTTCACACCTATTTCCAAAGGGAGAGGGTGTAACACCCTCTCTCAGAGGAAATTCTTTGTCCTGCCTTCCTGGAACTAGCTGCCCAGGCTCCAGGGGGGCAGAATCCTGTCTGAGGGGTTGGCAGCAGCTGCAGCTTCAGTGGAGACACCGGAAAGCAAGTTTGGCAGTACCCGGGTTCTGTGCTAGAGACCCAGGGATGCATGGAATTGTCCCCCCAATACCAGAATGGTATTGGGGTGAAAATTCCATGATCCTAGACTTGTTATATGGCCATGTTCGGAGTTACCATGGTGACACCACATATAGGTATTGACCTATATGTAGTGCACGCGTGTAATGGTGTCCCTGCAAAGTTTGGGAAATTTTCCCTGAACAATGTGGGGGCACCTTGGCTAGTGCTAGGGTGCCCACACACTAAGTAACTTGGCACCTAACCTTCACCAAGTGAGGGTTAGACTTATAGGTTACGTATAAGTTACGTATGTGCAGTGACAAATGGCTGTGAAATAACGTGGATGTTATTTCACTCACGCTGCAGTGGCAGTCCTGTGTAAGAATTGTCTGAGCTCCCTATTGGTGGCAAAAGAAATGCTGGAGCCCATAGGGATGTCCTGGAACCCCAATATCCTAGGTACCTAGGTACCATATACAAGGAAATTATAAGGGTGTTCCAGTGTGCCAATGAGCATTGGTAAAATTAGTCACTAGCCTGCAGTGACAATTTTAAAAGCAGAGAGAGAATAAACACTGAGGTTCTGGTTAGCAGAGCCTTAGTGATACAGTTAGGCACCACACAGGGAACACATATAGGGCATACATTATGAGCACTGGGGTCCTGACTAGCAGGATCCCAGTGACACATAGGCAAAAACAAACATACATACAGTAAAAATGGGGGTAACATGCCAGGCAAGATGGTACTTTCCTACATTCCTTCACAGTCAATGCACGGAGGGGACCTAACACAGCTTCCTGGACCATGCCCCACCCACCTATATTACAACCTGCCCAGGCACGTCAACGTCCACAGGCACAACCCCTACACATGCCCCCGACAAGTTATATCCCCCACCTGTATAGACATCCTCACCCCATGTGGTGGCACACCCACCACCTATACATGCACCCTTAGCCCCTGTGAATGCAGCTTCCCTACCTCTACACGCCGCGCTCAAAATACACACACATTTATAAAACACATCCATGTTGGACAAATCGAAATACACACACCTCATACACATACACACACCCCTCCCACACACTCAATACAATATAAAACACACAGCCACATCACCCACAAACCCTTACGACCAGAATTGCAACAGAAGGCCAGAGAGAGACACCACTATCAACAAACTAGCATCCACAGGCACTCAACGCCATTACTCACACAACATCCACACACCTCACACAACACACCCTAAATATCACCCCACACATCACAACACACAACCCCATGGCACCGCAAAGACACCCCAGGTTTTCTGAGGAGGAGCTCAGGGTCATGGTGGAGGAAATCATCCGGGTAGAGCCACAGCTATTCGGATCACAGGTACAGCACACCACCATAGCTAGGAAGATGGAGCTATGGCGCAGAATCGTGGACGGGGTCAACACAGTGGGACAGCACCCAAGAACACGGGATGACATCAGGAAGAGGTGGAACGACCTACGGGGGAAGGTGCATTCCGTGGTCTCAAGACACCAGATTGCAGTTCAGAGGACTGGCGGCGGACCCTCACCTGCTACCCCACAACTAACAACATGGGAGGAGCAGGTCTTGGCTATACTGCATCCTGAGGGCCTCGCAGGAGTAGCTGGAGGAAAGGACTCTGGTAAGGCAAATCTTAAATACTTCATCCCCCACCCTACCTGCATGCTATCACATACCCCCACCCTCGCCCTCACCCCCATCACTCCAACTCCTCACACATGTCCCACTATCACAAACCACACATCCCAAACCCAAGCCCTGCATGCAACACCAAAGCATGGACACCCATCACCAATGCATGGCCACTGCACATACCCACCCCCCCCCCCTAAACCATTATCACAGAAGGCCCCACACAAGAATGCAAGCACTGGGGTACAGGGTCACCCACCCATTGCACACCATGGCACATACAGATGCAATAATCATGCCTTTACACACCTGCAGGACCCCTACCCAACGTCACCGGACAGGAGGGTCCAGACATGTCCACTCCACCCACAGAAGAGGCCCACAGTGATGACAGCAGCTCTGTCCAACTGGATCTAGATGACCAGCCCGGCCCATCTGGGACCTTGGGACAGTCGGTTCCCCTCACACAGTCACAGGCCACTACAGAGCTTCCCCCCTCTGGAAACACCAGCACAGCACCCACCCAGCGGGCCCATACCTCTGTCCCCAGGACACGTCAAGCAGCAGTGTGTCCACCACTACAGGGAACCCAGGCTAACCCCCTACTCCAACAACACCAGGGACCTGGGGGCAGTGGTAGTGGGCACACGGTTCAGGGGTCAGAGGCCCAGGATCACAGGGGAACTGGGAGGGCTGCTGTGCAACAGGGGGAGGACAGGCCCAGGAACCCACTCTCCATGAGGCCCTCTCCAACATCATGGGAGCATACCACCATTCCCAGGAGACAATGGCAACGGTACTTGCCAAATTTCAGGAGACCCAGCGGCTGCAGGAGGAACAGTATTTTGGGTTCAGGGGGGAACTCAAATCCATCAACACCACCCTGGGCACCATTGCAGGGGTGCTGAAGGAACACATCAACACCAAGAGGGACATTGTGGCACAACAAGGGGCCCCTGACACCAGCCTGGACGATGAACTGCCCACCACCTCCGCCGGCGCTAGTGGACAGGAAGCACCGCCACAGGACCACAACACCAGCACCCCACCCCCTGCAGATGGAGAACCACCCCGCAAACGGTCCCTGAGATCCAGGACAAAGACAGAGAACAATGCCAAGGCCCCCACCAGGAAATGAGACCACCCTGATTGTCATCCTTCTGTCCCACTTTGTCACCCTGTCCATCCTTCAACTGCCCTAGCTTCACTTCCTATGCCCCTTTGAACAATGCACCTGTGAGACTAATAGGCTGGACTCTGCCATGGACATTCCTCCACCATCACCCCTGACCAATTTACAACCCCCTCCACTATTTTGCACTTAAATAAACACCCTTGAATCACAAAACAATCTGGAGTCAGTCTGTGCTTTCGAAAATGTGTATTTGCAAGAACTGTGGAAAAATGTTCTATCCAATGTATTGTCAACATACCTATGTCACACATCTCTAGTCCATGCGGAAACTAAGCAGTTGTCACACAGTGGGACCAACATCTGTGAAATGGAATGGGAAAGTGACAAATCAGGGTCCATACACTGGGTGAAAGTGACAGACAGATGAGAGGTAGAACAATTAAATCAGATGTAGCAGGCAGTGTTGTCTTCTTACCTGTGTCTCACTGGAAGTATTGAGTAATCAATGTGTTCCTGTTGTCTATGTCCTCTTCTTCTGCTTCCTCGTCTTCACTGTCCACAGGCTCCACAGCTGCCACAACACCTCCATCTGGACCATCCTCCTGCAGAAATGGCACCTGTCGTCGCAAAGCCAAGTTGTGAAGCATGCAGCAGGCCACGATGATCTGGCACACCTTCTTTGGTGAGTAGAATAGGGAACCACCTGTCATATGGAGGCACCCGAATCTGGCCTTCAGGAGGCCGAAGGTGCGTTCTATAATCCCCCTAGTTCGCCCATGTGCCTCATTGTAGCGTTCCTCTGCCCTTGCCCTGGGATTCCTCACTGGGGTCAGTAGCCATGACAGGTTGGGGCAACCAGAGTCACCTGCAAATGTCGAGGGACAACTGTTAGACACACACTAACTCTTAGGGACATCCCCAGACACCTATTCACACTGTATTTGTATTAGGTCCATGTTCTCACCTAATAGCCACACACGGTGCCTCTGGAGTTGCCCCATCACATTAGGGATGCTGCTATTCCTCAAAATGTAAGCGTCATGCACTGAGCCAGGGAACTTGCCATTCACATGGGAGATGTACTGGTCGGCCAAACACACCATCTGCACATTCATTGAATGGTAACTCTTCCGGTTTCTGTATACCTGTTCACTCCTGCGGGGGGGGAACCAAGGCCACATGTGTCCCATCAATGGCACCTATGATGTTGGGGATATGTCCCAGGGCTTAGAAGTCACCTTTCACTGTAGGCAAATCCTCCACATGAGGAAACACGATGTAGCTGCGCATGTTTTTTCAGTAGGGCAGACAACACTCTGGACAACACGTTGGAGAACATAGGCTGGGACATCCCTGATGCAATGGCCACTGTTGTTTGAAAAGACCCACTTGCCAGGAAATGGAGTACTGACAGGACCTGCACTAGTGGGGGGATTCCTGTGGGATGGCGGATAGCTGACACAGGTCTGGCTCCAACTGGGCACACAGTTCTAGGATTGTGATACGATCAAGTCTGTATGTGACAATTACATGCCGCTCCTCCATTGTCGACAGGTCCACCAGCGGTCTGTACACTGGAGGATGCCGCCATCTCCTCACCTGCCCCAGCGGACGTGCTCTATGGAGGAGAACAGCGAGCTGAGAGTCAACCAAGACTGAGGTACGCAAACACAGCTTAATTCCATACGTTTTTAAAATCGATATATTCCAGTATTAGTGTTGATGCAAGGCCTAGATATGTGTGACGCAGTCTAAATTAATGCCATGTGGCCCCCTGAAATGGCGGCTGCCTGACCTGTAAGGTGGGACAAGGAGATATGAGGTAACTGCGCTGCCGTTGTACACCATCGCGGTAGGCGTTTGAAGACCACGGCGCAATCCTGCATTGGTTAACATTGGACCCTATGGGTCCCAGGAGCCAATTACGATGTACACCGGCGGTGACGGTACGCACCGCCGCGGACGTCACTGCCATTTTCTCTCTATTCACTCACTTGATACCTGATCTTCGACAGGAGATGACCTACACTGCAGGTGTTGCTGTGACCTCAGTCTAGAAGAGACAATGGGTCATGTGTCTGGGGAAAGGTCCCCTGCCTTCACATCGGAGGAGTTGGACAAACTAGTGGATGGGGTCCTCCCCCAGTACACGCTACTCTACGGTCCTCCAGACAAACAGGTAAATACACTGTGAGCATGCCGAATGGGCAATGGCTGTGTGGAGTGGTGTAGATGAAAGATAGGGGGGAGAATGAGGCGTGCATGAAACAACGGTGAGTGCATGTGTGTCATGGCAAGGGTAGGGATGCGGGCCAATGACTGTGATGGTGCGGACGGTTATATCTTCTCCTTTTCCCCTGTACTATTCCTGTAGGTCAGCGCACAGCAGAAGAAGGATATTTGGCGTGCCATCGCCAAGGAAGTCCGCACCCTGGGGGTCCACCACAGACGGAGCACCCACTGCCGTAAAAGATGGGAGGACATTCGCCGCTGGAGCAAGAAGATGGCGGAGTCCCAGCTGTGGATGGCCTCCCAACGTGGGAGGGGTGCCCATCGCACCATGACACCCCTGATGTTCCGGATCCTGGCGGTGGCGTATCCGGAGTTGGATGGGTGCTTGAGGGCAACACAGCATCCACAAGGGGGTGAGTAAACTCTCATTCTGCTGATTCAGCACGCATTGTAGGTGTCTGGGTGGGGGAGGTGGGCTGTGGGTTCCCCTAGGCCAGGGCGAGTTTAGTAGGCAAGGTCCCTTCTTAAGGCAGGCCATGTGGCACCACACCCCACCTGTGTTCAGAGCCAACTACACCTAGTCAGGCTCCTGTGACTTCCATATGTGCAGCAATCGGGTATAGGCCTTGTACCCCATGTCCCTGTGATTAATTTGGGAACTCTAAGTGCACGGCGTAGTGCAGGGGGCTTCTGTGTCTGTAGTGTCCGCCAACGGTAGCGGTATTGCATGCACTCAACATGTCTTTCTTCTGTCCCCCCCCCTTTTTGTGGTCTCCCTGTTCTTGTGTGCATTAGCATCATCAGGCGGAGGAGCAGTGGCACCGGAGCAGGAGGGAGCTGCATCCCACATGGCCCTGGAGGGTGACACAACGGAGTCAGAAGCCACCAGTGGGACGAAGGGCGAGGGAAGCTCCACGGTGGAGACAGGAGCTGAAACCAGCGGCATGGACTCCTCCTCTGATGGGAGCTCCCTTGCGGTGGCGGGCCCCTCTGTGCCCCCCGCATCTATAGGTACAGCCGCCAGCACCGCCCTCCCAGCAGCCCCTCAGCGTGTGTCCCGTGCCTGCTCAGCTCACCCAGGAGGGTGGGCATCTCCTTCGCCTCAGGCACCTCAGCCCCTGCCCCTGTCCGCCCTGCTGCCCTCAGTGAGGAGGCCATTGACCTCCTCAGGTCCCTCACTGTTGGGCAGTCTACCATTTTGAATGCCATCCAGGGTGTTGAGAGGCAGTTGCAACAGACCAATGCATTCCTGGAGGGCATTCATTCTGGTCAGGCAGCCCAACAGCGAGCTTTTCAGACTCTGGCCTCAGCACTGATGGCAGACATTGTCCCTGTGTCCAGCCTCCCCCCTCCAATTTCCTTCACCCAGACCCAAACACCTGTACCTCAGCCTATCCCAAGCACACCATCAGACCAGCATGCACACACCTCAACACACACGGGAAGCTCAGGCAAACAGAAGCGCCACACATCCCACAGGCACTCACGCAAGCATCATACCCATGCAGACATACCAACATCCACTGCCTCCACTGTGTCCCCCTCCTCCTCGTCTCCCTCCTCCCTCCCAGTCTCGTCTCCACTCACACCTGCATGCACTACATCTTCAGCCACTACCTCCATCACCAGCACACCCACCACCTCTCCCAGTGTGTCTGTGAGCCCACCTCCCAAGGTACACAAACGCAGCCACACACCCACCCAACAGCCATCCACCTCACGACAGCCTCCAGCCCATGCACCTTCACCCAAAGTCAGCAAACGTACACCTCCTAAACCACTACCTCTTCCTCCACTCCCAAACCCCCTCCATCTACCCGTCCCAGTGTGTTCAAAAAACTTTTCCTGTCCAACCTTGACCTCTTCCCCTCACCTCCCCGACCCCTCCAGTCCCCTAGGGCCCGCCTTTGCAGGTCCCAACCCAGCACCTCAGCCACAACATCTGCAGGAACAGTGGTGCCAGTAGTAACCAGCTTCTGGAGTGCGCCAAGCAACAGGGCAGGCAGTGTGGCAAGGAGCCAGACCACAGACAGTCCCCCACCTCAAAAGCACAAAAAGTTGGCCACTGCCCGGCGGGAGAGAGTTAAAACATCTACCTACAAAGCCTCTCCCAGGAGTACAGTTGGGACTGGGAAGACAGCTGCGCCACCATCAAAGGTGGGGAAGGGGCACAGAAAACCAGGCAAGTCGCCGAAAACCTGCACAGCAGACAACACCGCCACCAGCACCACTGAACAGGACACTGCCGCCACAAGCACCTCTGCCAAGGTCACCGCCGCACCAAGCACCACTGAACAGGACACCGCCGACACAAGCACCGCTGCCAAGGACACCGGCCCACAAGCACCACAGAACATGACACCGCCGCCACAAGCACCGCTCAAAAGGACACCGCTGCCACCAGCACCGCAGGCCAATGAGCGCCAAAAGCTCTGACGCTACTGTGGCCACCACAAGCAGGATGAAGCACTCTGGGCACCAAGCCCCCTCCAGAACTAGTGGAGTATTACATCCACTACCTCAGTCCTTAGCAGGATGAAGCACTCTGGGCACCAAGCCCCCTCCAGAACCAGTGGAGAAAGGCATCCACTTGTGAGACTGTGGCTTTGCACTCCCCAGGATAGAGCAGTGGGCAAACCACTCACTGGAAAGACTTGTGAGACTGTGGCTTTGCACTCCCCAGGATAGAGCAGTGGGCAAACCACCCACTGGAAAGACTTGTGAGACTGTGGCTTTGCACTCCCCAGGATACAGCAGTGGGCAAACCACCCACTGTAAAGACTTGTGAGACTGTGGCTTTGCACTCCCCAGGATAGAGCAGTGGGCAAACCACCCACTGGAAAGACTTGTGAAACTGTGGCTTTGCACTCCCCAGGATACAGCAGTGGGCATGGAGCCCCCTCCTGGATCTGGCATCGTGCACTCATCCGGCTGAGGTGCCCCCTCCTTCCTTTCCCCTGAGGTGCCTGTTGTATTTCTATCTGATGCCCCAGCAGTGTTCTCTCAGTTTTGATCGGGTGTCTTGTGTGGGCCTCGCCCATGCATTTTGGGCCTAGTGGTCCACGGACTTTAATGTGGAATACCTTGGACTTGTATTCTTGGTGTAGATATTTGTTTATAGTGTGTATATATATTTTTGATTACTGTATTTTAATAGATTACAAATGTTCAACTCATTTCCTTTTGTCCTTGCATTCTTCCAGGGGGGGTTGTAAATGTAATGTATCAACATGTACTTCTGTGTGTGTTGTAGTGGGTGAGGGTGGGGGTGGGAGTGTTGCGTATGTTTGTCACTCTTTTTTCCCGCCCTCCTCCCCTGTGTCGTAGGTACAGTACTCACCGTGGTCTTCGCCACTGTCTTTGATGTTCCTGGTAGAGGAGCAGGAAGACAAAGGCTGGCAGTATCTACAGCTCGGGTTCCATGGCGTCCTGGTTCCTTGTGGGGTGTGTAGAGGTGAGCGTTTTCCCTTCCAAGTCTTGTTTCTGCAGTGTTTTTGTTTGCGGTGAATCCACCCTGGAAAAGGTGGTGGATTGGACTGTTGTAATACAGTGGGCGGAACCTTGTCTCCCGCCTGTCTGTTGGCGGTTACCGCCACGGTGTTTGTTTGTACCGCCGTGGTGGTCCGAGTGTTAAAGTGGCTGTCTATGTTGGCGGTTTCCGCCACAGTCGTGATTCCATTTTTTTACTGCCGGCCTGTTGCCAGTTTTACCGCCGCTTTAACACCGACTGCCAGGGTTGGAATGAGGGCCACAGTCTGGATGGAAATATCCACACCTAAAAGTGGATCCAGAGAGAATCCTTTAATGTGCAGTCTCAGCTTACTTACTATTAAATGTCATCTGTTGTGTAGCATACTGAAACATTACATACCTGAAAAATAGGGTGTACATATACAAACAAGGCCTTGGCAATGACCTTGGCAAAGATGTGATTCAAACTATTGGAATATCCCTTGAGAAGATTAGATATTCTACATGGCAAGTGCCTCATTTAGCTTACTCTCTGCTCTATAATAGTAACCACATGTGCATAGTTTGAACAGCAACCTAGATATTAGAAATTACATATGTACCACTGCAGAGAAGATGTCTCTATGTCGTCCCTCTTTGGTATGTTTGAATCATTTTGAGTGAGACAAGTATCACAAGATCACCCTTTACTTCATTGTCAAACAATATTATGTTTAACCTAGAAACCAATCCACACAGAAAGCATGCATGAAACAGCATCCAACGCCCAAAACTCTCACATACCAACACTAGACATTGTGGAAGCCCTTCCTCCAAAATTGGATACAACAGTTATAAGGTCCTTAAGTGAGTAGTCATGATATTGTAAGCACACATTTTCATTAAAATACACCTATAACGGAAATTAATCCCAGTTACGTTTAGTACACTACGAGTCCCAGAATGCCCTCATTAAATAGCATTCCAATTTCTCCAAGGAGGCTTAGACCTTATAAGTACTGTAACCATTATGCAGGTAGGGTGAAAGGTGACAGAAACATGATGTAACATCTCCTTCACACTCACATCATGCTACCAAACACATAAAGCAGTTCAAATGCTTACTAGGTCTCTGCTGCTCATATCACACTCCTCCAGCTGTGCATGGAGGGTGGCCAGGCTGTTCTCAGGACCCTGCTGTACACTGGGCTGACAATCAAAAAATATATAGGGATGCCCTTGTATCACTGCATTTCTGGCACAAAAAACAACAAAGTAAAAAAGTCCTCTAACAAACACAAATAAATGTGTTTGTGAGACACAACAACACATTTGTGTAAAGGGCACAAATAAATTGCAAAATATGTTAATTTATCCAACTCAGCAATCATGAACTTTGCATTTAGGCACATATTTTTACTTTTTTAGCACCACATTTGCATCATTTTTTGACGCAAAAGTAGCGCAAATTTACAAAATACAATTATATTTTGCAAGTTTGCGCTGCTTTTCCGTCAAAAAATGACGCAAACACGGTGCTAAAAAAGTATAAATATGGGCCTTAGTTTTACATTTATTTAACACAAAATATCTTAAATGTGGGTACAAATATCAGCCATCTCCTCTTTTTTTTTAAAAACTCACAGCAATCTGCCAATATCATATCACATACAACATCAATCACAAATGTGTATTCAAATCACTCCATCAATTATCTATCCAAAACATTCTATAACCTATCAAACCCAGGCTTTTAAGACCAACATGTCACAACGTGGTAATACATATGGTTTCCAGAATATAATCCATTGATCAGGTCGCCATCCAAAAGACACATATATTTCTTTTAACTTTTCAGTCTATTTAACAGCTAGAGCGTCAGTTCCTGGCAATGTCCATGTACTGTGGCAACGGCAATGTTCAGTGGGCTGAGGTGGGGCCTCTGCAAGTGTGGCTGGGAGGACAGGCCCATCACGTCCAAGGCCTTTATACTGGCCCAGTGTTGCAGGTCCTCCCAGAGCTTCCCACACTTTTGAGCCCACCAATGGTAAACACGCACTGCAGTGCAGCGGGCTGCGATCTCTTGTCAGTCTCTGTTGCTCACTGGAATACTCAGCTGGTCCTCCAGGTCCCCATAAAGCTAATGGTACTTATCAAGCACCCTTTCAGCTAACATGTTCTATTTTGTTTCACTGAAGAGGGTGCTTGTCATCAAGTCCCTCAGCCATGCTGGGGACAGGTTAGGTATTGAGAGCAGCAGGATGGCAGAAGATATTGCTTGGAGGTAAGGATGTTTCAGAATGAATATAAAATGGCTGCCCTGAGCTTCCTGTGATGAACGTCCTGTCACATAGGCAGAAGAAAGCAGTAATCTCAGTACATAAAGTTGCAAGAAGCCATTTTAAGGGTATTCCGAGTCATCCTTACCACCATCAATGAGGCCCTGCCATCCTGCAGCTGAATTAAGCAAGGTAAACTTTAAGGGGCATGTGCATGAGAGTGTTGCATTACATTTGCACCACGCAAACTGGCACATGCATGACTCAAGGCTCAAAGTCAGATTTATGAAGGCATTGAAAGCCTCTTTGCTTGGGTTTGAGTGGCTTCATCAGTATGGAGAAGCGATACCCAGAGCAAGTCACTATGTTGCGCTACTCTGCCCTGAGTAGGCATTCCTTGGGCATTCCAGTGGGTGTTCCCATAAAACTCCCATGGATTTTGACAGATCCCCAAATTTCAAAGACCTGCATATCTGTGATTGCGCCAAAACCTTATGCATCCCAGGGGAGGCGTAATGAGGAGAAATGTCACTATTTATCCCCATTATGTCCTTATTCTATTTTTGCTGCTGAATGCAGCACACACAGAAAGAGGAATAAGCCTCCCAGGATTTTCTTATGCAGCAAGGTTCTTCTTCTTACAGAAATTCAATTCTGCATGCAACACTGGCACCCTTGCACCATGGTGCAATGGTACCTGCATTTGTACTAGACAGCCCATTAAGCACCAGTGCAGGAGAAAACAACAGGAATGTGTTGCATGCCTCTGGTACGGCACATTCCTGCCCTTTCCTAATGATGCAGTGCAGCACAGCACAGTAAGGTGACTTGCTGTCCTGCATTGCACCACTATTGAGTAAATATACCCTCAAGTTCATAAACCTGCTGACACCCCATGTCACATGTGTAAGGGCTGTTGCTCAAAATACAGTCTGCCACACAGCAAACCTCATACAATTAAAAGGGCAGGTGTGTTTGTTTGGGGTATGGGTATCTCAAAAATCCGAGGCTGACATTTACTTGTACAATTTTCAGTTTCACAAATACCTGTAGGTTTCCTTCTTGTACATAGTGCCAAACCCCTCTTACTCTATGCATAGGCATCAATCCTTGGGACACTTGGTGCTGACAAAGTTTAAGATGTCCATTGCCCAGGAAGATCTCACATGTGCATTGACATATACTCCCCTTAGACAATGGAGTAATTTGCGCCTTTGTCAACACTCACTGGCATGGGCCCAAAATCTGTACCAGGGACTTTTGACTCTTGAAAACATCTGTTGTTGACAAACTATATGTATGGCTTAGGAGTAATCTCAGGATGGAATTTGTGGACAGAGTGGTAAATGTGCACCAATTATCATTGACAAAAAACATAAAGGGCCAGATGTATCAAAGTGTTTTGCATTGGCAGTTTGTGATCGCAAAACCTGCATTTTGGTATGTAACAAGTCAAATTTGCGATTCTTTAACCTGTACCGGATTGTAAATTGGAATTGCGACTACATACCGATTCAGTATTAGGAAGGGGCGTGTCAAAGGCGTCCCTTTCTAACATGGAATCGCAGAGGTATGTATGATTGTTTTGTGACCGCGAATGCGGTTGCAAAACAATCACAGTTACCATCAGTTTCAAATTGGTGGTAATATATTCACAAAGGCAAAGGGGTCTCCAAGGAACCCCTTTCCCTTTGTGAATACATGTGAAAATATTTGAGAGCAGGCAGTTGTCCCACGACCACTGCCTACTCTTAAAAAATGAAAAGAAAACTTTTCATTTTTAAACACATCCCATTTTACTTTTAGGAAAACAGCTGCATTTAAAAAAAAAAAAAGATTGCTTTATTGAAAAGCAATCACAGACATGTGCTCTGCTGAGCCCAGCAAGTCGCCATCCTTGTGATTGTAGCCATTCGCAATGGCTCGCAAATTGCGACCTACCTTATGAATGTTAATAGGTAGGTCCATTTGTGAGCCCTTGCGAATTGTAGTATGAAACTCCTGGAGTTTCATACATTCCAATAGTGATTACTTAATTGCGATTCACTAAAAATCGCAATTAGGTAATTGCTGCTGTGAAGAATGATACATCAGGCCCAAAGTCCGTAACACAACCAGTGATTCAAGAGAAAAAAAGAGTCAACCAGCTGGTCACGCACCTGTATACCCTGCCCTCTATTAGATACAAAGGCCTCGTTCCTTGGATTCAGACATAGGTGAGGGTTCAGAGGTATGTGTAAGCCCTGACATACTCAATGAGGTGTATGACACAACAGGCTATTATTATCTTGCACACAACTTGAGGGGAGTACGGCAGCACTCCAGCTCTATGATCCAAACATCTGAATCACGACTTTAGCAGTCCAAAAGTATGCTCTATGATGGCTCATGTCTGTATGTGTACCCTATTGTACCTACGCTAAAGTACAGGGATTGCACATCTGCTTGGTGTGAAGAGATGATGGGAGAGTTCATATGAAGGATCACTTGAGGAAGAAAATGTCACAATTTTGTTGCATATCCCTGTTTAATGTATAAAGTTACTAGGATATGAAATGGTACTTACAGTGTCTGTTGGCATCATGTATGTGTCATAAGAAATATTAAATTGTGATGTATTAAAACAACTTTACACAAATGTAAACATGTCTGTTGTTTAAGTACTTACCCAGAAGCCAGATGTTGCCACATTCTCCCACTGCCACCTGCTCTGCAAGTGGTGACCTTCGGAATATGTAGCTGTCATGTGTACTACCTGGGAACACTGCATGCACATCTGTAAAGCAGTGACTGGCATCACACACACCCTATACATTGATGAAGTGCCAGCGGTGTCTGTGCTGAAAATGTGGGCATTGTTGCGAGGTGGCTGAAGTGCCCCATGAGTGCAATCAAATGCACCAATTACGTGGGGGAAGTGAGATAAGATGTAGAAATCCCTAGCAATCCTTTGCCTTCCTGCCAGTGTATGCAGCATATGTATTCTCATATCTGCAGCCAGGCTATGATTGGCTAACAACTTCCAGCTGGAGATACTAAGCACAGAATTTATGTCTGCAGCCAGGCTATGATTCGCTAACAACTTCCAGCTGGAGCTGGTTGGGGGGATAGTAAGCACTGACACAGGTGGTTGTGTTGTGTTTGGGAGAAACTTAGGTATCTGAGGTTCGTTCATAGATTTAGAGTGGCATATTACATTCACAATTTTACTGTTTGTGGAAGACTTTACATGACCCATGACTGGGTTAAATGTGACAGTGTAGAAAAGTTTTATTTTAACTTGTGGTGTTTTTCAACAGTCTTGTAATGGTGTGTGGTTTTGGCAGAACATGTACCACTGCAATACGCACCCTACACATCTAGATATATAACTGTTCAGTGTATATATGTAGCTATTTCAAATTTTCAGTGATGTATTTTGTTCTCTTTTGGTTGCACATCAAGAGTTTTTTGTGTTCTGGCCCAAGTTTGTAAATCCCAACCCCGGTGCAAAGATTCTGTCGGGAGTGCAGAAACTCCACTCCGAGTGTGGATGTAAAGATACTACTTGTAACGTACCTTTGTGAATACCAAAAGTCATAAACTTAGGCTTTATGTCTAAGTTTACCTCTGTGAATCTGACCCTTACGTCTTTACAGACATCCTATAAATGTTCATAATGAGTTAAGAAACATAGTTGACCCAGAAAGTAATTTCATATCTGAATGACATATACATTTGACAATCTTCTTTGATAACACATTACCATATAGGTCAAAATGTGTGAAGATTGCACCCTTCTGAATAAGTTTTTTATCATTATTATATAAATGCAATCTGATCCTGTTTGTAATTAAATGACATATCCAACATATCCAAAATGTTCATCCGAATCTCATGACTGACAACACATTTCATAAACCCTAATTGAAGGAAATACCTAGGTCCAGCTGTAAGAAACAGACAAAAGACAGTAAGAAAAACACACAAACCAACTTATTTCCAGCATAAATGTTCTTTTACCTGTTATATGAATATTGAAATACAGGCAGATGTCTAAAGTTAAAAAGCAATTGAATTGCTCATTATATTGGAACTATAATTTGCCTAACCTTGCTTCGGCATCCCACATATCTGTGTATACTTGGACAGCACCTCATCAGTAAGAATGTCCAACTCATCAGGAGTGAAGTTAGGGGCGCTCTCGCCAGTGTATTATGCTATGGTCGCCAACAGTTCAGGTGGAGCAGCTAACTCTCAGGAATTCTGACCTGTAACAAAACTAAGAGGCAAGTAAGAATCTGTTAAACATCATTGGTATGTGAAGGCAAGCCTTACATTGCCGGAGGTTAAATATACATGAGCTGCTATTTCTATTTGTCCTGTCGCAGAGGTCAGGAGCTGTAATTTAAACATTATAAAAATGTAAAAATAATTTGGAAAAATGTAGTACCAACTTATATACTTAAAATAATATTTTAAACGCCATGTAATCATAAATATTTAAAATTATATTTTGAAAAAATATACTATATGTGAAATGGCTACAGTGGATTGTAAATATATACTGTGTGCCATATAATTTTACACCTTCATTGACAGATCTCAAAATTTAAATTTAAAACAAAAATAATTGCATATCCAACCTTTAGACCTAATGTCACTAACTCATTTGGGAGATTTAAAAATTAGATTTCAACATACATATGCACATGAGTGAGTATTAGTTGATACACTAATTGAACCCAGAATGCATGTCAATAGCCCATTGAGAGGACAGTTTCTTTAAAGTTTAACACACATGTAGATGATTAATTAGTTAACTTATGTGTTTGCTTTTATCTTCCTTTGTATAGCTTAGCATTATGTATTTGAATACAAATATAATTTATGTGATGTGCTTTGCCACTTGTTATAAAGGTTCCTTTATAAATCTAAATATACAATGTATTTTTTAGAGGCATCCTTCTGCCGCAAGGAAATCCTGCAAGGGTGCATAGAAGGCAACCAAGGGTGTTCGATCCTTTCCCAAACCCTGCCACCACGCAAAAAGAGAATGCATTAAAAACATCACCTAAACAGTAAGAAATTAGTTGATCTAACCCAATAAATTAACCTACAACTTCGGCCAATTAACCAAAACCCAACCGCCACTCCACCTATTGTGAAAATAGGTGTTAGCCCTCTATTTTGCTGCCACTGGATTATTCCAGCACATCATCGGCGACTGCAATGGGATGGCCCGAGTGACTTTTAGTGGCTTGCTCAGTGAATTCCTCGAAGTGGTGCTGAGGCACCATAACAGGGGTGGCATGGTGGCATGGTGAGCAGCAATAAAATGATGGATTAAACCCAGATGTTTGCATTGTTCAGAATTCTGTCCATCATCTGTTCTTTCTGCTTTTGTCACCCTAAGTGGCTAGGGTATGCCCAAACGTGAGTCCCATGCTCACTGTGCCACTGGATTCAAGCTAGCCTGGCTGATGAGGGGTGATACCCCGAAACCGGTCCCAGGATGCTTGTTTTCTGTCTAGGGAGGACCTGGCCTGGTAGTTCAGGCTGGATCATTCCCATGGGGAATAGGGTCAAGACTGATTTGCATATGACTGGGTCCAAACTGAGGTGGCATGGTGAGCAAAAAACAATGGATTAAACCCAGATCTGTGACTGGGGTGAATGTTTGCCTTGTTCAGCATTTTGTCCATCCTCTGTTCTTTTAGATTTTAAGACACCATAACAGTGTCATTCAATTTCCATGGACTGATGAGGACTTAACCAATGTGAAGGGATACCTTTATGGTCTGGGTGGTATTCCACATGTCATAGGTGCCATTAACTGGGCCCATATTGCCCTGGTGCCACCACACAACAGAAAAAAGGTTTACTGGGACAGGAAAAACTTTCATTCCACCAATGTTCAAGTGGTGTGTCTACCTGAGTTACACATCTCTAGTGTCTGTCCATGATTTCCTGTATCCATCCATGATTCTTTTGTAGTATGCAATAGTAGCATACAGTTATAGCAGCGCATGACACAACTTTGAAATGTGGCAGCCTGGATTGTTGGTAAGTTTTATAGCTCAATAAATGTAAATCTTATTTGATAGTTTATTAAACTGTGCTGAATCTGTATACTATAGCTTAAATATGGTATATTTATGTCTTCTAGGATACTCTGACTATCCTAGTAGACCATGGTTGTTACGTCCACTGAGAAAACACCAGAGGAAGTCCACTTCAATGAGTCACACAGAACATTTTAGAACTCATAAACCTGTGGAGCTGGAGTTTGGGTTCCTGAAGGCAAGTTGCCGTGTCTGGACAAGTCCAGAGGAGCTTTCATCTATTCACCTGAGAAAGTGTGCAAGATAACAATGCTCCTTTGTATACTGCATGACATTGACCTGCGGAAAAAAATTCCTTTCATCCAGGATGATGACTGCAATGAGGAAGCCCAGGGTGAGGTTGAAATATTGTCAAATGAAAATTACAGTGGTGAAGAAGAAGGACTACGTCAAGAAGTCCTTGACAACTTCTTCTTATATTGGTAAATAACACTCATCCAACATGTGTGCACTTTACTGTGTAGGTTCTAAATTTGTTGTGATTTATACAAATCAAGCTGTAGTCCATAAGATCAGGGTAATACTAGTAATGTTTGAGATGAGTATATAGGTGAATTGTTCTTCTAGAAACTGATCTTGACAATGCTTGATTAAGCACAGGAGCAGATAGTGTAATGGGCAAATTGTCATTTTGCATGTACCTAATGTTATGAATAATACTAATACATTATTATTTACAGTCTTATGTTTCCCATAGATTAACATACACTGACATTTTCTGTAGTACAAAAGAATCATTGGTGACCAAGGAAATAGGTAAGGTAGCATACTTTGTACAAACAGATATATGTATCACATTCTTTTTCCTGGTGCAGTACTCACTTTTGTGTGTACAGGCAGCACTGTCTCAGTTGTCAGGGTGACATTATACTATTGGCTGTTAGTAGGAACACATATTACTGTGGGTAAAAATGTGTTATGTGAAACTAATGCTCTCTCCTTACTTGGATTTTCTACATCTCCAGTAATATGTGACTAACATTACTTCTAAGTATTTAAATCTGAAAAATGGTGGTCTCTACCAATTAATTATGAATATACTACTATTTGTAAAATGTTCTGTGTGCATGTTGTAGTAGTTGAGATTTCACCATTATTAAAGGCATAGAACATAGCATGATGTTCATCCAGATATCGATGAGAAGATAAGATTTTTACTTAAACAACACAATGTCAAAACATACAAAGGAATTAATAAGATAAAAGAAATGGCATAAAGTGGAAGAATAGCTGTGATTTATTAAACACACACACACACATATATATATATATATATATATATATATATGATATAATGTTGATGATATTTTGCTTTGCCAAAAAAAAAAAAAAAAAATTATATATATACTGTATATACACACACACATATATATATATATATATATATATATATATATATATATATATATATATATATTTGAGGGGATTATGTGGAGAAAATAGACCTTTACTTGGCAAAGCAAAATATCATTAACATTATCTCAGGCACAGAATTGTCATTCATGATGTGTCAGATCTTTTTAAGTTCAGCCTCAAACATTTGTGGCCAAGTGTCCAATTTACATGCAGTCCTCAAAAAGAAAGATTTGATTTGTACCAACAGTCAATGTTGTGGCTGCACAGGAGGAAGTTATTTGCACCTCTAGGGGCTGGTTCTGTTGTGACCATCTGCCATTGTTACTGAAGAATGTCTCCTGCTCACTGTGACCGGTAGGTTGACAGTGGCAGGGTTTCCAGAGAACGGCAGCTGTCTCCTGGATTTGCAGGGACTCACTCTCAGTGGAAGGAAATGGAGTGTGGTCAACCGATGGTCTGGCTTCACAGATAGGGGTAGTGTTTTCACTCTCAGCCCTACATATGTCCCTGAATCCTTTGTCTACCACCCCAGAAAGGAGATTAATGCAAAAATATTGCTCCCAAGAGGCCCATTGTGCTCCTTCTGGAGCTGCCCAATGTCACTCATTGCAGCCCTAATATTTCTGAGTAGCTCTCTAATCTTACCCATCAGCTCTTCGTGTCAGCAGGCAGCCACAATGATATTCTGACCCATAGTTCCCCTGAAAATATGGGCATGAGTGGGCTCACCCTGTTATGTTAATATTGGTCCCTCTACTCGCTCTGCGGCCATAAGCAAGTTGGCAACATCCCACTGGGTCTTGGCTCACCTGTAGATTTGGTTGTGCCAGTGGCAAAACAGGAGCCAGGACTGAGGGGGGGGGGCACACTGACAATGTTGAGTTTGCAGATGGACAACAGGGGTCAGTGACTAATAATTAATGTTACTGAGAGGGAGACACAACAATTGTTGCAGATGGTGTGGTGGCAGAGTGAGACTCGCCCTAGCTGCCTCCCCAGATACAACTGATGGACCATGGCTGCTCCTCGTTCAGAAAAGAACCAGCAAGAGTTGCATCCTCATTGAAGGCTTGCACAGTATTTGTTACTATGGTAGTAGTTGGTAGAGTGCTTCAGGACCTTCTGATGTTGGAACTGGCCCGACAATAGGAAAGTGCATGATCATTGTTATTTCAAATGTGTAAAGGTCTGATACTGATGCTAAATATCAGAGTTTGGAAATCATTTGGCTTACATACAACCTCCTATTTTGACCAATATATTTCTTTACATGTTAATTTGTTCAGTATTTATGGTTATGTGATTTCACTTTGTTTGTTTAAAAAGTCACTGTACTCTTCTAAAGTCTTCCACATATTCACAAATTGACAAGTATAAAGTAGTGGCATGTTTCTTTTCTGACAACATCACAGGTATCTGTCATGCCCAAGCAGTGATATGGAGAGCTTTCACATTTTGAGAGCTCTTTTTGAATCTGAATTGTCATTTTTTGTACTATGATGTGCATCATACAGGGAAGTCATTGTCCTTTTACAATGCATGAGACCGGAATTGCACAGCAACTGAAATACTTGTACATGATTGTAAAGCTATATGCACTGTAGGTCCCCTGGTAGCCATATAGTTGTCAGAGTTCAGAATTTCAGAGTGACAATCCCAGAAAAAAAGTTACCCACCAGAATGTATCCATGTGTTGGAAGGTATGAACATGGAACACTTTTGGAATTACTCCTGGTTGCCATCAGACCTAGGACCAACACCCACTCTCTCCAACCATGCCAGAAACCGCAGAAGCATCATTGACAAAAAGCTTACCATGAAATCACAGGTCAACTCTGTCTCCTCCTCGCACCTCCTCACTTTGTGCATGCTATTTAAGATCTTCAGTGACTACCCCCCACCCACGAGACCCATCATGACACAGGTCCTCATCACCAGCTGACTGGACTACAGCAATGCCCTCTACATCGAAATCTCCGCACACCTCCTAGAGAGACTTCAGACCATACAGAAAGCCGCTGAAAGACGCATCCTCGGCCTTCCCCAACTAACTCACATCACACCCCACCTCAGGCAACTCCACTGGCTTCCGTACAGAAGAGGTACCTATTGAAGCTACTGACCCACATATATAAAGCTCTACACAACCAAGGACTTGTGTACATTACCCACCACCTGAACTTCCACCAACCGTTGAGAAGACTATGCTCTGCCTCCCTTTCATTTGCCCATACTCCCTGCATCTACCTAAGCAGAAATGGAGGATGCTCCTTCTCTAATATCACAGCCAAACCCTGAAACAGCCTCCCCACGCACCTCTGTACCATCACCTCACTTCTGGAATTCTGAATGGCCCTCAAGACCTGGCTGTTCAAATAAGCCTTCGGCACCTGCAAGCGCCTAGATACCCTGTCGGATGATCAGCCGTTATTTATAAATCCTGATTGATTGATTGATGACCAAGCATTACTTCAAGATATGACTTTTTCATTTTAAATTTTCTGAATCTGATTATGACTAGAAGGCATGTACAAAGTAGTGGATCAGTTTAACAATAGGTTGTGTATGTTCATTTAAAATATCAAGCCACACAATGCATACTTGTCAGATAAATTTCTGAAACATCACGCATAATTTGCCCTTATAGTGTGTTGACATTAGTTGATATATGGGATTTGTAAAATTTGCTTTAGTTAAATCAGGACTTTAAAGTTACAATACACAATTGGCATTGTTTTCAAATTAGCTACGGTTGTGTGCTTTTACTTACCTGTTCCCCCCACCTTAGATTCCTGAAAAGCCTTCAGTGTACAGGATCCGTTACACCTTTTCCTCTCAGGGTACGAGGTGCATAGGCCTGTGAGAACCATCCCCTGTCTGCTGGGCTACTAGTTGGGCTTTGGGGGCCAGAGATCTGAGTCTCCGCCGCAGATCATTCCAGTGCTTCCTAATTTCCTCCTGTGACCACCTGGTGGTAGACACAGCAAAAACTCTTTAGACAATTCTGTCCCACGTTTGCCTTTTCTGAGTAATAGTTGTAGTTTGGACAAGTGACCCAGACACGTGTGGGTTCTTCCCTAATGATTTGGTCCACCATGACTGTCAATTTTGTGTCTGTAAATCTGGGGTTTCTTCTCCTGGCCATGGGTTAAAAAGAAATAAAATTAAGGTAGTTCTCAAAAGGGAAGAAAATAATAGATATAGGGAAAACATTCAAAAATAAAGCAATAGGTGAACTTAATGGTATGTCCACAAAATGACTATCTGCTGCAGGCTGCTTCTGAGCAAAGGCAAAGAATGATAGTGGAGCACAGGGTTTGTTTTATAGTGTGTTCAATAGGTGTGATTACTTAGGATATTAGTATCAAGTGTGCAAGTTTAGCATCCCTCATTCAGATGAAAAGCTATACCATGGAAAACCCATTCCATGATGTAGTTCCCCCGACGCTACACCACTTCAAACCTGCTATACTGATGTTAATACATAATTTTGGGTCACAGAATCCCACCACACCAATGAAAACAGAGTATTACAAGACAGCAGAGGAGTAATTGCCACATGCGTTGTAGTCCTGCTTAGATAACAGCTCTCCCTCCATGACGGATGATGGTTTTGCCACTCTGTAAGTATAAATTGGACGGGATGTACTCTGCAAGGACTGCAAGTGAAATTAAGCATCACAAAGGATGGATGGACAGACTGCCAAGATCTAAATCAGCCCTAACTCTCCTCTTGACATGCCCTACAACATTCACACACAGAAGCCAGGAGTGGGATTTGAGCTAAAGTTACCACTTTACCCGATAAAAGTCCTTGATTTTTAGATTTTCGGATGAGGCTACTAATGCGCCTCCCCTTCACTAATCAGCCTATAACCCTAATTCTAGCTCCAACTGTCAATACAATTAGATGTGTTTAAATTTGATAAATTGCTCAAAATAACCCTAGGGACAACTCTAGTTTTAAAATAAACTGCAATAAATGAAGCTAAAGAAAGTAAATACTAATAATATTCTATCCCTAATTGTCAAACTCACTCTAAATGCATTTAAATTAAATTATATTTCTTATTTTATGGAGAGGTAGGTTATATCTTGAAGAAAGTAGACAAAAGTCTCTAGGGCATTTTGAATTTGTGTCATGCCAGAAATATCTCAGGAAGTTGAAGTAAATCAACATAAGGTGCTGTGCTGTGGTCATGAAGCTTGTATAGGCCCTTTCTCACGTGTCCATCTCATGCTGCAGGGCCATGTCAGGTGCTTCAGTCAATGGGGGTCAGTAACCACCTTCCGGGCCACACCCCCAAAAAACTCCCACACCCCCAACCAACTAACCTGATTTAAACTCTAACCCATCTGCTGCTAGCATACAACCAGATTATCAGCTCATTTAGGCAAAGTATTGTGAAGCAGGATATGCAACCGAACCTCCATGGAGGTGGACAGCAACCTCAACTTTACCCTATGAACACTTCACCCATTAGCTACTTTACCCATTAGCCACTCTTGCAATATGATGTCCAAATCTACCACCTGCTCTGTACCTGTGTCACTCTACATGCAGGCACATTCTCACTGACGGTCTCCTCTCTTCCTCTATGATTTGCTTTATATGCCCTGCAAGCAGCCAAGGTCCTTCTCCACCTACACAGCTGGCCTTAGTGTTCCCGGCGCCATTTGTGGCCATCTGCTGAAAAGGAATGATGCAGGATCAAAGGAATCATTATCACATATGCCCACTACTTCATGTACATAACAGTATATAGACTGACATTGCCATGTTCACCATTCTCCTGTTTCATGTAAGGTTAATATTTCCACATGCCACCTTTAACAGTCGGTGACTTTTAACAGTGGGTGACTTTAGACAATAAATGCATAGCTGTAGCAACTTATACTCCCCCCTCAAACACAACCCTTTGTCAGAGATTTAAAGAAGATTCATCACCTTTGCACATGGGGTACCCTGAATTACAGAAACAATGCCACCCCCCCCCCATTCTTCATGTGGCCAAACCTGAATACATGCATGATTCTGAGGTCAACAGGTGATGGCTAATGGATTCATCATGCATGGCTGTTAGCTAGACATGTGCTGATTGATGATTCTAAATGCAAGTTGTTTGTACAGGGCTTAATAATGATCTTTTTGTGTTTGTTACAGTGTCAGAATGGCCAAGATGTTTGGTTCACTTTGTCCATGATCTCTACAAGACATGAGATGAGTAGGCGTGGACATATGTCCCAGTGGATCTAAAAATTCAGAATGCAAGAGTTATAACATTGTGTTATGTAACCATGGTGGCATGACCAGTCTTTTGAAAGCTACACATAATGTTTCATGATGAAGTTCCTGTTTGCCAACATGTGATACAACAGGATATAATACATGTATTACTTTAAATGCAACAAATACATGTAATGGTTATAGTGAATGTGTGCTGTCTAATATGCTATGTACATGACGTTCTGGCATGTATATCACACGGTCCATTAAAGAGGAGACATGACACCACACTTGCAATCCCAGATGAAGCAGTACACTTTTTCTATAGAATGATTTACCACTGTGTTGCTGCAGACGAGCCTCCATCTGAGCATGAAAGTCTGGGAAAGCTGTTTCAGGACTATCCTGATAGTGTGTACAGAGCGTGGAGGATACTACAAGCACATCCTTTGTTTTCAGATGCACTCAGTATCAGAAGTATTCCTAGCCTTGTGTGCACTCCCTGGTATAAATCTCCACCATACTACAGTTTCTGGCAATGTTACCCAGGTGTTCATGCATGCTGCATTACTTAGGTAAGCATCTCCCCATGAAGCTGAGGAAAAATGTTGATGATCCCTCTTCACTGACTTCTACTTCTTTTGGGGATTTTTCAGGAATCTTGGGTGAAAGAAGCAGAGAAATGGAGGAAGGATCTGCTGTTATTCAAGGAAGACCTGAAATGGTCTTACTTGTGCTTCCTGTATGTAACATCCTATTTGTCATTGTTTACAGAAAAACGGACTCATCTATGTAGGTCTATGTCTCTGTAGTGTAGGTGGAGAACTCTGCTTCCACTTTGTAGGTCTATCTCACATGTATAGGAACTGGTAGAGAAGAGGGAGAGTGAAGGGAATAACATCTCTGGGGTCATGAATAATACCTATATGATACCAAACAATAACTTCTAGTAAAATTGTATAATAAGAAAAAGCAAGTTTGAAACGTGTAAATTATATTTTGTGTGTGAATTAATGTATGTGTTAGGGTTGTTTCTCTCATACTAAATATGGGTGGCTCTGATATAAATGAACATTACAGATGTGGGTGAAGTAAGTAAGTAGATGTATATTTGAATGTTTAGATGAATAAGCAAGTGTTTAAGGTGGAGCTAAGTATTATAGTTAGAATTACAAATATGGTGATGCACCAGTGGTGTCACAGGATGGTATTCCCTCTTTCATCATTGACTTGACTCCGTTCACCCACAGTGATGCTGCAACCAACTGGCAGCTCATGTGAAAAGTCGTGCATACCCTAAACTATAGGCTGTGAAATGACCCAGAAACCTGTACGGGGGCATAATTCAGCTGTATGTGCTACCTGTAAGTGACAAAAAATCAACACAGTTTTGTTTCCTTTTGGTCAGAGCAGGAGAGGATTTGCCACAGGGGTTAATCAAGGTAGATGGACATTTGCATTATGTACTTTCATGTTTCCTTATTTTTTGTGCCTTTGTTTTTTGTCTTTTGTATCCTTGTGTGTGGGTGGCATGGAGTGTGGACTCGAATGGGGGGCATGTGGGATTAATTACTTAAGGGGAAATGTATGCATGTTTTTGATGGTGGAGACCTGGGGCTAAACATACCTCTTCTCTATGTTTATGTTTAGTTTTTGTGAATTATTTTACTGATTTGTTTATTTTTTTACTGTGATGGTGCTTTACTGTTTTGGCCCTGGCCTGACCTGCACTATGACCTGGGTGTACGTTTGGTGTATTTTTCATTCTCACTGCTGCTGTGCCGGACCGTTTTAAAGACATTTTGGGGGGTTGTAGTGGATGGCTTTGGATTTTATGGAAAATTTATGGTATTTTCTGTCTGCATTTGCCTCTTGGTGGCAAGTGCTGGGGTTGCTCTTGATGTGCAGATCCCTATAGCCAAACATCTTCCTTTGATCTCAGCTCCCATCTTCTTCCCCATGTGCTTGCCCACCATTTTTTGTGAGTTTGTGTGTGTGTGACATGGTTGATATATTGGATTTGGGGAATTTTGAACCTAATTCAATTTTTGTTTTTGTGAATTAATGGTGGTGGGTAAAGCATGGCTGCATGTGTGGGCTCAGGCACATTGGGTAACAAATGTCCCCTACAATGCTACAAGATATTTTTGGGGAGGAAGGAGCTCCAGGCGGGACAGAGCAACTAGCCTACTGTGATTATCCATGCCTCCTTCTTTATTGGCAATGAGATGATGGCCATTTTGTTTAGCCATTGTGTGTTTGCTGCTGGCTGTCATTTTGTCTTTGTGTTTTATAACTCATTCTTTGCTGGCCATGGAGTGACCACCATCTTGTGGAATCAATGAGGTGTGTGCATATGAGTGAGTGCGTGTGGTGTGTGTGTGTGTGTGTGGTGTATGTGTGTGTGATGGCAATTTTATCTTTTTTCCATACTGCTATGAGCAATATACTACCATTTTCTGCAGCCAGTGTATGTTTTAATCCATTTCTTTTCACTTTTAAAAGCCATTTTACTGGAGCATTTTTTTTCTTTTTTTCTGAAATATTTATTTGTGGTTGTGACTTATGGTGCTATAGTGTTGGTGTGTTTCTTATTATTTTTGTCTAACTCCCATAGAGTCCTCATGAGCCCTGGAGGGACATCAGCAATGGTTTCACATATCATTTATTACAGTTTTGCTAGCCTCCCAGAGAGTCCCCATGGGCCCTAGAGGAGCACCAGCAATTTTTAATTCATTTTCCCACTTTTTGCCTACCTTCCCCTGCGCCTCCCATTGAGACCTCCTGGCCCCTGCAGGGCCATTAGCACTTATTTAATTTATTTGGTTTGCTTTTGCATGCCACCCCCTGCCTCCTATGGGGTCACCATCGGCACTGGAGGGGCACCAGCAATTTTCAAATGTATTTTGTAAATTTGTGCCTGCCCCTTACCTCTCACGGGGTCACATGAGAGATATAAACTAACATTTTGTTTGCAATGTTTGCAGTGTTGTCATGAGAAATATTGTTTATGCATGGTTTGGGTACACTATTGTTAAGCATTTGAAATGATGATGATGACTTCACTTTACATTGTTACATTGGCTAGATTCTGATTGCCCAGGTTTCACTGGCTTTTTGTAACTCGTGGGTGAACAGGACATTTGAACAAAACATCTCACACAGTACTGATATAGGGAGAAATCCAGGAAAGTGGCCAGTGGGAAGCAGAAGAAGACAGTTGCTACCACTGCTATCAACCCCAGATCCTTTTTTAGGAAACATGAAATACCTGACACATTCACCTCTGGGCAGAACCATCACTAATTTGGCCCTGTCTTTTAACACTAGGGTGACTGCAGTAATGGAGAACAGGAAAGTCGACAAAAGGAGCTGCAGCCAACAACAGATCTTCCAGAAGCAGGTGCAGCACAGAAAGTTAAGGTTACTGCTGAGCAAGAGGTTCCCTATCACCTTCAAAATCTCCAGCAAGGAAAAGAAAGAGTACTCCCCATCTTTTCTCAGCCTCTCTTCTGATGATCTGGACATGGATTGAACCCCAGACAAGTCAGAGATAAAAGGGGAACGGACAGGGTGCTTTAAAGCCTTACAAGTGAGGAAGGTGGTGATGATGACGAGGAGTCTGTGATTATCACTATAGAGAGTGGCACAGAGGAAGTGAGGCTCACCTATATTCAACCTGCTCTGAGGCATGTAGTTTCACCAACATTGATGATTCCAATATTTGCAAGATCCCAGAAACCTGCAGCCATCACCACCCCTACAACAGTCACAGCACACCCAACGGAAAGGCAAACTACACAACCTTTTATCTTTACATTCAGTGCTTCAGGCTTTGGCACAATAGAAAAGCTGTCCTCTCCAGTTTTATATTTCTCTCTGCTTAGGTAGCACCAGGATGATATCTCATTATGCTCCATTTGCCACAAGAATTGTTACTGTAGTAAGCCATGTGGGCACTACAGTACTGGAAAACAACTGTTCCATTTAAAAAAAGAGTTTGCAATCAAGAAGGAAGCACACCTCAAAAATGTAGCTGCTGTTGGCTAGAGGGAAGCAACAGCTGAAGTTATAGAAGAAGGTGATGAGGATAAAGATGTAGAGGATTCCAGAAGCAGCATTATGCAAAGCACCTCTGTAAGTCTCTTAAAAAAAAGTACATTCCTCACCCATACCAAACCCTACATGGCATAAGCACAATGGGAACCAGTGACTTCCACTGCAAAGAGCACAGGCAGCCTATCTGCTGCTGGTATTCACAGGACACCTATGGCAGTAGCACCGCAGCAAAAATAGTCCAGGATTAAGCCTATGCTTAACAAAGAATCATATACATCTGCTAATATCTTGTATAACTTTAATATCAGGGTCTATGAATGGGTAAATCCAGAGTTTCACAAGTGGATTTGTTGCCACTCACAGTAGCAGTAATATAGTCAAAGCCATGGCAGGTATTGGATATTTCAGAGTCCTGTGTTTCGCGCATTGTGTCAACCTAATTCAATCAAATAATCAATATTAGGTATTTGTATAGTGCTGCTTGCCACCCACGAGGGTATCCAGGTGCTTGATGTAGGCCTCACACAAAGAGCCAGGTCTTAAGCCCCTTCCTGAAGTTCATCAGTGAGGGGGAAGTGCAGAGGTGGTGGGTGTTCGAGGCTTTGACAGTGAGATGGGGCAGAGCTTCCCCTTGTGCGGCAGTGGCATGTGCAAGGGATCTGCATGAGGGCTAGGTATGTGGAGGGGAGATTCCTGGGGTACGGTGGAAGTGCAGACAGTGGATCGAATAGATGAGTCCTTGGTCGTGGATGGCTTTGTAGGTGTAGGTTAAGAGCTTGAGGTGACATCTCTTCTGGACCGGGAGCAAGTGGAGGTCTTTCAGGTGCTGGGTGATGTGGGTTATCTTGGGCAGGTTGAGGATCAGTCTGGCAGCTGTGTTCTGGATCAATTGGAGCCTCTGCATGAATTCAGTGATGGTGCCTATATAGAGTGTTTCCTGTACTCCAGTCGGCTGGTGATGAGGGCATGTGTTACCGTCATTCTGGTGTTAAGGGGGAGCCACTTGAAGATTTCTTTGGAGCATGTGAAGCATGTGGAAGCATGCTGAGGAAACAGCATTGACCTGACGTTTCATGGAGAGTTTGCTGTCTAGGATAATGCAGAGGTTGCAGGTGTGGTCTTTCAGTGTGGGGGGGTCAGAGTTCAGACAGCCATCAGAAGTTGTTCCAGAGGGCAATGTGTAGCACTTTCTCAATAGTAGAGGTGGTCAGCAGCATACTGTTCACCTGCCGAAGTATATGCTCTCATTTCAGTCATTCATTCAATGCCTGGAAGCAACTGAGAATCATTCAACGTGCTAATAAACTACCTGCAAATGCTTTCATGCAGGATGAGCTAACATGAATTACAAGTCTATCAACCATTATGTAATCAAGGAGAGGAGATGCAACTGCCAAAATCATTACAATGGGGCCAGTGGGGCTAGTGGAGTGCCTGCTACTTCCTTTTGAGATTATGCCATGGGACGTCAACAAAGAGGACTGTACCATGAGCAAAGCAATCCCATTGTTATATTTGCTTTGAAAAAGGTTGAACAAATGTTCACCAATGTCAATGAAGAAATAAGCAGCTTCTTTTACTTTTTTGGTAGATAGTTGAGTCCTTTGCTTGAACACTAATCAAAGCTACAGAAAGAGGACATGTCCTCAAAGGACTATGGACCTCATTTGGACCCTGGTGGTCTTTTGACCGCCAGGACAAAAGTGACGGTCCCACCGCCAAAAGGCTGGCGGTGCAGACTGCCACATTATGAGTGTGGCTGGTTGGCCACTGCAAACCCGCCACATCTCCACACATACTGCTATGGTGGTTGGAACCGTCGGGCCAGAAATGATCATCTCCGACCTGGTGGTCCACAGAAGACCACCAGTGGTGTTAGGAGCCAGCTTTCTGCCATAGTTTCTGCGGCGATAGCACCACCACGAAAACCATGGCGGAAAGGCTACCGGTGAAAGGGAATTCCTCCCCCCTCACCGATAGACGACCCCACCCCCTCAGCAAACACTATACCCCGCTCCAGCCACAGCGCCCCCCACCCTCCACCCCCTCCAGAGACAGCGCCCCCTCCCCCCACTCCCCACACCCCTCCAGACACAGCACCTCCACCCCTTCCAGCAACAGCACCCCCAACCACCTTCAGAGACAGCACCCCCGCATTCATGCACACACACATCCACACACACCACGCATACACACATTCACCTACATGTACATACATGCATTCACTCACATGCATCTATACACGCATTCACTTCAACATTCATACACGTATTCAAGCAGGCATACTCACACCCATTCAAGCCAGTCTACTCACACCCATTCAAACACGCATACTCACACCCATCCAAACACACATACTCACATGCAGACAAACACGCATACTCACACGCAGACAAACATGCATACTTATATGCAGACAAACACAGATTCAGCACAACACTCTCACTTGCATACACACACGCATACACACTTACATGCAGACACGCACTCACTTCTACATTCAGACAAGCATAGACAGATTCATGCACAAATGCAGACACCACACACTCATACACGCACACACAACACTCCCCGCCCTCCTACTCCCCTCCCCAACGATCACCTTACGTGTTCCGGGGAGAATGTGGTCTAGCAGGGAACGAGATGAGGTGCTTCCATCTCCAGCAGGGCCCATCTAGCAGGCCACCACCAGGCCATATTATTGTCCAAAATACAGCTGGTGGAGTCCTACTGGAGGGGCGGGACTGGTGGTGGAACCGCCCAAGTGCCTCCGACCGCCAGCAAGACTACTGCTGGATTTCCATCCAAAGTGTGTCGGAAATCCAACAGTACTGCAATATGGTGGGTGGAAGACTGCCAGCACTGGAGGTCTTCTGACGCCCGCAGCTTTGGCAGTCTTCTGTGAAGACCGCCAAAGTCATAATGAGGGCCCATATCTGTGCCATTGTACTGGATCCATGATAGAAAAAGAACTGCCCACTTTCATTCCTTTTACTGAAATTGATGCCTTGGTTTATAACACCTTGGATCATCCAAAAAGTAAGTGATCAAGAATGACTGCTTACTCGAGCTCAGGGCAGAAGTTCTAAAATGCAGCCTTCAGCAGCCACAGAGTGGGATGCAATTGGCTTTCAGTCTCTGCAGCAGCAGCCAACACCATAACCAGCTACTCCTAAACCCTCAACAACAATTGCTTCAGTTCACTACCCACCTCTGTAATGAGTTGGTTTCATTCAGCAGGAATTTAGTCAATGGCAGAGGCGAAGGTGACGCAGGCACAGCAAGAGGTAGCATCAATGTCAATCCAGAAGATGGTCTAAGACTATCTGGATGACCTAACAGCGGTGTACCTTGATGAAGACCGATTGATCTTTGGGCATGGGAAGAGCTCATAGTGACCAGGGCTCAGCAGGCTACGAAGTGTGTTTTAAGTGCAGCTGTTGTGGTTGTCACAGTCAGAGGCACCAGTATTCTACCTCAAAATGTGGATAGATTGGTAATGATTAAAATGATTAAACACTTCATTCCAAAATATTATAGTACTCTTTAAACAACCAAGGATGACACAAATAATTGGTCTGAGATCTCAAATTTGGCTAGAGATTATCTTTCAGATTAGCACCCTTATTTTGTGGATGAACTATACTTTACAGACTATTACAATAGAAGATACATATAGGAGGACTGTTTAAAAGTCAGCAGGGTTCTGATCCTTTCCTGGATGGTGCACAATTGTATAATTGTACGCCTGCAATCTTAATCACCATCGTTCAATGACAGGAGGCATCTTCTCTTGAATTACCAAAAATGGTCAGCAAAACTTGATGATCTCTCACCAGCATAAATTACTTTCCATACAGGAACCAGGAGTGGCTTGCAGGGGTTTGTCAGGGTGGGGCAGGGGGTGCGGGGTGTGGGAGAACATTAATAAAAAAATAAAAAATTGCTTACTTGCTTTGCTCCCGCGCTGCTCCTCTCAGGTCGCTGCTGGAGGCACAGGATCCCAGCCTGCCCTGCACCAATCCTGCCGCGGCTCAGAGCAGCATCAGGGTTGGCTCGGAGCACCCAGCCAGGGCACTCCGAGGCAGACAGAGAGCCTGTGCAGGCTCTCTCTAGCCCAGCAATCGCTTTGTGCGCATGTGTGTTTTTCCGGCCCGAGACGGTCGGCCAAACACACATGCGCTCTGAGGGGAGTGCATAGTGCACTCCCCTCTGCTCATCTACCCCAATGCTCCGCCTCTTTTACACAAAAAAGATAATAAACAGGGTTTATTATCCTTTCCTAGTAAAAGGATTGCAGCGGTTGCTGCTGGCGGAGGGGCGATGTTCCTCCACCCAAACGGAGGAGCCGCGCCTGACAGGAACACATGGAAAAGTTCAGAAGCCCATACAACAGCCAAACTTTCTTGCTCAGACTATGAGTAATCATATTCTGATTGAGATAAACTTCTACTAGCATAGGCCACAAGATGCTATTGAACATTTTTGTATCCACTATGCTTGGTAAGGATAACCTGACTTGGCTAGCGTTGACCACAACCTCTGCATGAAGCTTTGGATTACAGTATGCCATTTCTGTAGAATTTTCAATAACTGTTGTATTCTCTTGAAACTTTTCTTGTGACCATTGAAAAGAAACATTTTTCATCACCCACTCTTGTAATGAAGCACTAACAGTGGCAAAGTCTTGTATGTCTCTGGAACAGTAACTGGCCATGCCAAGAAAAGAATGTACCATTGAAACATCTGTTGGGGGGTCAGCATTTGACAAAGCTTGTACTTTTGCAAGATAAGGTGTCAGACCTGCATCAGAAAAGATATGGCTAAAGAATTTCAGTTCTGTCTTGTTGAACTCACACTTATCTGCACTCAAGGTCAAACCTGCAATACTGAGTGTGAGCTCTATTGTGCTCCTTCGGTGTAGCTCTGAAGACTTATATGTCATTGCTATAGTTAAGTACATTCACAACAGGCTGTATGATACTTCGAATGACGTCTTGGAAAAGTTCTGCAGCTGATGACACACCAAAACTAAGGGCCTGATTTAGATATTAGTGGACAAGTTACTCCGTCACAACAGTGACATATGTGCCGTCTTCTGAAATCTTCATCCCATTGTAGCCTATAGGATTTAGATTTCGGCTTTGTGACATAGTAACTCGTCCGCAATTATCTAAATCAGGCCCTAAGTCTTTTGTATCTAAACAAAACAACATGTATTGAAAAGGTTGTAATGTACCTGCTGCTTTCTTCTAGTTCTACCTGATGATAACCTTTATTCAAATCAAGCCAAGAAACGACCTGTGCACCATACATTGCATTGTCAACTCAGCAATATGTGGTCCTGAATTTCATTCTCATTCAGTTACTTTGTTTGCCTGACACATGTGAAAGCATATATGCACAGCTTCTTCTCTGCCCTTTTTGGACACTACTAGTATGGTAGAAAGCCATGATGTTGGACCAAAGGAACACTCAATAATATCATGCTTAAGTAACGATTCAAGTTATTTTTTAACAGCTTTGTGTAAATTAAAAGCAATTCATCTATGTCTCTGAGCAACAGGACGTAAATCCTCATTAATGTGCAGCTTTACTTGCATAGTCTTTAACTTTCCTAATCCATGAAACAACAAAGGGAATTGACTTACTATTTTGTGATGAGTATTCATGTAGTAATTCACAGAAATCAGTCCCATGTCAGCAGCCGTGTTGAAACTGAACAGCAACTTGCTGCTGTACCTTGAAGCACATCGATTGATGCTTGCACCTTTGTTTTCTTATGTTTCACTGTCACTACGAATGAACCATGACTCTTCATGGCTTCAATGCAGCCCAAGTATACACTTTGGTCTTCAACGGCATAAGCCGCAGTAAGGGATACAGTTCATTGCATTTCTCTTCAGGCATTATATTGATCGATGGACCACTATCATTAATGAAAGTTATCAAATATCCATTTACTTTTAATGTAATCTTTGTTCAGTATTTGTATGATGTTGCTGCTTTGGCACGTTGATTTTTCCTTGGCTGACATTTTTCTTCACAGGCAACCTGTCCGATATGTGCACATTTCTCTGAGGTAAACATCGACATAGCATCATCACTTTCTTCACTTTCACTTATTATTGAGGTGTAAGAACTGTTTGATGATGATTTAGTTAAAGATCGACTTTGGTTAGTATCTATTTGCCTCAACTGATGTTGCCTCGTGGGCATACGTCGAACGCTACTTCTGGAATGTTCTGGTGGCCATTTTGTTTTTGGGCTGTGATGCACTTACTTTTTCCTTTGCTTTACACATCACCACAAAAAAGTTCACTTTACCACAGCCTTTGAATATATGTTCAATGGTGGGAAACATTCCTTTGTGTGGAAGTGAAAATCCACATCTGAAGCACAACTCCTTTTTACATGTAGACTTCACTTTGTCCTTCAGTCTTTTGTTTCAGATTACTTTTCACACTCATGACTGACTCACTCTGGGCACCTCCGGCCTCCATGTCAGCAGCTTGTTTCTCAGCACATTCCTCTGCTCTGACAGCCATCAGCACTCGCTCCAGACTATAGGTTTCTCTCAGCATTCATCGTCTGAACGAATCAGACAAGCATCCATTGTTAATACTAAATCGCATGGCTTCTTCAGCATTAAATTCATTGAAAGTGTCTTACAGTGTGTTGAGTCTTTACACAAATTTATCAATTGTTTCACCAACTCTTTGGGGTTCTTGACTGAAAACGTATCGTTCAGAATCAACGTTAGGTACTGGATTGAACTTGCGATTTAACCTGATGGTATGTGACTTCTTTGTCAGTTCTTGACATTTTCTCTATGACTTCTTTCACACCATCACCAGCAAGATTTTTGAGATATTTGATAATCTTTCTTTTATCAGTCTCTTCCATTGCATCAATGAAATCTTCAAATATCTCTATCCAGGCAGTCATCTATCACCAATATTTTGCTTTTTGGCAGTATTGAAATGTGATGGTGGTTTCAGGAAGGCAGCAACATTGTATCTGTTCATGAGGGTGCCAGACATTGAGGGTGGAGCTCTGTCAGATGCTGTCAGCTGTCCCTGGGAATCTGCATCATCTCTGAGGCCGATGATGGTTCAGCCTCTGGGTCATCCAGGACAGACTTTAAAGGTATGACCTTCTTCTTGTTCTTCATCAGAGCCCTGTCACTCATAGAGACTTCTGGAGTTGTTCTGAGCCGCCACCTTGCAGCTTTGATGCTAGGCCATGGGAAACATCCTGAACAACGAGGTCTAAACCACTTCTTGCCTGAACCACTACTGCTAAACAACTAAAAAGTCTCTACAACTAAGTACTGAACAACTACTGTCTAAACAACAATTGTGCCTGAATAACAATTGTCTGAACAACTAATTTTAAGGTAAGTTTTTCTTTTCGTTTTTTTATGGTTTATTAGTTGCTTAGAATTTATTATTAATATATATATATATAAGTTGTTTTAGAATATATATATATATATATATATATATAAGTTGTTTAAAAACCAAAAAGAAAACCTTACCTTAAAATTAGTTGTTCAGGCAATTGTTATTCAGGCACAATTGTTGTTTAGACAGTAGTTGTTCAGTACTTAGTTGTAGAGACTTTTTTGTTGTTTAGCAGTAGGGGTTTAGGCTATAGTTGTTTAGGACCTAGTTGCTCTGTCACATATTCCTGGGCCACGTCAATTATTTGACAACTCAGTATGCACAATCTCTGTGCTTCTTTTTGGGTCTCCCCAGCTGGTGTGGAGGTCATAATGCTCCAATTATCATGATTCAGGTAAGAGTAATAGCAGTTTGCTTCCTTCTTACTTATTCTGTCAGCAAGCGCTATCATTCGTAATAATATAGAACAACCTATGATTGTCTTTAACTGTTCTTGTAAACCTGGTTGAATCTGCCTTCAGCGTTAACGCTCCATATACTGTATAACTTTATTTTGTGTGACAATGCAGGACCTTTTCACCTGATATTGGTCATAGCTTCTTGACCAAGGATGCGTAGACTTCTTACTGAAGTTTTCTTTCTATTCTTTTGCTCCTCATTGGCTGGAGTTGCACTTTGACTCCACCTGCGGCAATGGTCAACTTGGCACTTCGACAAAGGCACATGTGGCTTGCACAAGATTTGTGCTTGGACCATGGCAAACTCTCCAGCATAGCACTTTCATCTTTGGGTTACTTAATTCCTATATCGTCACCAGGTGTACCGTCTTCCTCAGCCTGTGTTACTGCCAATGATCCTACCACACACTGAGTTGTAAATCACTTGTCCCCATTCCTCTACATTTTCCTGTGAACTCCAACATTCTAAACCAAGCTTTCATTACATTCTATTCTGGCAGCTATGTCACAATAATAATGAGACCCTTGAGAGTCAGAAAAGTTCCACTATAAATCATACAAGACACTACAGTGTGTGAATGGTTGGGGTGTGTGTTAATTTCCACCAATAGCAGATCTCACACCTGCAGGGGAAAATGTAATTAAAAGGACTCCAACTTTTGCAGGAGGTGGTTAGCAAAATGTACATATTTTTCCAACCCACCCCTCCTACCCAGGCATCAAAGGGACATCATAGTCCAGAGACTCAATTACATCAATGTTTTACAATATTTGCCTGATGGATTCTACTAAAGTAACCTTCTATTGATCCTGACTCCTGAGACTTGAGAGCTTCATTATACTTATTTTAGTAAATAACTCAACACCATGCTAATAACATGTGTTGCATTTTTCATGGTGGTCTCAGTATTGGGCTTGTGTGGTCATAGTCAGTTTTGTGTTTTGGCCTTGGGATGTACACTGTGTGACATTTGCTTTGTGATGGAAATGATGCAGAGGACAGCCTCTCAAAACAACATTGCTAGTACTTTCTGTTTCATTAACACTCATGTTACACCAACTAGTTATGCAACTAATGCAGACCAATATTTGAGTAAAAAAAGTAACCCATTTAGTAATAAAAAAAAAGTACTCTTAACTGGAACACCCTCAACTCAAGAAACTTCAAAAACATAAACAAGTACACTGTCCCCATCTCACAATTGTTCTTATCACCCTCTCCTCCCACAGTCAGCCGACATATAATCTTAAAATAACAACTGAAAACCCTTAAAAGTCCAGCTAAATAAACTATCATTGGTGGGAAAAAGCTACAGACGGGAGGACAACATCTGTACAAAATGATTGAATGTAAAAGAAAAAAACTGTGCGTAGTAAAAGTGGAGATTAAAGTAGATAGGGTGAAGATGGAGAAAACAAAAAATACAGAGGCCCATAATGCATGCTGGTTGAAAAGTATAAAACATTAACCACGACTTACCAGCAGCACCAGCAGGAACGTGTGTCGGTGTTGAGGCTGTGTACGGCCCATGGACCGGAGAGGGTGTATGTGGCAATGGTGCGCTGTTCTGAAACAAAAAAATTTATGACAAGACCAAATAGTTATTAGTAGGTACTTTTTGGAAAAAGGACATTCTTACACTTTTATAGACAGACATATCTACTGCCTGACTAAGCAATCGTTCCCCTCCCTTCATTTCAACCCTAAAAATAAATTGTTTTATCCCTCACACAGTTTCCTACAAATGGTATTTCTCCTTAACTACCTTCAAAAAGTTTTGCTATATATATCTAGGCCTAATGTTGTCACTCTGAAAGCTATGAGAAAAGTCATACACTTTTCATGTACTGAATCACACAGATTGAAATGAAATATGTGCAAGAGGTAGAGAGAAATGGTTTCTCCCATGTAACAAAAAGTAGTGGGTAAAGAAAGCAACAGACAGCAGGAAGGCAGCTGCTGAAACTGGGAATAAAGTAAACTCAAAGAACTGTGCAAGTTTAATAAATATTAGATCAAGAGGAGTTGGGAAAATGGTAGCAAAGGCACTAATATATATGAGGTGGGAATAGTTAAGGTAAGACATAATTAATAAATATGATAATGATGAATGGCTTCTGAGGCCAGGGCATCTCCTGTAGCACCATTGACCTAAACCTCAGCCAAGCTGCTAGTGATGTTGGCCTCACCCCTCTTGGCCAGATGCTTGGTTCACCTTGGTTCTTCTGAAATGAAGAAAGATAAAAAAGCAATGATTGATTTAGCAGTTCAAAGGGCATTTTTTTACAAGCATGACACAATTATTAATTTCTGACTAACCAATCTTGTTCCTCCCTTTAACCGCCACCCTAAAATTAGTTTTTTCCTACACATTGATTGTTTCCTGCAAATGATATTGCTCCTCCCCTCGATTCATACTTTTTTGTTGTACCTCACAAAAATTTACACTATATTAGCAGCATAAAGTCACGGAGCAACAAAAACACTGCTGATACCAGACGAGCGTAGTGACATCCCTTAAACCAGCCAAAGCAAGCACTTGGTTCACCCTGGAACAGATTCTGGGCAGAATGATTCACTTGTTGCCCACTCCCAGTCCTCCAGGTCTAAAATCTCCCTCTTAGGCTGACAACATGACCCACTCCTCTCCACCACATACACTCTCCAAAGTGTACAGAAAAACTATAACATGTTATATGGCAGCTTAAAGAAACAAATTCTCTAATGCAAACAGTGCATTCAATTATGTATGTGGGATACACCAGCGTTACAAACATCTGGACTGTTCACTGCAAACCATCTACAAACATGGTACCATATACATAAAAAAATTCTTTTCTTGCACCTAGTGGTAGTTAGGACCTAGTTTCTATAGAAAAATATTTTTTTTGTTTTGCTAGTACCTTTGGCACTGTTTGAAGAATCTTCACATAATCTTGAAAAAAAACAATAAATGCCACTTGAGTTGCTGTCTGGAAAGTTCTTTGATGATCCGTCAAGCGGGGGCCGAGATAGTGGAGAGGGGGGTGTCCCAAGACACATTTTCCCAATTTTTTTTTTCATTGGGATTTTGAAAATCAATAGCACCAAAACCACTGGAAGGAATTACACTAAGTTTGGCAGAAAGGTAGCTCTTGGTTCAGAAAGAGGCCTTTTTGTTATTTGATGTAAATCTGTTCAGCAGTATTAGAGAAAAGAAGGAAATTTAAATTTGTATATATAAGGACGCAAAGGATTCACAACCCCTCCTGATCTCATGCTGCTATCTGAATGGCTGACAACACTTCAAGAAGGAAATGTTGTCAGCCATGTTGGAACTCAGCTTCAGCCGAGAGGTTAAAAATAAAGAAAAGGGACCAGAGTAGACTCACCCTGCCCACTTAGCTTTGGTTCCTGGGTCCCAAAGGGATCCCCCAGAGCTAAAAAGCATTTTTTTACATTTTTTGCCACAGAATCATGATGGGATCATGAATCTGCAGCAAAATAAAAAATAAAAACACAAAGTGCAGGCTCCCGCTCTTTGTTATTGAGAAATCCCCAGGTGGCATTTAGATTTTAAAGTGGGAGGGCTGCCCTGGGGACTCCCACCTTCCCGGATAACTTATATGCAGGTGGCTGTATGCCCCTCGCGGCCCTGGGGACCACCAGCTCCCTGGGGCCATATAGAAATATTGTGCTGGGTTGCCACGTGCCCCCCCACTCTGCCCCGAAGACCACCTACTCCCCGGGTCACTATTCTTATATGGTGAAAGGGGGCGCGTGCTCTCCTGCATCCCCGGGCACCACTACCTCCCCACGGCTTCTTCCATGTTGAAGGGGGAGCACATGGTCCCTCTCAAGTGGCCACTGATGGCCCTGGAGACGCCATTGCCCAGGGCCGTCTCCTGCTATGTCCCGGGGTGCCAACAGTGCTGTGGCTTGGCTGTACCTTTCACAGATGCAGCTAAGTCGCAGCAAACAAAGTTTGGTTTCTGACAGTGGGACCTGTCAAACAGATGCCGCTGTCAGAAAGCAGACTTTTCATCTGTTTTCCCTCTGTGGAAGACAGATGAAAACATCGCTCCAGCAACCAGCTCCTAGCTTGCTGGAGCAATGAGACCACAGGGGGAGGTCTTGAGACTCGCCCGCGGTCTCAGATAGCCCATAAAAGCCCACCAAAATTGTAAAAAAAATAATGGGTTGGAAACGCGGGGGAGGCCTAGAGGCTCCCTCCATGGTCCTAGATAGGACAAAAATGGCAAAGAAAATAGCTAAAGAAAAATGGTAGTGTAACAGTGAAGGTGACAGACCTTCACTGTTAGAATTCAGCGTTCGACTCCCGCTGTAGTCATTTCCCTCTTTTAATTTCTTTTCAACTGCAAATGTTCAAGGCTCATACTGAAAGATGATCTTACTGTTTTAAATTGAGAAATACATTTTTATTTTCAATTTGTCTAGAAATATATCATTCTAAGTATATCATACATCAAAGCCTAAAGGCTCTCTATCTCTAACTCTCTCCCTCTATTTCTCTCTCTCTTGCTCTTTGACTCACAGACCGACTCAGACACTCGTGCACCCCCTCACAAACTCACTTAGACTCACATACCCATTCACAGACCCACTGACACAGTCATTCACCCACTCACAGACCTGCCCAGACACTCAGTCACACACTAAGACACTGATGCACACACTCTCACCCCCAGACAGAGACTCTCACAGCCACTCTCACACCCACATCCACCCTCTTACACCTATTTTCACACCCATAGAGACAGGCTGCAGCCAACTCCCACTGCACAAGGGCAAAGGGCTGTGTGCAGAGTAGGGTTCTCTGGTTAGTGGGGTTGGCCGTAGGGCCTGTCTGCAGGCCAGGCCTTGCAGGCAACCCCTGCCACGCATGGGCAAAGGACATGCATGGTGTGATGTTGGGTGCTTATAGGGGGTTGGCCTCAGGCCTTGGTGCCAATCGGTGCTGTGCATGGCCAAAGGCCGTGCTTGGCGGTTGTTGGATTAATGTATAGCAATTAAAATTACTAAACATGAAAAAATTGAAATTCATTGAAAAAAACAAAGGTTACAGGGATATTATAGTTAGGAAATCGAATTTAAAAAAAATAGAGAAAGTCACTCAAAAAAAAAAAGGTTACAGGGTTGTTTTAGTTAGGTTCATATATTAAATGTACCAAACCATAGAAACTCATGAGTTATAGTTGGAGTTATGTCAAGCAACTATACCCATGCCATAAGGTAACCATAACTCGTGCCCTCGCTATGCACTGCTAATTACCCCACAAATTACGGCATTCATGTCATCTTTGTTAACATTACTCACCACTCCAGCTGCAGGTAACTTGGAGGAGCAGCAGATATATATGATAAACAATTAGAAATCAGAAATCAAACCAGCAGATAAGGGAGGTAATATTGTGGTTATGGAGAAGAACGATTACCTAGAAGAGGCTCTTCGACAATTGAATGTAACCATGAATTATCATAAGCTACTGGAAAATCCTCTTAATGATTTAACCTTGGATCTACATAAGAGACTTCAGAGATGGCACTCAGAAGGTCTATTGAATGAGGATGAACGGGCATTTCTGACGAATGAAAGCCCAGTGATTCCAATGATTTACTTTCTCCCAAAAATACATAAAACACTGACTAAGCCCCCTAGTAGACCTATCATATCCAGCTGCAGATCCGTGTATGAAAATCTATCACTGTATGTGGACCACTTCTTGGCACCGATGGTGAGAAACTTGAGCTCATATATATGACATTTCAGGGGACTTTCTTTGATTGCTGGATGATATTGCTTTGCAGGATGAATACCTATTAGTCACCATAGATGTGGTGTCCCTTTATACATCAATTTCACATACAGTCAGACTGAGAGCAGTAAAATATTTCCTGCAACAAAGGAGCATTCGTGAGCTGAAACATTCAGAGAAGTTGTTGGAGATGGTTGAGTTATGTTTGAGGAATAATATCATCATCTTTAATCATCAAATGTATTCTCAGATCTGTGGGACTGCTATGGGAGTTTTCTTCTCTCCAAGCTACATAAACCTCACTATGGGCTGGTGGAAGAAGCATGTGGCTTGGAGAGAAGAGAATGATGTGTATATGGAAAAAATCATCATGTGGCTCCGTTACATAGATGACTTTTTCTTCATTTGGAATGACTCAGAAGACCAATGTAAGGAGTTTATAGACAAATTAAATGTGAACAACGTGGATCAACAATTTACATACAAAATGAGCAGGACATTGATAGAATTTTTGGATATGACAGTGTATGTTGAGGAGAACATAACACAGAAAACTCTACACCCTAAATCAACTGCAACTAATAGTGTGTAACATAGATCAAGGTTCCATCCAACATCATTAAAGAAAAGTATCCCATGTGGGGAGTTCATTAGGATGAAAAGAAACTGTTCTAATGAGAATGAAATGGAATGTCAATTCTGAGAAACACAACAGAGATTCCTCAAAAGAGAATACAAATATCAGGATGTGAAACAAGAAGAAAATAGAGCAAGATCTCTTACACGAACACAGCTACACATGAACAATCAAAATTCATCCAAAGAAGTGGATGACACTACCATTAGATTAATTTTGACTTATAGTAAAGAGAATCATAAAGTCCTCAATATTCTAAATAAATATTGGACTGTGATAAAGAAGGATCCAGACATTGGACCAATTATAGGGATGCAACCAGATGTGACCTATAGGAGAGCACCCTCTTTGAAAGATCATCTAGTAAAGAGCCACTTTGAGATGACAACACCAGTGAATTGGTTATGACAAACTAATAAAGGATTTGTGCGGTATAATAAGTGCAAGGCATGCCAAATTGGCATCAACAAGAAGGAGTATATGGATTACAAAGGAAGAAATATACCCATAGAGGACAAGATAACATGCAACACCTCATTTGTTGTATTTGCCAAAGAGTGTTATGTGTGCTAAGATATGTAGGAAGTATGACCTGCCCCTTAAAAAAACAGATACTGGAACACATAAGGGCGGTATCAAATGGAGCTATGAATTACGCCTTAACCAAGCATCTACAATGTCATGATGAAGTAGATTGGCTACAGATACGCTATTATGGAATGGCCTGGGTAAAGAAACATGAAAGAGGAGGGGACAGGATACTTAAACTAAGATGACTGGAGTCAAAAATGATTATTAGACTCAAGTCTAAGATACTGCATGGACTGAATGGAGATGGGGAAATGCACAGTCATCTATAGAAACTTTATGAGTAGTCACTGATACAATCAGAGGTTGGGTATAACTATTAAACACCCACGCCCAGAGACACTTATATTATGACAGCGCACAGGGAGATGATGGTGATTCATTTACTTGGTGTGAGAGATGTGACAGAATTAATTGGTTCCTGTATAGGAGGCATACATGTCATGTCAAAAAGGGAAAGGTACATGATTCCCAAAGATGTACAATGTTTAGAGTTTTTGGGAAAGTGATCTTGGGTTTGAAGAGGTTGTAAGAGTGAGGCACTTAACATATTCCTGTGGTAAATTAGAGCAGTGGACATGTCTCCAGAGGGTTTATGGCCAGACTATACTGTATTGATGCTTATAAGGGGGAGGTTTGGGATACTATGTCCCTTATCACAATAGATCCTTTAATATAGAAAAAACAATATTATCAGTGGTCACAAATAAATGACAACAATCGAAGTCGACAATTGTTTGTATTTAGATCAATCCATAGGTCTATGACCTCGGGCTCATATACCTGTCTTATAGGGATTACCTAGGACAGTAAAGATCAGATTTACCTTTAGTATATCCCGTCACTATGTAAATATATAAGATATGATAAGTAAATTTGCAGTAATCCCGGATAAGTAGGCATTTTAGAAAAAGAGACATGCAGGAAGCCAAGATGAACTATACTCAGGCCATTGAGAGGGATCCATCTACCCACCTCGGTATGAGAACTAGCTGAATACAAGGACCCTAACATACCCATACTGGACAAAGCAAGTATGGGAGCTTGAGACAATAGCTACACTCATGAGGAGAGATGGTGTATAAATACATGCATTTGGAGTACACAGCTTTGCATGTGTAAAAATTATGTAAAAATAGTATAACTAGAGAAAGGAATTAGCGGTGTCTGTGGAAATGTATTAGGCATTTTGTTGGTAATTCGTTAGATGTGTTTTTAATTTGCAGTGTGACTATGTTTGATTTGCACTACATCTCCCAGAATGCTGGATAATGGCATAGGGTGGGAGTATATATATTTTATATATATATATATATATATATATATAAATGCATATATATATATATTAGTTCAAATAAAAGAGCAATGGCGATGCACTCCGTTAAGATTCTGTTCTCAATTATGGAGTTTATTGAGCGCAATAAAGACCAAAACAACGCGTTTCGCCTAAACAGTCTTCTTGGTTACACAGTCCTTCCTTTGTCTCTCTTTTTATACCACTTTAGTCTCAAAAATGGAATATGCCTGATATGTGTTGACTATAATCATATAGTAATCAAATTGTATATCTAGGGACGCGAACGATTCGCAAGCCCTAACGATCTCGTGCTGACATCTGATTGGCTGATAACACTTCAACAATAGAAGCTGTTGAATTGTTGTCAGCCACCTTAGACTTGGCTTGGGACTCAAAACTCAGCCGAGTCAAAACAAAAATGTAAAAAGTAAACAAAAGGGGGCAGGGTACAAACATCCTGACCCTTTAGCTCTGGTGCTGTGGCCCCAAAGGCTTTTACGAGCAGAGAGGCTGTGGATCCGCAAATCGGCTCATAAAACATCAAAATAAACAAAGTACGTTCTCCCAAGCATCATTACTCTAGTGCCCCCGGGTGGGGTAAGTACTGGGGGCTTTTTAAAAAAATTGCTGCCCTGGGGACCACCACCTCCCCAGGGTGGTCTTGTAATTAATATGGGGTGCCCTGTGCCCCCCACTGCCCCGGGGACCACCACCCCGGGACAAGATTGTAGTTGGAGTGGGGGAGCCGTGTGGCCCCCCCACAATCCAGGGACCACCAACCCCGGAGCAAAGGTTTGAAAAAATATAGGGGGTCCCAATGGGACCCCCATGCCATGGGACCACCCCCCTGGGGCTAAGTTCTCATTGGAGGGGGGCCTCCCGACCCACCTCGAGGAACCTCTGTTGGCCCTGGGGACTGCCACTCCCCAGGGCCAGCTCCTGCAATGTCCCGGAGTGCCCACCCCCAGCACATAGCTGTTTGCTGTGGCTTGGCTGCAGCGCAGCAACTGCAGCCAAGCAACAGCAAACACTTTGGGTTATGACAGCAGGACTTTAAAGCAGGTCCCGCTGTCAGAATCCGAAGTTTCAGAAATGCTTCAGCAAACACAGAGCTGCTGTCAAAGCAGCGCCATGTTTGCTGATGCATTGGCACTGCACTTTCCCTGCAGTTCCAGGTAGCCCGTAAGGGCATTTTATTTACAAAAATAATAATTAAAAAAGTAGAGACTGCGGGGTGAGCTCGGGTCCCAGATAGCCCATAAAGGGCTTTATTATAAAAACTTTATTTTAAAAAAAGTAGGGTCCAAGGGACAGCCCCTTGGGGCCTCCCCCCAAAGCCCCTAATTTTTTAATTTCTTGTTTTTTTACTACAAAGCCTGCAAAGGGCTAAAAAAAAAAGAAAAAAAAGAACAGCCCCATAGGTCAGTGTGAAGGTCACGGACCTTCGACCTGGAGGTTTGAGTCCAGCTTGAATCATTTACTTTTTTTTTTTTATTAAAAAAATGTTACTTTTTTAAATATATCAAATACATTTTTTTCATGAAATCCAACAGAAATATCTCAATCTAAGTACATGAAATATTGAAGTTTGATAGACCTCTCTCTTTCTCTCTCTTTCACGTTCTTTCTCTCTTTCTGTCTATCTTTCAATCATTTTCTCCCACTCACACACCCATATAGACACGCACCCACTCACAGACCCACTCAGGCACTCACGTACCCACTCACAGACCCACTCAGACATTCATCCACGCACTCACAGACCCACTGATACCCTCATGTAGCCACTCACAGACCCGTGCACAGACTGACGCACTCGTTAAAACACTGATGCACGCACATTCACACCCAGACAGACAATTTGACAGCCACTCTTACCCCCCAGATACACGCTCTTACACCCATTCTCACACTCAGAGTAGCTGCGGCTAACTCCCCCCTCGCCCGGCAAAAGGGCTGTGCACAGCGTAGGTTTGGGTGGTTGGGGGGTGTTGGCCACAGGGTCTGGCTGCAGGCCAGGTCTTATGGGTAACCTCCACTGCGTGTGGGTGAAGAATGTGCACGGTTGGCTGCTTATAGGGTTTTTGTAACCTTTGTTTTTTAATTGTTTTTCTATGTTTTTTTTAAATTCTATTTCCTAACTATAACGTCCCTGTAACCTTTGTTTTTTCAGTGTATGTGTGTGTGTGTGTATATATATATATATATATATATATAAATATGTATATGTGTATTTATATATATATGTTTGGGACATTTTTTGTTCACTCTGTGCTAGGATATAGATTAACTGGATTTTTTTCAAATATATAGGGATATAATTCAAAATGATACATAATTTTATTTATATATCAAGGTGTGCCTATATGCATGTCTGTGAGATAAATGTACTTTATAACATAACATACACAAAACAATTTTATATGTACACATACTTAATTATATATCCATTATTATATAGATAAACACATTCCTATTTATGTATACAATATATTGTGAATATGTCTATTTAATATATATAAAATATATTAATATACACAATAAAAAAGAGAATAGTCCTAAAATATGTTTACCCATGCAATTCTGCATAGGGAAATTAGACACAGATAGAGCCAAAACAGCTGATAAGAATTACATCAAATTTAGAAGACAGCTAAATCATGGTCCTGAAAGCCTGCTTTTTCATCATTTGGTGTAAATCTATTCAGTAGTTTAGGTGAAAGGAAGGTTCTTCTGCTCTGTTACATTTGAGCTCTCAGGGACTCAGTCCCCTGTCCTGATAAAAAGTAAAAATACACATATACTGTCCTCAGTAGTAATACACTACCCCTTAGGGCTGGTGGGAGAGGGGTCTCAGAGTGCCACTTATTTATTATTCACTCCTTCACCAAGGAGCACCCCATAATGTCCTAGGATTTCTCGAAATATTTTTTTTCCTTTCTGGCTATCTTATGTTTTGCAGATTTGTAGAGGGCACTATCACCTGGGAGGTATTCTGGTGCTGAGCAGGTGTGAGTCTAGCCAAACACAGGACTTACTGGGACTACTCAAAAAGCCATGTCTTCAGATTCTTGCAGATTTCAAGAAGTGAGGAGGAGTCTATGCATAGCAAGAGGATGTTTCACACTTTAGGAGTGATGTAGGAGAAGACTCAACCACTGAATCTGGTCTTCTTTATGCATGGGCCCCAGGAGCCGAGATGAGTGGAGGTGTTGGGAAGGTTTGTGAATGCAGATGCAATTGCTGAGGTTTGCTGGGCCAGTGTTATGTAATAAAACAAAAGGATGGCGGACAGAGTGCTGAAACTTTTCAAGCACTCACTCCCAGTCATGGATCTAGGTTTAATTCATTCTTTTACTCACCATGCCACCCCAGTTTGGACCCAGTCATATGCAAATTAGTCTTGACCCTGTTCCCCATGGGAACAGTCCAGCCCGATCTTTCAGCTCAGGTCCTCCCTGGACCAGAAATAAGCATTGTGGGACTGATTTTGGGGTGTCTACCTTGAATCCAGTGGCACAGTGAGTAAGGGACCCACGCCTGGGCATACCGGTGGCCCTTAGGGCAACTTTAGCCACACAAAAGGATGGTGAACGGAGTGCTGAAACTTTTCAAGCCCTCACCCCAGTCACAAATCTGGGTTTAATCCATTGTTCTTTTGTTCACCATGCCATTCTAGTTTAGACCCAGTCATATGCAAATCAGACTTTACCCTGTATCCCATGGGAACAGTCCAGCCCGAACTGCCAGGCCAGGTCCTCCCTGGACTTAAACAAGCATCCTGGGACTAGATTGGGGTATCACCCCACATCAGGCAGGCAAGCTTGAATCCAGTGGCGCAGTGAGTATGGGACCCATGTCTGGGCATACCCTGGCCACTTAGGGTGACTTTAGCAACACAAAAGGATGATGGAGGGAGTGCTGAAACTTTTCACTCACCCCTAGTCACAGTTATGTAGTGCCTTGAAAATGTGGGTGAGGAATTTGAATTTTGCTCAGTTGTGAAAGGGGATCCAGTGGAGCTCCTTAAAGTGAGGTGTGATGTGAGTGCAGTGTAGGATGTAGAGAGTGATTCTGACTGCAGAATTCTGAATTGTCTACAGCCTTCTGTAGAGTTTTTTTGTTGATGCCGGCATAGAGATATTCCTGTACTCTAGCTTGCATGTGACCAGGGCACATATTATGGGTGCTTATTGGGAGCCATTTGAAAATCTTCCCAGCATCTTCAGGGTATGGAAGCATGAGGCAGTGATTAGTAGTCATGTTAACTTCACTGTTGATAATGATCTCATGGTTCTTGGCATTTGTCAGTCCTAGCTCTCCTGGCCATTAAGGGAGTCCCTCAGGGATGTGCTGTTCCCAAAGATCATGACTTCGATCTTGTTGGTGTTCAGCTTTAGACAGTTGGTCTTCAATTAGTGGGTGATTTCAGTCATGCAGGCATTGTGCTTGATCTGGATACTGGGTATCTTTTTCCTGAGGGAGAGACTGAGTTGCACTGCATCGGCATAGGAAAGGACGTTGTTGTCATAAGGGCAGATGCTGCTGGCTAGAGGGATTATGAATGGATTAAAAAGGGACCAGCTCATGAAAGAACATTGGAGAATTCTACACAGGTGTTTACGGGCATCCGAGGTGCATAGTGCCAGGCTGGCTTACCTTGGCCTTTCAGTAAAGAAGGAGCTGATCCATTCCAGTGCATATCCTTGGATTCTGATATCATGCAGGTGTTGGATGACGATAGGGTGGGAGATATTGACAAATGCTGCAGAGTAGTCCAAGAGGATGAGCACTACCATGTCTCCTCTCTGTCCAGAGATATGCAGATGTCATCCGTGGCAGTGACAAGGGTAGTTTCTGCGCTATAATTCGGTCTGAAACTGGACTGAGAGGTCTTAATGATAGGGTGGTGGTTGAGTTGTTAACACTTTTCTTTAAGACCTTGGCCATGAATAGTAGCAGGGAGATTGGTCTGTGGTTGGTGAGCATTGACGGGTCAGCAGAGGGTTTCTTCAGCAATGGAAGGACAGTTGCATGTATAGAAGCATATTGGAAGGTCGCAGAAGAGGTGGAAGCATTCAGGATGGATGTGAGCGTGGTGCTGATAGGTTGCAGTCTTCTGGAGTTGGTGCGCTGGTGCAGGGGTCAAATTGGGCTCTTGAGTGGAGGCATTTTCATCTGTGGTGAAGACAGGCTTTGTGGTTGGCATTGAATCTTAGAATAAGATTGTGAGGTATCTGGTGAGGTCCGTCGGATCACTGTAAATGGTGACTTTGTTGCTGAAGAACTAAGAGAAATTGCAGCTTGGAGATGGACATTTTACTTTACATTACAAAAAACACAGAAATTCACTGAAAAAAAGGCTAGCATGATGTTATAGTTCAGAAATGTGATAATATGTTATGTTACATAAAAACGTTAGAAATTTAATTAGAAAAATAAAGGTTAAATGGATGAAATAGTTAGGTTAAAATGTCAGTTAAAACCTACTATTTTAAATTAACAAAACCACTACAATTTCCCAGTTATAGTTATCTCAGGTGGCTATAACTCATGCCATAAATTAGTTATAAATTGCGCCATCAGCATGCATTGTTACTTACTCTTAATACATCATTCATGACATTTTATCACATCATTGGTTACATGACAGCAACATCTGAAATCACATAATGGATAACAACACTGTGCATGGCTGGGGCATGAGTAAATATATAAGTACATCACATTACTCATCTGTGATGTAATAGCAATATATATTAAAAACAATTTTACAAGACATCATTCACCTAGCCCACCTATTTCCATACTGAGCAGGTACAGCAGGTCTTGATCTCGGTCCATGGTCTCAGCCCAGTGATGTTTCACTTGCTAGTGGGTGTAGGGGACCCTGCGGTGGTGGCATATAGATTAGAGCACCCCCAACTACAACTGTAGCTCCTCTAGGTCATAACTCATGCCGGGCCTGCCTTCTGTAGTCATCAGGAGGGGGAAGTGGCATTGCACAAAAAATATTAGCACAGCCACCTCAGCCTCGGAAAAAACATAGTGGGGCATCACATCCTTGCAGCGCTATCAACCACACGGGATGCAGGGTGCTGCTGCAACACTGTCTGTCTCTGCCATAGCTGGGTTGGGTGGGATCGGTACAAACAATTAAAGATAGACAAAACCATGGAACAAAATGTAAAATAAACACGCAGGGGAGGGGCAAACTAGTTAAAGAGTGAAAATATAGTTGAAAAAGGGTTCTGGGTGCAGCAGAATGGGGTTATATGGGCCTAGGAAGCAGGAAAAATGGAAGGATGGATAGGCAGTAGAAAGCTGAAATAAACAAAATGAGCACTTGAGTACTGCAAAGTGCCATTTGCTGCTTGTCAGTGGGAAAAGTGTCCCTGGCATTACTTTCCAAATGCAATGTGAGTGAAATGCATCTTGAGTAATTTTGCATGATGTTGTGTACTTTTTAAGAAATTCCATGTAAACACACTACACAGAAGTATGCAAGTTACATCCAGTCTTGATAAGAAGCTTATTGTCTTTAGCCATGCTCCAAGTATTTTATTTTTTCGAAAATATTCTGGTCCATAATGTAATGTACCTCTCCTCTTAAAAACAGGTTTGGGCAACTTTCCAGTTTGAGGTCACTCCTCAGGGTTCTGACATGCAAATGTATCACTTCAGTTGTATAAAAAGAGCCCTCTTAGGGCAATGACTGTGATCTTAGATGACAGCAGGGATGGCTTTAGCGCTGTTGGCGATATTGTTTGTTGGCGCCCCCAAAGACCACCTTTGCTACAGATTCCCTCACTACCTCTTTTAACAGTGCCCCTCAAGTCTCCATAACCACTCTCTCTCAGATCCATTTAATTTGTTTTATATAGATACATTTAATTAGTTTTATAGTACCACTCATACCAGTGTAGGGTGTCAAAGCACTTTACATCATAAAGATAACACAGAGACAATCACCAAATGTGTGTAAATAAGTGTATAGGATATGTCATATAAAACAGAGGACTTCAAGGTGTAGGAGTCACGCCATCCATACTGGTAGGCTGTATAGTTTAAGTGTGTTTGGTCTAAGGAAGCGCAAACTTAGAATTTAAAATGTAACACTATGTTTGTGGGTTCTCTTTAGTAATAAGTATTGATTTCTACCCAAATGAACATTTTTGCAACATTAGGATAAGGAACGGCTGGGAAAAAATCTAATCTATACCTTGCAGTTTGCATGCAGCTCCTTACTGTTCTATATTAGGATCTACATGGTACAAGTTCTTTGCAGCAGGCATATTGACCCTCTGCGTTACTATAAGCTGAGTCAAAACGTCCACTAGACAAAACTCTGATCCTCTACAGAAAGAACATTAATCACTGGAGTTATCTCAACATTCTTCTGTTGCCTGAAAATTGCTGGAGGCAAGGCGTTAAGGTGCTACAGAATACAGCACACATAGAAAGTGGAAAAAAACTATAAGAAATAAAGATAACGCTAGGGTGACTGCATTGACGTTAGGCTGCAAAAAGTACAGCAGTGCTAGGAAAGGATAGGAATGTGCTGTATAACTCTAAAAGCAGCTAAATCCTGCCCTTTCACACAGTGTTGCGCAGCAAGGTGGCTTGCTGAGCTTTGCTGCATGAAAAATAGATCATTAGGCGCCTGAATGTGTAAAAATAAAGTAATTTTTTTGAAGTCATACAGCTGTTTGTAGAGCTGATGAGCGAAAGCACAATGGCCATTATTTATACTTTTTTAGCGCCGCACTTGCGCCAATTTTGTATGCAAAAGCAGCGCAAACTTACAAAATACAATTGTATTTTGTAAGTTTGAGCCGCTTTTGCGTTAAAAAGCGGCGCAAATGCGGCGCTAAAAAAAGTATAAATATAGGCCTTGATTTTTCTGGGTAATTATTGTAGATAGATATTTATGACTTGTTGTGAAAATGTAATCAGTCTCAAAGGAGTTTGATTTGTACTTTGAATTTGCAAAGAGATTATTTACATTTTGTGGATATTTATTGTACAAATGTTTATATAATCTATTTTGTAAATATGTTTAGCTTTACAAGCAACTGATCTAATCTTGCATTCAGTTGATGTATTGCGGGTTAAAAATATATTCAATTTGCACTGTGTTTTTTCCCTCTTTTTGTCATTAGTTTCTTCACATTATGGTTGGTAATAGACAACATTTATTGTTGATTTTAATGGATCCATCTATGGTGATAATTTTGATTTTATACACTGTTTTCATATATGTCTTTTTGTAGCCCTGAAGAAGTCCTTGAACAGAAGAAACGTGTGGATGATGAATAAAGAATGTTCATAAACAAATGGAAACTCTTCTGAAGACTTTTCTTGAATAAATGAATGTTTCAGAGTTTATCTGAATACATATGGAAGTTTGAAATTGGACAATTTTCCCATGAATGCATTTAGTATGAATCTCTGGATATAATTAGTCATTTGATGAGATTGGTGCTTGGGTTTTGTTTAGTTTTAAGGACAATATGAGCCCATGTTTGGAGACTCCTATTAGCCATGGTTGGATCTGTTCCTGTCATTGACACTTGGCCCAGCCACACAAGTCAGGCAGAGTTTTTATTGGCACAGGTGGGGACATGCTCAGTGATAGGAATTTGTAGATTCCTGTGGATTCTGGAAGTTTTCATCACAGAAAATGTAGTCAAAATGCATTACTTTAGGCCCTGTTGGAGGTTTGCAGGGCATTGTGGGTAAGGACATGGTGTGGGGTGCATGTAAAGCACACCGCCCTGGTCTTCCCCAGATGTCTAGTTCTCAGATGTGTCTGGGTCTGGTAGTTTTTTCCAGGCCGCAGCCTACCCAAGCCCAAAAAGTGCAGCTATTCACTATTGGAAGTCGGACGATATTGGGAGTTAGTCAAGCTCTCCTGGCCCATATGTAAAATTAACACTCAAAAGAGTCAAGTTTCCTCTTGCTTGCCTTTGGGCTGAGATGCATTAGACCGCAGGGGCAGCAGAAAGACTGTTGCTCCCTTCAGTTGGGGTGGGGGCATAACCATGCCCATGGGCAGCCCCCACCCCTCTTTTATTAAAAAAAAAAATCACTGATGTCTAGTGGACTTTTTGCCCCTCAGGGGGAAGATCAGGGGTAATAACGCCCATCTGTCCTCTAGCAGGACAGAAAGACTGTTCCCATTTGTGTCAGGGGTGAGGGCATTTGCAAGCACATTGTGGGTAGTCACCAGACCTCTTTTATAAAAAATAAATTGGTGTATATTAGTCTTTCTGACCCCGGGGTGGGGGGGGGCAGATTGTGGATATTAGACTTGTTAGCTCTTGATGAGGTTTCCCCTGTATTTTTGATTTCTGACCTCTTGTTTTGATCCTGTGCTAAATCTCATTTTTGCTGGATTTTGGGCACTGGGCACCTTACCACGGCTGACCAGTGCTAAAGTGCAGGTGCTCTCTGTCCACATTGTATTGGTGATTGGTTTATCCATGACTGGCATATTTGATTTACTGGTAAGTCCCTAGAATAGTACACCCTGGGTGCCCACAGCCTGTAAATCAAATGCTATTAGTGGGCTTGCCACACTGATTGTGCCATCCACATGAGTAGCCATGTAAACATGTCTCACACCTGCTACTGCAGTGTGTGTATGTGCAGTTTTAAACTGGCATTTCGACCTGACAAATGCACCCACTTGCCAGGCCCAAACCTTCCCTTTTACTACATGTAAGTCATCCCTAAGGTAGGCCTAAGGCTGCCCCAGTGGCAGGATGCAGTGTATTTAAAAGGTAGAAGATGTACTGGTGTGTTTCACATGTCCTGATAGTGAAAAACTGCTAAATTAGTTTTTTACTATTTCGAGTCCTATCTCTCCCATAGGGTAACATCGGGGATTGCCGTGAAATATCTTTTAAGTGCAATTTCCCATTGGGAGCAGGTAGAGATTCGAAGTTTGGGGTCTCTGAATTCACAATTTAAAAATACATCTTTTGGTGAAGTTGGTTTTTAAATTGTAAGTTTGCAAATGTCACTTTCAGAAAGTGGGCATGTTCTTTCTTAGCTATTCTGTGTATCTGCCTGACTGTGGAATACATGTCTAGGTCAGGTTGACAGTTGGGCTGTTTGTTAATATACTCTACAAAGTCACACAATGGAGCAGAGGTGTGCCCTGTACATCCTGATGGGTCTTCCTGAGCCAAAGTGTTGGGAGGAGCTGACACTTGCACCTGAATAGGGCTGGGCCTGTCCTTACACACAGCAGTCTCAAACCCCCTGAAGTGTATTTGGGGCCAGGGTAGAAAAGGCAGGGCCTTGGGCTGTACAAAGACTTTTATTTGTAGTTTACCTACTTCAAAGGCAGAAATGGGTTATAAGTACTGGTCCTCTGATCCCACAAAGTTAGAACACTTCAGGACTGAGGACATTTTGCCAGAAGGAAGAGCTAGATGTTGTAGGATGGTCTGCCACTTTGTCTGTTGCTCTTTTGTGCTGTCCTGCTGCTTGCGGCTTCTGTCCTGCTTTCTAAGGTTCTCCAAGGGCTTTAACTAAGCTTGCCTCCTAATAAGAAGTCTCAGGGACATCAAAGACTTCATGTTCCAACTCCAGTCCATGGGCTCTTGGACATGTAAATTGGTGGCCTGAAGGAGAGAATCCACTCACTGACATGTCGCGGCAGAAAAATCAATGCAGCCCCTGTCCCACAGCTGAAGAATTGATGCAGCGTCTGTCTCACAGCTACATAACTGATGCAGCGCCTGTTTCACCGTGGTTCCATCAACACAGAGCATCTGGATTTTCTATGCATCATCCACGGGGCGTCAATTTCTCATCAATCCTGTGCTGCAGTAAAGAACTGAGGCTACGTGTCCAGAAATCAACGCATAACCTTGCCTTCTAGGAAGGAATCAACACATCATCTACCCTGCCAGTAAGGAGCCTATGCATCACCTCTCTGCGAGGAAAGACTCAATGATCACCTCTGCTGTGCAATAAGGAACCAACGCACTGTGTTGCTTTTCAACCCCTCGTCTCCCCTGCGGTCCGCATCATCTTTGTTTTTGATGCATCCCAGGTACTTTATGCTAAAAAGATACGATCATTCATTCCCATGGATTAGGCCTCATTTCAACCTTTAAAAAGTGATATCTTTACTTGTGTATGTTGGATTAATGTTGTTTGGTTTTGTGTTACTCAGAAAAGTTTGGCCATTTTTCTAAAGTGGTGTTTTCACTGTGTTACTGTACTTTTAAATGTTGCACAAATACTTTACTCATTGCCTCTGAGATAAGTCTGACTGCCAAAGGAAAGCTGCCAAGGGAATGGGCAGGTGTTATCATAGCTGTATGGCTTCCTGTATGGCACTTCTCCTTCCCTTTAAATAAATATGGCCCTAGAGGATGGGGCCCCCAGGGCCTACTGAGGCTTGCAGGGGCTTTTTTTATTGGTTTAGCCCCAGCGGATGGGATCCCCAGGACCTAATAAGGCTTGAGGATGGTAGGACTGTGCACCCTCCCCCCTTGTTCAGTTGTATTTGGCCCTAGGAGATTGGGCCCCTGGGACCAATTTAGTGTCAGGGAGTGGGCTGCATGCCCCTACCCTTAAAATATATGTTTTGGCCCCAGGTGATGGGGTTTCCAGGGCCCAAAGGTGAACCCTACTCTGTGCACAGCAAAGACTGTGCACACTGTGGGGTATAGCCACAGGACCTACTGGCAGGCCAAGCCCTGTGATCAATCCCTCACTGCACACAGCCAAAGACCGTGCACAGCATGTGCTTGGCTGTCAGCAGGAAGTTGGAAGCAGGGCCTGGCTGCAACACCTGCCCTGTGGCTAACCCTAAACCATGTACGAGTAAAGGTCATGTGCTGAATGGGGTTGGCTGCCTCCAGGGAGATGCCTGTGGGAATTTAGACAAGGTGCCTGACTACACCACGCACGAGCAAAGGCCATGTGCAGCTTGGCTGCCTCCTGGGGGGCTTGGCTGCCTTTGGGTATGTTGGCCAGGTCTTGTTGCCAATTCCCTGTTGTGCATGCCAAAGGGTTGGCCGCCTGTGGGAGGTTTGTTGCAGTGCCAGGCCGCAGGCCAGGTTCTGTAGCTAACCCCATGCAGTGCATGGCTGAAGGTCATGCACAGGGTGGAGGTTTGGCTTCATGGATGGCAATAAAATATTACTGTATGTCAAAAAAACACTAGACAGTCACTAAAAAAGTGAAAAGTTAAAGTAATAATATAGTTAGGTGTAACATAAAGATTTTTTTTGTATTAAAAAAAACTTGGAAATACACTAAAAACTCCAAAGGTTGAAGTAACATCATAGTTAGGTGTCACTGACAACATTAACGTTTTAAACTAAAGCAAACACATACATTTACCACTTATAGTTAGCAGAACGAACTATAATTTGTGTCCCATCATGCATTGCTTATGATCTCATATATTACATCAGTCATAACATGTTCTATGACATCATTTAAGACCTCACTAATGACATCTCAAATGCCTTCATTGTTTTCTACTGGATTGTGTTACAGCACCAATAAGTGGTCATGCGTGGTGCTTGATTTACTCCAAGGCTTGGGCTGAAGTTCACTTGCACCTGTACCTATTTTGATACCTTTATGGCTATAGTAGCTGCTATGTGAAGAGAAAGTGGCCATTGCTGATGCAAGCATTAAAGCACTATTGTGATACAGTACAGATCTATAGAGTATGGCTTCCGTCAAATTGCACAAAATTTTGCAAACATTACATTAAATGGTGATTTTTTGGCAATTTGTGGTTTGTCAGTATCTTATGTGACTCTGACTATTTTTTAGAGAGGGACATGCCAAAACCTTGTAAAAAAGTATTGCAAGGTACTGGCAAGAGGTTGGTTTGAGTAAAAAAATGTTTCTCGCTAAGACATTACCATTTCGTACTAGTTACCTGCAGACACAAATCATGTAAAATGCCTACTGCACAATAACTTCAGGGCTTACATTTATGTGAATTACTTTTTCTCACCTTACTCTCCCTCTGAGTTGTGGTAAGTGATCAGATTCTGGCTGGTTCTACTCCTCTCGGTCAAGATCATTCAACCCTCACTAAAACTCATCAGGAAAGGCCATGGGGTTGAACTTCTTCCAGTGGATTTAATACAATAGGAAAGTGGGGGGATTTCGAGGCAGACCATTTGGTAGGCATTTTTAAGAAGCTGCCAGAGCATATATATATCAGAATATGATGCTTTCAAAATGTGATTCTCGATCAGGATCATAGTATTCTTGGGAAGTCCACAGCACCTGTAATCCACTTACACATATGTGGTAAATATCTGGAGAGGAAGGAGCCCGGATATGAAATTAACCCAGTGATTGACACCTTCATGTTTTATGCTGAGCTGAATCCCCCTGACCTGGCCCAGTGTTATGATAATTAGCAAACCACTTGAAACCTCAAGCCAGATGTACTACGATACAGGCTGCAAAAGTGATTGCCATTTGTGACCCGATTTTTCATGACCAGTACTTAGTTTTGCAAAACGACCAATGAACCAATATGTCAGTTCCACAGCTAATATTGATTAGGCAGGTTGCAAATAGCGATTCCCTTCATTAGCTACCGCCATAAGAATGGTGGCCTGCAAGGAACAGCAGACCAATGTCACTGTGAACATATTTTAGAATTAAATTAATATTTTGTTAAAGCAGCACCAGTTTGTTAAGGGAAAGATGGCTGTTTTTTCCATTTTAATAAACTACTGAGAAAGCATAAAGTGTTCCACTGACCACTACCTACTCCCTGTTAAGTTGTCACTATGGTTCCCAAATTAGATGGGGTTCTCAGGGGACAGCTGCCCTTTGTGAATCAGGGACCACCTGAACTTGGAAGTCCAAAACTGGTCAACAGTTTGCGACCGAAATTCTGGTAGCAAACCAATGTTAGGTAGGATACTGAGTAGCAAATTTGAAAGGGATGGCCCAACATACCCCTTCCATAGTGTGAACCGTTAATCATTTCTAAACCTATTTAGCTATTCAGAAAAAAAGTTCTGAATAACTAAATGGGTTTGGTACATTAGAAAAAGGTTTTTACCAGTCGCAAATCGTATGTTTTAGCAAATCAGAGGGCTTGTGACCAATAAAGAGGTTTCTACAGATTTCCCCAGATTATTAAATCCAATACCTTCAAATCTGATCCATTCCTTACCGTATCACCAACCTCTTTTTCCTTGTATTCGTAATTTTCATTAGTTAACAAATCTTATTTATGAAATAGTGCCTTCCTGATTATTGTATAATCGATTTGTCCTGTTAAGCTTCTTGGGTTAAGCATACATACACACGTTAAATTGTTATGCATGCTCTTTAGTGACTGGTTTACTTGGTTGAATTTATTATGGATTTTATGTATCTTTGACTAAATGTGTTTTCTCTTTTCTAGACATCATTTTTGTTCTTGTTTAGCCACTTTACTTATAACCTTTAACACAATAACCAATCATAAACTAATAAAGCCACCTACTTCTTCCATTTTATCCTCAAATGTGTCAGTCTGTCATTGTTTTTGTTCATCATAATTATGTGACACACTGTATATTTACAGGTAAAGAATAAACAGTGACTGAAAACGGCACTCTCCAATTTAAAGTTTTAGGCATGCAGCTCACTTTTTTGATTATGTGAAAGGCAAGCAGGAATACAAGCAAGTCTTTAGTTTATCTGACCCAAAATTACTCAGAGGCTGGTTTTATAGATATGTGATTTCTTATGAACAATTCTTTAGAATTAGAAAGTACAAATTTTAATTGGTTTAGGTACGTGATTTTATTTCCAACCATCCCAAAATAAAATGTGAGTATCAAAGCAAATAAAAAAGAAATCAAAAACTAATGTAGTTTTTATAAGTAACACATTGAGCATTCAGGCATTCACACATCTGAGTGGAAAGATAGCTTCCTCGTTGTAGTGGCTCCCTGAAATTACATGATTTCCCCCCCAACTGCTGTAACAAGTCAAGCTGTTTTAAGATAGAGGCAAACTACAATTCTTTTGAGGCTTTCATAGTTTCAGAAAAAGTACTGCTTATCAAATGAATGAAACTTTTAGTTTTGGGCTCTCCGATGACTTTGCTAAAATGGGACAATGCTGAATGAGTTTCAAACAATTCTCTGAAGCTAGCAAATCAGAAATACAGATCACGTTGTTTTGGGGATTATTTCAAACGGCCAAGACAATTTCTGATGAAGGAAGTGGTGGCCATTGTCTGCAGAAACCAGCAAACAAAGGTTATGTATGGTGAGTATTCGTCACTTCATGTCAATTTGTATGCAGATGCACTATTCTTATTTGGACAAGGGAATTGACCTAGAGACTGAAGGTATATATAGCTCAATTGTTTTTGAAACATATTCCCTCACAGAGTCTCATTTAGAGCATAGCAGAGCAGGATCCTTTGGATGTATGCCAGCCCCCTATACTAGAGGGATGGTGTTTCCAGACCTCAATTCACCAGAAACAAAAGACCCAGATTTAATGTTTGTTGATCTGCTACCTCATGCATGCCACCCCTTGCTCTCGGACACTTGCCAAACCCACCTTGACCTACAACAATTCCCCTATTCCACTGACCACCTTTTCCTGAAGAAATAGTAAATGGGATTCAAAAAGAACCTGTTTTTGAAACCAGAATCTGATTTGACATGTGGACCTGGGCACTGTTTTCCAGTTGCCTGTTATTCTCAATTAGCATGTGACGCCCCTCACTTGATGTGGGGCATTGGAATTTCTGGCATCCATGCATCCTCATACCAAATAATGGGAAATTTCGAACTATGACCAACATTCTTCCTGCTTTCCAAACTGAAATATTATCAGACAGAAAAAAAGGGGGAGAGAGATTCTGGTGCTCAAGATCCAAAAGGATTTTGTTCTTTAAAAACACTGTGCTCCATGAAGTGGCCAGCTTAACAAGAAAAACAAGGAAAATACAATGTAATAAAGTGCACTGAAAGTCACTATTACCATGATGACCTGCATGTCATCCATTGCAAGTCTTTGAAAATCACAAGGCAAACAGGGCAACAAAGAGTCATTCCCCCTTTGCTCATGAATCAAGAAGGTATGTATCAATGCTTCCATCATGCAAACGAAAGGTGCAAGCATCAGTGGGGAGTGGACAGCAGTCCAGCGGATTAGTGCATGTGCCTCCATATGTCCCTAACACGATGTGCATATATTTTTACAATTGTGATCTGTTTCCAAAGGTCACGAATGATGGCACATTCCAAAGCAGCCTGCAGAGAACTTCTGCTGTCCCTTTCAGGCCTTCATCTCTGCTTTCCCAGCTGTTACCAAAAACCTTTAGACAGATTTCAGTCTTATGAATATTTATAATGCAGGATTTTTGAGAATCCTTGCAAAAAATCTCTTTGTGCTAGGCTGGATCAATATTTCTGAAACTGTGCAAAGAATTATCCAGGTTGCATCAGTGTTGCAGGGTAAATACATTGATTACAAATACACCTGCATGTCGAACAATAGTGGCATTGGCAGCATAGGCTATGAGAAGTACATTTATGAACTCCTTCCAGTGAGCACTGCTAAACTCAGGATAACACCCCTCAAACTCCTGAAGCCCTGCTGCAGCACCACATATCAGCATATCGATCTGTAGCAGAACTGTACAATGAAAAAGACAGCAGTAACATCAGAGAGAATTGTAAGAGAGGCAGGATATTGTTTGACCCAGGCCCTTGGCAATACAATTATATCCCTTAATCCTGGCCTAGCAACTTCACAGGCAGGAAGTTCTTCCCTCTAGCCTACTCACAGACATGAGGATGTGTAAAGTAGGTAATGGGAATGGAGTAAGAGTGAGAACTGTGAGAGCGTGGGAATCCTGCATGCACACACAATTTGCCCTACTTATTAGACACATGAACATTTTGTCCTGATAAATAGAAACACATTCTCACTGCAATTGTGAATGAAATAAAAGAAAACATAGTTGATTGGTAAAAGGTTGGCTCTGACGCAGTTCTGTGTAGGTATGTAATTGATGTTAGAGGGTACATGTAATAGTAGCAGATAACTCTGACAAGACAGATGTACTAATCTTCAGAAGTGCACCTTCGCTTGGGACCACAGCTGGTGGCCAGGAGAACTCGGACAAACAACCATATACCCAGACCATGCAACCAACCTAGGCATCACTCTAAACAAAAAACTGGCCATGAAACTACAAGTTAACACAGTCACCATCTACTGCTTCCATACCCTTTGCATACTCCGCAGAATCTTGAGCTGGATCCCAGTCAACTGCAGAAATACTGTCACCCAGGCCCTTGTCACCAGCCGCTTCAACTACAGCAATGCTTTCTACGAAGGCATATCCTCCCAGCTCCTCAAAAGACTCCGGAACATACAGAACGCAGCAGCCAGACTCATGCTGGGCATCCCCAAATGGGCCCACATCACCTTCCGCCTAAAAAACCTCCACCAGCTCCCCATCCAGAAAATATACCAGTACAAGATCCTCACGCATGCCAGCAAAGCTCTACACAATCAAGGACTGTCCTACAACAACCACTGACTGAACTTCCATATACCCTCAAGGCACATTTGCTCGTCCCCTCTTGCCCTTGCACACAGCCCCATGTTCATTGTAGCTGCAGCAGGGCATGTTCTTCTAAATTCCCACCAAGACCTAAAACAACCTGCCCCACCACCTCCAAACAGCACCCTCCCTGGAAGACTTCAGAAAGAAACTCAAGATCTGGCTATTTGACGAGGACTTGGCACCCTCAGTGCCCAGATACAACTAGGGGGTGACACAGTTGCACCTTAAAATTATTGATTGATCACATAAATTTTCCTAATATTCAGTAATCTTTATTATGGTTTTCACCTCATAGCATGAAAATTAACAACTTAGCATACTAAGCCATATCCACCCTATAAAATTATGAATGTTAAATGGCTTGATTGAATACTGAGCAATGACATTCACAGGTGAACATGTATTTCAAAGATTCCATAACACCATGCTCTCACCCCATTAATTGATAAAATGTGAAAGCCTTTAATAATATTTTCAATTAAATGGTTGTGCTTGCTGATTGTTGGACTTTTGGCCATACGCATGGTCATCCCTAGTCTTTTTGCCTCCTTCCTCCTGGTTTTTCTGACCTTTCGCTGTTGGCTCTAGGACTCTGAGCACTTTATCACTGCTGACCAGTGTTAAAGTGCAGGTGCTCTCCCATCTAAAGTTGGTATGATTGGCTTATACCTGATTGGCATATTTAATTTACCTATAAGTCCCTTGTACAGTGGTATCTCTATACCCAGGGCCTGTAAATTAAATACTACTAGTGGGCCTGCAGCGCTGCTTGCGCCACCCACTGAAGTAGACTTTCAAACCTGTCTCAGGCCTGCTAGCGCAGGGCCTGTGTGCGCAGTTTTCTGCCACAGGGACCTGGCATCTAAATTTACTTGCCAGGCCCAGGACTCCCCTTTTACTACATGTAAGTCACCCCTAAAGTACGCCCTGTGGGCAGGGTGCCATGTATGTAGAAAGGCAGGACATGTGCCATATTGCATGGCCTGTCCTGGTAGTGACAAACAGCCTAACTTGGTGTCTCACTGCTGTGAGTGCTGCCTTCTCATAGGATTGCATTAGAAATGCCCTGCCTTATGTGTAGGGGTATTGTCTGATTTATGAGGGCTAGCGTAGGCGTGTTTGGTATGGTTGTGATGGTGATAATAAATACTGCTTACTGGTGTGGGTGTATTTTTTATTACTATCACAGAAATGCCACTTCTAGAAAGTGCGCATTTATCTGTGCTTATGATTCTGGTGTTTTGCAGCTTGACTCCAATCCACGTCTGGGCAGAGTGACAGTTGGGGCTTTGTGCATACTTTTCAGACAGCCTGTACACAGCGAGGGTGGAGGTGTCACTGAGGTGCATCTACATACTGAATAGTCTTCCTGGGCTGAGAGAAGGGAGAGGCGGGGCACACCTACATTTGTAAAGGCTGTGCCCTGGCCTCACACAATAGGGTCGTTAACCCCCCACTGATGTTTGGAGCCTGTGCTGAAAGGAGAGAGGGGGCACTCCCAGAACCAGTTGTAACTGGCTGGAACCTCCTCTCCCTACCACTGTAAAACACTGTAAGAACTGACTATAAGTACAGGGGAATTTTCCCCACATTTTGAACACTCTTGGAACTTGAAGCTGGACACAGAACGCTGATGAAGGGACTCACCAGGAAACCGCCATGGACTGCTGCTGCTGTGCTGACCTGTGACCTGCCTGGTCACTAGGAGGAACTGCCACCATCTGCACCCCTTGTGCTGGCCTGTGGCTCGACCCACCAGCCCTGTGCTCCTTCTTGTGTAGTTGTTCCCAGGGGCAGGGTGCTGTGGCCCCTGACCCCTGCAACGATCTTCTACATCTTTGCCCAGGATGCTTGAAGAGAAAAAAGGCATTCTTGGTGTTGCTGGGGCTGCCGATGTGCCCTCGCGCTTTGAAAGCGCTTTTCTTTGATGAAAAGAAATCACCGCCGCAGCCCGGGCTTTAAATTATGCCTTCGCGCTTCCTGGAGCGCGTTTCTACTAAAGTGGATCACCGCCGCAACCCGGGCTCATAAACTGTGCCCTAGCGCCTTGAAGAGCGCTTCCCTGCTGCCAAGTTCACCGCCGCAGCCGGGTTCGTTGGTTGTCTCTGAGCGCGAGGAGCGCGCTCAGCTCTGTGCCCCCGGGGCACAGGAAGGATCACTTTGTTAGGAAATCGGAGCTGGCACGCTCCTAGCGTGCTCCCGGGGGACGCGCCCTTCTCAGGGCGCCCCCGGGGCACCAAGAGGCCCATCCCGGGCCGCAACGTCATCCGAGGGAGAGGCTGCGCCTCTCCCTCACTAGCAGGAGTCCCGGAGGACTCGCCTGCTCTGCCAGGGCCGGGCGCAGCCTCACCGGAGGCTCGCCCTGGCCCCTGGCTCTCTGGTTGGCCCCCTCACGGGCCAGGAGTCACGAATTTAGGGGTCTCCCTCCAAGAAAGGGCCACGGAGGCGCCAGGAGACCCCCGACGGTAGCGGGACCCCCGGAGGGGCCCGCCTTTGTACAAGGAGGGGGTGCGAGGCGCCCCCCTCCCCTCTTTGACCATTGGGTGACCTGGGCCCCCCACAGGAGGGCCGGTGGAGGCCCGGGGGAGCCCCCAGTGATCGCGGGCCCCAGGAGGGACCCCACAGCAATACCGAGGGGGTGCGTGCCGCCCCCCTCTTCCCCAAGGTTCCAAGGAGGCCCCCTCATTGCGCAGAGGAGCGCTGGGGGCCCCTTTCTTCTTTGTTTTAGGCACTGGAGGTGCCTTTTCATCATTTACAGGTACTTTTTAAAATGGACCAATATGATTATGAGTTAAAGTTCTTTCTACAGACTTTGCAATTCTGTTATATTGCCTACCTGTTCTTTGATGTGTTTACATATGTGTGCACATGTTCCTTTTATGGGCATGACTTGCTAATATGTTTGCCTAACTTGCCATAGGTTTTCTAATGGTCCTACTATGGGCGTTTTATGATATTCTTAGGACAAGTGTGCTAATGTGATAACGTGTTTCCTGACTACTGCTTATGTTGCAGAATACTGAGTAACCTGTGTGTTATGTGTGACTACTGCTAGTTTGCAGAGTAACTAATGTGTAACGTTCTGACAACTGCTAAGGTAGCAGGATAGTACTGTTATGTGATGTTGGTCTGATAATTACGTTGTGTACAATACAGGATATTTTCATATAATCTAGTGTTGTGTTTCCTTGGTGGTGGGAATATTGCGTCACATGTATGTGTGTGTTGTGCAGACGCTTTACGCATTGCCTCCGGGTTAAGCCTGACTGCTCGTGCCAAGCTACCAAGGGGGTGAGCAGGGGTTATCTTGGACGTGTAACTCCCTTGCCCTGACTAGAGTGGGTAAGTTCTGCCTGGCTGAGGTACATACCCTAGCCAACCAGAAACCCAATTTCTAACATTGGTGGCAGCGGTGGGATAGGACTTGCGCTTGCACAATACCATTGTGACTCATTATTTCACTACAAGGATTGCGTTTAGACCATCACATGTTTGGCTTCTCTTAACTTTCTCTCTTTGGTCATTTTACCTGTTTTCAGTTCTCACGCTTGGGTATTGTGGTTGTCACAGTTGAGTTATTTGTACCTTTTCAAGATGGGGCTTACCTTTGATTTAGAGGACCTGCCGTTTTACACGCAGGGGGAATTAGAGGGGTTCTGTAGAGAGAGAGGGCTGCCTGTAGAAGGGGACCTCAGGAGATCTCTGAATTTCTTTGAAAGGTTTGTGACATTTACCCAGGGAGGGAGTGTGCGTAGGGGGTACCCAGAGGATCCTGAGTGTAGCGAGGGTTCCCAATGGGAGGGCTCCCAGACCTCATCCCTAGAGAGTGGTAGAGAGACTGATCAGGAGGGTGAGAATGACCGGTTGGGGACGCCAGTTGGCAGGGAAGGCCCCAGTGATAGGGAGTCCCTTGCTGGGTCCAGTGTAAGAAGCAGGGCTACCTCTCATTCCTTGACGCCTGATGAGCTAAGAGATAGGCGGGAAGAGAGGGACCTGAAGTTGCAGTTAGCGCGCCTAGCTGTTGAGGAGAGAAGGGCTGAGGTAGAGAAGGCCTTAGTACAGGAGAGAATGGCAGAGGCAGAGAGGGCCTTTGCCAGAGAAAGACTCGCTCTAGAGCGCAGTCTGAAGGATCTGGACTCACCAGCGCTGCAGGTGGAGTCCAGTGGTGGCAGCAATGTACAGTGCTGTAGCAAAGATGTTCCTCACATACCCATAGATCTGGTACCTAGGTTCCAAGAGGGGGGTGACATACGTCAGTGGTTAAAGGAATATGAGAGGGCTCTGGTAGAGCGCAGGATCCCTGAGAAGGATTGGGGAACTGGCCTAGGGAGTTTTATTCCTGAGGAGGGGAGGGATGCCCTACTGACTCTAGAAGAGAGTGACAGGGAGGGGTACTCCGCTGTGAAGAACGCACTGATTGTGAAGTATGGTTTTTCCCCTGAGGAATACAGAAAAAGGTTTAGGGGTGGTAAGAAACTGTCCCACCAGTCTTGGGAGGAGTTTGTGGAGGCTTGCTGCATTGCACTAGATGGATGGGTGAAGGGTAGCACAGTAAACAATTTTGAAGGGCTGTTTAATCTGATTCTCAGAGAGCACCTGTTTCGTTGTTGTTTTTCAGAGTTACGCCAACACTTGTCAGTGTGTGAGCTCTCTGACCCCAGGGAGCTTGCAAAGGAGGCAGACTTCTGGTTGTGTACCAGAGGGTCTGGTGTGACATTAGGGGGTGTTCCTAATGAGAGTGGTCTAGGTGTTTCCCAAGAAGGTGTGGTGGGAAAGGAATGGAGTGTCCCAGGTAGGTCCCAGTGGACTGTGATGGGTGAGGGACCCCATGTCCCGTCTCCGAGGAGAGGGAATGGGGCTGGGCTGAGGCCCAAGGTGCCCAAGATACCGTCCCAGGCCCCTGAAGGTTCCATGAGTGAACGCCAGGAGGTGAGCCTAACCTGTGCCGTAAGGCCAGCTGTTCAGAAGGATCCCCTTTTGTCATTAGGACTTAGGCGGGTGGCTGGTGATAGCGTTCCGCCGGTCCTGGTGTCTGGTAGACTCGCTCTACAGCGGAGGAGGCGGAAATCCAGGCATAGGGTTGAGAGGGGGCTGCGGGCCCCAGTGGAGAATCTGGAGGGTCAGGGGTCAGCTCTGAGAGCAGAGCCCCCCAGGAATGACCTTGGTGAGACCATTTCTGGGCTGGGGGGATCCAGACTCTGTCCGATGGGCAGAGGTCAGGAGACCTGCGCCAGCCAGACTCTTGTGTGGCCCTTGGGGAAAGTGTTTCCCTGATGGGGGGTAGGTGTGCCCCCCAGGAAGTCCTGGTGCGCCAGGCAATGATTCAACCGCAGGGTGGTGACTCTGGGTTGGATGATCAGGTTCAGGGGGTAAACTCTGACCTGATGGGGAGTACGTGTGCTCCCAAGGAAGTCCTGGTGCGCCAGGCAGTGGTTCAACCGCAGGGTAGTGACTCTGGGTTGGATTGCCAGATTCAGGGGGTAAACTCTGATCTGGTAGGGGGTAGGTGTGCTCCCAAGGAAGTCCTGGTTCGCTGGGCAATGGTCCAGTCTAAGGGTGTCGTCCCTGGACTAGATAGACAGGTTCAGGGGGTAAACTCTGACCTGGTTGGGGGGGCGGTTAGTGCGCTCACCTCCCCGTGTGAAGCTTCTGGTGGCTTCTCCCGAGGTGGGGAGATGCAGGACTCTGGAAGTGGGGTTCAGGGAGGGGGAAGCCCGCCCTGGACCCCGGTGCAACCCAAGGGTGTCGTCCCTAGGTTGGGTGGTCAGTCGCCAGGTAGTGATCCTGGGCTGGCGAGAAAGTTGTGCAGGGCTGCTGTACCCAGCACCCTGGCAAGTGTGGATTCTGGTGATACCCCTCCTAGGAGAGGAGGGCGGGATCCTAGAAGGAGGGGTAGAGGGAGGAGAGCCTCGCCTCTAGCCCCTGTAGAACCTATGGGTGCGGACCCTAGGTTGGTGGATCAGTGGCAGGGTAGAGCCCCTGAACTGATCAGAAATGGAGTGGAGACAGGTTGCTTTGCACCTGGGGCTACCGCCCCCCACTCATTATGGTTTCAGAGACCAGAGGCTCCTAGATGGCCTGGGGCCTGGTTCTGGCCATTGGCAGCTAGAGAATCCCCGTGGGTTGGTCTAGGCTGCCTGGGACGCATTGACAGAGAGATCCCAGTGGAGTCAGGAAGGCGTAGAACTGGAACATGCCCCTGCTGTTGTGGGCCTGGGTCCTTGTTCTATCGCCCCAATCAGGAAAGTACATCAAGGTATTGATTGTTCTCCCCTGGATTTTGGCTGGTAGGGGGTTGTGTTGGACTTTTGGCCATACGCATGGTCATCCCTAGTCTTTTTGCCTCCTTCCTCCTGGTTTTTCTGACCTTTCGCTGTTGGCTCTAGGACTCTGAGCACTTTATCACTGCTGACCAGTGTTAAAGTGCAGGTGCTCTCCCATCTAAAGTTGGTATGATTGGCTTATACCTGATTGGCATATTTAATTTACCTATAAGTCCCTTGTACAGTGGTATCTCTATACCCAGGGCCTGTAAATTAAATACTACTAGTGGGCCTGCAGCGCTGCTTGCGCCACCCACTGAAGTAGACTTTCAAACCTGTCTCAGGCCTGCTAGCGCAGGGCCTGTGTGCGCAGTTTTCTGCCACAGGGACCTGGCATCTAAATTTACTTGCCAGGCCCAGGACTCCCCTTTTACTACATGTAAGTCACCCCTAAAGTACGCCCTGTGGGCAGGGTGCCATGTATGTAGAAAGGCAGGACATGTGCCATATTGCATGGCCTGTCCTGGTAGTGACAAACAGCCTAACTTGGTGTCTCACTGCTGTGAGTGCTGCCTTCTCATAGGATTGCATTAGAAATGCCCTGCCTTATGTGTAGGGGTATTGTCTGATTTATGAGGGCTAGCGTAGGCGTGTTTGGTATGGTTGTGATGGTGATAATAAATACTGCTTACTGGTGTGGGTGTATTTTTTATTACTATCACAGAAATGCCACTTCTAGAAAGTGCGCATTTATCTGTGCTTATGATTCTGGTGTTTTGCAGCTTGACTCCAATCCACGTCTGGGCAGAGTGACAGTTGGGGCTTTGTGCATACTTTTCAGACAGCCTGTACACAGCGAGGGTGGAGGTGTCACTGAGGTGCATCTACATACTGAATAGTCTTCCTGGGCTGAGAGAAGGGAGAGGCGGGGCACACCTACATTTGTAAAGGCTGTGCCCTGGCCTCACACAATAGGGTCGTTAACCCCCCACTGATGTTTGGAGCCTGTGCTGAAAGGAGAGAGGGGGCACTCCCAGAACCAGTTGTAACTGGCTGGAACCTCCTCTCCCTACCACTGTAAAACACTGTAAGAACTGACTATAAGTACAGGGGAATTTTCCCCACATTTTGAACACTCTTGGAACTTGAAGCTGGACACAGAACGCTGATGAAGGGACTCACCAGGAAACCGCCATGGACTGCTGCTGCTGTGCTGACCTGTGACCTGCCTGGTCACTAGGAGGAACTGCCACCATCTGCACCCCTTGTGCTGGCCTGTGGCTCGACCCACCAGCCCTGTGCTCCTTCTTGTGTAGTTGTTCCCAGGGGCAGGGTGCTGTGGCCCCTGACCCCTGCAACGATCTTCTACATCTTTGCCCAGGATGCTTGAAGAGAAAAAAGGCATTCTTGGTGTTGCTGGGGCTGCCGATGTGCCCTCGCGCTTTGAAAGCGCTTTTCTTTGATGAAAAGAAATCACCGCCGCAGCCCGGGCTTTAAATTATGCCTTCGCGCTTCCTGGAGCGCGTTTCTACTAAAGTGGATCACCGCCGCAACCCGGGCTCATAAACTGTGCCCTAGCGCCTTGAAGAGCGCTTCCCTGCTGCCAAGTTCACCGCCGCAGCCGGGTTCGTTGGTTGTCTCTGAGCGCGAGGAGCGCGCTCAGCTCTGTGCCCCCGGGGCACAGGAAGGATCACTTTGTTAGGAAATCGGAGCTGGCACGCTCCTAGCGTGCTCCCGGGGGACGCGCCCTTCTCAGGGCGCCCCCGGGGCACCAAGAGGCCCATCCCGGGCCGCAACGTCATCCGAGGGAGAGGCTGCGCCTCTCCCTCACTAGCAGGAGTCCCGGAGGACTCGCCTGCTCTGCCAGGGCCGGGCGCAGCCTCACCGGAGGCTCGCCCTGGCCCCTGGCTCTCTGGTTGGCCCCCTCACGGGCCAGGAGTCACGAATTTAGGGGTCTCCCTCCAAGAAAGGGCCACGGAGGCCCCGGGAGACCCCCGACGGTAGCAGGACCCCCGGAGGGGCCCGCCTTTGTACAAGGAGGGGGTGCGAGGCGCCCCCCTCCCCTCTTTGACCATTGGGTGACCTGGGCCCCCCACAGGAGGGCCGGTGGAGGCCCGGGGGAGCCCCCAGTGATCGCGGGCCCCAGGAGGGACCCCACAGCAATACCGAGGGGGTGCGTGCCGCCCCCCTCTTCCCCAAGGTTCCAAGGAGGCCCCCTCATTGCGCAGAGGAGCGCTGGGGGCCCCTTTCTTCTTTGTTTTAGGCACTGGAGGTGCCTTTTCATCATTTACAGGTACTTTTTAAAATGGACCAATATTATTATGAGTTAAAGTTCTTTCTACAGACTTTGCAATTCTGTTATATTGCCTACCTGTTCTTTGATGTGTTTACATATGTGTGCACATGTTCCTTTTATGGGCATGACTTGCTAATATGTTTGCCTAACTTGCCATAGGTTTTCTAATGGTCCTACTATGGGCGTTTTATGATATTCTTAGGACAAGTGTGCTAATGTGATAACGTGTTTCCTGACTACTGCTTATGTTGCAGAATACTGAGTAACCTGTGTGTTATGTGTGACTACTGCTAGTTTGCAGAGTAACTAATGTGTAACGTTCTGACAACTGCTAAGGTAGCAGGATAGTACTGTTATGTGATGTTGGTCTGATAATTACGTTGTGTACAATACAGGATATTTTCATATAATCTAGTGTTGTGTTTCCTTGGTGGTGGGAATATTGCGTCACATGTATGTGTGTGTTGTGCAGACGCTTTACGCATTGCCTCCGGGTTAAGCCTGACTGCTCGTGCCAAGCTACCAAGGGGGTGAGCAGGGGTTATCTTGGACGTGTAACTCCCTTGCCCTGACTAGAGTGGGTAAGTTCTGCCTGGCTGAGGTACATACCCTAGCCAACCAGAAACCCCATTTCTAACACTGATGTTGCTAGAATTTTTCCAACCTGGCTGCCACTGCACTGCGAGATTCCGCACTCTGAGCGAGATAGTGAAGCGGGAAATAGGAATCCATTACTCTACTCTGTCAAATGTGCCACTAACTCCCATATGAAAGAGGCACTGACATCTCTGGGAAGCTGTCTTGGTTGACAAATAAGCTCAAGTGGGAGGAGAATTATTTGAGACATGTCCTGTCAGGCATTCTCTGTAAAAGGAAGAGAGATGTCTCCTCAACATATGTGCGAGTCTGCTATGTGGCTGCCATCCAGAGCTACGCTATTATTTACAAAATAGGACCATTTGTAACTGTATGCTGGCACTTTGCTAAGGGTCTAATCTATTTTATCTACTTTTATCCTGGGTAGTGGCAGGTACCCTGTAGCTAGGTCACTGAGACATAACCCTCTCCATTACCAGGTTACATCATGTCAGCAGGGAAAACACAGACCTATATGAGACAGTAAGGGAAAAGCCTGGCTGTTTGAAAGCATACACCCACTATGGCACATCTAGTTCAATGATTGTTGTGACTTCTACTAGTTTACCAATTTTCTCTTTAACCGTGTCACAAAGTATCATGGAATTATATAATATCCCTAGAATGAATAATTAGACGTGCTACAAGGTTAGTCATCAGGTGACAGAAAGCCATGATGACAGTGCCTTGAGATGAATATTACTACACTCCTTCATACTTGGAGGGATTTAGGAATGTTATGCTCTTGAAGAGTGAAAAGGCGGATCAAGGTTATACTCAGGAGTGGCTTGCAGTACTAAAAAGTTGTGGGGCAGTGTGTGCGCAGCTGGGTGGGCTGGGGCATTTAATTTTTAAAAAACTGACGTGTGCAGTGGTCGCCGCCTTCACAACTGCCATGCTCCTCTCCTCTGCCAACAGCCTGAAGGCACAGGCTCCCAGCCAGCCCTCCGACCAATCCTGACGCTGCTCAGAGCAGCATTAGGATTGGCTGAGAGCGCCCAGCCAGGGCGCTCCCAGGCAGACTGGAAGCCTGTGCATGCTCTCTACAGCCAGGCAACTGTGTTGCTGGGCTGGAGAGAGCCTACTGCGCATGTGTGTTTGGCCGGCCCGAGACAGCCGGCCAAACATACATGCGCAGTGAGGGGGAGTGCTGTGCACTCCCCTTCACTGTTCGTCACGACCCGTGGCCCTGCTCCTTTTACCAAAAAATAGATAACAAACTTAGTTTATTATCTTTTTTGGGTAAAAGGTCTGCTGCTGGTGGGGGGGAACGCTCTGCCACCCTAGCGGAGGAGCCACGCCTGGTTATGCTGCAGCTTGGCAAAGGACAGCAGAAAGGGGGCTAAAAGGAAGAATGTCAGTGATTTATCATTTGAGATGCACCTTGATAGCAGTAAAAACTTGTAAATTGAATATTCTTTAGATGTAAAATAATTTGTTCTCAGGACGGGTGTCAGTTGAAATTTTGGTAATGCATTGCTGATGAAAGTCTCCAGACAGCAGCACACAGCTGTTCTGTTCCACTCATTTGTATCTTTTTTCTCTGAACCTCCTGTGTACTTTCTTCTTTTTGGCACATTTAGATAGGAAAGGATGCACCAAAATACAGAACAGGTGTTCCTTTCTTTAGTGGCGCCTTTGATATTCTCTAAGATTGGTAGGTGACCCCAAATTTGTCTTCCTACGCTGTAGCCCTGAAAGGTATTATCCCACAATCTTTTTGTTCACATCCTGGATGGTGACAACAGGTTAGGGATCTTGGAGTAAAGTGTCTCTACCCATGGAATATGCCTACTGTCCTCCCTGTGTAAATTAAGTCCAGTGATATGTGGCAAATGGGTCCTCATTCATGTTTTTTGTATGATTCTTTAGAACATTAGTTGCTTAGTTTCTGTGCAATAGCGGTATTTACCTGGATTTCTTTTGCACGCTATTTTTACACACCACTTAGAAGGAGGCAGTAAAATGATGTTTATTATACCTGGACATTGAAACAGTTTAACTTCAGCTTTAACTGTGAGCTAAAACTGTTTTGCTACTCAAAGTATGCCTGTGATTATAGTGTAGGAAAACCAGTGTATCATTTTAATGCAATGCTAAGAGGAGTCACAATTTAAATTACTTTCCTTGGTGCACAACTGTTTGCTCTCGCCATGCAATCTGACTCCTGATAACATTATCATGAAAAAGCCTTTGGCTCATGCTAAAGACATCATGGCCCTCATTCTGACCCTGGCGGTCGGCGGAGAGACGGCGGTCGGACCGCGAACAGACCGGCGGTATTAAAAATGGCATTCTGACCGCGGCGGTCCCCGCCGCGACCGACCGCTACTTCTCCACTCCGACCGCCACGGCGGTCATGACCGCGGGGCTGGAGATTGCGCACTCCGGCCCGGCGGTCGTCCCAAGACCGCCAAGGGTATTATGACCCTGCCTACCGCCGCGGTTTCTTGCGGGCGGGAACCGCCGTGCGAACCATGGCGGTAAGCACTATCGGGCCAGGGAATTCCTTCCCTGGCACTGATAGGGGTCTCCCCCACCCCCCACTACCCACCCGAGTCCTCCCCCCACACCCTCCACCCCCCTGCCACCCCCCAGAGGTGGTACGAACCCCCTCCCCACCCCCACCCCGACATGCACATACATGTACCCCGACATGCACACACCCCCAACATGCACATATACACACCCCCTACACACACATACACAACGGGGACACATACCCGCACACATACATGCCGACATGCGCACCTGCCGAACAGCACACATTACCCATAGACACAGCAGCACCCCCGCCCGCATACACGCACTCACACACTCCCTCTACACACTCACACGCACACCCCCATGCACGCCCACATCACACAACACCCCCCCACCCCCTCCCCTCACGGACGATCAACTTACCTTGTGCGTTGGTCCTCCGGGAGGCGACGGGAGCCATAGGGACGTGACCGCCAACAGAAGACCGCCAACAGAAGACCGCCACACAGAAATGTGGGTCGTAATTCTGTGGGCGGTGTTCTGCTGGCGTGGCGGTGGAGGTTGACCAGTCTCCACTTTCCCGCCGACCGCCAGTGTGGCTGCTGGCGGTTTTCCGGCGGAACGCTCCCAGCGGTCAGAATGCGCACAGCGGCACACCGCCGCGGTCGGCGGTCTTCACCGCGGCGGTAACTCAGCGGTCTTGCGAAAAGACCGCCAAGGTCAGAATGAGGGCCCATGTTTCCAAACTTTTCCATGCTATCAAATAATAATGCATTGTGCAGTGTTGCATAAACATGCATTGAGGTTTGACAGCATAAGAGTGTAATTAATGAAGATTGAAGGAGTAAGACAACTATACAGGTCCAACGCAGAGAATAAGATAATGTTGAACAAGGAAATTAAGCTTCAGTTAGCCTGCTAAGAAATATTGTACGATTAGCTGTTATTAGTGAAATAATCTTAATCATAAAACTAGATTTAAACCAAAGCTCACAAAAGTATCACATAGTGATTTTGTAGGTATAACAATTCAAACCAAACACAATTCCATGCAAACTATATCAATTGTAATGCCAACATTAATGCTTAAGATGAGAAGTGCACTTATTAATTGTGTGTTCCAGATCCACAAAAACCATAATGATAATACAACTTTGACCATCAATAACACTAATGGTTATAGTAACTCTGGAAGAAGCCTAATAGTCCCAGTCCCACAAGAGGGTCCAAATCATAAAAAGTCTGAAAATCAATGCTATGTGTACTTGTCATTTTACCGTGCACATACAATAGCCTGTACCAGTTGTTTCAAATAATAAAAAGATTTACTCAACCAAAGATCTGATTATCATGTTTGTATATCTTCTATTAGGGCATGGGTGTAGGCATTCCAGGAAAAATGTCCTGAAATGTTTTGAACACCAGCAAAACACACTTTGTTGTGTGTATTCACAAACTTTTCTCCTACACCTTCACACCCAAGAAACAGAGAATTAGTGGCGAGATGTACGAAGGATTTATGCTGTTGCACATGGTCCAATTAGCAGAATCTGGCTGTTTGTGACTGCGACAAACATTTTGAGATGTACAAGCGCTTTTTTTGCGATTTTGTAAATCTATTACCGAATCGCAAAATAGGATTGTGATTTGGTATTAGGAAGGGGAGTGTTAAGGGCGTCCCTTCCTAATAGTGGCTCGCGGGGTTGTGAACATGTTTTGCAACTGTAATGCTGTTTCAAAACATTTGCAGTTTGCCACCTACTTCAAGTTGGTGGTAACCCAATCACAAATGGGAAGGGGTGGGGACCAACCATTTTTTAAGAGCAGGCAGTGGTACCACAGATCACTGCTTACTTTTTAAAAATGCAAATAAATTGTTTCAATTGTCTTTTTGATGCAATTCAGTCTCCTTCTAGGGAAACTGCCTGCATTTCGGAAAAAAAATGCTTTATTTAAAAATCAATCACAGACATGGTTGTCTGCTGACCACAACAGGCCAGAAGTCCTGTGTGTTCAGGCCATTCCCGATAGGTCACAAATTGCGACCTGCCTCATGAATATTGATGAGGCAGGTCTCTTGCGACCCATTTGGGAAACGCAAAGTGTCTGAGATACTGTTGTACATCGCGATTTGTGATTTCCTAATTGCAATTCACAAACATTTGCAATTAATGAATCTCAAACTAGAATCTTTGTACATCTGGCCCTTTCTCCAGTCAAGACCAGGTATACATTCCTCTGTAGGATGCGGATGGGAAGGACGTCCCAGAATTGATGGGGGTGAAAGAGGTGTATTTTTTACACTGGGAAAACTATTTTCCTGTGGAGAAAAAGGAAAGCAAAGGGCTTGCAAGGTGCACATTATGACATACTTATAATTGCGTTTTAAAAGTTAGAAATTTAGAAACAGATGATGTTCCTGGAAACTTGCGAATATCACAGGTATACAAAAGAGCTTTTCAGAAACGTTTGTGAATTCCTGAATTCTTATATGTTGAACGAGACTTTAAACATTGTATATTTTTTTAACTTGTTTGGAAAGTAAAACCCTGAAACAAATAAGAATAGGCAGTGCAAGTCGCCCAGGGATTAATTTCTATTAGAAAGAGCGCTGTGCCAGGGCTCTTCACAGAAGCCTGTGGCTGGCTGTATTAAATGTCGTGTGCCAAATACCCAGGCTGCATAGTCTAGAATCCACCTCATGCCTCTTGAAACCACTATGAAACACCCCAGGCCTCTTGTCTCACTCTTGCAGGTTCATCCTTCCTCTCCTTGTGAAGGTTTTTTCCTCTTCTATCCCTTTCGTTCCCCTTTGATTGTTTTTCCCCTCTTGATCTCGCTTGGGAAATGACTGAAGAAGGAAAATAACTGCGGGTCCCCAAAATGAGCGCCGGTTCTCCCCACGGGCAACCTCCACTTCAAATTAAGCTCTGGAGTCGCCTCTGTCTGCAAGCGGCTAGCATGACGCAGGCGAACCTGAAAGAAAGAGAAAAGCAACGTATGGCAAGTAATAGTTGGCGGTCGTATTCAAGTTTTGCAGAATTCTATGGCACAATGTTCAGATACATTGAAATAGTGATGGGCAATAATTCACTTGACATTACAAAAAGAAGAGCCGTCAGCTAACAATCGGCGGTGGTCCGTATTAACTCCATTATTAATTATGCTCATTTCCTTTCCTTGAACAGCTCACATTTCACAGCTCCCAGACTTGCATTTGACCCTTGCGATCTTTCTGTCGGTGAGTGTGCTGGCTGCGGGGTCTCACTTGTTAACATTAAAGCAGGCTTATCGTTAATAGCTCTACTGAGACCAGCAATTGACCCCGCTGACCCGAGCACTTCGGCAGCTTTAGTGAGGTGCTACATAGTTTCTTCTGTGCTGGCATTAGCGCTCATATGTCAGGATGTCAATGAACTGATGTGCACATTTTATCGCTCCTACTCTCAAGGGGCAGGGCTCTGGGTTTAAAAGCTGCTGAAATAGGACAATATAATTTAAAAAGCTGGGTATTATTTTAAGGTTTTTGAGACTGCACATTGCTGTATCATATTCTGCAAAATAAATATTAGTTGTTTGATTAAAAAATAATGTTCTATGCTGACGCTTGTTTATGGAACATTTGGCATAATTGGTTTAGAGCTTTACAATCTGTATTCCGCATCCATAATAAAAACGTTATCTGAGTCGCAAAATTGCCACTCTGCGTATACTGATCGCTGATTTGTAGGTTCCAGTGTTGCAAATAATTTATTTTGGTTTTGTTTAATCTGATTTTTTTTCTGTCACAAGTCGACTAGTTTTGATCACAAATTGTTGTGTGAAAAATAATAACTGTTTTTAAAGAACAACAGAGAACTAGAGCTGCAAATTGAGGTAGGCACAGTAGGTTTTGGCTCTACATATGGATAATTTGCTTTTACTTAATAATGACCCATTCCCATCCTTTCAATCTAAGGGGCTGATCTGGGAAAAAAGGCGCTGCACCCAGTGCAGTTTCCTTGCACCCCTTACTGCCCCCCTACCGCTACCTACCGCCACCATGTATTTAAAATACGGCGCAAGGTAGGGGGCAATAGCGTCAGAATTCCTGATGCCATTGATGTGCGCTGCAGGAGTAGCACCAAAATGTTGGCGCTAATCCTGCAGAGTACATAGGACCTAATTGTATTCAATGGCATACCCCTTTTTAGCACCTGCACTGAGCAGGTGTTAAAAGTGCAGAAAATAGTGGAGCAAGGAAATCTCTCAGAGTTCCTTGTCCCATTTTTAAGCCCCCCTAGCAAAGGAATGCCCCTCCTGCATACATTATGTCTGGTGCAGGCATAATGTGGTGCACAGCTTCACAAAGTGGTGCAATGCATGCTTTGTGCCACTTTGTAAATATGGTGTGTGAAAAAGCCACGTTAGCGTCACATTAGCATAAAAAAAAATGATGCTATGGCGGGGCTAACAAGGCGCTAGGGCCACTTAAATCAGGCCGCAAGGCCCAGATTTATGGTGGCCTGGCGCTATTCCAGTGCCACATTAGCATCATGTTTTTACGCTAATGTAGCGTTGGAAGGGCAAAAACACTGCACCATATTTACACTGTACCATCCTTACAAAGTGGCGCAATCTTGCATTGCGCCACTTTGTAACCCCTTGCGCCACATTATGTCTACGCCAGGCGTTCCGACACTAGAGGGGCAGTAAAAATGGTGCAAAGGAATCTATAGGATTCCTTTGCGCCATTTTTATTTGCATTTTGTAACGCCTGCGAAGTGTAGGTGTTAAAAAGAGGCTCCCATTGTGTTCAATGGGCCTCTGGGTGCTTTGCAGGTTTAGCGTCAACATTTTTTACACTAGTCCTGCAAAACACCGGACTAGCATGAAAAAGTATGACGCTAGTCCCCCTGAATACCTCCATGGTGCACCGTATTTTAGGGGGGGCGCTAAGGTGCGCAAAAAAAAGTGGTGCTGTGCTACGTGCAGCACCACTTTTCATCAATCTTGGCCTAAGTATTTACAATGCATGGTAATTGTTCATACACAAACAAACAGTAATGTGTAAATCCAAAAACTGAGGAAAATGCCTTTTTCATGTTGCTCACTAACAAATGAAAATATGTGAATAGTTATACTTCCCCAAAACAATTGAGTAGAAGCTCCCCTCGTAATGTGATGGATTTTTTTTTCAGATTCCTATGTCAACACAAATGCCCTAAGGAATGATGAGACATGATTAAAGAGCGGCCAACACTGCACGCCAAATTTTCAGATCTGATACTGTATACATTCTCTAAGCTCTATCTATGTATACATATTATCCTCCATGTTTGCTGTTTGCTAAGACTAGCTGCAGTTAAATCTTCATCTGCATTTCATTAGAGGCTGCCAATGTTCCTCGACAGTACGTATTTCTTGTACCTCACTGTGAGAAGTTAGGGTATTGGGGTGGGAGGGGTGAAACCTTTCTCATGCAACAACCACAATCCTTGTCAGGATGAACCAAAAACATCACTAAATTGACTTGTGCATAACCCTCTGGTTAATTATAGAAAAATAGCGTAAAATAGAATAAATCGGCAGACCTTAAGATATTGAATGTTAAAGGTTTAGAAAACAGCAGCAGCAATAAGCACAAAGCACCAATTTAGGGTATATGGCCGTGCTGGACCGGGACAAAGTCACAAGTACAGACCGACCACGATGAAGCACAGATAGGGCACAGGACCACAATTGGCCCACTGAGTATTGTACCTTATGTCCTTGGTACGCAGTCTGTGCGGAATTGCTTTGTGAGGCTTTGTGCCAGTAAAGATCAGGTTCGATGAAGCTGTGCAGCAAGGCTTTGCAGGGTTTTGCGTTACTGAGCGACAGTTCCAGTGAAGCTGTGCGGTGAGGCTTTGTTTTACTTCCCGTCACTTGTCATCAATTCCAATGAAGCTTGTAGCTGTATTGTGTATCTCTCAGAGTTATTGCAGAGCTCCGTTTCAGTTCCAATTGAGTTTTAAGCTGTGTGACAAGGCTTTGTGTGCCTCGGCGATGGTTCCAATGAAGGTTTCAGCTGTGCACCAAGGCTTTACAGGACTTCACACCGGATTTGATGAAATCTTTAGACAGGCCAAGAGGAGTTCTCTTTGATGCTAGTCAAAGATCCAGGACTGGATTAGGCACCTCTTGGAGACCAGGAAATGCATTTGAAAGTATAAACTGCTGACATTCTTCCCTTCAGTCCCCTTTCCTCTGTCCTTTGCCAAGCTGCAGCATAACCTTGAACCACCACATCACTCTTCATGATCATAAAAATTCTTAAATCTCTCTAAGTATGAGGGAGTGTAGTTATATTCATCTCAAGACACTGTCATCACGGCTTCCTGTCATCTGATGAATAACCTTGTAGCAAGTCTAATTATTCATTCTGGAGATATTATGTTATTCCATGATGCTCTAGGGTCAAACTGTACCTGCAATTTGTGACATGGTTAAAGAGAAAAAATGTAACCTAGTTGAAGTCACAACAATCATTGAACTAGATGTGCCATGATGGGTGGCTGGTTTCAAAGAGCCAGTCTTTTCCATAACTGTCTCAAATAGGTTTGAGTTTTCCCTGCTGAGACATAATGTAACCTGGTTATGGAGAGGGTTGTGTGTTTGTGTCCCACCTGCCACTAACAAGGAGAAAAGTAGATAAGAGAGTTTAGACCCTTAGCAAGGTGGCAGCATTATGTTACTTTCCTTTGCTGTGACCCCTGCATGCAGCAGAGACAGTTACAAATTTTCCTATTTTGTAAAAAATAGTGTAGCTCTAGATGGCAGCCACAGAGCAGACTCACACAGATGCTGAGGAGATATCTCTCTTCCTTTTACAGAGGATGCCTGACAGGACATGTCACAAAATATTTCTCCTCCCATTCTTAAAGGGCTTATTTGTCAACCAAGACTCCTTCCCAGAGATGTCAGTGACTCTTTCATATGGGTGTTAATGGCACATTTGACAGAGTTCCCAGTTCCCACTTCACTATCTCACTCAGAGTGCGGATTCTCTCAGTGCAGTGACAGCCATGTTGGAAGAATTATAGCAACGTCAGCAAGCACAACCACGTCATTGAAAATGTTACTAAAGGCTTTCACATTTGATTGATTAATGGGGTGAGAGCATGGTGTTGTGGAATCTGTGAAGTACAGGTTCACCTGTGAATACCATTGCTCAGTACTGAATCAAGCCATTTAACATTCATAATTGCATAGGGTGGGTATGACTCAGTATGTAAGTTATTAATGTTTATGCCATGAGCTTAAAACCCAAATAAAGATTACTGAATAATAGGAAAATGTATGTAATCAATCATTTGTAAAGTGCAACATTGTCACCCCAGTGGTATCTGTGAACTGAGGGTGCCAATTCTCCATCAAACAGCCATGTCTCGAGTTTCTTTCTGAAGTATGCCTGGGAGGGTGCTATTTGGAGGTGGTGGGGCAGGTTGTTCCAGTTCTTGGCAGCAATTTAGGACAAGGAACAGTCCCCGATGTGACTACAACAAATGCAGATGTGTGTGCAAGAGAAAACGAGCACAGGTGCCTTGAGGGTAGATGGAATTTCAGTCAATGGTTGATGTAGGACAGTCCTTGATTGTTTAGCGCTTTTCAGGCATGTATGAGAATCTCAAACTGGCATATTTTCAGGACGAGGAGCCAGTGGAGGTTTTTTTTTAAAATTTTAGGTGGGAGGTGATGTGAGTCCATTTGGGGAGGTCCAGGATGAATCTGGCTGCTGCATTCTCTATGGTCTGGAATCTTTTGAGGAGCTGAGAGGAGATGCCTTCCTAGAGAGCATTGCTGTAGTCGAAGCAGCTGGCGACAAGGGCCTGGGTGACAGTTTTTCTGGTGTTGACTAGAATTCATCTGAAGATTCTGGAGAGCATGTAAAGGTTGTGGAGGTGACTGCATTGACTTGTCATTTCTTGGTCAGTTAGTTGTTGAGGATGATAGTGAGATTGGTTGCATGGTCTGTGGTTATGGTTGTTTGTCCGAGTTCTGCTGGTCACCAGCTGTGGTTCCAAGTGGAGGTGCACTTCTGAAGATCAGTACTTCTGTCTTTTTGGAGTTATCTGCTGGTGTGGCATGTACCTTCTAACATCAACTACATACCTACACAGAACTGCATCAAAGCCAACCTTTTACCAATCAACTATGTTTTTTGCAATTTCATTCACAATAGCACAGTGTGAATGTGTTTCTACTTTACTAGAGAATTGCTTATATGTATATGCTCTTCTTTTTCCAAGACTGTGGTCCCAAAGTCTACTGCTGACAAGAGGTCAAGGTTAAAAGTTGGAAAGAGGGGAGCATTTGGGATGCAGAATCCAGGGGAGATAACAAGTTTACTCTTACACCTTGTACCAGAATATAACTACTTTTTACTTTGTTAATTTGTTAGATGTAGAAAGAAACATGGCATAGTAACAAGAACAGGAACCAGTGAGAAGTACCTGCATGCAGGAGGGCCAGACTATCAAAGACTATTGTTACTTCTTCTTTTTATCCACTTGCTCTTTCCCCTGAGTGCTGGCACTCTTTGAGGCTTCAGTCTGGATTTGGGCAAAGTGCGGGGTTGGGTGCACATGAAACTAGCTTCACGAGTTTTCATCTCACTCCCACATGATTGCACTAAGTTGAAAATAAGTTAAATAACAGGTTAGTGCCATAGTGTTACTGTAAGGTAAGTTAGGGAACTGGATTCATAACAATGAGTTAATTACCTTGGAGTCTATTAAAATCAAGTAGCTTCAATTGTAAGCAGTAAGTGTATTTCTTAATTTGCAAATTTTAAACATATTAATAAAACATTACCCATTTCAGGTAGAAGCATAAAGAGAAGAAGCTGGTCAATACCCAAAATGTCACCAGGGACATTGGTCACTGGATTAAAAGGTTACAGGAGCATCAAAGCACCTCCAAAAAAAGTATTTTAATTGACTCAAAATAGGTGGCAAAAAGAAGCCAGCATAATTTTGACCCTTGAAGAATGGTTAGAAGCATCCTCCTTTAACTGTATGGGGGCTCCAAGTGGCTAATTTCAGATGGATGCAGATATATGCTCAGTGGCTGGCGTGCTATACCCCTTCAAAACTTATATAGATGTAACACAAATATTTCTGATACCTGCCCAAGATGTCATAGGGTGGGAACATGGGAGCACATGATCTGGCCAAGTGAAAAATGAAAGGGATTCTGGAAAATAATGTGTTTATTCAGGGTTCACTTCAGGTCCCAGTATTCCCAGAAGCAAATTCAATTCACCTGTGCAGAGGTAGACACTCAGGCGTATGGAATAGGTGTTGCGTATTTGGTGGTTTATAACCATGTTGCTAGCTTGCTCCTTGATTACAAATAATTGGAAAGGAAGTTAAATGTCACATTCACAAATGTGAGTAATTTAACTTTATTTACTATTTAACAAGGAGAAATGGCATACAAAAAGGAGAGTGGGAGGAAGGAAGTTTTACAAGATATGAAAATACATATGCACTTAACACAATTGATTAAGAACTATTCAATTCCAAGTGTATATGATCCTTGGAATTAATTTTTGATATTGATCCCCGGATTTGTTTTTCATTTATGTGTTTGCTTATTTTTCTATTGTACTCTGCCTACGATTGAGAATGTACCTTTTCAGAAACCTGGAGATAATATTTTAAATAACAGCAACAGATTGTTGGTTTTGTGGGGAAATAGGGTGGGAAGTTATTTAAATTATGAATTATTATCTTTTTTAAATTAATTTCTAAGTAAAGATTTGGTGCTAATTAGTTATGTAAATTATATATTTGGTTTATTGTTATTTGAATTATTTAAGCGTATGTTGTGGTTCTAAATGCATAATTTAATTTCTCAATACTTGTATTACTAATTTATGATTTAGTAGTGAGTCGATGAGGTTGTAGGGGAATAGGTTAGAGATTTATTTATTTAAGTAATTGTTTTTATTGTAAATTATTTTTTATAATAATTAATTTTTTTATTAATAATGATTTGTGTTAATTATTTACTTGGTTAATTCTATTAATAATTTTAAGTCTATCTTGTAATTTTTAATGTGTAATATAAATCTATGGTTTAATTACGAATTTGTAATTTAGCTGTGTGCTATTGGATTTGTAGGACCTTGGAGGAAATATTACTTATTGTTTTTTTATTTGTAACACGTTTTTAGGTTAATTAAAAAACTCCCTGATAATTATGAAAATTGTTTACTTCTTAAAATTATTTGTCATATTGTAATTGTTACTTCATTGATAAGTATATTCAATAAAACACTTTAAAAATGAATTCTATATATATTATTCTTTTTAATTGTGTTTGCTGTAAATCAATACTATTTAAATGTTAGCTGCTGGAATCTTGAGTCAATTTCTAATGGGCATGTTAAAAAACTGTTTTAGGATCTCTGCAATTCCACAGGAAATAATTATTACTGTGATGTGTACATTTACTGTTGGGAAGGGTGGTTGTAATAACTCGAAGTTACAACAATCAATCTATGGAGGTCTTAATCCACAGTGATTCTCATACATGATCTGTTTTAGAGATGGGATTGACATAATGACAGCATTCCAGGCCTGCACAGTATGATTTTGTCTCAGACCCTCTTGTCTTAACTTGGCCTTCCCTTTGTGAACATGTTTACCTACTTGCACCATTTCCAAAGACTCGGTCCCTCTAAGCTTCAAACTCATAGACATCTTGTAGTTAGGCAGTACAAATGCAAGACCTATAACATTACATCACACTATTATTCTTAGACCTTGGGAAGAGGTCCAGCATGCACTATTAGAGTCTTTGAAATGTTCCAATCTGTTAAAATATTAATGTTCTGCACCACTGTGTCCCAATAAGTACCCAGCAAGGGACAACTCCACCATATATGAAAGAAATCGTCTCATTCTTCTACGCACCTAGGGCACCCAACAAGTGCGTAGGAGCAATATAGTTGATTCTTTTGGTTGTAACATAGATCTGTCTAAATAAAATTAATGAATTCATTTAAACATGTTGTTCCCGAATGTTTTGAATGTTTTTAAGGCATGTTTCAGTATATTTTTCAAGTCACTGTTGTTCTTGAAGCAACAAGCATATGGGAATTCTGTTCATGCTCTCTGGAAAGCTCTGGCATAGATCCACTGGAATGTCCTAACCAGGATGCCATATTTTCTAAAGCAGCTTTTTCTAAAAGCTTTAGGCAGCAAATGTGTGAATGTGTACTGAACAGGTGTGTCCAGGTCTCCATTCCCTGGAGCATTTCAATGTGTAGATCACCATCTAGCCACCCATTGCAGTTGTGCAGCCAGAAAAAAAGAGCTCAGGATCTCGGAAAGACAGTCTGCCCTCAACTGTGAGATGGGGCACAGACTGGCCAAGGCAAATCTATTTTTATTTGCACCCCATATCAAGCCAGTGTGCATCCCATCCAGTTTGTGGCAGACTCCCCTTGAAATGTGTATGGCCAGGGAAGTAAAATATGGAAGCCTGGAGAGCAAAATAATCTTTGATAAAGCTATTCTCCCCATTACTAATATAGGTAGTATTTGCAGAATTTAATGGCCTGAGAAGAGAAATCGGGGCTTCTGTAATATTTCCTTCCAGCAGTTTATCTTTGGATCCAAATATGTGAACGCCCCAGACAATTTATAGTACTTTGTTTCTTAGTGTAAGTCCTCCTCCAACTCTAGGGGTCTTTTGTCGATGCAATGTCATGCTTTTGTGCAGGATACCCAAAAGACTTGCCCCAGTTTATGCTCAGCCTGAACAGCTCACTGAAGTCCTCTATAGCGTCAAAGACACACATTACTTCTGATCTCTCTTCACGCAAACACAGAAACACATGATCTGCTTACAATGAGATATATGGAGTTGTACTATTCATCTGGAAAACCTGAATGCAACAACCCTACTAGACTATCAAGGAATACTGCTTCATCGATATGGTAAACACAACAGTGGAGAGATAGTAGTTCAGTCTTGTGTTATATCAATGTTACAGACGCCCGTGGTTAAGCCTCCTATTTTAATTTAAGATATCAAGCTAGTGTAGAATAATTTGGTCTTGTCCAGGAATCCACAGTCTAAGCCTATATTATCCACAATGGCTTACAAACACTCCCACTGAAGGGAGTTAACGTTTTTTTTTTTTTAAATGTATATAGAAAATAATAGACCCTTGGGATAATCTTGCAGAGGGTAGTCTAATACCTCCTCTAGTCTTTTAATATTGGGCATCGTACCACAATTGGGGATAGGTCCCTTTTGGTTAGGGTGGATCAGACCACCACTTTTGGAAATGATTTTGTTGGCTAGCATCTATATCAATATCTTGTAGTGAATACTGAGCACTGATGTCAGCCTAGAAAGAAATATATACTCGATCTTTTTCCTTCTTGGGAAGAGATACAAGATTGAGTCCCTCATCTTTGGAAGTAAATGACCCATTGTTCTGGCTTTGTTAAAAAACAGTCAGCTTTGGGACTAGCATGTTCAGAATGTCCACATAGATTTCTCATGGCAGGCTGTTCAAGTTAGGAATTTACCCCCATTCTACCTGATGTATTGTGGCTTGAGCCTCCTGTACTGAAATGCCCACACCCAGAAGTACCACATTTCCTTGTAGAGTTTTGGAGATATTGCACTCAATATATAAACAATCAGAGCATGATTCAAAATGGTACATTTATGTTTTTGTTTAAGCTTACAACTTATGGGTATTCATAAACTACATGAAGAGTTTTATGACTCTGCACTCCCTATAATTATGTATGTAAAGTCCTCCAGGTGCCAAGAACTCGGCACTTATGTTCACCATGAAGAAGCATTTTAAGGCAAAGTGATTCAATGGTACTTCTTGTCTTTTAGTGATAAATAGTATATGATTGCTTTCATGAGTGCCTGACTATCTGCACCACAAAAGAGAAAACATAACTAATAGCATATGTATGATTATTTTAAAATCAATATCTTTTTTGTCAATATTCTGATCCACATTATTTGTGACTCAATATTTTGGTAGTTTACATACAATGTATGTATAGTCCATATTTTTGTAGGCAAAAATACAATGTTGTTGTTCTTATTCTGTTATACAGTCCTGTATTACCTCACTTTACATTGGACTTCCCAAATGTTTGGCTGATACACTGCAGACAGTTAGAACATGGTGGCAAGACTTGCATTGGGTCTGAGAAGAAAGACTCAGTATTCCATCATTTGACAAACCTCTTTCCTTGGCTAACAATATAGAAGGAAGTCTACTTCAAGTGCCGGAGCATGAAACACAAAGCTACCAAGAAGGATTCATCATCCTACAGAAAAAAAATAAAAACATTTCCCTCCCACCATTTAAGATTACATACAGCAATCGTAGTAAAAAATCAAAAAGATTGGAAAACATATGCAGATGGTTAAGGGTAAGCTTTTTCCATGTGCACAGGCAGCGCCTGGAATGAGATGCTACAAAGGCAAAAAAATAAAAATCACCTGAATTTCAAAAAGCTGCTTAAACTGTGGCTCTATGACAATAAAATATTATACTAATTCTGATTCTGTCTTGGCTGGGCTATCTCTTGCTGCTTCTTCTTGTTCTTTGCTATCTCCCAACTATGCCTAATCAGCATTGGCATGTCCATTGGTGTCTCTGATGTAATATATAACTGTTATAAATAAATAACAGGGCATTTACTCCATTAGCCACAAGAAAGCTAACTCCTCCTGCAAAAAGGTATGCATTTTGTATTTCCCCTAGCTGCCCTCACACTTTATGTCCTCTTCTTATATAAGACAATATTGAGTTCTTCTGCAGCGCTCCTCTGAAATGTACCCTCTGTGCTGAGAATTCCCCTACCACATGTTCTGAGCCCTTTTTGAGGCCGTGTGCACTCAAACATTCATACCTTTTTTCCACAAAAGGTATTTAGGCTAAACATGTGTCTAAATGTGAGGAAAAAGTTGTAGAAGAAGCTGTATGTGTGTGTTATTTTCTAAAAAATAGCATCAATAAAAGTTTTGCTGTGTAGGATCAACTGTTTCCCAGCATTCAGGAGCAGGCAGAATTGTAAAAAAAAACACAAACGATTCTGCAATTTTCTATATAGGCAGTTAGTATTTTCAATTTTAGTCATTAATACCTATCTGCACTTTTGTGTCTGAAAGAGAGTAGGGGAGGCTGGATTTTGTGCAAGGGAGAAAAGCTCTTCAAGTGGCTCCACTGTTAGTTGTGGCTGTTGAAATTTCTACGGAAAGATGTGGCATTAATAGCAGTACTGCAAATAGGCAGCTTATGAAGCCTGACAGAGATAGGACATAAATATCCAGTAAGAATTGCAGAGTAAATGAGTGAAGCAAACTGTAATTGTGTCAGAATGTTTCGTGATCTTGAGAAAAGTTTGCTAAAATGAGGCCAAGAAATGAAATTTAGAGGATAAGGTGAACCTAAATTGGCAAACACAAGGTGTTTGAAGGAACCCTCATGACACAGTCTATTGCTTAATTTGTGTTCAAAGCACACCTAACTTCTTCCAGATGAGTTAAGAGTGAATGAATTCTTAAAGAAATATTTAACAACTTTCTTCATTGATACATCATACTTTGTTCCATTTTTCATTTTTCCCTTTCCATGTAGGTTGTCTTGTATACTTTAAAACTCAAAATCTACTTGGAAGGAGAATGGTAGAAAAATTGAATTACACAGAACTCAGAGTTTAAGGCTGTATAATAGAGGTAGACAGATCTTACCAACTCGTGCAGCAAACCTACCAATAAATATCTTACAGGATCAGGAATCAAACAGCTGAAGTTATACTATCCTAAAAGTTTAGATAATATAGAATATGATTTACCTCCAACACTCATTAAATAACATTTGTGGCAGGAGGTCCCTCTTAGTGGCATAACTGTGTTCCTGCCAACTATTAACAACAAATGATATATGCAGATATGTGCATTTATTAATGATTCTCTCCATGCTACACATATACAACTTTATACGTAATAGTTGGTGGTCACAGTGGCAAAAGTGGTAGCAAGCTGGAATGACATAACAACTTTCCAAGGCATACCATACACAAACTAATGGGTTATTGGACCTCTTTAAAGGAAAAGACCATAATGGGACCTCTACCCAAGAAACTCAGGAAGGAGTAGGATCTTTTCTAGCCATGTTTCCAATTCACTCACTGGGAGATTCTACAGAATGGAGTGGGGTTCAGCCAATTAGAGCTTTTGTTTAGACACATAGCACAGGAATCATTTCCTTTGATTAGAGAAGGGTCGAAGGAACTCCTCAGTCACCTCAGAAGGATGTGATGGACTATGTGACTGGTTTCAGGACGTAGATGGCACAATACAGAAGTCAGGCAAGGCAAAAACTTCAGGCTAGCTAACAGCTGAAGAAGGAATGCTATGCTCAGAAAGTAATGCCACTGGGCTATCAGGAGGCCAGGAGGTGTTAGTTTTATAGTCCATTTGTCCCAGAGCTTTGGAGTATAAGTGCCATGGACTATACACGGTAGTACACAAAGTGGCTGAACTACTTGGTGGGCACAGATGCCCCAAGGGAACTCAGGTGGATGTTCCATGTCACCTGACGACTGAAGCCTTACCTCCAGAGAGATACACAGTAAACATCATGACTATAGCAAAGGAAGTTAAAGAAGACAGTGCACCTCTTCCTGATTTGCTGCATAGTGTCATAAGGGATGGATCTGTGGAAAACGTAGAGTTTGCTTTTGGATTGAAATTATATCATAAATTGCCCCTCTAATAATATGGATGGTTACTTTGTAGTAGTTGTGTCCCTTTTCAGGGTCGAGCGCGCGGAAGTGCTCTGGACCATGTTGTAATCTCTCTGTGAGCTTCTAACCACGCCCATGTCACACCCATCACTTTCATTAGTTTGTGGGCTTGCCTTTTTTAAAATCAATTGATTCCATTTATGAAAGGCATGCATACGTTATGCCTTTTCCATTGTTTAGCCCTCCTCGAGGCACTGGTAAACTACTGAAAACATACGAGGCTCCATGTTTTCAGCTGGTTTCTGGACTACTTTATCTTTTCATTTCCTGCGCAACGTGATCTCGCTGGGCGGAAGTCGAGCACTTTGCATAACATTGACCCTGTTACATGGATAATTGCACTTTTGCTGGTTACATGGATAATTGCAGTTTTGCCGGTAACATGGATAATTACACTTTTTCCAATAAGTTTCACTGCGAGTGAAATTCTGTCTCCTTTTCTGTGTCTCCTTCATGCTCATGCCAAACATCGGCTCGCATATGTGAAACTGTTTTACTTTTCATTATTAGTTTATGTGGCAAGAAAAGTCCGGTTAGGAGTTTACAGCTCTAATAGCTCTAACGCGAGCAGACGCGAGACCCATTGCATTGCAAATGCTTGTTAATATTTGTTGTTTTCAAAGTAGGAACCGGTACTGGTTGGCAGTAAGTTCAAGGGCTCTACCAGTGGTGTGTGTGTTCTTTAATTAATATTCACCTCACCTAGTCACCTAGTCATAGTGGAAGGAAACAGTTCACTGAAGAACCCTAGGGTAACACTGATAAACATGTAGGTTTCCCATGATTATCATCATAGGCATGCTCTCTGAGTGAAGGTGTGAGGCAAATTACAAGTGCTTCCATTGTCTATGAAACTGATGTTACTGTATAGGTCTAGGTCTTATTTTCCTTTAACCCATGATGCCATAGTCAGTTCGGATGATTTTATTCTGCTCCTCTTGTTATGGTGGTCCTCTCTAGCTAAAGATGCTGATCTTGTTGTCTTCAATGTCTTAAAAATGTGTCTAGGTTGACCAATTGTATTTATTGATTAGTGTCACGTAGAGCATTATTAAAATCAGTTTTTCAGCTTTAGGCCACTTTTTATGACTGGCCAGCAAGTTTCATTGCCTTTGGCTTTCTGGCAATTACATTAGGGGCCGTGTACCATCGTTCATTCATTGTCACAGGAAGCCAGTTAAAATTAGAGCAAAGGAGGAATTTAACTTATTATCAACTAGAAGATCACTAAGTTTATTGTATTCACCATAGACCCACTAAGTGGATTGCATTACAGTGGATTTTAATGCATCTCAATAATGTGTTAAGCATAAGGAGCAATGACATTGTGGATAAACATTATGAACAAGCAGTGTTTATTTTATTTTTGTCTAGTGTCAAATTAATATAGCATTTGCGAGAAGGCCTAGGCCTACTCTTTGACAAGAGTCCTGTCCTTGACAGGTTTTGATCCTGGAGGGTTGTACTAAGAGAGCATTTCATAGTGGCAGAGGGCCACTTTTACAAGTTCATGTGTATGTAGCGCAGTTCTGCAGCAACCCGTGTTTTTTTAAATTGTAATGTGACCAGAAATTTTACTTTTATCACAGCAGTGAAGGCCTACTGACCCACTTGTATGAAGTTCCAGTCTTATGGATGTATCTAAATCCTTGCAATAAGATCCCAAGTGCATCAGTGTATACTTGTGTATGGACTATGTGGTGCACACATAAGTGAGATTCTGAGTGAACCAGAGTGACAGAAGCATGTGTGGTGCATTCTAAAAAATGTGTGTGAGTTCATGTGCAGAAGATGGATTTTAGACTCCTTTCTCAGACAGCAGAAGTGTATTGTTGACATTGCAGAGAAGTGAGGGAATGGACATTGACACTAAAGTGGGGAAAAAGGAGAGGGGCATTCTTTTGGAATATTGATTAAGGCTGTTTGATTCAGAGGACTACAGATTAGTATGTCTTCTTGAAGGTGACATTTTTGGAAGCTAGAGGTGAAGGGTGATACTACAGTTTCTCTTGTCAGAGAGTAAAGGGTTCTTTAGAAAGAGATGAGTATTTTGTCTCACTTCCTGATCACAGTCAGGTGTGGCTGTTGATAGTCAGGTGCAGAATGTGTGCACCTCTTTTTGCCTCTATTGGGGTTTGGAAGATAGCCTGAGAATGACACATGGCAGAAGAACCAACTGAAACCAGTTCTGAAAGTGCACACAGAGAACACATCTGTCTGCAATCTCTGTATAAAAGTGCAAGCCCTTCATACACTTGTTATTCCAGTTCAATGTTCTGTGAAAGAGAGGGTGCTCCACAGAGTATCCAGGGATCTACTTTGCAATCATAGCTAGTGCCTGAGTGACAGCCAGCTTCTCAGAGGTGATGGGACATTACTTGGAGGATTATCTGGGTGGAGCTTTTGCTTTGGGTCTGTGCAACAGAAGCTAATGCAGAGTGCAACTGGTGTGCTCCTGGATAGGCTCTAGACACTGTTGCAGAGGGAGAGGATTTGCAGCACCTTCTGAAGTGAACCCTATCTGATTTTGCCATCAACCCTGTTGTCACAGCCATGGCACTTGCCTAAATATGGCTGAATAGTCTCCACCACTAAAGAATAAACCTGTGAAGCTGTGGCAATTGGTACTAGTGTGTCTGAATGGAATGAAATGGTGGCTTGTCCCAGCATTTGCCAATTGTCAGCTGTCTGCACTGGCACTACACTGCTGGAAGTTAAGTTGCTGCTTCAAGTCACTTATCAATATTTTGATGAGTGGTTGAGTCACTGCTTGGGTTGCTATCCCAGAACTGCCCCAAATAGAACCCAGCCACTGCTTCCCCATATCACCTCAAAGCAACCAGACCGACGAATCGCACCAAGAGGAGGACTCAGTCCTTGGATGCCTGAGAGGCTGAACCAAAGATTCCTCAGTTTCATAGGAGGGAGACCCAACTGGTATGTGTGGGCCATGGACCCGTCAACATGGTTTTCCAAAAGAAAGCTGCCACCAGAAGACAACCCAGGCCAACACTGGCTTCAGAACACTGTTCCATCTTCCTGCAGGGAGTAGCTGCCTAGCCTAATGGTGGTTGGCGCAACTCCTCGATAATGGGAGAAACATGGACTGAAGTGCACGAAGCTGACATGATGTGTACTGCGGAACCAATCCAAGGGTGTGAGATGGGTTTTTTTGCAAAAAAGACCCACACTAGAGCGAACCTAGAGTAAGAGCTTGGAAGAAGGTTGGAGGAGCTCCCTCACCTGAAAGTAATGGCCTGGCACCCATACCTAGTGTGAATGATACTTTTTGTGACAGTGTGTGGTATTGAGTTTTACTGTGAAATAAAGTGCTTTACTTTGTCACTGGGCTGGACAATCAAATTATTGTTTTGTGTTGTTGAGTGCTTGGGCTGTTGTACCCCTACACTAGCCTCCCTTAGAAGCCTGTGATTGCCTGCCATCACTACCAGTGGCAGAAGGAGTTGTGCTTTGCTCAGTTTGCAGAGCCATAGTTGGATGGTCCTGGAGACATTAGAGACAACCACCCTTAGCCCCTATTGCTGTGGTCCACTAGCCTCTGTGTTGGACCTGGCATTTTTTACAGGGTAACCCCCAAGCTGTTTGTCTTCTTCCTCCTACTTTTTTCTGACCTGTGTATTGTTGGTTTTAGGACTCTGGGCACTTTACTACTGATGAGCAGGGCTAAAGTGCATATGCTCTCGGTCTAAAATGTATTGACGATTGGTTTATCCATGATTGGCATATTTAATTTACTTGTATGTCCCTAGTAAAGTGCACTATGTGTGTCCAGGGCATTTAAATCAAATGCTACTAGTGGGCCTGCAGCACTCATTATGCCACCCACATGAGTAGCCATGTAAACATGTCTAAGACCTGCCATTACAGTGTCTGCGTGCGCAGTTTTAAGCTGCCATTTCAACCTGGCAAGTGCACCCACTTGCCATGCCCGAACCTTCCCTTTACTTCATGTAAGACACCCCTAAAGTAGGCCCAAGACAGCCTGATGGGCAGGTGTGGTGTATTTAAAAGGTAGGACATGTACTGGTGTGTTTTACATTTCCTGATAGTGAAATACTACTAAATTCAGTTTCCAATATTGCAAGGCCTATCTCTCTCACAGGATAAAATGTGTATTGCCTTGAAATATCTTTTAAATGTAATTTCCTATTGGGAGCAGATAGAGATATGGGGGTTGAGGGTCTCCGAACTCAAAATTCTAAAATACATCGTTTGGTGTTTGACTTGTCAGTTTGAAAATACCACTTTTAGATAGTGGCACTTTCTTGCCTAACCATTCTGTGCCTCTGCCTGTCTGTGGAATACACATCTGGGTCAGGCTGACAGTTGGGCTTCTTTGTGAATTCTCTCTAAACAGTCACACAAAAGAACCTGAGGTGTGCCCTGCATTTCCTGATAGGTGTCATGAGCTAGACTGGTAGGAGGAGCTGACACTTTCACCTAAATAGGGCTGTGCCCGTCCTTACACAACACAGTCTCCAACCCCCTGGAACGTATCTGGGGTCAGGGCAGGAAAGGCAGGGTCTTGTGCACTACAAAGACTTCTCTTTGAAGTTTGCCTACTTCAAAGACAGAAATGGGTATAAGTACTGGACACTTTCGGGCCGAGGACATTCTGCCAGGAAAAATAGCTGGATGCTGTAGGAGGGACTGCCAGTCTGCCTGTTGCTTTGTTGTGCTGACCTGCTGCTTGCTGCTTCTATCCTGGGAGTGAAAGGACTGTACTTTGCTTTCTACTTCCTGCTTTCCAAGGTTCTCCAAGGGCTTGAGTTGAGCTTAACCCCTGTTAAGAAGTTTCAGAGACTTCATCTGCCACCACCCGGACTCCTCTGCTGAGAGCCCTGTCCTTCCAAGTGGTGCGAAATCTAGTCTGGGCCATTGAAGGAATTTTGATGGTACTGGAAGAAGAAAATCCATGCATCACTTACTGCATCATTCTGAACCAACGCATCACTGCAAGGATTTGATGCATTACTGGTGCCCACACTGGAGCGTGGCGCCTGCTTGATGCAATGACCACGGTTTTCCACGCAGGCCCCAGCCTTCCATCACAGTGTGTCTAAAGAATCATCGCTAGTTGAGTTTCGAGCATAGCATCACTGAAGTCAGCCACACACTGCCCTGACTCCAATGCAGCGCCTGCTTCATCACTGTGAAATCGAAGCATGCTGACTTGACTTCTGACGCATCATCAACGCTTCGTCTCTGGGTGCCATTTCCTTCATCAATACCACACTGCAGGAAGGAACCAGTGCTTTGTGCCGCAAACTATGCATCACTTCCCCTGTGGCAGTAAGGTAACAACGCATGACCTCCCCTGCCTAGCAGTAGGGAAACAAACATCACCCCCTCTACAACAGTAAGGAACAGATGCATCTCTGGCTCTTTGGATGGATCACCTTCCCTGCAGCCCTCATCATCTTTGTTTTTGACGCATCTGAGGTACTTTGCCACAGTCAAGCGCTTCATTGATTTCAAGAAACTACAATTACATTTAGGCTCTCATTACAACCTTGGCGGTCGGACGAGGCCGACCCTAAGGTTGTACTGCCAGACGGCCGCCCATGCGGCCGGAAACCTGCCGGCCGCATTTGGACATCCCCGCTGGGCTGGCGGGCGGAAACAGAGTTTCCGCCTGTCGGCCCAGCGGGGATGTCGGCCGTGATATTGCAGCCGGCGCCATCCGGCGGCAATGTGGCGGTTCCGCGGGTGCAGCAGCACCCGTCACGCTTTTCACTGTCTGTCAGGCAGACAGTGAAAGTTGCGATGGGGCCGTGCCTGGTGGCCCCTGCAATGCCCATGCTATGTGCATGGGCAGGGCAGGGGCCCCCAGGGGCCCCACGACTCCCCTTCCCACCAGCCTTTCCATGGCGGTCTGTCTCTACCACCATGAACAGGCTGGAGGGAAGGGGAGTCAAAATCCTCAGGGCAGTGCTGAAAGCCGCCGGGACAACCATGGCGGAAAACCGCTGGTACCCACAGTGTGACGCCGCGGTCAAAATATGACAAATTGTACCACCAGGCTGTTGAAGGTATGATCACCACTTCAACCCTGGAGGTCTTTGGCCACTAGGGTTGTAATGAGGGTCTTAGTCTTTTAAAAGTGATATCTTTGCTTGTGTATGTTAGATTTTGTTGCTTTGGTCTCGATTTACTCAGATAAGTTTTGGCTACTTTTCTAAACTGACATAGAGTCCTTTTGTAGTGTTTGTACTGTGTTACTGTTTGTGTGTGTGTGCGTACAAATACTTTACACATTGACTCTGAGATAAGCCTGACTGCTCTTGCCAAGGTACCAAGGTAGTGAGTAGGGCTTATCTTAGCTGTGTTTACCATAGTGCATCTGGGAGAATTGATACTGTGATTCTAGCAATGTGTTCCCTCTACCATTGATTCTTGGGCTGATTTAGATATTGGTGGATGGGTTACTCTGTCACAACAATGACGGATAGTCCGTTTGCCAAAATCTATAGCATTGCGCAACTTTGTAAACATGGCGCAGCATTTTTGGCCTTCCAACGCCACATTAGCTTCAAAAACATTACTCTAATTTGCTGTTGGATTGGTGCTAGGCCCACATAAATGTGGGCCCTGGTCCTTTGGACATCATTTGCAACATGTATGAATACAAGACAGTTATCTCACTCTTGGTCTCTCCATGCTCTGCCTTCAAGGCTTTTTCTCTCATACTCTCTATTAATGAAACAATAGCACATCTATTTCCAAATTAAAATTACATGTGAAAGCACCTGCAATGTAATGATGTTAGCAGAGAATGAAGAACAGTTTCTCAAATTAAAGAAATCCAGGCCTAGTTATTTCAATGTAGAACATTATTCACAAATGCATATTTAATACTTGTGCACACATTAATTTCAGCATTCATATAATATCAATTCCATAGATTCAAACAGAACTTCATCTTACAACTTGTATAAATGAGATATGATTATTAAAACATGAACTTAGATGTGGTAGATAAGTACATCTCAACATTAGGCTATGAAATATTGCTGCACACATTACATAAATATCATTTTGATTGCAAAATTCCATTCAATTGTTACACTTCATTTAATAAGGTTAAGGGGCAACATAAACATTTCTCCTAACATTACAGTGAATGCACTTCATGACTGAATTCGAGTACACCACTTTACATTACTCAAATATTAAAACACACAATGGGCCAGATGTAGCAACCCGTTTGCGAGTCGCAAACGGCGAAAATCGCCGTTTGCGACTCGCAAACGTGGGTTTGCTATGCAGAAATGCATTTTGCGAGTCGGATCCGACTCGCAAAATGCATTTCAGACTCGCTAATAGGAAGGGGTGTTCCCTTCCTATTAGCGACTCGCACTGGTATGCAATTCCATTTGCGGCCGCGAAAGCGGCCGCAAATGGACTCGCAGTTACCATCCACTTGAAGTGGATGGTAACCCAGTCGCAAACGGGAAGGGGTCCCCATGGGACCCCTTCCCCTTTGTGACTGGACCAGATATTAATTTTTCAGGGCAGGGAGTGGTCCAAGGGACCACTCCCTGCCCTGCAAAACCGAAACTAAAGGTTTCGGATTTTTTTAAAGTGCAGCTCGTTTTCCCTTAGGGAAAACGGGCTACACTTTAAAAAAAAAAAACCTGCTTTATTGAAAAGCAGGTCGCAAACATGGAGGTCTGCTGACGACAGCAGGCCTCCATGTTTGCGAGTGCCTATACTCGCAATGGGGCCGCAATTTGCGACCCACCTCATGAATATTCATGAGGTGGGTCATTGCGACCCCATTGCGAGTTGCAGTCGGTGTCTGAGACACCGTACTGCATAGCAATTTGCGAGTTGCAAATTGCGAGTCACAGGGACTCGCAATTTGCAAGTCGCAAATTGCTTTTTTCGTACATCTGGCCCAATATCCATATTTATGAATACTAAGAAGTCAAGGGTGTGACATCAGGGGTTGCAGCAAAATCTAGGCTGTTCCATCTCCCCCTCTGATGGCAAATCAAGCCAACACATCAAATTGTAATCTCTTATCAGAGAGATGAATCAAAATCTCAGAGGTTTATCTAAGAAAGATATTATGGATTACTCTATCTGGGTCATGTTATCATAACATATACTTTGTCTATTTTCAAGTTCTATTTCTGCTTTACTTCCTTTGACTCCTTTCTTCATCCTAACTTTCTTGAATCCCTTGTAAAGTCCAAATATGACTAATCCACAAAGCACAATTATCAACAAAGATATCAGGATGCTTCCTACAATTCCACTACCTAGACTTGCACACCATTTGCCACTAGCGAAAACCCACTCCTTGTAGCTTCCCATGAACCTGTTCCTTCTAACTCTTTTAGGTCTCCTTTAGACTCAGAAAGTTTTCTTAATGTATTTCTTTGATTCCTTGCTACTATCAGGGATGTAAGTGCAGCATAGTTGATCTTTTAACATCTGTCAGACGCCGCCCTCCTAAGTGAGACGGATGTCTAATGTGTCTGTTATACAAAACCATTGATATTATGCAACCATATCAGCATCGACAATCACAAGGACAACTTAACTACACTGGTAGCGAACGTTCTTATCTTGATGTTATTCATATTCACTCCTACAGATGGTATCAGTGCACCAAAATAGTCTCCTTCAATTTCTGAACTACTAGCACTTCTTTTAGTTTTGGTGCTTTTTTCCAATACAGGATCATTGAAATGTTCAACATGATAAATCTTTTGAAAAAGAAATACCTAAATATGATTTACCATTCCATCCTTTGGCCAACCTAAAATATCCATGATCTCCACAAATCAAATATGCTGCAGGTATAACAGGATCTTGTCCTGACAACACGAATGTTCAGCTATTCTTAATTTCAAACCACAACCCTTTACCACAAATTATGTGTCAGTTGTTGATCTCATCGTAAATACGCATGATTTCACTTTACGTTTCCAATCTAGTGTCAAGACAGCTTGACTTCCTATACTTGAATGTTCTATTTCTTTTTGCACTCAATTATATCCCACTGTACCCTTTGTTGCTCTCATTTTCATTGTTCCTCTCCTATCATCCACTAAATTCAGAAAATCCTTCTCAACTCTTGTCATGGCATATGTTAGATTGTCCCTGTAAGCATAAACTGTATCTGACGACATAGTGGGCTTAAAGAATCCGTCAACTGTTTCAATGTTCTGTGCTTTGGGGATCTTGCTCATGTGTCTTATAATAGGCACTTCTCAAAAGGCCAAAACATAATTTGAATAGTATATTGAAAGTGTTCTTTTTCATACAGAAGGCTCATCAACAGGCTACAAGTAACACCATAAGTCATAGGAATATGGTAACACGTTATTTCTTCTGCAGGTGATGGGGGTAATTACACACACACATAGAAATTCTTTGCATTCTTAGTGTCAACATACTTCTAAAGCAGCTTATAATACACATTTGATTAAAGAATTCCTGGAGAAGTATGTACATGTAACTTTTTCTCACTCAGAAATGCATTCTATTGTCAGGAGGAACTGGGGTTTCAGGGGCAACTGTGGATCTAGTGTTCTCGACTTTAGAGTATATAGGTAAATTCAACCCTATAAGCAAAGCAATCATTACAACAATTGTTACAACTAATACTCTTGCACATATGTATCTGCATTTACTATTATTGTTTCTAGTTTCCAAGATTTCTCTCAATTCAGACCATTGATAAAATGCAGCAGCAGCAATAGCAATAGTATCTTCAGTCTTTCAATTAAGAAAAGCAGCAGAAAGCAATTGTCTTTGCAATAAAGTTCAAATGTAAATTGCAATCTTCGTTGGTCTTCCTTAACCCTACCATGTGCTCTTCTAAGTGACAACCATACGATTAATTCTGCAGACTCGGACCTTTGGACCCTTCTTTATTCTTTACAAAGTCTATCAAGTCTCTGTAATTAATGTGCAGTTCAAATTCACTGATAATCACACCCAAGAAATAAGTAAACAAACTCCAAGGCACTCGTGTAAGAAGTTAAAGATCCGATCCGTAGTCACATAAATAATCAGTCCGGTTATATTTATTGTAACATATCTTCAAATTCCATCCATTCCAGCCAACACGTGTTTCGTAATGCGACAAATTTTCGCTTTGACTTCATCAAGGCTCTATTGTGAGTATAGCGGTTCTCATATATCAAAATATAATATGGTTCCTCGTATTGTCAACTCACGACGGCAGCTACAAAATATAATATTCCAGTGTTCACTTCAACTCCTTTTCTCTTTGATCTCAATAGTAGCATAGTAGCCGTAGCAATTCAAAATGTCATCAATAGCGTGTTCTCATAATACCCAAGAAATAATCCCTCAGTCTATTCAGTGGCAATGTAATTTCAAAGCTCAGTACTCCCACTAAGTTCAGTTCAAGAAGGCTCATCTAAATTGGAATTGTTATAACAAGAGATTCCAAATTCTCTATTCCAGTCATTAGCAGCAAAGATATGTACATTCAGGTGAGACATACCTCTGACAGGGTACCCTTGCTCGTTTAGGTGAATGAAATGGAAGCAAATACATTAGCCAGTCTGGATTTCAGTGTTTCATTAATCTGCTCAAAAAGACCAGAGCCTCCAGTCTATAGCTGCAATGTAGTCTCTGTTCCACTTGCACTGCAGCACACAGTAATTTCAGGACCTTATTATTTAAATGAGTTCCTATGTTTGACTCCAGAGGAGTCCAGAACCCAAAATGTGGAATTGGTTTTCGTAACAACAACTTTGCTACTGTGAGACTGTCATTTGACCAAGTCAGGAAGGCTTTGACCTACCATGAGAAATGCATACATTAACTAAGATGCATGTCAGTCCATTACATGCAGGTAGCTCAATGAAATCTAACTGCAATCTATTAAAAGGTCATCCTGATCTTGCCATATGGCTCAGTGTTACTGAAGTTTGTTGCCTACATTCATCTGATGAAATGTAATACATCTGTGACACAATGTTTCTGCCATTAGCCTAAACCTAGGATTGAACCAGGTCTGTCGAACACATTTTCACAGTTGCATCACGTCCTACATGAGCTGGACCGTGGTATTGTTTGTCATAGGTGGTAACAAGCTATCTGACAACACAGGTCTTTCATTTTTTAAAACCCAAATATCGTTCTCATATATTTTGACACATCCTGCTCTAATCCAACCTTGCTGCTCTGCTTCTGACACTTCTTCCTGTAACATCTAAACTTCTTCCCATGTATCTGCTGAAGTTAGCAGGAGATTGTTTTTTTGTCTCACCCGTTCCTTCATTTTTATAGTCACCATTGAAAGTACACATATTTAAGGCACAGTGTGTGGCTACTTCATTTGCAGTTATTTCCCCCAGTCACATAATCAGTTCCCTTGTGGTGTTCTGAGAACATCACAACCACAATTTGGGTAAGCAGCTGTAATGCCTTCAAGAGGTTATACACTTCTCGCAATTATGTATGGGAGAGCCAGAAGAGGAGACAAAACCCCTCTGTGACAAAAACTGTCCAACGTCATGGAAAACACCAAAACCATAAAGACTATCAGTGAAAATTGTTGCACTCAGCTGGTCTGAAGACCATCATACTCTCGTAAGGGCAGTCAATTCAGACACTTGTTCTGAAAATACTCCTTGAAGTCAGGAAGCTTTGAAAGCACCTGAGACATTATCGACTGAATATGCAGCTCTCAGATTTCCTTCATGTGTTCTTAAGCAGAAGCCATCAACAAACATTACATAATCTGATTCATAAACTAGCACATCTGGATGTCAGTTTTCATCTTGATGTACAGTTCAGTGACATCTAGACAGTCATGCTTAATTTCATCATCAACATTTGCATAATTTACAGGCAATAGCAACAAATTTGCTGGATTCAGTGTGGTAAATCTCTTGAGACTCACATTTGGGCGGCTAAGATTATTTGTTTATAGCGCATGAATCTACTGCTTGTGAGGTGTTAGATTTTGGTTCGAGTTAACAAAATCTCTACAGAGTGGGGAGCAAAAACATTTGAAGGATGACCCATAACAATGATCTCAAACTGGTTGATGCAGACATCCATTGCTGCAATGGCTTTAAAACAGCTGGGCAACGCAGAAGCTACTGGGTCAAGTGTAGCTGAAAAGTGAGCAACAGGCCTATGAGTGCAGCTGTGTTAGCACTGAGAGAGTGCATGCCTCCCTCTCACTGAAATACAAAGTAAAACATTTGTTATAAACGTTCATTTCCAGTACCAGGGGATGACAGGGACATTCTCTCAACTCTGACAATGCATGCATGCAAGTGAATATTTATGTGAAGCGATTTAAAGAGCGTAAGGCTACTCAAGAGAGTGTACCGGCACGCTGCACAGTATAGTCAGATAGCTCAAGTAATAGGACAATTACTGAGAAAAGCCAAGTCTTGAGTTTTTTATTAAAGGATGTTTCATCCTGTATCTGAGGCAAGCTCAAAGGTATATTATTCCAACCCAGCGGACCCTAAAAAAGAGAAAGACCGTCCCCTAGCTTTAGCCTGACGCACTCTAGGAATCCTTGCCAGGTAATTAATGGACGACTGTAAGGCTCTTCTCAGGCTATAGTAGGCAATCCTGGTCAATAGATATTCAGGTCCTAAAAGATGGAGTGCTCTGTGTAAATAGCAAAGTGGACGTGAAAATAATCAGTTTTTCTATGGGAAGCCAATGCAGGTTGCGCAAATGCATAGTAATGGGTTCTGGTCTAGGCAGACCAAGAGCTAGCCTAGCTGCTACCTTTTGCACAGGCTGTATTCTTATCAGGAGGTACTTAGGCAGGCCTGCATACAGGGCATTTGCATAGCCCAACCTGGACATAATCAATGCCAATACCATTGTGTTCCTAGTTGGAACTGACAGGAAATTCAGAATTTTCTTAGCCATACATAAAATACCAAAGCAGATACCAGTGAGAAAATGTGATTATGGAAAGCCATTTTATTGTCAAATCTAATCCCCAGGTTTTGCACATAGTCTGGTTGGGTGTCTGTAAGAGACACCCCAGTGGGCCAATAAACATCCAGATTAAGAGTGATATTGTGCCCAAAACTGAGGACCTTCATCTTTTTTGGTGTTACACTTCAATTGGTTGTAAGTCATCCACCAAAACACTTCAGAAAGACAGGGTTGGATGGCAACCTGTTCAATGGGCATCCCTTTGTGGAAGGCAAAAAGGATCTATGTGTCATCCGAGTAAGAAATAATCTTAGCCCCAAATGATTTCACCACCTTAGATGAGGGGGTCACATAGACATTAAACATTGTGAAGCTAAGCGCAGACCCCTGAGGAACTCCTACTGAAACCCTCTTGCTTTCAGAGGAGTACGGAGGTAGCCGTATTACTGTCCTCCAGGAAGGACTTAAACCACTTCCAGGCCTTGTCCCAGGTGCTAATCTCCTGAAATTGTGCAAGCAGTCTGGCATGTGGAACTGTGTTGAATGCTGCTGACAGGTCCAAAAATACCAGACCTGCTCTACCTCCTGCATCAATACTTCCTTTAATCAGTTCACAGACCTTCAACAAGGCAGTCTTAGTACTAAATCCTGGCCTAAAGCCTGATTGCCTAGAATGGAGTAACTTGTTGGTCTCTAGATAGTTGGAGAGCTGGAGGTTCACAAGTTTTTTCTAATACCTTGGAAGGTGCGGGAAGAAGGGAGATAGGACTATTGCTGCCCGGGACATCAGGGTCTGCACTTGGCTTGTTTATCAGTGGGACAATTTTTGCCTCTTTCTAACATAAAGAACCGTCACAGGGGCTAAAGACGTTTTCATCAGCACATTGAGAATTGGGTTAGTAACATCAATGCCAAGGCTAGAATGGAGGAAGGGGCAAGGATCGTCAGCAGAACCAGACTTGAGGTTCAGTATGGCACTTCTGGAATCTTCCAATGTGATTGTGTTAAATTCAGGCAAAGCGCATCATATGATTGTGCCAGACTGAATCTCAATATCATCATCAGCTTCTACGCTCAAACCAGCAGAAAGACTATTCTAGATAACCTGAATTTTGTGATGAAAAAAAGTAACAATTTGCTTCCACCACTCGACTGATGGGGCTTTTCTTCTATGGCAAGCCACAGGATTGGCAAAGTCCTTTACAATCTTAAAGATTTCTCCTGGTTTATTCGCTGCCTTTTCAATTCTTACTTCAAAGTGCTCTCTCTTTGTGAATTTATCATGTTTACACATTTAGTTTTTTGTGGAATTCTTTAGATTCTAAGCTTTCATTTTTTCTTCAAGCCCTTTACAATGCTTTTTCCCTAGTTTAGGGCCTCACTAAACTAGGGGCATGATTATATGTTGACAGGCAGGTTACTCCATCACAGCGATGATGGATATCCGGTCCTCTTAATGGGATTTAGGTTTCGGCAGACAGGATATCCATCACCGTTGTGACGGAGTAACTCATCAGCCAATATCTAAATCAAGCCCAATGGGTTAAAGATATTTTTCCTGTTGCACAAATGATTAGGAGGAGGGGCTGAGGTATACAGACAACATTATTCCTGCATGTCAGAGTAAATGGAGCCCAAAGTTCGTATGTTGTTTTCCAAAAGCAAACTGCAAACTGTAATCTGTAATTTTAGGAAAAGGTCAAGCGAGGTGAGGCGGGACACAATTACTCAAGCTCCCCATGGAGGAAATAGTCCAGTTGAACTGGACACAGTGGTGATACATCCAGACTAAGGGAATAGGGTTTGTCTGGGTCAGACTAAAGTTGGAAAACAGTAGGTCAATTATATGTTCCCCTCCGTGAGTGCCCTTTGTCACCCACTGGGACAACCTAAGTGGGCACATATTGTCATGTATAATGCAAATGTTGTGGTTGGACATGAGATCCCAATAAATATTAAAGTCCCCAAGAACAATGGTGTGGGTATATCAAATTACAACCTGTGCAGCAACTTTGTTAAGTGAATCTATTCCTCAGCAAAAGTTTTGGAACAAATTATTTTAAGGTGTATTGAGGATTGGATGTCTGAAAATGAAATCCTGAGCAGGGTGCAATATGGTTTTAGGGAAGGGCTTGGTGCCCAAGAGCAATGTTCACATCTGCTCATGCTGATTGGCAAATATGCGCAAGCAAAGAGGGGTACACTGTCTCTTGCTTTTATGGATCTCAGCTGCGCCTTTGATACTGTAAATCAAAGTGAGCTGTCGGAAAGGCTAACCCGGTTCATTATGGATTCCCAAATCGTGGAGCTGCTTCGTTATCTCCATTCAGGAATAAATGCATATGTGAGGTGTCAGCCGAATGGCGAATGCACAGACCGATTTGAGCTTAACGCTTTTTCTTCTATATACAAATGGGCTGTATGATTTTTTAGTAGAGAGATCTAAGGATGCACCTAAAATCACCGGTAAGAGTATCCTGGTATTGATCTATGCAGATGATGCAGTTCTTATGGCCTGCACTATGAATGGACTCCGTGAGGCGGTCAAAGCGTCTGAAACTTTTATGTCTGCCTCAAATCTAGAGATAAATTGTAGCAAATCACATTTTATGATGTATGGCAAACCTCTGAGTAGGGTCGGAGGGCTGAAGATAAATGATCAAGTAATTAGCAAGGTACAGGAATTCCCCTATTTAGGAGTACATTTTTATGAAAAGAGCACCTGGAAATCCTGTATCTCCAGGAGAGGGATACGTTTTAATGCTACAGTAGGTGCCACCTTTGACTTTGCTGCAAGGGTGGGAAATAAACCTATTAAGCCCCTGCTTGAAGTATACAGGTGCAAATGTCTTCCAGTCTTAATGTATGGGGCACCACTCTGGGGCTATATAGAAAATAGGGCCCCTGTGACAGAGGAAAATCATTTTTGTAGAAGGTTGTTAGGAGTAGGCCAAAACACCTATGGTTTTTATTTGCATGTTGAACTGGATTTGGATTTTATAGAGGATGCCATCAAGATTGCTCCTTTTTTGTTGTGGAGTTCCATTTGGACAAATGAATTTGCTTCCCTAAACAGGGAAATCCTTACATAAGAGAAGTAGCCACTGTACCTGAGTGGCCAGATATGTTTGATGCACCAGAGGGTTTAACACGTTCTGATAAACTCTGGGCAAAGGAGGATTTCTTCTAAATCTCAGGGGCCAAGAAGGAGGCGGAGGAATTAAGAAAAAAAATCAGTGAGGGATTTTATAATGCTAAAGGTGGGGGTGGGCCCAGAGGCGTACCTCCTGGAGATAAGGAATGTATGGGAAAGGACCCTCATTTCACAATTTCGTTTAGGGGTAATTAGAAGTAATTTGTGTTTTCCGTTAGGCCAGTTTGATTGAAATTCTATACAATTGTGCCCTTGTGATGGTGTGTCCTTACAGACCTTAATTCACTTTACTTTGCTCTGTGATTTTTATGCACCCTTTAGGTGTCGGTTTTTACTCCCCCTGCTGAGGAAATGGGTTTTGTGCAGTATCGTCCAGCCTTTTTGTGGTTGCATATGGTTTCCAATGTGTTGGTGTGTCAGGGGGTAGGATCTATTTTGAAGGGAGCCATAACCTGGCGGAAGAGTGTTAATCTCTTTCATGTGTTTTTTATACATTTTTATCACTATTGAAATTTTAACTGAGAAATGAAATCTTGAATGTAATCTTTAAAAGTTGTTAAAATGAGTTGTGGTCTTTGAGGTGACAAATTTGGTGGAATACTGCAGTTCTCTTTTAAATTTTATTTAAAAGTTTTTACTTGGAAGAGAAGCTGATCCACGGTAATTCTGTTTGGGAAATGAAATATTTTGAATGTATTTTCTTTTTTTAATTGCGAAAATGTGTGACTTTTTCTAATAATAATTGTGATTGCTATGTGATGTGTTATATATTGTTTGTTTTTATGGTTGAAATTGTTAAACCAAATATAGTGTTTGACTGATTACTGAAGTGAATCAAGGAAGGGCCCCGTCTGTCCCGGTGGTCTATAGACCTAGAGAGCCACTACCAACTGCTAACCATTCAATGGGAGACAAAATTCCAGTCCTTCAGCTTCTGAAAGGTCTGTGGCTGGAGCCGAGGAATATATATATATTCTGCTTTAAAAATAATAGTGATAACTTCACCCCTACCAGCGACCCGGTCCACATTCTGTATTTTATAGACAGCTGGAATAGTCAACTCAACCACTGGTTTAGATGAGGCAATCTTCCAGGTCTCAGTGAAGAATAAACTGTCAGGTCTCTCCTACTTAATAAGATCAAGGACGTGTGTTTCAAAACAATGTGGAGAATTCTGGTGTTGTTTTACAGTGGGCTTTCTTAACAGGGGTCAGTGCACATTTTCTTTTTATTTGCACAATCTCTCATGACAGCAAATTAACTGCCTCACCTCATTCTATATCTGCTCTAGTTTTGGTGTGGGTGGACACTTTTCCACCTTCTGCGGCATGAGAGGCTGTCTTGTTTAATGTTTGCTGATGAGCAAACTTGCTACATTCAGTTGCTGAAATCTTGCACAACCTACAATTACTGTGAATTTTCAAAATTGAATGTTTGACATTTTTTAAATCAGTTGAATTTTTGAAAAAAACTGTGTGGGGAATCCTAGTGTTGTTTTACTGTGGGCTGTGCTAATAGGGGCTAGTGCACATTTTTTTTTTATATGCATATCCTTTTAAAGCGGTGAGTTAATGGCAATGCCTTATTGTATACCTGCTCTAGTTCTGGTGCAAGCAGGAATGCTTTCCCTTCTTTGGCTGCATCAGAGGCTGCCTTATTTTTTGCAGGCTGCAACACAGCGCATCAAAAGCAAGCCTGTCTGCACCCGTCAGGATCCTGGAAGCGGTCAGAGCCAGCCATTTCTCAATGTGATACCCAAGGTATAGAGCTTCTCTTTTGCAGTATTGCAACTTGGTCAGGGATACTTTATGTCCATTCTCAGGTAAGTGGTTCAACAGGGCTATTGTGTCTCATCTGCAAGCTTCTTGTGAGTTTGATGCCACCAATAGGTCATCAATATATTGAATCAGGACTGAATGATAGGGCATCTATAGGGTCTCTGTGTTCTTTTTCAGAATCTGAAAATCGATGGATTCTCAGTATACCCTTGTGGGACTCAGCACCATGCCAAAAGCACGACTGCCAAACCAAAAGCATAGAGGAACTGGCTTTCCTCATGCAACGGCATGGTGAAAATTGCTTGGCAAAGTCGATCATAGTGAACCCCTTGGCCTCACATGGATTCTGAAAAATAAATCACAGCTGAATTCGGTACCACAGGACAGCAAGGAATTACATTCTCATTGATCTTTCTCAAATCTAGGACAATACAGTACTATCCTTTGGGTTTCCGCAGTCCCAAGACGGGTGAGTTACATTGACTCCCCATAACCTCTTTAAGTATTTTTTGCTCAAACATGGAGTCGATCACTGGAGTAACCCCAGCAATTCTTTCCGGTGTTATGTTATATTGTGGTATACTCACCATTTGGCTTCACGGTTCTTTGGAAAGTCTCAACACCTTTGATGAGACATATCTTTTCCTGAAAAGTCTCAAACTTCACGTAGTACGGTGTCTCTCAGATCTTCAGGTAATTCATCACTTGTCAGTATAGGGCACAGTCTGACATCTGGGGTTTGATTCACAATTTTGAATGCAACACCCTCTTCGCATCTTGGAGTGTAATAGATAAGACAATTAAGTTTGTCCAAGAGGTCATGTCCAAGCAGACTCAAAGGACTAGAATCACACACTACATTTTGGCGACACTCTTCAAATGATACTATTTTTATAGATACAGCTTCAGTGACAAGGCTAGTCCATTGTTCATTTACAACTTCTACAACTGGGATTCTTATTCCTGAGCAGGGCTGGTTGGAAACCTCTGCTGTTCGCACAGTTCAGCAGGAAGCATCTGTGTCAATCAAAAATGATAAAGGGTAGCTGTTGGAATTTGGCTCTGTATATACTATTTCAAATTAAGAAATAGCATGCTCAGAGTCCAATGGTTCCCCTTAGAGGTAAGATAGTGGCAAAAGTAGATAATTCTAATGCTCTATTTTGTGGTAGTGTGGTCGAGCAGTAGAGGGTAGTGTTAAGCATTTGTTGTACACACACAGGCAATAAATGAGGAACAAACATTCAAAGACTTACTAAAAGGCCAATAGGTTTTTATATTGAAAAATATATTTTCTTAGTTTATTTTAAGAACCACAGGTTCAACAAGATTTACAGTTAATACTTTAAATGTAAGGTACTTCACTTAGATACTTTAGGAACTTTGAATGAAAACAATATCATGTACAGTCTTTGTAAAAATGGCAATAAGCTATTTTCAAAGTGGACACAGTGCAAAAATCAACAGTTCCTGGGGGAGGTAAGTAAAGGTTAGTTTTGAAAGTAAGTAAAACACTTACAAGTCTCAAGTTTGGGGCATTGGCAGCCCACCGTTGGGGGTTCAAGGCAACCCCAAAGTTACCACACCAGCAGGTTCAGAGGTCAAAGAGGTGCCCAAAACACATAGGCACTTATGGGGAACAGGGGTGCTCTGGTTCCAGTCTGCCAGGAGGTAAGTACTTGCGTCCTCGGAGGGCAGACCAGGGGGGTTTTGTAGAGCACTGGGGGGACACGAGAAGGCACTCAAAGTACACCCTCAGTGGCACAGGGGCGGCCGGGTGCAGTGAGCAAAGCAGGCGTCGGGTTTTAGGTTGAAAACAATGGAGAGACCCGGGGGTCACTCTAGCGTTGCAGGCAGGCACGGGGTGGGGCTTCTCGGGACAGCCACCACCTGGGCTAAGCAGAGGGTCACCTGGGGGTCACTCTTGCACTGAAGTTCGGTTCCTTTAGGTCCTGGGGGCTGCGGCTGCAGTGTAGGTTCCAGGCGTCGGGTCCCTTGTTACAGACAGTCGCGGTCAGGGGGAGCCTCTGGATTCTCTCCGCAGGCGTCGCTGTGGAGGCTCAGGGGGTCTCGTCTCTGGTTACTCATGGGCTAGCAGTCACCGGGGATTCCTCTCTGAGGTGTTGGTTTTCTGCAGGTCGAGCCGGGGGCGTCGGGTGCAGAGTGTGAAGTCTCACTCTTCCGGCGGGAAACGTGAAGTCTTTGGAAGTTGCTTCTTTGTTGCAAAGAAGTTGCAGAATTTGAACTGGGGCCGCTGTTCACTGGAGTTTCTTGGTCTTGTAGTCCAGGGCAGTCCTCTGAGGCTTCAGAGGTCGCTGGTCCCTGTCGGATGGGTCGCTGGAGCAGGTTTTCGAAGTTGGAGACAGACCAGTAGGGCTGGGGTCAAATCAGTTGTCGTCTTCCTCCTTCTCTGCAGGCTTTTAGGTCAGCAGTCCTTCTTCTTTCTTCAGGTTGCAGGAATCTGATTTCCTGGGATTTGGGGAGCCCCTAAGTACTGAATTTAGGGGTTGTTTAGGTCTGGGAGGGCAGTAGCCAATGGCTACTGTCCTTGAGGGTGGCTACACCCTCTTTGTGCCTCCTCCCTGTGGGGAGGGGGGTACATCCCTAATCCTATTGGGGGAATCCTCCAAACTCAAGATGGAGGATTTCTCAAGGCAGGGGTCACCTCAGCTCAGGACACCTTAGGGGCTGTCCTGACTGGTGGGTGACTCCTCCTTGTTTTTCTCATTATCGCCTTCAGCCTTGCCGCCAAAAGTGGGGGCAGTGGCCAGAGGGGCGGGCATCTCCACTAGCTGGGATGCCCGGGGGCGCTGTAACAAAAGGGGTGAGCCTTTGAGGCTCACCGCCAGGTGTTATAGTTCCTGCAGGGGGAGGTGAGAAGCACCTCCACCCAGTACAGGCTTTGTTCCTGGCCACAGCGTGATAAAGGCACTCTCCCCATGTGGCCAGCAACATGTCTGGTGTGTGGCAGGCTGGCAGGGACTGGGCAGCCTACACTAGAAGTCGGGTATGTTTTCAGGGGGCATCTCTAAGATGCCCTCTGGGTGTATTTTGCAATAAATTGCACACTGGCATCAGTGTGCGTTTATTGTGCTGAGAAGTTTGATACCAAACTTCCCAGTTTTCAGTGAAGCCATTATGGAACTGTGGAGTTCGTGTTTGACAAACTCCCAGACCATATACTCTCATGGCTACCCTGCACTTACAATGTCTAAGGTTTTGCTTAGATACTGTAAGGGCATAGTGCTCATGCCCATATGCCCTCACCAGTGGTATAGTGCACCCTGCCTTAGGGCTTTAAGGCCTGCTAGAGGGGTGACTTACCTATGCCACAGGCAGTGTGAGGTTGGCATAGCACTCTGAGTGGAGTGCCATGTCGACTTAGTCATTTTCTCCCCACCGGCACACAAGCTGTGAGGCAGTGTGCATGTCCTGAGTGAGGGGTCCCTAGGGTGGCATAAGACATGCTGCAGCCCTTAGAAACTTCCCTGGAATCAGGGCCCTTGGTATCAGGGGTACCAGTTACAAGGGACTTACCTGAGTGCCAGGGTTGTGCCAATTGTGGAGACAAAAGTACAGTTTAGGGAAAGAACACAGGTGCTGGGGCCTGGTTAGCAGGGTCCCAGCACACTTTTAAATCATAACTTAGCATCAGCAAAGGCAAAAAGGTAGGGGGTAACCATGCCAAGGAGGCATTTCCTTACAGTGGCCATTCAGCTAACTAGCAATGAAGGGATTACTCTGGTCTGTCTCTAAGGATGTCCAAAGCATGCATTGCTCTTCCCCCCTCAGGCACCGTCTGACTGAACAGAAATGTAATCCTCATCTGTTGGGATCATGGGGCACTGATTCACAAAATGATTGGTATTTGCATTTTGGACTTGATTCAAACTAGATTGGGGAACATTTGCCTTCTGTTGGGCCATTGAGCATGTGGAACTTGCATCGGTTGACCTTGGGGGACACTAAAGTTTTGCGTTCACTGCATGTATATGCTGTGACTTAACCAGATTGTTTCCCTGAAAGTGCACAAATCCTCCATTCTGTACCTGGTTTTCTATTGCCACATTATTTGGATTAAAGTGACTTCCCCTACCCTCTGTCAATGGCCCACTTTGCATCAAACATGACACAGATTAGACCTTTTCAAAGTCGATACATCCACTTCTGTACTCAGGTCAAATGGAACACATTGTCCTCTACCCTGCTGAAATCAATTAACTCCTTGCATCATCAGAACTCCCTGTTGATAGACTCCCTGCATAGCACTCAATATTCCCTACATACTGTGGCTTCTGACTTTGTGCAGCTTTCATATGTGACACCATCAACTTTTCTTTACATTTCTTCTGTTTCATCTCGAATTCATCACAGCAACATTTCACATATCTAAAGATTTCATCAATCAGCTTACTCTGCCAACAAACTAAATGCTGCTGAATCATTGTATTAACTTTAGGTTTCAATCCCTGCACAAATCTGAACACAAATAACATCCCATATCTTTCACCTCAATAGTCTGTACCACTATACTGTTTGATTTGCCTGCAACAATCTCTCGTAGTAAGAATGTTTGGACTCTTTGGATTCTCTTGTCATTGGTTGTTCTGTCAATCTTAACCCAATGTCTTTAGGGGACAGTTTTAATTTAAAGAGCAAAGTCACCTGATGATACTTCTTCATCACTATTGGAGACAAAAGTTTAGTCACCGGATGTCTCAAAGGTTCTTTGTTAGGACAATCAACAGATACTTTGCATTCAACCTATAGATCACTTAGAATGACAATGTCAATCAAGGTGTACATATCCTGCCACAGAACGTTTGAAAGCTCCATAAATTGCTTGACCTGTCTGTATCATTCCACAGACCTCTCTCAACTTTGGGAAATCATTAGTGAATGAAACAATTTCACTCCTGCTCCAAGGTACATGAACATATCCTCCACCTGGAACTTCTCTCACTTAGGAATTTGGACATCTCCCTCATCCTCATATGCTACAATCAGAGATAGAACTAGCCTTACTTTCTTTAGGTTTGTCCTCTTTACCCATTTTACTTCACACTTATCCAATACATTTTTTTTTAAGCCAATTCATTCTCTGATTTGTATTTGCACTCCTGATGGTCTCATAGTAACGAGAACGCAATGATTAAAGTTCAAGTGACAGCTTCTCTGTAATGCTTTGGACTTATTTAAAACAACTTCATATCTGCGAGATAATCTCATGAGCTTGTCCTGAAGGTCTTGTAATGTCTTTGCATACGAACAGTAGTTCATCTTCTTGGTAAGTGTCTAGCTGGGATATATCAAGAGTTCCCAGTATCATTTAATTAAATTCTAATTTCAATTTAGCCACATCTATTTCCCTTTCTCTCTCTGGTGTTTGAAATGTCCTTCTACAGTATCCTGAACCACCATCCTCATTTGGAATGTCTATACCTTCGAGCCAATCATCTAATTATTGAGGAGTGAGACCTGGTTATTCTGCTAGGGTATTCAATATTATCTCTCCTGGGAGTACTCAGATTTCCATGGTCTGATGTGTTTGCAGTGGACATTGCTGAATTGGGTGTATTCAATGGTATTCCTCAACTAGAAGCACTACAATTAGCATTTAGAACAGTATTAGTTCTGGGTATGAAAAATGGTGGTGTCATCCCTGTCGAAATCTTGTGTTGGGGAAAACCCTGTCTGAAAAGTTATCGGGCCTGTGTTTGCAATGCGTGTAATATTTGTGTGTGTCAGGACTGAAGGACGTCTCCTTATTGCTGTATTCCCTGAGTTGTCATTACGTGGGACACCCCTTTCTAAAGGAACAGTAGGAACAGGAACAGTAGGACAGTAGGAACAGCCAATGTATTTATATTACTACATGTCATTTCTGGTCCTTATAATGGAACAACAGGACCAACTGTAATGTGAACAGTCAGTGCATCTGGAGTAACTAAAGTATTTGGGCTCTAAGGGACTGTCATTCCTACATTCCCTCCTGTCTGATTTGAATTAACTGTTTTCACTCCTATTCTCAGTTTCTTTAGTCTCTTCTTTCTTTTTAATATCTTCTGGTTTAGTTTTCCCATCTTCTTCACAAGTCAAAGCAGGATATAGTTTAGTCCCCTCAATTATGTCTATTCTCCAACCTTTCTTTTGATTATCTCATCTATCGCCTTCACCAGTATGCACCACTTTCCTTACCTTTCTGTCATATTTCTGTCTCTGATGAGCTGTCTGTAACCAAGCTCAGCAAACAACTCAGAAAGTGCATAAATGTTTAAATTTTCAACAATTCACAAATTATGTGTTCCCTAACGTGGAATTGCCACTGCACCCTCTTTCTTAGTGATCTTATGCCATTGTTCAAACCAAAGACATGTGAAGCTGTATGTTCAATACCATATAATGACCTGGGGCACCTTCGGAAGGAGTCTCTACCCCCTCTCTAACTCCATAACTCTCTAACTTGCATCTCCCTTCATCAGATTATGCAACATTTGAAAGAATCTCATTTTTCAATCAAATTTCAAATTTTCACAACAGAGTTTCCATTTACAATCAGGATGTAACTCTTCGCCCACAACCCTGTGTTCGGCGTTCACAACTAATACTAGTGTGTCTCTATCTGACATAGTCCACCAACACCAGGGCAGCTTTACACCAAGTGACCCATACCAGTTCAGCACAATGTGACTTCAATCTTTCTCTTTGCAGCGGCTCACCCTCCTTCACAATTTCTCACACAACCACTCTCTCACTGCAATCTCTGCACAATAACAAATGCAAGCGATTTTTCAACAATGACTTTGTCTGCTCTTCATAAGGGTTGGGGTAATCAATCACTTCAAAAACAGTTCAGAGCTACTTTCCAACCTACTCTCACACACTCAGTAGATCTCACTCAGATTGATACAGTTTCCCCATGTGTGCTTGAAAAAAGGTGCTCTACACTTTTCACATATATCCTGGGATTTTAGACCACAACAGACCTCTTAACCATTTCAATGTATTTGCAAAAAGTACCACATTCATTCAACAGCTTCAAAATGTTCTGAAAAACATTTCACAATCACCACAAACCACTGCCATCTAAGCATAAGCAAATGCAACAGAGAACCCTATTAATATGCACACATCCGCTGAGTTGTAACGATGTTGGAACTCCATCAATCCTCCGAACGAGTCATGAGCTTAGAATATTGAGGGGTGGGGTTTGGGCAGTTTTATAATGGCATACCTGATAAAGCATTCCAGATATGCTTTAACAAGGTCAATGGGCCTTTTCACTCAGAATGAAGGGGTAGAAATGTTAGGCTTCAAAACTCAAAATGACGATTCAAAATAACAGTATGACCCATTTGGCCATACAAGGAAAGCTCTAGTGATAAATAAAGTTAAGGGTTTGATTGCCGGCTCATGCTCAAATTTATGTAAATGATTCCCAAACCAGACCATAAAGGTACAGAATTACCATGTGTTGACCAAGGCAACGGACAAAGTTTAATTGAACTAGCATTAAAAGGACTTAACAATAGAATTAGAAAACATCAACAGAATTATCTGATGATTTAAAAATGAACGCTGTTAAGTTCTTTTAATCATAAAGACAATTTAAGAGTCACCTAAGTTTAGGGGAAAACCCAACAAATTGTCAAGTTTCAAATTAGAATGTGCTAGGGTGAAACACATGAGGAAAAGAAATAAAGAAAGGAAAAGGACAAAAGGAATTTGGGAAAATTTAATCTGGGGCAAAATGTGGCTAACCTAGTTCGGAAAAAAGTATACGAATAACAGAAGGGGTCAACATTTCAGAAGCTCTTCTCTCTTCTGTTGACCCAAGGAGAGTCTTCTCCTTGGGTCAGGGAATGAAGGGGTAAGAGGAGACACGTATATACTTCTCAAAGTCCATGCAAGTTCTCCTAAAGGGAAGGGGAGGAAGAGTGCTACTAATCCAAGTGGAGAATGGTATATTAAAGTCCAATGTCAATGAGATAGATAAATATATTTAAGGTCGATCCAGTTAAGATCTTCTGGACTCCTTTAACTGCTTAATGTCACTGTAATAGATACTCCTCCTTGTCTCTAGCTCTATTCCTTCCTTTCTTTTTCCTCTCTGTTCTCTCATCTCTTTCAGCTTCTTGCATAACTTGTAGAGACCACATGCAACTAAGGCACACAAAGCTATTATCGATATAGGTCTCAGGATACTACCAACAATTCCTCTTCCTACACTTCCAAACCACTTTGCAACTGCTGAAAAACCCCTACCTATAGACCCTACACACCTGTCATCTCTAACTCCTTCAAATCCTCTTTCAGGTTTTTCATGTTCGCAATGTACTTTTTCAGCTCCTTACTATTGTCTGTATGTAGGTGCAACATTGTCGAACCTGCAACATTTTGCAAACCCTGCCCTCCTTCGAAAGAAGGATGTCTAACTCAAGTCTAGTTTGCAAAACCATTTATATTACGGTGTCCATTTCTGTGTCAACAAGAAGACATCTCCTGTAACTGTAGATACCTAATATATAATCATTGACAACTTCCTTTTCTTATGATCATTCAGGATCATTCCCACAAATGGAAATATGGCACCAAAACATCTCCTACAATCACTTAAGCACAGACACCTCTCTTGACTCGGGTATTTGACTTCCCATCCCAAACAGGATCATTATAATGCTCAACATGATAAATCTTTGGAAAGACATGTTCCATTTCATCCTTTCGGTAGCTTATAAGAAGCATTTTCCCACAGATTAAATATAAACTCCTGGGATAGTGGGGTCTTTCCCAGCTAATATAAATGTCCAAACACTCTTAAACAAAAGCACATGTCTACATTTGTGTCAGTTTTTGATTTAGGTCTATATACACACAGCTGTCCTACATATTGCCAATCTAGGGAAAAGGATCCTTGACTCCCTGCTAGTGAAAGGGATTCTTGTTCTCTACCCCAACTATTTAGCACTACCCCTTTCTCTCCCTTTGCTTTCATTGTTCTTATTCTATCCTCAACTTGTCCTATAAGATCCTTTTCTACTGGGGTGAGAATACAGATCACATTGTTTCTATGGGAATAGACTGTGCCAAATGTAAATGTAGTTTCAAAGAAACCTCCAAATATGTCAATGTTTTTAGCTTTGCCAATGCTGCTCAAATGCTACATGGTGTAGCTCAGTTTTATTGAGCTTCCCATGTGCAACAGTCTGCGATGCACCCTGGTCATTGTTTGCATTTTCTCTTATTGGGTTGAGGCTTACCTGACTATGAAAAATGACTCTCTCACAGTTGCTAAACTCTTACCTAGAGAGGTAATTCATAGGTTTGGCTTACTGATTCTCTAGAGTCAGACCAAGGGACACACTTCAAGAGTGAGATCCTGAATTTATTATGTGTGGCATTACAAGTTGAGCAAAGGCTGCATTACAGTTACAGGTCTGAGGCTGCCCGATTGGTGGAGCAGGTAATGGAAATTTCAATCATCAATAAATCAATCAATCAAAAAGTTTATAGAGCGCACTACTCACCCGTAAGGGTTTCAAGGCGCTGGGGGGGAGAAGAAACTAGGGGGGAGATGCTGTTTTACTGTTCAAAAAGCCATGCCTTGAGGTGCTTTCTGAAGGACAGAAGATCCTAGGGCTCGTGGAGGTTAGTGGGGAGGGAGTTCCAGGTTTTGGGGATGAGGTAGGAGAAGGATCTGCCTCCAGAGGTGGTGCGTTGGATGCAGGGGACCGTGGCGAGGTCGGCAGAGGTGGGGAGTGGGAATGTAGAAGTTCACTCTTTCGTGAGGGAGGCTGGTCCAGTGTTGTGGAGGGATTTGTGTGTGTGGATGAGGACTTTGAAGATGATAATTTTGTTGATAGGAAGCCAGTGAAGGGATCTGAGGTGGTCGGAGATGTGTTCATGGCATGGGAGGTTCAGGATGAGGCGAGCGGCTGCGTTCTGGATCCTCTGGAGTTTCTGCTGAAGCTTGACTGTGGTGCCAGCGTAGAGGGCGTTTCCGTAGTCTGGTCTGCTGCTGATGAGTGCATGGGTGATGGTCTTTCTGGTTTCTATGGGTATCCATTTGAAGGTTTTCGCAGCATGCAGAGGGTGTTGAAACAGGAGAAGGTGATAGAGTTGATTTGCTGGGTCATGGCGAGAGAAGAGTCTAAGATGACGCCGACTTTGTGTGCGTGGGTGGCGGGTGTTGGGGGTGATCCTAGGGCAAAGGGCCACCAGGAGTCGCCCCATATTGTTTTGTTGGGGCCAAAGACGATGATTTCAGTTTTGCTGGAGTTTAGTTTGAGGTGGCTTGCTATCATCCATTTGGCGGTGTCTAGGAGTCCGGCGTGGAGGTTGGTCTTGGCGGTGGTGGGGTTCCTGGTGAGGGAGATGACGAGCTGGGTGTTATCTGTGTAGGATATGATGGTGATTCCGTGAGGGCGGAGGATGTTGGCAAGCGGGGCCATGTAAATGTTGAAAAGGGTGGGGCTGAGGGAGGTCCCTTGGGGAACTCCGCAGATGATCTTGGTTGCTGGGGACTGGAAGGGAGGGAGGCGAACTTTCTGAGTCCTTTCGGCGAGGAAGGAGGTGAGCCAGTACAGGGCCTTGTGTCGGATTCCTGCGTCGTAGAGGTGTGTATGGAGTATTCGGCGGCAGACAGTGTCAAAGGCTGCGGAGAGGTCCAGGAGGATGAGTGCGACGGTCTTGCCCTTGTCGACTCTGGCTTTGAAGTCCAGATTAGCTTAAGTGTGTACCTCCACCTCTCTGAAATGGCCTGATGCATTGCCTCTTGTTTTGATGAATTTATGCAATACTCCAGGCAGAAAAACTGTCCTGTACCCACATGAGATTATCATAGGGCGTGCTATGAGACTGCCAGCTGTACCTGCAAATGTGCTTGTGAACATGACAGACGACTTGGTAATAGATTATTGCAAGGGACTAGCTGACGTGGTTTGTTCTGTGTCTCATCAAGTTTAAAAGCTACCCTGCAGCTGCAGAAGGAACTCTCCGATGACTTGTCCTGTGACTATGTCATGGTGAAAAACATGCACTAAAGTCTTGCTCAGAACTACACTGAAAGGGGCCACACCATATTGTGCTGGTGACAATAATAGCTGTGAAGTGTGCTGGTCTCCCCAGATGGGTACAGACAGCTAATACCCACAAAGTTTCAGTTCCCCTTGATGATACAAAACCTGTTGCTGAAGGGCCGGCTATGGTGAGACGGAGGGAACAGTATAGTCAAGCTGCTGAGGATGCACAAGTACCTCTACAATTGCGGAGTGAGGGTGGGTCTGAGTGAGTCAACAGCAGTGGTTAATGCAGAAGTGTTATGACAGAAACAGTTGTCTATGAAAAGCTCAGATGCTAATGAAGGACCTAGTGCTGTAGAAAAAGGAATTGTACCCAGAGACCATTGACCAAGTGAACAAACTGTGCCAGTAGTGCAACTTCCCCTAATATTTCAGAAGAAACTGAAGAATTTGGTCGGAGTGACAGTGATGCAGGTAGACAAGTAGTTCGGAGATCAAAGAGAAAGTATGCAGCTCCTCAATGGACTTATTTTGCACCAAACAACTGGGAGAAGGAATATGGAAACTTTTGTTTTAACAATACAAATCCAGTTGAAAATTCTTGAATTCATTATTGTGGCAGAATGGAACTTTGAAATTGTGTTGGCACTTGACAGACTGAGACATTATGGGGGTCATTATCACGCTGGCAGTCCTGCTCCGCCACACCGACGGTGGCAGCCAAACCTCCGACAGCATGGCAGTGCAGGACCGCCAAATTATGACAACAGTAGTGAACTGGCTACATTGCAACCAGTTCACCATCTGTACTGCCAGGGGGGCTGGACCGCCTGGCCAAAGGTTGACCACCTTCGACCCAGTGGTCCACCTAACACTGCTCGCGGTATGTTCAGTATCCTTACTGCCAGGGATTCCGTGGCGGCAGCCCGGGCATGAAATCCCTGGCGGTAATGAAGCTGGCAAAAGGAATACTCATGACTCCCCACCCCCCCTCCATTTAGGAAATCAACCCCATCATAAGCCCCTCACCCCCAAGCAGTGACAACCCCCTCCCCCGATCCCTATTCTGTGCCCCCACTCCCTGATCCCCATTCTGTACCCCCACCCTGATCTCCATTCTGTACCCCCTGACCCCCAATCCCCATTCTGAATCACCCAACTACATCCACGCAGGCGCATATCTCAGATACATACACGCACACATTCATGAACACTCATTCTCACACATGTGCACACACAGCCATGACTCCCCACCCTCCGCATACACGCATCACACAAGCACACATACACTTGCATACAGATGCACACAACTACACACAACAACCCCCTCCATTCACACAAACACACCCCCCCATTCACGCACACAACACTCAACACGGCCCCCTCCCCTGCCGGTCGATCACCTTACCTGGTGGTTGTCTGGGAGGGAATGGGGACCATGACGCTTGCTCTGTCGCCAGCGCCCCATCAGGCTGCCGACCGCCAGTATGGCTGCTGACTGCTTCCCCACCTAATAGTGGTGGGGAGCAGCCAGCAGCCATAACATGGCGGTCTGAACACCGTCAACACTGGCAGTCATTTGGCGGACATGACACTGGCGTTCTTTGTAAAAGACTGCCAATGTCAAAATGAGGACCGATATCCTGGATGCGCTTAAAGGTGATTATGCACTGTGCATTGCCAGTAGTGCAAGTGCCCCCCAACGATTTCAGCAGAACCTGAAGAATTTTGGTCAGACAGATAGTGATACAGATAGATCAATAGCTTGGAGATCAAAGAGAAAGAGAGTTCCTGTCAAAAGGACACAACTTTCTACAAGAGGTATATGCCTCTTTTCCCATGTTTCACTTCTTCCATAATGCTCAGATGTTGTATTCACAAATTATTTTTTTCCTTAATTTCCTTTTTACTTTTTGTCCCCATGTCTTGTAGCCCAGCATCAGGAGGAATTGGACTGTGTACCTTTAAGAGATCCCCACCTGGTTAGAGACTTTATTGGACAAAGTGAGATTCATTGCAAATGCTTAGAAGAACTGGTCAACCTCTATACGCAGAACACCAGGTTCTGGTAATTATGTTTTGCATCGCCTTCATAGAATTATTAGTCTTTTGGAGGTTTGTTAAACTTCGGTTGTTTCCCAGATCTGGACATCCAATAGTAATCCTGTATCTTTATAGCTATGTCTTGAGAATTGTGAGACTAAGCTTGTGATAAAACCCTTTAACTTTATTAAGACCACTCTACAATTTTATTCACCTTTCTATGGTCCTTGACTATGAGGTATTTTCTACTGGGATTCTGAAATCCTATAATGGGAGAGTTAGGTGGAGTTCCCATTATCTCTCTTAGAATTCTCTGTTCTATTAATGACTTGATCATTTGGGTACTTCCTGCAATTGTTTCAGGTGTCATGTAATACAGAGGAATTCTGGGGTACACAACATTTGGGGGGTCATTACAACCCTGGTGGACAGTGTTAAAGCGGCGGTAAGACCGCAAACAGGCCGGTGGTAAAAAAAGGGAATTATGACCGTGGCGGAAACCGCCAACAAAGACAGCCACTTTAACACTCCGACCGCCACGGCGGTACAGACAAACAGCGCGGCGGTTACCGCCAACAGACAGGTAGGAGACAATGTACCACCCACACTATTACAACCCGCCAATCCGCCACCTTTTCCGGGGCGGATTCACTGCAGATAAAAACACGGCGGAAACAGCTTTTGCTATGGGAAAACGCTCACCTGAACACATCCCACGAGGAACGAGGACACCATGGAGCCCGAACTACAAATTCTCCCCGTGCTTGTTTTTCTGCTCCTTTACGACCAACAGCTACGTAGGCGCAGAAGATACCAGTGAGTACTGCATCTACGACACGGGGAGTGGGGAGGCAAAAGTTAGGGGGACACCCACCAAACACCCCCACCCTTGCATATCTCAACATACACACCAATGCAGTCACAAAAATAACAGTAACAACCCACAATCCCCCCGGAAGAATGAGAATGAAAAGACAATGCGAAATTCAGTCAAACATTGTAATGTGCCAATATACATGTCATACAAAAATATACAGATATATATATCTCAAAATCACTCTTATTTACACATACAATCCGAGAAGTAGTGCAGATATGTACACAACAATGTCCGTGCACCAACAGTCCAAAAATGCATGGGCTAGGCCCACAATAGATACCTGACCAAAATCGGAGAGAACACAGCTGGGGCATCAGATAGAAAGAAAACAGGCACCTCAGGGGGAAGGGAGGGGGGGCACCTCAGCCAGATGAATGCGAAGCTAGATCCACGACGGGGCTCCATGCACATTGATGTATCCTGGGGAGTGCAAAGCCACATCTCTCAAGTCTCTACAGTGGGTGGCTTGCCCACTGTGCCTTCCTGGGGAGTGCAAAGCCACAGTCTCTCAAGTCTCTACAGTGGGTGGCTTGCCCACTGCTGTATCCTGGGGAGTGTAAAGCCACAGTCTCTCAAGTGGATAACAGTCTCCACTGGTTCTGGAGGGGGACTGGTGCCCAGACTGGATGAGTCTCCACGTGAAAGTACCTGTCCTGTCACTGTCCCAGCTGCACATGGGATAAGGATGACTGATGTGGCGGTCCATTCATTCCTACACGGTGCATGCCCTGTTCAGCGGTGCTTTGCCATGGCGGTCTTTGCCCTGTTCAGCGATGCATTGCCATGGCGGTCTTTGCCCTGTTCAGTGGTGCTTTGACATGGCGGTCTTTGCCCTGTTCAGCGGTGCTTTGACATGGCGGTTCAGGACAGTTCAGCGGTGCTTTGCCATGGCGGTCTTTGCCCTGTTCAGCGATGCATTGCCATGGCGGTCTTTGCCCTGTTCAGCGATGCATTGCCATGGCGGTCTTTGCCCTGTTCAGCGGTACTTTGACATGGCGGTTCTGATACGGACATTGGTGTGTGGCATGACGATCTCCACACTGGACATTGGTGTGTGGCATGACGATCTCCACACTGGACATTGGTGTGTGGCATGACGATCTCTACACTGGACATTGGTGTGTGGCATGACGTTCCATCATTGACTAGCGGGGCTGTGGCATCCTGGCCCCTCCTGGCCTGTGACTCCGGCGGTGGTTTCTGGACCGGTGACGATACTTGTGCCCTCCTGGGCTGTGACTCCGGCGGTGGTTTCTGGACCGGTGACGATACTTGTGCCCTCCTGGGCTGTGACTCCGGCGGTGGTTTCTGGACCAGTGACAATACTTGTGCCCTCCTGGGCTGTGACTCCGGCGGTGGTCTCTGGACCAGTGACGATACTTGTGCCCTCCTGGGCTGTGACTCCGGCGGTGGTCTCTGGACCAGTGACGATACTTGTGCCCTCCTGGGCTGTGACTCCGGCGGAGGTTTCTGGACCAGTGACAATACTTGTGCCCTCCTGGGCTGTGACTCCGGCTGTGGTTTCTGGACCAGTGACAATACTTGTGCCCTCCTGGGCTGTGACTCTGGCGGTGGTCTCTGGACCAGTAACGATACTTGTGCCCTCCTGGGCTGTGAGACTGGCGGTTGATTCTGGACCAGTGACGATACTTGTGCCCTCCTGAGCTGTGACTCCGGCAGTGGTTTCTGGACCAGTGACGATACTTGTGCCCTCCTGGGCTGTGACTCTGGCGGTGGTCTCTGGACCAGTAACGATACTTGTGCCCTCCTGGGATGTGACTCTGGCGGTGGTTTCTGGACCAGTGACGATACTTGTGCCCTCCTGGGCTGTGACTGTGGCGGTGGTCTCTGAACCAGTAACAATACTTGTGCCCTCCTGGGCTGTGACTCTGGCGGTGGTCTCTGGACCAGTGATGACGGTGCTGGCGGTTGTGTCTGGACCGCCGGAAATGATGGCACACTTCTCCGCCGTGACACTCACAACAGGCTGGGCAGACTTCCTCTGGACCTTCCCCACCTTTGTTGGAGTTACAGCTGACTCACCAATCCCCTTCGATCCCATGTCACTTGTTGTCCCACCAGGGGTCTTAAGACGGTCCCGTCGTCTACTCTCCATTTTCAGAGCCTTTACAGGGGGTGGGCTGCCAGTGCCTTGGCTCTGGGTCCTACTGCCTGCCCTGGTGGAAGGTGCACTCCAAAAACCTGGAACACGCACCACTGGTACTGGAGGCTTTTTGGCTGAGGCGCTATGACGGGACTGATGAATTGGAGGGTGGGGGCAAAAAGGTCAATTTGACAAAGGGACAGTTTCTGACGAACACTGGGATGGGTAGCTGGAGGGGGTCTGGGAGTGGAGGAAGAGGAGGTGGTTGTAGGAGGTGTCACTTTAGGTGTTTTGGGTGCAGTTGCAGGTACTGGAGGCTGTTGTGAGGTGGATGGATGTTGGGTGAGTGATTGCCGGCGTTTGTGTACTTTGGGAGGGGGCGTCACAGACACACTGGGAGAGGACACAGGGGACGTGTAAATGGCAGTGGAGGTGGTGAGTGCAGGTGAGCGGCTTGTGGTGCTGGGTGTCCTGGTACGAGTCCTAGTGCCTGTAGATGTGGTGCATGCAGGTGTGTGTGTAGACGAGACTGGGAGGGAGGAGGGAGAAGAGGAGGAGGGGGACACAGTGGAGACAGTGGATGTTGCTGTGTCTGTATGTGGGTGAGGTTTGCGTGAGTGCCTGTGGTGTGTGTGGTGCCTATGTTTGCTTGAGCTACTTGTGTGTGTTGACTTGTGTGCATGCAGGTCTGTAGGTGTGCTTGGGATGGGCTGGGGTACAGGGGATTGGGTCTGGGTGGAGGAAGTTGGAGGGGGGAGGCTGGACACAGGGACAATGGCTGCCATCAGTGCTGAGGCCAGAGATTGCAGGGTTCGCTGAAGGGCCCCCTGACCAGAATGAATGCCCTCCAGGAATGCATTACCGTGTTGCAACTCTCTTTCTACACCCTGGATGGCATTCACAATGGTAGACTGCCCAACAGTGAGGGACCTGAGGAGGTCAATGGCCTCCTCACTGAGGGCAGCAGGGGTGACTGGCGCAGGGGCTGAGGTGCCTGGGGCGAAGGTGATGCCCACCCTCCTGGGTGAGCGGGCACGGGGCGAACGCTGAGGGGATGCTGGGAGGGCAGTGCTTGAAGGGGGGGTGGCGGCTGTACCTGTAGAGGTGGGGCGCACAGGTGGTGCCGCCGCCACAGGGGAGCTCCCATCGGCGGACGAGTCTGTGTCACTGGTTGGTGATCCGGTGGCCGACGTGAAGCTCCCCTCGCCCTCCGTCCCACTGGTGCATTCAGAGTCTGTGGTGTGGCCCTCCATGGCCATGTGGGATGCAGCTCCCTCGTGCTCCGGTGCCACTGTACCTCCGCCTGATGATGCTGATGTACAAAAGGACAGGGAGAGCAGGAAAAGGGGGGGAGACATAAGAAAGAGAGTTTTAGTGCATGGCATGCCGCTACCGTTGGCGGACAAGACAGACACAGAAGCCCCCTGCATTACGCCGTGCTCCTGACCTCTGCACATGCAATTTCTGGGACATGGCCTACATGGCAATGGTGGAAATCTGCGCACATGGATGCCACAGGGGCAACTATACCTCAACTTGGCACTCTGCTGAGGTGGGGTTGAGTGCCATATGGCCTACATTACGGAGGGGCCTTGCCTAACTAACTCGCCCTGGCCTAGAGACACCCACAGCCCACCTCCCCCACCCAGACCCCTCCACTGCACGCAAAGTCCGCTGAATGACATTGTACTCACCCCCTTGTGTCTGCTGTGATGTCCTCAAGCGCCCATCCAACTCCGGGTAGGCCACCGCCAGGATCCGGAACATCAGGGGGGTCATGGTGCGACGAGCACCCCTCCCACGTTGGGAGGCCATCCCCAGCTGAGCCTCCGCCGTCTTCTTGCTGCAGCGGAGAATGTCCTCCCATCTCTTACGGCAGTGGGTGCCCCGTGTCTGGTGGGCCCACAGAGTCAGGAACTCCTTGGCGATGGCACACTAAATGTCCCTCTTCTGGTGGGCACTGACCTACATGACATGCACAAGGAAAGAGGAACAGTCATTACCAACTGCACCGTCAATGTGAGTGGCCCCCTCCCTACTCTGGCCATGTGGCCCATTCATTCCCATTCATAACTGATCTACGAACTCTGCCCCCTTCCCTCTTCCACCCAGTCCTCTCCACCCAGGCCTAGCCCTTAGAACGTGCTCCCTGTGTACTAGCCTGTTGATCTGGAGGACTGTAGAGTAGCGTGTACTGGGGAGGACCCCATCCACAAGTTTCTCCAACTCCTGTGCAGTGAAGGCAGGGGCCATTTCCCCAGACCCAGCAGCCATTGTGGCTTCCAGACCGAGGTCACAGCAGCACTAGCAGTGTAGGTCCTCTCCTGTCGAAGGTCAGGTATCTGGTGAGTGAACAGATAGAAAATGGCGGTGACGTCCGCGGCGGTGACATCCGCGGCGGTGCGCATCATCACCGCCGGCGCACCTGTTCATTGGCTCCTGGGACCCATAGGGTCCAATGTTAACCAATGTAGCATTGCGCAGCGGTCTACGACCGCCTACCGCGATGGTGTGCAACGCCAGCGCAGTTACCCCACAATCCCATTGTCCCAGTTTAGAGGTCAGGCAGCCGCCATTTCAGGGGCCCACATGGCTTAATTTCCTACTGCGTCACGCATAGCTTGGCCTATACTCAACACACATACAGGAAGGCTTTTTTGTCTGGTGTAGTCTTGTGTGTAACAGTGGGTACATACCTGGAGGAATAGTGACTGGTTCTTCGCTGTTGTCCTTCTTAGGCACCGTCAGCTGGGACATATGAGAAGATGGCGGAATCCTCCGGTGTACCGACCGCTGGTGGACCTGTTGACAATGGAAGAAAGACATATCATCGTCACCTGTGCTCCATTTCCTTGCAAGTGGGTCATTTCAGACAACAGTGGCCATGGCATCAGGGATGTCCCAGCCTATGTTTTCCAACGTGTTGTCCAGAGTGTTGTCTGCCCTGCTGAAACACGTAAGGAGATACATCATTGTCCCTGAGGTGGAGGATTTGCCTACAGTGAAAGGTGACTTCTATGCCCTTGGACATATCCCGAACGTCATAGGTGCTATTGATGGGACCCATGTAGCTCTGGTCCCCCCCGCAGGAGTGAACAGGTGTACAGGAACAGGAAGAATTATCATTCGATGAATGTCCAGATGGTCTGTTTGGCAGACCAGTACAACTCGCAGGTAAATGCTATGTTCCCTGGCTCAGTGCATGACGCCTACATCCTGCGGAATAGCAGCATCCCTGATATGATGGGTCAACTCCAGAGGCACCGTGTATGGCTATTGGGGGACTCTGGTTACCCCAACCTATCCTGGCTATTGACCCCAGTGAGGAATCCCAGGACCAGGGCAGAGGAATGCTACAATGATGCTCTTGGGCGGACTAGGAGGGTTATCGAACGCACCTTCGGCCTTCTTAAGGCCAGGTTCAGGTGCCTCCATATGACAGGTGGATCCCTATTCTACTCACCGAAGAAGGTGTGCGACATCATCATCGCCTGCTCCATGCTCCATAATTTAGCATTTCGACGCCAGGTGCCTTTTCTGCAGGAGGATGATCCAGATGACGGTGTTGTGGCAGCTGTGGAGCTTGTGGAGCGAGTGGACAGTGATGAGGATGAAGCTGAGGATGAAGAAAACGACAACAGGGAGTCAGTCATACAGCAATATTTCCAGTGACACATGGGTGAGAAAATTTTCTGGTTTAACATTACATTAACTTTCACACGTCTACCTCTATCCTGTACCTACATTTCACTCACTATTTGTTAATTGAGTTGTACCCTTCCATTTCAGTTTCACAGGTGTGGTTACCTACGTGTCAACTGCTTGCATCCTTGAAGGGCTTGTGATGTGTGACATTGGTGTGTTAGCCTTACAATGGGTAACCCATTATGACACTGTAATTGATAATACAAAGTTCCAAATCATAGACTGACTCCAGATTTTTTGGACTTTCAAGGGTGTTTATTTAAGTGCAAAAAAAACAAGGAAGGTTGTAAAATGTGGATGGGTGATGGTGGAGGAATGTCCATGGCAGAGTCCAGTCTATTAGTCTCACAGGTGCACTGCCCATCTGGGCATTTGAAGTGGAGCTGGGGCAGTTCCAATCTGGACAGGGTGACAAAGTGGGACAGTGGGGGGACAATCAGGGTGGTCTCATTTCCTGGCGGTGGTCTTGCCATCTTGCTCTGTCCTGTTCCTGGATCTCAGGGCCCGCTTGCGTGGTGGTTGTCCGTCTGCAGGGGGTGGGGTGCTGGTGTGTTGGTCCTGTGGCGGGGTGTCCTGTCCACTAGCGCTGGCGGAGGTGGTGGGCAGTTCGTTGTCCTGGCTAGTGTCAAGGGCCCCTTGGAGTGCCACGGTGTCCCTCAGGGTCTTTTGAATGTCCGTCAGCACCCCTACGATGGTGCCCAGGGCGGAGCTCATGGTCCTGAGCTCCTCCCTGAACCCCAAATACAGTTTGTCCTGCAGACGCAGGGTCTCCTGCAACTTGTCCAGGGCCGTGGCCATCGTCTCCTGGGAGTGGTGGTATGCTCCCATGATGGAGGATAGGGCCTCATGGAGAGTTGGTTCCCTTGGCCTGTCCTCCCTCTGTCGCACAGCAGCCCTGCCAGTTCCCCTGTGTTCCTGTGCCTCCGTCCCCTGGACCGTGTGCCCACTACCACTGCCCCCAGGTCCCTGTTGTTGTGTGGGTGGTGGGTTAGCCTGGGTGCCCTGTAGTGGTGGACACACCGATGATTGACCTGTCCTGGGTAGGGAGGTTTGGGCCCGCTGGGTGGGTGCTGTGTTGGTGTTACCAGAGGGTGGCAGCTCGGTGTTGGGCTGTGGCTGGGCAAGGGGAACCGACTGTCCTGAGGCCCACGATGGTCCGGGCTGGTCATCAGGATCCAGTGGGGCAGAGCTGCTGTCGTCACTGTGGGCCTCTTCTGTGGGTGGAGTGGTGTTGCCTGGACCCTCTGGTGTGGTGATGGTCCTTCGGGTTCCTGCAGGGGTATAGGAACAGGAATATTGCATCTGTGTGTGTCATGGTGTGCAATGGGTGGGTGAGCGTGTACCCCAGTGCAAGCATTCCTGTGTGGGGGTTGGGTGATGATGTTTGGGGGGGTGTTCTGGTGGGCATGCTTTAGTGAGGGGTGCCCATGCTTAGTTTTGTCATGCAGGGCTTGGTGTTGGGATGGGTGGTTGGTGTCATGGGTAGATTAGTGAGGATTTGGGGTGATAGGGGAGGGTGTGAGGGTGGGGGTGTGTGATAGCATGCAGGTAGGGTGGGGGATGTGATAGTTAAGATATGACTTACCAGTGTCCCATCCTCCACCGACTCCTCCGAGGCCCTCAGGATGCAAGATGGTCAGGAGTTGCTCCTCCCATGTTGTTAGTTGTGGGGGAGGAGGTGGGGGTCCGCCGCCAGTCCGCTGCACCGCAATGTTGTGCCTGGAGACCGTGGAACGCACCTTCCCCTGTAGGTCATTCCACCTCATCCTGATGTCCTCCCTATTTCTTGGGTGATGTCCCACGGCATTCACCCTGTCGACTATTCTGCGCCATAGCTCCATCTTCCTGGCTATTGATGTGTGCTGTACCTGTGAGCCAAATAGCTGTGGCTCTACCCGTACGATTTCCTCCACCATGACCCTGAGCTCCTCCTCGGAGAAGTGGGGGTGTCTTTGGCGTGACATGGGGTGGTGTGTGTGATGTGTGGGGTGGTGTATGTGTTGATGAGTGTGGTGAATGTAGTGGTATGTGGTGTTTTGTGCGTGGATGTAGTATGGGTGATGGTGTTGTGTGCCTCTGTGTGATGGGGTTGTCAATAGCTGTGCTGTCTCTCTGGCCTTCTCTCAGAAATTCTGGTTGTAGGGGTTTGTGGGTGATGTGGGTGTGTGTTTTATATTGTGTTGGGTGTGTGGGAGTGTTGTTTGTATGTGTATCAGGTGTGTGTATTTGTAATTGTCCAATGTGGCAGTGTTTTGGAGATGAGTGTGTATTTTGAGCGCGGCGGTGTGTACCGACAATGGAATACCGCGATTGAAAGACCACCGCGTGGATTCGTGGGTCGTAATAGCATGGGCGTGTTTCTGTTGGCATGGAGGTGGAGGATGTGTTTCCGCCAGTTTATCGCTGACCTTTGGTGTGGCGGTATTGTGGGGGTGTCTGAATTTCGGCAGATTCCGTGATGTGTGTCATAATAGCTGTGGCGGTCTACCGCGGCCGCGGCGGTGTATTGGCGGTCTTCTGTACGGCGGTAAGCGCCTTATACCGCCAATGTTGTAATGACCCCGTTGGTTTCACAGTTATCTTGGTAGGCTCAACTTCTTTAATAAGACTTATCTCTTTTCCTGGAAACTCCCAAACTTCAGGGGACACAGCATCTTTTAAATCTTAAGGGTAAGTCATTACAAGTCAACATTGGATACAATATAAAACTGTGGGTTTCATTATGCATTTTGGACTTTAACTAACTGTTCCCCAGTTGGATTAGCAGCATTCTTCTTGTACTTCTCTTTCAGAGAACTTGCCTGGACTCTGAGAGGTACAGACCTCTTACCCGTACGCCTTCATTTTCAATGCTCTGCTGAGACTTCAGAATTTTCCCTGACCCAAGGTGAAGACTCTTGAACAAGCTTCTAAAATGCTGACACCTTGCCTTTTTACATACCTTTTGCCAATCTTGGTTAGCCACATTTTGCCGCAGATATTGTTTTTCCAGATTCCTTATGTCCCTTTCCTTTGTACTTGTTTTCTTTGTGTGTTTTAGCCCAGCACATGCTAATTTAAAACTTTCCAATTTGTAGGGTTTTCCCTTTATGCTAGCTTGCTAAACTTTGGTGACTCCTAAATTTGTAATTATGTTTAAAAGAACTGAACAGCACTCATTTTCAAATCATCAAATAATACTGTTGATGTTTTCTATTGCTAGTGTTGAGCATTTAGTCCTTTTGATGGTAGTTTGAATAAACTTATTCTGTTGCCTTGGTTAAACCTAGGTGATTCTATACCTTTATAACCTTGATTTGAGAAAAATTTACATAAACTAGAGCACGAGTCTGTAATAAAATCCTTAATTTTATTTTTGACTGGAGTTTTCCTTGCAAGTCCAAATGACTCCTACTTTTATTTTGAAATGTCATTCTGAGTCTTCATGCTAACATTTCTAATCCTTTATGCTGCATGAGAAGACCCATTGGCATAGTTAAAAGCATACCTGGAATGCTTTATCAAATCTGGTAGCAGAATAGTGGTTTCTCCTACGAGGGGGGAATAATTAGGCATAGTGTGAGTGAGTTAAGGATTTTTTGTCATGTGATATGCCCAGCCTGAAATTTTTTGTCCCATGGTTCATTTTCAAGGAGTAAAAGAGTTTCAGTATTGTTCCTTTGCAGAGTATGTGTTAATAGTGTTTGCATCCCTTTGGCTAAAGATTGGGGTGAAGTGTGATTTTGTGAAATGTTTTGTGGAGTTTTTGAAGTTTTATGTGAATGTGGTGCTTTCTGCCAAGAAGTTGTGTTGGTTAATGGGTTCATCGTGGTCTAAAATCCTGGGACAATGCACAAGCATAGAAGAGACTTGCTTAATTTATTGTCTACAGTGTAAGGTGCTTGTCGTGAGACTTCGTCAACAGTGTCAAGAGTATTTCTTTGTGGGAACATGGGTAGTTTGGTGTTAGAGAATCCTGAGTTCACATGGAGGAACTGTATCAATCAGAGTGAAATCCGCAGGTGGAATCTCATTCATTGTGTATTTGTGGAAGCATAGTCGGAAAGTGTAGCTTTGTACTGCTTTGAAGTGTTTAGTTACCATAACCTGTAATGAGCAAACGTCTGTTGTTGTTTTTTGCTCACATTATTTGCATTAGGTTCACATGAAGAGTGATTGTGAGAGAAATTGTAAAGGAGCGTGAGCTGCTGCAAGGAGTAAGACTGGCGTCATTGTGTGTGATGCTGGTATAGATTGGTTGACTAAAGCTGCACTCATATTGGAGGACTATTTCACAGAGTATTGCTTAGAAGTTGGTTGAGAACATCAAAAAGAGAATTGTGGGTACAGAGCTACTTTCTGATTGCAAAAGTGACTTGTGAATTATTGGAACTGATTGAAAATGAAGTTCTTAAAGTATTGAAAAGTCTGATGAAAGGAAAGGTATTTATCCCAGTTAGAGAGGGAATAGAGGCCCCATTCAAAGGTACTCCAGGTCATCATTTTTGTATGAATAAAGGTCTTCATGCACGTTTGAGACCTGAACAATGGCATAAGATCACAGAGAAAGAAGGTGCTTAGCATTTCCCTGCTATGGAACATTTCATTTAAGATTCATTGAGTACATGAGGCAAGTACACAATTTGAAGCACTCAATACTTGGGAACATATGGCTCATCAGAAAAAAGAGAAAAGTATGAAAATATAGTAAGGAAAGCACTAAGGGCATTTACAGAGGCAAGATGGGATAATCAGAAAAAAGATTGGAGAGCAGACATCACTGAGGGAGCTAGGTTGTATCTACCCATTACTAGTGCAGAATGAGAAATCACTAAACCAAAGAGTAAGAAAAAGACCAATTGACCTTGATAAAAGCATACCTGGAATGCTTTAGCAGACCCTAATTCACAAATTCCCGTAACCATCAGTCTGCTACCAGACCTGATGGAGCATTTGAATTCTCTTCTCATGAGGTTGACAATCGTTTTCCCTGCAAAAGGATGAATTAAGAAGTTAGGTAACAATATGTCAACAATAATTTACAGTGTAGTCAATTTGGCCACACAATCAAAACCTAAATCGGAAATGAAGGGTTTCCTTACACATTAACTCTCAAGTTAATATAAACAAATCTCAAACATATACTGTAAAAAAAATAGGGTAACCAAATCTTCTGTAGAAATGTAGACGAATTAGCATAAGACAAGCCAAGAATTCCATTGCAGCAATACAAAATATCAAAAGCACAATCTGGTGCTCAGAAAACAATCGTCGGTCTTCACTCTTATACATGAGTGCAAGTTGAAAATATCTAACTAAATATCTATGGATCAATGGGGAAATTTCTTAAGGGTCTAAGGGCCAGATTTAGGTAGCGTTTTGCATGGCGCAAACTGCGAAAATCGTAGTTTGCGCCACGCAAAACGTGCATCGCGATGCTCATTCCCATTTTGCGAGTCGGTACTGACTCGTAAAATGGAAATGCGACTCGCAAATAGGAAGGGGTTTCCCCTTCCTATTTGCGACTCGCACCGCAATGCTAAATTGCTTTGAGACCGCGAACGCGGTCCCAAAGCAATTCGCAGTTACCACCAGTGTCACCATTTGGTTTTGTTTTTTCAGAATAGGCAGTGGTCCATGGGACCCCTTCCCCTTTGTGAATGTTGCCATAAATGTTTTTTTCAGAGCAGGCAGTGGTACAATGGACCACTGCCTACTCTGAAAAAACGAAACCAAATGGTTTCGTAATTTTTTTGTATTGCAACTTGTTTTCCTTTAAGGAAAACGGGCTGCAACACAAAAAAAAAATGCTTTATTTAAAAAAGCATTCACAGACTTGGAGGTCTGCTGTCTCCAGCAGGCCGCCATCCCTATGAGTGCAGGGAATCGCAATGGGGTCGCAAAATGCGACCCACCTCATTAATATCAATGAGGTGGGTCTTTGCGACCCCATTGCGATTCGCAGACGGTGTCTGAGACTACGTTCTGCATCCGATTTTGCGATTTGGAAATTGCTACATCTGGCCCTAGGTTATTTAATAGAAAAATCTATTTAGAAAAAGGCATAAGGATAAAAAGGTGAGGAACAGGAATACCCCAAAAATGAATAGGGAAAGAGAAAAGAAGGTGTCAGCATTACAGAAGCTCAGGCAATAGTCTTATTAGAGAGTTAAGTGTAAGCCTCAGCCACACTCGGCAAAGCATTGAGGACAAAGGGGAAAGTCAGAGGTCCTGGGAAAGTCATCTACAATCAATCAGTAGAGGACCTAGTTAATAATATAAAATCCAAATAGGTAACACCATCCTGATCACATTGTCATGTGCTCCATTGTATTCTCCCGTCCCACAGTGTAATGTGCAAAATCAGCTCCTTTTTCATACCCGTCCTGAGTACGTTGTTGCACTTGGTCCTTTGGACATTATTTGCAACATGTATGAATACAAGACAGTCATCTTACTCTTGGTCTCGCAATGCCCTACCTTCGAGGTTTTTCTCCCAAACTCTCTATTGGTAAAGCAATAGAACATATTTTTCCAAACTAACTTTTCAAGCGAATACACCTGCAATGAAATGACACGTTAGCAGTCCTAGTTAGGTCAATGTAGAACATTATTCACTAATGCACATTTCATTTCACATTATACTTGTGCACATATTAATTTCAGTATTCATATAGTGTTGATTACACAGATTGAAATTGAACTTCATGTTACAATTAATATAAATGAGATCCAATTATTAATCCATAAACTTAGATGTGGTAGAGAAGTACATCTCAACATTAAACTATGAAACTTTAATGCACACTTTAAATAAATTGAGATCATTTCTAACGCAAAATACACTCAAATAAAATGAGGTTGGTTATAAAACTACATTCAATGATTATACTTCATTTAAAAAGGTTAAGGCACACAATATATATTTCTCCTGACACTACAGTGATTGCAGTTCCTGATTGAATTTGAGTACACCACTCTCTTATATTTATTTAGCATGACAAGTTTTAACTGTTTGGAGTTGAGATATAATGGCCTAATAATTGTATATTTAATATTTTAGGATTTTTAGATTTTAAGAAAAATGGTTGTTTTGCACTGTTTTCAACAACTATGTGATCTTATAACTTATTTAGCTTGTTTAGTTATGATATGGTGTTTTATTGTTTACTTTTATGGCTTTTAGCCAAAATAAACTTACTATTTGATTTGATTTGAGTACACCACTCTACATTAGTCAAATTTTGAAACACACAATATTCAGATTCAGAATCAGATTCAGATTTAAGAATACATATGTAAAGATTGTGACATAAGAGGTTGCACTAAAAAACCCATGCTGTTCCACCACTGACTGTGCCAACACTGAGGGTGAACACTCTCTACCTATCAGTAACTGGAAGGGAACTAAATAATTTTGAACTTCATGTCCCAAAAGGCATCTGCGAGAGCTGGTGCTCTTATTCTAGCAGTGTGCTCCCTCTCCCACTGATTTAAATTGTTTGTTTTACTGTGTTTTAATGGATTTTTATGCCTATATAATTTTGACCTTGACTTGCCAGTGTACATCTACAAATGTGAATATAAGACAATAAGGGGAATATTTACAAACCCCTCGCACCACCTTAGCGTCATTTTTTTTACGCTAAGGTGGCGCTAACCATTCCTCCACCCTGTGCCATATTTACAAAGTAGTGCAAAGAAGGGCAATGCAGCACTTTGTAACCCCTTGCACCACATTCAATTAATTAATCAGTGATTTCTAAAGCATGGCTAATCACCCGTAGGTTCTCAAGGTGCTGTTTTCGGGCATGCTCCTCAATTGAAGAGCCAGGCCTCGAGGTCCTTCCTGAACAACTTTAGTGATGACGTCTTCCTGAGCTTGAAAAGTAGTGTGTTCTATGTCTGGGCTGTGAGGTAGAAGAAGGATTTTGCTCTTGATGTGCTTTTCTAGATCTTGAGAACAGCTGTGAGGGCGAGCTGGGAAGAATAGGATGAGTCCGACTGCTGCATTCTGGATTCTTTGTAGACATGAATGTCGTTTCTTGGCGATGCTGGCATTGCCGTAGTCCAGTTTGCTAGTGATGAGTGTGTGGGTGACTGTCTTCCCCGTGTCAGAGGGAATCCACTTGAAAATCTTTCAAAGGAGTCATAGGGTGTGGAAGCATGACAATGAGACGGCATTGACTCAGGGGGTCATGGATAGAGAGGAGTCCAGGATATTGCCAAGATTCTGTGTGTTGTCTGTGGGAGCGGGGCATTTCCCAGTGTGGTCGGCCACTAGGAGTCATTCCAGGTGGAAGGGGTGGAGGTGATTGCGAGATCTATGTCTTTTCCGAGTTGAGTTTGAGGCTGCTGGCTTCCATTCAGGGGGGCAGCTACTGCTCTCATCCCATTGTGGAAATTTCTCTTGGCCTTTGCTGGGTCATCGGACAGGGAGAGGATCAGTTGGGTATTGTCGGCATAGGAGAGTATGTTAACCCATGCTGGTTGATGATCTTGGTTAGTGGGATGTAGATGTTGAAAAGAGTTGGGCTGAGTGATGATCCTTGGAGCACTCCACAGCATTTATCTTCGGGTTCTCACATGAATGGCGGTAGTTTGACACTCTGTGTTCTTCTGGTGAGGCAGGACTTGATTAATTCCAGTGCTTTTTCTCAGATACCAGCGTCGTGTAGTCTGGTGCAGAAGGTGGAGTGGAAGACGGTGTCAAACTCAGCAGAGAGGTCAAGGAAGATGAGTGCGGCTGTGTCTCCGCAGTCTAGTATGGTGCGTATGTCATTGGTAGCTGCTAGGAGTGCTGTTTTTTTGCTGTGGTTGCTTCCGAATCCGGATTGGGATAGTCTAGGATTTGGTATGTCTTGAGAAATTCGGTGAGTTGCTTGTTGACTGCCTTTTCTGTTACTTTGGCTGGGAAAGGGAACAGAGAGATGGGTCTGTAGTTTTTCCGCTCCCTTTGGTTGGCAGTAGGTTTTTTGAGCAGCGGGTTGATCTCAGTGCGCTTCCAGTCTAATGGGAAGGTGGTGGTCTCGAAGGATCAGTTGATAGTTCGGCAGAGCTGAGGTGCTACGGTGGTAATGGCCAGGTTTAAGATATGATGAGGGCACAGATCCAAGGGTGCTCCTGAGTGAATGGAGTTCATGAGTCTTTGGGTGTCCTTTTTGTTTATGGGGGTACAGGAGTTCAGGATCTGGTGTGGTGCTGGGTCCGTGGTAGTGTTTGTAGGCGATGCAGGTGGGTTTTGGTTCCTGAATCCTTTGTAAATATCACAGCTTTTTTGGTGGCAAAGGGTGGCAAGGTCATCGTAGAAATCTTGGGAAGCAGGGATGGATGAGGTGTTTGTCCTGGGGTTTGTGAACTCTTTGACGATGGCGAAGAGCTCCTTGCTGTTGCAGGCACTACTGCTGAGGTGTTCTTGAATGGTGGCTTTTTAGGTGCCTCTAATGTTCTGGTGGTGTGTGGTGACTGCGTTCTTGTAGGCTATGTGGTCTTCGGTTGATTTGCTGTTCCTCCATTTCTGTTCCAGTCGCTTGCTAGAGGATTTGGATTCTAGTAGGTTTGTCGTAAACCATTTAGGTCTTTTACTGGTTTCCTTAGGGGTGGCTACATTGCTGGTGCATTCCGATAACCAGTGGTGTAGATTGCATGCAACTACATTAGCGTCAGCTGCGTCCGGTGGGAGGAGTGGCTGAGAGTGCTGGTGAGTTGTACTTCTGCAACTTTGCCCCACCATCTGCCGAAGAGGTGGGGGCACAATGGCGTGCAATGTTCTTTATGAAAGTACAATGGACGCACTTGTGGTCGGTCCAGACAAAGACCGGTCTCATTCATTACCCAATACAGTTCTGCGAGTAGGACCATACTACGGATTCTGAAGAAACATTGGCACTTGTTATTGCACGTGTCTCAAAGACTCTATAGGTGACTCACCTACCATCGTGCACAGCAGGGGTCGCACACTTAGGAACATCCTGTGCCCTAGCTTTCTCTGCCCCTCCGCTCCCACACGCTCTTTGGGGTGGATGCCAGAGAAACCTAATGGTTTTTACAAATGTGGCTGCTGCATATCCTGCCAGCTAGCCCTCAACAAAACCCTTTTCTTTTCCTATAACACCGGAAAAACGTACCATATCAGGACTTTCATCAATTGCAACACAAAATATACTGTTTACTGCCTAATATGCGTGTGTGGTCTGGTCTACATTGGAAGCTCTATACGCCCACTGAAAGAACGCATTCAGGAGCACATCAGGGACATCAGAAATGTCAACACTAACTATCCCCTTGCTGTTCACTTCAACACTGCACATGGGGACAACGATCTCCTAAAAGTTAGATTCCATGGCATCGCTCAGGTCCCCAACTCACCAAGATGTGGAGACAGAACTAGGGACCTGGGCAGATGCGAGGCTAAGTGGATCATAAAACTCCGTGCTGTCGAACTAGGCCTCAACACGGACCGGGAATTACATGTTTTCCTGACATAACTACTCTAGCCCGTTCTCTGTTTATCTGATGTTGAACCATGTTCACTCATGTACACCTCTTAGGCGGAAGCCCAACAATATTTACAATTACATAATTCTTGTTCTTTAACATGTATTCTTTTTGCTTTGTGTTCAACCTATTTACTTATGTATTCATGTATTGATGACACTATTGAATTTTGGTACCGTAGTCCGTTCATGGAATTTGCAGGCACCATTGCTCTCCTATCCATGTATAAAGGGCACCTATTGTATTGTGTTATTGTGTGCCATGGTCTCGAACTTTGTAGGCACCACTGTTTGGGTCATGCGAGACGAGACGTCTCACCTATATACATACATTACTGTCAAATAGGGTTACTGTATATTATAGTCTCGTTTTCCACATGTACCGTTACCTTTGTCACTTTTTATCACCTTTACCTATGTGTACACGCCAATACAATTATTCTATCACACTACTGGAACCAAAACAATCTTATCAACCTCCGATACGTTTTTCAGATCACCTATCACCTTTCTCTCTTCCCAGCCTCTCTCTTTGTATTCCACACTTTTAGAGCTTACTGTACTGTCCTTCAGAGTGTCTCTTTTACTACTGCCCATCATCCTTCTGGCACATTTCTTAGCCTACTGCTATTTAGAACATATTTTACATTTTCCAATTATTCCTCCTTTTCCTAACTTTCTCAACGCTGCTCTCCTATTTCATTAATTTTTTTACAATTTTCCTTTTATTATATCTCCTAGCCGAGATCTCCTTGCCTCTCTTTCATTGGATATTGTCCAATCTCTTATACTCCAGTCTATTACCCAATGCCTCATATTCACCTCAAGATGGCCGCCGTCCTACATGCTCCGTGGCCATACCTGTATTTTAATTCCTGTCGCGTGCCTCTTTCCTACACCCAATATGGCCACCATACGATCCCATGGACCCGTCTTTTGGTCCTTCGTTTATTTTGTCAGCTTTTCCTCTCACTACAAACACACGAGCGCGGGTCCTCACCGACCACTAGACGCTCTCAGACAACTCTCCACATTTCTACTACCGACGCGGTTCAGGTATGTTCTGAACTCTGGTGGATGAGTCCACCCTAGTATCGGCTTTCCCCTTTTTTTTTTTTTTTGCCATCCGTTAATTTAAAAACAATTTTTCAATTTTAAGTATAACACCGCTTGAACTACTAAATATTTTTACACTCGCGCATATGCTGATCTCGTTTTTGTTTTTACGGGCACATTGTGGTCGCCGTCTCTGACACTTTTTTCCTCTATTTAATTTATACTCTCCCAGCTCACGTTTGCCTTTTTTTACTGTTCACAACCACGTTAACATTTGCATTTGATGGCCTAATATTTCCTTTCCAGCATTCCGTTACCTTAAAAACCAATTTAAGACCTATAAATGTTTTTTAACAGTCTTTCTCAACACTTCCACTTACCTATACTCCTCTGGGGAGACTGAGTTCGCTTTTTTCATAGTAATACAGGCTTCCCCTCTCTCTCTCAATTTGTTGTGACATCTTTTTAGGTTTATCTCGAGGCTTATCAGGGCTTCATATACTTACCTCAACCCACGCGCTCAACATCCAACTTTACTGTCGCTGCTCGGGCAGCGTGATTACTCTTAGTCTTACCATTTCAACAAGGTATGTACACAATGACTTATTTTGTGCTTAAATCACAACACTTACTCCTACCAATCCTCCTCCTCCTCCTGACCACCCACGGTCTGATCGTGTTCCCTCTGCCCACTCGTGGCAGACCTACTTGAACTTAACCTCTCTCTCTTTTTTCCTCCCAGATCTTTTTTCTTTCTTTCCTTTTTTTTCTTTCTCTTTTACTTTTTCTCCTACTCAAGCCCACCTAGCTGCCTACTGTCTACTCTACTACTCTGGCCGCACGGCCCAGGTAGGAATTACCTACCTTGGCTTCAAGGGGCCCTTCCTTGTTATTTATGAACTCTGGCTCTGTACTTTCATATTGGAGTGTTTTTTTCCTACATACATGCCTGATCTCCTAGTCCTAGCTCACTCCTGTACTTATCACACCCTACCTTATAGTCTTTGTAAACTCTTTTCACACTGGTAGGGCCTACTTTTCGGTATCTTTACTCGCAAACTCAAATCACACACTCGTGTTGACTCACTCCATCAGATGTGCACTTTGTAGTAAACGGTCCCTCTCACACTGCTCGTTTTGCCATGTTTAGTCACATTCCAATTAAGTTTTTGACACCAAACACCAGTCACTGCACCATGTTTTGGACTCCTTTTACACTTGATCACCAAAGAACCCATTTTTGGATTCCACACACTTTTATATACCAATGCTTGCTCTCATTACTATTTCTTGCAGCCTTGATGAAGTCACTTGTGTGACGAAACACGTGTTGGCTGTATATCTCTGATGACATCATGATTTCTAATTTCCACAATTAAAGACACCATCTAACAACAAGACTCAAGCTTTTCTCTTTACCTCATACTTCTTCAAAACCTTCAACGTACCACCAGGGATCCCCTATCCTCACCACGTGATTGGACAATATATCCTGTGTGCTGTGGCCTATTTGTTTCAATTTTGTCCTTGGGTACTTGGATACCCGTGATTGTGCCTCCTGGGTAGTAGGGCACTGGGCCAAGCTGCACCAGACTTTGCTTCATCTCACATATCTGCTATTAATCATTGCCGTACTGCCTAGAAGTGCGGCTGCAATCACCCCTACTACCCTAGTGTATCTGTGTATTTTATATTCTGTCTGAATAGGGTGAGCCGCACTCTAGTTCACATTTACTTCTTGTACTGTACTATTTGTATTGCTTCGGATCGGAAGGCATACCCCAGTCTCAGTTTTCTAAACATGGCGTCATTTGATGATAACCGGGACACCCTAGCTGCAGAGTTATTCTCCAAAAAACCTCCAGCACCACGCACCACTAACTCTGCACCTCTCAAGGAGGGACTGAGACAGAAATTTATCAAATTGGAAAGACTGAGGAAACAAGAGCTATCCCGCTGGTGGGATATTACCACACTCAAACGCTACTTGGAACTAAAACAAGTCCCTAGAGGACTACGTGTGATTATATTTCCATCCTTTGAGGATCTTGACCCCGACTTACTTGGGGAATGGGAACACCTTATTTCCTCCACCTCATTTAGCATGATTAATATATTGATTAAACATGCTGATAGAAAACGAAACAAACTACTACAGGACATCACATCCCTGGAGGAGGAGATTAAAAATCTCAACCTCCCAGAAGCTACTGACAAAAACTATACCATCATGAGGGAGATACTCACGGGGTATCAACTATACATAAAAGACAAAAAAATGCGTAAATTGGTCAGAGATGACAACGACTACACTAATGGCAGGATATATACTTTTGCACGAAAATTCGATCAGGTCAACAAAGAATCCAGCAACAGACACACCAAATCCAACACGCCTGCAGGTTCCACCGCGGGTAGCTTATCTGACATCTCTAACCTATCCAGTGACTGCGGGGAATCATCTGTAGAAGGGTCTTCTGCTAGCACACATCCACAAAACACAACCCAACAGTTGAATTATTTTTTAGAGGAACTTGGCCGATACAGAAAGGGACTACAACAGAATTACAACAGGTCAGGCATAAACACAAACCCACCCGCAGGGGGGGCAGGAAACACCGCAGTAAACACCAGGAGGGCATGACAACTCGCTCGACTGCGAAAACCCAGAGACCATGAGAGGTCACCCCTTACAGCTAACCTCTAATGTTGCAGAAGAGAATGTACAGGTTATGAATCTCTCTAATTTACAACTATCTGTCCATGAAATAAATGTCCTAAAAAAAGGTCTGGGCTTCTGTCCTACTTCTTCACCGGATTTTACTACCATACACATAGATCTCTTTAAGTTCATACGCAATCTTAAATTAAAGAAGTTTTTCCATAACAAACCAGACACTAACAAAACTATTCGCACGTCATTACCCATCTGCAATCAATCCATTAGGGACCTGCAAGACATCCATACGGTTCTCTCCCTTGACAATACATCTTCGCCATCACTCAGTTTTGACGAACTACTGACTGAACTCAACATTACACCAAACCTGGAAGTGGATAGTGGGCTTAAACCCAGATCCATGTTTGTCCCAATCTTACCTCCAGATAACAACATCGACGTCTTCTACAAAGCCGTCAGCACAGAACTTTACACCCTAGAGGACAAGGCGAACACTTGTACCCACAGACCAAACAAAAACCTCGACCACAACGAACTTCGAGCACTGCACAAACTCTCCACCTACACAGATATAGTCATTAGGGAGGCTGACAAAGGGGGCAACGTTGTCATCATGAACAAGATGGACTACATCGCTGAAATCAACAGACAACTGCAGGACACACAGGCTTACTCTGTGGTTCCAACCAACCCTCTATTTGACATCACCAATTTGATCAAAACCAAACTCACGTCCTGGAAGAATCTTTGTCTTATAACTGACTTAGAGTACAGGTTTATGTACACTGAGGCGCCACGTGCTCCCTGCATATACATCCTACCTAAAATCCACAAACCAGGGGGCTTTCCTCCGGGGAGACCAATCATTTCCGGGATTGGCTCACCCACGGAACACATCTCGGAGTACATTGACTCCTTTCTCCAACCCTTAGTACGCAACCTACCTTCATACATACAGGACACCAGGGATCTGCTGTGTCAACTTGAAGATATTGAATGGACTGATGACTGTGTATTTATCTGTCTTGACGTTAGCTCTCTCTACACATCCATTCCCCTGGAAAAGGGTCTCGAAATGCTCCAACTTGCGCTAAGTGCCCGTGATGCAACACTTTTTGAACACACACACATGCTACTTGATCTCACACGACTAGTGTTGGAAAACAATGTTTTTCTACATGACGGCAGGTGGTTTCGGCAGTGTCAAGGTGTAGCCATGGGAGCTAAGTTCTCTCCATCGTATGCCAATCTATACATGGGCCAATTTGAGAAAATACACCTCTGGTCCAATTGTCCGACACATCTCACCCAACACATCCTATACTGGGGAGGTACATTGACGATATCCTTGCCATTTGGACTGGCAACATTCCTGACTTACACTCACTTATTGAACATCTCAACATCAATGATTTCAACTTAACATTCACCCACAAGGTGGACACTACCCAGATTGAGTTCCTGGATCTATTGTTGTACACTACAGACAATAAGATCATGTCTAGACTGTACAGGAAACCCACTGCCTGCAATTCCATCCTGCATGCACAGAGCGCGCATCCCCTCACACAGATCAGGGCCATCCCATATGGGGAAATGGTCAGGACTCGACGCAACTGCACCGACACTGGTGTTTTTAAGCAGGAACTCAAGAATCTCACTCACTGTTTTCGTGCTAGGGGTTACCCAAATAAACTCCTCTCAAGAGCTAGCGAACGTATTTCCAACAAGAACCAACACGACCTACTAATCAAGAGCCCTCATTATCCTGGCAAGCTCTCCAGACAAAGACCGGTCTCATTCATTACCCAATACAGTTCTGCGAGTAGGACCATACTACGGATTCTGAAGAAACATTGGCACTTGTTATTGCTGGACACGTGTCTCAAACACTCTATAGGTGACTCACCTACCATCGTGCACAGCAGGGGTCGCACACTTAGGAACATCCTGTGCCCTAGCTTTCTCTGCCCCTCCGCTCCCACACGCTCTTTGGGGTGGATGCCAGAGAAACCTAATGGTTTTTACAAATGTGGCTGCTGCATATCCTGCCAGCTAGCCCTCAACAAAACCCTTTTCTTTTCCTATAACACTGGAAAAACGTACCATATCAGGACTTTCATCAATTGCAACACAAAATATACTGTTTACTGCCTAATATGCGTGTGTGGTCTGGTCTACATTGGAAGCTCTATACGCCCACTGAAAGAACGCATTCAGGAGCACATCAGGGCCATCAGAAATGTCAACACTAACTATCCCCTTGCTGTTCACTTCAACACTGCACATGGGGACAACGATCTCCTAAAAGTTAGATTCCATGGCATCGCTCAGGTCCCAAACTCACCAAGATGTGGAGACAGAACTAGGGACCTGCGCAGATGCGAGGCTAAGTGGATCATAAAACTCCGTGCTGTCGAACTAGGCCTCAACACGGACCGGGAATTACATGTTTTCCTGACATAACTACTCTAGCCCGTTCTCTGTTTATCTGATGTTGCACCATGTTCACTCATGTACACCTCTTAGGCGGAAGCCCAACAATATTTACAATTACATAATTCTTGTTCTTTAACATGTATTCTTTTTGCTTTGTGTTCAACCTATTTACTTATGTATTCATGTATTGATGACACTATTGAATTTTGGTACCGTAGTCCGTTCATGGAATTTGCAGGCACCATTGCTCTCCTATCCATGTATAAAGGGCACCTATTGTATTGTGTTATTGTGTGCCATGGTCTCGAACTTTGTAGGCACCACTGTTTGGGTCATGCGAGACGAGACGTCTCACCTATATACATACATTACTGTCAAATAGGGTTACTGTATATTATAGTCTTGTTTTCCACATGTACCGTTACCTTTGTCACTTTTTATCACCTTTACCTATGTGTACACGCCAATACAATTATTCTATCACACTACTGGAACCAAAACAATCTTATCAACCTCCGATACGTTTTTCAGATCACCTATCACCTTTCTCTCTTCCCAGCCTCTCTCTTTTTATTCCACACTTTTAGAGCTTACTGTACTGTCCTTCAGAGTGTCTCTTTTACTACTGCCCATCATCCTTCTGGCACATTTCTTAGCCTACTGCTATTTAGAACATATTTTACATTTTCCAATTATTCCTCCTTTTCCTAACTTTCTCAACGCTGCTCTCCTATTTTATTAATTTTTTTACAATTTTCCTTTTATTATATCTCCTAGCCGAGATCTCCTTGCCTCTCTTTCATTGGATATTGTCCAATCTCTTATACTCCAGTCTATTACCCAATGCCTCATATTCACCTTAAGATGGCCGCCGTCCTACATGCTCTGTGGCCATACCTGTATTTTAATTCCTGTCGCGTGCCTCTTTCCTACACCCAATATGGCCGCCATACTATCCCATGGACCCGTCTTTTGGTCCTTCGTTTATTTTGTCAGCTTTTCCTCTCACTACAAACACACGAGCGCGGGTCCTCACCGACCACTAGACGCTCTCAGACAACTCTCCTCATTTCTACTACCGACGCGGTTCAGGTATGTTCTTAACTCTGGTGGATGAGTCCACCCTAGTATCGGCTTTCCCCTTTTTTTTTTGCCATCCGTTAATTTAAATACAATTTTTCAATTTTAAGTATAACACCGCTTGAACTACTAAATATTTTTACACTCGCGCATATGCTGATCTCGTTTAGTTTTTACAGGCACATTGTGGTCGCCGTCTCTGACACTTTTTTCCTCTATTTAATTTATACTCTCCCAGCTCACGTTTGCCTTTTTTTACTGTTCACAACCACGTTAACATTTGCATTTGATGGCCTAATATTTCCTTTCCAGCATTTCGTTACCTTAAAAACCAATTTAAGACCTATAAATGTTTTTTAACAGTCTTTCTCAACACTTCCACTCACCTATAGTCCTCTGGGGAGATTGAGTTCGCTTTTTTCATAGTAATACAGGCTTCCCCTCTCTCTCTCAATTTGTTGTGACATCTTTTTAGGTTTATCTCGAGGCTTATCAGGGCTTCATATACTTACCTCAACCAACGCGCTCAACATCCAACTTTACTGTCGCTGCTCGGGCAGCGTGATTACTCTTAGTCTTACCATTTCAACAAGGTATGTACACAATGACTTATTTTGTGCTTAAATCACAACACTTACTCCTACCAATCCTCCTCCTCCTCCTCCTGACCACCCACGGTCTGATCGTGTTCCCTCTGCCCACTCGTGGCAGACCTACTTGAACTTAACCTCTCTCTCTTTTTTCCTCCCAGATCTTTTTTCTTTCTTTCCTTTTTTTTCTTTCTCTTTTACTTTTTCTCCTACTCAAGCCCACCTAGCTGCCTACTGTCTACTCTACTACTCTGGCCGCACGGCCCAGGTAGGAATTACCTACCTTGGCTTCAAGGGGCCCTTCCTCGTTATTTATGTACTCTGTCTGGCTCTGTACTTTCATATTGGAGTGTTTTTTTCCTACATACATGCCTGATCTCCTAGTCCTAGCTCACTCCTGTACTTATCACACCCTACCTTATAGTCTTTGTAAACTCTTTTCACACTGGTAGGGCCTACTTTTCGGTATCTTTACTCACAAACTCAAATCACACACTCGTGTTGACTCACTCCATCAGATGTGCACTTTGTAGTAAACGGTCCCTCTCACACTGCTCGTTTTGCCATGTTTAGTCACATCCCAATTAAGTTTTTGACACCAAACACCAGTCACTGCACCATGTTTTGGACTCCTTTTACACTTGATCACCAAAGAACCCATTATTGGATTCCACACACTTTTATATACCAATGCTTGCTCTCATAACTATTTCTTGCACCTTTGATGAAGTCACTTGTGTGACGAAACACGTGTTGGCTGTATATCTCTGATGACATCATGATTTCTAATTTCCACAATTAAAGACACCATCTAACAACAAGACTCAAGCTTTTCTCTTTACCTCATACTTCTTCAAAACCTTCAACGTACCACCAGGGATCCCCTATCCTCACCACGTGATTGGACAATATATCCTGTGTGCTGTGGCCTATTTGTTCAAGTCGGTCCAATGGTATTCAGACGTGTGAGAGATGGTGATGTTGTTCCCTGCTGAGAAGATGGGGTCGAGGATGTGTCCAGCTCTGTGGGTGGGGACATTGACAAGTTGTTTGAGGCCAAGAGTTGCAGGTTGTCCAAGAGGTTGTGGTGTTGGGGTCATCATGGATATCAAGGTAGAAGTTGAGGTCACCGAGTAGGATGTAGAGGTCGGTGATGTCTTCACAGAATTGGAGTCATTGTCCAGGCGACCTGTATATGAGTGTGCCACAGAGGGAGGAGATGGGGTTGGTCTGAATCTGGAAGTGGAGGTGTTCTTGGGTTGGGTGAGACTGTGACTCATTGGTGGTTGTCAGGTGGAGGGTGTTCTTGTAAACTATTGTAATGGCTCCTCCAGGCTGGTAGGCTCTGTCCTTGTGGGTGATTTTGTAGTTGTCTGGAATTTCTGTGGCGATGTCAGGGGCTGAGGCGGGGGTGATCCATGTCTCCATGAAGAAGGCCACGTCCGGGTATAATGTATGCAAGGGCGGTATACCCCTGCAGGGAAGCCCAGAAAAAAAGCACCGTGGAATTTTGCAAGATTTCACTGCACCATTCAAGCATCATTTTTTAATGCCTGCTCAGGGCAGGCATTAGAGTGACCCTAGTGCATTGGCCTATGGGCCTCCCTGTGCTTTACTGGACTTGTGCCAAAACATTTGGGGACATATTTATACTCCGTTTGCGCCGATTGTGCGTCAAAAAATATTCCGCACAATCAGCGCAAACGTTGCCCCATATTTAAACTCTGACGCCCGAGCCCGCGGACGACAAAATTCCGCCATGTGCATCATTTTTTGGATGCGGCAACCCGCCCTGCGTTAATGATATGCAGGGTAGGCATTCCCGTCCAAAAAACGACGCAAACGGCCGTGCGTCGTATTTATGCTTCCGGACAAAAATTACTCTTGGCCGGGAGGCAGAGCAAAAAAATTACGCACAGCCCGATTTGCGTCAAAATTTAACGCCTGGGTCAGGGCAGGCGTTAAAATGGGGCAAACACACCTGTATTTAATCAGAACACACAGAACAAAGAGCAGAGCAGCAGAGCAGCAACAGGGAGACATGGAGGTGATTTTTATCCAGCGTGCACATAGACGCAGAGCCCAGCAGCAACAACAGCAGCTACAACAACACCAGCAGGGACCCCAAAGGCAGCGCAGAAGGCAGGAGAGAATATTCCGCCCAAGAACAACCCTGCATGGCCTCAGGGAACACGACATCATACAGAGGTACCGGTTGAACTGGCAGACCATTCAGCAGCTGCTGCGCAACATTGAACCGCAGTTGGCCCCCACTTTAGTGACACCCTGCACCATCCCAATACAAATAAAGCTGCTTGCCGTACTTCACCTGCTGGCAAGTGGCTCATTTCAAACAACTGGTGCCCTGGTTGGCGGAATATCCCAACCATCATTCTCTGCATTTCTGCCAAAAGTACTGGATGCCATCATTCGCCTGACACCCCTCCACATCTGCTTCCCTAACACACTGCAGAAGCAGCAGGAAACTAAACAGGGGTTCTACACTATCAGTGGCTTCCCACACGTCCTTGCTGCAATCGACTGCACACACGTACGCTTTGTGCCACCTGCTGCAACAGAACACCTCTACCGCAACAGGAAGCACACACATTCAATCAAAGTGCAGGCCATAGTCGATCACCAGGGATTGATCAGCAACATTGTGGCTAAATATCCTGGGAGTGTACATGACTCATTCATCTTCCGTCACAGCACCATCAACCAACACTTCCAGGATGGACGGTATGGCAATGGACTACTTGTTGGTAAGTACAGAAACCTACTTATATACACACTGCACAGCAACCCTCTAGGACACCCAACACACACACCACAACAGCAACATCTAGACAGGAACTCACTGAGGTCCTTACAACAATAGCCATGTTTCTTAAGTCACCATTAAACCTGTCTCACATTGGAATTTACTGTACAGCCTAATGTGAAGACATTAATGAGTGTGGTTGCCTAAATGTCACCTTGCAAATTGTAAGTGTCACAATGACCTTTACATTAATACATTGCATAAGTTTCAAGGTATGGGATGTACAGGGTACTTTGATATTAACGTGTTAACAACACTTCCAAATTTAAATGTGCATGGAACTATCATCTCACCCTCAGTGAAGACACACGGACACCTGTATCACAAGTCACAATGCTAGGGAGGGCACACTGTACTGCAAATCCCAAAACATACTGATGACAAACGGTTAGCAGGCAAACACTCGTTCAGCCAAGGAAACAACACAATGCAGATGGTATAGCCTACAAGTATAGGATGTCACATTAGTACACAAAAGAGTCACAGACAACACAAGACAACTACTGCCATTAAAGGTCTTTTCAATAGTGCCAGCTACATCTACATGATCCCATTCTGTGTTTTTCTTTCAGCTGATCAGGGGTATGGCAACCAGCCATGGCTAATGACACCATTTGGGAACCCAAGTACTGCTGCAGAGCGGGCATACAACGACGCCCATAAGAGGACACGCATCATTGTTGAGCGCACCTTTGGGATCCTCAAGTCAAGGTTCTGCTGCCTTGACATCACTGGCGGTAGCCTACTATATTCCCCCGAGATTGTCTGTAGGATCATACTCACATGTGCAATATTGCACAACATTTGTGTAAAAAAGAACATTCCCCTCCTCGAACCAGACCCATACATGCCTGAAGGCGAAGAAGAGGAGGATGCTGGCCTGCAACAAGAGGGGGAACAACCAAACACGGCTGCTGGAGTGCTTAGGCGCCAACAGATTGTAAATAATTTATTTTCATAATTATCACCACAATGCACTATTGTAAATAAACACTGATAACAAACACCACATCGTGGTTTGGCCTATTCATTTCTGCCCACCTTTAGCTTGAAATATCTGAAGAAGAATGTCCTCTCATTGAGCAATAATGATATAACAATCATGACACAAAAAAATACACCACAAATGTAATGGCCACCATACAATGGTCAAATACACACACAATGTAAATGACAGACATCCTGTACAGTTCACCTTTGAAGGGCAATAGCTGAGGACCACACATATGACTCACATACATGTAGTAAACATGGATCATCGCAGCAGATGGCACACAACGAAAACACCATCACTCAACTAGGGGAAAACAGGCCTCATACATCAGGCAGTTCACATGCTAATGCTTCAGGAACAGGAATGTAGTACTAGACTCTTGCCAACAATAATTCCAACTACTTACCATCATTGCAATGACTATCTGTCACTAGAGTTACACATAAGCAGAACATACACAGCACAGGTGCTACACCTATGACAAGCATCCAGCACATCACATCCAATCTACATGTCAGCCCTTTTCTAAAAACATTACACACACTTGCAGCTGCTCACACCCCACCTGTCTGAAGAGGTCCCTGGAATGCCGATTTGTGTACACTGAGATTCCCTCATCTACACACACACACTCACAAGAGTCATCCAGTGTGCCACACCCTTTCCTATGCCTACCATTGTCATAGTACCATCTCACTGCATGGAACTCAGCTCATATAATACGCTGGCTTGGAGTTTATAAGGCCTGGTATCACCTGTAGATTGATTCTTCTGTGAAAGGTACTGTAGGCTATTTATCAGCAAATCCCATCTGACAGGACTAGTGAGACACAGATGGAGGCCACACCAGTGATCCCCTCCATGCACACCACCCAAATGTACATGCCCCGTCCCTGCTGATGGCTCCTACTGCATACATGTTTGAATTTGAGCTATTACATCATTAAGCTTTGACACTAATGTTGCCGTAGAAAACTTTATCAGGGTTCATGTGTCACCTTCAAAACAACACAGGACATACACAGTGTGACATCTCAACTGTCTACTGCTCCCTCTGACCAGTCCTAGTCAGAACACGTGAACATGTAATTACTGAAAGAACTTGCTCCTGATTGACCCAGCATCCTGTCAGCCTGACTGGCACCTGTCCGTGGGTCACTCTACAGATACCTGGGATCCACCTATGGACCACACGTGCTGTCCAAAACCTCTTGTACCTCAGACACTAATTTGTAATTAGCCTCATCACTGTATACTCAAATACATAGTATTGCATCATCTGACTGTTATTTGCATCCGATTTGTGACAGTGCCCTTGAATAGCCAAATCTTGGCCCTTCCGTTGTCTTGCCCTCATTAATGCCTAAACTACAAAGTGTGACAGTGGACCAGGACCATAGTGTATGATGGTGTAAATGGCCTCCATCAAAACCAGCAACCTCAGATAATGTCCATGAAAAGTCAACACATATGAGGACCCTGACTGTTCAAGCGCTGAGTAACATTGTTCAAATGATAAAGATGAGTTGTGTGTGTTGAATACCAGCCATTTACTTCTGCACAGAGTCTATGATGTTTCCTGATACATTACCATCCACAGAGGCCAACTGGAGTACAAATGTTGCAATGACACATGCCGGATCCAGACACCTGAGACATTCTCTCACTCAGCACACCAAGGTTGCCCAGTTGAAAGTCTCATTACACGTTTTCAGTAACAGGGTGGGACCATCCATGTGTAGGTGACCATGTCCTCAATGGCTTCTCTCAAATTTTGCTACAAACAATACCCAATAGAAACAAGATTAGCTGCCACTAACTCATGAGGAGACCTGGAAGTTACAGTGACAACATACACCATGACAGTTGATAGTGGATCAATATTGGACCACACACATAAACATGTACCATCCAATCAACAAAATCTTTGCAAGCAGCCGATCACAGTAGTGTCCCAGTTGTAACCTAGCAGGAAGAATGAAACATGCCACTAAACCAGGTAATGCATAAAGGGCCACATACATCAACAACCTATTTGCCATCAGGACATGAGGAACGTTGAGATTTTGCAAAAAATATCAATGATAAATGGTATGTCAGATTTCCCCAAAGAATCAATAGGGCAAACGTCAAATGGGCAAATGGGATTACAGAATGGCAAACAGTGAATCATACCCTATTTGCTTCCATGAGCCTGCTGCTGCAGGTTTAGCATTACTGAATTTGGGAAACCCTTGGATAAATTTGCAAGTCTGAAAGAGCAAACTCTAGGGTGCTGGGGGCCTAAGTCCACATCTACTGCCCCCCAAATAGACATTATATATGCACATGTGAAGCACATACATGCATAAGGTGCATGTGTGGCCTACATGTCAAAAGTAAAACACATTTAAGATACATTAACTCGTAATTAGGACATGGTTTCCCCCCTTAAAAAGTGTAGGCAACAATTGCACTACCTATTTGGCCTTTAAATAATTTAGATTACCGTGATAAATGTGGACACATTTTTGCTAAGGAATACATCCTGGTATCCCATTCATATTTTGAAATTAGCCATCAGCAATTACCCACATATGTGTACAATTATGAGTAATATCCATTCTGACCAATCATTACTATTGCACTGTGAATACCTTCTATACATCCTATAAGGGACATTTGCCATAGCTAACCCCAAATGTGTATCACTTAGCACTGTTTGGTCATGACAAAATTATTTTCACAATTTGACAAATGAAAGAAATATTTGTCATAATGCGTCATATTTTCACGCATACAGCTTGTGCGTCATGATTTTTGACGCACAGGAGTGCAGATAATGCTGAGTCAAAAAAATATCTTAAAAATAGATATAATACTATCCAGCATTACATGGCCACCATTTTTTTCCATAATGCGTCATATTTCCACGCATACAGCTTGTGCGTCATAATTTTTGATGCACAGGAGTGCAGATAATGCAGAGTCAACATTATTTTTCATATTTAGATATCATAATTGCCAGCGGCTTAATTTTCAACTCTAGAACTGTAAAATAAGCCTCAAACAAATATAATGGACCAATGATGAAAAAAGTTTTGACTCTGCATTATGTGCACTCCTATGCGTGAAAAAATATGACGCACAAGCTGTATGCGTGAAAAAATGACGCATAGCGGAAAAAAAACGCCGGCCATTTTATGCAGGATGTGATGTAATAGGATATCCTGTTTACAGAATCTGTACAGTGGGTGTACTTTCACTTTCACTTTGCAGTCTCAGATTATTCTAGACTGTGTGGCTGTGTGGAAAGTGTTGTCCTGTGTATTAGTGCTTTTGTGTCCAGTGTACCTTCTCAATTGTGCTTTTATCATCATTGTCTTGTTGTTGAATACTGTCTGAGTCTGTGTTGTATTATTTTGTCAAGTCCAGTGTTTCCTTTATTGTCTGTGGGAGTCTGTTGTGGGTACTGTAATATAGGGGTTAGTTGGGCTCTTCTTCTTAAATTTTCTTTGTTTTTCACCACTCTACCTTTCCCCATTTCCCCCTTTCCCCCTTTTCCTTTTTCTCCAACTTTTTCCCCTTTGTCAGTGCTGACATATCTGGTAGGCCACGGCTTGCCAGGATGGGTGAGGAGGAATTGGGTGGATTTATATGGCTTGTTTGCCATTTCCTCCCACTCATGCTGGAGGCTGGGAGTAGGGTGATACAGGGGTATCACACAGAGGCCCGTAAAGTCCGGTGGGGGAAGGTGCGCCATCACTTGGTCCGTGTATATGGTAGCCTAAGGAATGAACATCAACTGAAGCAGCTGATCTGATATCCAGGGAGCAAGATCTGCTGGACCACCTGGGAATCAGGATTGGTGGCCATGTTGGTGAGTACACATTAATTACATGTGCACAATTTAAAGCTGTGTGGCGACATGTGATGATTGTTACCCAATCTGCCAGAAAAGTAGCTGACTGTGTGTAATGCTAGGGAAACCTACTGGGTAATTGTTGCACAATGTGAAGGAAGACAAATGCTAGCAGTCAGGTAGCTCATGTTTTCTACACATACCGGTTGCCTGTAGCAGTATGTAATGTAGTGCTGCCTTTGTGTCAGACAAGCAACACGTTAATGACTCAATTAGAACTCTACAGGTCACAATAGCCAGTGAAAAATGGATGTTGAAACATCATACCTACATATGTAGACGCCATAGCTAGACTGACATTTGTAAACCCAACATGATGCTATAAATGAGTGCTGCCTTCACGTCAATTGAAGTTAGCAATGTTGTCCACACATATGTCACATGTGTGTCTGGTTGGTGTGTAGGGAAAATGACCACATAGGCTGTTTGAGTTTGAGAGGTCATGCAGTCCTCAAGTAACCAGCTTTTGGATGTCTCGCTTGGATGCACATGATGAGATGAATGCACCCCTATATTGTTGGGGCATACTAATGGAGGTGCATCTTTGACACCACATGACTGTCCAGGCCACTGCATGTGTGTAGTAGGGTGTGTGACTGTAGCAGGACACTCATCCAATGTAAATGTTGCTCAAGAATAATTCCATGCAGTATGCGCATGTGTGAAAATGTTTCATTACTCATGTCATATTCTCACATTGTCTTTGTAATTGCAATTGTTTGTCAGTGCACGGATTCTGAGTATATTCTTCCTTCCATGCTTTACAGGTGGACCTGCACCGTACACTGTGGGAGAGGTGGCTCATTTTGCGGACCCCGACACCTACAGTGAGCGTTGCATGTGTGCTATTTTTAATGTTTGCTGGTGATGCCTGATGGACTACTGTGTGTTCAACAGAATTCAAGGTTTGATGCGCTGCCCATTCATTATTATTGTTCCAATAGTGGGATTTCAAATATCACTTCATTTTGAGTAGACCTATGCTTATCCATTTCTCAGATTTTGGGTCTGCAGGCCATTCCAGTAGGGCCCGCTATGGGGAATGGGGTGAGTCATGTGGAATACACTGGTTAATATAAGAGTTGCTCTGGGACTTGTCTCGGACTGAGTCTGCATTTCAGACTGACATTCCCCCAGATAGCTTCTGCAAAAGGCTTGTCTGAAAAATGCTGCTTCCCTAGTTAACGATGGACTGAGTACACTGTAGGTTGGATCTTCCGGGGGCATGAACTTCCACAAGTTGAATTAGAAGTGTGTGGGACTAGAGTGCAATGGCCTAGGTGTACATTCTACTCATAATCATGGGTGTTCTTGCTCCTCTGTGTGTGTAGTAAAATATGCCTCACTGGTAGTATGTGATGTTGGCCTAAGTCAGTACATTTTGACATTTGTGGACCTTGGATAGGACAAGGTTTAGCTGACTCCAATTTGTCACTGTGTTGTGTGTGTGGAGGCAAAAACTTGTTGAGCTTTCTATACCCTCCTGGGTGTGCATTGTTTATGGGATTGTTGGTTGTTCTTCCCACCCCACCCTCAAAGACTGCCATGTGTTTGGGAATAGGGTACCTAGGACTGTAGCAACCAGTATGTTACACATACTTGTGACCATTTGCAACTTTGTTTTGAACCTAGTGTACACACTCGGTTATGGCACATGAGTTCTATACTAGCAAAAACAATTACAAATGGCAGATATTGAGGGTTGTGATTGTTATCACATAGACTGACATATGTAGTCAAGGCAATAGGCGGAGGAGGTGCAGCCATAATGTTAGCTGCATTACCAATTATTTTGATGAGAAGTTTAGGCTGATGTCACCCATCATGTATAAACATGTATATGCTAGGTGTGAGATGCCCTTTTGTATGCAGGCTTCCCATGTACTTCCTCTGAGACTTTCAATGATCTATGTGGTGAAAATAGCTGTTACAACTACAGTAAAAGTATTTTCCAATTGACCCATTGTGCTATTCCACCCAATGCATTTCCTATGGTAAATAGTTGCTCTTTCTCTTCACAGCTGCAAACATGAGCGCTGCACAGAGGCATGATTTTGAAAGGCGGGCCATGAGATACCGGCACATCCTGCAGGTGCAGTCGGGGTTCCGACGGATGGCCCGAAAATACCAGGCGGATCGGGCCTCAGGAGCTTGGTGGGCCTCACCACAGGGTGGCCCAACGTTGCCCACTACAGCCACCACCACCACATCCACCAGTTCTCCCCAAGTGGCCCCAGCAACGGCAGGTACAGTTGTCCCTGCCTCTGCAGCACGACCTGGACCCAGCAATTTCAGAGCTGCAGGACAGTCCAGTGGGCTAGAAACAACTCCCACACTGAGCACCTCTGCCAGCACACAGACAGCAGCAGCACCTCCAATTGACCCTGCGGCATTCCAGGCTTTAGACCGGAAAATGGACAAGTTAATTCGGAAGGTGGACAAGCTGAGCCAGGATGTGGCGTACATTAAGAAGCGGGTCAGGTCCATCAGGCGGACCCTACGGAGGGCCAACCTCTAGGACTTATTTGGTTCATTTAAATTTATCCCTCCCCTCTCTCCTCTTTCCTTTTTATCATGATAGGTGGGTTTTGGGGATTAGTGTTAGGTTAGTATAGGTTGTTAGCTTAGTTAGTGTTAGGAAGGAGGGTGGGGGGTCCTTATTCTTTCTACTTTTCATTTTTGAGTGTGTGGGTGGGTAGGTGGATGTCAATGTTGGGATTCCTGTCTGTTACGAAAAAAAAAATATATATATATATGTTAAAAAAATACAAAAAAATGTATGATTGTTTAGGATAGTATAGTATGTGTGTAGGTTAGTATGTGTTGTCCTGCATGTGTCCTGTCTCATAATGGTGGGTGGGGGGTTGATGTTTAGATCGATTCGTTATATGTGTAGAGTAAGTTTAGATTAGGTTAGTTAGGGACAGTTGTGGGTAAGGAGTAGTCAGGTTAGATTAGTGTAGGTATGACTTTTCCCTTAGTTGCCTCTGGTGTGAATACATATGAATAAATATATAGATAACCCTTTGCATTATGTGTTAACTGCTACTTGATCATGGCCTTGACATCAGTGTAGGTGATTGTTTTTCTATGACATTTGTGTCCTATGCTACACACCGAAGAAAATAGAGGTTTAAAATGGCAGCTACCCCTGTGCTAACTTGGTAAGTATCCACCATTTGATAGAACCACCATTTGTAGTTTACATGGATCACCAAGGAATTGTGTTGATGAGTATGTTTTCTACATCACAAAGTGTGCTTCCAGACTTGGTCTTGTGGGTAATTAATTAGGTTGGACTGCAGTGTGATGTTCAGGGACATCTTTGTAAAGGAGGTGTTGTTAAGACTCTTGTCTTGTTGTCTTCATTGCTGGCATAGATCATGTGTGCAAAAAATCAGCATTACTTCCCTTCATGGAAGTATACTCAGAAAGGGTGATTGATGCTGTGTTTAGTTGTGTTTGCTTAGATTATACTGCATAATTTCATGTTTTAGTATTGCATGGTGCCCACATTTATCAGCCACCATTAGTTGACTTTGATTGCTATTGATGGAGCATTATTCTGTCCAACACAGCATGATTGTGTGTGGTTTGTCCCTTCATCAGTTATTCTCCTCAGGATGGTCAGGCTATGATGCAATCCTGGCCACTGCACAGATGTCTCAGACTACATGATGTCAGGACAGTTGTATTGACAAGCTACATGGTTGTCACACAGGCACTTTAGAGTTATCTACTGCACAGTTGATGTGTAAAATAACACAGAGACATATTAGTTGGGCAAGTGCTATTTATTGATAGGTGCTGTAGTGCAAAATGTACATTGTCCATGTTTACTGAGTCCGTTCTAGTGCATTCTTACATGGTGATCCTACAGAAGGGGTGTGGATGATGCTCCTGACATGCTGGGGTGATGTTACAGACAGTGCAGAGGGACAGGATTTGCCGATTAGTAGGAGAGAGACATTCACTGGCAATGCTGACAAGTCATACAGTGGTTAGCAGAACAGTCATTGAGTATAGATGTAGTGAGACTGGCAATTGACAAAACGTAGAACCTTGGTCAAAGTAGGCCATGGTGCAGGGACTAGGGCTTCCGGGTACTCTTCCGTGTGAATGTGATCTGTTCCATGTCTTCTTCTTCTGATGTGTGTGTTGCCTGCTTTGTCCTTGTTGTTGTTGGTTGTGAAGGGGCAACACACACCTCAGTGTTAGAAGACGTGGAGTCAGACATCCCAGTGGCTGCTCCCTGTGAAGTTCTTAAGGGCAGAACTGCAGCAAGGAGGGCCTGCTGGTTTTTGAGAATAGCAGCTACATCACGTTGGTAGGCAGCCAGGTCGGCCCTGAGGGAGTCATGATTGCCTTCGTGCATGCAGTGGAAAGTTTGGGGTGCGAGGTGTTGTGGCAACTCCCTTACTGCAGTTGTGAATTCCTTTATAGTTTCTTGTAGTCCTTGCATTATGGATGTTAGGGCTTGCATAGCTGCTGCCTGATCTGCAGTTGACATCATGCACGAGTGCACCCCCTCAAGGCTGGGTGCCATAGTTTGCATCCCCACCCGCACCTCCTTGGCCAGCTCCCGCTGTACTCCAACTACATTTCTTTCAAAGCTGGTGCCAGTGTCGTCAGAGTCCTCAGCTGTATTGGAGCTGGCAGGTCATGCAATTGGGGTGGCAGGTGGTTCTTCTGTGATGGCTGCTTGTTCTGTGCTCCTCCTTGTCACTGAAGGTGGGGTCTGGAGGGTTTCAAGGACCTTTTGGATGGTCTCCTGGGGAATGTTTATGGGCTCGTCATCCATGTCATCAGGGAAATCAGGGACAGGCATATCGGCAGGAGATCCATGTTCCTCTGCAATGAAACAGGGCACAATTAGTGTGTCTGTGTTGTGACAATTTTGACGTAACATGCCAGCCTTTTGATGAATTCACTTTGTGATCTTGTTTGGTATTGGTATCTGCTGTCCTTCATATGGGCATTGTTATAGGCCTATGGCCCACCTGTGTGTCACATGTATGATATAGAGTTATCTGACTTGTCTGCCTAATCGCCTCTAGGTGTTGCTTTGTACCAAATAGGGAATAGCCATCTTTTTGTCCTACTCGACCCTCCGTGTATATCTATTCTTATGGTGAGACCTTTCACTGGCTGTGGGTGTTGTGATTGCCCTGGCAGCACACTTGCCTCTCAGGACCTGCCCCAATCCCTGATTGTTCACATTGACTTAATTGTAATTGACATGTGGCATATCCTATGCATGGCAATGTTATGATGTGATATGGATGTAGACATTGTTAATGTGTCCAGCTGATGTTGGGTAATGTATGTTTAATTGGATTGCCCTGATGATCGTATCAATGTCCTACATGGTCCTCTGACTGTGCAGGTGTAATTCAGTGACCAGTTGCATGTGTCCCCTCCTCAATGCTGTTATCTGAGCAGTATGACATTTGGGATGTTGCCTTGTTAGCCAGGCATGTGAAGGACCCTGACATATGCAGCATGTGTGTGTCCTTCGTGCTGTGTGGCTCCTATTGCTGTTTACATTGGCTGATGTTTGTGACACCTATGGGCATTGACATTTGCATGTAAGGGGGCCTTTGTCTTGTTTCAGGAGATTGTTGCAGATGTCATCCTCACCCCCTAATTTAGGTATGTATGTTCCATGGGGAGGTTACTGCCATTGGCTACTTGAGCTGCACAGAGATCAGAGGTGTTAGTGTCAACTGTTGTCGCAGTTACATTGCAGTTGTTGTTTTGGCTACTGGATTACTGATAGGGCCCTAGTTGATGTAGGAGATATTTTGGTGCCAGGATGTAAGTTTGACGTAGTGGCCTTCCCTCCTGTCGAGGCTTTCCCTTAGCTCCATTGTTGTCATGACAGGATGCCCCCATGGGACTGTTGTTGGTGTTCTTTAATGTTGTGCCCCAGCTTCTGTATGTGCAGGCCATGCCCCCTGCCGTGCCGCTTTACCCATGCCACTCCATGTATATGCTGACTTACATGCAATGTGTAGTGGTATTTCCCCCCCTGCTTACAGTCAACATTATTGCATTCTAATTCCCCATGTGACTTACCCTGCATGTGCGTTGTCTCGTGGTAGTCTGCGCTGTCCTGTCCTTGAATCCCTGTGACAATCTCCTCAGGGATGACGGCATGCGACTCCTCCATGTGGTCCTGGGCCTCCTGGTGTGCTGGACTCCCCCCTCCAGTCTGCAGAGCTGCCTTCCTGTTCCTGGCCATTTTTTCCTTTGTCCTACGTTTGCAGTCATGCCCGCGTTTCTTACACTCAGTGACTGTTCTGCGTACTTCAGCCACACTGTTGATCTTGTCAACAATTTGTTGCCATATGGCCTCTCTCCTACTGATTGGCAACTTAGAGGTGATGAACAGTTGGTGCTGGTGTTCTGTCACCTCTTTAACCAGGATTTCCTGCTCCTCTGCACTGAAGCAACACTTTCTTTTTTTTCTGTATATGTCCTGGTTCCTGTATGGATCATCCTGGCTGGTTCCTGGTCTGCTGTCATCTTCCTGGGGTCTGTAGTGGCATCTGGGATCCATTTTGGCTCTCCTCTGCTAAAAGGGCAGTGTTTGCGGGTATTTTTTACGCTATTGCATAAAAAAAAATGGCGCTTTCTGGGTTGCGCTGTCGTAAATCGACCCACAGTCATTTACGTCGCGTTACGTCGTTTTCCTTTACGACTTGATGCCGCGATGAGCGTAAAAAAATGACTCCCGCCTGTTGGTTGCGCCGCCATGCGTCAAAGTATAAATTTGACGCCCGCACAGCGCATCGAAATGGCGTTAGCCGGCTGTAAAATTTTTGACGCAAAACTGCGGCGGCCCAGCTTTGCGTCAAAAAGTATAAATATGGCCCTTGGTGCTAGTCCAGCAAAACACCACAATAGCGTCAACATTTTTGATGTTATTGTTTAATGTGCGCTATGGTGCACTGTATTGTGAATTCATTGCTACCATGGTATTGTTAGGAGGCGCAGGCTGACTCAAGGAAATTGGACAATGTGCCAGTTCCCTGTAAATATATCCCTCAACCCATTAATCTGCTTGTGTCTCTTCTACAATTACTCTATTAGGTAGGTCTGTTATTTTTGCCTAGGTGAATCACTTCTTAATTGATTTTGGAGGTTTGTGGTGATGCCCAATATGTATGATTGTGTCAGGCATGAGGATTCTCTGGTAAATTATGGCAAGATAACAAAACTTTTGCAAGTGAAGTAGTGTCAGGATCTACAAACACATTTTAAGTCCGAAAAAAAAGTCACAAAAAATGTCCGAAACACCACTTATTGGGAGAAAGTGGTGTACGAAGGACGAGAGGCAGATGCAGAGAGAAAGGACTGTGTGGAAAAGTGGGAACGTCAATTCTTTACAGGCTTTCTTACTACTAACTAGACCAATATAAATAAGAGATTAATTTGTGGAATGCATAAAGAGATTTTTTTTATGTTGACATTTTGGGCCAGATGTAGCAAACTTTTGCGAGTCGCAAAAGTCCCGAATCGCAATTTGCGACCCCGCAAAATCGGAAATGGGATGCAAAAATCCCATTTCTGAATCGCAAAATGCGACGCGAGCCATTACCAACTCGCAAAAATAGCGACACCATTTTGCGACCCGCAAATAGGAAGTCACAATTTGCGGGTCGCAAACCATATGAAATAGCCACTCGCAAATTGCGACTAGTCGCAAAAAGCCCATTTTGCACTTCCAATTTACCACTAACTCAAAGCAGGTGGTAACCATAACCAAAGTATAAAAGGGGACCCAGAAGGCACCTCGGCCACTCAAGATGGCGGAGATATATGTGATAGCAAGGAGGAGGAGAGCCCACACCGCACAGCAGATGAGGAGGAGGAGCCAGAGACAGGAGAAGATATACAGAACCAGACAGACACTTTTCCAACAAACTGAGGAGGAGATATATGAGAAATACAGACTTAGCAGTGCAGAAATACTAGATTTAATAGATTTACTCAATCCGCAGCTTCAACGCCAGACTGTGTGCGGCAGCGCCATCCCGACACAAGTGCAAGTGCTATGCTCACTGCACCTCTAGGTCTCAGGTAGTTTTCAGGGGGTCATTGCCGTGGCAGGTGGGGTATCCCAAAGTGCACTCTCACGGTTCTTCAGAGCATTCCTAGATGCCATACTCACACACATGTCCAGATACATATACCTACCCAGGAATGAGACAGAAATCAACAGCACCAAGTTGGAATTCTACAGGATTGCCAACTTCCCTCATGTAAGAGGGTGTGTAGACGGGACACATATACAAATATGCCCTCCTGCAAATCTGGAATATCTGTTCTGCAACCGGAAGTGTACCCACTCACTGAACATCCAGGTGGTATGTGACGCCCATTATGTTATCACTGACATGGTTGCCAAATTTCCAGGGAGTACACATGACTCCTACATTTTCAGGCAAAGTGGGATACACCAACGCCTAGAACGTGGGGAGATGGGAGACGGATACATCCTAGGTATAGCTGATTACACCTTGCAGACATACACACAGGTCAATGTGGAACCCATCTATGCCCAGCTAACATTGTACATTTTGTGCCAAACAGGTGACAGTGCATATGCACTACGACCATGGATACTTAGACACCCAGCAATGATACAGAGAGGCGATACAACAGTGCACATAGGAGGACCCGAAATATTATAGAGAGGACCTTTGGACTGTTGAAGGCAAGATTCAGATGCCTCCACAGAAGTGGAGGTGCCCTCCAGTATTCCCCAGTAACAGCATTCAAGATCGTTGGCGCATGCGCTATACTGCACAACATTGCCACCAGATGTGGGCTACCTCTCACCCCAGAAGACCCAGATTTGGAGGATGACGAGCAAGAGCTACCACATCGCCATCATGGGGATAGAAGCATTGCAAATAAAGGCAGACAGAGACGGGACCACATTGCAAACCAATACTTTGGAAGGTATGTGCTAACTGTCACCACACACACGAATGTCACACACAAAGAGTCCAGGTGTGAAGTGGAACAAACAAGAACTTTAATGATGTGCACCAATAAACTATTTACAGAAACTACAGATCAGGGGCTGTAAAAGTCCACCTGCTATGAGGACACATTAACCTCATGTGCCTCCAGTCTATGTCAGTGCGTAGCTCACACCCTACGCCGTGCTCGCCCAGCATGGCTGGTTCCTGGAGTGTCTGCAGTGCCCTGCCGTGCGCTACCACTGCGCAACACCCTGGTGTCTGTGGCTGAAGCACTACTTATGGTAGAGGCCTCCTCCCTGTCCTGCGGCGTGTCTACCGTGCCCCTAGCCATCTGTCGTGCATCCATCAGGCCGACTGCGTGGCTAATGCATCCCAGCTCATGTGCCACATCGCTGGCAAAAGTGACCCATGTCCACCTGTAGGCTGACTGTGGGCCATGACAGCCCAGTGTTGTTTACTGCCAGCCGGACGATGGAGTCAGCCATGCAGTCCAGGCGGTGGATAAGCTGCCGGTCACGGCGCCTTGCTCCCTCTCTCTCGGTGACAAGTTCAGCCACCAGTTGTCTTATTGAGAGCGCAAGGTCACCAACATTGCTGTTGAGATGTTGCAGCTCAGTGTGAACCTGTTGCAGCCCTGTGGTCTGGTTGCGTTCCATGCGCCGCATGGCCCCTGAAATAATTCTTATCTCCCTTGTCTGCAGGTGCTGACCATGGAGGAGTGCAGCCTCAGCAGCGGACATGGAGGCGTCCCCTACTTCACCCTGTGGCACTGGAGGGACATTGAGACATCGCCTGCGACGCGGTGGTGGTTCTGTGTCCTGTACACTGGCACTGTGGCTGGGACCGGGTGCTGCCTCACTCTCCAGTATGGCCACTGGTGCATCTGGAGGGGACTGTGGTTGGGTGGTGCAGGTTCCTGTGGTGGCTGATCCTGGGTCCTGTGCTGGCTGGTGGCTTACCTGTGGCCCCTGGACGGTGTGGCTGGAGGTGGTGTTGTGTGGGAGACCAGTGGGACATAGGGAACACACTGTCAGTATCTACCATCTGTTATATGCTTCCTAATAAACTGTTGCCTATCAGCTGCCCACTAGACTACATTGCCCATAATGCACCATGCAGGTGGTTGCTACTCTGAAATGGAGCTATTTTGGTTGTGCATGCTGCTGTGTACTAGGTGGGTGGGGTATGGCAGATATGGGTGTACATGCATGTCTCATGGTACTCATTGGTTGATGGTCCTGGCGCTGAAACGTCCTTCTCTCCTATCCCGGACACTGCCTCTGGCTCCGGAGTCTTCTCCACTCTTTCCTACAGGGGTGTGGGTGGTGGTATGGTAGATGGTCCCCCTCCAGGGCCCCTCATCTCCCGGAGCCGCTCTGCCACCCTCTCCTTGGTCGGGGAGCGCAGTCATACCACCTTTTCTTTAGTTCCTCGATACTCCTGTGGCTCACACCCATTGAGTTGACTTTGTCCTGGATTTCACTCCAAATCCGCCTTTTTTCCTGCTCTGGCACACTGAGGGCTGCTCTTCCAAAGAGTTGTTCGTGGTGCTGGCAGCATTCCTCCGTCAGCACCTCCAATTCTTTCTCTGCAAATTTGAGCCTTCTCTTCCTGGGAGTTTCTGCCATTGTAGCTGCTGTTCCTCATGTTGACTGTTCAGCAGTTTAAAAAGGGTGTGGTCCTCCCTCCTCCCAGGTGTATTACTAAACTTCCTGGCTGTGATGTCATCATCAAGAGCCAGGAAGTGTTTTCCAGAGTGTTCTGCTGCACCTGCATTCAATTTGCGGCACAGTCGCAATTTACGATACCCACTCGCAATTTGCATGTTTGTTTTTAGCATGGTCGCAAAAAGCGACCTCGCAAACAGCAGACCCGCAATCTGCGGTGCGACTTCATTTGTGAGTCACAAAATGAAGTCGCTTTTTCTTGTTGGATACCATTTTGCGAGTCAGAAATTGCGAGTCGCAATGACTCGCAATTTCCGACTTGCATATTTTTTGCTACCTACATCTGGCCCTTAATCTGAACAAAAAATCACAGAGTTGGGTTATAGAGGGAAGTAGCGGTGACAGTGCAGTGTAAGATCTCTCAGGCAACTGTATGTAGAATAGGAGTGATAACCAAGGTTTATAAAACTCGCTTGCATAACTACTAACTGGCATTATGTTACTTGTGGCCACCTTCAGCCAGGCCTGGCTTTTAGGCAGCTTTACTTTACACTCAGAGACTCAGGGAAGAATATGCTAAGAATACCAGTTTGCTAAGTGATGCTTTCTAAAATGTCGGGACCTGCAAAAGCACTTTGTTTATGTGTGTGCTTTAAAAAAGCTTTGAGCAGTCACATCATTTTTCACTTCGTATCGAGCTATTACCAACCTAATAGAGTTAAACATCCTAAAGAGTTTGTAAGTGAGGAAAAATGTTGTATTTTCCATATTGTTGTAGGATGTGTGGAGCCAAAAACAGCTTCCATTCTATTTACGGAATTAAAAAGGGGTCTAATTATTTTCCTTGTTATAACTTCTGCACCAGAGGCATGGCAGCTGTGCCATGGACCTCAGTGCAAGCAGTAGAGTGCTCCGCTCAGCTTGCATTCGACTGAGTTGGCTGTTTTCCCTACACCATTAACCATAAATTCCAAAACAAAATCAGCCCACTCATTTTGTTCATTTCTAAATTAAATGCTTAAACTTCTACCAGTTTGATTCACTCAAGATGGCTTCAGGTTTGCCACATGTTTGTCAAAAGTAAGACTGTTGGAGCTCTAGTTGTTCTTTAGAACACTCTGGGAGGATGCAGTAGAACACAGGAGTATCAACTGATAGGCTGCTCTAGTTTGAAGTAGATGTTTTATTGAGAATGTCTGACTTCATTCACATATGGCTGAGAAAGAGTGTGAATTTACAGAAAATATTTTAGCTTCTGTAGCACCTTCCATTAACTCTATGGACAAACCATGAGAAAATAGTTTTCTTTCAAACATGATTCATGAAATTCCGACAAGGTAAAATCACCTTAGAACACACCACAATTCTTAAAATTAGTATAGTACCATCAACTAATGATTAATATTGTAACTAAAATGTGTTATTACCCTTTATATGTTCTCCTTTTTGTGACCCTCAGAACCTGGTATTCACCACAATGCATCTCAATGGGGTGCTATCATGTATATTAGTCCGAAGATGGCTCTCATCACTTTCTGGATGAAATGCTGACAGCCAATCAGATCCCACCATGAGATGAAATCTGTTCTTAAGCTCCAACCAGATATACAAATTTGGCTTTCCTTTAATATCTGCTGAACGAATTTTCATCAAAGAAAAGGTGTGATCTGCGGACCATAAGCTGCCTTTCTGTCAAATTTTGTGTAATTCCGTGCACTGTCAGGCTGTTATCGTGTTCAAAACCCCTATGGGAATTGAAATGCGCTTTTTTTTTACCCTCCCCCTTTTCTCTGCCCCCGCTTGGCAGATGACCCGGAAACATTTCATGTGCAACGTGAAGATTCATCAAACTACGCCAAAGATATAGGGAAGTAAAAAAATGCTATTCCAGAGGAAACATGGTCCTAACATATATACATATATATATATATATATATATATATATATATATATATATATATATATATATGTTCACTTAAAAAGACAAAGGTTACAGGGACATATAATAGGTAGGTTCTCAGTTTACTCGTACAAAACCATAGAAATTGAGAAATTCACTAGCTAGTTATAGCTAGAGTTATTTCAAATAACTGGAACTCATGTTCCAAGGTAACTATATCTCTCGCCCACCATCCACAGTTATCTGAACAATAATTTTACTGCAGATGTTACATTGACATTATCAAAGATGTTATTGAAGATGTCATGAGTGCCATAATTTGTGAGGTAATTAGCAGCGGTTGGCAAGGGCACGAGTTACAGTTACCTTAGGACATGAGTTATAGTTCCTTGAGATAACTCTAACTACAACTGGTGAATTTTCTAGGGTTTTGTACGAGTACATTCAGAACCTAAATATAACTTCCCTATAACCTTTGTTTTTCTAACAGAAGTTCTGTGTTTTTTTTTATTCTATTTCCTAACTATAACATCCCTGTAACCTTGGGTTTTTTTATGTGAATTTCTTTTTTTTTTTATGTAAAGTAATTTTCTTTACTATATGTTAATCCAACAACCGCCTGCGGACAGGCCCTCTGGCCCCCTACACTCACCCAACCTTGTGGCTTGCACGGCCTTCGGCAATGCACAGTGTGGTTGGTTGCAGAGCCTGGTCTGGGGCCAGGGCCTGTGGCTAACCGCGCTAACCAACCAACCGTGAGAGAGAGAGTAATTGAGAGATTCAGAGAGAGAGAGAGCAATTTAGGCTTTGATGAATGAGATACGTAGAATGAGATATTGTAGAACAAATTAAAAGGAAAAGGGTATTTGACATTTAAAATCAGGGAGATCACCTTTCAGTATGAACCTTTAACTTTTGAAATTGAAATTAAGAAGGGAAATTAACACAGGCACAAACCTGGAGTAGAACCCTCAGCTTTCAGTGTGAGGATCTGTGATTGTAACCATTACACCACAGATGACTACTTACTCTGCTGTTTCTAGACATACCTATAACATTGAACCAACGTGATAGGAAAGAAACGTGAATGTTCCATCATTAGGAAGGTTTAACAGTCAAAACACTAGTGAAAAAACAAATATACTGCCAAGCGATACTAGGATTTGAACCTTCAGCCTACTGTATGACAAGACCTTGACCATAAGGCCAGAAGTAACTCCGTAAATGTAACTATAACATTCGCACCAAATATCTTGCCAGTTTAACGCTTTGAAGTAATTGCATGGAAAAACCATTGCAATGAAAATCTATTTTTCTCGCTTCCATCACTTTATGGGATGGAAGTGAGAGAGAGAGAATGACAGGAGCACGGGGGATCCTGAAGGCCCTCAAGGGCCCTGGCCAACTCCCCACATCCTGCGGGAGCCAGCATTGCTCCAACAAGCAAGGAGCTGCTTTAAATAGCAATTGTCCTAGTATCCTATCCTAGTATCGCTTGCCAGTATATTTGTTTCTAGCAATGGTTTCATCTATTTCCTTGTATTCATATTTGTGTGCAGGAAAACAGATGACAACTCCACTTTCTGACAGCGGAGCTAATTGACAGCTCCCGTTGTGAGAAAGCGGACTTTGTTTGCTTTTGCTTGGTGAGAGCTGTTAAAGCTCCCATCAGGCAAAAGCAAACAGTTATGTCCTGGGGACATAGCAGGAGCTGACCCTGGTGGGTGGCGAACCTTAGGGCCATCATTGGCTCCATGAGGGTAGCCACGCAGCCCCCCTCCAACCATAGTAGCCCTGGGGAGGTGCTGGACCCTGGGGCTTGGGGATCCAAAATAGACCCCTCCCATTCTTTTCTTGAAGCCTTGGTGAGGTGGTGGTTCCTGGGGCTGCTTGGGGGCCACCCGGCCTTAGATTTAATTTGAGACCTGGGATGTGGTGGTCCCTGGGGCTGCAGGGGGCCTGCGTGGCCCCCTACATTATATTTCACTAAAGCTCCAGGGATGTGGCGGCCCCTGGGGCTGTGAGGCAGCACGTCTCCCTCATTACATTTTATTAAAGCCCTGAGGAGATGGTGGTCCTCAGGGCTGTGGGGGGGGGGGCACATGCCCTCGCATTATATTTCAGTAAAGCCCCAGTAAGATTGCAGTCCCTGAGGTGCAGTGGGACGTGCAGCCCCCCCATATTAAAAAATGAAAACCCGGGGAGGTGGTGGTCCCTGGGCAGTAATAACCTCTGGAGAGGGGCCCCATGTGCCCCCTCCTTATTTTTTATATATGACCTTGGGACCTGGCCCAACCGAGGGCTTTGAAAAATCAAGTGTGGAAGACTGCACTTGGTTTTAAAAAAATGTTTTACTGTGAATTTGAGGCAACACCACAAATTCATGGCACTTTTTTTTAAAGTGCTTTTTTGTTCTGTGGGATCCCTCTGGGACCCCAGCACTGGAGATACGGAGTCAGGGTGTCCCTACCCTGGCCCCTATTTATTTTTTGTGCATTTTTTTGTTAGACTCAGCTGAAGCCGAGTTCCAAGATGGCTGCCAACACTTCTTTCTTTGAAGTGTTGGCAGCCAATCAGAGCTCTGCAGCTTCCTGCTCGAGCTCATTTTTATTTGTGAAGACATCACGGCCACAGATATACAATTAAGCAAAAGGGTAATCTGTGTACCTGAAAGCAAGCTTTCTGTCAAATTAGGTGTAATTCCATCTAGTGGTTCGGCTTTGTTAGAGCGCTCGCAGAAGTCTTCTTCCCACCTTGGGTTCAGAAACTACAAACAGTCAGGTGACTGAGGTCGACTGAAACTTTGGACTTGGTGACGAAGTAAGTTGTCAGAATTATACAATCACAAATCACCAATATACACCTATACACAAGATTAAATACCATAAAATAATTCCTAACACTAAATCAGACTCCAAACTGAATACGTTTCAAAACTTTATTACAATCCAACATCTATGTCACCTAAATGTTGCACAAGACTATTTTATAAACATACATGAAAACCATAGGCTAAATAAAACATCTGAACAGATTCAGCCTACTAAACATCAAAACTGTTAAACACTCCAAATTATTACCAGAATTCAGAGCAGATGATGGTGACATTTTGAAACTTTCCATTCCTCCTTCTTATTCTACAATAAATTAACTAATATTATTCTTCCTACAAACACTATAATTTGCTTCTCCATTCTGTTACACCAACTAAGTTCGAAACATGCTCCTCTTCTACAATACAATAGGACATTCAACACGTCATTAGCTTCCTAGGACAAGAATTTAGGTAGAGAAACAAGACAAACAAATAAAACTTTCTATGACTGTTTGGAAAATGAATCTTAAGGCCTACTCAAGTTAAGCAACCTAAATGCCCAGAACTACATTTAATATATTAATAAAACCTATTTGCGCACATTAACATTCAAATCATATATGCAAAGCAATTATTTATTGTAATGTTATTCATGTTATGACAAAACTATTTAAAATGTGTGTTTATTTTTTTAAGCACATAATTCTTTATGAAATCCATTTATCTCAATATTATATATACATTTTATTTCTACTGTTTCTACTTAAAATAATACTTTTAGGTTAACATTTAATAATAATTCAGTCCTTTATGTATGCATAATGATTTCATGTTAAACACAGTGTAAAAGATACGACTGGTTAGCACATAGGCCTATAATATTGCAGTGGCGGTAAATCCCACTTACCACCACGCTGACTGCCGCAAACTTACTGCGGCGGCGGCAGACATCCGTTTATCATATTATGACACACACACACCAATCCGTCACTATTCAGCGACAGACACAAATCCGCCAGCCCAAACGTCAGTGAGAAACTAGCGGAATCAAAACCCACACTGTTACGCCAACAAAACAACACCCACCACATTATGACCCACGAATCGCCACGGCCGACATTCAATGGCACTAAACCATTGGCGGTACATACCACACTCAAGCAAAACAGCACCACATTGGACAATCAAAACAACACACACCTGATACCCATACACACACCACACCCACATACCCACACCACTATAAAAACCACACCCACATTACCCACAACCCTTTACGACTAAAAACATTTCTACCAGAGAGAGACAGCAAGACAACTGACACAACCAGATACACAAAACACCTATACACCACTCACATACCCCACATCACACACCTCAACACATTACCCTACACACCTCACACAACAACCATGGCACCACAAAGACACCCCTGATTCTCAAAGGAGGAGCTAAGGGTCATGGTGGAGGAAATCATCAAGGTAGAGCCTCAGCTATTAGGAGCACAGGACCGTGGACAGGGTCAATGCTGTGGACAGCACCCAAGAACTAGGGATGACATCAGGAAGAGGTGGAACGACCTATGGGGAAAGGTACGGGAAGACACCAACTTGCTGTACAGAGGACTGGTGGTGGACCCCACCTCCTCCCCACAACCAACAGCATGGGAGGAGCAAGTCTTGGCAATCATGCATCTAGAGGGCCTGGCCTGAGTTGTAGGAGGACTGGACTCTGGTAAGTCAACTCTTTACTACTATCATCCCCTACCTACATGCCATCACATACCCCACCCTCACACTCACTCACATTACTCCACCACATCCCACACCCCCTTACCATCACATCTCACTTATACCAATTCCAAGCCATGCATGCCATACCAATGCATGGACACCACTCACAGCCCTGCATGGACACCTATCACTAAAGCATGCACACTAGAGAGAATCAGCTAGTCCACAACATACCAACTTACACAGATGGAAGCTGCCAGGGCAAATACAAACAAAGAGGGCAAGCCAATGATGCACAATATATATCACACACAGAATAATTAACACATCATTTACATCCCCACAGGTACCCCAGCCAATGTCACTGAAGAGGAGATGCCAGCAATATCCAGTCCCCCCACAGAAGAGGCCCACAGTGATGACAGCAACTCTGGTCGCCTGGATCTGGATGACCAACCTGGCCCATCAGGGACCTCTGGACAGTCGGTTACTCAAGCCCAGTCACAGACAACCACAGAGCCTCCCCCATCTGGAAACACCACTACAGCACCCACACAGCGTACCCACACCTCTGTCCCCAGGACACGTCAATCAGCAGTGTGTCCACCTCTACAGGAACCCCAGGCCACACCTCATACCCATGACAATCAGGGACCTGGGGTCAGTGGCAGTGGGCACACAGTTCAGGGGACAGAGGCACAGGGTAACAGGTAAACTGGGAGGAGTGCTGTGTGCTGGGGGAGGACAGGCCCAGGCAACCGACTCTCCAGAAGGCACTTGCAGAGATCCTGGGAACATACCAACCTTCCCAGGATACAATGGGCCAGATCCTGGACAATGTGCAGGAGAACAGGCAGCTGCAGGAGGGACAGTACCAGTATCAAGGAGGACTTACAGGCCACCCTGGTCTCCATACCAGGGTTGCTGGCAGACATGGCCAATATAATGAGGAAGGCAGTCTCACAACAGCGGGCCCCTGCCACTAGACAGACATCTGATCTGCCTTCCACCTCCGCTGCTAGTGGAAAGGAGGCCCCGCCACTAGACTCACTGACCATCAGCAACCCTTCCCCTGCAGAAGGAGAACTACCCGCAAACGTTTCCAGCGATCCAGGGAGAATCCAGAGACTATTGCCAAGACCCCCACCAGGAAATTAGACTCTCCTGAATGTCACCCTTGTGTCCCACTCTGTCACACTGTCCACCTTGAACCGCCATTGCTCCACTTCCTTTGTCCCCATGGACAATGCACCTGTGCTACAGACTGGAACTATACCCTGGAATTTCCTCCATCATCACCCCATCCCATTGCACTTGCCCCTTCATATATTAGCACTTCAATAAAAACCTTTTGAAAAAAAACATTTTAGAGTATGTCTTGTATATCAAATATGTATTCATTGTAACAGGTAAAACATTGCAAACCAACTGTACAGAAAATGAGCACAAATGAAAGACCTGTAGTTGGCTGCAGTGATCACACCAGGAGCTATTGTGAGGCACCCACAAAAATGAATTGCCAAAGTGTAGAGTAAGTGGGAATAGAATTGGGAAATAACAGCATGCCAGTGCCAAAGATTTACAAAATAATGACAATGAAATGTGAAGTAACACTGTTTTACCTGCGTGTCATTGGAAGTACTGTCTGATGACTGCTGTTCTGTTGTCCTCATCCTCATCCTCTGCCTCCTCACCCTCACTGTCCACAGGATCCACTGCTGCCACACAGCCATCTCTAGCCTCTCCTCCTGCAGAAAAGGCACATGGCGTCTCAGGGCAAGGTTGTGCAACATGCAGCATGCCACTATTATCTGACAGACCTTCTTCGATGAGTAGCATACCTGTTGGATGGAGGCACCTAAACCTGGCCATTCAGGAGGCCAAAGGTTCTTTCTATGATCCTTCTGGTTCGCCCACATGCCTCATTGTAATGTTCGTCTGCCCTTGTCCTGGCATTCCTCACAGGGATCAGTAACCTTGATAGGATGGGGTAACCAGAGTCACCAGCAAATATTGAGGGACAACATTTAGCCACACACTATCCCATATGGCCCACACCATATCCATACACCAACATGTACTGGGTGGGGACCAGGGCTCACCTATTAGCCACACCCTGTTCCTCTGTAGTTGGCCCATCACATTTGGGATGCTACTATTCCTCAGGGCAAAGGCATCATGCACCGATTCAGGGTACTTAGCGTTGACATGGGAGAAGTACTGGTCCGCCAGACACACCATCTGTACATTCATTGAGTGGAGACTCTTCCGATGTCTGTACACCTGTTCATTTTGATGGGGGGGGGACAAAAGCAATATGTGTTCCATCATTGGCCCAATTATGTTGGGGATATGTCCCATTGATTAGAAGTCAGCCTTCACTGTGGCCAAATCTTCCCTCTGGGGAAATGCAATGTAGCTGCACATGTGTTTTATCAGGGCAGACAACACTCTGGTCAGCACTATTGAGAACATTGGCTGTGACATTCCTGCTGCCAAGCCCACTGACACTTGGAAAGAACCAGTTGCCAGGAAATGTAGCACTGATAGAACTTGCACAAGAGGAGGATCCCAGTGGGGTGACGGATAGCAGATATCAGGTCAGGCACCAATTTGGCACACAGCTCTGTGATTGTGGCCCTGTCAAGTCTATAGGTGGGGAAGATGTGCCTGTCCTCCAGTGTAGCCAAGTCCACCAGGGGTCAGTACAGGTTGGTAGGTCTCCATCTCCTGTTCATCCACAGCCGTAGCAATCTAAGAGACAGATGAGTGAGGAGCCAGTCACAAATTGAACAATGGGTCAACAACAGTAAGATGGAAGCTGACAAATTGTAATGGGTCAGGGAGAATTGTCTTGTATGTCCAAATTTAGACAGTGACGCAGTTATTTACCAGGGCCTGCCCCCCCCCCCCGAAATGGCATCTGCCTGTCCTGTGTGGAGGGAAAGGTGGAAGTGAGGTAATTCCGCTGATGTTGTGTGCCGTTGCGGGAGGTGGTCAGGAACTGCCGTGCAACTCCTCCTTAGTTAACATTGGGCCCTCTGGGGCACAGTGGCCAATGATGATCTACGCCGGCGGTGACGGTAGGCACCACCGCGGACATGAAAGCTTTTTTCTATCTGATTCCTCACATGCTACCTGACATTCAACAGGAAAGGACCTGCATTTGCTGCTGTGACCTGTGCCTGGAACCTTCCATGGCTCGTGTGACTGGGGAAAGGGCCCCTGCCTTCACTTTGGTGGAGTTGAAGAAACTGGTGGACAGGGTCCTATCCCAATACGGACTGCTGTATGGGCCTCAAGACCAACATGTGAGTACACTGGGTACGATGCATGTGGCATGAATGCATGGAGTTGTGTGTGAAGGCCTCATGTAAGGGGGGTGGGTGGATGTCCCCTGGGCAGTGTAAGAGTTGTGTGCTGGGCCATGTGTGTGTAAATGGTGATGTGAAGGGGTGGTGGGCCATAAGTATAACAGGCAGGACTGTTTGACTAATTCCATTTTCCTGTGTGTATTTACTCTGCAGGTCAGCGCCCATCGAAAGAAGGGCATGCCATCGCCAAGGACATGCGGACCCTGGGGGTCTATGGCAGACAGAGCACCAACTGTCAGAAACAGTGGGAGGACCTGAGATGCTGGGCATGGAAAACACAGAGGCCCAGCTGGGGATGGCCCCCCCAACAAGGAAGGGGTGCCTGGTGAACCCAGACCCCCCTGATGGCCTGCATACTGGAGTGGCCTATCCTGAGCTGGATGGGCACTTGAGAGCATCACAGCAGCCAAAAGGGGGTGATTACGGTGCCCATCATTACAACCAAAGCATGGTAGGGTGGTATTCGGAAGGGGTATGTGTGTCAGTGGGTGCCCTTAGGCCAGGCCTGACATTGCAGCATAGGTTCCCTGGTGGCAAGGGTCAAGAAGGGATAATCCTGCTACCTAACTCGTAGGCATCCACTACTGGTCAAGGCTGCGTGGATCTCAGGTGTGCTGGATTTGCTGGTGTGTGCCCCGCCCCATGCCTTGGTGGCTAGCAATATCACTGGTAGTGCAATGTATAGTGCATAGGCCTGTACCCTGTGAGTGAGTGTGCTGTGTACGCCAACGGTGGTGTTGGTGCAGCCATTGACCAGGTGTATCCTTTGTCTATTCATCCCTTTTTGTTTTGTCACCCTATCCTTATGTGCATTAGCATCATCTGGCAGAGGAGCAGAGGCACCGGCAACGGAGGGCGCTGCATCCCACAGGACCCAGGAGGCAGAGTCCACCGATGGAGAGGGCACCAGTGGGACTGAGAGTGAGGGGAGCACCACGGCTGGGACTGGAGGGAACAGTTCAGACACAGGTACCTCCTCCAATGGAAGCTCCCTGGTGGTGGCGGACACCTCTGTGACCACCCCTGCTTCATTGACAGCCACCACACCCCTACCAGCACCGCCCTCCCAGCAGCCCCTCAGCGAGTTGCCCATGCCCGCTCACCTAGTAGGGTGGGCATCTCCTTCGCCCCAGGCACCTCAGGCCCTGCCCAAGTGAGCCCAGCTGCCCTGAGTGAGGAGGCTATTGACCTCCTGAGATCCATCTCTGTAGGGTAGTCAACCATTGTGAATGCGATCCAGGGGCTGGCAGCCCAGATGCAACAGACTAATGAATTCCTGGAGGGCATTCACACTGGCTTGGCGGCCCAACAGAGATCAATCCAGGCTCTGGCCTCCTCTCTGATGGCAGACATTGTCCCTGCTTCCACCCTCCCCCTCCAACTTCCTCTTCCCAATCCCATTCCCCTCAACCCCAACCTATCCCAAGCACACAGGCAAACGAGCATGCACACAAGACAACACAAAAGAGTGGCACAGGCAAACACAAGTACCACACATCATCCCACAGGTACTCACATAAACACCATCCAGATGCAGACATACCCACATTCACAATTTCCACTGTGCCCCCCTCCTCCTCCTCCTCCTCCTCCACCTCCCTCCCAGTGCATGCACTACACCATCATCCATTACCAGCATCACCACCCCACCTAGCAAATCACACACCTCACTGGAAGACACCTCCACAACAGCCATGCACACATCCCCTGTGTCCTCTGCCACTGTGTCTGTCCCTCCTCCTAAACTACACAAGCACTCAGACACCCAACAGCCATCCACCTCACAACAGCATCCAGCCCATGCACCTTCACCCAAAATCAACAGACACCTCCTACAACCACTCCCTCTTCCTCCACTCCCAAACCTTCTCCCTCTTCCCACTCCAGTGTCCCTAAGAAGGTTTTCCTCGCCACCCTTGACCTCTTCCCTACCCCACCCCCGTCCTTCACTTCGGGCCAGGTTGGGCAGAACGCAGGCCAGCACCTCCGCCACCCAGTCCACAGCCACTGTAGTTTCGGCAGCTACTGCAGGTGTGAGAGACTCCAAGGAGACACCCATCAGCTCTGGCAGTGTGCCTGTACTAGGTGCCAAAGGCAAGGGCAAGGAGGCACCACCAGCTGCCAAGGACAGAAAGGCGCCACCAGCTGCCAAGGGCAGAAAGGCACCACAAGCTGCCAAGGGCAAGGAGGCACCACAAGCTGCCAAGGGCAAGAAGGCACCACCAGCTGCCAAGGGCAAGGAGGCACCACCAGCTGCCAAAGGGCAAGGGCAAAGGTCCTGCCCCTGCAGGCAGGAGGGACAGGAGGCCTGGTGCTGTGACAAGATCTGAGCCCCTACCACCAACCATGGCGCTTCAGCCGTCCGAGGCTGCAGAGGAAGGGCTGGAGCCTCCCCCCACCCTGCTGCAATGTCATCAACATGAGGAGCTACACAGAACTAAGGACACACCCATGCTGCATATGCCAGGGTTCATCCTGTGCCTGGGTCACAATGCAACATCCCAAATGTCATACTGCTCAGACCACAGCATTGAGGGGGAGGACACATGTAACTGGTCACTGACATACACCTGCACAGTCAGAGGAGGAAATAGGACACTGCTACGACTATCAGGGCAATCCAATGTACCACACATTCCCCAACATCAGCTGTACACATTACCAATGCTAACATCCATATCGTGCCATAACAATGCTATGCATAGGATACGCTACATGTCAACTACATATAAGTGGATGTGAAAGATCAGAGACTGGGGCAGGTCCAGATTGTTAAGTGGGCTGCTAGTGCCATCAGAGCACCCACAGCCAGTGAAAGGCCTCACCATGAGAATGGATGTAGACGGAGTCCTGAGTAGGACAAGAAGGTGACAATTCACTATTTGGCCAAAAACAACACTAGAGGAGATGATGCCGACAAGTCTAATAACTTAATACAATACATGTGACATGCAAGTGGGCCATAGGCCTGGGAGAATGCCCATCTGAAAGACTGGAGCAATGAACAGGAAACAAGATCACAATGTGAATTCGTCACAAGGCAGGCATGTCACATCACCAATGCCACAACACAGACACACTAATTGTACCCTATTTCATTGCAGAGGATGGTGGATCTCCTGCGGATATGCCTGTCCAGGACTACCCTGACTACCCTGATGACATGGATGACGAGCTGACAAACATCACCCAGCAGACCCTGAAAGATGTCCTTGGAACCCTCCAGACCCTCCAGACCCAACCTTCAGTCACAAGGAGGAGCTCAGAACAAGCAGCGATCACAGAGGACCCACCCACAACACCAATTGTAAAACCTGCCAGCTCCAATACAGCTGAGGACTCAGACGACACAGGCACCAGCTTTGAGAGAACTGTAGTCGGAGTACAGCGGTAGCTGGCCAAGGAGGTGAGGGTGGGGATGCAAACTATGTCAGCCAGCCTAGAAGGGGTGCGTTTGTGCATGATGTCAACTGAACAACAGGCAGCAGCTATGCAAGGGCGAACAACTATCTTGCAGGAAGTAGAAAAAAGGCTGAAGGAAATCAGCACAGCTGTAATACAGTTGACAAAACACCTACAACAGCAATGCTGTCTACACGTGAATGAATGCAACATTGAACCCCTCAGGGCTGACCTGACTGCCTACCATCGTGATGTGGCTGCTATTGTTAAGAATCAGCAGATCCTCTTTGCAGTAGTACTGCCCTTAAGACCTTCACAGGTAGCAGCGACCGGGATGTCTGACTCCACGTCTTCTAACACTGAGGTGTGTGTTGCCCCTTCACAAACACCACCACCAAGGACAGAGGAGGCAACACACACATCAGAAGAAGAAGACATGGAACAGATCACCTTCACATGGAAAAGTACCCTGAAGCACTAGTCCCTGCCACATGGCCAACTATTACCAAGGTCCAGCGCTTTGTAACATGCCAGTCTTACAACAACTGTACTCAATGACTGTTCTGCAAACCACTGTTTATCTTTTCATCCTGCCCAGTGATTGTTTCTCACTTACTCATTCGCAAATCCTGTCCCTCTGCACTGTCTGACACATCACCCCAGCATGTCAAATGCATTTTCCCTTAGCACTTGTGTAGGATCACAATGTAAGATGTCACTGTAATGGACTCACAATCATGAACAATGAACATATAGCACTACAGCACTTTTCAATAAATAGCAGTTCCACAACCACTTTGTCTCTGTGTAATGTGACACATCAACTGTGCAGTAGATAACTGAAATGTGCCTCCTGTCAAATTACGTAGCTTGTCAAAACAACTGTCCTGAAATTATGTAGTCTGATAACTTTGCACAGTGGCCTAGATTGCATCATACTCTGCCCTCCCTGAGGGTAATATCTGATGAAAAGAGAAACCATACACCATCATGCTGTGTTAGACAGAATAATGCTTCCTCAATGGATATCTAAGCCATTAAATAGTGGCAGCAAAATGTTGTCACCATGCAATACTAACACATATAACAGTGCCCACAAATCTAAGCAAACACTCAAAAAACTGCATGAATGAAGGTGTCTGAGTTTCCATCCAAATAAGTAATCATGCTGAACAGTGTCATCATTATACTATCCAGAGACTCGGTGCCACACGCTACTTCGCGTCCTAACAGGTTATCACCACAGGCTTATCAAGGCCTGCTACACCTGCCTTTTCTCTCATATTCATGACCCCACTCAGCCATCCTCTCAATTGGCTCACTCTTAAAAGCTTCATTTGACCTTCCAATAGCCAACACAACTGATTACGGGGCACCCACATTACCTACCCTTGCTACGTACCATTCTGGCCACATGGCCCAGCCTTGATAAAGTCACTTGTGTGACGAATCACGTGTTGGCTGTATCTCGTTGATGGCACTCTGATTTATAGTTGCCACAAATAAAGACACCTTCTGCAAACCAGACCTGAGACTCCATTCAACTCTTTCACTTCGACAACCCACCACCAGGGATACTTATCCCTGCTACACTATTAAACTTTGTATTATATGTGCTGTTGGCCTTCCTGTTTAATATTTGTCCTCGGGCACTCTGTTACTCATTTTTGTGCCTACTGGGTAGTAAGGCACCTGGCCAGATTCCACCAGATTCTATGTTTACTTGGATATTTGTCTCAAAATCATTGTTTTACTGTTTAGATGTGCGGCGTCCTTTCACCCTTACTACCCTTGTTTGCTGTTTCTAGATCTTTTTGTGTCACAAATCATGTCTGTGAGTCATGAAGATGATACTACAAGAGGGCTTATGACCACTCCCCTTATAAGGGTTTCCTTGAACATCACACTGCAGTCAGACATAAAACAGTTCCACCAATACCAAATATGGAAGCACTGTTTGTGACTTTGAAACATACTTATTGAAAAAAACATGTTGGGATCCATATTAACTGTGATTGGTGGTTGCAATGAATGTTGGAATCTTTGCAAGGTAGCTCTGGGGTAGCTGCCAATCTTACAGCTCAGTTGGGATTTGTTCGTAGCGTAGGACACAAATGCAATAGAACAAAATTCATGTACACTTATGCCAAGGCCCTGATCAACAAGCCTTTAACACATACTGTAAAGGGTTCACTATATATTTATTAACATCCCGGCTCAGGTGACTAATTTTCCGTAGGACACGGTCCATTTTGCGTTGCATGTCCTGAAAAGCTGCAGGGTCAACTGTACCAGCTTGGGCGGTCTGGGTACCAGCTGAGGACGTGTGTGGGCGTGTATAGTCAATGCCTGTGGGCTGCCTGAAGGTGGTCCACTGCTAGGCCCTGGAGCACTTGCAGACGTTGTTGGGACAACAGTCCCAACGGTGGGTGGTGCCACCTGGGTGGAAGTGGTGGTTGTGCTGGTGGTGGCTGTGGTGGGCAAAGTAGGGCCACCCTGTGGGAACACCCTCTATGCTCCGGAGGCCCGTTCGTTCCTGTATCTTTGGGCCATTCGTCTGAACCCCGAACATACCAGCAGGATATGCTGGTAATGCATTGCCCGCCTCTGGAACTCACGGACCTGGATGGGTGTCATGTTAGCAGATGTAAAGACAAAGGCAAAATATTACATTAGGAACTGCATTGTGTGAAATGGCACAAGAAGTAAATCAGACAGTACATCTACTGTACTTGTAACAGCTCCTATCATCATACAGAACATTGAATGTCCCTGAGGAAGTACATGGCAGGCCATCCTACAAAGGTCGTCTCACACATAGCACATCCAAACCCTACAAGATGGGTAACAACTGGCATTAAATTGGTATCAGAGTTCTGACAGTTGTCAGCTAAAAATCATGCATCACATCCTCTGCCAATGCCAGGGCTACAAATGTCAGTGTACGGGATGGAACTCTAGGGCCACATGATCTGCAAGTTGTAAATGGACTTGCTAGTATACTACTCATGTGATACACCTGTGTGTATACTATGTTCCGACCAAACATTCACAGATTTACATGTCTGTGTAACATACTTGTATCATCAGTCCTAGGTACACTATTCACAAACCAATGCCTGTGTTTGAGGGTGGGGGGGTGGAGAAACAACTAACAATTTCCAACAACATGGACACCCAAGAAGCTTATTAAAGCTGGACATTTGTTTGGCTCTACACACACACCACAGGTAAGGTGTATCTACAAATAGGAGACAGCAAACCCTTGACCAATCGCAGCGCCACACATGTCTGGAAATGCAGACCTTTGTCCACATCATAAACTTCCAGTAAGGCATGACTTACAACAGACATAGAGTTGCAAGAACACCCCTGGCCATGATTTGCATGCACACCTAGGCCATTGCACTCAAGTGCCACATACTTGTAGCACTACACGTGGAGCTACATGCTGCTAGAAAGTTCACCCTACAGTTTCATAAGTACTTTGGATGAATAGGGAAGAAGAAGTCTGTGGGTAAGCATTTTACAGCCCCAATCTGGGAGAATGTGGGTCTGGCAGGCAGACTAAATCTGAGATTAGGTCCAATGCGACTCTTGTTGATACAAGTGTTATCCACATGACTCACCCCAGTTCACGTTGTGGGGGCCTACAGGAATGACCTAGAATCCCTAGATAAGACAATAGAATAAGCATTGGCAAACTCCAAAATGGTTAGAAAATGAAATCCCACTCATGGAACAAGACAAATGATGGGCCAGTGCATCATACCTTGCTATGTGTTTAACACACAGGAGTCCATCACACATCACCAGCAAACACAACACATAACAGACATATCAACACTTACTGGAGTTGTCAAGGTCCTCAAACGAAGCCACCTCTCCCACAGTGTAGGGTACCGGTCCACCTTTAAGGCATGGAGGGAAGAAATGTGCTCCAAATCTGTGCACTTATCAAATCAAATCATTAACATTTATAAAGCGCGCTACTCACCCGTGCGGGTCTCAAGGCGCTAGGGGGGAAAGGGGGGGTTATCGCTGCTCGAACAGCCAAGTCTTTAGGAGTCTCCGGAAAGCGGAGTGGTCCTGGGTGGTCCTGAGGCTGGTGGGGAGGGAGTTCCAGGTCTTGGCCGCCAGGAAGGAGAAAGATCTCCCACCCGCCGTGGAGCGGCGGGAGCGAGGGACGACAGCAAGTGCGAGGCCAGCGGAGCGGAGGGGGCGGGTGGGGACGTAGAAGCTGAGGCGTCTGTTGAGGTATTCCGGTCCCTTGTTGTGGAGGGCTTTGTGTGCGTGGGTGAGAAGACGGAAGGTGATCCTTTTGCTGACTGGGAGCCAATGCAGGTGTCTCAGGTGTGCGGAGATGTGGCTGTTGCGGGGTACGTCGAGGATGAGGCGGGCCGAGGCGTTTTGGATGCGTTGCAGGCGGTTTTGGAGTTTGGCGGTGGTCCCGGCGTAGAGGGTGTTGCCGTAGTCCAGGCGACTCGTGACAAGGGCGTGGGTCACGGTTTTTCTGGTGTCGGCGGGGATCCAGCGGAAGATCTTGCGGAGCATGCGGAGAGTGAGGAAGCAGGCGGAGGACACGGCGTTGACTTGCTTGGTCATGGTGAGAAGAGGGTCCAAGATGAAGCCGAGGTTGCGGGCGTGGTCTGCGGGGGTCGGTGCGGTGCCGAGGGCCGTGGGCCACCAGGAGTCGTCCCAGGCGGACGGGGTGTTGCCGAGGATGAGGACTTCCGTTTTTTCAGAGTTCAGCTTTAGGCGGCTGAGCCTCATCCAATCTGCGACGTCCTTCATACCCTCTTGTAGGTTGGTCTTGGCGCTGGCGGGGTCCTTGGTGAGGGAGAGTACAAGTTGGGTGTCGTCGGCGTAGGAGGTGATGATGATGTCGTGCTTGCGTACGATGTCGGCGAGGGGGCTCATGTAGACATTGAAGAGTGTCGGGCTGAGCGATGAGCCTTGAGGTACGCCGCAGATGATCTTGGTGGGTTCTGAGCGAAACGGAGGGAGGTAAACTCTTTGGGAGCGGTTAGCGAGGAAGGAGGCGATCCAGTCCAGGGCCTGGCCTTGGATCCCGGTGGAGCGTAGGCGGGTGATTAGGGTGCGGTGACAGACGGTGTCAAAGGCAGCCGAGAGGTCAAGGAGAATGAGGGCGACTGTTTCACCGTTGTCCATCAGGGTTCTGATGTCGTCTGTGACTGAGATGAAGGCGGTTTCCGTGCTGTGGTTGGTTCGGAATCCGGTTTGTGAAGGGTCGAGCAGGTTGTTGTCTTCCAGGAAGGTGGTCAGCTGTTTGTTGACGGTCTTTTCTATTACCTTGGCTGGGAAAGGTAGAAGAGAGATGGGGCGGAAGTTTTTCAGGTCGCTTGGGTCAGCCGTAGGTTTCTTTAGTAGGGCGTTGACTTCAGCGTGCTTCCAGCATTCGGGGAAGGTAGCAGAAGAAAAAGAAGAGTTGATGACGGTCTGGAGGTGCGGGGCGATGATGTCGTCGGCTTTGTTAAAGATGAAGTGCGGGCAGGGGTCCGAAGGGGCGCCGGAGTGGATAGAGTTCATGATGGATTTGGTTTCTTCCGTGTTGATGTGGGTCCAGTTGTTGAGGGTGATGTCCGGGGAAGCGGGTTCAGTGGTGTATGGTTGGGTCTGGTGTCCGAAGCTGTCGTGGAGGTCGCTGATCTTGCGATGGAAGAAAGTGGCGAGGGATTCGCACAAATCCTGTGAGGGCGTGACGGCGTTGGCGCTGGCGCTGGGGTTGGAGAACTCTTTGACGATGCTGAAGAGTTCTCTGCTGTTGTGGCTGTTTTTGTCTAGTCTGTCGGTGAAAAAGTTCCTTTTGGCAGTGCGGATCAGGTGGTGGTGTTCGCGTGTAGCGTTCTTGAGGGCGGTCATGTTGTCAGCGGTGTGGTCCTTGCGCCAGGCCTTCTCAAGGGCACGACAAGTTTTCTTTGATTCTTTGAGGGTGTCAGAGAACCACAGAGGTTTTTTGGTGTTGGTCTGTCGATGCGTGCGTTTGAGGGGAGCAAGGTTGTCAGCGCAGTTGGAGATCCAGTTTGTGAGGTTGAGAGCTGCGTCGTTGGGGTCGGTGGTGAGGGTGGGTTGGTTGGCGGCGAGAGCGGAGAAGAGTTGCTCTTCAGGGATCTTGTTCCACTGTCGACGAGGGATGGGTTGAGTGCGGAGGTGGGAGGTCTCGCGTCGGAATGTGAAGTGGACGCAGCTGTGGTCGGTCCAGTGTAGGGCAGAGGTGTGGCTGAAGAAGACGTGTTTGCTGGCGGAGAAGATAGGGTCGAGCGTGTGTCCGGCGATGTGGGTGGCGGTGTTCACCAGTTGTTTGAGGCCGAGGTTGGCGAGGTTGTCGAGCAGGGTGGTGGTGTTGGGGTCGTTGTTTTGTTCCAGATGGAAGTTGAGGTCGCCTAGGAGGATGTAGTCCGGTGAGGCGAGGGCGTGCGGGGAGATGAAGTCGGCGATGGCGTCGCTGAAAGAGGCGCGAGGTCCGGGAGGACGGTAGACGAGGGATCCTCTGAGGGTGGTCCTTGGGTCGGTGCGAATCTGAAAATGCAGGTGTTCAGCGGCGAGGGGGGGGTCTTCGGTGGAGGTGGTGACGCTGATGGAGTCTTTGAAGATGATGGCGACACCTCCTCCTACTTGGTTGGTGCGGTCTTTTCTGGAGATCTTGTAGCCTTCGGGGATGGCGGGTAGCGATGTCTGGAGCAGAGGAGGCGTTCATCCATGTCTCCGTGATGAAGGCGACGTCCGGGGCTGTGGAGTCCAGGAGGTCCCAAAGTTCAACGGCGTGCTTGTGGACGGAACGAGCGTTGACCAGGATGCACTTGAGGTGGTTGATGGCGCGTGGGCTTGTGGTCGTGGTAGTTGCGTGGTGGAAGATGCGTTTGCAGGAGTTGCAGGCGAAGGGTCCATGGGTGCGTTTGGGGTGAGCTAGGAAGCAGGTTTTGGAGCGCCCTGGGTTGAGGGCGTGGAGAGTGGTGGGGTCGTAGCGGATCAGCGGGGCTTGGGGGAGCTGGGGACCAGGGGTCGTGGCGCTGGGCGCGGGCCAGGCGCGGACGGGCGCAGACGGGCTTGCCTCTGGCGCGCCTCCAGCGCGCCAGCGGCGTGCCCGCTGCGCGCGCCCGCTGCGCAGACGCGCAGCGGCCGCCATAAGAGGTAGGAGGGGGGGGAGGGGTCAGCTGGGGGCGAATGGGAGCTGGGGGGCGGGGGCGTGCAGGAGGTCGCGGCGGGAAAGCGCGAGGGAGGGGGGGACAGGTAGAGTGAGAGGAGCTGGGGGAGGGGGTTTAGGGTGGAGGAGGGTGAGTGTTAGGAGGTTTGGAGATTAGGGAGAGAGATAGGAGTAGGGTTGTGAAGATAGGGGAGGGGGGGTTGTAGAGGTGGGTGAGGGAGAGAGGTAGAGTGAGAGGATAGGGAGATAGGTAGTAGAGGGGGTGGCGGGAGGGGGGGAGAGATAGAGAAATAGATAGAGAAAATAGATAGAGAAGTCGATAGATAGGGAAATAGATAGATAGACAGATAGGTAGGTAGGAGGAGGTGGAGAGTGGGGGAGTTAGATAGTGAGATAGGGAGCTAGAGAGATAGGAAGATAGGAGGAGTGAGGGAGGTAGATAGCGAACGGGTTAGCTAGGGGTGAGAGAGGGGGAGGCGAGTGAGGGAGGGGGATGAGGAAGGAGCAGGAGGGCAGGCTCGGGGGAAGAAGACGGAGGAGGTAGAAGAGCCGAAGACAGGAGAACAGAAGACAGAAGAACAGAAGAGCAGAAGAGCAGAAGAGCAGAAGAGCAGAAGAGCAGAAGAGCAGAAGATCGGAAGAGCAGAAGAACAGAGAAGAACAGAGAAGAACAGAGAAGAACACAGAAGAACACAGAAGAACACAGAAGAAGAACACAGAAGCACAGAGAAGAACAGAGAAGAAGAACAGAGAAGACCGGAAGAACACAGAAGAACAGAAGGGAAGAACAGAAGAACAGAAGGGAAGAACAGAAGAACACAGAAGAAGATTGCAGAGGGGGAGCGAGGAGGAAGAGACAGAGAGGAGGAAAAGAAGCAGGAGCAGGAGAGAAGGTGAGTGGCGCGGGGCAGGGCGAGGGGCTGGGAGGAGGGGGGTACTTACAGTTAGGTGGGTCTCAGGAACACAGGAACTCGGGAACTTGGAGGAGCTGCAGCGGCAGGGGGAGCGACCTACCCTTGGGTCAAGGGTCGCTACCACTGTCGCGCAGCGGCCGCCATAAGAGGTAGGAGGGGGGGGGAGGGGTCAGCTGGGGGCGAATGGGAGCTGGGGGGCGGGGGCGTGCAGGAGGTCGCGGCGGGAAAGCGCGAGGGAGGGGGGGGACAGGTAGAGTGAGAGGAGCTGGGGGAGGGGGTTTAGGGTGGAGGAGGGTGAGTGTTAGGAGGTTTGGAGATTAGGGAGAGAGATAGGAGTAGGGTTGTGAAGATAGGGGAGGGGGGGTTGTAGAGGTGGGTGAGGGAGAGAGGTAGAGTGAGAGGATAGGGAGATAGGTAGTAGAGGGGGTGGCGGGAGGGGGGGAGAGATAGAGAAATAGATAGAGAAAATAGATAGAGAAGTCGATAGATAGGGAAATAGATAGATAGACAGATAGGTAGGTAGGAGGAGGTGGAGAGTGGGGGAGTTAGATAGTGAGATAGGGAGCTAGAGAGATAGGAAGATAGGAGGAGTGAGGGAGGTAGATAGCGAACGGGTTAGCTAGGGGTGAGAGAGGGGGAGGCGAGTGAGGGAGGGGGATGAGGAAGGAGCAGGAGGGCAGGCTCGGGGGAAGAAGACGGAGGAGGTAGAAGAGCCGAAGACAGGAGAACAGAAGACAGAAGACAGAAGAACAGAAGACCGGAAGAGCAGAAGAGCAGAAGAGCAGAAGAACAGAAGATCGGAAGAGCAGAAGAACAGAGAAGAACAGAGAAGAACAGAGAAGAACACAGAAGAACACAGAAGAACACAGAAGAACACAGAAGAACACAGAAGAAGAACACAGAAGCACAGAGAAGAACAGAGAAGAAGAACACAGAAGACCGGAAGAACACAGAAGAACAGAAGGGAAGAACAGAAGGGAAGAACAGAAGAACACAGAAGAAGATTGCCGAGGGGGAGCGAGGAGGAAGAGACAGAGAGGAGGAAAAGAAGCAGGAGCAGGAGAGAAGGTGAGTGGCGCGGGGCAGGGCGAGGGGCTGGGAGGAGGGGGGTACTTACAGTTAGGTGGGTCTCAGGAACACAGGAACTCGGGAACTTGGAGGAGCTGCAGCGGCAGGGGGAGCGACCTACCCTTGGGTCAAGGGTCGCTACCACTGTCGCGCAGCGGCCGCCATAAGAGGTAGGAGGGGGGGGGGAGGGGTCAGCTGGGGGCGAATGGGAGCTGGGGGGCGGGGGCGTGCAGGAGGTCGCGGCGGGAAAGCGCGAGGGAGGGGGTGACAGGTAGAGTGAGAGGAGCTGGGGGAGGGGGTTTAGGGTGGAGGAGGGTGAGTGTTAGGAGGTTTGGAGATTAGGGAGAGAGATAGGAGTAGGGTTGTGAAGATAGGGGAGGGGGGGTTGTAGAGGTGGGTGAGGGAGAGAGGTAGAGTGAGAGGATAGGGAGATAGGTAGTAGAGGGGGTGGCGGGAGGGGGGGAGAGATAGAGAAATAGATAGAGAAAATAGATAGAGAAGTCGATAGATAGGGAAATAGATAGATAGACAGATAGGTAGGTAGGAGGAGGTGGAGAGTGGGGGAGTTAGATAGTGAGATAGGGAGCTAGAGAGATAGGAAGATAGGAGGAGTGAGGGAGGTAGATAGCGAACGGGTTAGCTAGGGGTGAGAGAGGGGGAGGCGAGTGAGGGAGGGGGATGAGGAAGGAGCAGGAGGGCAGGCTCGGGGGAAGAAGACGGAGGAGGTAGAAGAGCCGAAGACAGGAGAACAGAAGACAGAAGAACAGAAGACCGGAAGAGCAGAAGAGCAGAAGAACAGAAGAGCAGAAGAGCAGAAGAGCAGAAGAGCAGAAGAACAGAAGATCGGAAGAGCAGAAGAACAGAGAAGAACAGAGAAGAACACAGAAGAACACAGAAGAACAGAGAAGAACACAGAAGAACACAGAAGAACACAGAAGAACACAGAAGAAGAACACAGAAGCACAGAGAAGAACAGAGAAGAAGAACACAGAAGCCCGGAAGAACACAGAAGAACAGAAGGGAAGAACAGAAGAACAGAAGGGAAGAACAGAAGAACACAGAAGAAGATTGCAGAGGGGGAGCGAGGAGGAAGAGACAGAGAGGAGGAAAAGAAGCAGGAGCAGGAGAGAAGGTGAGTGGCGCGGGGCAGGGCGAGGGGCTGGGAGGAGGGGGGTACTTACAGTTAGGTGGGTCTCAGGAACACAGGAACTCGGGAACTTGGAGGAGCTGCAGCGGCAGGGGGAGCGACCTACCCTTGGGTCGCTTATTAACAATTCCAAAGACAAAAACTGTGTGTAAGATGACATAAGTAAGTAAAGCCACTCAGACATGATGATACTGCAACCGTTATAGCATGGCTAACATGTACATAGCATGGGTCTCCTGTGACAATTACATACATATCTGCACACATGCAGTGGCCCTAACTATCATGTGGTGACAAAAATGCTCCTTCATTAGTGAGCAGACATAATAATGGCGTGTTTTCGTCTCATGTGCATCCAAGAGAGACATCCAAAGCCTGGTTACTTGAGGAGTGCATTACCAGTCAAACAGCCTATGTGGCCATGACACAATAAAGTACACACTGTTCCAAAGAAAATAGTAGGAAAGAGGAGTCCTAATTATAGGAGCAAGAAACCTCACACACCCAATTGCGTGACCAAATTACAGAAAGATATTGCCAAGTTCAGCAGAGAGAAGGTCTACCCTTATATTAAGGAAGCCTTTACTGCTGATACGCAATCTCTTTCTTCTGATGATTCTTGCTCCTCAGTTAAAAAGCCCTGGAAATTCAGTAACAGCTCCTCATCAGATGGATGGAGCACTGATAATAATAGATCTCATCCTTACTTTCACTTTCCACAGTACCCACATGGCCAACCTTTGGCTTGGCAACCTCCGTTCCCCTTCTACCAACCACGCCCCATGGGACCGTATGTGCCTTTTTTAGACCACGGCCGGGGCAGAGGAAGAGGCAGAAGGAGAGGAAGAGGCAGGAGAGTTCACTGGGCACTGGAGGAAGCACAGATGGTAACTCGGAGCCGAGGGAGGAACCAGCCAAATCAGACCTAGTAGTGAATTTGTCCTCTAGGAACCTCTCCCCAGATGAGTGCCAAGTCCTGAACAGGGGATTAGGCTTTGTCCCGACCCCCAATGAAGATTTTTTTCATCTCCATTGTGAGCTTTCCCAATTTTTCAGAAAAATCAGACTTCGGGTCTTCTTCCAAGATAGACCCATTATCGAGCAGCCCGTGGATTCGGGCCTCAAGAAACCATCAACTTTCATGCCTCCCTCAGCATCCTTACCATGTGAGGTATTGGCATTTGAGAAAGCGGTTATGACTGATCTTCAAAGTCTTCACCCCAGATGCAAATTTGTCAACTTACCTAATACTGATCGGAATGCACTTAGGACATTGGCATCCGACACTAGTATCATAATCAAACCTGCGGACAAGGGAGGTGCTATAGTGATTATGAACACAGCTGAATACAGGCAGGAATGCCTACGGCTTCTTGGGGATTCCACTTACTACTCCCGAATTTCAGAAGACCCCACCAAGCGATTGCAAATTGAGATACGAGGAATGATAGAGGAAGCATGCAGTAATGCATGGATCTCACAAAAAGAAGTAGAGTACCTAGATACTAAGGATCCACGTGTTCCATATTTTTACTGTCTCCCTAAGATCCACAAAGGGAGGACTCCTCCTCCTGGCCGCCCTATAGTATCAGGGATAGGATCTGTCCTCGAACCTCTATCTACCTTTTGCGATCCTTTCTTACAACCACTTGTACGAGAGTCAGCCACTTACCTGAAGGACACCAAGGATGTCCTCAACTTGATAGATATCATGAATTCAACTGTTCAGGTACATGCCCTTATCACCTTTAAAGGTAGTTGAATCTGCCCTTTTATCCACTACCTGGGAATCAGCCACTCCTGTTCATTTTAATATGCATTGCGCCTCCCTAGCCATGACAGAGAACTTTTTTCAATTTGAAGACCTCCTTTTTCATCAGGTGCGAGGCACGTCAATGGGGAGCACCTTTGCCCTCAGTTTGGCTTGCTTATACATGTATGATTTTGAAAAGCGGTTCATATTTCCTCCCACTAACCCTTTTTACGACAACATTAAATTATGGCGTTGTTACATAGATGACATCTTGATCATTTGTCAGGGCCCTATTTCTGAGGTCGATACTCTAACAACATGGGTCAACAGTTTAGATCCTTTTTAAGGTTCACTTCCTCAGTGTCCTCTACAGAGATCTCATTTTCGGATCTATTGATTACCATTGAGAATGGCAAATTAGTGACTAGAACTTACCACAAGATCACTGATCGTAATAGTCTACTACTTTATGAAAGCCATCATCCCAGAGCTTAACGAGACAATCTGGCTTTTGGCCAGTTCCTACGTTTACGCTGGAATTGCAGTAGTTTACACACATTTAACTCCCAAGCGAAGGATCTTTCCAACAAATTGAGTGAACGCCTCTATCCAACCCATGTGGTCAAATCCGCTTATAAAAGAGCCAAACATTACAACCGGGACACACTATTGTCAGCAACTCCACGACCCATAGATAACAAACTTACTTGCGTGTCTACTTTTACCCCTTTGTCAAATACTATCAAAAAGGTGGTTAACAAAAGATGGAATATTTTGTGTAGTGGAGGATTAGCCATTCCTAAACCTCTCTTTACATTCAATAGAACGACCAATATAAGGGATTTACTGGTCCATACGAGACCACGTCAACTAACAGCCGTTTGCAACCAAAGGGCATTGTGGGACATTCCACCTGTTACAGGCCATTTTCCTTGTGGTAACTGTAACGCACGTACTCTGACGAAATGCACTGATACCCTTGAATTGGATCCTATCGGCATTTGGCGGTTATTAAAACATACCAATTGTAACACTCGCAACTGTCTTTACCTTATCACATGCCCGTGTAATTTGCGTTATGTAGAGATGACTACGGGAGCAGTTAAGTTAAGAATCAACGAGCATCGGAGCAACATCAGATGTGGACGTACCATAACGAAACTGAGCATACACTACATTGATGTGAACCACAGTCCAGATGACATGTGGTGGGTTATTTTGCAGACTAGCCCTTTACAGGACACAAGATCCCTCTTTGAATTAGAACAACGGTGGGTGTACAAACTCAACACCCATATTAGGGGTCTGAATGACAATATCCCGTGGATAAGCCTCTCACAAAGATAACATTGTTTTGGAAGACCCTTTTAGTTATTTACTTTGTGATCACTCCTGGGTGATCATTGAATTGGGCCCCTTATGTCATGTGTTTTTTTATCTTCCCACAACCGTTCCTTGTAGCCAGGACTAAGACTTGTAGTTTTCACTGGTGTGCTTCCTACGAGTTGTAGTTCAACAGTTACAATGTCCGTCCCATCTATGAATACTCCAATGAATAGCCTTTACGATCTCCTTGAAATTCCTTGGCACTGGCACAAGTTTCCTTGCCTTTTTGTGCTGTTTTGACTTTGTTGAGTACGAGGCCATCCTTTTTCTCTAATAAACGAATGTTCTGAAAGACTCTTACTTCCTTGTCTAACATAACTGCAAGCTGGGGTGCATCGTCGCAGTCCTCTCTCTACTGCTATCTTTCAACAACATGACCCTGGCGGTGGCTCGGCCATGTTGCTTAGCAACACTTGCGTCATACTGACGCTTTGATTCCGGGTAGTCACCCGATTGGATAATGCGCCATTTCGACACACCTCTTTCTGGTGGACGGGGGGTTCTTCTTCCCCTCCTCTGGCATCTCCCATATCTATACGGGAGCGTGGCTCGGGGTAGGTGCTTTTCCTTGGAAACGGAGCGCAACAAGTAAGTGTATGCCCAAGTGTCTTTCTGTTAGAGAGCTCCACTGCGCTACTTTCCGCATTCAGGGGGAGTCACTATACCAGCTCGTAATACTAGATGAGAAGAGAACGCACATTTCTTACACTCTCGCTTGTCTACCGGTAACTCTTTTTGGTACCTTGCAACTACAGCCATATTTCTTCTAGCCTTACATAATAATACATTTGTGAGAAGTTTTTACTTTCTTTCGACTTTAGAAATTTAGGGGGTCATTCTGACCTGGGCGGTAAAAGGCCCTTACCGCCGGTCAGAAGTCCGCCATTCTACCGCCGCGGCCGCGGTAAACCGCCACGGTCATTCTGACCACCAACTGTGAAACCGCCAAAAACCCGACATCCACGGAAGGCCGCCTCATCAGCGGGCAGCGATAAACTGGAGATGACCAAACCTCCACCGCCACGCCAACACAAACACGCCCATGCCATTCTGACCCACAAATCCACGCGTCGGTCTTTCAACCGCGGTATTCCATTGGCGGTACACACCGCCGCGCTCAAAATATACACACAGCTCCAAAACACAGCCACATTGGACAATTTGAAATACACACACCTGATACACATACAAACTCCACTCCCACACACCCAATTAACTATAAAACACACACCCACTTCACCCACAAACCCCTACAACCACAAATATCTGAGAGAAGGCGCAATACACTGAGAGAGAGCACAGGGAACGCAAAGCACAACACACACAGGAGCACAACATCATCACCCACACTACATCTACGCACACATCACCACACATCACCACGCACATCACCACAAACACCACCCCACACCTCATCCACACCACCCCATGGCACCCCAAAGACACCCCAAGTTCTCGGACCAAGAACTCAGGGTCATGGTGGAGGAAATTATAAGGGTAGAGCCCCAGCTCTTCGGCACACAGGTGCAGCACACCACTATAGCAAGGAAGGCTGAGCTCTGGCAAAGGATCGTAGACAGGGTCAACGCTGTGGGACAGCATCCCAGAAATCGGGAAGACATCCGAAAGCGATGGAACGACCTACGGGGGAAGGTGCGCTCGATGGTGTCGCGACACAACATCGCTGTGCAGAAGACTGGCGGCGGACCCCCACCCACTCCACCCCAATTCACAGCATGGGAGCAAGAGGTAGTAAACATCATGCATCCTGATGGCCTCGCTGGAGTACACGGAGGAAAGGACTCTGGTAAGTCGAATCTCAACTACTTCACCCCCCCCCCAACCACCAGCATGCCAACCCACACCCCCACCCTCACCCCCAATCTCAAACCCCCAGCACACATCCTCCGTGCCAATGTCTCACCAGCACAACCCACCCTAAACAACACCAACCCCTGAATGCCAACACAAACCATAGACACCCATCACCAAAGCATGACCATTGCACATACCCATACACCCCCCCCCCCAACCACAATCACAACACCTCCCACAAGGGAATGCCAGCACTGGGGGACAAGGGCACTCAAAATGCACGCCATGGCACACACAAAAACAATAACCACCCTATTTTACCCCTGCAGGGCCCGAACGCCAACACACCGCCACAGAGGGTCCAGATTTGTCCATCCCACCCCCAGAACAGGCACCCAGTGAGGACAGCAGCTCTGTCGACCTTGAACCTGATGACCAGCCCAGACCATCGGGGACCTCTGGACAGTGGGTTCCCCACACACAGACCCAGGCCACAGCAGACCCAACCCCCTCTGGGAACACCAGCACAGCTCCCACCCAGCGGGCCCATGCCTCTGTCTCCAGGACAGGTCAATCAGCGGTGTGTCCGCCACTACAGGGCACCCAGGCTGACCCAACACCCCAACAACAACAGGGACCTGGGGGCAGTGGTAGTGGGCACACCGTCCAGGGGACAGAGGCCCGGGGAAACAGGGCAACTGGGAGGGCTGCTGTGCGACAGGGGGGGAGGACAGGCCCAGGGAACCCACTCTCCAAGAGGCCCTCACCACCATCATGGGAGCATACCACCACTCCCAAGAGACGATGGCGACGGTACTGGCCAGGTTCACGGAGATCCAGGCACAGCAGGAGGAACGCTACATGGGGTTCAGCAATGAACTCCGGAACATCGCTACCGCTATGGGGACCATAGTCCAGGCCCTCAACCGGATAGAAACCACATTGCGGTACCATGTGGCACCACAAAGGGCCCCTGTCACTAGCCAGGACCAGGAACAGCCTACCACCTCCGCCGGCGCTAGTGGACAGGAGGCCCCACCACAACGACAGGCCACCAGAACCCCACCTCCTACTGAAGAACAACCACCCCGCAAGAGGAACCTGAGATCTCACAGGAAGACAGAGTAGGATGCCAACACCCCGCCAGCCAAAGATCCCCCCGGATGTCATTCCACTGTCCCACATCGTCATCCTGTCCAACCTTGAACTGCCCCTGCTCCATCGTTCCACAGGCATATGGACAATGCACCTGTGCGACCGAGAACTGGACTCTGCCATGGACATTACTCCACCCCCACCCATCACCGTTTTCATATCATGTACCAATATCTAGCACTAAAAATAAATCACTCATTGCACTGAAATCATTCAGGAGTCAGCCTGTATTATTTACAAATGTATAACACATTACTGTTCAATCATGTTCAGTCAACTTTGTGATGAAAACATACCGATGTCAATAAGCATTAGTCCATGGGCTAACCAAGCAGAAGTCACGCAGTGGGTCATACAGCACTGAAAAGGGAAGGGAAAATCAAACATCAGTTTAAAAGAACTGGGGGGAAATACAAAAAGTAAAGATGCAGGAGGCTTTCAGGAAATGTGAAATGGCGTGGGTGATTCCTACCTGTGTGCTACTGAAAATACTGTTGGATAACTGTGTCCCTGTTGTCTGTGTCGTCCCCGTCGTCTTCCTCCTCTTCACTCTCCACAGGCTCCACAGCTGCTACAACACCACCATCTGGACCATCCTCCTGCAGGAAGGGCACCTGACGTCGCAATGCCAGATTGTGAAGCATACAGCAGGCCACGATGATCTGGCACACCTTCTTTGGTGAGTACATCAGGGATCCACCTGTCATATGCAGGCACCTAAACCTGGCCTTCAGGAGGCTGAAGGTCCTTTCTATGATCCTCCTAGTTCGCCCATGGGCCTCATTGTACCGTTCATCTGCCCTGGTCCGGGGATTCCTCACTGGGGTCAATAGCCAAGGCAGGTTGGGGTAACCAGAGTCACCAATTAGCCACACACGGTGTCTCTGTAGCTGTTCCATCACATACGGGACGCTGCTATTACGCATAACATACGCGTCATGCACTAACCCAGGGAACTTGGCATTTACATGGGAGATGTACTGGTCAGCCAAACAGACCACCTGCACATTCATAGAATGGTAATTTTTCCTGTTTCTGTACACCTGCTCATCGTCTTTTGGGGGTACTAAGGCCACATGGGTCCCATCAATGGCACCAATGATGTTGGGGATATGTCCAAGGGCATAGAAATCACCCTTCACAGTGGCCAAATCAACCTCCTCAGGGAATACAATGTAGCTCCGCATGTATTTCGTCAGGGCAGACAACACTCTTGACAAAACCTTAGAAAACATAGGCTGAGACATCCCAGATGACATGGCCACTGTTGTTTGGAATGAACCACTTGCAAGGAAATGGAGTACTGACAGAACCTGCACCAAAGGGGGAATCCCTGTGGGTTGGCGGATGGGGGACATCAGGGCTGGCTCCAGCTGGGCACACAGTTCATGTATAGTGGCTCGGTCAAGTCGGTATCGTAGTATAATATGGCGTTCTTCCATTGTCGACAGGTCCACCAGCGGTCGGTACACGCGAGGATTCATCCTTCTCCTCGCAAGTCCCAGCGGACGGTGTCTAGGAAGGACAACATGGAGTACAGAGTCAAGCAAATCACAGGTACGTTCACCACAGCTTGCATAGCACATGGTTATCTATGTATTGAAAGGCGTGTATGTGTGGCAATGCAAGGCCTAGGCCTGTGTGACGCAGTTGAAATTAAGCCATGTGGGCCCTTGAAATGGCGGCTGCCTGACCTGTGAAGTGGGACAATGGGAGGTGAGGTCAAAGCGCTGGCGTGGCACACCGTGACGGTAGGCGATCGAAGACCGCTGTACGAAGCCGCATTGGTTAACATTGAAGCCTATGGGTTTCAGGAGCCAATGACGAGGTGCTCCGGCGGTCGCGGTACGCACCGCCGCAGTACGCACCGCCGCGGGCGTGACCGCCATTTTCTATCTGATTAATCACTCGAGACCTGATCTTCCACAGGAGAGGACCTATACTGCAAGTGCTGCTGTGACCTCGGTCTGGAAGTGACAATGGCTGCTGTGACTGGGGAAAGGGCCCCTGCCTTCACGTCTGAAGAGTTGGAGAAACTTGTGGATGGGGTCCTCCCCCAGTATGCGTTACTCTACGGTCCTCCAGACCAACAGGAAAGTACACTGGGTGCACATTGAATGGGCTATGCCTGTGTGGAGTGGGGTGGATGTAAGTTGGTGGGGTGGGGAGCGAATGAGGAGTGCAACGCACGACAGATGAGAGCATGTGCCACATGGCAAAGTTGGGGAGGGGGGGGCATTCACATCTAACATGCAGAAAAATGATGGAATTTCATTTCCCACCCTGTACATGTCAACTAGGTCAGCGCCCATCAGAAAGTCGACATTTGGCGTGCCATCGCCAAGGAAGTCCGGGCCCTGGGGGTCCACATCAGACGGGGCACCCACTGCCGCAAGAGGTGGGAGGACATCCGCCGCGGAACCAGGAAGACCGCCGAGTCACTGCTGGGGATGGCCTCCCAACCTAGGAGGGGTGCCAGTCGTACCCTGACCCCCCTGATGTCCCGGATCCTGGCGGTGGCCTACCCTGATTTGGATGGGCGCTTGAGGACATCACAGCAGACACAAGGGGGTGAGTATCAGCACATTCTGCTATCTTTATGCGCAGTGGAGGTGTCTGGGTGGGGGAGGAGGGTTGTGGGTGTCATTAGGCCAGGGCGCTTTCTGTAGTGTAGGCCTCTCCTTTAGGCATGACCCTGTGCCCCCGCCCCCCACCTCTGTAGGGTGCCAAGTACAGCTATCCATGGTCCTGCATCACCCATGTGCGCATTTGGTGTCCCTATACCTGTTGGCCTAGTCACAAATACTGAGTAGTGTACCCCGATTGCGCGGCTTAGTGCATGAGCCTCCTGTGTCTGTCCTCTCCACCAACGGTGTTGACAATGCATGCACTCAACCTGTTTTTATTTCTCCCCCCACCCTGTTTCTTCATCTTCTTGTGCATGTGTGCATTAGCATCATCAGGCAGAGGAGATTTGGCATCGGAGCACGAGGGAGCTGCAAGTCACAAGGCCCTGGTGGGCCGTGGTACAGACACCGAGGGCACCAGTGATACGGAGGGCGAGGGGAGCACCACAACGGGGACCGGTGGTGACACCAGTGACACCGATACGTCCTCGGAAGGGAGCTCCCTAGCGGTGGCGGCAACATCCGGGCCCCCCGCCTCTACAGGTACAGCCGCTACCCAGCGCACCATCCCCGCCCTCCCAGCAGCCCCTCAGCCTACGCTCCGTGCCCGCTCGCCCAAGAAGGCGGGCGTCTCCTTCGCCCCAGGCACCTCAGCCCCTGCCCCAGTTACCCCTGCTGCCCTCAGTGAGGAGGTCATTGACCTCCTCAGGACACTCATTGTTGGGCAGTCTACCATTTTGAATGCCATCCAGGGGGTAGAAAGGGAGGTGCATCGGAGCAATGCCTACCTGGAGGGCATTCATTCGGGTCAGGCTGCCCATCAACGATCGTTCAATGCTCTGGCCTCAGCACTGACGGCAGCCATTGTCCCTGTTTCCAGCCTCCCTCTTCTAACTGCCTCCACCCTGTCTCTGTCTCCTGTTCCTCAGCCTATCCCATCCACACCATCAGACCAGCCTGCACACACCTCAACACCCAAGGGCAGCTCATCCAGACACAAGCACCACAGATCCCACAAACACTCACCCAAGCAACACCCAGATGCAGACATACCAACAGTCACTATCACCTCTGTGTCCCCCTCCTCCTCGTCTCCCTCCTCCCTCCCTGTGACGTCTACACTCACACCTGCATGCACACCGCCATCAGCCAGTGCTTCCATCACCAGCACACCCTCCAGTACAGTCCGCACACGTGCAGTCACCACCCCCACTGCCATTTACACGTCCCCTGTGTCCTCTCCCACTGTGTCTGTCACCCCCTCTTCCAAGACACACAAACGCAGGCAGCCACCCACCCAACAGCCATCCACTTCACGACAGCCTACGGCACAATCACCTGCACCCAAAGACAGCACACCTGACTCTCCTACAACCACCTCCTCTTCCTCCACTCCCATCACCACTACTCCCACCCTTTACCTTGGTCCTAAAATACTTTATCTCTCCAATCTTAACTTCTTTCCCTCCCCTGACCCACCCCCTCCATCTGCTAAGAGTCCCAAGAGCACCTCAGCCACCACCAGCCCTGCTTCGAGTGTCACTGTGGTGCATGGGTTCTGGAGTCCACCCTTTGCCAGCAGTGACACTTCTTTCAGCAGCAAGGGGACAGCCAGCCCCCCCACAGGCAAGAGGACCCGGAAAGTCAAGGGCCGCCGTGAGAGGACTGACACGGCTGCCCCCAAGAACCAAAGTTCGGCCACTTCACCTGCCACAACATCCCGGGGAGGCAAGGGCCAGAGAGCGTCTTCTAAGGAGCGAAAGGGCAGCAGGGCGGAGAAGTCAGCCAGCAGGAGCACGGAGCAGGAGGGCCCCACAAGCCCCATCCCGGCTGTAAGGGAGGACACCAAAGGGCCCAGGACCCCGTCACCGAAGGGTCCTGCAACTGCACGGTCGAAGGGCGACTGAGCAGGGAGTCCAGGCCAGGTCTGGCTCCCTTGAATTACTGGACAAGCACCGCTGAACAGGGCCCCGCCGTGCAGAAGAGCACCGCTGAACAGGGCCCCGCCGTGAAGATAGGCACCGCTGAACAGGGCCCCGCTGTGTAGAAGAGCACCGCTGAACAGGGCCCCGCCGTGAAGATAGGCACCGCTGAACAGGGCCCCGCCGTGCAGAAGAGCACCGCTGAACAGGGCTCCGCCGTGCAGAAGAGCACCGCTGAACAGGGTCCCGCCGTGAAGATAGGCAACGCTGAACAGGGCCCCGCCGTGAAGATAGGAACCGCTGAACAGGGCCCCGCCATGCAGAAGAGCACCGCTGAACAGGGCCCCGCCGTGCAGAAGAGCACCGCTGAACAGGGCCCCGCCGTGAAGATAGGCACCGCTGAACAGGGCCCCGCCTTGCAGAAGAGCACCGCTGAACAGGGCCCCGCCGTGCAGAAGAGCACTGCTGAACAGGGCCCCGCCATGAAGATAGGCACCGCTGAACAGGGCCCCGCCGTGCAGAAGAGCACCGCTGAACAGGGCCCCGCCGTGCAGAAGAGCACCGCTGAACAGGGCCCCGCCGTCTCAAGCACCGCTCCGCTGGGCCCTTCCTGTCAAGCACCGCTCCGCTGGGCCCCGCCGTCTCAAGCACCGCTCCGCTGGGCCCTTCCTGTCAAGCACCGCTCCGCTGGGCCCCGCCGTCTCAAGCACCGCTCCGCTGGGCCCTTCCTGTCAAGCACCGCTCCGCTGGGCCCCGCCGTCTCAAGCACCGCTCCGCTGGGCCCCGCCGTCTCAAGCACCGCTCCGCTGGGCCCTTCCTGTCAAGCACCGCTCCGCTGGGCCCGCCGTCTGAAGCACCGCTCCGCTGGGCCCCGCCGTCCCAAGCACCGCTCCGCTGGGCCCTTCCTGTCAAGCACCGCTCCGCTGGGCCCTTCCTGTCAAGCACCGCTCCGCTGGGCCCCGCCGTCTCAAGCACCGCTCCGCTGGGCCCCGCCGTCTCAAGCACCGCTCCGCTGGGCCCTTCCTGTCAAGCACCGCTCCGCTGGGCCCCGCCGTCTCAAGCACCGCTCCGCTGGGCCCCGCCGTCTCAAGCACCGCTCCGCTGGGCCCTTCCTGTCAAGCACCGCTCCGCTGGGCCCCGCCGTCTCAAGCACCGCTCCGCTGGGCCCCGCCGTCTCAAGCACCGCTCTGCTGGGCCCCGCCGTCTCAAGCACCGCTCCGCTGGGCCCTTCCTGTCAAGCACCACTGGCACAATGACAGTGCCGGATCTGTGTCGTGCTACTGTTCACGGTTCACTGTGCCCACCATGCCTCCTCCTTGACCAGTGGAGACTGTTATCCACCTGATGGACTGTGGCTTTGCACTCCCCAGGATTGAACAGTGGGCAAGCCACCCACTGTAGAGACATTGAGAGACTGTGGCTTTGCACTCCCCAGGATTGAACAGTGGGCAGGCCACCCACTGTAGAGACATTGAGAGACTGTGGCTTTGGACTCCCCAGGATTGAACAGTGGGCAGGCCACCCACTGTAGAGACATTGAGAGACTGTGGCATTGCACTCCCCAGGATTGAACAGTGGGCAAGCCACCCACTGTAGAGACATTGAGAGACTGTGGCTTTGCACTCCCCAGGATTGAACAGTGGGCAAGCCACCCACTGTAGAGACATTGAGAGACTGTGGCTTTGCACTCCCCAGGATTGAACAGTGGGCAGTCCACCCACTGTAGAGACATTGAGAGACTGTGGCTTTGCACTCCCCAGGATTGAACAGTGGGCATGGTGTCCCCTTCGTGGATCTGGCGTCGTGGACTCATGTGGCTGTGGTGCCCCCCCCTTCCATTCCCCCTGAGGTGCCTGTAGTTGTGTCATCAGATGCCCCTGCAGTGTTCTCTCCAAAGGACTCAGGTCTCCTGTGTGGGCTTTGCCCTTGTGTTGATACACTTTGGCCCACGGACACTTAGAATGCCATCAAATTTGCAGGACTAATTGCCTCGGTTTCTCGATTGAAGAAAATATTTATTTTATTTTTTTAATTTTTTTTATTGCTATTTGACCATGAGTTATCAGAGGCTATTTTTTACATAAATTTTGATTCACAATTTATTTATGTCTTTGCTTTTTTCGAGGGGGTTTGGGTGGTGTCACTGTGATTTGTTGCTCTGCATTGGTGTGTACATAGTTTGGGGGGGTGGGGGTCGCATATGTGTGTGCCGTAACCTTTCCTCCTCCCCCTCCCCTGTGTCGTAGGTGCAGTACTCACCGTTGTCGTCTGCGCCGGAGTTCGTACTCATGGTAGATGAGCAGGTAGACGAGAGCAGGTAGGATGTTTAATTCGGGTTCCATGCTGTCCTCCGTCCTCGTGGAGTGCATAGAGGTGAGCGTTTTCCCGTTCGTAGTCTGTTTCCGCTGTGTTTTTATCGGCGGTGCTCCCGCCCTGGAAAAGGTGGCGAATTGGTGAGTTATGATAGGGTGGGCGGTACATTGTCTGCCGCCTGTCTGTTGGCGGTGACCGCCGCGCTGTTTGTTTGTACCGCCGTGGCGGTTGGAGTGTTAATGTGGCGGTCTCTGTTGGCGGTTCCCGCCAGGGTCAGAATTCAATTTTTTGGCCCGCCGGCCTGTTGGCGGGTTGGCCGCCGCTTTATCACCGACCGCCAGGGTTAGAATGACCCCCTTAGTGTTGGTTCCCTCTACACTTTGCCAGACGCGTTGAGTTTACCTCTCTTTTCACCTGGCATCAACTGTTCTTTATGGTACCTATATGGACCTTTTTCCCAGAGCTGGACCTTAGGGATATTTATGTATGTCCCGTGACTGCTAGATTGTGTTTACACTTGACTGCCTGTTATAAACAGATATATTCACCCTAGTGTTTGTTGATGGTATGAAACAGTGCTTTTCTTTAATGACAACTTTTTTTGTTCATTTATGTATTGACCAGATAAGTTTATGCCAGGCCATTGGGCCGCCACTGTCCCATGAAGCTTGTTCCTCTAGTAGGGGGGTAAGCTTATGAACAGTTTTTTATATATGCACAGTTAGCCACGTTAAGCACCATCCCAGCTTGTTTTTCACCATATATCACATTTGCTGTTTATCTCTATTAGCAATTGCATATTCTTGTTTGTTACCTGTTTCCTTCTTTTTTTACAGGGCGACAGTTAGGAATAGGATGTTCTAGCTACACACAACTAGTGTAAGTGACTGGAGTATAGTCTACTGATAGTATTACTTCATAGGTGTGTTTATAGTTATAGAGAAGGAGAAATATACCCCCATTCTGGTCCTGATGAAGCGTCGCTGGATCCTTCTGGACCATTAAAGACGTGAAACATGTTGACCCTTGTTTCAAGGACGGTTTGGTAATTTCACACGTTCCTCTCTTTATGATATGTTGTTGACAGTGGTCTGATCATTATATTCACTCCACTCTCCCCATTTGTTTTAATCTTGGCCTTGACCCTCCGTGGTTGAATAAAACTGTTATCCCCAGGTGGAAGGTTGTTGAGCCAATTTTATCCTTGAATTTCACTTTCCTTCCTTTCTCCTCACCACCAAGTTCACCAGTTGGTCCTTGGCATTATCAAGTAAAGATCTCCAGCAAAGAGACCCCCTTTGGGGGGTGCCCGTCAGGCATTGCAGCGCAAGCCTGTCGAGGAGCTATTCCGATGATGAAGCATGACACCCATTTGGGTGTGTGAGGTTTCTTGCTCCTTTAATTAGGACTCCTCTTTCCTACTATTTTCTTTGGAACAGTGTATACTTTATTGTTAAGTGCATCTCATTAGGGAGAACGTACACTGGACCATCAATTGCTCCCTGTGCCTCTACTTTTGATCTACAATGTACAGAGGTACAGGGACATTTGGAATCCCTCATGTTGTTACAGTTTCTTCATTTGATGTGGCCCAGCTATGGTGATTTGCACCAACCATAGAGATATGAACCCATGTGCATACCTTTGGCCTGTCATCCCTAAACGAAAGGTGGAACACCAAACACCAAATTCCAGTGTAAGATGTTAACTGAGGGGACCTTACACCTTTTCCCGATGTTTCCAAACCCAGATCTGACATGTATCCAAAATGATGATGGACCACAATAATCCCTAACATTCATAGAACTTCCGAAAACGCTTTCCTTACACACTTACCAGACACACATGAGACATATGTCTGGGCCACATTGCTATCATCAATTGACGTGAAGCCAGCACTCAATTTCTGCATCATGTAGTGTTTAAATAGTCAGTCTAGCTGTTGCGTCAACAAAGGTTGCCAATAGTTTGGAAATTCTATACTTCACTGGCAAATGTGACCTATATAGACATGATTGGCTCCTAATTTGTGTTGCTGTCTGACACAAAGGCGGCACAAAATTACATTAAGCAAAAGTATTCAGTAAGTTTGCAGAGCATGTGCTTCCTGACAGCTAGCAATTGTGGTCCTTCACATAGTCCATCAATGACCCTGTATGTTTCCGAAGCATTCCACACAGTCAGCAACTTAGCCGGTAGATATTGCACAAATCATCTGATGTCAATACAGAGCTTTTAATTCTGCACATTTACATGATTTGTACTAACCAACAGGGCCACCAATCACTATCCTCAGGTGTTCCAGCAGATCTTGCTCCCTGGTGATGAGGTCAGCCCAGCGGTGCTTCAGCTGGTGGTCATTCCTCTGGCTCCCATACATGCGCTGCAAGTGATGCAGGACCTTTCCCCACCGGGTTCGTCGTGCCTCAGTGTGATACCCCTGTATCACCCTGCCCTCTGCATCGATCATCAGTGGGAGGAAATGGTACACCAGCCATATAAACCCCCCAAGCTCCCCCTCACCCATCCTGCCAAGACGTGGCCTACCCAACATCTTAGCACCGAAAAGGGGATAATGAAGAACAAAGGAGAAAAGGGGGAAAGTAGAAGTACAAAAAAGTAAACTTAACAACTAAAAGAGCCCAACTATCCCCAAACTCGAACTACCCACAACAGACTCCCACAGACAACAAAGACAATAAAATACTGGACAACAGTACACTAAACACACTCAGACAGTATACAACAACAATATATATTTCACAAGCTAACAAGTAATGGAGCACACAGGAGACAAAAGCACAATTTCACTGGACAAAACTCAGAACACAGCCACACAGTCTAGAAGAATAACAGACTGCAAAGTGAAAGTGAAAGTACACCCACTGTACATATTCTGTAAACAGGATATCCTATTACATCACTTCCTGCATAAAATGGCCACCGTTGTTATCGTTATGCGTCATAACTGTTCACGCATACAGTATGTACGTCATGTTTTCCGATGCACAGGAGTAACAATTAGGCCGCATCCATATATTTGGAAATAGTCTGAACGCTTAACCAATTTTCAGGCCATCATGTGTCGTTTTTCGGGGATAAGCATCATTTTTTTACACTTGTGCATCATTTTTTGACGTGCATGCGTCAAAATTTCAGGGCATGAACTGGTTTTGGGTATTTTTTCCATTTTAATGTAATGTTGTATTTGTGACACAACTGAGATAGGCTGATTGCACCCACTTTGGTGTTGATGGTGTATGTTCACATGTGAGACATCATACTACTGCGGACCATGACCCGCTACTTCCTTAACAGGATTCTCACACTTGGCTGACACACTAGATGGCCGTATGTGTGGCCTACATATATGTATTGCACAATTTGAGCATGTTTGGCATCAGGAAAGGATAGCAATGTGACGCACATAAGTACAATACCTCAATGCCCATGTCTCAATGTGTGTGCATTGGCTACTAATGTAGTTGTTGACCCAGTGTGTGTGCATCACAAGATGCATTATTGCAAATATGCTTGTATGAATGTGAAGTCAATGTGTCCAGACCTTAGATGCAAGTCATTGTGGAAATGAGAGAGGACATGTGCTAGTCATACATGTAGCAACATCTGTTGTGTGCATTACCAAGATTTTGGGTAACGTAGACACCACAAATGACAAGGTATGCACCGGATAGATGGCAGACGCTTGTTCATGTCAATGGTCCACAAGTTGGCCATCCCATGTCCTAGAAATTTGGTAACTGCTTCCTAGGCACTTGTTGGTGAACCCGCAGTGAGTCAGGTACAAGCATAGACAAAGTGGGTACCATGTTATTGGCACATGCAGCCAAAGGTGAACCACAAATGTAATATGACGCCACAGTTGTGGTCATATGACTGAGACACAACTCTCCTGTGGCAGTGGTGGACCAGCAGACAAGGCAGCACGTGGCCACATATTTCCAGTAATCAATTGCACAGAGGTGTCTGGTTCATGTGTGTGGTCCAATGTTGATTGTGCATATTTTTAGGGGTGTATGTTGTCACAGTTAAGTCCAGGTCTCCTCATAAGTCAGTGGCAGCTATTCCTGTATCTACTGAGTAACCTTCAGAGATCAATGTGAATAAAGTGGATGAGGACATGAGAACCTACATGGGGATGGTCCCACCCTGTCAATCAAGACGTGTAATGAGACTGTCAACAGGGCAACCTGGGTGTGCTGAGTGAGATAATTTGGCAGGTGTCATGTTCCGGCAGGTGTCATTACAACATTTGTAAACAGGTTGGCCTGTGAAGTTCCCACTGCATCTGGGAACATCATAGCCTCTGTGTTGATTAATGTAGCAGCTATTCAGCATGCACAGGCCATCAATATGTTGTGAGCAATGTGAGTCAGCGTGTGAACTGTCAGGGTCCTAATATGTGTGGACTTTTCATGCACATTATCAGAGGTAGCTGGTTCTGCTGGAGGCACCATACCCAATCCCTGCACACGGCCTTGGTACACTGTCAGACTTTGTCGTTCATTCATACATGAGACCCAGACAAGGGATGGGCCATGATTTTGGTATTCAAAGACAATTTTACTAATATGGTACAATTAAAAAGCAGATGATGCTATACAATGTATTTGGGTATGCATTGATGAAGCACATGACAAAATACCCTTTGGGGAATGTGAGGTTTGCTAACGCAAGTGTGGTACATATGTAGCCACAAGGAACCTTCAGGGTAACGCACAGACATGTGCCAGTCAGGCTGACAGGATGCTGGTTCAATCTGGATCCAGCAATTTCACAAGGTACATAATCAGTGATCTGACTAAGACTTGTCGGAGGAAGAACAAGACAGTTGACATGGAAAACTGTGTATGTCCTGTGTTTTTGAAGGTGACACATAAACCCAAGGTCTGTGTTACACGGCTTAATTACTAACAGTGCATAACGGTGTATTTGACAAAATGGAAACTTCTATGCTGTTCCAGGCATCAGCAGGGGCAGAGGCAATTAATGTTCAAATGGGTGGTGTGCATGGAGGTGATCACAGGTGTGTGCTCCAACATTTTCTCACAAGTCCTGTATGTGAGATTCGAATTCCAATGGGCAACAGTACCTTTCACATGGGAAGCAATCTACAGGTGATAACAGGGCATAGAAACTACAAGCCAGTGTATTAATTGACCTGACGTCCATGCAGTCAGATGTACTATGACAACGGCATACCATAGGAAAGGGTGTAGTACACAGGATTAGTATTGTTAGTCTGTGTGTGTAGAGGAGGGAATATCGGATACACATATTACCATTCCAGGGACCTCCTCAGACAGGTGGGGTGAGACCAGGAGCATGGGTGTGTCAGGAGTTTGGAAATGGGCTGACATGTACATGGAATGTCATGTGCGCAATGCTTGTCATAGGTGTGGCACTTGTGCTGTCGATGTTCTGCTTATATGGAACTCTAGTCACAGATAGTCCTTGCAAAGATCGGTGCAGTTGGACTTACTGCTGTCAAGGGTCTGGTCATACATTCCTGTTACCAATGCAATAGCACATCAACTGCCTCATGTATGAGGCTTGTTTTCCCCTTATTGAGTGATGGTGTCTTAGTTGTGTGCCATATGCTGCGTTGAACCATGTTGCCAACATGTATGTGTGAAATAGGTGTGGTCCACTGCTATTGCCCTTCAAAGGTTAAGTGTACAGGATATATGTCATTTACAGTGTGTGTGTGTATGTGACTGTTGTATGATACGCATCACAATTGCTCAGGAATGTTCTGTGTCCTGATCGGTATATCAGCAATGCTCCATGAGGCTACACAAAATGATTACCCAGACCATGATATGGTGATTATTATCGTTGTTTATTTACATTAGTTAATACAGTGGTGATGGTGATTAGTTTTAAAAGAAATTGTTCACGATATGTTGGCGCCTACGCAATCCAGCTGCTGTGTTTTGTTGTTCCCCCTCATGTTGCAGGCCAGCATCCTCCTCTTCCTCCTCTTCAGGCATGTGTGGCTCTGGTTCCAAGAGGGGAATGTTCCTTTGTATGCAAATGTTGTGCAGGATGGCACATGTTAGAATGATCTTACCGACCATTTCAGGGGAATATAGGAGGCTACCACCAGTGATGTTGAGGCACCAGAATCTCGACTTGAAGATCCCGAAGGTCCTCTCGACTATGCTGCGTGTCCTCCTATGTGCATCATTGTAGGCACGCTCTGCTGCAGTGCTTGGGTTGCCAAAGGGTGTCAATATCCATGGCTGGATCCCATACCCCTGATCAGCTGAAAAAGAAAATGAATGGGATCATGTTGATGTAGCTTGCCCCATTGAAATCACCTTGCATGGCAGTAGTTGTCTTGTGTTGTCTGTGACTCTTTTGTGTTATTGTGTTCCTTCTTAGGCTTGTAGGATGTACCATATGCATTGTGTTGTTTCCTTGGCTGAACAAGTGTTTGGCTGCTGACCGGTTGTCAGTAGTATGTTTTGGGATTTGCAGTACAGTGTGCACTCCTTAGCATTATGACTTGTGATACAGGTGTCCCTGTGTCTTCACTGGGGGTGACATGATAGTTCCATACACAGATTCATTTTGACAGTGTTGTTAACACGTTCACATCAATGTACCCTGGACATCCCATACCTTTAGACTTATGCAATGGATTAATTTAAACATCAGTGAGACGCTTACATTTTGCAAGGTAACAATTATGCAAACCTCTCCAAACCCTGTGATCATTGACGTCTTAACATTAGACTGTACACTAATTTCAGATGTGTGACAGGTTCAATGTAGACCTATGAAACATGGCTAGCGATGTCACAACCTCAGTGTGTTCCTATCCACATGTTGCTGTCGTGGTGTATGTGTTGTGTGTCCTAGAGGGTTGCTGTGCAGTGTGCATATAATTAGGTTTTTGTACTTACCAACAAGTAGTCCATTGCCATACCATCCATCCTGGAGGTGCTGATTGATGGTAGAGTGATGGAAGATGAATGAGTCATGGACACTCCCAGGATATTTTTCCACGATGTTGGTGATCAATCCTTGGTGATTGACAATGGCCTGCATATTTATGGAATGTGTGTGCTTCCTGTTGCGGTAGAGGTGTTCAGTTGCAGCAGGTGACACAAGGAGTACATGTGAGCAGTCAATGGCACCAAGGACATGTGGGAAGCCACTAATGAGGTAAAACCCCTGTTTTGTCTCCTGCTGCTTCTGCAGTGTGTTTGGGAAGTGGATGTGGGGGGTGTGAGTCCAATGATGGCATCCAGTACTTTGGGCAAGAAAGCAGAAGATGATGGCTGTGATATTCCGGCAACCAGGGCACCAGTTGTTTGAAAAGAGCCACGTGCCAGCATGTGAAGTACAGCTAGCAGCTTGGTCTCTAATGGGATGGTGCGGGGTGTCAGCAAGGTGGGTGCCAACTGTGGCTCTATGTTGCGCAGCAGCTGCTGAATGGCCTGCCAGTTCAACCTGTACCTCTGGATGATGTCATGTTCCCTGAGGCCATGAAGGGTTGTTCTGGTGCGTAATATCCTCTCCTGCCTTCTGCGCTGCCTTTGGGGTCCCTGCTGGTGTTGTGGTAGCTGCGTCTGCCTGCATGCTGGATGAGAAGCACCTTCATGCCTCCCTTTTGCTGCTCTGCTGTTGCTTCTGTGTGTTCTGATTAAATACAGGTGTGTTTGCCCCATTTTAACGCCTGCCCTGGCCCAGGCGTTAATTTTTGACGCAAATCGGGCTGTGCGTCATTTTCCAGCTCCGCCTACCAGTCGTGTGGGGTTTTTGCCCGGAAGCATAAATACGACGCACGGGCGTTTAAGTCATTTTTTGGATGGGAACGCCTACCTTGCATATGATTAACGCATGGTGGGTTGCCGCATCCAAAAAATGACGCACCCTGTGGAATTTTGATGTCCGCTGGCTTGGGCGTCAAAGTTTAAATATGGGGCAAGGTTTGCACTGAATGTGCGTCAAAATGTTTGACGCACATTTGGCGCAGACAGAGTATAAATATGCCCCTGTACCTTCACCTTCCATTGCAGTTTTGTGTTGTACCTTTTCACTGGCAGGCTGCTGTTCCCACTACTATGGCCACTTACTGTACCTTTTGACATGTCTATTCACAGACATCTGTGCCCTACTCTGGCTCCTGGTGTATTGACTGCAGCACAATACAGGTCAAAGCTATGTATACATTACTGTACAGTCTACTTGCAATGTCTACAGATTGTTTAAGGAACACATACTTAAATAATTTGACATGCTACATACTTTTCAAAGGGTGGTTATTTTATTGCTGAAAAGTTAATGGGGATGTGCAGTGGGCGTGGGTGATGGTGGAGGAGAGTCCAGGATAGAGTCCATTCTCTTTGTATCACAGGTGCATTGTCCAAGGGGGCATAGGAAGTGGAGCAATGGCAGTTCAAGGTGGACAGAGTGACAGAGTAATACACAAGGGTGACAATCAGGGGAGTATTATTTCCTGGCGGGGGTCTTTACAATGTTCTCTGGCTTCTGCCTGGATCGCAGGGACCATTTGCGTGGTGGTTCTCCTTCTGCAGGGGGAGGGGTGATAATGGCCTGTTAGTCCTGTGGCGGGGCCTCCTGTCCACTAGCGTCAGCAGAGGTGGAAGGCTGTTCATCGGTGTGGCTAGTGTCAGGGGCCCGTTGGTGTGCCACTGCCTCCCTCATGGTGTTGGCCATGTCTGATAGCACCCCTGCGATGGTGACCAGGTTGGTGTGGATGTCCCTCAGGTCCTCCCTGATCCACAGGTACTGTCCCTCCTGTAGCCGCTGGTTCTCCCTCCTGGCCAGTATCTGGCCCATCATCTCCTGGGAATGGTGGTATGCTCCCAGGATGTTGGTGAGTGCCTCATGGAGAGTCGGTTCCCTGGGCCTGTCCTCCCCCTGTCGCACAGCAGTCCTCCCAGCTTCCCTGTTGTCCTGTGCCTCTGTCCCCTGAACCGTGTGCGTACTGTCATTGACCCCAGGTCCCTGATCGTCCTGTGTTTGTGGGGTGGCCTAGGGTCCCTGTAGTGGCGGACACACTGCTGATTGACATGTCCTGGGTACAGAGGTAGGGGCCCGCTGGGTGGGTGCTTTGCTGGTGTTTCCTGAGGGGGGAGGCTCTGTGGTGGTATGGGACCGTGGCTGGGTAACCGACTGTCCGGAGGTCCCTGATGGGCCAGGCTGCTGTCATCACTGCGGACCTCTTCGGGTGAGGGACTGGTTGTTGCTGCCACCTCCTCTCCGGTGACGTTGGGTGTGGGACCTGTGGGGATGTAAATACAGTGTTATTGTTTCTGCGTGTGACATCTTGTGCATGGGTGTGTTGCCCTGTATGGTTGCGAGTGCCCTGTCAGCTTTGCCTAGTGTGAGTAGTTATTTTGTGGGCTAGGTGGCTCTCTCTAGTGTGCATGCTGGGGGGATGGGTGTCCATGCAGGACTGTGAGTGATGTCCATGCATTGGTGGTGCATGCAGTGCTGGGTACTGGGATGGGTGAGTTGTGATGGTGGGGTGTATGTGAGGTGGTAGGGTGATGGGGTGAGAGTAAGGGTGGGGGTATGTGATGACATGCAGGTAGGGGGGTGAAAGTAGTAAAGAGTTGACTTACCAGAGTCCCAGTCCTCCTGCCACTCCTGCCAGGCCCTCAGGATGCAGTATTGCCAAGACTTGCTCCTCCCATGTGTTTAGTTGTGGGGGAGGAGGTGGGGGTCCATCGCCAGTCCTCTGTACAGCTATCTGGTGTCTTGCAACTACGGAATACACCTTCCACCAAAGGTCGTTCCACCTCTTCCTAATGTCGTCCCTTGTTCTGGGGTGCTGTCCCACGGCGTTGACCCTGTCCACGGCTCTCCGCCATAGCTCCATCTTCCTTGCACTGGCTGTCTACTGCACCTGTGAGCCGAATAGCTGTGGCTGTACCCGGATGATTTCCTCCACCATGACCCTTAGCTCCTCCTCTGAGAACCTAGAGTGTCTTTGTGGTTCCATGGGTGTAATGTGTGTAGTTTGTGTGAGGGTGTGTGGGGTGATGTGTTGGGGTCTGTGCTGTGAGGTGTGTGGATGGTGTATGGGTGTTGGTGTTCTGTGACTCTGGCTCTGTGGGTGCTCTTGGTGTGTCTCTCTCAGTTTTCAATTTTTTTTTTTGTCGTAAAGGGTTGTGGGTAGTGTGGGTGTGTGTTTTATAGTGGTGTGGGTGTGTGGGTGTGGTGTGTGTCAGGTGTGTGTTGTTTGAATTGTCCAATGTGGTGTTGTTTTGTGTGTGTGTGTGTGTGTGTGTGTGTGTATTTTGAGGGAGGCGGTATATACCGCCAATGGTTTAGCACGGTTGAATGTCCGCTGCGGTGATTCGTGGGTCTTAATGCTGTGGGCATAGTTCTGTTGGCGTAACGGTGTGGGTTTTGGTACCGTCATTTTATCACAGACGTTTGTACTGACGGACTTGTGTTTGTGTCTGTATAGTGACGGATTGCTATGTGTGTCATAATATGGGTAGCGGTATACCGCCGTGGTCGAGGTATGTTGGTGGCAGTCGTCATGGAGGTAAGCGGGACTTACTGCCAATGTCATAATGAGGGCCTATGTCACAGATCATTAGATTGGAGGTATGGGACTTGTTAATAACTACAAGTTTTTATAAGTATATATTTTTTTATCTAATGTTCATCTGTCAGCAAAAGGGAATAAGAGGAAAATTGCACCACCCTATTTTTTTCCCAATATAATAAACTAACACCACATTATCCAGTATGTGGGGTTCAAAGTTAGAATGACTGGTAATCAGCAAGAAAAATATATATTGAGGTGTTCATTAAAAAGGACAGAAACCCTCATTCACTACCGGTGGAATGCTTGATAATCGTGTTCCTCACCATTACCTAGTCTTCCTTAACTTATTGTTACTTTGGAACACTTAGCCATGCTTTATTTTGCTTTGGTTACACAACTGCTAAGAGAAATTTTTCAGTTGCTGTGTCTGATTTCAGAGGATTTATTTATATCATTTTCAACACTGGATCCAACCCTACAACTGTATGTAAAGGATTGTCATTATTTTGTTCCTATGAACGAACAAACCTTGGAATCGCATTGTAAAAAAAAACAAAGCAAAAAGTGGGTTGTGCAATGCAGCACTCTTGGTGTGAATCTAAATGTTTCCGCCCTCAATCTAGCCTTTCCAGGTCATTAATCAGGACAGACCCCTCTCAGTTAGCCCTTAATCCCAGTCACTGAGTCAGTGTTTCCAGACAGTCCTGAAGTAAGGGAGAGATGGGCGAAACCACCTACCCTTACATCACTCGTAGGACTGGCTAACTTGACCCATCTGTACCAGTAATATTGTTACCTAATGGAACCAAGAGCCTGTAACATCTTTCAGTGAATACTCGGAACACCTCCTCATGCCCAGGCCCAGGCTCGTGCAGAACGGAATCACTTCCACTCATCCAAGTCAATGCCGAGTCAATGAGGCTTGGAAGGGCAACTTCCCATGGCAGAACGAGTGTCCAGTACCTTGGTTAAAGAGAAACAGTAGTGTTTCCTATAATGACTCACGAAACATAGAGCTGTTTCTTCAACCTTCTACCCCAGAAACACACATACTCTTGCTTTTCTTCAGTTGTATGTATGTTTTCCAAGAGAAGAAATATCTGTTGTGTTTACTGCCTCATATATGGCTACAATTAAGAAACACCATCTTCCCATTCCTAATCCCATATTTTGAGCTGTGGATAGTCCATCATGGTAGTAGATAATATTAATCTTTACTCCCCTCCATCTGCTGCTGTAAATGTCTACAGACTCTGATATTATAAATAATGATCTCAGTATTGTTTTGCACTCTAATTACAAATGAAAACTTATATGAGTATCGTAAACGTGAGCGAAATCTGATAGCTGAAAGAAACCATTGGCAGCAGTGTGGTAGGGATATGGCGTTCCAAGATACAAAACAGGTGTACCAATGTATATGCTTATACATACCTATCATGGTAATGTGCTCGTGTGTAAAATGTTATTTACTGAAACTTACTTGGAGTTTCATGTTCTTGTTTTGGTATTATGGGGCTGCTGAGTTCCGTTGTTGTGCAGTTGGTGCCTGCTACCCTCGGAGTTGCTAGCAATTTACTTGGGCTCCCTTTAAACTGCAATAAACTGGATTTTACAGCTTCTTCTCCCTCAATATTTCTATATACCACAAAGATTATTCGAGGGAGTTCACATTACTGATGAGTTTCCCGACTTATTTCAGCATTTGATTGCAGATGAGTGATGCGGTCCTGCTGGCATTTGACCACTGTGACATCTTTTTGCCTTGGTTGTGTGCTAGATGTATCCCATCACTAGTGGATTTGGAATGGGGTACTTTAACAGGTATCCTGAAATCAGTTTCTGTATTGCGAACCTTTGCAGCTACTCAGGGCAGATCACTTTGCAAGCCTTTGCCACAGTTCGAGGCATATGATGTCATTGCTTCACCAAGACAATTCGACTTTTCAGGCTGAGACATCCGTAATTACGTCTATGCATGCCGGAGCAGCAAATCAGGTGTATGCTATCATCACACCTATGAATGGCGGAGATGCCATCTTGGATCAGCCAATAATACAATACATCTGCATTAAGAGCAGCCACAATTGATCAGGGTGAGCTGCCAATTATTTAACAGAATCAGAAAAACAACTGCACAGTAACTAGCACATTTTGTGTTGTGCCGGAAATTTGGTGTTTTATCTGGAAATTTTGAGCAACGCACGATTTGTGATATGTAATCACAGACTAGTGCTTGATACATGCTTGATACCTACCAACTCCTATTCCAATTCTTTGCTCATTATACCATGGGTACTTACAGGTATTATATCATTTGGCTGTGGGTTTCTTTGATGTTTTTATTAACATTATTTTGAGTAGTGGTGCATTGAAAACACGTTGTACCAGTTTCTTGCTATGGCTACTCAGCATTATTCTGTCCAGATTTCGCAATTTCTACAGATTCCAGGTAACCCTCATATTGCCTGGAAACAATGGTTCAGCATTTTTAAATGTATTTCCACTAAATTGCGCCTGCCAGGAAAGTAGCATTATTTTTCAGTGACCTAGGACAAGCGGGTTAACAGATATTTGATAAATTACTGGTTTTGTCAGTACTAGGAGGTGATAGTGGAGTTAGGGATGTCTATGTGGAAGCAGTGCCATGTCTGGGTAATAGGTATGTAGTGTATTGCTTAAAAGATTTAACATCTTGAGGAAGAAACAATCACCTGACAAAAGTATTGAAGAGTTTATTTCTAGTCTTGGATGCCTGGCTTCTTCCTGTAATTTTGGTGACTTGTTAGAGACTTACCTTGGGGACCAATTTGTCGTTGCCTGCTATTGTAAAAAATCCAAGAACAACTGCTGAGTTGTAGCGACCACACTCTGTTTGAAGTGGTCGATGTTGCCAAAGCCATAGCCACGATTCTTAGCAAACCCATTGCCATGGAAGTGTTGGAGATCAAACATTATTAATAAAATATGAATAGACACATTTTATAATTAACATGTATTAAAAGAGCTTAGAGAAATGTGTGCTGGAAAAGTAAAACGTGCATGTGTGAAATGTGACTAACACAATGTCTGCCACCACAAGTTCCATGTGAAATAATAAATAATGTTGAAAACACATTTTGATGAATCATGACCATTTGTACTGACAAAAGACAATTAATATTGATGAACAAAACTAATGGTTTGAAATTATTATTGACTAATTTAATAATTTCCTAACTATGGTTTGACTATATAATTGTTTTATTCTTCATGTATTAGCATTAGTTAAAAGGCCTAAACTTTAGTATTTTCCACAGCTCAGTGTTTGAGTTATTGTGCTGACTTAATTGAAAATATTTTGCAAACATTGTTGATTAACTGTCTTATTGAAACACTCACAGTGGAAATGTACTATCTGTTCTATTCTGCTCATTCTGTGCTTCCTTGTAACAATAAGTGAAAAGTGTTAATTAAAAATGGGTTTAAGTTTCTGGTAGGAAAGTAGTTTTAGCTAAAGTGTCATGTTCTTTGCTGTTTTCTACATTGTTAATATACTGCAGAAACTGCCAGCCGGAGAGGAGTGTCAACATGGCCCTAACTAAAAGAAGCCATGAATAAAAGTTACAATCTGGAGAAGAAGTGAAATTCAATTGGTTGCTCACTGTCACACTTCATAGTCTTGCCCAATAGGGATCTAGCCAGTGATTTTTGGGAATTTAATTTAGCAAAGTTTCAGGTGATGTAGTTCAGTTTGTTCAGTTGTTGATGAGAAGAAGAAGAAGAGCTGTTATGCTCATGATCCTAACAGTCCAGATTCTTTAGGTCCAACATTTCTTAACTGGTGCCCTTTTCATGTCCTGGTGGTGATTGCTGAAGACCTGCTATTCCCGTGCTCTGCTGGTGAAGACTCTGCTAACTGAACTGCTGACTCATTTAGGAAAGATATAACCAACTGGCATTTGTTTTCGTTTCACAGGTTTCCCCTTACAAATCAAACCACGTGTTTTTCTTAGCACCATAGTTCAGATGTTTTTCAAATACATTTTTGTCTTATTTTGATTTTTGCATGTGACAAAACCTAGCCCACAAATGCATTTTGAATTAGAATTTGGTAGCAAGGATGTCTGATCCAATAATTAAAATGTTTATCAATTGATTATGACTGATTCAACTACACAACTAATGAAATGCCATTTCTCAAATAATTCTGTTGTTATTCTGTATCATCCTTTTGGAGTGTTTAATGGTGATTACACTTATTAGATTAGGATTCTTCCGATGTTTTGGACAACCTGTGTTGTTTCTGTATTGCTATCATCTGGTTTTGTGCATTTTTATGTGACTTTAGCATTGATAATAAAAGGGCAATAGATGATTACACTTTACTAAATTGGTGTAGTGATTCATGGCCACATAGGTCATCGTGAGTGTAAATCACTTACTTCTAATTACATTTCCATTGTTGTTTATGGCTATTGGTTCTTTTTGTCTGATTGGATGATCTTATTACTCCTGTCTGAGTCAAAAGATTTGAGTCGACCTCTGAGGGTTGTACATGTCACTTCCGTATGACCTGTCACCTAGCCTAATTTAGGATGTCACATACCCACAGAATTTGGTAGCAGAGGATGGATTCATTTAAATAGGAGATAGATCATCTGTTTCTATAAGAGATCATCTGTTTTCATGGTTTCATCTGAATAGGAAAGAGATGAGTGGAATAGGCAGTTGTGTACTCTAAACTAGCTGAGTAGGGAGTTTGCATACTTCAAAGAGTAGGGAAGTTGTCATGCTTCAAGTGAATGTGGTGCTTTGTGCTCAGAAATTGCCCACATTGTTGCTGTTGTAATGGATCCTGTGAGGTCTAAGGCTCAGGAGTATCGTACTAGTATATGAGACACTTTTTGTCTTGTTGTTGTTTACTTGTCTGCAGGTTAATGTGTTGGTCGATTAAGCACTATAGAGAATAATAATAATAATATTTCTTTGTTGTTGATTGATATTAGGTGAATTCTGAGTGCACATGGAGTATCAGTACTAACCGGAGTGAGATTTGCGTGTCAAATCTTACTTGCGTTTATGAGAAAGTCACAGCCGGATGATTAGCTGTTTGTGCATATGGCCGCAGTTGAAATTTTCGTAAGGCTTCCGAAGTGATTGAATCCTACCTGTAGTCAGCAGGCAAGTTGTTTTTTGTCAATTTTATTCAATATTTGTGTGTGATTCGAGTTTAAAGGATGACCCGCGATGCTTTGTCAGCCACTGTGTGAAGTGATAATGACGTCACTGGGTCTGCAATGGGATAGGTCGATTGGTGAAAGGAGCCATGCACAGATTGGTAGACTACCGTGAACAGCTATTTGTTTAGAATACCAAGCAATAAGGATTTTGTGATTGAAATACTTCCTGTTTTCAATTTGAATTGCAGTTAAAGCTCAATTAAAGGTAAAAATGACATTTTTCAAAGCATTAAAGAGTGCGATTAGAGGAGATGCTTTCATTCCAGTTAGAATAGGAGAAATTGCCCCACCAGAAGGTACACCCACATTCACAGTACCAAAGAGAAAAGTCCATCAGCATGTATTTGGTTAAAATAGTGGTGCAAAATAACAGAGAAGGAAAGGTCTTTAGCTTTTCCTGCTTATGGAACTTTTAATAGGAATAGTTTAGAAAAATTGAGAAGGGTACTTTATGAATTGAAGCCCCTTTCGATGCCAGCACAATTCGAAGCCTTAGCTTTCTGGGAGCTACTAGCTACACAGCAAGAAAAGATCAAATTTGCAAAAAGCTCAGAAACAATTGTTTGCAGCTAAATGGAATAGTGAGCAGAGGTTTTGGAGAACAGAAACCTTACAAGGTATTGGGATGTTTCATGCAATTTCACAGAAAAATGGGGTCAGTGTGAGGCCAAAGACAAAGAAAAAGAATCTTGAAGAAACTAAGTGAAAATCAGATGGAGCTAGAAAATCAATAACCTTTGATGGTTGGCTGCAAACCTATTAGGGAATTAGTCCAGGTGTACAGGAGTTATTGCATCTCGTTCGGGGTGTATGGCGCTGGGGTGTGGGGTTGTGTAATACCGGGTCGAGTGCAAGCAGTTGAGAATAAATTTCTATGTCAACTGCCAGCGCTGCCACAAAATACTGAAAGCTTTATTCTTCATCTAGAATTAGGTATGGACTATATTGAGGACTTTGTGGCTATGGCCCCTTTGTTGTTATGGATCACAATATGGGGCACCCCAAAGGCTAATTTTTTGTGGCTAGTATTAGGCAGACTGCCTAAAGCTTGATGACCGGCATACCATCCCATGGTTGGTATATGTCAAAAGCCTCTTTTATAACCTCGATCTGAATGTGGTTTTTGATATTTCTGCTAAGATTCACCTCAAGCTCAAAGAATGTGCTAAAAAGGTTATCTGTCTTACTCTGAAGAAGGGTGTATCACAACGGCCCTAAGTATGGTCTCAGTGCTGAATTTTATGCAACTTGATAATATTTCAGGTGCAAACACGCTCCTGTTATGTTTACCAATTCCCAGCACAGGTTTTATGTGACAAGGCTGAGGCTTAACCTAATTCACTATTTGGTTGCCTTTCCAGTGGTTTGTTCAAGAGAAACTATATGCAGCCGATGCCCTTGTGATAGTGTTTCAATTCAATCCACGAGGCACTTTATGCTCTTCTGCAAATTGTATTCAGAGTTTCGAGGTCGCTTTCCTCTGCCTATTTTAAAACGCATGCACTTTATGTCTCACATAATTGGCCTGAGGTATTTGCAATCTGCTGCTACACCCAAAGTCTGTTTTGGCGTTGTGAATTTTATTAGGGCCGCCTTAAAATCACAGAAGCTATATGGTTATGGGGTCTGAATGTTTAGTCAGTCTCCAAAATTCCTACGTTTAAGGCAAATGTTTAAAATATTTAAATATTGTGTTTTAACGTATCTTTTTTTTAACAATGATGATTTTTTAGCACTTTGTCAGTTTTACGGGCTGTACTCTACATGTACTTTTAGGTGGGAAGCCATTCGCAAGCCTGTACGCCCTATGACACATTCGGATAGTCTAGTCTTATTGATCAATATGTATAATGTCTGTTTCTAGTGTTTTATGTTTTTAGTATTCTGTTCATAATTTTGTTTAATATGATGTTGTTTTTGCACTTTTATGGCCCAATTGGGGCCGAATAAAGTTATTTTTGATGATGATGAGTTCTTCAGTAACTACAGGTCAGAATGCTGGAATGATTTTTTTGAGAAATCAGAATATCTCATCAGGTCTAGAAGCATTAACAGTTCCTGTCACAATTGGTCCAGTTGCTCCATTGTATGCTCAGGGAAATAATGAGGGCAATATGTAGATTACTAATTCAGTAAATGCTACAATGTTATCACCTTTTAATTCAAATACAGAAATGGAGAAACTCAATGCTACTGCAGGAGTTCTGTCTCCAATAGATCAGACTTTTGACAAAACAAGTCCGCGTTTGTGACTTGTTTTGTGATTTCACAAATTTTGGAGATTTTAAATTCAGTTCTAGTGTCACCTGAGAGATTGAAAGGTCTGCCATTTTATACTCCACAATGTGTGTCTAAGGTGAATAATAATGTTTCCCTTGACAGCTCAGCAATTAACAGAATGGTTGGAGAAAGTGAGTGGTACATCTGCAATGAAAACAGTTGCTGAAGGGTAAAGGACACTGAATTTGGCGAGATTAAAATTAGAATTAAATGAAATGATTGAGGGAACACTTGAATTAAATAGAATTGACTCATGTTATGAATATGGGTTACACTTCATGTGTAAAGATGTCACATATAGAACAGGATTAGCACATCAGAGATTTTTAGAACTTGAAGAAAAATATGAAGTAAATATTGAGAAATCCAAACCATTAAAGAGGAGTTACAAGTTTCAAGTATGATTTAAAGAACATTGCAAATATGAGATCTCCTGGAATGCAAATTCATGTTTGAGAATTAATCCAAAGTATTTAAACATGAGGAGCATGAGGTAAATGGGAAGGCAGATGGGTGAAGAAATGAGAACAGAAGAAAAAAGTGTATGCAACTACAATTTCTATTGACCCTCAGCACAATGATAGTCCAGTAAAAATATTACCAGTGAGTGAAATTACTGGAGGAAATTATGTTTATGTGCCTTAGAGCAGTAGTGATATTTTGTCATTTACAAATGTTTACCTTAGATTGAGAGACAACCCAGTGGAATGGTATGAACAGATAGGTTTGTGAAACTTGCAAAATGTTTGTGGGAGGATTTAAATACTCTTTTAGAAATATTTGTTCCTGCTGATTTATGCATTGAATACAAGAGAAGCATTGATTGGCCAATGATAGAGCCTCCACAAGATCCTGTGCGGTCTCCTGGAGTAATGAAACGCTATTACAAAGTGATCGAAGTTTTGAAAATTAGAATTTCTCCCAGGGATATATTGATTGGCAGAGAACTGATAAGACATCAGAAAGCAAAGGAGTCAAAACATGCATACAATGAAAGTTTGATGCAGGCATTCAAGCATTACAGTGGTACAGAAACAACTGAGCCCAAAGACATGATTCATTTTGTGTTCAGGTTTGTGCAGGGGTTGAGACCTAAAATTGGTAACATGCTTGAGTCATTTAATTTGCAGGCAAGCAAAACTGATTGATAAAGTATTGCATGTTTGCTAAATATTGCAGTGAAGAAATTGCGATAAAGCAGAAAAGATTGAGAGAAAAGGTGATGGAGGTGCAGATTAGAACAGCATAATCAGGGATTCAGGGAATTCTACAACAACAGGGAAACATGCAAGTGATTCAGAGTCAGGTACAGGCGAGAGGAAGAAGACGTGGTGGTGCTGGATATGGAAATCGTGTTGATTTGAAAACTAATGCTATCCCATGTGTAGGTATTGAAGAAGATATTACCTTGTCATGTGTGCAGGAGTCTTGGAAACTGGAAGTGGAAATGTCATTTCGTGGTGCAGGAAGGTGTTGTGCAGTGCCAAAGTTCCCCCGTCGGAAGACCGCTCTGCGGTCACAAGACCGCGAGGGTCATTCCGACTTTCCCGCTGGGCCGGCCCAGCGGGAAAGCCCCTGCAAAGAGGAAGCCGGCTCCGAATGGAGCCGGCGGATTTGCAGGGGTGCGACGGGTGCAGTGGCACCCGTCGCGATTTTCAGTGTCTGCAAAGCAGACACTGAAAATCTTTGTGGGACCCTGTTAGGGGGCCCCTGCACTGCCCATGCCAGTGGCATGGGCAGTGCAGGGGCCCCCAGGGGCCCCACGACACCCGTTCCCGCCAGCCTGGTACTGACGGTGAAAACCACCAGAAACAGGCTGGCGGGAAGGGGGTCGGAATCCCCATGGCGGCGCTGCAAGCAGCGCCGCCATGGAGGATTCCCTGGGCCAGGGGTAAACCGGCTGGAAACCGCCGGTTCCCCTTTTCTGACCGCGGCTTTACCGTCGCGGTCAGAATTGCCCAGGAAGCACCGCCAGCCTGTTGGCAGTGCTTCCGCTGCCCTCTGCCCTGGCGGTTTCAAACCGCCAGGGTCAGAATGAGGGCCATAATCTTTTTCCAAATTTGAGAGCATCAAGAAATTGGAATCCTGATGTAAATGTCCAGAATATTAACAGTCAAATGCAGATTCCACAAATGCAAATTCCCCAACGGCAGGTGCCATGTTTTCAGGTACCACAAATCCAACAGCAGATGCAAATTATGCCACAGCAGCAGCAAATAAATGCAAATACCGCAAGCTCCAATGTCACATCAGCAGTTAGTGGTTTCTCAGCAGAACATGGGTCAAAGATTAAACCAAAATAGTCAATCAAAAACTACACAGTACCCATTACACAGTGAGGATGAACTGAGTGATGACATTGTGAGTGAGAGTTCGGATAAAGAAGAATGTGTGCTAGCAGCTTCATTAGAGGTAGATCAGAGTGGCCCCTATGTAAATGGAACAGTCATGGGTCATGAAGTTTAATTCACACAGGAGCTACACGCTCTACTGTTAGAACTACAGAAGTTCCCAGCGTGCCACTTTCTGAGAGAAGAGTACAGGTTGTGGGAGAAGTGAATCAACATTTGACAAATCCAATTACTGAATTGGTTCCTATTAAAATTGGTACTTTTGAAGGAATGCATAGGTTTGAGGTCTGTGACTCAAGTCAAATATGCCTGCTGGGAAGAGACGTCTTGTGCAAACTAAAATGTTCAATTACTTACACAGGTTGTGGAATTGCCATTCAAACAAATAGTGATGATGAGGAATCATGCATAACAGTTGTCTGTAATCTAATTAATGGAGAATTCCCATTAATTACTCGTTTCCCTTCATTTACAACACAGGATCTGCCAAGTGATCTACAAGATACAGATACTTAAAAAGTGTAGGATCTTTCAGACTGAGATATTGGTCTAATTAAAGGAGTAGAGCCAGTCAAAGTCACAGTTAAACCAAATGCAGTTTTCCTGAAAACTCCTCAATATTACATAGCACCAGATGTAATTGAAGGACTTTTCAAAGAAGTGTTGAGCAGCCCATGTAATTCACCTATTATGGGTTTGCGAAAACCTAGTGGGAAGTTTCACATAGTGCAGGTTTTGAGAAAAATAAATGACATAGTGGTCAAATATCCACTGTTTCCAAATACAGCAGTGATTTTGTTCCAGATTCCATATGACACAGAACAGTTCACAGTAGTGGATTTGTCACAAGTATTTTTCTCAGTGGCTGTACATGAGGATAGCCCATTTCTATTTTGTTTTAAATTCTGCAATCATGTGTCTGCCTGTTGTGAAATTCCACAATGATTTTCAGATTGTCTGTCAATTTTTAATCAAGTGTTGAAAAAGAATCTAAAATCATTGAAAATGCCTTTCCAATCTACATTGGTTAAGTACATTGATGATTTGATGGTTGCTTCAAAATCACGGGAAGCATGCAGGCAAGATACTATTGCCTTACTGAATCATTTGGGTGAAAATGGACATAAAGGCCCTGATTATGACACTACCGGTGAGTGAGAAAGTGGCGGTAATACCGCCAACAGGCTGGCAGTAAGTCCCGCCAAATTATGACCATGGCGGTGATAACTCCCATAGACAGCCAATGTACCACACCAACTGCCAGGGTGGAAACAACACTCACCACAGCGGTAGCCAACAATAGGCAGGTGGAAGACAAAGTACCACTCACCATATTAAGACACTATAATCCGCCACCTTTTCCGGGGTGGTACCAACGCCATCAAAAGCCTGGTGGAAACCCATCACAGAAGAGAAAGGACACACCATTGGAGACACAGAGAAGAACAATGCCGCAATGGAACCCGAACTGCAAGTTTTCCCGATGATTTTTAACGTTATGCTCCACCTGCTGATGAAGACGACGACGGTGAGTACAGCCGCCTAGCACACATGAGAGGGTGGGAGGAAAATGAGAGTGCCACACACGTGCACGACACACACCCGACACACACACACCATACACACAACCAGCTGCACACGAAAAACAATTTGTCCCTGAAAAACATCAGAATAATGCAAGGACAACAGGTATGGACGAAAGTGATTGTAATCAGATCAAATTGAAAATCAATAATTCGATTTGTCAATGAAACAGATATGTATACATGTACACAAATGGAAACTGCCCAGTCCAATGTTCAAAGGGCCCACATGGCCACAGGGCACAGTCTAAGGCCCAACTCAAATCCTGACCACATCCGGATAGTACACTGCACGGTCATCAGTTTGCAAATAGACAGGCATCTCAGGGGGAAGGGGGGCACCTCAGCCGGATGCGGGAACAAGCCAGCTGGTTCTCGAGGGGGCTCCATACCCATTGCTCTGTCCTGGGGAGTGCAACACCACAGTCTCTCAAGAGGGTGACTATCCCACTGGTTCTGGATAGGGCAACATGCCCATTGCTCTGTCCTGGGGAGTGCAAGGCCACAGTCTCTCTGGTGGGTGACTTTCCCACTGGTTCTGGAGGGGGCTCCATGCCCATTTCTCTCTGCTGGGGAGTGCACGGCTGCAGTCTCTCAGGTTGGTGACTTTCCAACTGGTTCTGGAGGGGCCTACATGCCAATTGTTCTGTCACGGGTAGTGTAAGGCCACAATCTCTCAGGTGGGTGACTTTCCCACTAGTTCTGGAAGGGGAACCATGTCCATTTATCTCTGCTGGGGAGTGCAAGGCCACAGTCTCTCAGGTGGGTGACTTACCCACTGGTTCTGGAGGGGGTCAATGCCCATTGCTCTGTCCTGGGGAGTTTAAGCCCACAGTCTCTCAGGTGGGTTACTTTCCCACTGGTTCTGGAGGGGGATCCATGCCCATTTCTCTCTGCTGGTGAGTGCAAGGCCATAGTCTATCAGGTGGGTGACTTTCCCACTGGTTCTGGAGGGGGTTCCATGCCCATTTCTCTCTGCTGGGGAGAGCATGGCTACAGTCTCTCAGGTGGGTGACTTTCCCACTGGTTCTGGAGGGGGCTCCATACCCATTGCTCTGTCCTGGGGAGAGCAAGGCCATAGTCTCTCATGTGGGTGACTTTCCCACTGGTTCTGGAGGGGGCTCCATGCCCATTTGTCTCTGCTGGGGAGTGCACGGCCACAGTCTCTCAGGTAGGTGATTTTCCCACTGGTTCTGGAGCGGGTTCCATGCCCATTGCTCTGTCCTGGGTCGTGCAAGGCCACTCTCATTCAGGTGGGTGACTATCCCACTGGTTCTGGACGGGGCTTCATGCCCATTGCGCTGCCCTGGGGAGTGCAAGGCCACAGTCTCTCAGGTGGGTGACTATCCCACTGCTTCTGGAGGGGGCAACATGCCCATTGTTCTGTCCTGGGGAGTGCAAGGCCACAGTCTCTCAGGTGGGTGACTTACCCACTAGTTCTGGAGGGGGCTCCATGCCCATTGCTCTGTCCCGGGGCATGCAAGGCCACAGTCTCTCAGGTCTGTGACTTTCCCACTGGTTCTGGAGGGAGCTCCACGCCCATTTCTCTCTGCTGGGGAGTACAAGGCCACAGTCTCTCAGGTGGGTGACTTGCCCACTGGTTCTGGAGGGGGCAACTCTCTCAGCAGCCCTTGGAGTGTGGCCTACATGGCGTCCGCTGGCAGTGATGGCTGCAGTATCGTGGTGGATGGAGGAGCCTCCTGGACAGCCTCTGCACTTTCTGATGGCTGCAGTGTGGTGGTGGATGGAGGAGCCTCCTGGGAAGCCTCTGCACTTTCCGATGGCTGCAGTGTGGTGGTGGGTGTAGGAGCCTCCTGGGCAGCCTCTGGAATTTCTGATGGCTACAATTCATCAGCTGGCGGTGGGGGCCCAGTGACAGCTGGTGGTAGTGGAGGTGTCACCCTGACAGCCTCTGCTGGAGTAGAGGGCATTGTCTCCTCCAGTACATGGGGCATGGATCCCTTACCCTTCCTGGCAGGGGTGGATGGGCTCTTCCCCTTCTTTCCCGGTGGCACAGGCTATTCCCTATCTTTCCTGATGGTGCTGGCTCCTTCCCCTTCTTTTCTGGTGGTGCAGGCTCCTTCCCCTTCTTCCATGGTGGTGCTGGCTCCTTCCCCTTCTTTGATGGAGGAGTGGTATCCTTACCACCACGAGTAGGCGGTGCTAACACTGTCCCCATGGACTGTGTGGCTGAGGTGCTGGGCTGTGTCCTTGGTACCTGCTCATACGGGCAGGCCGGGTAGGAGGGGTAGGAAAGAGGTCAATTTGGGAAATGAAAAGCTTTTTAGGGACGTTGGGGCGGGAGGAGGGCGAAGTAATGGGAGTGGAGGTTGAGGGTGTGGTTTTTTAGAGGTGTATGTCTGCTGGATTTGGGTGAAGGTGCATGGACTGTATGCTGATGTGATGTGGATGGCTGTTGGGTGTGTGAGTGATTGCGTTTGTGTCCTTTAAGAGAGGGGGCAGACAGGGTGGGAGAGGACACAAGGGACGCATGTTTGGCTGTGGTGGAGGTGTCTGCCAGTGAGGTGTAGGCCCTGCTTGGTGTGATGATGCCGGTAGTGGATGTTGATGTACTGCTTGCAGGTGTGAGTGTGAACTTGACTGGTAGGGAGGGAGAGAAGGAGGAAGAGGGGTAGACAGTGGAGGCAGTGGATGTTATTGTGTCTGTAACTGCATGGTGTTTGCGTCAGGGCTTGCGTGAAGAAGTGTGGTGCTTGTGTTTGCCTGTGACACTCTTGGGTGTTGGCTTGTGTACATGCTCATCTGTATATGTGCTTGGGATGGGTTGGAGTTGAGGAGAATGGGACTGAGAAGTGGGAGTTGGAGGGGGGACGGTAGAAACAGGGACAATAGCTGCCATCAGAGAGGAGGCCAGAGCTTGAATCGATCTCTGTTGGGCCGTCAATCCACTGTGGATGCCCTCCAGGAATGCAATGCATTGCTGCATCTGAGATGCCAGACCCTGGATGGCATTCACAATGGTTGACTGCCCTACAGAGATGGATCTCAGGAGGTCAATAGCCTCTTCACTTAGGATAGCAGGGCTCACTGGGGCAGGGCCTGAGGTGCCTGGGGCGAAGGAGATGCCCACCCTCCTGGATGAGCAGGCACAGGAAACTTGCTGAGGGGCTGCTTGGAGGGCTGTGCTGGTACGGGGGTGGCGGCTATACCTGCAGCTGGGGTGGTCACAGAGGTGTCCACCACCACCAGGGAGCTCCCATCAGAGGAGGTATCTGAGTCTGTGTTGTCTCCTCCAGTCTCTGCTGTGGTGCTCCCCTCGCCCTCTGTCGCACTGGTTCCCTCGGCGTCAGTGGATTCTGCCTCCTGGGTCCTGTGGGATGAAGATCCCTTTGTCACCGGTGCCCCTGCTCCTCCAACAGATGATGCTAATGCATACAAAGACAGGATGACAAAACAAGAAAGGGGAGAGAGAGACAAAGGATACACTGGGTCAATGACTGCTCCAACACCACAGTTGGCATACACATCACCGCCACACATAGGAAACAAGCTTAAGCACTATGCATTGCACTACCAGGGATATGGCTAGTCACTAAGGCAAGATGAGGATAACACAGCACACCTGCAGCACTCCTGGGACCCACGATGCCCTGGCTGAAATGGACTGCTAACAAGCTAGGTCCCCTGTATTTGCCATACACTCATTACCCTTCAGATGACCCACACTTCAATGTCTCCAATGGCCTTAGGGGCATCCACTGACACACATCCACCACCCCGATACCATCCTACCAGCCAACACATGTATTGATACCCTCTGTACTCACCCCCTTGTGGCACCTGTGATTCTCTAAAGTGCCCATCCAGCTCATGGTAAGCCACTGCCAGTATGCGGGCCATCAGGGGGGTCAGACGGGCACCCCTTCCTCATTGGAAGGCCATCCCCAGCTGGGCCTCTGCAGTCTTCCTTGCCCAACGTCTCAGGTCCTCCCAGTGTTTCTGACAGTGGGTGCTCCACCTGCCATAGACCCCCTGGGTCCGCACGTCCGTGGTGATGGCGTGCCATAATCCCTTCTTTTGATGGGGGCTGACCTGCAGAGGCAGTACAGACAAGAGAACACCATTTAACAAACAGTCCAGCCCATCACACAAATGGCCCACCATACTCGTTTCCATCACCTTTGGCACACACATAGGCCAGCGCACAACATGTACATCGCCAACAGACAATCCCCCCACCCACCCTTACACAATGCTTGCAAACACATCTCCATGCATCCTTGACACATGCATCGTGGCCAAAGTGTACTCACCTGTTGGTCTGGAGGCCCATAGAACTGTTCGTACTGGGGTCGCTCCAACTCTTCCGAAGTGAAGGCAGGGGCCCTTTCCTGGGTCACACTGGCCATGGTAGGTTCCAGACACAGGTCACAGCAGCACACACAGCGTAGGTCTTCTCCTGTTGAAGGTCAGGAAACAAGTGAGGATTGAGTTAGAAAATGGCGGTCACGCCCGCGGCGGTGTACACCGTCACCGCCGGCGTAAATCCCCATTGGCGACTGTACTCCATAGAGTCCAATGAGGAATTGCACGGCGATGCAAGACTGCCTTCTGCCACGATGCCCAACATCGGCAGAGTTACCTCACTTCCACCTATCCCTACATATAGGACAGGTGGTCGCCATTTCAGGGGGGGACATGCATATCGACATTTGCTGCGTCACAGATTAGATTGGCACATACTTCGCTATTAAAACTGTCCCAATACATAAGTGCACCATGTGGACTGCTGTTGTGGTTTTGTTGTTCCAATTGTGACAGCCTACTCACTCTTGTGTCCCATAGATACCTACTACTGTGGATGAATAGGAGGTGGAGACATACCCACGTGTACAGACCCCTGGTGGATTTAGCTACACTGGAGGACAGGTACATTATACTCACCTATAGACTGGACAGGGCCACAATCACAGAGCTGTGTACCTAGTTGGAGCCTGATCTAATCTCATCTATCCATCATCCGACTGGATCAGTGCTCCATTTGCTTGGGACAGGTTCTTTTTAAGTGGCAGTGGGCTTGGCAGCAGGAATGTCACAGCCTGTGTTCTCAAACGCGCTGGCAAGAGTGTTGTCTGCCCTGGTAAAACACATGTGCAGCTACATAGCATTTGCCCAGGTGGAAGATTTGGCCACTGTGAATGCCGGACTCTATGCAATGGGACATATCACCAATGTTATTGGGGCGATTGATGGGACACATATTGCATTTGTCCCCCCGCCAGAATGAACAGGTGTACAGGAATCATAAGAGTTTCCACTCCATGAATGAGCAGATGGTGTGTCTGGCAGACCAGTACATCTCTCTCGTCAATGCTAAGTATCCTGAGTCGGTGCATGATGCCTTTGTACTGAGGAATAGCAGCATCCCAAATGTGATGACCTACCTACAGAGGCACAGGGTGTAGCTAATAGGTGAGCCTTAGCCCCCACCCATGTTATTGTATGCCTCTGGTGTTAACCTCATAGGATAGTGTGTGGCTAAATGTTGTCCTTCAATACCTGCGGGTGACCCTGGCTACCCAAATCTATCATGGTTGCTGACCCCTGTGAGGAATACCAGGACAGGGGCTGAAGAACATTATAATGAGGCCTCTGAAGGGCAGGTTCAGGTGCCTCCATCTGACAGGTGGATCCCTGTGCTACTCACCCGAGAAGGTATGCCAGATAGTAGTGGCATGCTGCATGTTGCACAGCCTGCCCCTCAGACGCCATGTACCTTTTCTGCAGGTGGAGGAGACTGGAGATGCACTGTGGCTGCAGTAGACCCTGATGACAGTGAGGATGAAGAGGCTGAAGATGAGGATGAGGACAAAAGAACATCAGTTATCCGTCAGCACTTCCAATTACACACAGGTGAGACAGTGCAACTTCACATTTCTATGACTATTGTATTCTGTGTGGCTGTGTCATGATGGCTTGAACCACTTTTTACCTTTACTTACTGTCACCTATGGATTATCATTTTACAGATGTTGGTGCAATGACAACTGTGTACTGATGTGCTGACTACAGCCAGCTACAGGTCATTATTTCTATGCTTTCACAATGTACAGTTCATTTGCAACAGATGTAACTGTTTCCATAAATACACTGTTTCAACACATGAAATACAAGTATTTGAGTTGTGTTCAAGGGTGTTTATTGTAGTGCTAAGAAATTGAGGGGAAATTTCAATGGAATGGGGTGATGATGGAGGAAAGTCCAGGGTATTGTTCCAGTCTGTTTGTAGCACAGGTGCAGTGCCCCAGTGCCCATTGCAAGGGGAGCTACGGCAGTTCAAGGTGGACAAGGTGATTGAGTGGGACACAAGGGGGACAATCAGGAGAGTCTCATTTCATGGCAGTGGTCTTGGCAAGTGGCTGTGGCTTCTGTCTGGGACTCAGGGAACGTTGTTGGGGTGGTTCACCATCTGCAGCGGGAGGGGTGCTGGTGGCATGTAGGTCCTGTGGCTGAGCTTCCTGCCCACTAGCAACAGCGGAAGTGGAGGGCTGGTCAATGGACTGGCTAGTGATAGGGGCCCACTGGTGTGCTACTGCCTTCCTCATGATGTTGGCCATGTCTGCCAGCACCCCTGCTATGGAGATCAGGGTAGTGTTAATGGCCTGAAGGTGCTCCCTGATCCCCTGATAGAGTCCTGCAGCCACCTGTTCTTCATGTTGTATCTGGCCGATCATGTCCTGGGAATGTTGGTAGGCTCCCAGGATCTCAGAGAGAGGTCTTGTCTTCCCCCTGGGGCACAACAGTCATTCCTGTGTCCCTGTTGGCCTGTGCCCCTGTCCCCTGAATGGTGTGCCCACTGCCACTGACCCCAGGTCCCTGATTATCTTGGGGGTGAGGTGTGGCCTGGGATCCCTGTACAGGTGGGCACACTGCCGATTGACGTGTCCTGGGGACAGAGGTGTGGGTACGCTGGGTGGGTGCTGTGGTGTTGGATCCTGATGGTGGAGGCTCTGTGGTGGTCTGTGAGTGGGCTTGGGTGACTGGCTATCCAGTGCTCCTTGATAGGCCAGGTAGGTCATCCAAATCTAGAAGTCCAGAGTTACTGTCATCACTGGGGGCATCTTCTGTTGAGATACTGGATAGTCGTAGCACCACCTCTCCACTGACATTGGCGGGGTACCTGTGGGGATTTAAATGATGTATTATGTTCATGTGAGAGACATTTGTACATCCCTGGCTTCCCCTCTATAGTTGGTGTTGCCCTGCCACCTTTTGCTTGTGTATGATGATGTATTGAGGGAATTTTAGTTTCCCCATGCTGGGCATGCTTTAGTGATGGGTGTCCATTCAGGGCCGGGAGGGATGTCCATGCATTGGTATAGTATCATCAAAGAGAGGTACTGGGAGGTTGGTGGTCCAGTGTACGGTCTCCCCAATAACTAGATATGTAAAAACAAGTGTACACTGTTCCAAAGACGATGAAAACTAGGGGGACACTAATGTTCAGGAGCAAGAGCCCTCACACATCCAAAGGGATGTCATGCTTCATCATTGGGTAGCTCCTCGTCAGACCGGCGCTGCAATGTCTGACGGGCTCCCCATAAAGAGGGCTTTTTGCAGGAGATCTTTATCCTTATCAGGCACTATTCCTAGCAGGAGAGTGACTTATAAAATTAGTTCCGAGTCCTAATAGAGTAAATACATTTAATAAATCGAAAGATAAGACTGGAACCAAGATTAAAAAACATAAGGAAAGTGTAATGTGAGAAATAATGCTCAACCACTTTCTACCTAGTGTTGGAGCTGAGAAAATTATCCCAGGTCTCCTAAAACATGGTCAACATGTTTCGCGTACAGTGGTCTAACAAGATCCTATTACGCTTCTTCAGGACCAATTAATAACAAAACTTCTCCTGTCTATATGTTAAAAAAAGTTTGCGTAATTTAATTCGTCAAACGAGTATATGCAGTCACTTACATTGAAGTTCACTGTTTGTCAATTTTTTTTTTTACGGTCGCCCATCCCTTGTTATGTGGGGAGCCCCTTGGGAAGTAGCATGCCGAAAGCGGTCACTATTCATTTGTGCCAGCAATCCACTGGGTAACCTACCCTGACGTGCTGCCCCGCTATACATATGCGGGACAGCACGCCAGGGTAGGTTACCCCGTGGATTGCTGGCACATATGAATAGTGCTACTTCCCAAGGGGCTCTTGCTCCTGAACATTAGTGTCCCCCTAGTTTTTATCGTCTTTGGAACAGTGTACACTTGTTTTTACATGCATTGGTATAGCATGCAGGGGTTGGATTTGGGTTATTCATATGTGTAGGTGTACTGTGTGGGATGGAGTGGAGTGATGGGAGTGACTGAGGGTGAGGGTGTGTGATGGCAAGCATGTATGGAGGTTGATAAGTAGTAAATGTTGACTTACCAGTGTCCAGTCCTCCGGCTACTCCATTGAGTCCCTCAGGATGCATTAATGGCAGTACTTGCTCCTCCTATGCTGTGAACTGTGGGGGAGGAGATAGGGGTCCACCGCCAGTCATCTGTATGGGGAGCTAGTGCCTTGCTGCAAAGGAACGTACCTTCCCTCGTAGGTCGTTTCACCTCTTCCTGATGTCATCCCTTGTACTTGGGTGCTGTCCCATGGTGTTCACCCTGTCCACGATTTTCCGCCATAGCTCCATCTTCCTGGCAATGGATATCTGCTCTACCTGTGCTCCAAACAGCTGTGGCTCTACCCTGACAATTTCCTCCACCATGACCCTCAACTCCTCCTCAGTGAAACAGGGGTGCCTTTGTGGTGCCATGGGTGTTGTGTCATGTGTGTTAGTGAGAGTGTGTTGAGTAATGTGGTGGGTATGCAATGTGGAGTGCGTGAGGGATGTGTAGGTGTATGTGGTGTGTGTGTCTAGTTGTGTCTGTGCTGTTCGTGTCAATCTCCTGGCAGTAATTGTTGTTCGTAAAGGGTTGTGGGTAATATGGGTGAGTGTTTTATAGTGCTGTGGGTGGGTGGGTGTGGTGTGTGTATGAGTGTCAGGTGTGTGTTTTAGTATTGGCCAATGTAGTGTTGTTTTGTATGTGGGTGTCCATTCTGAGTGCAACAGTGTGTACCGCTAATGGTTTACAGCCATTGAATGTCCTCTATGGTGATTCATGGGTTGCAATGTGGTGGGCGTTGTTCTTTTGCAGTGACTTTTGGTCTGGCGGATTTGTGTATGTGGCTGTATTCTGTCATATTGGTGTGTGTGTGTCATAATATGGTGAACGGATATTCGCCACCGCAGTTGTTTGTTGGCAGGCATCAGCGTGGTGGTAGGTGGCATTTACCGCCAATTTCATAATGAGGACCAAAGTGTCTCCAGCAAAATTACAATGCAGTCAGAAAGAAATGAAGTATTTGCAACACCAAATAGAGAAAGGTGCAAGGAAAGTGTCCAGAGAATGGGTTACAGCTATGTAGCAAATTAACCCTCCTGTTACATAAAGAGATGTCAGGATGTTTTTGGGAAAGGTGAGTTACTGTCGCCAATGGATTCCCAATTTTTCTGTAATTTCTAAGCTGTTGCAAAGACTAACCTACAAAGACATTGCTGATCCTATGCCTTATGATAAAGGTTGAATGAAAGCTTTTACTGAACTGAGAGAGAGTCTGTGCAGACCACCTGCTCTGGGAATGCCTGACTACACAAAACCATTTTCACTGCTTTGTCATGAATGTGATTGCTGTGCTGTTTCTGTCCTCTCACAGGTACTTGGTGGCTTAAATTGTCCTGTAACATATTTTTCAGCTACATTAGATCCAGTTGCAACTGCTTTACCAGGTTGTTTGAAGCAGGGGGCTGCAGTTGGTGTTAGCATTGCCCAGAGTGAGAGCATTGTTATGGGACATCCTTTACCTGTTCTGGTCCCTCACTCAGTTGAAGTCTTGCGTACCAGGACCAAAACTCAATATTTGACAAATGCTCGATTAAGAAGATATGAATTGTTGATTTTGAGATCACCACATGTAACCCTGAAAAGATGCAGAGTACTTAACCCCACTACTTTGTTACCTATAGACACCGCTGAATCTTAAAATGTAAATCGAGTGGAACATGACTGTCCGCATGTTACAGAACTGTGCACCAAACCCAGACCTGATATTCAGGATACTCTGTTAGAGAAAAATGTTCTAATAATCTTTGTTGATGGTTCCTGTTTAAGAGACAATGTGGGAACCTTAAGAGCTGGTTATGCTGTATGCACTATTTCTGGTGTACTCAAAGATTCATGGCTCCGAGTAGTAATAGTGGCTGAATTGGTTGCTCTTACTAGAGCATGCTTCATTTTATCACAGCTCAAAATTATGTTTTGTACAGACAGCCAGTATGGATTTGGTGTTGTGCATGACTTCAGGCAGTTGTGGTCCCAAAGAGGTTTTCTGACCTTTTCTAGCTCTCCTATTTATAACATAATTCATGAATTGCTAGAAGCTTTACAGTTACCTGAGAAAGTTGCAGCTGTTAAGTGTGTTGTACATCACAAAGTAAATTATTTTATCTCTATGGGTAATGCATAGGCTGATCAAGTTGCTATATATTGTGCATTAAATTGTGCCACTTTCAACGAAAAGTGGAAAAATGTAACAGGTACTGATGAGACAAGTTCAAGTTTTCTGTTGGCAGTGGTTGACCTTTGGGAAGAAATTAAAAGACTGCAAGATGAGAAGATGGGATTCAGAAGATGAGAAAAGATGCTGGATAAACTTGGGTTGCAACCAAAGAAAAATTGACAAAATGTAGGTTTCAAATTAAGGACAGGTATTTTTGCCAAACTGTCTACTGATGCAAATGTCTAGATATTTTCATGGTAAAATTCACATTGGCAGAAATGCAATGATTTGATCATTTAAGCAATCCTGATTCAATCCAAAATGTAGACAGGTTGCAGAAGCAATTTGCCACAGGTGTATTACATGTCAACAAATGAACCTGGGAAAGAGATCTGTTGTCAATTTGAGTCACATTGGGAGATCAGGTGGTCACTTTAACAGAATGAAGATGGATTTTATTGAGATGCCTGTGTGTGGTGGTTTGAGATATGTGTTGGTGATTGTATATCCAGTCATTGGATTGAAGACTACCCTACATGCAGACATGATAGTCTCACAGTAGCAAAGCTATTACTTAGGGAGCTACTACCACGATTTGGGTTTCCAGTCACTTTAAAATCAGCTAGAGAAAGTCACTTCAATAATGAGGTGCTAAGAATGCTATGTTCACCTTTAAATATTGAGCAGAAACTGCACTGTAGTTATCGTCCTGAAGCTTCTGGATTAGTGGAGCAAATGAATGATACTCTGAATGCTCAATTGGCAAAAATGTGTGCATCACTAATCTGAAATGGCTTGATGCTTTACCTTTGGTTCTGATTAGCGTGTGAAGTACACCTGACAGAAAAAATGGTCTCTTGCCACATGAAATATTAATGGGCAGAGCAATGAGATTGCCAGCTGTTCCCACAAATGCGCTTCAAACTTAGGTAGAGGGGTCCATTTCAGGTCATACTAGTGAAATGTGCTAGAATTCTAAAATGGATTCCTGCGAGCCATACTCGTTCGGTCCATATCCTTTGGATGATGGAGATACAGTGTTACAGAGAGCACCATCATTAACTGTATAGTCAGAAGAGGAACAAGTGACAGAAACAGTGCAAGAGACTGCAGGAGTAAAGATAATGCAAACTGATGAAGATTCAGATCCAGACATTCCTCTGACTGCTGAATTTGAAGATAATCCCGATATTCCTCTATCATCAGAAAAGGAGGTGATTGTAGCATGAGAGTCAAGTCTGAACAAAAGAACTCTCCCAGAAGCAGATGATTGGGAAAAAGAGATAAAACAAATATTGTTTCCTGAAGTAGCCGAAAGTGTAGTTGTGTTAAATCAAAGTCATACAGATTTGACTCCTCCTGAAGTGGCTAATGGTGCAGGTGAAAAAAGTCAAAGAATAACGTGTCAAATTCCCGCAAGACCAAGAAGAATCGTAAGTCCAGTTGTAATATCACTGCCTGGAAAAACTGTGAAAGGAGATAAGTGGCCTTCCTTTTCTGCAGTTGGAAAAGTTCCTGATGTATACCTGAACATAAATGAGGAAGCATAAACAGCAGAAGAGACAGATCTGACTGAAGGAGAAACAAGTGCAAGTCAAAAATTGAAAAGGAAAAAGAATGGCAAGTCGAAGATACATAGGTCCTGAATGGGCATACATTGCAGCTGACGAGTGGAAACACAAGTTTATGTCCTATTGTTTTGATCAAGAGTATCGAGTTCAGCACTTTGGAACTTGAAATTGCACTTGAACTACATTGTCAAATCACCAAGAAAGACATTATACACTGTAAATATTTTCTAAAACATGTTTTGACAGGAGGCATAATGTCAAAGAGTTGTTGTTAGATGTTGGTGAGTGGGAAGAAACTTACAGGGTCAGGAAATGAGAATCCAAATGTATGCCACCTAAAAGAATTTTCAAGATTTCTAAAGGAGCAGTATTGGTTGACATAAAAGGCTGGTGGAGTAGGCAGCACTTGGTGAAATTATCTACTGAATAGCCTAATATTATGTCAACTTGGAGACTTGCTGAAGGACAAATTTTCCAAGATCAAGACGAGCATTCTTGGAGGATTGACTCTTCTGGCAGAAACAACAGTCATTCTGGGGTAAGGTCTTTTACTGATTCAGATGTGAGATCCGAAGCTTTCAGGAACAGTAATCTGCATACAGATCTTCTAACATCAGAGTCTGACAATGCAGAATTGGAAGATGACTGCAGGCTAATATTGCAATGTGCAGACCCGTTTGCAAACCCAATCTACCGGTCAGATTTAAGGATTTTTGCATGCATTAACGTATTTTCTTCATTTCTTTGTAAAATATTTAGGGCCTGATTTAAGGAAAGAGGCGCTGCACCCAGTGCAGCGCCACTTCCCTTGCGCCCCTTAGTGTCCCCCTAACGCCAGCATGTGTGTGTGTCGTATCTAAGATATGGCGCACCATGGCAGTGGTTAGGGAAAATAGCATCAAAATGTTTGACACTAGTTCAGAGCTTTGCAGGATTCGCATCATAAACTTTTACATTAATCCTGCAAAGCCCATTGAGGCCCGTGGTAAACAATGGTGTTCCTCCTTTTAATGCCTGCTGTAATCTATTTTTTCAGCCCCCCTAATGGGAGAATGCCCTCTTTGCATACATTATGACTAGAGGAGGCATAATGCAGCACAAAGGGTGACAAAGTGGCACAGTGCATGCATTGCACCGCTTTGTAAATTTGATGCAGCTGTTTTGGCCTTGTTGGGCGCTAATGTGGAGCAAGGAGATGCTATGGGCTCTTAAATCTGCCCCTTAAAGTGTTTTGTTATTGCTTAATATGTTTTATTTCATTTTTGTTTCGTAAGGGGGAAGAGGATGTACCAGTGCATATGCATATACATACTTACCATGCAATATGCTTGTGTGTAGAATGTTATTTAGTGAAGTTTACCTGAAGTTCCATGTTCTTGGCTGGTATTCTGAAACTGCTGAGTTCTGTTGTTGTGCAGTTGGAGCCTGGTGTCCTCGGAGTTTCATGCACTTTACGTGGACCCCTTTGTACTACAATGAACTGGAATTTACAGCTTCTTCTGCCTTCTCACCATTCCGTTATACCACATGGTGCTACAAGATATTTCAGAAGCACATTAAAAATATCTTTGTAACAACTGCTATAGTTGCCATCCAATACTAATGTGTTGGGACTTATCTGCTGTCACAATAGTAACTGTGCCTACTGCTGAATAGAAATTTTGGATTATGGGGGCTGCTGCCATCCCTATAAATATATGATAATAAGGGTTAAATGTTTCCTGGAAGCCATTTAAAACATTCGTTCCTTCAGATTAATGTGTTGAGTGCCTTTAAGAAGTAAGGGATATTAGCAACACACAAAAGGTTGGTGCCCAAGGAGCATGAAAATATAACATTGTTTAGCATACACAAGTAAGAAATGACTAGAAAGTCTCTCTTATGACAAAAACACAGTGGAGTTTATTAAATATGTGGGAAACATGTATTTAAAATATTGATGGTGTTATAATTTGAAGTACAGTGACCATGTGCACTCTGGTGTGAAGGAAAATATCTGGCTGTACAACCATGCTTGTGATACAACTGTCACAATTAGGTATTCTGGTCTGCGACTCATAGCATGACTAGCAGGACTTGACTGGGAACCCAAAGCAGCCCTGGCAAATTGTGTCAGATCAGACCAGCTCCCATAGTGTGCATAAGGATCAAGCCTGACCACTACAATGGGGGTTGGTGGGTTCTCCTCTCCTCCAAGAAAATTTGGGAGAATTGGCAAAAACAGTGCATTTTACAACACATTTTTCATTATTTATACAATTGTATTATTTTTTAAACCATAGTAAATGATGACCTTACAGTGCACTAGGATACAACAATCATTATTGGGGTCTGAAATGGTTCCCTTACCATCTAAAAGTGCCCCTCTCTCACATGTATTCCATTTGTTTTATAGGACTTTTCTTACCAGCATAGGGTATTGGAGCACTTCATATCACACACACATACAGAGACAATTAATCACACATGTGTAAATTAGTGTATAGAAAATGGTACATAACACAAAGGGGGCTACAAGGTGTAGGATTAACATGCCATGCCATCCATACTAGTAGGCATTTTTAAGAGTACTTGATCTGGGGAAGCATAAACTGAGGCTTCAGAATGTAACACAGTGGTTAGGTTTGGCTTTACTAATGACAATGTATTTCTACCCAAACAAACCCTTTTTAGCAAAATTAGGATAATCAAAGAATGGGAAAACACATAACTTTCTAACCTGTACCATGCAGTTTGTATTCAGCTCTTTGATGGCAGTTAATAGCTCACTAGACAAGGTTATGATTGTAAATTATGAACTGCACATTAACAAAAGGACGTCTGTGACAAAAGCAGGATCCCACTGAGCATTGCTTATAAAATACTGTTCTGTGATCTGCATGGTGCACGTTCTTTCCACCAGACATATTAACCCTCTGGGCTACCTTAGATGAGGCAAAACTGCCACTAGACAAAACTCCAATCTCTCTTCAGCAGGTATATTAATCACCAGAGTTATCTTGGCACTTTTATTGTTGCCTGAAAACTGTTGGCAACACAATGAATTCTGCAGTGCTTTTAAAACTGCTGTACTGCTACAGGAACAGCCCCCCAGTAACAAAAGGAGGCTCCCCCACCCTTCCAGACTCCTGGGGAAACACCTGATGCCCGGTAGGGCCAATCCGGCCTTGGTGACTAGTAGGTGGCTGAGTCTACATTTCTACTCACAGAAGTACTAAGCACAGAGGTCTTAATAAAGAAAAGAAAGGTTGGGTATAGTTGGTATAGCAATTAATATGATTGATTTAAAAAGGTATTTGTGTACAGGTTCTTGATAGGGTCCAGTGAAGGTGGTAGGATAGATCAGGTAGCAAAGAAATTGTGAAATGTGTAAAGGTCCAAGAAGTCTGAAAACATGCACCAGGTTCAGAGGTTCAGATGTAAAGGAAAACAAGCCCTGACAAATCCAAAGGACAAGTTATTTTTAAAAACCACATTTGCATGTTGTTGTAAAACTGCAATCTGCCCTTTTCTGATGCAGGCTGCTAATGAGCGTGTGCCCATGTGTCAGTCCCTCTACACTGAAGACGAGGGTTTTGCTCTGCCCGGCACAGTGCCTGGAAGTCTGCATCCTCTGTGGGAGGGTATACTTGCTGAAGTTTACCAGACATATCATGAAGGCTGAAATGCTCTATTTTGGACTTTGTTGTACAAATCATCATTTTTAGTTATTTGTGCAACTAAAGTGATTAATGACTACAATAGGTTGTTTACCAGAATCCCTGGGAACTTGAATCAGCATAATTGGTCACATGCACTGGTCTGGTAGTCTTACATTCGATGCAGTTCTGCAGCTCCACAGTTTTAGAAGTCTCAAAGAATACTAATATAACGCAGCTGTCAGCTCTCTGCCACATGCTTTCCACCAAGTCATTGTCCACGGAATAGCTCCTTCACTTACAGTGTGTGCTACGATATCAGCTCACTCAATGAGCATAATGTTGATATTCTTCCATTCAAGTTAATTTTCTGTGCTATAGATCAGCTTCTTTAGAGCATGGCGGTCAAGATTCCTGCTCTATGACTGAGTAGATATAACATTCAGGTTTTTTATCCTATGAATTCTGGGATTTGTATCCCTGCTTTTTATTGTGTGATTAACAAATAAAGCTGCAAATTACAGAAAACAAAGGCAAAACTTATCCTGGAACAAATAATCACATATGAACTCGGGGGTGCTAGTAAAGTTAAATATATTTGATTTGATACTAAGTAGTTTTGCTTAATGCAGACAGCACTAATGTAGCTAGTACGCGCTCTATAAAGCAGATGACATGCATCTGTCTTACTTTTTACAAGACAAATAATATCTCTCTGTGCAAATATCGTGCGTCTTCTACAGCACTTTTGCAGCCATAGGTTTGCAGCTTTACTTAATGTGAATCCCATGTTTTTTCAGGAAGACGCTGTGCTTGGAAGCTAGGAAGCTAAATTTGCTATTAGGAGACTTTAAAACAGGAGGCAAGCTCAGTCCAAGCCCTTGGAGATTCTTCTCAAGCAGGAATGCACAACAAAGTCCAGTCTTTGTCCCCTTTCACAGGCAGAAGCAGCAACTGCAGGATAGCCAACAAAGCACATGCATGGGGATGCACGTCTCCTCAGCTCTTCAGCTCTTCTCCTTGGCAGAGGTTCCTCTTGAATCCGGAAGTGATCTGGAAGTCTTGAGTTTTGGGTCCAATACTTATACCCATTTCTGCCTTTAAAGTCAGCAAACGTCAAAGGAAAGTCTCTATTGTTCACAATATCCTGCCTTGCCCAGGCCAGGTCCCAGACACCCACCAGGGGTTGGAGACTGCATTGTGAGAGGGCAGGCACAGCCCATTCAGGTGTAAGTTACCGCTCCTCCCTCCACTCTAGCTCAGATGGCCCATCGGGATATGCAAGCTACACCCCAGCTCCCTTTGTGTCACTGTTTAGAGGGGATTAACGTACAGCCCAACTGTCAGTCTGACGCAGACAGGGAATCCACAAACAGGCAGAGTCACAGAATGGTTTCAAACTAACAATCTAAAAACCAACTTCACTAAAAGATGTATTTTTAAATTGTGAGTTCAGAGACACCAAACTCCTTATTTCCATCTGCTCCCAAAGGGAATCTTTGCTTTAAAGTAATTTAAAGGCAGCCCCCCTGTTAACCTACGAGAGAGATTGACCTTGCAACAGTAAAAACTGGATTTATCAGTATTTCACTGTTAGGACATATAAAACACATCAGTACATGTCCAACCTTTAACATACACTGGCCCTGCCCATGGGGCTACCTAGAGCCTACCTTAGGGGTGCCTTACATGTCTAAAAGGGAAGGTTTAGGCCTGGCAAGTGGGTACACTTGCCAAGTCAAATTGACAGTTTAAAACAGCACACACAGACACTGCAGTGGCATGTCTGAGACATGTTTACAGGGCTACTAATGTGGGTGGCACAACCCGTGCAGCAGGCCCACAAAAGTAGCATTTGATTTACAGGCCCATGGCACCTCTAGTGCACTTTACTAGGGACTTACTAGTAATCCAAATATTCCAATCATTAAAAAGCACCAATACAATTTTACATAGGAGCACCTGCACTTTAGCACTGGTCAGAAGTGATAAAGTGTCCAGAGTATGTATCAAAAACAGCAAAAACAGAGTCCATCACACAGTCAAAACATGGGAAGCAGGGGCAAAAAAGACAGGGAAGACCACGCCAAGGATGCCAGGTATAACACTGAATTACGTAAAAATTGCTATTTGTTTACTTAATTAATTATGCATACTCTAAACAATGAAATGCAGCAGGAAGTAGGTGTCTCTGGAAGTATATTATGTAATAGTACATAGATTAGTTCACATTGTTAGTTTAGCACTGTAATGCCATTACTATGAAATGTGTGCGGCTTTTGTACCCTGAAACCTTATAAAACCTACTGCATTTTGGCAAAGGGCTAGTCTTTTTGCTTACTTCTTTGGAGGCACTCAGCACTAGTCTATTTGATTGATATTAGAATGTATTTGGCTTTTTAACTGAACAGACTACATCTACCTGTTCATTTGCTTTAACCTGGTTCTTACTTTGGCTTTCTTTAGAGGATATCCTTATGCTAGTCCTGTGTTTGACTTTTTTGAGTAGGCTAATTCCGAATGAACTAACTAATTGTATTTTGAATTCATTCATAATTATACTTTGTAATAAACCTATGATGTTTTACCATGGAATCCTGTTTCATACAGGTTTATATTAATTAGGCTTGGACTAGGTGTACGAAAACTCGGACAATTCCGATTTTGAGCATCAACCCCACTTAATTGACTTATTAGAATGTCGACACACCTAAAGCTGACTGCAGCTAAAATTAAAAAGACTTCCACCCATTAAAGCAATCAGCCCACTGCTGTGGTGAATAAGCAATTGAGATAAATCATTGTAAAGGGCACAATAATTGTAGTGTCATTTGAAAGAGGAGAGGGTTTTACCTCTGTAGCCTCACGAGTCACGACATGAAGAAGAGAATTCAGAGGAAAAAAATCTTTCCAGGCGTCGGCGGCAAAAAAATGTATAAATTAAACATAAATGTCATACCTGACTACTTGGAGATGAGATCTGCATGAAGCCAACAAGAAAAAATAATGGATCTCACTGGCAGTTTTCAGCTTAATTAAAAGGATAATACGTGTGTCAGGCTAAAGTCAGCTATAGGCGGTTCAAGCATCAGCTTTTAATACAACGAATCAAGCACAAGCTCTGAAATTATGGGAATTTGCCCATTCAATGGTGAAGAGTGGAAAATCCTTACTTTAGCTTATTCAGTGTACCATAAAGGGAAGCAATCACTAATGTCACATCCATCAATGCTGAGTTTGAGTCCTGCATGTCTCCTCGGGCAAAATAGCATCGTCATCCAAGCTAGAGTAGCGCATGTAGCAGCATGCCAAATAGCAGCAGTCTGGATTGAATCAGTCCAAAAAAAATTGAGTCTCTGTTTTTGGTTTTGGAAAACAATTTGTATGTTCACCATAACAAAGGTAAAATAATGGGAACAGGTACCAGATTGATGGATATATACAAAGTGGTCATGAAAAGACTACAGGAACATCTGGTCAGATTTTATGTCCAGTGGTATTTTAGATGCGCGTATTGTCTTAGAGCTTTGATTTAGTGTGGTTGTTAGACCTGACAGGCTTCGGTGTGATTTTCCCCAAACATTTTGCATTTTCCCCTCCTGTTTGCGCTGTACCACTGCTACATGCTTGTGCTCCCTCCTTAAAACATGATAGAATTTAATGGCACATTTAATTTATTTAAGTTCCTAGTGAATGTACCCAGAACCTGTAAATTAAATGCCACTAGTGGGTCTGGAGGACTTATTGTGCGCCTCAATACATTAGCCATTTAAAACATGTCTCTGGCGTGGCATTGCAGCCTGTGTGCAGTTTTAAATTGCGAATTTGACCTGGCAAAATAAACCGTTTGCCAGGTCTATATCTCTACTTTTAATCCATATGTCACCCCTAAGGTAGGCCCTAAACAGCCAATACGGCATGGTGCATTGTATTTAAAATGTAATGTAACATTTGTATATGCACTTTTAAGTTTTATGTGTCCTGGTAATGAAAAACTCACAAGTTTAGTTTTCACTACTGTTAGACCTGATGTTTTTACATTTAACAAAGAATTGTAATAACAATTCTATTTAATGGTAAGGTCTGATTTTGAGTCACAATTCTGAAAATGCAACTTTTAGAAAGTTGGTATTTTCTTGTCCTAACCATTTATTGCCTGTGTCCTGGGTCACATGACTGTGAATAGTTGCCAATATTACTTTGTGTATTTCTCCCAGATTGTGAGGCAAAGGGGACTAGATGTTGGCAGGATGAACCATCCTGCCAGGGTGAGTGCGGCAGAGCTGTTCCCTGCTCCACTTACATTTCAAAGGAGTGTCTCCAGCACACTCATAAAGGAATTTGGCACCAGCCTATTGTCACCCTAAACCACTCTGAGCCTGGGCAAGGGAAGGAAGGGGGTTTCCAGAACCAGATGTGGGGATGTAGCCTAGAAGTTTTTTTTGTTTTCCCTACTTCAACGGCTGGCATCAGGTATAAATATTGAACCTCATGAGCCACTCTTCAGTTCACTCCTGGAGCTGCTGAAGGAATAACAAGGAATGTGGCTGCTGCATAAGTGGGCTTCCACCCTCTCAACTAATAACCCAATTTCTAACAATGATAAATCGTATTTGAAAAAAGTTAATGGAGTTTTCAGTCAGATAAGATGGAAGACACCATGAATCATACAAGACAAAATAGTAATGACATAAATAGTATCCATAAAATCATTAGTGGATGGAGAATCATAATAAAGTACTGAAACAGTGCTAGCCAAAACAATGGACCATATTAGAAACATCAAGGACAAACTAGGAGTGGCAACTTTGATGTTATTAGAACTGTCCACAGATTTTGATGCCGTCACCCACACCATTCATGAATCCAATCCTCTAGCATTTAATTTTTTATGTTGACCATTCTTGTATTAACAAAGACATTATTTTTACTTTAAGGCTGTATTTTTCCAGTAGAGATGACTAATACACTTATCTCAAGGTTTCGTGCTAGGCTAGTTTCATCCCTTTTGAAGCAAGGTCGGTTTCTGCAGGTGTGGACAATAAAAGCACTGATACCGAAATAATTGGCAAACTTTGTTGCAACTTGTGTTCCAAGGCTCCAAGGACGCCTTATGCATAAATGAGTACTAGGAGAAAGACACTATTTATTGGTCAAAAGGAAGCCACCCTATGAACCCTCCAATGGAAGACCCTGAAGAATTTGGAATGTTTCTTACTTAAACCCACCGGACAAAGAGAAGTCAGCCATTTTCTTTGATGCCATTTTGAAGCCTGATTCAAGAAGCCATTTTGAACGACCCTCTGATGCCTTTTCTCTGTCGCAGAGAAAGAGACTGTAAGAATTCTCACCCTAGAGACTTTAACTTTAATTTTGCCCCGTCTTGCCCATGCAGTAACCTTTGCCCCATTCTCCTTGCTGCCGCAAGGAAACTTGCCCTTAACTTTGCCCCTCTGAAATCTGCCCCATGCTGATCGAACCGATACCTGAAAGGACGAAGACTTTTCTTGAATGCTGATTGTATTTGGTAAATATGAAAGGATAATTGTATTATGCATTGTGTTTTCCTTCCTAGGTACCAACTGCTTATTTTGATAGGACCCAAGCTAGGAGTTTTCTAAATTTGTGTTAACTAAATTCCTTTTGCATGAAGCCCCACATGCCAATGCTAATCAGAGGTTAGTTGAGGTATTCACTTGATGCACCATGCTAAATTGAAATCTTGTTATGCTGACCGATGTTTGCAATTAGTCAAATTCAGTTGCTTATGTTAGTGATTTGTATTGCTATAACTGAGTGCATTATAATCCAGATTTTGCGTAGATTTAGCTTCTTCCGCCGCTATGGACAGATAATAATGTTTGTATATGTATACCATTTGATTTTGAGACTCACTTATATCATGCTAGCTTTGTTAATATAGGGAAATAAATTCATTAACTTCAAATAAACTGGTGTGGTTATTCATGACTGAAAGGTCGTGGTGCGTCAAAATACCGATTGTTATTGATTCCTAATGTGTTGTTTGATCTATTAATTAAGTAGTGGGTATTGATTATAATGGTTATTAATTATTGATTTGAGAGATCCGACTATATTTGGATGAGGAGAACCCAACTCGACTAAAAGGTTCACCGACCTCCGGCGTGTCCAAGTACAAGTAATTTATAAAGACTGGATGGGCTATCAGTAGATGGTAGCAGAGGATGGTTTCGCCCTTTGGGACCCCATCCGAACAATAGACGGATTCAAGTTAGAATTTTCTTTGATAAAACAAGTTGGAAAGATGATGATGCCCTAAATCCCCAATGACTTTCCCGGAATCTCTGAGCTTGCGAATAGAGGAAATGGAGGTGTGAGAATGTTTTCGGCATTCCTAGTGACAGTATGAGTGAAGTTAGGGTTTCGCGCTTGCACAGCTTATGCCGCAGATGAATTGTGAAGTTTGTGAGGATTTTAGGGGGTTATGAACCCCAATCAAAAATTTTAGAGGAGTGATACTCCAAAGTGTGAGAGTAGGGAAGTCGTCGAACTTCATAGGTCGCTCCCCCCATCTGCCACGCAGCCCCCTGTGGGTTGAACATCCGTTGCCGCTTTTGCCCCCTGACTACTCGCTCCCTTTTTCTGTACCCCTGCGCTTGGCTTCTGTGCCACTTCTTTTTTTTCATTCTGTGCCCCTGTGTTTTGCTTCTGTACCCCTGTGCTCTGTTGTCCCTCTCCCACCGTCTTTTCCCGCTGTTTTTTCCCCGGGTTTTCCCCTGGGTTTTTCCCCGGGTTTTTCCCTTGCTGCTGAGCCCCTGCTGCCCCGCCCCCTTCACTACCATTGGCCGCCCCGCTCCCACCTCCCAGCTGCTCCTCCCTCCCTCTGCCCTCATATGGAGGCCGCAAAGGGGGCGCGCAGCGGACGCGCGCAGCGGGCGCGCCTAAGGCAAGCCCGTCTGCCCGTCCGCACCTGGACCGCACCTAGCACCAGAACCCCTGGAACCCGCACCCCTGAAACGCCAGACTGCACTACGACGCAAGCACCCTCCACGCACTCAACACCAGACGAGACCAACCCTGCTACCGGGCCACCCCGAAACGTACCCAGGGGCCTTTCACCTGCCGGAACTGCAGATTCACCAGCATCCAACCTTCCACACCACCAGCCAGAGAACCCAACCACCTCCGCTGCATCCTCCTCAACACCCGCTCCGCTCGCAAGCACGCCATCGAACTTTGGGACCTCCTAGACTCCACTGCCCCGACGTCGCCTTCCTGACGGAGACCTGGCTGAACGCCACCTCAGCACCAGACATTGCCATAGCCATCCCACAGGGCTAAAAGATCTCCCGCAGAGACCGCACCAACGGAGTGGGAGGAGGAATTGCCATCATCCACAAAGACTCCATCAAAATCTCAACGAACACCGATGACACCCTCACCACCGCCGAGCACATGCACTTCCAGATCCACACCGACCCCAACACTACCCTCAGAGGAACTCTCATCTACCGACCTCCCGGACGCCTCCCACAGTTCAGTGACACCATCGCCGACCTCATCAGCACCCACACCCTCGCTTCCACGGACTACATCCTCCTCGGGGACCTGAACTTCCACCTCGAGAACAACAACGACGCCAACTCCACCGCCATGATCGACAACCTCGCCAACCTGGGACTCAAACAGCTCATAACGACACCCACTCACGCCGCTGGACACACGCTCGACCCCATCTTCTCTGCAAGCCCCCACGTCTCCTTCAACCACACCACCGAACCACACTGGACCGACCACAGATGCGTCCACTTTACCTTCAGAAAACCCACCACACACCACCGCACCCAACAGCTACCACGCCGCTGCTGGGGCAAGGTCACCGAAGGACCAACTGACTACCGCCCTCGCCCTGAGACCACCCACCGACCCCACCGACCCAGACACTGCCGCGACCAACCTCACACAGTGGATCAACGACTGCGCCAACACCCTCGCCCCTTTCAAGACCTTTACAACCAACCACACCAACAAGAAAGCCGCCTGGTTCACCGAGGACCTCCGGATCTCCAAGCATACCTGTCGGAAGCTGGAGAAGAAAGGGCTCCACGACCGAACACCAGACAACCACACAGCCCTCAAGAGCGCCACCCGCAGACATCACCAACTCATCAGGACCGCCAAGAAGACCGCCTTCAAGGACCGCCTAGACAACAACACACACAACACCAAAGAGCTCTTCAGCATCGTGAAAGAACTCTCCAACCCCAGCTCCATCACCAACGACATTCCGCCATCTCAAGACGTGTGCGACTCCGTGGCCACCTTCTTCCACCGCAAGATCACCGACATCCACAACAGCTTCAACCCCAACCCCCCCGCACCCACCACCGAGTCCACCACCCCTGCGACTACCACTCGCACTAGTCGCCTGACCGCCTGGTCCAGCGTCAGCGACGAAGACACCATCAAAACCATGAACTCCATCCACTCCGGATCCCCATCGGACCCCTGCCCTCACCACGTCTTCAACAAAGCCAGCGCAGCCATCGCGCCCCACCCCCGGAAAACAATCAACTGTTCCTTCGAGACAGCAACCTTCCCAGAAAGCTGGAAGCACGCCGAGATCAAAGCCCTTCTGAAGAAGCCCAAGGCGGACCCCAAGGACCTCACAAACTTCCGTCCCATCTCCCTGCTCCCTTTCCCGGCAAAAGTGACCGAGAAGATTGTCAACAAACAGCTGACCCGCTACCTCGAAGTCAACAACATCCTGGACCTGTCCCAATCTGGTTTTCGCAGTAACCATAGCACCGAGACTGCCCTCATCACCGCCACTGACGACATCCGGACCCTGATGGACAAAGGAGAAACAGCGGCCCTCATCCTCCTGGACCTATCAGCAGCCTTTGACACGGTCTGCCACCGCACCCTATCAGCACGCCTCCATGACGCCGGTATCCAAGAGAAGGCCCTGGCCTGGACCACATCCTTCCTCTCCGGCAGAACCCAGAGCGTCCGCCTCCCACCCTTCCGCTCCAAAACCACTGAGATCATCTGCGTCGTCCCACAGGGATCCTCCCTCAGCCCGACACTGTTCAATATCTACATGGCCCCCCTCGCCCACGTCGCACGACAACACAACCTCAACATCATCTCCTACGCCGACGACACCCAGCTGATCATATCCCTCACCGAAGATCCCCACACCGCCAAAGCTAACCTCCACCGAGGAATGAAGGCCGTAGCCGACTGGATGAAGGACAGCAGACTGAAGCTGAACTCAGACAAGACGGAGGTCCTCATTCTCGGACCCATCCCATCAGCCTGGGACGACTCTTGGTGGCCCACATCACTAGGCACAGCCCCGGAACCCACGGACCACGCACGCAACCTGGGGGTCACCCTCGACTCCACTCTCTCCATGACCAGGCAAGTCAACGCCATCTCCGCGTCCTGCTTCAACACCCTCTGTACACTCCATAGGATCTTCAAATGGATCCCCCTCGACATGAGAAAAACCGTTACCCAGGCCCTCATCACCAACAGACAGGAACTACAAACAAGCTCCTGAGACGACTCCAACGCATCCGGAACGCCTCGGCCCGACTCATCCTCGATGTCCCCCGCCGCAGCCACATCACACTCCAACTGAGAGGCCTGCACTGGCTCCCCATCAACAAAAGGATCACCTTCAAGCTCCTGATCCACGCACACAAAGCACTGCACAACACCGGACCCACCTACCTCAACAACCGACTCAGCTTCCACACCCCCAGCCGAAGCCTCCGCTCAGCCAACCTCGCCCTCGCCACAGTCCCCCGCATCCGAAAAACCACCGCCGGTGGCAGATCCTTCTCCTACCTCGCCGCAAAAACCTGGAACACTTTCCCCACCATCCTACGACAGACCCAGGACCTGCTGGCCTTCAGAAGACTCCTCAAGACCTGGCTCTTCGACCAGTAGCACCCCCCCTCCTCAGCGCCTTGAGACCCTCGTGGGTATGTAGCGCGCTTTACAAATGCAGTGATTGATTGATTGTGTAGCGCTTTGTGCAGGAAAAATTGTCAACGTGGTTGTTGATGTTGAGACGGGCCCTGTGAGGTCAAGAGACTCCGGAGTATGTTGAAAAGTGTATGAGACACTTGATTGATGTTGTAATCTGTTCGGTTTAATAGGTTGATCGGGCGTGGTCAACGAGTCAGTATGAATATTGAGGAATGAAAGAACATTTTCGACTTTGAGATTTGACGAATTCTAAGGCGCGCTAGAATAGTTCATTGATCAGTTGAGAGTAAAGTTTGCGGGTCAAATTTTGCTTGCGAAAGTGGGAAACCGAGAAAGATGGAATAACTGCCGAGGCTAGTGAAAAATCCCTAAGGTTTCTGAAGCGATTCTGTTACCCTTCCTGTAGTAAACCGACAGATTTGTTTTCTTCTTTTTGGTTAGTGCTCGCGATATATTGCAGAAATTAGTTTTGAGTGAAGCTGAATGAAGGAGGACAAGCTGCAAGACTTTGTCAGCCGCAGTGTGTGGGTGTGACGTCACTAGGAACCGCGCTGGGATAGGTTGGTTGGTGAGAAGGGTCGCGCACGGATTGGACACAGTCTGTGAAGCGCGATTGGTGGGGAAAGGCAAGCGAAGAGTATTCCGGGAATTAAAGTCACTTATTGATTACATTTTTTTAAAGAAAATAAAAGACGGAAAGATTACATTTTTCAAAGCATTTAAGAGTGCCTTGAGGGGAGATGTATATATTAAAGCAAATGTAGGAGAAGAAACACCGCCTGAGGGTACACCAGCTTACATCGTGATAGAAGAAAAGGGTGTCGCACCATGTCTTTGGTTAAAGCAATGGTGTAAATTAACAGAAAAGCATGGAAGTGTAGCGTTCCCTATCCATGGGTCGTTTAATCTAAGAGTTTTGGAGAATCTAAGATTCGCGCTATACGACATGAAAGTACCTCCGAGACCAGCACAGTTTGAAGCATTAGCAATTTGGGAACTAATGGCTAGAAGGCAACAATAAAATAAATTTGAGACAAGAGTGAGAAAAGTAGAAAAGACACTAGCGGATGCTAGATGAGATAGTACTCAAAAGGTTTGGAGATCAGACGTATTGCAGGGAATTAAATTATACCCAGCAATTACTGACGAAGCAGAGGCGGAAGGAAGGAAAGCTACCTATAAATCAAACAGGAGTCAGTCCAGAGATAGGGAAAACAACAGAAATTCGAAAAGGTCAGACGAGTCAGATGATGAGGAGTTCATTATGCAATTGCTAAATGACCGCCCGCCACCATATGTGGAAAGTGAAAATGGCCCAAGCACCAGTACTGCCCCTCCGGAACCAATACAGGGTAATGTAACACCGAATCTGAGAATATCACAGAGGCAGAGTAGTCCCGATATTCCCTTTACACCACAAATACCACAAGTTCAGAGAATATATCCTGACGTGCCTAAATTGAAACCTGTCAATGATTATCAGCCGCAGGTCCAAAGGCGCTATTGTGATGAGCATAATTTGGAAATGACTTCTAGTTTAATGGCGCAGGGAGGACAGAATTATCAAAGATCAACATTGATTCAAGCCGAATCAACAGAAGTCTTGATGCCTCAAAAGCAGATACAAGAAGTGCCGGGGTACACTCAAATAGCAGAGAACCAGTTAGATATGCCAGCAATGATGAACCATAATGTGGGAATTAACATGCCACAGAGTTCCGGAGAACAGACAGAATCCAGATGCAATATCTCTGACTATCACTGTAGGTCCGCCAGTGCCATTGTATAAACAGGCAAAGCCGAATGTATGTGACCAAGGGGTGATGACACAAAATGAGATATTGAGGAGATGCATAGAAAATACTCAAGAAACTACTCCGGTAGGTACAGTGCTAAATAGATCTGGGTCCTTGTTGGAATTCAGTCGAATTCCAGCTTGTGCTCCGTCAACTGTGGTAAGGTCAGATCCACCACTAATAGTACCGCTAACATCAAAAACAGAAATGTTACAGACACCATCAGTAGCAGTCGATGTAAGTGCTACATTGATGGGACTGAACGCGCAACAGTTAACACAATGGTTGAACAGCCTGAATTCCCCACAGAGTACACCCAGTGGGAAAGGAGAAGAATATTTGAATAAAATAAGATTGGGTATGGAAGCAGACGAACTAGTAGAGGGAACGATGGGTCAGAACAGGTTAGAATCATACACTGAAGAAGAGCTGAGATACATGTGTCCTAGAATTACAAGAGAAGTAAGCAGAATACATAAGAAGTTACAAGAACTTGCAGACAGAAACAAAGTTGACATAGGTAGAACCAAACACTTGAGCAGAAGTTACAGGTTAGACTTTGAGACAAAAGATTTTGAACACATGAGATCTGCAGGAATGAAAACACACCTTAAAGAGATACTGCAAAGCGCGCAAGTTTGGAGATGCCTAGACAAGTGGGAAAGCAGGTGGGTTAAGAAAAAGGATAAGAAGAAAGAAAGCACCCCAGATCGGAATGAAAAAGTACAACAAAATGATGACCTGATAACCATGTTACCAATGAGAGAATCGGCAGGGGGAAAACTTGTCCATGTACCATGGCACAGGTGTGATATTCAATCCTTTACGGATGACTTCCCTAAATTAAGAGAGAAACCGATCGAATGGTATCAACAAACAGATAGATTTGTGAAACTCGCCAAATGTCTTTGGGAAGACCTGAATACTTTGTTCGAAATTGTGGTTCCGGCAGATTTGTGGGAAGATTGTAAAAGGGCTGTAGGTTGGCCAACAAGTGAACCAGAAAGAGATAGGGACACAGGTGCACCATCACCTACATTAAGGAGTTTATACCATAAGGTGATTGAGCATTTGAAAACAAAGGTTGCGTCGAAAAATGTGGATTGGCAGAGGATTGACAGAACAGCACAAGAAGTTAAAGAGTCAATACATGCATCCTATGAGAGATTGTTGAAAGCGTTTAAAAATTACAGTGGCACGGAAACGATTGAACCAAAGAACATGGTCCATTTTGTGTTCAGATTTGTGGAAGGGTTGAGACCCGAGATTAGCCAGATGATTAAAATGCATTTGATTTGTTGGCAGTCAAAGTCGATCGATGAGGTGTTGAATTATGCAAAATACTGCAGTGATGAGATTGAGATGAAGCGGAAAAAGTTGAAGGAAAAAGTGATGGTGATGCAGCTTAGAGCAGCTCAGACAGGTTTGCAAGGTTTGCAAGGGTTTCAACAACAGTTGCTGCAGCTGCAACAGCAGGGAAATGCTATGTTTCAGCCACAGATGAGAGGCAGAGGCCGAGGAGGTTTTGTGAATAATGGTCCTGATTTGAATACTGTTGTGGTTCCAAATGGTATACAGGCAATGAAGAAGGTGATGCCATGTCACACGTGCGGAATCATCGGGCATTGGAAACGGGAGTGCCCAATGTTGGTGCAGGAAGGTGTAGGTCAGCAAAACAATGATGTCAATTCATTTCAGAATATGAGAGGACCGAAAATGAGAGGTCCAAATCCAAATTTTCAAAATAATGTAAATCAGATGCAGGGTTTACAACCTGTACAACCACAGCAGGTGCAAATGCCCTGTGTACAAATGGCACAGTTGCAGCCAATGCAACAGCAGTTTCCTATGGTACCTAATCAGCAAATGCAAATACCCTAAGCACCAATGAATCAGCAACAAGTAATGCTTCCTCAACAGGTCGCGGGTCAAGGAATGAACCAAAATGACACAGTACACCAATTCCCGTTACACAGTGAGAATGGAATAAACGATGCGTGGGAGAGCGAAAGTTCAGATGAGGAGGGAAATTGTATGCTTGCAGCATCTTTGGAAGTTGATCAAAAGGGACCGTATGTGGAAGGAAGAGTTATGGGTCACCGCGTTTTGTTCCTGGTTGACACCGGAGCTACATGCTCTACAGTCAGAAGTATCGAAGTACCAAATTTGCCACTTTCCGGGAGAACAGTTCAAGTAGTGGGAGTAGCAAATAGGTATCTGACAAACCCAATCACAGATCCAGTGCAAGTCAGGATTGGTAACTATCAAGGGTCGCATAAATTTGTGGTGTGTGACTCAAGCCCAATATCACTATTAGGGAGAGACTTATTGTGCAAATTGGGATGTTCGATTATGTGCTCAAATGATGGAATTAAAATTCAGACGAACAGTGATGAGGAAGAAGAGGACAGTTCAGGAGAGGACGAAACGGAAACTGTCGATGAAGAGTATCCCCTGATTACTCTTTATCCTATGCTCACTGAAGCAGATATTCCTGCTGAGTTACAGGAAACAGTTGAAAAAGAAGTGTGGGATATGACAGGGAAAGAAGTAGGCTTGGTTAAAGGAGTAGAATCAGTGAAAGTGACTGTAAAACCCAACGTAAATTTTCCCCAAACTCCACAATACCATATGTCACAAGACACTCTCATAAAGGTCGCCCAACTCATTGATGAGTTTGTGAAACAGGGAGTACTGAGAGAAGTGCTAAGTAGTCCATGTAGTTCACCAATCATGGGATTAATAAAACCGAGTGGAAAAGTCCGAATTGTTCAAGATTTGAGAAAAATAAATGACATAACAGTCAAATGTTGTCCCGTGGTACTAAATCCAGCTGTGATAATGTTTCAAATTCCCTGTGATGCAGAGTGGTTCTCAGTCATCGACTTGTCACAAGCATTCTTTTCTGTGTTTCTTCATGAGGACAGCCAATTTCTCTTTTGCTTCAAATTCCTGGACAGAGTCTATGGTTGGTGTCGAATTCCTCAGGGGTTTTCGGAGTCACCATCAATTTTCAATCAGATTCTAAAGGAAGATTTTGAATCGTTTGAATTACCTTTTGAATCAACCTTGGTACAGTATATTGACGATTTGCTGATCGCATCCAAGACAGAGAATGACTGTACGGTTGACACTATTGCTCTGTTGAACCATTTGGGAAGGAATAGGCACAAAGTGTCCCCTTCGAAATTACAATTCTGCCAGAAGAAAGTGAAATATTTGGGTCACCAGATAGAGAAATGGTCGAGAAGAATTACGAAAGAAAGAATAACAAGTGTACTTCAAATGAGTCCACCCAAAACGAGGAGGGATGTGAGAAAGTTTTTGGGAATAGTGAGCTATTGTCGCCAATGGATTCCCAATTTCTCGGCTCTGGCCAAACCTTTACTGAAACTGACCCAGAAAGATGCGCTGGATGAAATAGTGCTGAAGAGAGATGAAATGGATGCCTTTATTGAAATAAAGGAATGCATGTGCAGAGCTCCAGCTTTAGGTATGTCTGATTACACAAAGCCTTTTACATTGTTTTGTCATGAACGTGATGCATGTTCCTTGTCTGTCTTGACTCAAGCCCATGGTGGCATAAACAGACCAGTAGCATATTTTTCAGCTACTTTGGATCCAGTCGCAGCAGCCTTACCAGGATGCTTGCGTGCTGTAGCAGCAGTTGGTATGAGCCTAAATCAGAGCGAGGGAATAGTGATGGGACATCCTTTAACAGTCATGGTCCCTCACTCAGTCGAAATACTTTTGACACGTTCCCGAACACAGCACATGACCGGTGCTAGGCTTACAAGGTATGAGACAATCATTTTGGGATCACCCAATGTGCAGCTGAAAAGGTGCACTACGTTGAATCCAGCAACTTTGTTTCCCAGTGAAAATGTTGAAATTGAGAACGCTGAAGACATCGAGCACAACTGTCTTCAGGTGACTGAATTTTGTACAAAACCAAGACCTGATATCAAAGACACCCGGTTGGAAGAAAATGATCAAATTATTTTTGTTGATGGTTCATGTTTAAGAGATGCACTAGGAATATTGAAAGCAGGATATGCTGTATGTACAATAACTGGTGTTCTGGAAGCATCTTGGCTTCAGGGAGTTTATTCTGCACAGGTAGCGGAACTAGTAGCCCTTACTAGAGCTTGCCAACTTTCTGCATTAATGAAGGTCACCATTTACACTGACAGCCAGTACGGATTTGGAATAGTGCATGATTTTGGACAATTGTGGTCACAGAGAGGCTTCATGACCTCTTCAGGATCACCAGTGAAAAATGGTGAAAGAATAAGAGAATTGTTACACGCCATCCAGTTACCAGGGGAAGTAGCAGTGGTAAAATGCAGTGCACACTCGAAATCACAAGGCTATGTTTCTTTGGGAAACGGATATGCAGATCAAGTCGCAAGATTTTGCGCATTGAACTGTATATTGCTCAGAGACGAATGGAACCTGATAAATGAGCCAGAACTTGAACCAAGTGAAGCTTTTGCTTTAAAGGTTGTAGATACGATTGAAGAATTGAAATTCCTACAAAATAATGTCAGTAAGGATGAGAAACTCTTGTGGAGCAAACTACAATGCATAAAGAAACAAGATGATTTGTGGGTTTCAAGTGAAGGGAGATTGGTTCTACCAGACAGTCTTTTAACGCAATTGGCCAGGTTGTATCATGGACAAGACCTCCTTGGAAGGGATGCCATGATTAGATTATTCAAAATTGATTGGTTCAATCCCAAATTCCGAAAAGTTGCTGAAGCAGTTTGCCATCGTTGCGTCATTTGCCAACAAATGAACGCAGGGAAGGGGACAGTAGTAAATTTGAGCCACATTGGAAGAGCAGGTGGGCCATTCAGCAGGATGCAAATGAATTTCATTGAGATGCCTATGCATGCAGGCTTGAAGTATGTGTTGGTGATTGTGTGTATTTTTAGTCATTGGATTGAAGCATACCCTACACGCAGAAATGACAGTCTCACAGTTGCAAAACTACTCTTGAGAGAATTAATACCACGTTTCGGATTCCCGATCTCTTTAGAATCAGATAGGGGAAGTCACTTCAATAACGAAGTAATTAAATTATTGTGTGCAACGCTGAACATTGAACAACAGTTGCATTGTAGCTATCGCCCTGAAGCATCAGGACTAGTGGAGCAAATGAATGGCACATTGAAATCGAGAATGACGAAAATATGTGCATCCACAAACTTGAAATGGCCTGAAGCATTGCCTTTGGTACTAATGTCAATGAGAAACACACCTGATAGAAAGACTGGACTATCACCGCATGAGATCCTCATGGGCAGAGCCATGAGACTTCCAGCAGTCCCTGCAAATGCACTTGTAAATATTACCGATGATATGGTATTGGACTACTGCAAAGGTCTGGCTGATGTGGTCCGCTCTTTTTCTCACCAGGTGGAGGCAACCACCTTGCCACCGATCCAAGGTCCAGGACACGCCCTGAAAGCAGGTGACTGGGTCGTGATAAAGAAGCACGTGAGGAAATCATGTCTGGAACCCCGTTGGAAAGGACCTTTCCAAGTGATTCTGACAACTACCACCGCTGTGAAGTGTGCAGGAGTTCCCAACTGGATTCACGCCAGTCACATGAAAAGGGTGACGTGCCCCACAGAAGAGGAAGTCGAAGGGCAGAAATTACCAGCAACTGACAGGAAAGTACCAGGCACCGAGATAGGACAAAGAGAACCTGGAGGCAAACAAGCAGAAATAGAGGAAGGAGAAATATTTTCTGAGGAAGAAGCAGTTGATCCATTTGAGGATAACCGAGGAGAAGCCTCAGGAAGTGACGAAGATCCTGAAGGTGACAAAGAGCCTGCGACAGGTGAAGAAGCAGGAGAGCCTGATTAGAGGAGGGCTTTCCCAGAAGCAGACGATACAGGAAAAGAAAAAGAAAACCTGATTGACCTCCTAGGGGGAGAAGACAAGACAGGACAGAGTGAAATCGTTCATCTTCTTCCAGAACCGGTTGCAGGTCCGTCAGGTGAAAACCTCTGATGCCTTTTCTCTGTCGCAGAGAAAGAGACTTTAAGAATTCTCACCCTAGAGACTTTAACTTTAATTTTGCCCCGTCTTGCCCATGCAGTAACCTTTGCCCCATTCTCCTTGCTGCCGCAAGGAAACTTGCCCTTAACTTTGCCCCTCTGAAATCTGCCCCATGCTTATCGAACCGATACCTGAAAGGATGAAGACTTTTCTTGAATGCTGATTGTATTTGGTAAATATGAAAGGATAATTGTATTATGCATTGTGTTTTCCTTCCTAGGTACCAACTGCTTATTTTGATAGGACCCAAGCTAGGAGTTTTCTAAATTTGTGTTAACTAAATTCGTTTTGCATGAAGCCCCACATGCCAATGCTAACTAGAGGTTAGTTGAGGTATTCACTTGATGCACCATGCTAAATTTAAATCTTGTTATGCTGACCGATGTATGCAATTAGTCAAATTCAGTTGCTTATATTAGTGATTTGTATTGCTATAACTGAGTGCATTATAATCCAAATTTTGCGTAGATTGCGTTTCTTCCGCCGCTATGGACAGATAATAATGTTTGTATATGTATACCATTTGATTTTGAGACTCACTTATATCATGCTAGCTTTGTTAATATAGGGAAATAAATTCATTAACTTCAAATAAACTGGTGTGGTTATTCATGACTGAAAGGTCATGGTGCGTCAAAATACTGATTGTTATTGATTCCTAATGTGTCGTTTGATCTATTAATTAAGTAGTGGGTATTGATTATAATGGTTATTGATTATTGATTTGAGAGATCCGACTATATATGGATGAGGAGAACCCAACTCTGCTAAAAGGTTCACCGACCTTCGGTGTGTCCAAGTACAAGTAAAGACTGGGGGCCATATTTATACTCTGGTTGCGCCGAATTTGCGTCGTTTTTTTTCGACGCAAATTCGACGCAGAACTAACGCCAACTAACGCCATATTTATACTCTGGCGTTAGACGCTTCGGGCGCCAAAGTGCCCGGAGTGTGCGTCATTTTTTAGCGTGAACCCCTTCCTTGCGTTAATGATATGCAAGGGAGGCGTTCCCGTCTTAAAAAATGACTCCCAGGCCTTTACGTGGTATTTATACTCCCGGGCAAAAGAGACGCCCGGGAGTGGGCGTGGCCAAAAACGGCGCATTTGCGCCGCTTTTTAACGCCTGGGTCAGGGATGGCGTTAAGGGACAAGTGGGCTCAAAATGAGCCCAGAGTGCCCTCCCCTGCCCCCAGGGACCCCCCCTGCCACCCTTGCCCACCCCAGGAGGACACCCAAGGACGGAGGGACCCATCCCATGGACATTAAGGTAAGTTCAGGTAAGTATTTTATTTTTTATTTTTTGTGGCATAGGGGGGCCTGATTTGTGCCCCCCTACATGCCACTATGCCCAATGACCATGCCCAGGGGACATAAGTCCCCTGGGCATGGCCATTGGGCAAGGGGGCATGACTCCTATCTTTACAATGATAGGAGTCATGTTGATGGGGGATGGGCGTCGAAAAAAAATGGCGCAAGTCGGGTTACGACAATTTTTTCGACGTAACCTGACTTGCCCCATTTTAAGACGCCCATACGCCATTTTCCCCCTACGCCGGCGCTGTCTGGTGTACGTGGTTTTTTTCCACGCAAACCAGGCGGCGCCGTTCTGCTTGCGCCGGCTAACGCCATTCCATAAATACGGCGCCCGCATGGCGCTTCAGAATGGCGTTAGACGGCGCTAAATTTTTTGACGCTAAACTGCGTTAGCGCAGTTTAGCGTCAAAAAGTATAAATATGGGCCTGGACGCGCTATCACAAGCATCGGGGCACTTGGCACTTGCACTGTTTAAATGGCTAAACTCAATCAAAATCAGAAAAGGAGATTGAAAGGTTTATTACTGTGTATAGAACTCAATGTACCGAGAGTGTCAAATACTTGGGGATTAGACTTGATCACAGGAGCTAAAGTTTGAGACCGCCAAAAAAGGGAGACTATTGTAAGGACTAAAACCGTCAATAAAATTCTGGAATACTCTGCGACTGTTGCTGATAGGGAAGCTGGCGATAGTTAAAATGATTCTCCTGCCCCGATGCCTGTACATCATTCAGGAGACGGTCTTTGAGATACTCAGAAAGTATCTAAAAGAACACAAGTCGCACGCATCGCGCTGTGCACCAGGTATTTCACAGACAAGCATAATAAGTGTTTTTAGGATTTCTTGTGCACAAAGAGAGAACAAACAATATTGCACCGGGTGGTGTGCTTTTATCTAACTGCATGACAAAATTAAAGACTTCTGGATGTTGTTTTAGGAAAGCAACTCATAGAACGTTGATTGTTAGGACAGTTTTTCTAACCTGATGTCATTGAGAATTTATAATCCTTCAGATTTTTTGAGCGAATGTATCAGTCTTTACAAGTTTAAGATTGTGTTATGGACAGATATTATTCCGGACACTTAAGACTTTGAATGGGCATAGGAGAAAACTATATTATGAGAAAATACAAGTTGGTATTTTAAGTCTGTACAATACTAAAGGAACTGAATAAGCATATATGTTGATCAGTGTTTAATGAGTGTTCTTTACTTACAGCTATGTCATGCCCAAGCAGTCCTACCACCTGATACATTGGAACCACTGTTGGTCCACACCTATAGATGTAGGACAGTGTTTTATTAGGTCAAATCCCTGTGCAGAAAAAAAGGTAGCTGAGTAAGAAATTCCTCATACTGCGGCTCACGCTGGCCATGCGCAGAATAGCTGTTCTGTGGCTGTCCCCGTTAGTCCCAAATATTGCGGAGTGGTTGAGAGATGTGGCTGAGTGGAAGAATGTGTTTTGGAATGTCATATGCAAAAACACCTAAGGACAATAAAGTAGCATATGACCTGCAAACCTGGGCAGCGATGCTCTCCAAACTGTTGGACCCTCGGATGCCATGCCACCCTGCGCCAAAGTGAGAATAGGGTGGGGAAATGCAGATAGGCTGACTGAGGGGGAACAAGCGTCATCCCAAACGATGAAGAATACCATGGAGAATACATCTTTACTTCTCCGTCAAGGCTGCACATGTCACAATGATTGACGCTGGATAATACATCAGGGAATAGGAATAGGACCATGGAAGAGGGAAAGGAAATCTTGATTTTTCTTGTAATTCGGCATGATGTCCTGTAAAACTCTATCAGAATGCCATTACTGTGTTTGAATACTGTATGATTGCTAATAAAATCATAAATAGAAAAAAAATATCTTAACGTACTTGATGAAAGACGTTTAGCTATGCATGTGAACACGAAGCAAATTTACAACAAATATGAAGGTCTAAAGCTTTCCAGTCTGAATTTCCATTTGAACCATTTATGACTGTGCCCAGCTTTTCTACCCTCTAGCATTCATCAAAGTTAAGTGATGTAGTGATGTAGCCACCCATGGGTGGAATGTGTAATTGGTAAATAACCTGCCAGTTCAGGCCATCTGAATTGGGTCTATGTAATCCTGCACTGAAGAGCATTGTGTTTTTTGTGTTTGATCCAGAGTCTTTCTTGTGCAATTCTTAATTTATCCTTTTGGATCCACACGAATGACAAATTTGCTGGATCAGGTATAGAACTTCAGTTTGTCTCTTATATCTTTGTCTCATATATATATTTGTTCTCAGAGTTCAAATGTATTGGTATTGGGTACAAAGTGTCAGACATTTTAGTTGTTACATCTTTACATGGCTAGCGATGGTTGGCAGCCCCAACTAGGAGGGTCAGCAACTGTTTTTGTTAAATGGTGTGTATGCCTGCACTGTTTGTTCTCTTATGTTTCAGATGCTTCGGAATGCAGGAGTCGATTCTGAAAGAGTCTTATCCAGGGGGGCAAATTACAGAATACAGCACAGGTTCCTTGTTTGTGTCAGGTGCACCTTCCAAAAGATGCTCCTGGTGCAAACAAGCAGAGTGCACCATATTATAGTGAATGCGCTGCTCCTAGGTCAGCCATGAACTTGTGCTGCCCTCGGGGCAGCGCAACTCAGAGAAATACAAAGCAGCAGTTTAAAAGCTGCTCTGTGTTTCTCTGTGCAGGTGACACTCTGCCAGCACATTTAAGGGAGATTAGAGATTATGTTGCGGGTGGGTGCGGGGAGTGACTGCACCTGCCTGCAAGGGGATTTCTGAGGTGTCCATGGGACCCCTTTTACCACCCTCAAAGGCCTGCATTTAGAAGGCGCACTGTAAGAGCACCATTTTTTTGTGGCACACTTTCAGTGCACCTTCTAAAGTCATGTTTGCCTCTGCGCCCACGTTGGTAATGGGGGTGCAAGCGCAGAGGTAAAGGGATTCCCTTATTTGCATGGTGCCACATCCCCATGCAGATGAGGGAACACTGTCTGATGATAGCGCTGGTGCTATACATGTGCCAGCACTATCAGTATTACAGAAGGGGCCATGCAAGTGTCTGCAGCCCCTTCTGTACTACCTTCTGTACACCCGGGGATCCACAAAATGGGTGCAAGTGCCAGTTGCGCCCTGAGCACTTTTTGTAATACAGCCACAGGTTGGTAACAATATTTTAGACACAGGCTGGGTTATAAGCAGTGCCACTCACCAGGGAAGACCACATTATGTGGAAGAGTTGACTGAAATATGCAAAAAGAAAAGGAAAATTATGCAACATATGCAGCACATTTTGTGATAGTATTGATATCCTGGTTTGTTATTTTCACACTGGCTAACACTGTCAGGGCACGGGTTTCACCTCATTAGTTCCAGTCTAGCACCCAAATACACAATAAACAACAGAAAGCGGTCCTGTCAACTTTTGCTAAGAACCTCCCACTGTCAAATAAGACCTTTTTAGTAACGTTCAATCTGTTTTGAGCTAGTAACAGTTCATAAGATCTGCAGATTATGTGGCATTTGATGCAATACGTGGCAAGTGTGATGTTAGAAACTGGGTTTCTGGTTAGCAGAGCAGCTCTGCACCCTGGAACCAGAATCCTAGTCAGGATAAGTCTGATACACACCATAAATTACCTGTGTTCACACTCTGGTAGCTTGACACAGAGCAGTCAGACTTAACTTAAGACATGTCAAACAACAAAACAGTGGAAACACCACATGAAAAGACACCACATCTGGTTAGAATGAAAGAGCTTAATTTTATAAGTAAAACAAGACTAAAACGACAAAATAAGTGAGCCAGGTATCGCGGACGAGGGGACTGGAGCCTTGCGTCATGAGTGCCAATGCTTGCTGTGCAAAGAGACAATCTTGTGGCAGCTCGTGCTGGCTCTTTGTGTGAGCAGTGAGGTTCTGGTGCGAGTGGGCCTGCTTGCATTTGCAAAGAGCCCAAAAGCTTAATTTCAGAAGACACAAAACCACTTTCAAGGGCCCAGGACTGGAGGGGCACCTTTTGGGGGATCAGGAGTTGGTTGAATGAGGGTCCAGGAGCTGTAGCAGGTGGGTTGGAAGTCCATTATGTCCCTGAGATTTCATGTTTGCTTCTGCTCCCACGTTGGTAATAGGGACGCAAGCGCAGAGGCAAAGGGATTCCCTTATTTGCATGGGGCCACACACCCATGCAGATGAGGGAACACTGTGGCCACACCCCCATGCAGATGAGGGAACACTGTCAGAGGATAGCGCTGGTGCTATATGTGTGTCAGCACTATTAGTATTACAGAAAGGGCCATGCAAGTGTCTGCAGCCCCTTCTGTACTACCAAAGTGCCCCGGGGTGGGCAAAATAGGTGCAAATGCCTGTTGCGCCCCTGGGGAACTATTTGTAATACAGCCACAGGTTGGTAACAATATTTTAGATACAGGCTGGGTTATAAGCACGACCACTCACCAGGGAAGACCACATTATGTGCAAGAGTTGACTGAACTATGCAGCAAGAAAAGGAAAATTATGCAACATATGCAGCACATTTTGTGATAGTATTGATATCCTGGTTTGTCATTTTCACACTGGTTAACTCTGTCAGGGCATAGGTTTCACCTCATTAGTTCCAGTCTAGCACCAAAATACACAATAAGAAACAGAAAGGGGACCTGTTAACTTTTGCTTAGAACCTCCCACTGTCAAATAAGACCTTTTAGTGACATTCAATCTGTTTGAGCAAGTAACATTTCATAAGACCTGCAGATTTTGTAGCATATGATGTAATATGTGGCAAGTGTGATGTTAGAAACTGGGTTTCTGGTTAGCAGAGATATACACCCTGGAACCACAATCCTAATCAGGATAAGTCAGATACACACCATAAATTACTTGTGTTCACCCTCTGGTAGTTTGGCACAGAGCAGTCAAGCTTAACTTAAGAGGCACTGTGCAAAGCGTTTGTGCAACATGTCAAACAGAAAAACAGTGGAAACACCACACGAAAAGACACCACATCTGGTTAGAAAGAAAGAGCTTAATCTTAGTAGTAAAACAAACCAAAATGACAAAAATCCAAAAATTAGAAGTCAACATATGAATTTTTAAAGATGAAAATGTAATGTAGTGCTTGAAAGCATAAAGCACCAGGCGGGGCTATCTGGTTGTGCTAGACTGGTTGAAATCAAAAGTTCAGGCCAACCGTGATGGAGTGCGGGTCAGATACAGTCCCAGACAAGTCCTGCTGAAGTCTTTCCTTCTCAGAATTGAGCCAAGAGTCCAGCTTGGGGGGAAACTAAGCAGGGGCATGAATAGAGTCATTGGTGGTGGTCCGTGGATGCAAAGAGTCGGACAGGTATCACGGAGGGGTGGACTGGAGCCTTGCGCCATGAGTGGCAATGCTTGCTGTGCAAAGAGACAATCTTGTGGAGGCTCGTGCTGGCTCTTTGTGTGAGTGGTGAGGTTCTGGTGTGAGTGGGCCTGCTTGCATTCGCAAAGAGCCAAAAAGCTTAATTTCAGAAGCCACAAAACCACTTTCACGGGCACCTTTTGGGGATCAGGAGTTGTTTGAATGAAGGTCCAGGAGCTACAGCAGGTGGTTTGGAAGTCCAATATGTCTCTGAGATTTCAGAAAACAAGAGGCAAGCCAGCAAGCCCTTGGAGTCACTTTGGTTCTAGGAAGGAGGGATGCAGGTCCAGTCCTTATTACTCCCAGGCAGGAGGGCAGCAGGCAACAGGTCAGCTCAGCAAAGCAGGAGTCCAGCAAAGGAGCCACTCAGCAGGGTGGCATTCCTTCTTCCTGTCAAAGTATTCACAGGTCTAGAAGTGCACTCAGTTGGTAGGGTCAGAGGTCCACTACTTATATCACTTTGAATTGGGGGGTGACTTAAAAGAGAGGTCTTTGAAAAGCACAGAAGTCCTCCCTTCCTGCCCTGGCCCCAGACTCACTACAGAGTGGTATGCAGCTCTTTGTGTGGGCAGGACACTGCCCATTCAGGTGTAGGTGTTAGCCCCTCCCCATCAGGCTCAGGATGGCCCATCAGTCACACCTAAGCTTCCCTTTGTGTGTTGCTTTCTAGGGGGAATTCACAAGCACAGCTGTCAACTTTCTAAAAGTGGGAATTTCCGAACTGCAATTTAAAATCCAACTTCACCATATGTTGCGATTTGAAATTGTCAGTTTGGAGACACCAAAATTGAAAAGTAAATTTCTTTGCCATTGAGAATTACACTAAAAAGATGTATTAAAGTAATCTCAGTGTTATCCTATGGGAGAGATAGGCCTTGCAGGAGTGAAAAACGAATTTTGGAGTTTTTCTCAACCAGGACATGTAAAACTTAGAAATACATGTTCTACTTTTTACATACGCTTCACCTTGCCCAGGGGCTGTCCAGGGCCTAACTTAGAGGTTGCATATGTATTTAAAAGGAAAGTTTAGGCCTGGCAAGAGGTTTAACTTGCCAGGTCCACATAATAGTTTAACACTGCAGACACAGGCTCTGCAATAGCAGGCCTGAGACATGGTTAAGGGGCTATTTAAGTGGGTGGCACAATCAGTGCTACAGGCCCAGTAGTAGCATTTAATGTATAGGCCCTGGGCACACGTAGTGCATTTTGCTGGCAATTTATATGTAAACCAAATGTGCCAAATGGGTATGAGCCAATGTTACCATGTTTAGAGGAAAGAGACTACATGCATTTTAGCACTGGTTAGCAGTGGTAAAGTGCTCAGAGTCCTAAAGCCAACAAAAACGAGGTATGAAAAAGAGGAAGGGAAAGGCAAAACGTTTGGGGTGACTCTTCAAAGAGGGCCATTTTCTAACACATGACAAATCTATAATTATGCAGAGAACACTGTAGCTGCATATTTCGAGTGATCCTGGAAGCATTTCCTGTCTTGGGAGCCAACAGATGCTCTACAATGCAAAATATTGAATCTTTTCTGACTTGTCTGACCGCTCATTTTGTTTAGCCTCTATCAATTTGATCTTCAGCTAGGGCCTCCAATTTGATAAAATACTCAATCAATATGTACAGTTTTTCCTTACCTGCCGGAACTAATCCAAATTAAGTTCTCCTTTACCACTCTGAGATGATGGCTATGATATTTCAACACTCATAGTGATTGTTTTTGAAGGAGAGACACTTACCTTCATTGCTAATGATCAACAGGCTAAGATAATTTCATACGTTGGTTGTATGTCATGATAAGTTTATTGTCATTGCTTTTGAGTCAGGACTGTAGGAGGCTGGCCTGGTTTGTAGTGGGTATCTTGGGTACTTACACCTTATAACAGGTCCAGTTATCCCCTATTAGTGAACTAGTAGTGTTCTAGCAGCTTAGGCTGATAGAGGTAGCTATAGCAGAGCAGCTTAGGCTGAACTAGGAGACATGCAAAGCTCATGCAATACCACTTATAGTTACACAGTACTTATACACGAGTAAAGACAATACTCAGTGTTACCAAAGATAAAGGTATTTATTTGGGTGACACAGTACCAAAAATAACTTAGAGATAACAATCCTTCTAGAGGTAAGTATTATACACAATATATACTCCAAGGTCTAACATTTTCTGAACTTCAGCTTTTATGCAATCTCTGACATGGTCAGGTTGCCTGTAAATTTTACTTTGGACAGGTAAACTGTCTCAAGTGTCAATTGTATGTTCACACCAAGTAGTTGTATCAGGTGTGAGTGAGAAGAGTTCAGAAAACTGACCAAGGAGATTTTTACAGTATTCCTTCTGCTCAACAGTAAGGCAGTCTACAGGAAACACTCCCTCCACTAAACCATCAGTTTCAGTGGTGGAGAAGAGATCAGGAAGAGGGTCACTCTCTTCTTCCTGTCCCCTCATCTGTAGCCATGAGCAGGGTAAAGTCAGCCCTGTCATAGTAAGGTTTGAGCCGATTGACATGAAGCACCCTAAGTGGCTTCTGGCAGTGCCCAGGTCTACCAAGTAGGTGACCTCACCTTTTTTCTCTACAATTAGATAGGGTCCACTCCATTTGTCCTGGAGTGCTCTTGGGGCCATAGGCTCCAAAACCCACACCTTTTGTCATGGGTAGTACCCTGTCAGGACAGCCTTCTAGTCAAACCATTACTTTTGGAGTTGTTGGCTGGCCTGAAGGTTTTTGCAGGCCTTTTTCATGTACTCAGCCATTCTACTTCTCAGGCCAAGTACATAGTTCATTATGGGGGTCATTACGACCCTGGCGGCCGGCGGAACACTGGCAGTAAAACCGCCAACAGGCTGGCGGTGTTCCGCCAGTGTATTATGACTGTGGCACATTAACCACGGCCATACCGCCGCCCCATCCACTACACCACCAGGCTTCTGCCAGGCGGTCATAATCCCCAGGGCAGCGCTGCAAGCAGTGCTGCCCTGGGGATTATGAATCCCCAACCTCCAGCCTGTCCTTGTTGGTAAACACCGCCATGGAAAGGCTGGCGGTAAAGGTGACTCGGGGTACCCCTGGGGGCCCCTGCACTACCCATGAACTTGGAATGGGCATTGCAGGGGCCCCCAGGCACAGCCCTATCGCGCATTTCACTGCCTGAAGTTTGGGCACTGAAATGCCCGACAGGTGCTGCTGCATTCGCTGCACATCAACAGTGCCGCCAATGTTGATGTGATTTTTCCACTGGGCCAGCAGACAGAAAGGCTGTTTCCGTCCACTGGCCCAGCGGGAATGTCAAAATAGGGTGCCATGCATATCGCCAGCGCTGGGGTTATTGTGGCGCCCACGCTTTCAGCGGTCTTTTTTCAAATGCCGAAGTCGTAATGATGGTCTATGTCTTGTTTTGGGTCTTTTAAGGTTGTTCCCAACCTTCTTAACAAGAAAAAGGAAAACTCTAACAGGGTGATCAAAGAGAAGTTCAAAGGGGCTATAGCCCACTCCTTTTTGGGGTATCTGCCTGTAGGAAAAAGGAGGCATGATAATAGTACATTCCATCTCCTTCTGAGTTTTTCAGAGAGTCCCATAATCATACCTTTGAGAGTTTTGTTAAACCTTTCAACCAGTCCATTAGTTTGTGGATGATAAGGGGTGGTGAACTTGTAGGTAACACCTGTAGGAGGCTGGCCTGGCTTGTAGTGTGTACCAAGGGGTACTTACACTCTGTACCAGGTCCAGTTATCCCTTATTAGTGTAGAAGAGGTGTTTCTAGCAGCTTAGGCTGATAGAAGGTAGCTATAGCAGAGAAGCTTAGGCTGAACTAGGAGACATGCAAAGCTCCTACTATACCACTGGTTTCATATGCACAATATCGTAAGAAAACACAATACACAGATATACTAAAAATAAAGGTACTTTATTTTTATGACAATATGCCAAAAGTATCTCAGTGAGTACCCTCAGTATGAGGATGCCAAATATACACAAGATATATGTACACAATACCAAAAATATGCAGTAATAGCAAAAGGAAGTAATGCAAGCAATGTAAAGTTACAGTAGGTTGCAATAGGAGCACATAGGTATAGGGGCAACAAAAACCATATACTCCAGGAGTGGAATGCGAACCACAAATGGACCCCAAACCTATGTGAGCTTGTAGAGGGTCGCTGGGACTGTAAGAAAACAGTGAGGGTTAGAAAAATAGCCCACCCAAGACCCTAAAAAGTAGGTGTAAAGTGCACCTATATTCCCCAGAGAGCACAGAAGTCGTGATAGGGGAATTCTGCAAGGAAGACCAACACCAGCAATGCAACCAAAGTGGATTATCGGACGAGAGTACCTGTGGAACAAGGGGACCAAGTCCAAGAGTCGCGACAAAGTCGAGATTGGGCAGATGCCCAGAAACTGCCAGCTGAGGGTGCAAAGAAGCTGCCACCAGATGGTAGAAGCTGTGGATTCTGCAAGAACGAAGAGGGCTAGAAACTTCCCCTTTGGAGGATGGATGTCCCACATCGTGAAGAAGCTTGCAGAGGTGTTCCCACGCAGAAAGACAGGAAACAAGCCTTGCTAGTTGCAAGGGTTGCGGTTAGGGTTTTTGGATGCTGTTGTAGCCCTAGGGACCAGGATGTCGCCACTTGCGTGAGGAGACAGAGGGGGCACCCAGCAAGACAGAGAGCCCTCACAGAAGCAGGCAGCACCCGCAGAAGTGCCAGAACAGGCACTACGAAGAGGAGTGAACCAGAGCTCACCCGAAGTCACAAAAGGAGATCCCACGACGCCAGAGGACAACTCAGGAGGTTGTGCACTGCAGGTTAGAGTGTCGGGGACCCAGGCTTGGCTGTGCACAAAGGAAATCCTGAAAGAGTGCACAGGAGCCGGAGCAGCTGCAAATCACGCAGTTCCCAGTAATGCAGTCTAGCGTGGGGAGGCAAGGACTTACCTCCACCAAACTTGGACTGAAGAGTCACTGGACTGTGGGAGTCACTTGGGCAGAGTTGATGAGTTCCAGGGACCACGCTCGTTGTGCTGAGAGGGGACCCAGAGGACCGGTGATGCAGTTCTTTTGGTGCCTGCGGTTGCAGGGGGAGGATTACGTCGTGCCACAGGAGATTTCTTCAGAGCTCCTAGTGCAGAGAGGAGGCAGACTACCCCCACAGCATGCACCACCAGGAAAACAGTCGAGAAGGTGGCAGGATCAGCGATACAAGGTTGCAGTAGTCGTCTTTGCTACTTTGTTGCGGTTTTGCAGGCATCCTGAGCAGTCAGCGGTCGATCCTTTGGCAGAAGGTGAAGAGAGAGATGCAGAGGAACTCTGATGAGCTCTTGCATTCGTTATCTAAAGAATTCTCCAAAGCGGAGACCCTAAATAGCCAGAAAAGGAGATTTGGCTACTTAGGAAGGAGGATAGGCTAGCAACACGGGTAAGAGCCTATCAGAAGGAGTCTCTGACGTCACCTGCTGACACTGGCCACTCAGAGCAGTCCAGTGTGCCAGCAGCACCTCTGTTTCCAAGATGGCAGAGATCTGGAGCACACTGGAGGAGCTCTGGGCACCTCCCCTGGGAGGTGCAGGTCAGGGGAGTGGTCACTTCCCTTTCCTTTGTCCAGTTTTGCGCCAGAGCAGGGCTGGGGGATCCCTGAACCGGTGTAGACTGGCTTATGCAGAGATGGGCACCATCTGTGCCCATCAAAGCATTTCCAGAGGCTGGGGGAGGCTACTCCTCCCCAGCCCTGACACCTTTTTCCAAAGGGAGAGGGTGTAACACCCTCTCTCTGAGGAAGTCCTTTAATTTGCCTTCCTGGGCCAAGCCTGGCTGGACCCCAGGAGGGCAGAAACCTGTCTGAGGGGTTGGCAGCAGCAGCAGCTGCAGTGAAACCCCGGGAAAGGTAGTTTGGCAGTACCCGGGTCTGTGCTAGAGACTCGGGGGATCATGGAATTGTCTCCCCAATGCCAGAATGGCATTGAGATGACAATTCCATGATCTTAGACATGTTACATGGCCATGTTCGGAGTTACCATTGTGACGCTATACATAGGTAGAGACCTATGTATAGTGCACGCGTGTAATGGTGTCCCCGCACTCACAAAGTCCGGGGAATTTGCCTTGAACGATGTGGGGGCACCTTGGCTAGTGCCAGGGTGCCCACACACTAAGTAACTTAGCACCCAACCTTTACCAGGTAAAGGTTAGACAGATAGGTGACTTATAAGTTACTTAAGTGCAGTGGTAAATGGCTGTGACATAACGTGGACGTTATTTCACTCAGGCTGCAGTGGCAGGCCTGTGTAAGAATTGTCAGAGCTCCCTATGGGTGGCAAAAGAAATGCTGCAGCCCATAGTGATCTCCTGGATCCCCAATACCCTGGGTACCTTAGTACCATATACTAGGGAATTATAAGGGTGTTCCAGTATGCCAATGTGAATTGGTGAAATTGGTCACTAGCCTGTTAGTGACAATTTGGAAAGCAGAGAGAGCATAACCACTGAGGTTCTGGTTAGCAGAGCCTCAGTGAGACAGTTAGTCATCACACACAGAACACATACAGGGCACACTTATGAGCACTGGGGCCCTGGCTGGCAGGGTCCCAGGGACACATACACTAAAACAACATATATACAGTGAAATATGGGGGTAACATGCCAGGCAAGATTGTACTTTCCTACAACACCACACTCCTTCCACATTGCTTTTAGGTATGCAGACATGAAGTTACTACCTCTGTCTGGCACCACCTCCTTAGGGAAGCCCACCCTGGAAAGGATTCCCAGGAGGGCCTTTGCCACTGCAGGAGCTGTAGTGGTTCTCAAGGGGATAGCTTCTGGGTACCTTGTGGCATGGTCCACCACCACAAGGATGAACTTATTGCCAGAAGCTGTTGGAGGGTCAAAGGGGCCAACAACATAAACTCCTACCCTTTCAAAGGGTACCCCAACCACTGGTAGTGGCATTAAGGGAGCCTTTGGTGTGCCACGAGTTTTGCCACTGGCTTGTCCGGTGACACAGGAGCGACAAAACTCCTCTGTGTCTTCTGACATATGTGTCCAGTGAAAATGTGAAACAAGTCTGTCCCATGTTTTACTCTGGCCTAAATGCCCAGCTAAAGGGATGTCATGAGCCAGAGTTAGGAGGAATTCCCTGTACTGAAGGGGAATGACCAGTCTCCTGGTGGCACCAGGTTTAGGGTCCCTTGCTTCAGTATAAAGGAGATTATTCTCCCAGTAAACTCTGTGTGTGTCAGTAACATCACCATTTTGCTGCTTGACAGCTTGCTGTCTGAGGCCCTCCAATGTGGGAAAGGTTTGCTGTGCCACACTCAGCTATTCCCTGGCAGGCCCCCCTGCACCTAAAAGCTCAGCTGTATCAGCTTCAAGCTCCTCTGGTGTAGGTTCTGCACAGGGAGATAATTCATCTTCCTCAAAAGGGGAATCATCTGTGGAGGGAGGGATAGTGGACAAGGGTTTGCCATTCCTACACCTAGTTTTGGGAGTACTTGGTTCATTGTTCTAGGATCCAAGTTTCCCTGTCCTCTTTGCTTCTTGGCCTAAGCCCTGGTAAGAGCAACGATATGCCCTTGAATGCCCAGTATTGCTGCATGGGCCTCCAACTCCACTTCAGCCCAAGCTGAAGTCTCCAAATCATTGCCTAGCAGACATGACATTCTACAGGTAAATCAGTTGCTACCACAACTTTCTTTGGACCAGTCCCCCCCAGTTGAGATTTACAAAAGCCATGGGGTGTTGCTATGGGCATCTGTCACTTGGTACTGGTGAACAAGTAGGTGTTGCTCAGGGGCAACCAGTTTGTCCATCACCATGGTGACACTGGCACCTGTGTCCTTGTAGGCCTCAACCTGAACACCATTAATCAGGGGTAACTGCTTGTACTTATCCATATTAAGGGGGCAAGCAACTAAAGTGGCTAGGTCAATGCTGCCATCAGAGACTAAAACAGCCTCAGTGATCTCCCTAACTAGACCAACCCCACCTAGTTAGGGAGTAATAAAGTGGTAAAGCAATTGCAAGTACTTACCCCACCACTGCACCACTAATGTAGGAGGCTGGCCTGGTTTGTAGTGGGTACCTGGGGCACTTACACCTTATACCAGGTCCAGTTATCCCTTATTAGTGAAGTAGTAGTGTTCTAGCAGCTTAGGTTCATAGAGGTAGCTATAGCTGAGCAGCTTAGGCTGAACTAGGAGACATGCAAAGCTCATGCAATACCACTTATAGTTACACAGTACTTACACACAAGTAAAGACAATACTCAGTGTTATCAAAACTAAAGGTATTTATTTGGGTGACACAGTGCCAAAAATATCTTAGAGACAATACTTCTTCTGGAGGTAAGTATTATGCACAATCTATACACTAGACACCAAAGTTAGACAAATAAATAGTCATAGAACAATGCAAACAATAGGAAATACCATAGAATGCAATGGGAGAAAATGGGTCTAGGGGCAACACAAACCATACACTAAGAAAGTGGAATGCGAATCACGAATTCCCCTCTAGACAAGTGTAGTGTGTGCAGAATCACTGGAAGAGTAAGACTACAGTAAAGGTAAGTAAGTTACCTCACCCCAGAGCCCAGAAAGCAGGAGTAAAGTACTGCAAGTTTCCTTAGGACACACTACACCTTGTGATTGGGAGTTTGCAGCAGACAAGCAAGTCTGCAAAGAACAAGTGCTGGATTCCTGGACCTGAAGACCTGCAAAGGAAGGGGACCAAGTCCAGAAGTCGAAAGAAGTTCCAGGAAGGACAGTAGCCCCTGCCAACCCAGAAGAGGGTGCAAAAGAAGAGTCCCTGGTTAGTCGAAGACTGCAGGAATGCACCCTAAGAAGATGCCAGTGGGTTCCTGTATGATGCAAAAGATGTCCTGCGGCGTAAAGATCGTTGCAGACATGATTTTGTGTTGGAAGTCAACAACAAGCATTAGGTACGACAAAAGTGTGTTTTGCGTCAAAATGGCACTGGATGGAGCCAGGAGGGACCTGGGGGCCTCAAGTCAGTGTGAGGAGGAAGAGGGGGCTCTCAGCACTTTAGAGAACCACCAGGATGCCAGCCAGCTCCCCCAGGAGTCACAGGATCCAGGAACAAAGGAGGTGCAAAACGCAATTGATGCAGCACAACAAAAGAAGGTCCCACGCCGCCGGACAACAGCTCAGCGAGTTGAGCGTTGCAGGATGGATTGCTGGGGACCTGGGCCAGGCTGTGCACAAAGGAATTTTGCAAAGAGTGCACAGAGGCCTCAGGAGGTGAAGAAAACGCACTACACAGTGGTACCGTCGCTCTTGTAGAAGGCAAGGTCTCACCTCCTCCAAATTGCATCAGCAGGACCTCAGGACAGTCTATGTCGATGATGTCCACCCTCTGTGTCCTTAGGAGGACGCTGGTTGCTGTGAGAGGAGTCCAAGGGTACCGGTCGTCGTCTTGGAAGGTGCCTGCTTGGAGCAAGGGAGTGACTCCGTCACTCCACAGGAGATTTCTTTGGCCCTTCTGGTGCAGGATGAAGACAGGGAGTCCCCAGAGAGTGCACACCGTGGAAATGGTTGCAGTTTCTGACTTGCTGCTGAGGTTGCAGAAGAAAAGTATCTCTTGGGGATACTTAGTTGCAGTTACAGCATTTCTTGGAGAAGGCTGCAGTTGATCCGAGGTCAGAGGATGCTGAAGTTGTTGCAGAGTAGTCCTGAAGGAAACGTGCAAGCAGAATCTGAAGAGAACCCACAGGAGAGACCCTAAATAGCCCTAAGAGGGGGATTGGCTACCTTATCAGGTATGGACCTATCAGGACGGGTCTCTGACGTCACTTGCTTGCACTGGCCACTCAGAGGCCTCCAGAGTGCCCCCACACCTTGCAAAGCAAGATGGCTGAAGTCTGGGAAACACTGGAGGAGCTCTGGGCACCACCCCTAGGGTGGTGATGGACAGGGGAGTGGTCACTCCCCTTTCCTATGTCCAGTTTCACACCCGAGCATGGGAGAAGGGGTCCCTGAACCTGTATAAACTGGCTTATGCAAGGAGGGCACCATCTGTGCCCTTCAAAGCATTTCCAGAGGCTGAGGGAGGCTACCCCTCCACAGCCTGTAACACCTATTTCCGAAGGAAGATGGTGTAACATCCTGCTCTCAGAGGAAATGCTTTGTTCTGCCTTCCTGGGACTGGGCTGCCCAGACCCCAGGAGGGCAGAACCCTGTCTGTGAGGTGGCAGGAGCTGTAGCTGCAGTGCAAGCCTTCAGAGAGCTGGTTTGGCAGTAATGGAGGTCCATGGTGGAGCCCCCAGGATTCATTGAATTGGATCCCCAATACCAGATTTGGAATGGGGAGACAATTCCTGTTACATGACCATATTCGGAGTTACCATTTTGAAGCTACATATAAGTATTGACCTATATGTTGTGCACGTGTGTAATGGTGGCCCCACACTCACAAAGTCCGGGGAAATGGCCCTGAACTATGTGGGGCACCTTTGCTAGTGCAAGGGTGCCCTCATACTTAGTAACTTTGCACCTAACCTTCATCAAGTGAAAGTTAGGCATATAGGTGACTTATAAGTTACTTAAGTGCAATGAAAATGGCTGTGAAATAATTTGTGCGTGATTTCACGCATGCTGCAATGGCAGACCTGTGCAAGGGTTAGTCTGAGCTCCCTGGGGGTGGCAGAAGAAATGCTGCAGCCCATATGGATCTCCTGGAACCCCAATGCCCTGGGTACCTAGGTACCATATCCTTGGGATTTATAAGGGGGGTCCATTGTGCCAATTGAAATTGGTAAATGAAGTCACTAGCCTACAGTGACAAATTTAAAAGCAGAGAGAGCATAAGCACCGCGGTTCTGATTAGCACAGCCTCAGTGACACAGTCAAGCACTATATAGACACACACATTAGGCCATAAACTATGAGCACTGGGATCCTGACCAGCAGGATCCCAGTTAGATGGGCAAAAACATACTGACATACAGGTAAAAATGGGGCTAACATGCCAAGGAAGATGGTACTTTCCTACAAGGACATAAAACTTAGCAGACATGTCATGTTATCTATGCACATAATAAAGACACTGATGACATATTGGTTCCCAATGCATATCTAGTTAAGGGGTTATTGTAATGCACACCTGTTTATCCCTAAACGTTTGCCATGTTTGAAGAAAACCCTCAGTCTACCCATTCTGAAGGTTTTTTCCCAAGCATTGTAGTGCAGTGAGATATTACGACGTTTCACATGTTGACTAATATGCATTATTTTTCTTCACACCTTTGAGCACTACTCTGTCCCATCATTTCAACACTAAAGTGCCAAGGTTTTTAGAAACCGTTGTTTTTCTACGTTTACATAAGACGAAAATGTGTTGTGATAAGATTAACTATTGTGTATTTTTTCCTTTGGTTATGCTAAATACCTAACGGCTATATGTATCATGTATTTTTGTGGTTGCAAACGTCCCAATCGGGCCATTTGCGATTGCAAATATGCATTTTGGTATGTATGAGTTCCAATTTGTGATTTGGTAATATGTTACTGAATTGCAATTTGGAACTGAGCATACCCCCAGTTTGGTATTAGGAAGGGGCCTAACAAGGGCGTTCCTTCCTAATGCTGAATCTCAGAGGTATGTAGGAATGTTTTGAGACCAAAATGCTGTTGCAAAGCATTTGCATTTTACAACCTACTTTAAGTAGGTGGTAACCCAATCGCAAATGGAAAGGTGTTCCCAGGGGACCCCTTCCCCTTTGCGAATGTATGAGAAAACATTTTTTAAGAGCAGGCAGTGGTTCCACGGACCACTGCCTACTCTTAAACTATGAAAAGGAAACCATTCATTTTTCTTTTTTAAATGCATCCTATTTTCCTTCAAGACAAACGGGCATGCATCCCGTTTTCCTTTAAGGGATGCAGACTGCATTTAAAAAAATAAAAAAAAGATTGCTTTATTTAAAATCAGTCACAGACATGGGCCCTCAATACGAGCTTGGTGGTTTCCTGGCAAGACTGCCATGTGAAATGGCGCCACCATACCACCAGTGGTGGTGGTATAATGGCTGCTGTTTTACGAGTGACAAAACACAGACTGTCCAAATCCAGACACAAAACCCACACCACCAGGTCAACCCACAGCGAAAGAGTGACGGATCCACCGCTGGCTCTGCCACGCCGAGATCATTTCAACTGTCATATTAGGAGGCAACCTCCAGCACAGCGGAACATGCATGGCCGAAACCATTGGTGGTTCGCACCGCAGCGGAACAAAAAGGCACAGCGGAACATAGGCAGCACCACATTGGCTAGTTCAAATAACCCACACCTGATAACCATACACACACCACGCACACCTGACCACGCCACCATATAACACCCCCACACACCCACATTCTCTTGTAACAAATATGAGTAGCCACAGACACACTCGAGTTGAAGCACACTCCAAACACAGCATATATCACACATTGCACAAATCAACACCACAGCCCAGCAGCATACACAGCCAAACATCCCCACATCACCACATACCCCACACTGTACCCAACACCACATACCCACCACACAACATGTCAGGCCAGAAGCACCCACGTTTCTCCGACAATGAGTTGCGGGTCATGGTGGATGAGATCATCAGAGTAGAGCCACAGCTCATGGGAGTCCAGATACAGCAAACATCCATAGCCAAAAAGACAGAGTTATGGCAGAGGATCAACAAGGTCAACGCAGTTGGCACATACCCATGCACAAGGGAGGACATGAGGAAGAGGTGGAACGACCTCAGGGGAAAGGTCTGTTCCATGGTGTCCAGGCAAAGGATGGCCAGCAACAAGGGTTGGGCCCCACCTCCTCCCCTTCAGTTGACATCCTGGGAAGAGAAGGTCCTGGACATCATGCAACCCGAGGGCCTGACTGGCATCAGCGGAGGGCTCGACTCTGGCAAGTCAGCAATACCCCCCCAAGCACCCACCACCCATGCCCAGCATGCCCCCCCACCACTCTCCAACCCACTGCAACCCACCTCACTACCCCGTCCCAAACACCCTACTCCCAAACTATGCATGCCACACCACCCCACTCCCACCATCTCTACTCACACACTCCTAATGCACGATGACAACCACAATGTGAAGAACCCCAGCTCCCACAATCCATTCCAAAATAAATGTCTGCAGTGCAGCAGCTGTCATTGCCATCACTGGGAAGCAAGTCGAGACAGTGCATGCATCACAACAGGGACATAAAAACCACAGTCACATAACTAACATTTATAATTTCCATCCACAGGTACCCCTGCTGCTGACACCCTGCAGAGGTGGCCAGGCTCAGACAGACCTCCCGAGGATGAAGGCCCCATTTGACGTGTGGATGAGCACAACTTGCCTGGACCATCTGGGGCCACTGGACAGTCCACCAATGGCACACCCACCCTGGACACATCGGGTGCCCTTAGCCATGTGGCAATAACACCACAGCCAGACCATGAACCCCAAATCTGTGCCCCAGGGACCTATCAGAGGTGCCCCATAGTACATGGGCCAGAGTCAAAGGTACCCACACCTGACAATGAAGGCCCTGCTGCTACTGGGAATGGGCACACTGTGCCAGGGGTACAGGCACAGGAGGCCAGGGGTAGTGGGAGGGGAAGCGTGGCCCAAGGATTAGGACAGCCACACCAACTGGACGACCTCAACCAAGTCCTCTGGGTATTCCAGCACACCCAGGACACAGTGGCCCAGATCCTAGCTACTGTGCAGGAGACCCAGTGACTGCAGGGGCAATACCATCAGGAGGCCATGCAACAGTGGCAGGCCCACACTACCACCATGGCCTCCATAGTAGGGGTATTCAAGGACCTGCCCACTGCCAAGCGTGAGTCCACCACCTACCAGCAGGCTCCTACCACTGGCCACATCCCATCACAGCCCTTCACATCAGGGGCAGCCAGTGGCATGGAGGCCCCACCATAGGACTCACAGGACACCAGCACCCTGACCCCTGTAGCTGAGGAACCCCCAAGCAAGCGAGGACGTAAAACTAGACATCCAGCCGGACATGATGGCCACATCACAACCACCGTCAGGAAGTGACCCGCTCCTGAACATTCTCCCTTGTGTGTGACTGTGACGCCCTATCGACTGTCCACTCCCATATCTCTTCATCAGCCACTGGTACAGCTACCCCCTCCTCTGCATCAAGCAATGGGATGTGACACCTCAGGGCCAGATTGTGCAGCATGCAGCAGGCCACAATGATCTGACACACCTTCTGTTGGTTTTAGAGCAGGGCACCCTCGGAGACATGCAAACAATGGAACCTGGCCAAAGCATCTCTCAATGACACATCTGGTACGACCGTGGGCCTCATTCTAACGGTCCTCTGCAGCTGAAGTTGGATGCCTCACAGGTGTCAGGAGCCAGGGCAGGGTAGGATAGCCAGAATCACCAGTGTGCATAGAGGGAAGAGGCATGTCAAGACTGGGAGGGCAAAAGGACAGGGGCACAAGAGTACAGAGAGCTGAGGGGCACATATATGCAGGGGTAGGAATTGTGCACAGAGCCTGGGTACCTGGCCGTCACCTGGGAAATTTACTGGTCTGCCAGACAGACCACCTGCACATTGACTGAATGAAAGTTTTTGCAGTTCCTGTACACCTGTTCATTCCTCCTAGGTGGCACCAGGGCAATGTGGGTGCCATCAACAGCCCCAATGACATGTGGGACGTGTGCCACATTGTAGAACGCAGCCTTGACAGTGGGCAATTCTGCACATCGGAGGAACTGGATGTAGCTGGCCAGAGGTTTTACCAGGGCACACAGTACATCTCTCAGGACGTTGCTGAACATGGGCTGCGACATCGCAGCTGCCAGGCCCACTGTGACCTGGAAGGAGCCTGAGGCATAGTAGTGGAGGACTCACAACACCTGCACTGTGGGAGGTATGGCATTGGGATGGCCAATGGCAGGCAACAGATGCGGCTCCAACTGGGCCAACAGTTCCATGATGGTCACACGGTTCAGGTGATAAGTCTGGATGATGTGACACTCCTCCAGGGTGGAAAGGTGGACTAGGGGCCTGTACACCGGTGCATTCTTCATCCTCAACCGTCCATTGTACCTGGGAGCAGGAGAGAGGTGGTTTAATGTCGTTCACCATAGACTGAGCCACTGTGTTGATGTGGCCATAGGCCAGGATATGTCACCCATGACACACTAACTTTCACACACATAACACATTGGGCATGTAAAATGGCAGCTTCCTGTCTGCAAGCATGGGACAGGTGGAAGTGAGATCATCCCACCGGCTTAACACGTCATTGGTTAACACTGTTGCCTATGGGATGCAGGAGTCAATGGTGCTCGCCGGCGGCAGTGACAGTGATGTTCTTGGGGGCTGTGACCACAATTTTATGCGCTCCTGCTCACTTGACTCCTGAACCTCGTGAACTGAAGACCTCCACTGCATCTGCTGCTGTGTTCTGACTTTGGTAACCAAGATGCCATGTCCTGCATGAGACAGGGCCCCAGCCTTTACCCAGGAAGAGTCGGAGTGGCTCGTGGACTGGGTCCTGCCCCTGTATGGACAGTTGTATGGGGCACCAGAGCAGCAGGTGAGCCATTTTCATTGTCCTGTATGTGATTTGTGCGCATGGGAATGGGGGCCTTGGTAGGTGGCAGTGTTTATGGAGAATGGACATGGGTGAGAGACCTAAAGCTACATTTGGTGATGACATGTGGGTGTGGAAGTGTGATGTGTGCTCTAAACTACTGTCCCAGGGATGCCACTCTACATGACTGTGTCCTTCTGTCTGTGTCTCTCATGCAGGTCAGCGCCCATCAGAAGAAGGGGTTTTGGCGTGCCATCGCCAACCAAGTGTGGACCCTGGGGGCCCATGCCTGGTGTAGCACCCACTGCAGAAAGTGGTGGGAGGACCTGAGACACTGGGCCCGGAAGACCGCGGAGGCCCAGCTGGGGATGTCCTCCCAACGAGGGGGAGGTGCCCGTCTGACCCCCCCTAATGGCCCACATATTGGCAGTGGCCTACACTGAGGTTGATGAGCGCTTGAGGGCAGCACAGCAGCCACATGGGGGTAAGTTCGCACTCTCACTTGCAACATGTGTTGGCATGGTGGTTCTGGGTGGGCACCATTGGGTAGCTGTGGCATGGATGCTAGGTACAATGCTGACCACTATGGGTTTTGTCCATCTAGGTAGGATTAGCATCACAGGTGTAGGTAATGCCATGCAGTCAGTGGTGGCGGGGCAGACTCCTCCAATGTTGATACTGTGTGGCCACGTACTAGCCATATGTGCTTGCCAGCTCATGGCAACAGGATGAATGGACCTGGGTGTCAGGGCATTGTGATTGGTCCTGGCCAACTTCTGTGCCAGGGGTGGATCCAAGACCTCATTCTGCTGGCAGGCACTGCATGTGTATTGGGGTGGGTGCACCAAGTGGTGACAGTGCAAAAGACAAGTAGGCCTGCCAACTAGCCATGCAGGGTCCTGTTGGGTGTGCAGGCCTTTGCATGCCTTTCTCAAAGGCCATGGGTAGGGGGCAGGTACTGAACAGGTGTGGCAGGTATAACACTCCTCAAGTACATGTTTGCATCAGTCAGATCATCAGCCGTTGACATGTGCATTGTTGTGGTTTCCGCCATGGTGTTTCCAAGTTGTAGGATGTTCAGAGATGGGCAAAGTGTATCATGGCTTGGCATCAAATGCTGATGTTCTACCCTGTGTGACTGCTGTGCTGGCATTTACCGATTGCTCCCTGTCTCTCTCTCTCTCTCCCTCCCTGTCCTCCTCTGTCTTTGTGTGCATCATCATCATCTGGCAAAGGAGAAGGAGCACCGGCGAGTGGGGAAGCTGCAGCTCACGGAAACCAGAAGGCAGACACCAGCAGAGTTGAGGGGACCAGTGGGACGGAGGGCAAGGGGAGTGCCACGGGGGAGACCGGCTCGACTACTACATTCTCTGATTCCTCCTCCGATGGTGGCCTCCTGGCAATGGCGGACCCATCTGGGACCATCCTTGTCCTCCACCCCCTTACCAGCACCGCCCTCCTTGTAGTTCCCCACCCAGTTGCCCATGCCCGCTCACCAAGAGGGTGGGCATCTCCTTCGCCGCAGAAACCTCTGCCCCTGCCCCAGTCATCCCTGTTACCCTCAATGAGGAGGCTATCAACCTCCTGAGGTCCACCTCTGTGGGACAGACAACTATTGTGAATGCCGTCCAGGGACTGACATCCCAAATGCAACAGTGCAATGCATTCCTGGAAGGCATTCACTGTGCCTTGTCTGGCCGACAGAGATCGTTTTAGGCTCCGACCTCCTCTCTGATGGCAGCCAGTGTCCCTTCTACTTCCATCCCCCCTCCAGCTACCTGTTCTCATTCCCACATCCCACTCCCCTCACCCATCCAAGGCACACCTACTGACCCACATGCATTCACATCAACAGACACGGTACGCAAGGGCAGACATAAGCACCACAGATGCCACCACCTCCTTGCACACACTCAAAAGACACATGAAGACGTGACAACATTCACACCCTGCACTGACTCCCCCACCACCTTCTCCCTCACAGTCAGAACACCACTCACATGAGCAGTCAGCACCACATCAGTCACTGATCCTGCCACATTTGCCCTCACGGCCACTGTCACCACGTCCTCTGACCCACATTCATGCACCCCATACACCACTGGTGCAGGCACCACAACTGTCAACACGCCAACATGCAGCACATCCACCCTACCTGCAGACACCATCCCAACATACACTCACACATCACCCTGCCATCTCCCTGCATCTCCTCCCCACCTCCTCCCAGTACATCTAAATGCCCACATTAACCCATCCAACAGACCCCCAGCACACACGTATCATCCACCCACGCACTTACACTCAAGGCACCTCCACGTACAGACCTCACAACCATACTCATTCCCTCCACTCCCAAATGTCTTTTCCTTGACCTCTCTTGTGTCCCCAAAAAACATTTCCTATGAGAGTTTTCCCTGTTCCCCACCACTAACCCAGTCCCTGTTCCCCCAAGTGCCCTGCTACCCATTCATTTCCCCTGCCTTCCACCTCCCAGTCTGCCACTGCCCCTGGCCATGCCCCTCCACCACCTGCCACTTCCACCCCGTCACATCCACTGTCCCTCCTGCCAAACCCAAGCCCAAGACCCCCCCTCCACTTCCCAGGCCAAGGCCATTCCCTCCACTTCCAAGGCCAAGCCACTCCCTCCACTTCCAAAGCCAAGCCAAAACCCCCCACCCACCCGCTGGCTATACCCCTCCTTCCAAAGGCAAGTCCAAGGATCCCATCCAAGTCCGCCCCTGAGGACCACCCTCCAAGCCCAGATGTAAGGACCCCCCCACCCTCACCACCTCACCCGTGAGGTGCCTGCATTCACCATTGATGTCCCTGTCCTGTGGAGGCCTGCACTTTCAGTCAGGAGTCAAGTAGGGGTGTCAGCTTGTGCCCAGTGTGCTCAGATCACTGTGGACTTTTGGACTGGCCCTTGGGCCTGTATGTTCATAGTTACATACACAGTTGTTATATTAATTATAGATATATGCTGCACCACACTGTTGGTGTCGATGGTACCTACCTAGTCCTGGCTTTCCTTCCACATGTATGTGTGGTGGTCGTGGGTATATGTGTGTATGCATGTGTGTATGTATGTGTGTGTGTGTGTGTGTGTGTGTTGGTATGGGAGTTTGCGTGTGTGTGTGTGGGCATGGCTTCCCGTGTCGTGTGTGTGTTGTGTGTGTATACTAATGTTATTTCCTCCAGTGTGTGCTAGGCTGGTGTACTTATGGTTGGGCTTGTGGTCACCGTCGCTTTTGCAGGAGTTGCAAGGCCAGGTAGAGGATTGAGAGGAGATGCAATTTGCATGCCATGGCATTTACGGATGTGCCTGTGTTCCTGAAGGTGGGTGTTCCTTTTTATTTTGTTAGTTTCTGCCAGGTTTTTAGTGGCTGTAGTTCCGCCCCAGAAATCCTGGCGACGTGCTACCTCGTAATGTGGTCGTGGGATACTACCTGACCTCCAGGCTGAAGATGGCTGCTGTCTGGCACACCAGCCCTTCCTCTGTGATGGGCCAAACAGTAACTTGGCTGTGTTCTGCAGGTGCTTTCCCAGTACTTGTGATATGGCGGTCTTCACTGCCAGACCCACAGTGGTGTGTCTACCAACTCCACCACAGCGGTACGCTGACCGCCAAACTCGTAATGAAGGCCATGGTGTTCTGCTGAACCCAGCAGGCCACCATCCCAGTGATTTTAGCGTTTCATAATGGGTTGCAAATTGTGACTTACCTCATGAATATAAATGAGGTGGGTCCATTTGCTAGCCATTAGGAAATGCTAAATGAAAGTCCATGAGTTTCATACATTTCAATAGCGATTACCTAATTGGTATTCACAGAAAAGCGCAATTAGGTAATCGCTATTCAAAATAATGATATATCGTGCCCTATGTGTTGTTTTTTGATCTGCACCTTAGATTTAGTGTTCACATCCCTCTCTACTTATAGATATTTAACCAACGGATCTGGCAAAGCCTTTATTTTGCCTGACCACGTCCTAATGAACACCTAAGTACATAAGTGAGAAAGCCAAAACTTACATCATCGTTTAGAGTTTGGGAAGATTGAACAATTGTGGTATCATATAGTGAGCCTTAGAAGCACTGATCAAAATATTCATTTCAAATACTGTAGGAGGCTGGCCTGGCTTGTAGTGGGTACCTTGTGGTACTTACACCCTGTGCCAGGTCCAGTTATCCCTTATTAGTAGAATAGAGGTGTTTCTAGCAGCTTCGGTTAATAGAAGGTAGCTATGGCAAAGCAGCTTAGGCTGAACTAGGAGACATGCAAAGCTCCTACCATACCACTTATATCATATAGCACAATATCACAAGAAAGCACAATACTCAGAGTTACTAAAAATAAAGGTACTTTATTTTAGTGACAATATGCCAAAAGTATCTCAGAGGATACCCTCACTTAGGAGGTAAGTAATATACACATATCATATGTACACAAACCCAAAACAGGTAAGTAACAGTAAGAAAAGTAGTGCAAACAATGCAGAATCACAATAGGATGCAATAGGTAAACATAGGTCTAGGTGCAACACAAACCATATACTCCAAAAGTGGAATGCAAATCACAAATAGACCCCAGACCTATGGGAGGTTGCAGAGGGTCGCTGGGACTGTGAGAAAACAGTAAGGGTGTCCAAAATACCCCACCCCAAGACCCTAGAAAGTAGGAGTAAAGTTACCCTACTACCTCAGAAAGACACAATAGATGTGATAGGGGAATTCTGCAAGAACCTCAAGCACCAGCAAAACACTGAAGACGGATTCCTGGACCTGAGGACCTGAAAAGGAAGGGGACCAAGTCCAAGAGTCGCGATAGTGTACAGGGGGGCAGGAGCCCAGGAAACCCCAGATGAAGGTGCAAAAGGGCTGCCTCCAGGTGGAGGAAGCCAAAGATTCTGCAACAATGAAAAGGGCAACTCCTTTGGATGGAAGATGTCCCATGGCGTGCAGGATGTTGCGGAAGTGTTTCCACGCAGAAATACTGCCAACAAGCCTTGCTAGCTGCAAGGGTCGAGTAGAGGTTTTGGGTGCTGCTGGGGACCAGGAAGGACCAGGAGGTCGCCCCTTGGAGGAGGAGACAGAGGGGGCACTCAGCAACTTAGAGAGCCCCCACAGAAGCAGACAGCACCCACAGAAGTACCAGAGCAGGCATTTAGGAGATCTGAGGACAGTGGTCGACTCAGAGTCACAAAGGAGGGTCCCACGACGTCGGAGTCCAACTCAGCGGGTTGAGCACTGCAGGACGGAGTGCTGGGGACCCAGGCTAGGCTGTGCAAAAAGGAATCCTTGAAAAAGTGCACAGAAGCTGGAGCAGCTGCAAATCACGCAGTACATAGGTTTGCTGTCTGGCGTGCAGAGGCAAGGAATTACCTCCACCAACTTTGGACAGGAGGGCCACTGGACTGTGGGAGACACTTGGACCCAGCTTCTGTGTTCCAGGGACTACGCTCGTCAGGATGAGAGGGGACCCGAGGACCGGTGATGCAGAAGTTTGGTGCCTGCGATAGCAGGGGGAAGATTCTGTAGACCCACGGGAGATTTCTTCTTGGCCTCCAGTGCAGGGTGAAGGCAGACAGCCCTCAGAGCATGCACCACCAGGAAACAGTCAAGAAAGCTGGCAGGATGAGGTGCTACAATGTTGCTGGTAGTCGTCTTGCGACTTTGTTGCAGTTTTGCAGGTGTCCTGGAGCAGTCAGCGGTTGATCCTTGGCAGAAGTCGAAGAGGGAAGTGCAGAGGAACTCTGGTGAGCTCTTGCATTCATTATCTGAGGAATAGCCCAGAGGAGAGACCCTAAACAGGCAAAAAAGGAGGTTTGGCTTCTAAGAAAGGAGGCTTGGCTACTGAAAGAGGTAAGCACCTATCAGGAGGGGTCTCTGACGTCACCTGCTGGCACTGGTCACTCAGAGCAGTCCATTGTGCCCCAACACCTCTGAATCCAAGATGGCAGAGGTCTGGGACACACTGGAGGAGCTTTGGGCACCTCCCCTGGGAGGTTCAGGTCAGGGGAGGAGTCACTCCCCTTTCCTTTGTCCAGTTTCACGCCAGAGCAGGGCTGGGGGATCCCTGAACCGGTGTAGATTGGCTTATGCAGAGATAGGCACTATCTGTGTCCATCAAAGCATTTCCAGGGGCTGGGGGAGGCTACTCCTCCCCAGCCATTCACACCTATTTCCAAAGGGAGAGGGTGTAACACCCTCTCTCAGAGGAAGTACTTTGTTCTGACTTCCTGGGACTTGCCTGCCCAGACCCCAGGGGGGGCAGAAACCTGTCTGAGGGGTTGGCAGCAGCTGCATGGAAACCCCGGAAAGGCAGTTTGGCAGTACCCGGGTTCTGTGCTAGAGACCCGGGGATCATGGCATTGTCCCCCCAATATCAGAATGGTATTGGGGTGAGAATTCCATGATCTTAGACATGTTACATGGCCATGTTCGGAGTTACCATTGTGATGCTACACATAGGTAGTGACCTATGTGTAGTGCACACGTGTAATGGTGTCCTGCACTCACAAAGTGCAGGGAATTTGCCCTGAACAATGTGGGGGCACCTTGGCTAGTGCCAGGGTGCCAACACACTAAGTAACTTGGCACCTAACCTTCACCAAGTGAGAGTTAGACATATAGGTGTCTTATAAGTTACTTATGTGCAGTGAAAAATGGCTGTGAAATAACGTGGATGTTATTTCACTCAGGCTGCAGTGGCAGTCCTGTGTAAGAATTGTCTGAGCTCCCTATGGGTGGCAAAATAAATGCTGCAGCCCATCGGGAACTCCTGGAACCCCAATACCCTGGGTACCTAGGTACCATATACAACAGAATTATAAGGGTGTTCCATTGTGCCAATGAGAATTGGTAAAATTAGTCACTAGCCTGCAGTGACAATTTTAAAGCAAAGAGAGAGCATAAACACTGAGGTTCTGGTTAGCAGAGCCTTAGTGATACAGTTAGGCACCACACAGGGAACACATATAGGTCACAAACCTATGAGCACTGGGGTCCTGGCTAGCAGAATCCCAGTGAGACAGTAAAAACACCCTGATATATACTCACAAACAGGCCAAAAGTGGGGGGAACATGGCTAGAAAGAGGCTACCTTCCTACAAATAATGTTTTATAATCATTTATTCGGTATTGATAAGTCACAATCCCCATTTTAGTAGAAAAATATCAGGTTATGTCAACACATTTTGTGGTACTCAGCATACTTGGTATTCCAGTGGCTCTGCGTGTGTCTTAAAATCCCACCTCTTAGGATTTAGTTACCCACACCAGTTACCATTAGTTGATTAATTTCGAGCAATAACTCAGTTTGTGGCTTTAAAAAAAAAAAAAAAACTATATGCCCTTGTTCAAAGATTTTACAGGAATAACATTGTGATTTTATTGTATTTTAGGATATGTTCCCCCTTTCTGCTGTGTTCTGCTTTTTAAATGATTTTATCTCACTTTTAGGTTTCATGTTCATCCTTAGTTTCTTGTTTGTATTTTCTGCATGTATTAGTTGTTTTAAAGACCCGAGGCCTGGTTGATGTTTGTTTGAGCTATTAGAAATACAAATAAATGAAGAATAAAGATCTTGCCTTAAATGGCCATTGTGAGAGCTCGATAATAGGAAAGTAATCTCTGATGTCAAGCTTTTTTGTGTTCTTAATGCTCTGTTTAGTTGGAACTAGTAGAGGATTGCATTGCTGGTACCTTTCCCTCTGGGGTGCTCACTCTCAGTGCTGGTAGTCCAAATCATCTTTTTATGATCATCGCGATTCCTTTCCAGAGAAACCTGCTTGGGGTAGTATTAATTCTAAAATTGAGGCTGTGGGGCAGAGGGCCTTACAGGCACTACAATACAATACGTACACCAGCAAATGCTTCTGCTGAAGGAGAAACGCCTTGCTCTTAACAGAGGTAGTATGGATGGACAGAGGATTACTCCACTTGACCATGAGTGACCGGTTTAAGGGAAGAACACTCAACAGTGACAATCACATTTGGTTGACAAGGGTAAGGTTTCAGTCACTTTAGTTGAAGCAAGTTACGATTAGGTGAGTGCATGATATGCTAACAGTGCCAGAAGAAACAATTTCCCATCACTAGGCATCTCTGACCAGCCACTTTGTACGTGTGCATGCTCACAGAATCCCAGTGTACCATGCCTCGCCATTTTTACAGTTTTATCCTTACTGTCCAGTCAATGAGATGATTTTAGATCTACAGATATAAACTGTGAAAAATAGTTCGAGTTTAACACAAAAGGTGACTACAATAAAACTGTTTCATGAATCTATTTTGAGTTATTCGTCATTATGCAGTTTGAGACAATATAACATTCGATGAAAGAAAGAGAAATGCAATCAGGTATTTTGTCATTTTAATTGGAAACTGCACTTAAAATTCATCATGCATGGTTATGAGGCATCCTTAATTATAAGGTGTCATTTTTTTGTATGTTGAGAAGAAAGTGAGTGACATGTAGTCAGATCTCCACTATTCCAATTAATTTACAGAAGGCACAATTGTCAGGGTTTCTGCAAATGGCGGCTGGTAATATTGCACTTTTATTCTTTCTACAAGATATTTCTTCTATGAACATTTCAACATTGAACTGATATCATTTTTATTGTTGTTTCAAATGTACACTGCACGATAGATAGTAGATTGACAAATAAAGGGCCTCATTATGACCCTGGCGGTAGAGAACCGCCAGGGCCAACGGGGGCGGGAGCACCGCCGACAGGCCGGCGGTGCTCCCTTGGTCATTCTGACCGCGGCGCTTTCGCCGTGGTCAGAAAGGAAAACCGGCGGTCTCCCGCCGGTTTTCCACTGCTGCTAAGAATCCTCCAAGGCGGCGTAGCTCGCTGCGCCGCCAAGGGGATTCTGACAATCCTTACCGCCATCCTGTTCCTGGCGGCTCGCCCGCCAGGAACAGGATGGCGGTAAGGATTGTCGTGGGGCCCCTGGGGGCCCCTGCAGTGCCCATGCCAATGGCATGGGCACTGTTGGGGCCCCCGTAAGAGGGCCCCGCTAGTATTTCACTGTCTGCACAGCAGACAGTGAAATACGCGACGGGTGCAGTAGCACCCGTCGCACCTTCCCACACCGCCGGCTCGATTACGAGCCGGCTTCATGGTGGGAAGGGAGTTTTTCCCTGGGCTGGCGGGCGGTCTTTTGGAGACCGCCCGCCAGCCCAGGGAAAAACTCATAATACCCTCCGCGGTCTTTTGACCGCGGAGCGGTATTATGGAGGGCTGAATTCTGGCGGGCGGCCTCCGCCGCCCGCCAGAATCAGAATGAGGGCCAAAGTAGGTAAAGGTGGATGTCACCAGCTGATTGGACGTATTTGAAGTCAAAAGCAAGGCTGTGGGCTATTGGGACATGGGTGATCTCTGTTTTCTCGCGGCCACTGTTCCCATCTATGCAGAAGCCCTAAACCCCAGACAGGAGCTTAGTTACTGACTTGCTTTTGACTAGTTCTCTGCTTGAGAGGATATATATCTCGGCTATCCTCTTTATCCTCCTGAATTGTGCATATCACAGCATGACACACCAGAATGACCAGTTCAAAGGGTACACATGCAATTTACACCAACAAAGGTATCGTTCCCTCGTTGGGCTCAGGTTGTTTGACATGCCCAACCAGTGAGCAGAGATGACAGGGCATGTGAAGGGTAACCAGAAGCTGTCATTCAGATTCCATCTCTGTGCTGCCACGTTATTCCTGCCTCACCAGCTCCTGATAACTGAAGGCCTCTGAGTGGTGCTTCTGTCTGAGTCATGCGGCTGTCTTTGGATCCAGAATGTGGCATTTGTGATGTGCTATAAAGTCTAAAAGTGGAGTATCAGGCCTGCAAGGTGAGATTTACATAGACAGGGCTCAACTTCATGTAGATGAGCATCTTTAAGGTAGATTCCGTGACAGGTTAGGCACTACGCTCCCACAAGGTGAGAACATACATGTAATGTGAAGGGAAAAAACACTAGCCATCAAAAGTGGCAACGTGAATGTAAAGATAATGTTAAGAAATGAAGGAGTTACGATGGCTCTTCCACCATAAAGCACAAAATGAAGACAATATACTCAAAATAAAGAAGTTGCAACTAAATAATTAACCTGATGTTAATGCAATAATAATAATAAAAATAGGAACTCATTCATTTCTTGGCTAATCCCGATTTAAAGGCATGAAGCATAGGTATAAGATGCGGTGTGTTTGTGCACACGTGTGAGTTGGTGCATGCAGTATAGGTTGGTGTTAACGAGTTGTATGTTGAGTTAGGCCGCATATATTGTAGTTTTTTTAGTGGAGGTTGGGTGCAGTCTCCTAAGGTGGGCTGTGGTCGAATATGGTGGCATGTTTGCGGTGAGTAAGGTGGGTGCATGGTACCGTGTTTTAAAAAATATATTTTATTTTGTTTCAACATACAACAAAATAGTAATAGGAAGCAGTGTTGCGACACAGACATTTTGCTGCCAGGTATTTAGATGGAAACAATAATTAAGACCCTTCAAAATATGCCATCGCAATTTGTAAACAATGTTCTAATACACATAGGGGGTTATTCCAACTTTGGAGGAAGTGGTAATCCGTCCCAAAAGTGACGGTAAAGTGACGGATATACCACCAGCCGTATTACGAGTCCATTATATCCTATGGAACTCGTAATACGGCTGGTGGTAAATCCGTCACATTTGGGACGGATTACCACCTCCTCCAAAGTTGGAATAACCCCCATAATGTTTTCAGTTAATACGTTCCCTGATTTCTTATATAAGGAGTAACCCATTCATCATTAAATGAGTTAGGCTAAGCAAAAAATGCTTTCCTAAGGGGTCCTTTTTTTTTTTTCTTTTTCTTTTACTTTTTGTGGCATTTTCCGATCACATAGGTTGTCCTTTCCCCACCCATGCACCAATTCATGTTCTGGATCCAGTCCTCAGCTGACAGTTAGGTCGAGCATAGCAGCGTGCAAGCGCTGCTTTTCCGACGTGTTATCTATTTGGGCTTTCAACCACATCCAATTCACGCCCATCACTATGGCTCCTTCATGGGCTTACCCTTCAAAAATCCTTTGTTATCATTGGTAAATGTTTTACGTGTGTTCCTCCTTGAGGCGTTTTGGTAATCACCTTGGACATCAACAGTGTTACATGGCTAATTGCACTTTTGCTGTTACGTTTGACTCCGAGCAATCTTTTTCCTTTTGTGTGTCTCCTTCAATGGTCATGGCAGCCGTCGGCTCGTTTTTTGTAGCTTCCTCACCATTTCACTGTACCCTTCCTTGCCACAACCAAACACCAGTTGACCAGCAGTTTTTGGTATTGTATAACTTCTTGATTGCTTCACACACCCAGCACATTCGTAAGAGTTTATACAGGAAATGGCATTTTCAATATACCCTTTATATTTTCCCCATTTGTGACCTAAATTGTTGGATTCTAGGGCATTCCAAGATCGTATTAACCTATGCACCTCTTTGCTCATGTTCCCATAGGCAGGCGCCACTCTCTCCGGGTGCAAATTGATGAAGCAGTGTTCTCATGGAACATATTCTATGTATATTTTTTAAATGTATTTATTGACGGCCAAATCCTTTGCATACGCTGGCACTTCTTCCAACATTGCATTATCTATTTTGTTGGTTTTGCAGCTGTTTAGAAGTATTGTTTATCAGCGTACGATAAGTTTAGAATATAGGCCCTCATTATGACCCTGGCGGTCGGTGATAAAGTGGCAGTAATACCAACAGGCCAGCGGTAACTACCGCCAAATTATGACCATTGCAGTGATTTCTATGAAAGACAGCCAATGTACCAAACCGACCTCCATGGCGGAAACAACAGTCACCACGGCGGTAGCCGCCCACAGCCAGGCAGAAGACAAAGTTCCGCCCACCATATTATGACATGCAAACCACCACCTTTCCGGGGCGGTACCAACACCATCAAAAGCCTGGCAGAAACAGAACTTAGAAGAGAAAGGACTCACCATTGGAGACACAGGGAAGAACCACGCTGCCATGGAACCAGAACTGCAAGTCTTTCTGATGATCTTCTATGTTATACTCCACGATGAACACCAATGCCGGCGAAGATGATGACGGTGAGTACAGCCGCCTAGCACACAAGGGGAGGGGAACGAGAGTGAAAAACACACGCACAATACACACCCCATTCACACACATCATACACACAACCAGCTGCACACGAAAAACAAAGTATCCCTGTAAATCGGCTGAATAATGCAAGGACAACAGGAATTGACTAAAGTGATTATAATAAGATCAACATCAAAAATAATAAGTCAATGTGGCAATGCAACAGATATGTACACATGTACAAAAAAGGGACACTTCCCAGTCCACAGTTCACAGGGGCCACATGGGCACAGGGCAAAGTCCAAGGCCCCACTCAATCACTGCCCCAATCCGGAGAGAACACTGCAGGGGCATCAGTTGGCAAATAGACAGGCACCTCAGGGTTAGGAGGGATACCTCAGCCAGATGCAGAAACAAGACCACTGGTTCTGGAGGGGGCAACATGCCCTGTGCTTGGTCCTGGGGAGTGATGGGCCACAGTTTCTGGAGTGGGTGACTTGCCCACTGGTTCTGGAGGGGGCAACTTGCCCTGTGTTTGGTCTTGGGGAGTGCAAGGCCACAGCCTCTCAGGTGGGTGAATACCGACTGGTTCTGGAAGGAACAACATGCCCTGCGCTTGGCCATGGGGAGCAATGGGCCCCAGTATTTGGAGTGAGTGACTTGCCCACTGGTTCTGGACGGGCAACATGCCCTGTGCTTGGTCCTAGGGTGTGCAAGGCCACAGTCTCTGGAGTGGGTGACTTGCCCAGTGGTTCTGGAGGGTGCAACACGCCCTGTCTTTTGTCCCTGGAAGTGATGGGCCACAGTCTCTGGAGTGGGTGTCTTGCCCACTGGTTCTGGAGGGGACAACATGCTCTGTGCTTGGTCCTGGGGAGTGATGGGCCACAGTCTCTGGAGTGGGTGACTTGCCCACTGGTTCTAGAGGGGGCAATATGCCCTGTGCTTGGTCCTGGGGAGTGCAAGGCCACAGGATCTCAGGAGGGTGAATACACCACTGGTTCTGGTGGGGGCAGGCCGCACAGCAGCCCATGGAGGCTGGATAATATGGCGTCTGCTGGCGGTGACGGCTGCACTGTGGTGGTAGTAATGGGAGGCCGTGCTCAGCCCCTGCACCCTCTGATGGCTGCACTGTGGTGGTTGTGGGAGGCTCCTGCTCAGCCCCTGCACCCTCCGATGGCTGCACTGTGGTGGTGGTGGTTGTGGTAGGCTCCTGCTCAGCCCATGCACCCTCCAATGGCTGCACTGTGGTGGTTGTGGTAGGATCCTGCTCAGCCCCTGCACCCGCCGATGGCTGCACTGTGGTGGTGGTGGTTATGGGAGGCTCCTGCTCAGCCCCTGCACCCACCGATGGCTGCACTGTGGTGGTAGTAGTGGGAGGCTCATGCTCAGCCCCTGTACTCACTGATGGCTGCACAGCCAGGGCTGGTGGTGGGGGCTCTGTGACCGCTGCTGGTGCCGGCTCCTGCCCCCTTTTTTCTGGCTGGTGCAGGCTCCTTCCCCTTCTTGCTGGCTGGTGCAGGCTCCTTCCCCTTCAGTAATTGTGGCCTGAATCCTTTCAGTAGGTGCCAATGAAACTGGGCCCATGGACTGTTTGGCTGAGGTGCCTGGCTGGGTTCTTGGTACCCTGGCCATACGTGCAGGACGGGGTGGGGGAGGGGTAGGGAAGAAGTCAATGGTGGAAAGGAAAAGCTTTTTAGGGACATTGGGGAGGGAAGAGGGAGAAGTGATGGGAGTGGAGGATGAGGGAGTGGTTGTTTGAGCTGTTTGTCTGGTGGATTTGGGTGCAGGTGCATGGGGTATATGCTGTTGTGAGGTGGATGGCTGTTGGGTGTCTGAGTGGTTGCGTTTGTGTACTTTAGGAGGGGGGGACAGACACAGTGGGAGAGGACACAGGGGACGTGTGCATGGATGTTGTGGAGGTGTCTGCCAGTGAGGTGTGTGTTCTGCTTGGTGTGGTGATGATGCAGGTAGTGGATGATGATGTAGTGCATGCAGGTGTGAGTGTGGACGTAACTGGGTGGGAGGTGAAGGAGGAAGAGGAGGGGGAGACAGTGGAAATAGTGGATGTTATTCTGTCTGCAAATGAATGGTGTTTGTGTGAGTGACTGTGGGATGAAGTGTGGTGCTTGTGTTTGCCTGTGAGGCTCTTGGGTGTTGTCCTGTGTGCATGCTCGTCTGGCTGTGTGCTTGGGATGGGTTGGGGTAGAGGAGAATGGGACTGAGAAGTGGTATTTGGAGGGGGGAACGGTTGAAACAGGGACAATGGCTGCCATCAGAGAGGAGGCCAGAGCCTGGATCGATCTCTGTTGGGCCGCCAATCCACTGTGAATGCACTCCAGGAATGCATTAGATTGCTGCATCTGGGCTGCCAGCCCCTGGATGGCACTAACAATGGTTGATTTCCCTACAGAGATGGATCTCAGGAGGTCAATAGCATCCTCACTCAGGGCAGCAGGGTTGACTGGGGCAGGGCCTAAGGTGCCTGGGGGGAAGGAGATGCCTAGCCTCCTGGGCGAGCGGGCCGGGCAACTCGCTGAGGGGTTTCTGGGAGGGAGGTGCTGGTACGGTGGTGGCAGCTGTACCTGTTGCTGGGGTGATCACAGAGGTGTCCACCACCACCAGGGATCTCCCATCAGAGGAGGTATCTGAGTCTGTATTGTCCCCTCCAGTTTCCACTGTGGTGTTCCCCTCGCCCTCCATCCCACTGGTGCCCTCAGTGTCGGTGACTCTACCTCCATGGTCCTGTGGGATGCAGCTCCCTCAGTCGCTGGTGCCTCTGCTCCTCTGCCAAATGATGCTAATGCACATATGGACAGGATGACAAAACAAGAAAGGGGGGAGAGAGACAAAGGATATACTGGGACAATGACTGCACCAACACCACCGTTGGCGTACACAGAACCCTCACACACAGGGAACAGGTCTACGCACTATGCATTGCACTACCAGTGATATTGCTAGCCACCAAGGCATGAGGAGGAGCACACACTGCCAACTGCAGCACACCTGGGCCCCACACAGCCTTGACCAGTAGTGGATGCTAACAATCTAGGTAGGCAGTAGTTCCCCTTCAGACCCTTAGCCAACAGAGGACCTACGCTGCTATGTCCGGCCTGGCCTAGGGGCATCCTCTGACATACAACTACCACCCGCATACTGCCCCTCCAGCCGTTTCCTTCAATGATGGCCACTGTACTCATCTCTTGTGGCTGCTGTGATGCCCTCCAGCGCCCATCCAGCTCTGGATAGGCCACTGCCAGTATGCAGGCCATCTGGGAGGACATGGTTCGATGGGCACCTCTTCCTCGTTGGGAGGCCATCCCCAGCTTGGCCTCCGCAGTCTTCCGTGCCCAGCATCTCAGGTCCTCCCACCGTTTGTGACAGTGGTTGCTCAGCCTGCCATAGACTCCCAGGGTCCGCACCTCCTTAGCGATGGCACGCCATATACCCATCTTTTGATGGGTGCTGACCTGCAGAGGCAATACAGATAGGAGAACACCATTAGCCAAACAGTCCAGCCTGTAGCACGTATGACCCACCATACCCGTTTCCATCACTATAGGTACACACATAGCCCAGCACTCCATGTGTACCCAGCCAAGAGGACATCCCTCCCCCATTACACAATGCCTTCACACACACCTCCATACATTCAAGCCACATGCATACTGCCCAGAGTGTACTCACCTGTTGGTCTGGAGGCCCATACACCAGTCTGTACTGGGGTAGGACCCCATCCACCAGTCTCTCCAATTCCTCTGAAATAAAGGCTGGGGCCCTTTCCCTGGTCACAAGGGCCATGGTAAGTTCCAGACACAGGTCACAGCAGCACATGCATTGTGGGTCCTCTCCTATGGAAGGTCAGGAAATGAGTGAGGAATCAGATAGAAAATGGCGGTCACGTCCGCGGCGGTGCATACCGTCACCGCCGGCGTAGATCACCATTGGCCAATGTACCCCATAGGGCCCAATAGTAACCAATGAGGAATTGCACGGCGGCTCCCGACTGCCTTCCGCCACGGCCCACGTCAGTGGCATTACCTCACTTCCACCTGTCCCTTCATCTTAGGACAGGCGGACGCCATTTCAGGGGGGGGCAGGCCTATGGAATAATGCTGCGTCACAGGATAAATAGGCACATACTTGACATTTCACACTGTCCCATAACATGGTTACAGATTGAAGACTACAGTTGTGGCTCCATGGTTCAGTTTGTGACAGCCTCCTCACTCTTTTGTCCCTTAGATTCCTACTGCTGCAGATGAAAAGGAGATGGAGACATACCCCCCCTGTACAGACCCCTGGTGGACTTGGCTACACTGGAGGACAGGCACATAATATTCACCTATAAACTGGACAGGGCCACAATCACAGAGCTGTGGCCCAATTGGAACCTGACCTCATATCTGCTATCCGTCATCCCAGTGGGATCCCCCCTCTTGTGCAAGTGCTATCAGTTCTCCATTTCCTGGCAACTGGTTCTTTCAAAGTGACAGTGGGCTTGGCAGCAGGAATGGCATAGCCAATGTTCTCAATAGTGCTGACAAGAGTGTTGTCTGCCCTGATAAAACACATGTTCAGCTACATTGCATTCCCCCAGGCTAAGGATTTGACCACTGTGAAGGCTGAGTTTTATGCAATAGGACATATCCCCAGTATAACTGGGGCGATAGAAGAAACACATATTGCATTTGTCCCCCCCTGCCAGAATGAACAGGTGTTCCGGAATCGTACGAGTTTCCACTCTTTGAATGTGCAGATGGTGTGCTTGGTGGACCAATATATCTCTCACGTCAATGCTAAGTATCCTGGGTCGGTGCGTGATGCCTTTTTCCTAAGGAATAGCATCATCCCAAATGTGATGTCCCCACTACAGAGGCACAGGGTGTGGCTAATAGGTGAGCCCTGGTTCCCACCGAGTATATGTTGTTGTATGGCTATGGTGTTGGCCAAATGGGATAGTGTGTGGCTAAATGTTGTCCCTCAATATTTGCAGGTGACTCTGGTTACCCAAACCTATCTTGGCTGCTGACCCCTGTGAGGAATGCTAGGACAAGGGCAGAAGAACATTATAATGAGGCACATGGGCGAACTAGAAGGATAAATGAAAGAACCTTTGGCCTCCTGAAGGCCAGGTTCCGGTGCCTCCATCTAACAGGTGGATCCCTGTGCTACTCACCCAAGAAGGTCGGCCAGATAGAGGTGGCATGCTGCATGTTACACAACCTGGCCCTCAAACGCTATGTCCCTTTTCTGCAGGAGGAGGAGACTGGAGATGCCCCTGTGGCTGCAATGGACAGTGAGGATGAGGAGGGAGAGGATGTGGACAACAGAACACCTGTAATCCGTCAGTACTTCCAATGACACACAAGTGAGACAGTGCAACTTTACATTTCAGTTACTTTGGTTGTATTCTGTGTGGCATTGGCATGCTGGTATTTCCGACTTCTACGCCCACTTACTGTTACCGCTGGATATTCATTTTGTAGATGTTGCTGATTTGACAAATACTCTTGGTGTGATCACAACAGCCAGCTACAGGTAATTAATTCTATGCTCATTCTATGTGCAGTTCATTTGCAATGGTTGTACCTGTTTCAATCAATACATATTTGAAATACATGACATACTCTAAATCGATTTTTATCAAAGGGTGTTTATTATAGTGCTAATATGTAGAGGGGAAAGTGCAATGAGATGGGGTGATGATGGAGGAAAGTCCAGGGCATTGTTCCAGTCTGTTTGTAGCACAGTTGCATTGTCATTGGGACATAGGAAGGGGAGCAATGGCAGTTCAAGGTGGACAGGATGACTGAGTGGGACACAAGGGGGACAATCAGGAGAGTCTCATTTCCTGGTGGGGGTCTTGGCAAGTGTCTCTGGCTTCTGTCTGGATTGCAGGGAATGTTTGCTGGGTGGTTCACCTTCTGCAGGGGGAGGGGTGCTGGTGGCCTGTGAGTTCTGTAGCGGGGCATCCTGGCCACTAGCGGAAGTGGAAGGCTGTTCAGATGACTGGCTAGTAGCAGGGGCCCGCTGGTGTGACACTGCCTCCCTCATAATGTTGGCCATGTCTGCCAGCACCCCTGCTATGGAGATCAGGGTGTTGTTGATGGCCTGCAGGTCCTCCCTGATCCCCTGGTACTGTCCCTCCTGCAGCCGCCTGTTCTCCTGCACGTTGTCTAGGATCTGGCCCATCGTGTCCTAGGAATGTTGATAGGCTCCCCGGATCTCAGAGAGTGCCTCTTGGAGAGTCGATTCCCTAGTCCTGTTCTCCCCCTGGCGCATAGTAGTCGTCCCATTGTCCCTGTTGGCCTGTGCCTCTGTCCCCTGAATGGTGTGCCCACTACCACTGACCCCAGGTCCTTGATTGTCTTGTGTGCAAGGTGTGGCCTGGGATCCCTGTACAGGTGGGCACACTGCTGATTGATGTGTCCTGGGGACAGAGGTTTGGGGATGCTGGGTGGGTGCTGTGATGTGGTTTCCTGATGGGGGAGGATCTGTGGTGGTCTGTGACTGGGCTTGGGTAATCAGCTGTCCAGTGGTCCCTGATGGGCCAGGTAGATTGTCCAGATCCTGAAGACCAGGGTTACTGTCATCACTATGGGCCTCTTCAGTTGGGTGACTGGATAGTGCTGGCACCGCCTCTCCGGTGACACTGGCTGGGGTACCTGTGGGGATGTAAATTATGTGTTATGGTTAATATGAATGACATATTGTACATCCCTGGCTTCCCCTCTATGGTTGGTGTTGCCCTGCCAGCTTTTACTTGTGGATGTTGGTGTATGGTGGGATTGTTAGTTCTCTATGCTGTACATGCTTTAGTGATGAGTGTTCATGCAGGGCTGTGAGGGGTGTCCATGCATTGGTACAGCATGCAGGGCTTGGCATTGAAGAGATGTGATGGTGGAGTGTGTGGGATGTAGTGAAGTGATGGGAGTGAGGGTGAGGGTATGTTATGGCATGCAGGTAGGGGGGTGATAGTAGCAGATAGTTGACTTACCAGAGTCCAGTCCTCCTACGACTCCGGCCAGGCCCTCAGGATGCAGTATTGCAATACTTGCTCTTCCCATGCTGTGAGTTGTGGGGTAGGAGGTGGGGGTCCACCGCCAGTCCTCTGGATCGTGAGCTGGTGTCTTGCTGCAGTGGAACGTACCTTCCCCTGTAGGTCGTTCCACCTTTTCCTGATGTTGTCTTTTGTTCTGGGGTGCTGTCCCACAGCTTTGACTCTGTCCATGATTCTCCCCCATAGCTCCATCTTCCTGGCTATTAATATCTGCTGCACCTGTGCTCCAAATAGCTGTGGCTCTACCCAGACAATTTCCTCCACCATGACCCTTAACTCCTCCTCAGTGCAGCGGGGGTGCCTTTGTGGTGTCATTGGTGTTATGTGATGTGTATTGATGAGGGTGTGTTGGGTAATGTGTTGGGGTGTATGAAGTGGGGTGCGTGAGTGATGTATGGGTGTATGTGGTGTGTGTATGTAGTTGTGTCAGAGGTCTTGTTGTCAGTCTCGTGCCAATGATTCTTAAGGGTTTGTGGGTAATGCTGGGGTGAGTTTTATAGTGGTGTGGGTGTGTGTATGGTTGTCAGGTGTGTGTTGTTTGAATTGTCCAATGTGGTGTTGTTTTGTCTGTGGATGTCCATTGTGAGCATGGCGAAATGTACCGCCAATGGTTTACCGCCGATGAATGTCCGCTGTGGTGATTCATGGGTCATAATGTGGTGGGTGTTGTTCTGTTGGCATAATGGTGTGGGTTTTGATACTGCCACTTTATCACTGACCTTTGGTCTGGCGGATTTGTGTCTGTGGCTGAATTCTGTTGGATTGATGTGTGTGTGACATAATATGGTGAACGGATATCCGCCGCCGCTATAATAAGTTGGCGGCCGTTGCGTAAGCGAGATTTACCGCCTGGGTCATAATGAGGGCCATAGTTTTTTGGACATCATATGGTGTGATTTTGAGACATAACTTTTTATATGTTGATATGAGTAGTGTTGTCTTCTGCAGTCATTTAGGCCCATATTTATACTTTTTGACGCACAACTGCGCCAACGCAGTTGTGCGTCAAAAATTTTACCGCCGGCTAACGCCATTCCAACGCACCATGCGGGCGCCTTATTTATGGAATGACGTTAGCCGGCGCTGCGGACTGGTGTGCGTCAAAAAAAATGACTCACACCAGGCAGCGCCGGCGTATGGGAAAATGGGGGTTGTGCGCCAAAAAATGGGGCAGGTGAGGTCTGAGGCAAAATTCAGGCCTCAAACCGGATTTGCGCCATTTTTTTTTTACGCCCAACCTCCATTGACATGACTCCTGTCTTAGCAAAGACAGGAGTCATGCCCCCTTGCCCAATGGCCATGCCCAGGGGACTTATGTCCCCTGGGCATGGTCATTGGGCATAGTGGCATGTAGGGGGGCCCAAATCAGGCCCCCCCATGCCACAGAAAAAATCTGAAAAAAATACTTACCAGAACTTACCTTTACTTCCCTGGGATGGGTCCCTCCATCCTTGGGTGTCCTCCTGGGGTGGGCAAGGGTGGCAGGGGGTGTCCCTGGGGGCAGGGGAGGGCACCTCTGGGCTCCTTCCGAGCCCAGAGGTCCCTTAACGCCTGCCCTGACCCAGGCGTTAAAAAACGGCGCCCATCAGGCTGTGCGTCGTTTTTTAAGGCCCACCCCCTCCTGTGCTTCAAAATGACGTCAAAGTATAAATATGGGGCACAGGCCTTAAAGTAATTTTTTGGAAGGGAACGCCTACCTTGCATATAATTAACACAAGGCTGGTTCCCCCTTCCAAAAAATGACGCACATGGTGGAATTTTGACGCCCGCGGGGTCGGACGTCAAAGTATAACTATGGGGCAGGGTTTGCGCCGATTGTGCGTCAAAATTTTTGACGCACATTCGGCGCAAACAGAGTATAAATATGCCCCTTAGTGTAATGTGATAAAGTTAGATGGTGGTGTTGGGTGGCATGGTATTGTAACATTAGTGTATTGCATAAAGGATATTTATGTGCTAGCTCTTGTATGCATGATGTGCTGCAATCTATTGGGTATCTTTTACCAAAATGAGAGGATGTTGATGGAGAAAGTGTCATGGTGTTAGTTAGTGTGGTGTTCTTTCATGTGTAAAGTTCAACACAAAGCACATAGTAAAAGGAAAAAGAACTGCATGTGAACATAGCATTACAAGGATACGCATTGGTTTGTGGACAGGGTGGGTTGTGTAATGAGAGATTATTGTGATAGGAGAGCATGTGGATTTTGGTAAAAACATCTAGTGCAATAAGAGTATGGTGGTGAGAGATGATGACATGTTGAGTGTTCCAATGATGCATCTTGTGTGAGAGGAGAGCATGAATGGTACGAGGAGTGTTTTGGTTGAGGAGGCATGTGAGGACTCATGGGGAACATAGGGCATTGTAGGGTAACATAAGTCTGGTAAGGGAGCCTGCCATGTCGTATGACCATTTGTATGATCTTAGGTGGTCATTACAACCCTGGCGGTCGGTGTTAAAGCGGCTGTAAAACCGCCAACAGGCTGGCGGTAAAAAAAATGGAATCACGACGGTGGCGGAAACCGCCAACATAGACAGCCACTTTAACACTCCGACCGCCACGGCGGTACAAACAAACACTGCGGCAGTAACCACCAACAGACAGGTGGAAGACAATGTACCGCCCACAGTATTACAACAGTCCAATCTGCCACCTTTCGCGGGGCGGATTCACCGCGAACAAAAACACGGCGGAAACAGGACTTGGAAGGGAAAACGCTCACCTCTACACCCCCCACGAGGAACCAGGACGCCATGGAACCGGAACTCCAGATACTCCCTGCCTTTGTCTTCCTGCTCCGCTACCAGGAGCAAGAACGCTGGTGGGAAAGACCACGGTGAGTACTGCACCTACGACACAGGGGAGGGGGAGGGAAAAAAGAGTGACACACACAGAAGCAACACCCCCACCCCCACCCTCACCCACGACAACACACACACTAATACAACATGATACATTACAGTTACACACCCCAACCCCCCGGAAGAATGCAAAGACAAAAGGAAATTATTTGAACGTTTGTAATCTATTAAAATCCAGTGCTCAAAAATATATATACACTATAAACAAATATATACACCAAGAATACAAGTTCAAGGTATTCCACCATTAAAGTCTGTGGTCCACTGGGCCCAAAATGCATGGGCAAGGCCCACACAAGATACCCGATCAAAACGGAGAGAACACTGCTGGGGCCTCAGATCGAAATAAAACAGGCACCTCAGGGGGAAGGGAAGAGGGGGCACCTCAGCCGGATGAGTGCACGACACCAGATCCACGATGGGGCTCCATGCCCATTGATGTATCCTGGGGAGTGCAAAGCCACGGTCTCACAAGTCTCTCCAGTGGGTGGGTTGCCCACTGCTTTATCCTGGGGAGTGCAAAGCCACAGTCTCACAAGTATCTCCAGTGGTTGGTTTGCCCGCTGCTTTACCCTGGGGAGTGCAAAGCCACAGTCTCACAAGTCTCTCAAGTGGGTGTTTTGCCCACTGCTTTATCCTGGGGAGTGCAAAGCCACAGTCTCTCAAGTGGATAACAGTCTCCACTGTTTCTGGAGGGGACTTGGTGCCCAGAGTTCTTCATCCTGCCAAGGACTGAGGTAGTGGATGTGCTACTCCACTGGTTCTGGAGGGGGCTTGGTGCCTAGAGTGCTTCATCCTGCCAAGGACTGAGGTGGTGGATGTGATACTCCACTGGTTCTGGAGGGGGCTTGGTGCCCAGAGTGCTTCATCCTGCTCGTGGCGGCCCCAGTTGCATCAGAGATTTTGCCACTCATTGGCCTGCGGTGCTGGTGGCGGCAGTGTCCTATGAAGTGGTGCTTGTGGCGGCGGTTTCCTTGGCAGCAGTGCTGGTGGCGGTGGTGTCCTGTGAAGTGGTGCTTGTGGCTGCAGTGTCCTTGGCAGCGGTGCTGGTGGCGGCGGTGTCCTGTGAAGTGGTGCTTGTGGCGGCGGTGTCAAAGGGCAGCGGTGCTGGTGGCGGCGGTGTCCTTGGCAGCTGTGCTGGTGGCGACGGTGTCCTTGGCAGTGGTGTCCACCATGCAGGTTTTCGGCGACTTGCCTGTTTGTCTGTGCCCCTTCCCCACCTTGGATGGTGGCGCAGCTGTCTTCCCACTGCCAACTGTACTCCTGGGAGAGGCTTTGGTGGTAGATGTTTTGCCTTTCTCCCGCCGGGCACTGGCCAACTTTTTATGCTTTTGAGGTGGGGGACTGTCCGTGGCCTGGCTCCTTGGCACACTGGCTGCCCTGCTGCTTGGCGCACTCCAGAAGCCGGTTACTGCTGGCACCACTGTCCCGCTAATGTTATGGCTGGCGTGCTGGGTTGGGACCTGGTAAGGCGGGCCCTAGGGAACTGAAGGGGTGGGGGAGGTGAGGGGAAGAGGTCAAGGTTGGACAGGAAATGTTTTTTGGACACACTGGGACGGGTAGTTGGAGGGGATTTGGGAGTGGAGGAAGATGTAGTGGTTGTAGGAGGTGTACGTTTGCTGACTTTGGGTGAAGGTGCATGGGCTGGAGGCTGTCGTGAGGTGGATGGCTGTTGGGTGGGTGTGTGGCTGCGCTTGTGTACCTTGGGAGGTGGGCTCACAAACACACTGGGAGAGGACACAGGGGATGTGTGAATGGTAGTGGGGGTGGTGAGTGCACGTGAGCGGGGTGTGGTGATGGGTGTGCTGGTGATGGACATAGTGGGTGAAGATGTAGTGCATGCAGGTGTGAGTGGAGACGAGACAGGGAGGGAGGAGGGAGACGTGGAGGAGGGGGACACAGTGGAGGCAGTGGATGTTGGTATGTGTGCATGGGTATGATGCTTGTGGGAGTGCCTGTGGGATGTGTGGTGCTTATGTTTGCCAGAGCTTCCCTTGTGTGTTGAGGTGTGTGCATGCTGGTCTGATGGTGTGCTTGGGATAGGCTGAGGTACAGGGGTTTGGGTCTGGGTAGAGGAAGTTGGAGGGGGAGGCTGGACACAGGGACAATGGCTGCCATCAGTACTGAGGCCAGAGTCTGAAAAGCTTGCTGTTGGGCTGCCTGACCAGAATGAATGCCCTCCAGGTATGCATTGGTCCGTTGCAACTGCCTCTCTGCACCCTGGATAGCATTCAAAATGGTAGACTGCCCAACAGTGAGGGACCTGAGGAGGTCAATGGCCTCCTCACTGAGGGCAGCAGGGCTGACTGGGGCAGAGGCTGAGGTGCCTGGGGCGAAGGAGGTGCCCACCCTCCTGGGGAGCAGCCACGGGGCACACGCTGAGGGGCTGCTGGGAGGGTGGTGCTGGTAGGGGGGGTGGAAGCTGTACCTGTAGATGTGGTGGGCACAGAGGGGCCCGCCACCGCAAGGGAGCTCCCATCAGAAGAGGAGTCCGTGTCTCTGGTCTCAGCTCCTGTCCCTGCCGTGGAGCTCCTCTCGCCCTCCGTCCCACTAGTGGCTTCGGACTACGTTGTGTCGCCCTCCAGGGCCATGTGGGATACAGCTCCCTCCTGCTCCGGTGCCACTGCTCCTCCGCCTGATGATGCTAATGCACAAAAGAACAGGGAGACCACAAAACTGGGGGGAAGACAGAAGAAAGACATGTTGAGTGCATGCAGTACCGCTACCGTTGGCGGACACTACAGACACAGAAGCCCCCTGCACTGCGCCGTGCACTTTGAGTTCCCTAATTAATCACAGGGACATGGTGTGCAAGGCCTATGCCCGATTGCTGGACACATGGAAGTTACAGGAGCCTGACTAGGTGTAGTTGGCTCTGAACACAGGTGGGGTGCCACATGGCCTGCCTTACGACAGGACCTTGCCTACTAAACTCGCCCTGGCCTAGGGGAACTCACAGCCCACCTCCCCCACCCAGACAACTCCACTGCATGCAGAATCAGCTGAATGAGAGTGTACTCAACCCCTTGTGGCTGCTGTGATGCCCTCAAGCGCCCATCCAACTCGGGATACTCCACTGCCAGGATCCGGAACATCAGGGGGGTCATGGTGCGACAGGCACCCCTCCCACGTTGGAAGGCCATCCCCAGCTGGGCCTCTGCTGTCTTCTTGCTCCAGCGGCGAGTGTCCTCCCATCTTTTCCAGCAGTGTGTGCTCCGTCTGTGATGGACCTCCAGGGACCGGACTTCCTTGGCGATGGAACGCCAAATACCCTTCTTCTGGTGGGCGCTAACCTACAGGAATAGTACAGGGGAAAAGGAGAAGATATAACCGTCCGCACCATCACAGTCATTGGCCCGCATCCCTACCCTTGCCATGACGCACATGCACTCACTGTCGTTTCATGCACGTCTCATTTTACCCCCCCATCTTCCATCCACACCACTCCACACAGGCATTGCCCATTCGCCATGCTCACAGTGTACTTACCTGTTTGTCTGGAGGACTGTAGAGTAGCGTGTACTGGGGGAGGACCCCATCCACGAGTTTCTCCAACTCCTCCGTGCTGAAGGCAGGGGCCCTTTCCCCAGACACATGAGCCATTGTCTCTTCCAGACTGAGGTCACAGCAGCACTTACCGTGTAGGTCCTCTCCTGTCGAAGATCAGGTATCAAGTGAGTGAACAGAGAGAAAATGGCAGTGACGTCCGCGGCGGTGCGTACCGTCACCGCCGGCGTACATCGTCATTGGCTCCTCGGACCCATAGGGTCCAATGTTAACCAATGCAGGATTGCGCTGCAGTCTTCGACCGCCTACCGCAACGGTGTACAACGACAGCGCAGTTACCTCATATCCCCTTGTCCCACATTACAGGTCAGGCAGACGCCATTTCAGGGGGCCACATGGCTTTAATTTTAAATGCGTCACACATATCTAGGCCTTGCATACACACTAATACAGGCACATAGCGGTTTGAAAAAATTGAGGAATAAAGTTGTGTTTACGTACCTCAGTGTTGGTTGACTCTCTGCTCGCTGTTCTCCTCCATAGAGCACCTCTGCTGGGGCAGGTGAGGAGGTGGCGGCATCCTCCGGTGTACAGACTGCTGGTGGACCTGTCGACAATGGAGGAGTGACATGTAATTGTCACCTACAAACTTAATCGTGCCACAATCCTGGAACTGTGTGCCCAGTTGGAGCCAGACCTGATGTCAGCTATCCGCCATCCCACAGGAATGCCCCCTCTAGTGCAGGTGCTGTTAGTACTCCATTTCCTGGCAAGTGGGTCTTTTCAAACTACAGTGGCCATAGCATCAGGGATGTCCCAGCCTATGTTCTCCAACGTGTTGTCCAGAGTGTTGTCTGCCCTGCTGAAACACATGCGCAGCTACATCGTTTTCCCTCAGGTGGAGGATTTGCCAACAGTGAAAGGTGACTTCTATGCCCTGGGACATATCCCCAACATCATAGGTGCCATTGATGGGACACATGTGGCCTTGGTACCCCCCGCAGGAGTGAACAGGTGTACAGAAACCGGAAGAGTTACCATTCAATGAATGTGCAGATGGTGTGTTTGGCCGACCAGTACATCTCCCTTGTGAATGCCAAGTTTCCTGGCTCAATGCATGACGCTTACATTTTGAGGAATAGCAGCATCCCTTATGTGATGGGGCAACTCCAGAGGCACCATGTGTGGCTATTAGGTGAGGGCCTGGAGCCTATACAGTGTGACTAGGTGTCTGGGGATGACCCTAAGAGTTAGTGTGTCTAACAGATTTCCCTCGACATTTGCAGGTGACTCTGGCTACCCCAACCTGTCATGGCTACTGACCCCAGTGAGGAATCCCAGGACAAGGGCAGAGGAACGCTACAATGAGGCCCATGGGCGAACTAGGAGGGTTATAGAGAGGACCTTCGGCCTCCTGAAGGCCAGGTTCAGGTGCCTCCATATGACAGGTGGTTCCCTATTCTACTCACTAAAGAAGGTGTGCCAGATCATCGTGGCCTGCTGTATGCTTCACAACTTGGCTTTGCGACAACAGGAGCCTTTTCTGCAGGAGGATGGTCCAGATGGAGCTGTTGTGGCAGCTGTGGAGCCTGTGGACAGTGAAGAGGAGGAAGCAGAAGAAGAGGACATCGACAACAGAAACACGGCGATTCACCAATACTTCCAGTGAGACACAAGTAAGAAGACATCACTGTCTGCTACATCTGATATCATTGTTCGACCTCTCATCTGTCTGTCAGTTTCACCCAGTGTATGGACCCTGGGTTGTCACTTTCCCTTTCAATTTCACAGATGTGGGTCCCACTGTGTGACATCTGCTTTGTTTCCGCATGGACTAGAGCTGTGTGACATAGGTATGTTGACAATACAATGGATATAGGATTTTTACACAGTTATTGCAAATACACATTTTCGAAAGCACAGACTGGCTCCAGATTGTTTTGTGCTTTGAGGGTGTTTATTTAAGTGCTAAATATTGGAGGGTGTTGTAAAATGGTCAGGGGTGATGGTGGAGGAATGTCCATGGCAGAGTCCAGTCTATTAGTCTCACAGGTGCATTGTCCAAAGGGGCATGGGAAGTGGAGCTGGGGCAGTTTAAGGATGGACAGGGTGACAAAGTGGGACAGAAGGATGACAATCAGGGTGGTCTCATTTCTTGGTGGGGGTGTTGGCATTGTTCTCTGTCTTTGTCCTGGATCTCAGGGACCGCTTGCGGGGTGGTTCTCCATCTGCAGGGGGTGGGGTGCCGGTGTCGTGGTCCTGTGGCGGTGCCTCCTGTCCACTAGCGCCGGCAGATGTGGTAGGCAGTTTATCATCCAGGCTAGTGTCAGGGGCCCCTTGTTGTGCCACAGTGTCCCTCCTGGTGTTGACGAGTTCCTTCAGCACCCCTATAATGGTGCCCAGGGTGGTGTTGATGGATTTGAGTTCCTCCCTAAAGCCCAAATACTGTTCCTCCTGCAGCCATTGGGTCTCCTGAAACTTGGCCAGTACCGTTGCCATCGTCTCCTGGGAATTTTGGTAGGCTCCTGTGATGTTGGAGAGGGCCTTGTGGAGAGTGGGTTCCCTGGGCCTGTCCTCCCCCTGTCACAAATCAGTCCTCCCAGTTCCCCTGTGTTCCTGGGCCTCTGTCCCCTGAACCCTGTGCCCACTACCACTGCCCCCAGGTCCCTGGTGTTGTTGGGGTGGTGGGTTAGTCTGGGTTCCCTGTAGTGGTGGACACACTGCTGCTTGACGTGTCCTGGAGACAGAGGTATGGGCCCGCTGGGTGGGTGCTGTGCTGGTGTTTCCACAGGGGGAGGCTCTGTTGTGGCTTGTGCCAGTGTGAGGGGAACCAACTGTCCCGAGGTCCCAGATGGGCTGGGCTGGTCATCTAGATCCAGTTGGACAGAGCTGCTGTCATCACTGTGGGCCTCTTCTGTGGGTGGAGTGGACATGTCTAGACCCTCCTATCCGGTGACGTTGGGTAGGGGTCCTGCAGGGGTGTAAAGGCATGATTATTGCATCGGTGTGTGCCATGGTGTGCAATAGGTGGGTGACCCTGTACCCCAGTGTTTGCATTCTTGTGTGGGACCTTGTATGATAATTGTTTAGGGGTGTGTGTGGGTATGTGTAGTGGCCATGCATTGGTGATGGGTGTCCATGCTTTGGTGTTGCATGCAGGGCTTGGTGTTGGGATGGGTGGGTTGTGATAGTGGGACACATGTGAGGAGTTGGAGTGATGGGGATGAGGGCGAGGGTGGGGGTATGTGATAGCATGCAGGTAGTGTGGGGGATGTAATAATTAAGATTTGACTTACCAGAGTCCATTCCTCCAGCTACTCCTGCGAGGCCCTCAGGATGCAGTATAGCCAAGACCTGCTCCTCCCATGTTGTTAGTTGTGGGGGAGGAGGTGGGGGTCCGCCGCCAGTCCTCTGAACTGCAATGTGGTGTCTTGAGACCACGGAACGTACCTTCCCCCGTAGGTCGTTCCACCTCTTCCTGATGTCATCATGTGTTCTTGGGTGCTGTCCCACTGCGTTGACCCTGTCCACGATTCTGCGCCATAACTCCATCTTCCTAGCTATGGTGGTGTGCTGCACCTGTGATCCGAATAGCTGTGGCTCTACCCAGATGATTTCCTCCACCATGACCCCGAGCTCCTCCTCAGAGAACCTGGGGTGTCTTTGCGGTGCCATGGGGTGCTCTGGGTGATGTGTGGGGTGGTGTGTGTTGTGATGTGTGGGGTGATGTTTAGGGGTGTGTGGTGTTTTGTGCGTGGATGTTGTGTGAGTGATGGTGTTGAGTGCCTGTGAATGCTAGCTTGTAGATGGTGGTGTCTCTCTCTGGCCTTCAGTCGCAATTGTGGTCGTAAGGCTTTGTGGGTGATGTGGGTGTGTGTTTTATATTGTATTGGGTGTGTGGGAGTGGTGTGTGTATGTGTATCAGGTGTGTGTATTTCGATTTGTCCAATGTGGTAGTGTTTTGTAAATGTGTGTGTATTTTGAGTGCGGCGGTGTGTACCGCCAATGGAATACCGCAGTTGAAAGACCGCCGCGTGGATTCGTGGGTCATGATAGTGTGGGCGTATTCCTGTTGGAGTGACGGTGTCGGTTTTGTTATCGCCCGTTTATCACTTACCTTTGGTGTGGCGGACTTGTGGGGATGTCTAAATTTTGGCGGATTCCGAGCTGTGGGTCATAATAGCTGTGCTGGAATTCCGCGGCTGCGGTGGTGTGTTGGCGGTCCTCTGCACGGCAGTAAGCGGCATTTACCTGCCAATGTTGTAATGACCCCCCAAGTGTTTTATGTGATGGGGAATGTGGCATGTGGCACAAAGTCCAGACTTTTTTAGACATTAAGGCAGGGAAGCATGTCGTATAATAGGGCAGTTTGTAATATTGTATGGAGAAAAGCATAGTGTGGGGAAAAGTGTGGTGTGGTGAATATGGTAACAGTTTGGCAACAGTAAGTGCTGTGTGATGAGAAAGTGTATAGTGAGAAGAGAAAGCACAGACTAAAAAGAGAACAAAGTGCTGTGAATGGAGTGCGAATAGGGAACAAATAGGAACAAATAGGTTTATAAAGACTGAGTGAGGAGTTAAAGTGAAGAGGTTGTGAAGGAGAGCTTTAGGACTGTAACAAGAAAACGTGGAGTGTGCTGAGAAGCTGTCGGGTTAAGTGAGAGCATGTTATGTGTGCTGCAAGTCTGTGGGATGTTTAGAGAGAATATGGAGGTTGAGATAGTTTGTGTAGACACATGGGGGGTTATTCTAACTTTGGAGGAGGTGTTAATCCGTCCCAAAAGTGACGGAAAAGTGACGGATATACCACCAGCCGTATTATGAGTTCCATAGGATATAATGGACTCGTAATACGGCTGGTGGTAAATCCGTCACTTTTCCGTCACTTTTGGGACGGATTAACACCTCCTCCAAAGTTAGAATAACCCCCATGGTTGTGAAAGGGTATTGAGATTCTGAGATGCAGTGAGGAATCTTGGAGTACAAAGGCGAGCCTGGCTTTAGATGTAGTTTTTTATGACTGTTTGTTAGTGCTTGTGCTGAGGACTGTAAAAGGGCTAAACTATTTAAGAGCAGACTGATTTCCTAATAAGCCATAACTGTACTTCAAATTACATTTTTTGTTGTGTTTACATTTGTAATTGATATTGAATTTTGTGTTAGGTTCTATGATTGTAGTAAGTTCTATGGGTCAGTATGGAATGTCATGATGTGAGGTGCGTAGGTGTGCAACAGACATTCTACGAATGTCAGTTGCACACCGGAGGTTGGCAAGGTTAGAAGTGTTGGCCCTTACATGATTCATATAATATACCATATCAGAAATTGCCGTACCTCCACGATTTCTTATCCATACAACATTTCTTTTTACATATTTTATAGGTCCTTTTGATCGCAAGGCAAGGGAATGGAACCTTTTTGATGAGTCGTTAAGAGGATGTGGGACTATGGAGAGCTGAGAAAGTTATCTGTGATTTTTACAGAGCACTGCCCTAAATCCTCAATAGTGCATTTGCATTTACAATAAGAGGATGATTAGTGCTGCATAACTAAACTGGTCCTTACGGTCAATTCATTAGTTCTGTAATCTTTTGATTGAACAACACTGTCTTTTTGCAGGGCTCCTTTGTCATGCTTTCTTACCAGGCCCACTCTCTATAGTGAGGATTGCCAATCCTTGGCTCAAGGTATTACCCGACATATGTTGTAGAGGGTGTTAGGTAGGAGGGAAATATGTAGTGAGCTTTGAGAGTGGCCTGATATGCCCTTGGCTATATTTTCCTCTGCCTCTCCTTATCAGTAGGTGATGACATGTTTAGGTATCATTTGAATTGAATGGTGGGGGTGAATTCCCTGATCTGTAATAAGTATGTGATTATTGAATTGTAAACGTAGCTGGTATTCTCAGCGGAAGAGTTCTGGACTGAATGGGTGTGCACTTTGAACCATCCTGACTTTTCTAATAAGATCTTATACATAGTGGAAGACAGAGTCGGGATGCCTGAAGAGATGGGGATGACTTCAATGTGTGTGCTTCCATGTGGCATGGATAATGCTGTGTATAGGTAGTGCAGACAAAGCATGCTGCTATCACCTTCCAAGTGACCAAATGAAGAAATGGAGCGAAGAGGTAATTAACATTCTCTTAAGGTTTTCAAACTCCTACATGAGTGTCCTGCTCCTTCTATTCTCCCATGATCAACTCCTGCCTTACACCCTGCTTGGCACCTCCTTCTGCTTCCTGTGTGGCTCTCAATTACAGTCACCATGGCTCCCATGTTGAACCATATACTGCTCCTCCATGCATCCTCTTGATACTTCCTTCTCCTACAGACTGTACACTTCCTTCCTGCATCATTTCAAGTTCCTTCCTTCCTTGTGCCATATGTGTCTCTCCTTCTTTCATCTTTGCTCTTCTACTTTCATCTTTGCTCTTCTCCCTCCTGAACTCTGAATTGATCCAACAGTGCACGCTGTGCTGCTCCCTGCCTGCAACTGGCACTACTCCCCTCTTGCACTTGGCACTGCTTCTCGTTCTGTCTCAATGCATGATATCCTTTCTTGCTCTATGATTTTCTATGTGATTTCAGTGTTATAATCTGAATAAATGTTCGTCACCTTCACTAACAAGCACCAGAGATCAAGCGTTGTCAGCAGCATTACAGCCTATCCTAGCATACCTAGTAGCTACAACAAATATGGTAGCAATGAACACAAACACAATCACACTCTTTCTCTCTGTCCCTAAATCCACTCCAACACCCTGGTAAAGCATGAGATGGTGTCAGTCACAAGATGAATGTTCATGTCGTCGTCTGTGAGATAAATGTCATCCACATAGGATAACGCCTCAGGATCAATATAATGTAATATTGAGGCTGAGGCTGAGAAAAGCCCTGAGCTGTGCTTATAGCCCTGGGGTAAATGGCAAAAGTATTTTTGTGAGCCAAATGAGAATGCACTCAGGTCCCTAATTTCTTCCGCTAAATTCTGGCAGAAGAACCCATTGGATATATCCAACATAATTTTATATTTTTTGCGCACTACGTTATTTATCAGCGCCGTGCTATGTGAATTTTGTATAGCATATGTACGGGTATGGCTGTTTAATTGTCTGTAATCTAAGACTATTCTATACGAATGGTCTGGCTTTGCAACCGGGAATAATGGGTTATTTACTGCAGAGGCACAGGGCTCAACTACCCCCTAATATTCCAGCTGAGTGAGGATCTCCCTCACTGGAGTATTCGCCTCGTGTTTAACTGGATATTGCGGCTGAGGCTGGGGTGTAGTTCTGATAGGTATTATATGATGTGGAGAGTCCCTGTCCCATCCTACATGATTGTGATATAATGCAGGTGCCTGTGCTAGAGCCCAGCTAACAGTGTAGGCTACCTTTTTAGCTGCTTGAACAAGATTGGAGAAACAAGGCAAAATGACATTTTCCCCATGTGAGAGCTTACGGACGTGTTCGGGAGGCCAATCTCTTTCGGCCAATGGAATGTCACAATTAAGTTTGTCCCAAAAGATCACACCGATGGTGCATTCCACGTTTCCCTCAATTTGGATCTCTAGATCATAAAGTCTATCTGGGGGGGAGTATACGCCCGTCCGCCTTTTTAACTGCAACAAAATCGCTAGTTGCTGTTGCATCTAGATGTTCTTTCAGACTCTGGCGACATACTGTATTGTGACCTCTGCTGCACTGTCTAGCAGTGTCACTGCCCATGTCTTGCTCTTCAGCAAAGTTCTCAAGTGTATTGGCATTTTTAAGCAATAGTGATACCACCTTTTTCTTTTTAAACTGTGGCTTTTGTTGCAAAATCTTCTCTTCTTTTTTTTACTGTAGACTGTGGTGAGTCTTTCTTTTGTTTCACGTAGTCCGGACGTCGGTCGGGATGACCCCCTCTCTCGCTACGCCTATCCGGAGCATCCTGAAAGGAACAAGAGGGACGTGAATCAGTATATCTATCAGGAGTTCTAATATTCTCCCTATTTCTGAGAGTATATCTCTTTTTAGAGTTCTCCAGGTGTGGAGAATCTGCTCTCTGCTTCTGTCTTTCTTTAAATTATTTTGGCTTCTGCCAGCGTTTTTTCGAACTCCCTTGTGTCTGTTTTGTACCTTCCTTAGGGGTGGTACTGTGTACTTCCAATTTACGCATCAATTTCATCACCAAATCTAGGGTAGGTGCTGCCCCGTGCTCATTCTGAATTTGTTTTAACACTTCCAGTGAATTGGCAAGTGTCGGGGTACCATGTGTGGTAGTATATATTGCAGCAAAGACTGTACCCCATGTGCCACAGTCATCCACCGAGGTAAACATCCCAAAGGGCAAGCACATTATTAGCATTCTATGTTTCTCCTGTGGTCCCATATGGGGAAGCACAGCTTCCAGCTGATTTGTTTTCTGGGCTATCCAATAAGGTATTTTCTCCCATTCTCTGGGTAATTTACCCATAAGAGAATGTACTGTTTGTGGATTAATCCCAGTAGCCAATTGGTATCCAACAGGTGCTGGTGGTGTTGGACTCACTGGTATTGTTTTCAAAGTCCACATTCCGAACTGAACAAGCCTTCTATATAATGTTACAATTTCATTACATACGTTTTGCAGATCTGCTACCTGCATATTTTGCATATCTGGGTGAGGTGTGTACGTGGCAAACATAGGGCATGTTGGTCCATCATTACTTAAAGGACCTAATCTTACTCGTTGTAAAACATGTGGTAGGGCGCCCTCAAACCAGTTCTGATGCTCTTGATAGGTGAGCAGTATTTCGTGATACTGGTATGCTTTGTACCGTTGAGGTACATTAGCAATTCTATATGTGTGAACTGTGACTGACCTGGCGTCTTCCTCAGGAAAGGTGACCCAGGCATAGAACGTTTCTGTTTGGTAAGCTTCATTAGCTTCTAATATGAAAGTGACGTCCCGCCCTCTTCTTTTAAGCCATGCGCTACTAGATGTAATGTTAATGCTTGTCTAGTGTTTTCGGGAATGTCTATGTCCATATTTAAAAAGAGGAAAGAGAGAATTGTTTTTTCTTCTAGCGTTAGAACACCAAGTGAGGAGTCTATTCCTTTTCATGAGTTTGAGCTCGAACAACCTACAGCTTAATCAGGTGTTCCCTGTTCAGCTGAGGAGGATTTCCCAAAGACCACGGACGTCTCCGTATAATGGTACTTAGGGTACCTGTTGTTTGTGAGACAGTGATTATAGGGTACCCATAAATTAGTGGCTAAACACCATCGTGGGTGCTGTCATGTCGTAGTTTGGACTCATGCTCTAGGCAAGACTGATGGTTCAAGGATGATAGCACTTACGTTTGTAGGTGACTATGCCTATCCTACAACAAGTTGCAACTGTAGTCCCAACCCTTCCAGCTCACTAGCAGTACCTCACCAACAACCCAAACAGTTAAAGGTGATTTGTGGCAGACTTTACGCATGGACTAAGAAGTATGACATCTCAGGGAGTGTCGTGGTTAAATGGAGATTACCCCTTTCTCACAGATATATCATGTCTCAACCAAACACAGGCAATGATGGAGATGCAATAATGTTTCAATAGTTTTTATTTAATACAATGCAGTAAATCACAATGGCTGCAATTATTAAGATAATGAACAGTGCAAGAAATAGAATTGTAAAGACGAGAGTCATAATTATGAATACCCCCACCATCTTGCGTTAGCATGGAAAGACATAAAGTATGTAGTATGTCCTAGTACCCTATCATGATAGGTCTAACCTTCTACCTAGAGGAGAGCTGGGTATGGTAAATCTAATCTGCCAATTCCAGGTCCCTGGAAGGAGCCCCCAACCCTGGTCACTTTGAATGAGGTCTCAAGCTCAGACTTCGGAAGAACACACAGTCCGGGTCAGCGTCAAAGCGACGTGCAGCATCAATAGCAGCAATGGTATCTGGTCGGAATCCCTCTGATTATCTGTCTAAAGTTTGATGTATTTATACAGATCTACTTGGACCCCTGACGTAGGTTGTTCCAAAACAATAGATAACACTGAATGCTTGAGTCAGTACTTTCTAATGTGAGCACCTACAGTTTGTTTGGTCTTTGTTGCATGAGTTGACGCCTTAGCGCAGTGACTCTGATAACATACCTCTAAACAAAGAAGAATTAATTAAATAAATGGTCTAAGACAGAGCAAGCTAAGTAGGTTAAAAGTCACTAGGTGACGGGGGCACGAGTCTGCAAGCCAAAGGCTAAGCCAACTCCTGTTATCCCATTAAAACAAACATACAGCAATGCAAGAGTGTCTCTGTTTGGACAAGAGGAATCCGCTATTGCTAATGTATCTGAATATTGTTGTCAGATTATCATTTTACATATTGTAATCTAAATATTGTCCAGTTGAAATTAATAATAGAACATTTACACTCAATGGGTCAATATTTTCATAAGCAATCTTTACAACAAGATATTGATGCAAGATGATGTTGATATATACAGTATTCCAACATACAATCACCACTTGATACCTCGCTAGTATTACTATGAATGTTTACAAACATTGTAGAGATACAAGAGCGCAATAAAAAAATTTTTTATTCCCATTGCTTGTTCCTTAAACTATGCTTACCTCCACCCACTTCACTGACTACCCCTTGAGCACTTGGTTACAATATTATGAGACCTCATAGTAAGAGTTAGGCATCTTGGTCTGTGGTTAGTCCATTTCATACTTAAGAGGGGTGGTAAAGAGGGTGGCATACAAGTGTCCATGGTCATGGATATGCAAGTCTGCATCACATCTGTAAACAATCCATGCCTCTAACATGTGTCCAAACGTCTCCACCATGGAGACATCACAAATACTTGGTGTTGCAGTGGCCCTCTTTTACGTTCTGATGACCCCCTGTCTTTCACTACTGCTTGGTAGTCATCTTAAAAGGAGATTAGTCTGACAGTCTGGGTTAGTCCCTAATTTCAAACTACATTTAAGCCTCACATTCTGGTTCTATCATAGCTAAAAAAAAAATACATCAATACCCAAATGCCACCAAACTGTGCTCTCTGCAGCTCATGTAGTTGCTATTTGATGGACTTTCATAAACTCTACCTCTTCCTTCATGGAGAACAATACTCTAGTTCTATTGTACAACGGAGGCAAAGGCTAAGATCCCTTTAGTGAATTTGCAGCCTCAGTTGGAGATTGCACTGATTGACCAATGCAGATGGTTAGGTAATCTAGCAATACTCAGTGATTTAATCCCATTATCCTAGCTCACCCTTGTCATGTAGGCATGCATAATGATATTATTTGCCAATTACGTCTGTGCAAACACCGACTTTCCTGGTTTAAACAGCATCTTGCCAAATGTGTGGTACCTACCCTCTTGATACAAATGTTCGTTTTTTCTGCTTAAGCTGGTAACTACCATCTTTTCTGTTGTACAAACTAAGGAAAAAGGCCTCGGGCAATACATTATGATATATTCAAAAGGAAGTAGGATAGAGGTTTCGTCCGGAAGCAATTTCTGTATTGTGGAAGTTAACATTCTAAAACGTTATGCACCCATGTCAGGGCCTGGTCTAGTACCTTATTGAAGAAATTTGCTGTAGATATAATACATAGGGATGTAGGGCAATTTGTTTTTTTACCTGATCACGTAACCTGAGTCACCCTGATCTACTCAAAGAAGCTTCAATTAAACGTGTGAATTAAGAGTTTTTACTTAACCTACAACTTCCTTCATTTTATCAGTTTTTTCCAACAAAAGTATGGCAGCAGGATATAGCCTGTCAGTTGCTGCATCTAAATTGACTATCACAATCCTTTCATTCAATTTCTCTGCATCATTCTCTTTGCTGAGATACCTAATTGTCTCTCTTTACCTTCACAGTGGGTAAAGATTATCTATGTTGGGATGTCTAGCATTTAAGGAATTGTGGGACTTCCTCCAGTTTTATGAACATCCAGGAGGAACTTTGCACATATATGAAGCTCACATGGTAATAAAGCAAACAAATAAAGTTTCATGTGGAAACATCTGCAAATTGGGTTAACTGTGAAATCTAATGTTGCATACACTACTAGATAAAAATCCTCCACAAAAGTCTCAAGCTGCACATTTGCCAGGAATTAAAGGGTGCTAGGAAATTCTACAGATGTTACCTGGTTGATGATAATATTTTAGGTCACTTAACAAATTAAACATTTTTGCCCAAAGATATTTTTCTGGATCGTTATTGATGGCAGTAAGAGAACTGTTTTTCTTGTCATTAAATTATCCTTCAAATTGGGTTTCCGTCTCTTGTCTGTCTTGATGAGCTTGCTTACCTTTTGACCTATCACTGACACTGTACAGTTTTCAAAAATGTAATGACTATACACTGACCTGTAAAACTAATTCCCATAATATTTTGTTAGGGCACTGTCTTGTGCATTGTGTTTTGTTTGTACTATATCCCAATGAGGCAAGAGGTGCACTGTTCTAACTTTCTACCACTAAATCACTGGGAGTTTTTTTTTCTTTTATGTATATTGTAGGAAAGTACCCTCTTTTTGGCATGGTTACCCACACTTTTGGCCTGCTGTCAGTATGCTTTGACTGTTTTTCATTGGGATTCTGCTAACCAGGAACCCAGTGATTGTGCTCTCTCCCACTACATTTGGTTTACTAGGACTATGCACACCCCACAATTGGCAGACTGGTGCTCCCATATGAGTCCCTAGTACATATTACTTAGGTACCCAAGGCGTTGCGGCACCAGGGTTTTCCCATGGGCTGCAGCATGTATTGTGCCAATAAGTGAGAGCCCATGCAAAATGTGCCTGCAGACCTGCCACTGCAGCCTGCATGAAAAGGTGCATGCACCCTTTCACTACAGGTCACTGCACAAGGTCAGTGTAAGTCACCCCTAGGGCAGGCCCTCCTAACCCAGAGGGCAGGGTGCAGGTACCTGTGTTAAGGCACCCCTGCATGAGCAGAGGTGCCCCTATGAACTCCAGTTCCATTACAGTGGACTTTGTAAGTGCGAGGAAGCCATTTTACACGTGCACTGGACACAGGTCAGTGGTAACTCTGAACCTGGGCATGTTTAGTATCAAACATGTTGAAATCATACCCCAATACTAGGGTATGCACTCTAGGGGCTACTTAGAGGACCCTCACCCCTAGTATTGCTCCTTCCAGTCTTCCAGTGTTTTGCAAGCAGCCTGCACTGCTGCCACCCTCCTGACAGGTTTCTGCCCTCTTGTTCCTTGACCAGCGCAAGCAAGATAAGGCAGAACAAAGGATTTCCTATGGGAGAGGGCGGAAACACCCCTTTCCCTCGGAAATAAGTGTTACATGGCTCGGGAGGGGCAGCCTTCCCAAGACACCAACATGCTTTGAAGGGCATATTTGGTGCCCTCCTTGCATAAACATTTTTCCACCAGTCCAGGGACCCTTGGTCCCTGCTCTGGTGCAAAACTGGACAAAGGAAAGGGGAGTGACCATCACCTGTCCATCACCACCCCAGGGGTGGTGCCCAGAGCTCCTCCAGGTGGCCACTTGGTCCTGCCATCTTGAATCCAAGATGTGGAGAGGCCCCTGGGAGCATCTGAGTGGCCAGGTCAGATAGGTGATGTCACAGCCCCCTCCTGATAGGTGGTCACCCTCCTAGGATACCAATCCTCCCTTCATGGGTTATTTAGGGTCTCCCTCTTGGGTGGGTCCTCAAATTCAACATGCAAATTCAACATGCAGGATTCCAGTAGGACTCCTCAACATTGTTTTTCCGGCTCCTTCCAGCAACTGCAACATTTCCCCAGCTTTGCATCCTCTGAGGTTGACCAGACTCTAGCCTGAACCAAGAAATAAGAAGGAATCTCCCTTGGAGGGAAGGAGTCACTTCCCTGCATCTGCAGGCACCAACTGCAATGATGATAGCTGTCTGGATCTGCTCTCCTCCAGAACTGCGTGGATCCTGCATCACAGGTGGTGGCCTGGTGTAGTCAACTTGGTCCTCTCTGCCAGTTTTCCAACTTAGGAGATGGCAAGCCCTTGCCTCTCCTTGCAGGACAGTACCCCTTTACATCTCGACTCTTGCAGCTGCCAAGGCTTGTTTGCTCTGCTGACAAGGGATCTTCAGTGTTTGTGTAGCCCCAGCCCCCAGCACTTCTTTCTGCCAAGCACAGTCTCCTATCTGCTGTTCCAGCGATGTGGGGCTCCTCTTCAGGTGTGCTTGGTGGGTCTCACTGTGTCTGCTATGCCTGCTGCCAATGGATTGCCTGAGGGGGCTGCCTCCTCTTCTTGTAACTCTCCCAACTGCTGAGGGTCGCCCATAATTCACCTCCTTGGATTGGAGGTCCTCTTCAGCCTTGCAACTCGTCTTCCTCTTCTGTTGCATTTGCCAAGGCATGTTGGTGGTTCTCCAGCACCACCGACCAACTGCAACCTGACATACGACGTGGGACACCCTCTGCATCACTTCAGGGACTTCTCTTCACCTCCAGTGCTGCATAGTTGGTCTTCTTCCCTAGCTAGTCCACCTGGTCCTGCATCCTCAGAAGGGTGGGTAGTGACACCTGCCACGAATGGACACTCCATCACGAACTGGACTTGGTCCCCTCCCTATGCAAGTCCTCTTCTGCCAGAATCCAACTTTGGTTTCTTCCAGTCTTGTTTGGGTCATGCACAATCATTTTTCTAAGTCCTTCTGTTGGGTTTAGGAAAAAACAGATACTTACCTCTACTCTCCTAGTTGCTGAGGGTCACTCTGGTACTCACCTCTTAGGGTCCCTAGGTTCTCCAGCTCCCCTCTAACGATTCCATATCCTTGGGTGGGGGACTGTACCGCGCATTCCACTTCCTTAGTATATGGTATGACCCTCTTCTATGGTCCTCACTATTTTCTATTGCTTTTGCCAATGTTTATTGATTTATATGCTCTTTACTGATTGCTAATGTGTATATAATAATGTGTTTACTTGCCTCCAGTTGGGGAACTATCTATTAGTATTCTAGTATTTCTGTTACCCTAAAAAAGTACCTTTAGTTTTGTAACACTGTGTGTTTCTTTTCATGTGTGATAGTGCTGTGTGACTATAGTGGTATTTCATAAGCTTTGTATGTCTCCTAGATAAGTCTTGGCTGCTCATCCACAGATATCTCTAGAGAGCCCTAGCTTCCTACACACTGCCTGCACTACACTAATAGGGGATACCTGGACCTGGTGTAATGTATTACCACCATAGGTGCTCACCACACACCAGGCCAGCTTCCTAAATACATTTCAAAGAAAAGATTAGGCATTTTATCAATTTTTGTACCCTGAAGATTAACCAGTCCATGCATAAACATCTCACATTACCTTGTTGTTGTGGGCTTTATTTTATGGTCTTTACTGATGCGCACACTAGTGGGTATGAAAACAGACTCTTCACTGTATTGGTAGAAATTGATGAAAGTAGGGTTTAAGCAACATAACAGGTGCAATCCTCTGAGAATTCATTGTATATTAGCAGACCAGATCAATCATGTTATTTTCCCCAAATGGCTGTCAGTGATATTACCAGCCATCCCCATCTAACAGCCTTATAACTTCCACTGGTTCTTACTTACGGCTGCTCTGCCACCTTTCCATGTGATACCCCCTTCTCTGCTAAAATACTGCTGTTCTTGCCTTCCATTAAACCAGTTTTTCTCACCTGCAGGCACATTGAGGCAAAGAGAAGACCCTGAAGTGAAGAGCCCCACCTGACGGAACAGTCCAGCTAACAGATTGCCTTTCTGCATGCTACTGAGGGGTACTCTAGACGATTCATCATTTTACCTTGCCTGCAGAGTCCTGGATTTCACCTCTGTGACATTTGGTGAGATGGTGTGTGTGAAGTCCTTACACATTACTTGAGTAGAAGTGTTGACTAGTTCTTTAAATCTCAGTGTGCCCCACCTGTGCAGTTCGAAACTCTTGGAGGTTGGCATTGGCTCCTGCCCCTCTCCCCAACAAGAGTTGCCAGCCATACCACTTTATCAAACAGTATTGACAGCTGCAAGGTCACTAGTCTTTACCAGAGCAATGGAGAGGTGGGGGTAGGGCTTTACAGGTTATGCAATGCTTGTATTTATTCAGAATCCACTCAAATATTTGTAGGGTCAGCCATTCATGTTTATGCTGCATTCTGATTTCTTCGTTGTTTTACATAGATATACCTCAGCAACGTTTCCCAAACAGAGCATCAGAGGACAGACAAAAAATCCATACACAAGTGACATAGGAAGAAATAGTTAAAATCAAAGTGATGATTCATGAGCCCAATAAATACTGCTGTAGTTCAGCTGTTGGTGGCTGAGGTCGTATAAAGTCTTCCCACTCCTGTATGTCCAGTCTGGTATTCTCCAAAGCAGGAGTGATCATGATCATAATACCTGTTGACACCAAGGACATTTTGCTTTATATTTGAACAGAATAAGAAATTTCAGCTGTTTTCCTCGATTTGCCAAAACTGTAATATGTAAGACTATAATATGCTTTCTGTTACCCTTTGTACCAGATTGCATCTTCAACCCACCCCTGTATGCGAATTGCCGGCAGATGTTCTGTTTTCATCAGAATGTCTTCAGAAGTTGTACCGACTTTTTTCTATCATGTGATTTGCTCTTTGCATAACGTGCTTTGGATTCGTCACGTCTTCAAGGTTAAGGTTCATTTATCCGTCCTTTGCATAGAGAAGAAAGAACTAATATCGGTATAGAAATAGAATATCCATATGAAATCAGAGACAAAGTCAGAAGAACACAAAAAAGACCTTGAAATGAGGTACAGTAAGGTAACAAAATGGAACAGAAAGAAAAGGAAAACTAAATGCTAGTACACCAAACGTAATTTCTTGGCACTCAAGGCTAGGTTGCATGAGGTAATAACTGCTTACAGAATCCAACAGATTTTTTGGCCAAGATTAACTGAAATGTTATGTTGTTTTTGTATCTCAGGTACACAAGAATGGGACTCAAGAGACATGTCACTTGGTAAATAGGAGAATGGCTGATCGTCCAACTGTCAAGATGACTGGGCCTTGTAGCAAACGTACATCCTGGAAAGATGGCAATTAGTAGCTCTTGTGGTCTATTTGATGTCACTCAGAACCCTCCGTGAAAAATATGCCTCTAGTTCATCTTTAATTCTGTATGTTCAAATGTCACATATTAAGGACATGCATCCATAATGACAAAATCATTCACTGATTTCTCTCCACTTCCGCTGCATTAAGTATTGTGAGCATAGTCAGATGGGACAAGTCTCGAGGACCGGCTGAAAACCATCTAACTTAAAATTAGTAGCTAGGAAATTTGAAAGAGAATGTGACAAATAATGCAAAAAATAAACAAATCTTCTGCAATCGGTACAAGGTATGGGTGCAAGGGTCTTTGAAGGTCTAAATGTTCCTGCTGCTGAAATTAGATCAACAAGTTCTTGAACAAGTTAAGGAAACTATAAACATCATCTGCGAGCGGAGGAAGAGCTGGTGATAAATGGCTCCTGAGGAATCCAATAGTAGTTGTGGAAAGTGCATTATTTCTTTAACTGAAAATATCAAATAATAAGCAGTCCATAAAGAACAAACATAAAAACAAAATATTTTGCTGTCCCTTTTCTAACATGATATTGTTGTGGGGCGTGTAGTAATGGACATTTTTTCATCAAGGCCTCCAGAGTTTTGAGTGCCTATCGTGAATTTGTTAAAAACATAACATAAAATATAATAATACTAGCAATGACTTCTATACAAATCTGTAAGCCTTTTAAAGCTTGACAGAAAAATACGTGTGTTTTTATTAGTTTCACAAATCCTTGCAACATGCTGTGGTCCACTAAACTCCTGGTCCTGTCTAATTTAATTGCTTTCGTGAACTTATCAAAATGTATTTTTCAGTTCATTAAGAACACACTAGGTGATGGAGATCAACTTACTAATTCAAGTTTATAAGGCGAAAACACATTTGCCCTTGCTTTCTAAATGGTTATTGCTCCACAGTAGGCAAAAGAGTACAACACAAGAAAATGTACAGCCAATATCCTTTAAGGGCATTTTAACTGGAGTAACATTAATTAGACTGTGGTTGGTGGGGGGCGTAAGTGGGAGCTGGAGGAGGAGACATGTGCACTCCAAAAGTCTTCTAAAACCGTGTTATTGTCCTTACAGCTATCATGGTTTAATGTGAGTGAAATGATCGAACCAGATCTGTCCCTGAACAACTCACATCTTTAATAAATAATTAATTAATTATTCATTATTAATAATAATTAATAAATAAGAACGTCACAGCAACGATTTAAATACCATAAGGATGTCATTTTCGTTTGTTTTTAATAGATATTTCAGGCTTTCTTTCATCCAAAGCTCTCGCTTTTATGTGATACAATATTCCTATGAACGCTGCAGAGTTAAAGACGGTAGGTGTTGCGATTACGATTCGCAGCTCGGGAATTGAATTGGCAGTGTCGAATCCCCAGCACTGCCAGAGCTAGAATTGTGCAAGTGAGCTTGCTTTACTACATGGCCTGGATAGGTGAGTTATTTTCTTTTTCCTATAAATATCGATACTATGGAGTGCAGTATTAACCAGCAGCAGTAAGTACCTCTTGTTGTGACTTTTCTTTGAAAAAGTAATAAACATGCGGCATTGGTGCTTACACACCGAATTCCACATGTTATCCAATTTACCATGTTTTTCACTTGCTACATTTTCGTACACCTGTCCTTCCGAAATTTAACAGAGAACAATTGTAGGAGGTTCAGAGTTTACCACATTAATCGTAATTCAAATCTCTGTACTATTAGAGGGTTTGCTCAGTAATCTAAACTTTACCATTCAACTTGCAACCAGGGCCATATCCAATAAGGGCCTTTGAACAATTACTGAATTTTCTTTAAGGCTAGGGATTATTTCAGCAAACGACAGCAGACAACCTTAATGGCCGAAGATTTGTACGTGAATCCAGGACTTTAATTGCAACCTAGGCAATTATGATTATTTTTTGTTTATTTCTGTTTATTTAAATAGAAAATGAAAATCGTGAGTTGCTTGGGCAACGATTGTGTTGGCCTAAAATGATTGAGGCTAGTTTGAGTGGTGGCATATTGAGTGGGAGTTCTTGGTTAGGCGAACGTCCTCACACTGTATATCATTGGTTTCAAAGTCATTGTCATATATATGAAACTATTTCTCATCTTTTTCTGTTTACGCATGCCAAAAGCCACAGTAATCGGCATTGTTTTCAGTGCTATCACCAACATTCAAGTCATCTGTAGACATGCACTGACCAAGCCAATCAATCTCTCTTTGCCAGTGCTTGTTGTTTGCTACTAATAGCTTTACCAAGGCTTTTCGAATTGCACTGGCATTGGCAAACCCATTTTGCAATGTTATTTTATGTATTTACAGGATTGGTGTCATGTTGGAAGTAGAATCAATGTGGTGGTCATTTGGATATATATAAAATAATGTTCGCCATCTAAGAGTGTTATTTTTTAATAGTTCCAAGGTGGCTGCCCCCACTCATCTTGGAAGTATGAAGTAACTGCTATTCCTCCATAAAATTCCTTAACACTGTGACATTTATCTTATCTTTTCAACCAACCTGTTTTGTACCATTAATTTTTCACAGTCTTTTGCTTAGTGGTTGCACAAATATACAAATGCATTTCTCTGATTAATGGCATCATTACGAGGATGGTGATCCTATGACAGACAGCCCCGCGGCGGCAGTCGGAACGTCGCTGCTGTGGTGGTCCAACTGAAACATCACAAGATAGGTGTGCAGACCCGGCTTCAGACCGCCATCCCCTCCAGGATCAAAGATCCCGACAGGATGACGGCGGTCGTGCTTGTAGTCAGCCACGGGGCGCTGAACTCAGCACCACCGTGCTGATTACAACCTTATTCTCCACCAGTCTTTTCATGGCAGTTTCCCCACCATGTAAAGGCTGGCAGAGAACAAGTGCAGGCTGCCACAGGGGAGAAGGGTGCCCACGCTCGACCCATACCCATTTTGAGGGGGCTGGTGCACCCTGCATGCAGCAGCATTGCCATCAGCTCTATTATGAGCTAGGAACAATGCTGCTGCACCTTTCCCACTGGGCTGACGGGTGGGAAAGTCATAATAGGCCCAATGAGAAGACCTCCATGTCCACAGCGGGCTTCTCACCACGGGGCTGGCTGGCTCATGGTCGGGCTGTCATCCTCATAATGAGCCCCTAAATCTTTCCTGCTTGTGCCAGGCTACCACAGACGAGAAAGGGATTTTTCACAGGAAGAAATATAACCATTTTGTGTTAGATTATTTCGGCTTTGTGGGCCTACTGATTACCACATAACAGCAGTGTCTATCTCCCATAGCTTGACAATATGATATCTTGCATCCTACACAAATAAACATTTGCATCTTACATATATAAACACAGACAAATATAAAAAGTCATAAATGTAAATGTTCAATATGCAGAGCCATTGAACTCCAAATTATGTTTGACTATATTTGCTCAGTTAGGTGACATCATTAAGCATGGAACATGAAAGAGTATAAGGTACGTTTTATGGAACATATATCTTTCAGTATATTGGTCTGGCTGTCTTGGAACTAAATGAGAACTTCAGCTATGTAATTCTGTAGATCCTTGAAACGGTATAATTATAAAACCTACTCTAATTGGGTGTTGCCAGGAGTGGTACATTTTATTCGCATCATTATTTGTTTAGCAACTGTGTTCATTGAAGTATTCGTAGACAAGCTTCTCTAGCAATCCTTTTTTTTTCACTGTATGCAGCAATATTATGTGACATAAACATGGTGTCCTAAATAACATTTACGAGAAAATCAACCCACTGGATGTAGATTTTCAATTATTAACACCAATGAGAGGATCTTTTTGTAAACATAATCAGGATACCGTATATTATGACAGACTATATTCTGACAATAATAGTCTGGCACCACACCCACAAATTGCCCCAGGCCATAATTACATCTTGTGTAAGTCCAGAACACTGATAACGTAATTGCAGTATTCTCTCGTGGAAGTCAAAGTAGTGCATTTATCTCATCTGAGTGACAATGTAATGATTGCCACAAATAATGTGTTTATACCAAAGAGTAGCCATTCCTTTTCCATGGTGACTAGCTGAGCACCAGGAAACGATGTGCACCCAAGCTCTATTGGAAGAAGACCCCTAACCTTGTCATGTGCTGAAGAATAATGTCTGGGTTACACTCAATAGAATAAAATGCAAGCAAGTATCCTTAGCTAACAAACTGAGGCAGTCAGTGCAACTGGTAATGATGTGCCAGTTTGATCAGGAATTGTCTATATAATGTATATTGAGTGGTTTGCTTAGATATTAACAGAGTTATTTACGTTTGCTCAAATTATTTGGTTCAGTTAAAAATCAAATCTAAATCTTTTTTGCAGTCTTTGGGTAAATTTAAGCAAATGTTGTCCTTACCAAGCACCAGCTTTCACCTTTTTATCGCACGTTTAGTTACAGGTGGGAGCTATGTAGCAGCATGGTAGACTACTGTGACACTATTCCTTGCCTATAAAACTGTATTATTGGCGATTAGAGATCTTATTTAGGCAATAATAACATATTTATTCAATTATATCGTGCTTTAATTGTGCTGTTTCTAATTGATTTAAATATCAGACATTAATATGACACAATACAATTGTCTTTAAATTATCAGTCTCTGAAGGATAGGTGGCTGAGTTGACTTTACCAGGATTTCAATTCATGATATGCATATTGAGGGTGATGTCAGCTGTAGTTGTTTAACTCACTGACCCACCTTTAGGCTGAGCCTACTAGAGAACACATATGCTGTCTATTGCAAGGTATATTGTGAACTACCAAGAACCTACAGAGGATCTGAGCCTGCCTATTGATTACCATTGATTGACTCTCCGTGTCACTCTCATTTTCCTGCTTCTTATTGGTATTCAAACCTGTCAACCTTGTGTTTGTCCCTCCCCAAGAGCAGCTCCTCTTCCAAATCTCTAATTGGCTGGCATCACTGCTTTTACTGCTTGCTTTTTAAAGGACTATTTTTCACTTTGGTGTGAAGCAGTCCATTAGAGTGCATTTGTTTTTAGAGTTGTCTCTCTCGTGTACATCTCTTCCCCTGCACTCCACGTTGCGCTCCCTTATGACTGCTTCTCCCTCTCATCTCCGTCTTGTGTTGGCCTGTGTGCTTCTCCCCATTGCTTCCCCCCACTTGTGCCCTCCATGATGCTTTCGCTCTCCCCATTATCCCCTGTTAACTTCATGTCTTAGGCCATGTTGCTATAGTGTTCCCAACATCACCCATCTTACTATGCCAATTGCCCCCACCATGGCCATGTTGCTGCCACTCCCCCCCCACTTCTTTTTAGAAAAAAAGCTCTGAACTTTTTTTCTTTTTAGTTACTGACCTGAGGTAGCTGGGTAGCTAAAAAAAAAAGGGAAAGTGCCCTTGTCCTTTTGTAGGTACACACATGTGTTTTGGCAGTGCCCACAAAAGTATGCAGACGGCTGAGTCAGAGCTTTTGTTTTCAAATATACCCATTCTTAACTGCATCCCAGATGCTCTCTACGGTGGCTAAAACCATTGACAAAGCCAATAGGTCACAAAGAGAAGACCTATTTGCTTTGCTAATGCTTGTTTTGTCTAGAGGTTATGTACAACATGCAAATAAGTGTCAGCCCATTATAGAGGGGTCACAGTTTCTGATCTATTATAAAGAGGCTAATTCCGAGAAATTATGATGTTTTAGGTTTTATTCAAAATAATATTTATTGTGAATTAAATAACTGGCTATATACAATACACCTTTTGCCCTAAAGCTGTTGAATGAGGACAGTAGAATCCAAATAGCGACTATTAAATTACACTTTATGATGTGATTCTATTAACAATAAATTAATACTATATTAAGCCAACGTTGCATTAAAACATTGAACAATCATCAACAAAGCCAATAGGTTTTGCCTTTTAGGGTTTATGGCTGTGCCAATGTTTTAGCCATGCTGTACAGCATTCCTGATGCTGTGCTGGGTGGCTAAGGAAAACAAACAAAAAAGGTGGTTTGATGCGGAATCCGAACCACTTTGCTGGCGTGCACACCAAACATGTGTAAACCTATATAATGACACAATCAATTTTTTTAAATGTTCTGAGTTGGATTTGTAAATAAAAAAGTAGCAAAAAAGTGCTAATTTATTTTTCTAAGCGGAGGAGGGGGAAGCATTACAGACCACGCAGTTGGGATAGAAGCATCACAGATGACACAAGCAAGGATCAACATGGAGTGTCCAGGTGGTGGAAAGCAATAAAGATTGTGGAGGTGGGAATGAGAAGCAGCAAGAAAGCAACTTAATATGGCATGCGATAAGTAGATAGGTGAGAAAACAACAGAAGGGTAGGAAGAAGCACCTGGGTGACAATGAGCAACACAGAGTGCAAAAGGAGAGAAGTACATGAGGGAGACAGCTGAAAAATGCATGTATTCTAGTGGAGTACTTAACCCAAAAGAAAAAAAAGTTCTGCTTGAAAGCAAGCAGTGGAAGGACACTAGTAATGTTCCCGGAAGGGTCGGAGGGGACAAATGAAAGAAGAGGAAGGAAACCCGATACAAGCTAAAGAATAAAAACATTCAAATGAGTAACAGTAAAAACAATCAAATGAATGACAGTAAACCAACCAATGGTAATTAACAGGCAGGCTCTAAGCCGGCTGTAAGCTGACAATAGGTATTTTTGCAAACAGACCACTTGCACTGTCTGATAGGTGACACTTTAAAATCATAAGCGCCACATTGCATGAAGAGATATAACAATTATATACATGAGGAAGACACAAGCAGAGTACACATAGAAGACATCTTCAACCTATTTGCAGATATACTGATTGGTCAATCACACCTAAACATACGCTTTGGGTTTTCCTTTGGGGACCTGTGCAATGTAATAGATGCACACACCCTCAAGCAGGAAGTTATATCAACAAAAGATAATAATTTAGTTACAGGCGACTTTCTGCCCCTTCTTTTCCAGAAGATTGTCTGTAACAAAGTAATCTCCATTGGAAGCTTTTGCATACAATGTTCTTATATGAGTTTATTGTTGGAGCCCTTCCTGGAGAAATTGTGCCAGTGGAAGTGGCCTGAGACATATGCAGTCATTTTGTATACTAAGCTGTCAACAGATTGAAGCGGTGATCCTCTCAGTTATTTTGCTGTGGTCATCCATCTTCGTACAAAGATCTCTTGATTGATAATTTGTCACAGACATGGCCAAAGCAGGCCATGCAGAAAAAGATTACATTTCTGAATCGGTTGTGCTTTGTAAGCTGGAACACTGCAGATTTAGGTTGAGGTGGATACACACTTTGTAGTGCCTATGATTTTCTTGGATTATACAAACAAATCACTAAATGTAGCACAGTACACTTGGAAATTAAATCTCTCACTATATTTTGCCACAGCCCATCAATTCAATGCTTCTGAGATTGTAATACCTCCTATTAAGCCTTCAGCAAAAGAGATTGAGTCCAGAGCTACTAAGAATTTGGTGTCTGAAGCACTTATCTAGATTGGTCATGAATATAGAGTCAAAGGGCATGTAGTGCTGCCCTGGAACCAGCCTTACTCCTGCAGCACGTCTTGGCCAGCAAGATAGCTCATGAGCTAGCAAAGCAGCTTGCTCCTATGACCTTCAGTAAGATGGTGCAAAGCTGAATGACACATAGGTAAAGCCCTAAGCTGTGTTTGAGGGATTTTAAGCTCCTAAATTATGTAATGGGTCACTCAGTGAAATCAACCCAACTTTCACTACAGCTACATTTAGGACAAACTCTGCCTCATCTGACTTTTTGTAAATCCAAATATCAAAATACCTTCAAACGAAATGTAATGTCATTGTTGTCCATTCCTTTTGGCAGACAGAAAGTATAATGAGAAGTGAATAGCTGAACTATGCCTTGATCATATTTGTTACCAGCCTCCATTGGAGATTGGGAAATATATTCCCCTTTAAATCAATGTTTCTTTCATTACACAAAACTGAGGAACTGACCTTACACAGGAATTCTGTCTTTCAGATCTGAAAGGAGAGAGAACAGTCCTGCTATTGACAAATGGCAGACAGCTGGAAACTCAAAATGATCGTTACCACTTTGAAATGGATTCAGGAAGTTTAAATGTCAAAGACATGCTTGCAATTTATTTTTCAACTACCCCGATGAACTTTATTGTATTGTAAAAGGTTTGACTTGTGTTCTAGATTTGAAACAGGGGTTCAGAATGTATATGATGGTACAGAACAGATCTCAACTGCTCAATCCTTCAATCAATTGCTACATTATATGTAATTTAAAAGAAGCTTATCTGAAATAGTAAATTCTGAAACTCTTTATAGATGGCATGTACAATTGAAATAAAAGAAAACACTGGGGACCTTTTCCATGTCTCTTTGTGGAAAATGGCCCTGAATGTCAAATAACTATTGTAAATATGTACCTTTATGTGACACCTAATTCATTCGCCTTGGCTTTCAGAACAAAATGTGTCTGCATTGTGAGAATGTGGTTTATTAGTTTGAGTGGTTGGTGTCCACAACAAGTAAAAGCCAGTGTCTCATTAGGTTGAGTCAAAGTTTTTTTTTTTGTCCTCATTCATCACCACCCCTGAACCAACTCTCTTCCAAAACGGCGTTCTCACCCTCTCAACTAGAGAATGGGGCACCATTTAACTCCCATACAATCTTCTGCCGGAGAGGGAAGAAACCTCTATCGGACAGGAGATCCTAGAGAGAGGTGTATAATCATTGGACAGCCAGAAGGAACTTATCATTAAGTACATGCTAACCACCCATTCAAAAAGAAAAATTCTAATAGATTCTCTCCATTTTGATAAAGGGGCCTAAAATGCGCCCTTGTCCTCCTAGTATTTTGTTAGTTTAATTCCAGTTCCAAAGTTTGCAAAACAGCTATGAGCCACTCCAAGTGTGTCGGGGGGAACCAGCCATCCATTTTTTGCAAATTTCTCTTTTACCCGTCATGATTACATCAAACAAGAATTTAAGCATTTCATTGCTTCCTTTTCTGCTCCCTGCTTCCAATTCCTGTGACTGCCCAAATATTATCAAAGGAAGAGATGCTGTAATTTCCCAACCCAATATGTCTGAAGCAGTACTGCATACTTCCTCCCAAAATAAGGGCATTCCCAAAACACATGGATATCTGTTGCTCCTTCAAGCCCGCACTTTAAACATTTAACCACTTCTCCTTTTTTAATTTTAGACAACTTACCCTGCGCGTATAGGCTCTATGTATAGTATAGAGGTGATTTTTCCCTAATGAAGTTGGTTTTACTACATCGAACAGAATCGACAAAGACTTCTTCCACCACCTGCAAACCATCTCCCTAGGGATAGGCCCTAGGCCCAAGGATCTATAGGCAGTTTAAAATCACCGTCTAATCCTTCTGCAGTTTCCCAGTACCAAACCACAAGCTTTCTTTAAGCCGAGGAGAACAACGGGAGAGAATCTTCCAAAGCATTAGCTGCACCCAAACACCCCTTTACTCCCTGTGCCCATTCCCTTATCTGCAGGAACTTAAATGTAGACAGGGATCCTCCAGTTTTTTCCGTCATCTCTTCCCATGAAAGCAGAATTCCCTCATGAAAAATACCCCCCCCCCAAATTTCCACCCCGCCTTTTTAAGTGGTAATGCTAGAACATCTTTGAAGCAGTCTGGTGTGCCCGGAGAATCCCAAATGGGCACATTACAATTATAATAAGTTGCTTTTGCTGCTTGTCTTAACTGGTACCAACTCATCGCAAGACCTTGCAATATTTTCAACGTAACCTTTTTGAAAAACTTGGGATCTCCAAATTTGAATAAAAAATATCTTGAAGCCCCTTTAACAGTTGAAACCATAGCCTTGTACATAAGACCAATTGTTGTGGTGTCTGGACATAGAAATAACATCCTTGAATTCTTGAGTAGAAAAACCCAAGCATAATACGTCAAATCTGGCAGTGCCAGGACTCCCTTTTCCCTTCTTCTACGTAGTTTTTTCCAGGATATTCTTTGCCACTTTGACGTCCATATAAAATCATTTATAGCCTGCTGCATCTTATCTAAATATCCTTTATGCATAATAAGAGAAATAGCTGAAAACAGAAAATTCCACTTAGGCAAGATGGACATTTTAACCAAGTTGACTCTCCCAAGTATAGTCAGCGGAAGGTGTGCCCATCTTTGCAATATACCTTCACATTCCGCTAACAATTTCCGATGATTCCTTTCTACTAAGTGCTTGAGATCGTGAGTCACCAATATACCTAAATACCTTACTTCCATCTTACTATATGTCGAGCCTTCCTCCATATTCCAAGACATAGGCCCTCATTCTGACCTTGGCGGTCTTTTCGCAAGACCGCCGAGTTACCGCCGCAGTGAAGACCGCCGACCGCGGCGGTATGCCGCTGTGTGCATTCCGACCGCTGGGAGCGTTCCGCCGGAAAACCGCCAGCAGCCACACTGGCGGTCGGCGGGAAAGTGGAGACTGGTCAACCTCCACCGCCACGCCAGCAGAACACCGCCCACAGAATTACAACCCACATTTCTGTGTGGCGGTCTTCTGTTGGCGGTCACCTCCCCATGGCTCCTGTCGCCTCCCGGAGGACCAACGCACAAGGTAAGTTGATCGTCCGTGAGGGGAGGGGGTGGGGGGGTGTTGTGTGATGTGTGCGTGCATGGGGGTGTGAGTGTGTAGAGGGGGTGTGTGAGTGCGTGCATGCGGGCGGGGGGTGCTGCTGTGCCTATGGGCAATGTGTGTAGTTCGGCGGGTGCGCATGTCGGCATGTATGTGTGCGGGTATGTGTCCCCGTTGTGTATGTGTGTGTGTAGGGGGTGTGTATATGTGCATGTTGGGGGTGTGTGCATGTCGGGGTGCGTGTATGTGCATGTCGGGGTGGGGGTGGGGAGGGGGTTCGTACCACCTCTGGGGGGTGGCAGGGGGGTGGAGGGTGTGGGGGGAGGACTCGGGGGGCAGTGGGGGGTGGGGGAGACCCCTATCAGTGCCAGGGAAGGAATTCCCTGGCCCCGATAGTGCCTACCGCCATGGTTCGCATGGCGGTTCCCGACCGCCAGAAACCGCGGCGGTAAGCAGGGTCATGATACCGTTGGCGGTCTTGGGTCGACCGCCGGGCCGGAGTGCGCAGACTCCAGCCCGACGGTCATGACCGCCAATGCGGTCGGAGTGGGGAAGTGGCGGTCGATCGCGGCGGTGACCGCCGCGGTCAGAATGCCATTTTTTGACCGCCGGTCTGTTCGCGGTCCGACCGCCGCCTCTCCGCCGACCGCCAAGGTCAGAATGAGGGCAATAGTATCTGTTTTTTCAACATTGACCCGATATCCTGATATACTTCCGAATCTCTCAGCCAATTCTATAACTGTGGGAAGGGCTGTCGATAGGTCATCGGTATGTAGAAGGAGTTCATCTGCATATAACTCTAACTTTTTTTCCCAACCTTTACAGCTAACAGGAGAAATTGACACATTCTGCCTAATCGTCCTGGCTAATGGCTCTATGTACAACTTAAACAGTACAGGAGACAATGTGCAACCCTGTCTAGTGTCTCTTGTAATTGCAATAGATCCTGTAAGGTTCTCATTAACCAATACCTTAGCTGAAGGGGCCCTATAAATCTGATCAATAACCCTACAAAACTTGACCCCCAAGTTAGCCCGTTTTAAAACCGATTTTAAATAACTCCAATTTACCTGATCAAAAGCTTTCATTGCATCCATGATAATAATCACCAGGGGGGTCTCAAGAGAGGTAGCCAAATCTATTGCCCCAATCAAATCAAAAGTCAACTCATGCAAGTATCTTCCTCTAGAAAAACCTTTCTGATCAGGATGTATCAAATTATTCACTACCCTATTCAGCCTATCAGCTAATATTTTAGCAAATAATTTATAATCACTATTCAACAGTGGTATAGGCCTATGCAAAGCACATTTTGCAGGATTTTTATCTGGTTTCAGGATTAGTGTAATAATAGCCGCATTCCACGAAGTTGGTATACAGATTTCATTTTCAAGAATCCCACCAAACAACTCTGTTAGAGCTGGGATAATAGTGCTCCATAATGCCCTATATAGTTCCATTGGAATATCATCCAGACCAGGGGACTTCCCACCCTTACTCCTATTCAAAACTCTCCTTATTTCTTCTGATGTTATTGGTCCATTCAGTAATTCCTGCTCCTGCTGTAAAATACCAGGCAGTATGTCAGGACCCAACCAGTCATTGACCATATAGTCTCCCACCCCTAACTCCTCTTTATAAATTTGGGCAAAAACATTCTGAAAAGCCGACTCAATTACCCTACTGTTTGTCACTCTTTCCCCTGACTGATCTACTTCAATTTCCTTGATATAATTCCTTACTTGACCTGATTTGCTCTTCCAAGCTAGTAACTTCCCTGTGTTTTCACCATACTCAAAGTGAGCCAATTTACTTGCCTCCCATCTTTTTATAATTCTACCTTGTAATACATTTTCCAACTGTTGTCTCAATCCATCCAAACTTGTCCTCAAAGCCTCTGCCTCACCCGTTACCCCCATCCCCACCAGCTTGACCTTTTTCCTTAACATTTCCTGTTCTAGGGATTTTATTTCATTCCTGAACAACTTATGTTTATAACACGAAATGCTCATAATCCTACCTCTTATAACTGCCTTAAAAGTGTCCCACACCACTGATGGAGATTCAGACCCTATATTAACACTAAAAAACACCTCTGTTTCCTTACTTAATTGAAATACAACCTCCTCATCTAATAATTATGAACGATCAATAGTCCATCTATTACTGGTTGTCCTCTGAGACAAAACAATATCTAACAATACCACTGCGTGGTTGGATAGGTGAGACGGCAAATATACTACATCCTTCACACCTTCTCTCAACCGTGTATCTAGCAGAAAATAATCAATGCGGGAGGAATGTCTGTATTTTTTGTTAAAAAAGGAAAAATCCCTTTTATTAGCGACTCTCTGTCTCCATATGTCACACAAGGCGAATTCCTTCATCATCCTCCTCAGATATTGCTGAGATTAGTTCCTAAAGACTTGCAATTATCCGTCCTATCTAGTTTTTTGTCTAACACAACATTAAGGTCTCCCATCATAATAACCGGATCTGAACATTCAAAAAGCTGGGAGAACAACCGTCTAAGTGGTTCTATATCATCACAATTAGGGCCATATTATCCAACCAATACAAGATTTCTGCCACAAACCTGTACTTTAACTATAACCCAACGCCCTGCTGAATCTGATCTTATGTCCAATACTACAATGTTAGCTGGTTGTCGTTGTTTAAAGAAAATGACCACACCTTTTGTATGAAAGTTATGCTCGGTACAGATACACGTTTGGACCCACCTCGGCGTCTTAAATAACTTCATACACTAATCTCTTGCCAGACGGGTCTCTTGCAAAACCAAAATTTGTGCTGTTGAATCTCAATATTCTATCCCTTCTTTCTCTGGTTCTCAAACCATTAACATTCCAAGAAAGAATTTGCGATAATGTTCCTCTTGTCCCCTGACCCCTACTAGCCATCTCTAAAATGTGGTGTGAGAAGTAACCAGAGAGAACTAGGCTCTTTTTTCTTTTCTCTCAAATGCTCCCCACCCAGTGACCCTCCTTCCCCCCACCCCTCTCATGGAGAACCCCCCCAATATATAGGCCGATGTTGGCCCCATTTTTAGAATGCCCCTGTATTCCAGGGTGTACTTAGAATAACAGAAAAAAAACATTCACAGATGGATGGCCTGCCCACTCCTGATAGCTGCCAGCAATTCATCTGCTCCATTTACATCCCTTATATTATGCATTTTATTATTATACATAACTCACAGAAACACAGGGAATTTTAACTGCGCCAAAGCCCCCAAACGCTTTCCCAATTCCCACTGCCTATCCATAGTAGACCTAGACAAATCAGACCTAATCTCAAATGTAACATCATCTACCCTTTAGGTTTTTTGTTTTAACGCTCTAGACAAGATATTTTTTTTCAACTCGTAGGTTAGAAAATGTATCAAAATTCTTTGAGGTTTACTACGATTCAGTCACCTCGTAAAGGGGTCGCGATGAACTCTCTGAATGTCTTTTCCAATCTCTTCTTTACTCTCCTCAAGCCCAACTGCAGATTTAATGATGGAGACCACGCAGGACTTCAAATTTCTCCTTTCCACGCCTTCCGTTATCTTTAAGAGTCTTAAATGATTCCTTTGTGAATATTTCTCCAATTGCTCAAATCTGTTTTGTAACTCCTGCTCTTTCCCTTTTAATACCTGAATTTCTTCTTTATGTAGTCTCAATTCCTCCTTCATACCACCCACAGTTTCTTCTAAAGCTTGAGTTCTCACCATCAGACTATCAAACTTCCTTTCTAATAACTTGCTGGCTTCCCTTATCTCCCCTTGGTTTATTTCCGAGTTTGCAAAACCTTTTTTTTATATCTTCTGAAATGGAAAGAATCACTGTCTCAATTGAGGAGCCTTGAGTAAGGCAAGGAGCTATAGGAGCAATAGGAGCTGCAGCTTCTGACAAAACTGGAAACCTAGGCGTCGGGGGGACCACTGGTACAGAAATTGCTGCTTGAGGGGAAGTAGACTCTTCCCTACTGTTCTGTGCCAGGGAAGGTATCTCACACATTGCTTGTCCCTCCTCAAAACATCCGTTGGCTTGGGAGGACGAGAGTACACTTTTTTTGACTGTTCCACTAGCGTCGCAAAACTGTTCCATTGTCTGTGAACCGGGAACCTCCTTCACCGGATTGCTCTGGGTCTTTGCCTGTCCAGGAGCAAGTATAGTGACCTCAGGTCTAACCCTAAAGTAAGACCTCAAGGAAGGCGTAAGCTTACTTTTTACTTTATGCCGATTCTCCCCTCCCTTCCTCGTAGTGCTCCTCCTTCCGTCAGGTTTTTTACCCTCGCTTGTCTCCCCTATTTCATCAGCAACAAAGTGCCCCTTATCTAGCACCTGCTGCCAAAATCCTCCTACTTTCATAGGTCTGGTCCTCCTAGGTCCTCCTGCTTTCATGATCCCCCCCACTCTGTCTTACTGCTCCTCTGGCTGCCCCCACCTCTGCTCCTGCTGCTACTCCCTTCACACTCCTCCTCACTGTGGCCTTCGTCTCCTCTTTCCTCTCACCGGCAGACTTATTTGTGCTGCCACTGCTGTTATTCCCCAAGAGGGGGATACGCACTGATCCCCAGTGCATGGGCTGAAGCTCGAGCGTGACACAATTCCAGTGCCCAACACCAGCCACCTTCCACCCCTCTACTGTACACCGCAACACATTTCCAGCCCTTGTCGTCACCGGCACACACATCCGGGGAGTGCAATCTTGCCCCAGAGCAGCGCCGTCACCTTTCGCCCTTCACAACCCAGGAACCGTTAGGCATCCTAGCGCGCTGCTCCTTCAGTGCAGCCTGCTATGTTCTCCTCCGGTTGAGTCAAAGGTTTGATTAATTCAAATATGAGCTTATCACTTGCTCACTATGGCACAAAGCAGCTCAGCTTAACATAAAGAAAATGTGTAAATCATGTATAAACAAATGTGTAAAACTGTTAAAGTTGAAAACACAATAAGAATGCCACTCCAATTTATAATAATAGAGAAAAATATAATAAGTAAATTAACATAAATATGGCATAAATCTAGGAAGCGGAGCCGGAGATATGAAATGTTAAAGATTTTAAGTGGAGAAAGCACCAACAGGTACAAAGCACCAAGGGTAGTTTAGACTGAAACCTACCCACAGCTAGAGCCTGACCACAATGGAGTCCAGAACACCAAGTATATTGGCTCCACTAGGGCCTGAAAGTAGGAAGTTGGAAATCGTTTCTATGTACAATCTGGAAAGGCACTTTTTTCTGAGGAGAAAAATATCTCCTCACCGGACAAACCTGAAATTCGATCTAACCCCATGGAACTGCTCATCAGATAATGCCTGCTGTTGTTCCCCTTGAAGAAAATTTATAAAGCTTCTCTTTGTGCCCAAATAACTACTGAAGACACTTCCAAGGCATCCGGGATCTCAGGTAGAGCACTAACAGATTCTCAGGGTGCCTGACAAATGGTAACATTAAAGTTCCATCCAGATTTAGTTGATACTTGTCAATTGGAATTCTTCACAGGAATGATCATTCTGCTTTTTTGTATTCCATGGCCCTCTCAGGGGATCAGCTTTGAATTCCATGGACAGAAAGCCTCAAGTATTTTAAGTCAAAGGAGGTTCAACCTACTCACATCACAGATGCCAAGTGCAGCCGGTTTAGTCTGCTTGCTAACCTTTCACAAGTCCAGCAGTGTTCTGCTTAAGGTGCTTTAGAGCTCCACATTTATGTTTGGCACTAGCTAGTGAGTTGGGTTTGACTTTTGTGCATTAACTAATGAAAGGGGTAAAAGTCCTGGGGGGCAACCTTACCCACTTTTTCAGTAAGTCCTGTTTTACTGCAAGCAGGCCCAGATTTGCTATATGGAAGGGCATTTTCAAGATGGAAAAATTCTTTGGCCACATTGAAATTGGTCTCTGGGAGGTAATTTGGGAGTGTCATAGCAGCATCACCAGTATCCTACCAGACCTAACACTAAAATACTGGTTGACGTTGGCTCTTTACCCCCCACAAGCATCTGGTAGGGAAAAAACAAGGTTCTTCATCAACCAACCAGAGAGGGGATCCACAAAAGTGTCTCAGGATCCTGTTCTCTCCCTTTTAAGTGCACCTCAAGAAGTGTCCCAGGATCCTGTTCTCTCCCTTTTAAGTGCACCTCAAATGTTACATGTGGCTCTATAGAATTGCCAAGCAGTATTTGCCAGTGCAGTATCAACAGGCCACAGCCCCTGCTCTGAATATTATATGGAGTACAGATGAGTTATCTCTCCTCATTCAGGTCAGCCTATTGTTTTCTCCTGAGAGATATTTAACAACTAGTCCCAGGCTTTGGCACAGCTGGGGAGCAGGCAGCAGCTTATGCTTATTAGCCTTCTGTCAGTTCAGGTGGGTAAAAGGTAACATTTTTTAAAGTTACGGTCCCTTAATATTTATTCAAAACATATTTAACAATTGAATTGTATTTGTACTGCCTAATAAAAATAGTGGTTTAATTATTTGTATAGCTTGTCCAATTGCTGAGATAGCAGTATTTATATTTTAATCTGTACACTAGTTTTATAATTAGCACATCTACGCCTGCCTCAGTGAAAATAGTTTTTAGGGCCTTATCACTGTAGAAACATGATAATAATGTTTACATGTCCAACTATTATTCACTCTTCCTTGTCGGTTACAAGGGGTGACTTACTAATATTTAAAAACACAGTTCTTACCAGTTAAAAAGAGTCCACTGGTTTAACAGGACCCACTGCAGGTTTAAGCTGCAGCAGCCAGGCTGCAGTGGCAGGCCTTAAGCCATGTTTTCTTTGTAACACACCTAGATCGCACAGTAAGTGCTTCAGTCCACAATTGACACGTTTGTGCCATGGGTGGAGTTTCTACATCATATATTATGGTCTTCTAGGAGAGTTAAACACACAGGGGCACATTCACAAGCAGCTTGCACTGCATCACTTTTTGTGATGCACCGATGGTGCAGGCTGAGACCCATATCAATAAGGCCACACAAAGCCACTTTGCGCGGCTTTTCATGGCGTTGTAGATATGGAGTAAGGGAAGGCAGAACAAGTCACTATATTGCCTTACTCTGTGCTAAAGAGGCTTTCCATGGGTGTTGAGGTGGATATTCCCACGCTTTATCCATTTTGACACATTCCCAGATTTACAATGATTTGTAAACCTAGGAGTGCGTCACACGGCTACGCCTCCTCTGGGGAAGCGTAACAAGGAGAAATAGCTTTATTTCTCCTTGTTTCTGGCTCTTTCTCTGTGTGCAGCATTCTGCAGCACACATAGAAGGAGGAAAACTCCTCCATTGATTGTTTTTGTGCAGGAAGGTGTCCCTTTCTGCACACAAAACAATCATTTCTACAACACAGACACCCTTGCACCATTGTGCAAGGGTGCCCGCTTTGGCACATGGCAGCCAATTGTGCGCCAGTGCAGTAGAAGAGAACAGGAATGCACAGTATCTCATGGATACGGCACATTTCTGTCATTTTCTTTTCACGCAAGGCAATGTAACAAGAAGCCTTGCACTGCTGCCCTACCGCCAAATATTGCAAATGAAGCCAACAATTCCAACATATTTTAGGGGGCACAGTCTACAAACCAGTATTAAAATTAACAGAAAAATGGGGACAACCATGTAAAAAGGAACATTGTCTCTGATGCACGATAACAGCTCTTAAACATGTTTATCTATAACCCATGCTGTTTACCCTGTTTTGATAGATGCATCTGTTCACAACTAAGACTCTTGTACAACAGAGCACTCTTTATCTCATAACTTTTAATAGGAGAATTTATGTTGATTGGAGACAGTAGAGCTATTACTTCATGTTAACAATATAATAAATATAATGCAATATACTTAATAAGACAAAAGTTGTTTGAGTTTACAAACATTTCAGAATTTCTGTCTTAACCTCAGCATTCACAACACATAAAGGGTCAGATGTACTAAAATGCAATTTTGCATTTCCTAAATAGCGCCTTCATAGAAATCACTAGTAAGGATATGCAAAATAATATGTACAGAGATACCAATTTCCTAATAGTGATTCATAAAACTAGAGATCGCTATTAGGAGATTGCAAGTGAGGAATACCATTGCATGAGTGCCAATGGGCTGGTTTTGCATTTCCCAACCAGCAATTTCCTATTTGGGAAATGCAAAACCAAGAAAGACTTTTAATTATACTTCTTCTGTGGGGTTCCAGCTATTTCATTTGCTAGTTTCAGTGTCATTTAAAAATCCTTGCTTACTAGTGGCCAGTCATGCCTTTTTGTCTCTCCCTCTTCTGTGTGGGAGCAGGAACCAACTGCTGTAAAATTGTGCTTTGTCCTGTTTATCTAGTCTGTAGGGGACTTTATTTTTACTTTGTTTCCTGCTCCTGTCCAGAGAAGCTTCCCTTTTCATTTGCACAACATTCTTGCTCTGAGCTTAGCTGTAAACAAGGCTATATATCAGGCTTATACCTTTTTCACAGTCGGTCTAAGTGGGCCCTCTGCACTCTCTCTCAGCTGCCTGGCTCACACCCTTCATTGGCCAGGATTTTCTTTACCAAGTGTGCCTGCCTATTGCTTATATCCTAGGCACCTAGTTCTACCAGGGCTCCAAATCCTTAGAAACAGTGCCCACTTCTGCTCCCTACTGAGATACCACTTGCAGCTCCATCAGTGCACCTCAGTTCACACACACCGAGCCCTCAGCCATGCCAATGTCAGGAACCCCACATGTGCTGTTTGCCAGAGCACCTCAGTTCTTGCCGTCAGTACACTCTGCTGCTCCAGTACTGAGACCTCAGGTGAGCACCATCAGGGCACCTCAGTTCACACACTCCAAACCTTCAGCCGTGCCAGTGCAGGTCAACCCCACACATGCTGTCTGTCAGTGCACCTCAGTTCTTGTAGTCAGTACACTCTGCTGCTCCAGTACTGGACCTTGGGCGCAGCTCAAACAGTGCACCTCAAATCACACACTCCAAGCACCTCAGCTGTTCCAGTGCTAAGAACCCCCCACGCTCTGTCTGACAGAGCACCTCAGTTCTTGCAGTCAGTACACTCTGCTGCTCCAGTACTGGGACCTCGGGCGCCACTCCATCAGTGCACCTCAGTTCTCACACTCCAAGCCCTCAGCCAGGCCTGTGCCAGGAACCCCACACGCGCTGCCTGCCAGAGCACCTCAGCTCTTGCAGTCCGTACACACTGCTGTTCCAGTACTGGGACCTCAGGCGCCACTCCATCAGTGCACCTCAGTTCACACACTACAAGCCCCTCTGTCATGTCTGAACCCCACATACACTGTCTGCCAGAGCACCTCAGTTCTTACAGTCAGTACGCTCTGCTGTTCCAGTACTGGGACCTCGGGCACAGCTCCATCAGTGCACCAAAGTTCTACCCCAGCAAGATCACTTACTTTCCTGTACTGGGACCCTGTGCACATACAGTTGCATTACAGGAGCTCAGTCCTAATATTCATTCCCACTGCCAAGCCAATACTCGACCCAAAAGAGCAAAACACAGCTCTGCCAGTGTACTTCAAGTCTATCATCCAATGCCAATGTTGATGGGAACCATCACAGCTCTGCCAGAATCCATCAATTCTAACATTTAGTGCACATTTCTTCTCAGTACTAAGGCTAACATACACGCCCTTCAGTACTCCTCACTTCTGTGGTTCAGAGGCAATGCCACTCCCATGCTAGACCCCACTCACAGCTTCACCATGCCACCACTAGGCTAACACTCGGCAAAACTGGCACACCAATAGTAGGTTTCACACATAGCTCCATTAACATACCACACTTCTGACCTTGTGTTCCCGTTACTATTCCAGTACTTCAGCCCACAAACAACTCTGTCAGTGCACGTCAACCCTAACCTGCAGCACTCCATTATTCCAATACCAAGAATTACACGGTGCTCTGTTTCTCATTCCTCATCCGCTGCCTTTCTGTTATTCCAACTCAATCCTGATCTGAAGCACCTCAATATTGCTGTATAGGGGTTCACCTACAACTCTGCTAATGCACCTCCTGCTGTTCTGCAGTGCCCGCTGCTGTTCCGCTCTCTGAATTCTGTTTGAGGACCTAGGGGAGCCAATTAAATCTATTCTTAGCTGCCATCTTTAATAGGAATGGTCTATTTCACCTACCTCACTCCTTTCTTTTCTTCACTCTGTTTACTCTCAGTTTCCCTTTTCCCCCACTTTTCTCTTTCCAACTGATAAAATCCGCATTCGCTCTTTCTTTCAACTGTTTATTTCTACTCCTCTACCTTTTTTTACTTACCTCTTCCTCTTGCTGCCTCATCTTTCAAACCCACAAAAACTTGGTTATTTCTTTCCTTGTTTCAGTCCTCTCTTTTTTCTTCATCAGGAGTTCATATTTTCACTATTTTTTCTCTTCCCTTCATTCTGCCTTTGTCTTTTTTATTTGCTCTTTCCTTTGACTCAGTGTGCGTCCTTTTACTTATTTTCTTTAGATTTTTATTCCTTCCTTTATCTGGTGCTTTTCTTATCTTTATCTGTCAATTCATGTTTTACTATAACTCCCTCTTTTTCCCATCTGCATGTGGAAGCCACAAGTTACTTGTACAGACCAGAAGTGTCAAAGGAGTTTTCCCATTCTGTCTCTGTGGGAAATGCGTCAATACATACATTTCTTGGTTCTTTCGCTGCTTCTTTCTCTCACCACCTCTCCTTTTTCTCACTAATGTTCATTTTTCTCTTTCTTTTCACCCCTTTTTCATTGGTTTTTCCTCTTTATCGCTCGTTAGCTAGCTACCTTCCCTTTTTTCTCACGTTTGCTCTCTTTCTTCTCTTAGTTGTGTTTTCATTTTCTCGTTCTTTCTTTCCCTTCTTTCTTCTATTTCTTTGGGACCTCTTCTCTTGCTTCCTTTTGTCTATTGTATTCCTTTTGCTTCTCTTTTTCTGCCCCATCCACTTTCTCTCCTGAGGCCTAGTTATCAATGGAGCAACAGGTGCAGTGGCACAAGGGCCCAGAGACCTACAGACCACACTCAACTCTAATTACTGCTGTAGTTTCCTACTGAAATTCCAGTCAACCATTTTCCTTTCTTACTCCAGTTTTCATGACACCGTTACTAGGCTACATTTCCTCCCCATCTTAACTCCCTATTCCTTCTTTCCTTTCAGTCTCTAATCTGTCCCAAATTATATTTTTGTTATGGTGTTTTGAGCATTACACTATAATGCCAAAAGTTTATTTTTGATAAAGGTTTATATGATAATTGTTTATGTTTTAAGATAGAGGAAGAAGGTAAGTGGAAGTGCTTTAGTTAAATGCTGGGCCACTGGAATTATATTGCATGAAAAGACAAAATAATGAGGCAGGGTTGACGAATTTATTTGGCAAGAAAAGTCCAGTTATGAATTTACAATGCCAATGGCTCCAACTCAACAAAATGTGAGACCTATGGCATTCCAAATGCATGTTTTAAATTTCATATGGTTAACATCACCTTCATGTCGATGGTAATTGCATTTCCTAAATGCCCAAACCGCATTTACGAAATGCTTTATACATCAGAACAGGAATCGCAAATAGGTAATTCCTATTCATGATTTCCTTTTCTGGGGGTCGCAAATTCAGATTTTTTCAGGATAGAAATTGCAATTTGTGATTTCCTAAAGGCCTTTGTACATCAGAAAAGGCCGTTTTGCATTTCTTAACAGCCCGAAATACAGTTTTGGAGTGTTATGAAATGCAAAAATGCCTTGTACATCTATCCCTTAATTACCTTTTTAACAGGTCTTTCAACCACAGCTTCAAATGCTGAGGTGCTCTTTCGCTTGCTCAGGTGGGGGCTACTTTGCCTTCATGATGTGACATGTAATACAAGTTGTTGTTAAATTATCTTGATACCATCTCCCTGAGTAGCCACAAAAAGATGATTCAAGCTGAAATCAACACCCAAACAGTCACAAAAACCTATTTAGTCAGAGGGCTGGGTGGGCGGCCTAGGTATAGATTTAGCATTACCATGTGAAGACAGCGTCCCAGATGTACAAAAATTGAATTTTGCATTTCTTTAATAGCGGCTTCATAGAAATTGCTATTTAAGAAATGCAAAATGCTATGTACAGAGACAGATTTCCTAATAGTGATTCATACAAATTATCTTTTGGAGCAAAAAGTATAGGGTTCAGCCACTTTGAACACTCTATTTCCTCAATTTCCTCAATTACTCTATTCTCTTCCAACTTATTGAGTTCTAGTGCCAAAGTACCCAACATCAAGTGAGGAACGTTTCTTACCTCTGACACACAATCACACAACACTATTCTTTAACATAATTTGATGCTAAAATTTTCTAAGTAAACCTAAATAATCACCAAACACATCTAGATACTTAAATAGAATATCATCAGGTAACTCCTGCATTGTTAACAATTGTACTATTTGTTGTGCATTAGGATTCAGGGTTATAACTATATCTTTTTGATGTCTCCATCCCGAAAGATTGGCCCCCCTCTTTGCCATGTGAACATTCTTCACTGTCTCACGATCTGAGAATTGAATTTTCATCACTGTATATCCCAACACATCAATTTTCATGTCTGTAAAACCAACAGGATTTATATCTGGTGCCAGTTATGTGATCTACTTGTTTCCAAACACAGTCTCCCAATTTTTATCTCTAATCATGGTATATGGTGAACCGGATTCAGCAAGCACTGAAGTACTTTTTCCTCCATCAATAATTTCACATTGTGGCCTCTCAATGGGATCAACATCAACCATTCCATTATTATTTCTCACACTGAAAACAAACATTTCCTCCGACTCCACACAGTTCACACCTTGCAACTTAGTTCCTCTACACACTCGAGCATAATGACTCTTTTTTCTAAATTTTTTGCAAGTGACAAATGTCTCAAAACATCCAGGACTGTTGGAAAAATGTCCTTCACTCCCACAACAGAAACATTTTAGTCCCAAATTCTTGGCATAGTTAAGATTGTCATCTTGAATATTTTTTTCTCAGATTTTTTTGTCTGCCTCTTTACCCTTAGTATCTGAGATTTTTCTCTTTCCACTTTTTGGTCTGACCATTTTACTTCATGAACTGCTTCATCCACTGTCTGAACATCCTTTCCTTTATCCTCATGCATCTCATGCACCCACATAGAGGTATTTTCCATACCCTCAGGTATAATTATGGATTCTTTCAGAACTGAATTCTTTGTAAGAAGCTTTTGTTGTACATTAATATTGTTAGTATATCTAACAATCTGGTCTCTGACCAGTGAGTCTGTGAGTTGTGCAAAATCACGTGTGTGCAAAAAATTTTCAAGGCTGCAACAAAACAACCCGCCTTTTGTTGTTTACCCTGCACTCTAAAAATGTGTGTCTCTCTAACACTACGTTGATCTGCGAACCAAAATGATTTCCCTACATCATCACTGACATGTCACACACATTATTAGGTTCACCTTCACCATGTACCAATGCAATCTCATCCCGACTTTCATACACATTCCTGCCTTCAACCCCAAGATTATGTAACAATCTAGCTTGTTTGCATACCACAGATTTATTTTTCCCCCAATTGCAAGTAAATATGAATCAAATATTTATTTCCATCGCTTCCAGGGTAAAATGGGTTCACCTTTGTCTGAGAGAAATTGTGTAGTTTGAACATATTAGAACCAGACAAGGTTTTATACTATGCAAGATGGTTGATAATTTAACTTGCACAGATAGTTACCGTTCGAAACATGAAAAACATGTTCATGCCATAAACAATTTATTTTCAAAATACTTCTCCTTGCAATAACAGACCTATGTCCCAAATGTCACTTTAGATCTTTTGTGCTATGCTTGTTATGTTTTTCAATACACATAGCAGTGGTGTGAACATCACCGAAGTATAAATCACACCCTTTGCTGTATTTCTTCAGAATGAGTTTCTATTAGAATAGTGTGAACATCACTGTGCAGCATTATTAGTTAAAGTCACTGTTTGTACATCTGCCATCAAAACACAGATCTTGAATTGTGTGGTGTGTGCAATATTAAACAATCCTGGCTGGGGCACCTAGGCCCATATTTATACATTTTTAGCGCCGCATTTGCATCATTTCTTGATTCAAAATGGCACAAACTTGCAAAATACAATCGTATTTTGTAAGTTTGCGCCATTTTTGTGTCGAAAAGCAGCGCAAACGCGGCGCTAAGAAAGTATAAATATGGGCCCTAGTACTTTCTGCATTCCCTTACCTTGAAGCTCTGATGAACTGCTGTGTGCTTCACTGAAATTAACAAAGGGTAAAACTTACTTATTCTTTAAAATGGTGTGAGCGTCACTGGTAAATGTTTCCCTTTTTACTGATCCACGCTAGATGCCAATCTGCTGCATTTCACTATTTATATAAAGCTCTCCCCTTAGCTCACACCTCAAGGGCGCATGAACTGATTTCCCCAAACATGGAATGCCTCCTCCTCTCTGCCTGCAATATTACGTGCAAAGCTACAGATGGAATGCTGCCAATCAGATCACCACAACTTTCCCCTCTCCAAGAATTACGTCATCACTCTGTATGAAGTCATCTTACAGAGGAGAGCTCCACTCCAGCAACCCATCAAGTGTCGATGTCCGCTTTCAGCCCCCAACGCATGTGCAGAGGATTGCTGCTCACCACTAGCTGCTGTGTGCTGCTCACCACTCACTATGAAATGCTGCTCACCACCCTCAACATGGTCCAAATCCAGTGAGAAAGTCTCTGTCATGTCCAGCGCCCCGTGAAATGAGGTAGGAACGGCACCTTATGAATACAACCTTTGTGCAAGGGTTCATGAGGAGGTTGTTGGTCCCAAAGGTCACTTGTCGCCAGTGTAAAGCTTTAAACTAAAAATAACGGTTTCCTTGTATGCAAATTAACCAAAATGTATTAAGTACAAAGGGAACAGATCAACAACCCTTCCAAGTGGCAGCTTCATCAGGGTAAAACTGTTCTTCTCTTCAAGAGTTCAAAGTTCTAATTGTGTCGAATTCTATGTGGTGATGGATGACCAATGTAACATTCTACTCAAACAACTAGGCCATTACAGAATTTTGCACTAGAATGCAAGAAGCATCGACAACAGACAAGGGGGAAAGAAAGCATAAGAACATTTTTTCTTTTTTTTTTCTTTGCTGGCGTACAGGTTCCACTCTTTGTAAAGTTCTAAATACATGAGAAAACTGTTTTACCAAATGCTCAAGCCTTCTATAAAAAAAGGGACTCACAGAAGGTGGACCTTTACAAAAGTGATGTGCCTGTTCCGAAAAACAAATGGACCTGACAATAATATCACAGTAGCTATTATAGTCCAAAACAACATACTGGCGGTCTCAGTATTAATAGACCTTGTTGGTGCCATTGATGCACCTCATTTTTAGGGTCGAGCCTGCGAGTGCATGCAAGACTGTTGTATTCAGTTAAAAGCTTGGAGCCAGCCCTTGCATACCATTTGTTGTCTTTATGTCATTCTACTGTAAAGCCATGTTAATTGCCCAGTGCATGTTAAAAGTCACCTCTGATCATTGCTTGGAGCAGGGACCAAGCGCAGATTGATTCAAGTAAACCGTCCTCCCGATTTTATTGATGTACTATTTCTCCCCCTCCTACTATCCCTGTCAGCTGCTCCTTTTGTAGCTGTTACCCCTTTTTCTTATTTTTCTGCCTAATCTTCTGTTTCACTTACTGTGCATGCTCCTTATCTCTGCTGTTATTGTCCTGCATCACCATCTCCGTGTTGTTGGCAACCATCCTTTCATCCTACCCACCTTTTGTCAATGGTGTGCATATTCGCATGCCCCCTCTCTATTTCTCACATATGTAGTCTTTAGGTTTCCTTTTCTGTCTCCACTTCTGTTTAATTTAGTATGCATGCAGTATTTGTCTTTTTCACTCTGCCTCTATCTGTCTTTCTGCTTTGCCCCTCTCTCTCGTTATTCCACTGCCTCTCACCATAACCTAATCTCTTCCTTTTCCTTTATGATTCATTTATGACAATGGCATAGCCAGCCAGAACAAAACCAATCGGAAGAAACATTTCCAAGCTGTTCAACAGTAGCCACATAAAGCAACTTCATGTCGCACAAACAAAAACACATTGGTGTTAGTACCACAAAAAACGAGACATCTCTTCTCAAAATCAGGGGCTATTTCTACTTCTTGTTTAATGTATTTGCAGAAGTTCCATTTTTTTTACTTTCCCCTGTACTTCTCCTGTACCCCACTGTTTTAGTGCCTCCTCCCTCCTACCCACACCATGCCCTGGTCATTTGGTTTTATCCACTCCCTATGTCTATTTTTGAAGTTTGATATAGCTGGAGAGTGATCCGAGTGCTTTTGCAAGATCACTGATTACATTACAGAAGGTCACATTCATTTTTTAAGGTACGAGGATAGTCATATATTATCTTTATATGTACCTAATTTTATACTTGTAATTGAGGCAGAACACATTAATTCCCTTTTGCAGAGAACTGCAAATAGCCATGAAGAGGCTCTAGGAGAGGCTTGACAGATGTATAATAGAATGTATTTCTTTTTTGTATTTTTTAGAAGAAAGGGAGATGTGCTGTCTTCTCCATTAACGTTTATGTAGCAAGCGCAGGCATATGAAATCGTCATCAAGTTGATCTTAGAGCACTGTAATCAAGATTTCACATCTGTACTGTGGAGTGGAAAGGTATTCCCATGGCAGTTCCAGGTTTACAGAAAAGATTGGTCAGTTGTTAAGAACCTAATCATTTGTGATGTTCAAATTGGCTTTATGTGCTGTGTTAAGGTGGAGAAAGCAAGAGCAGTAACTTCTCTCGTGACCTGAAAGAAAGTCTACCTGCTCTGAAAGCACTGGTTGGTCAGAAGTGCATAAACAAAGTCAACCAAAGTCAAGCACTGAACCAGACAGGGGTATGGCCGGAAGCACACTAGATTTCCATGTTAGAAGGCGATTATCAACTTAGAGACATCAAAAATCATCAGTGCTTCAATCACCACCATTCACTTGTCACAATGACTACCAGTGATCCGAGTTACAGACACTACCTGTGTCACTATCAGTAGCTAAATCTCCACCGAACTTCACTACCACTGACAAACGTTACAACCAATGTCAGTAGCCCCACCCATCATCAGTACCAGCCTGAATCCCCAGTCACAGTGAGTAACAGTGACCCCCAATCCATCATTGTTACAGGTGCCCCATTCATTGTCTGTACCGCTGTCCCCGGTCCTGTTACTATCAGTATCTGTGCCCCAAGATACCATCAGCACCACAGTCCCAAGTCACTGTCTTTGACGGTGCCCCAGTGACCATGACCAGTGCCACAGCCCACTTAGACTGTCAGTGTTACTGTCAGCATCACGATCAATATTAGTGAACCCAGTGCCCTCAGTGCAAGTGCCCCAATCACCATAATTACCAGTGCCTCCAGCAACCCGCAGCACCAGATTCCCCATTTATGATCAGTAACGCTGTCATTATTAAATGAGTGCCCACACTTATCATCAGTACCAGAGGTCCCAGTCACCATCAGTGCCACAACCCCCTAGTATTCATCAGTACCACAATCCACCGTGCTCATTAGTACCACTCTCCTCAGTCTTGATTAATGCCACTGTCACTATGACAACCAAAGTCGCTATCAATACCATTACCTCCAGTCGCCTTGAACATGCCTGCCTCAGTCTCTAAGAGTGCCACTGTTACCTGTCATCATCATCAGCACAAGGGTCCCCAGACATCATCACAACTGGTATCCCCACCAGAACCTATACCCCTACTCACCATCTCTACCAGGGGCACCAGTCAAAATCCGTACTAGTGCTCCAACACCATCACAAGTAACCCCAGTCACTGTCAGTGCCATGTCACCATCCTCTAGTCACCTCACTGCCAGTGTCTGTATTCATCCACAGTATCAATTCCTACAGTCACTATCAAGTCACTATTGTGGTCAGTGCATCAGGTCACATTCCATACTACGTCCCCATAATACTCATAAGTACATCCATTTACAACAATACCACTATTCCCAGGGCCCATCCATGTCAGTACCCCGATTACTGTCAACAGCACTACTCGGAGTCACTATCACTACTAGGGTCTGAAACTCATAATCATTACTGCTGTTCCATTCACCATCAGTTCAAGTGTCGCCAGTCACTCTTAGCTGCACTGCCTCCATTCACCATCAGACCCTGTGCCCCTAATCATCATCACTCTCTGTGCCTCCCATTCACCATCAGTTCCAGTGCTTTAAGTCACCATTGGTGCTAGTGCCCCAAAGTCATCATTAGTAGCCCTGCTTCTAGTCATCATTAACAACAGAGTCCCCCGTTACTATAATTACCCAGGCCCATGATGATCACCATCATTACTATAGCTCCCCATAACCAAACGTAGCAGTATGCCCAACCCAAATTAGTTCCAGTTTTGATATTTTAACGATACATGCTTTCAAGTTGCAACTATGTTAAAAGTATATTCTGAGATCAGTTTCCTTGTGAGAGGCCATAATGCACAAGAAATATTCCAAGGTCAACTCATAATGTACACACCCTGCAGGTGGCATTCACAAGGAGATAATCTCTCCAAAGCAACACTGGTATATACCAAATACGCCAGACGAAAAGTATAGTGTTTAATACCAATCATTTTTACAAGCTAATATCTTTCCCATCATTTTATAGCCTAACGCACATTTTTCAGGACTGAGCTAGCACCTAAATATGTACTAGACTAACAAAAATAATTATCCTTGCAAAATCACATGCCCTAGTTTCCTTTATTTTTTTAGGGAAACTTGGGTCTAACCTAACTAGATTGCAGGACTACTGAATGCAAAGGGAGATGTGCAGATGGACAACGTAAGAAGCTGCAAGAAAAAGGGAAACATGAGAATACTTGCAGAATAAGAGCCATTCCACACATAGGTACACATACAGGCAGATGCAAACTTGTAAAAAGGCAAACTTAAAAATTGCAAACAGAGACCTGAACTTTGCAGTGCGTCCATTGCTTAATTGGCTTTGTGGGATGTTACTCACATTTGCTTGGTGTCTATTTGCTGGTTTTATTTGTTTAAGGCTGTGCAGCTTGAGTTAGTCCCTCCCATAGACTATACTCTGTTTGATGTATCCTTCCACTAGTGTCTTCAAAATCTTGTTTTTATCTTGTCACTTTTGCTGTGCATTCAAAGACAGAGGTCAAATGTCAGGCTCTGTCTTCCTATACCTTTCTTTCTCTGACAGAGGGGCGTGTGCTTGTAGTCACACATTCGTCAAAGCGACACTCCAACCTTGTGCCTAGTGCTCACCTCCCAGGGGTCTGAAACATGTGTGTGGGAGTGTCACTTTGACGAATGTGTGACTACAAGCACACACCCCTCCCGTAGGATCTATGATACAAGAGTGTAGACACTAAAAGGTATCTCAGAAGGACATTGGTACCATTGGGTATTATATTATTTCACTTTAGTTAATCATACCACACTATACCACAGAGCATTCAGTGTTATTGCTCTTACTAGTGATAATCAAGGAAGGATATTAGGGAGTCCATCTTGGTCCTGAAGAGGAGTCTAGGGGTAGACTCCAAAACATGTAGACCGACCAGGAGGTAAGGTACATAGTATACCCCACCTCCAACACCCCTTTTTAACCATACCGCCCTGTGACACATATTAAATTAGTAATAGTCCCCAGGGACAGATATTTTTAACTCAGCTAAGACCCCACCACTTCTATCCCTCTCAAAATTGACATTGATGAAACTACATCAGTGCTCCCTTGTATTCCCTTGTATTCCGTTTGTCATATCATGCCCCATTCCGCAACAAAATGGGAGAAAACCTGATGATGAAGCATGCCATCAAAGGGTAACACTGGTGGGTGAGGGTTTTTCTACACACTAAAAAAATATTTTCTCTTTCCCTTGTCCACGCAGTGGAATAATTTTTGGGCTGGGCCTTTTTGTAATGTTATATAGGCTATAAGGAAGACAGTCTCAGCCCCTCTAAAACCTCCTTCTCCTTCTTCATTATCGTACACCTACTGGTGCCACAGCTGTGGTTTGAAGAGTTGCAGCAGAACTAGGCTTTCAGATGTATATACTGAGTTTGTGAGTAGAGCCTTGGTTTTTTCATGGGGGCATATGCAGTATTATGAGAAAAACATAACACATAAAGGGATGAATGGCATTGGTTAGCACTAATGTCTGAGAGCCCAGTACTAGGTGGGAAGTACTCATTCGGAAAAGTGGAGGGTGCATTCCAATATAGTAGTGCACGTACCAAACTGTAGGCATACTAAGATGGCAGCACCCTTAAGTTGACTAACTTCACACCGAATTATAAATTATAATTATTATTTAGTATTAATCCGCAGAAAAATCCTTTTGGGAAAAGACCATTAAAACAATCCTTATGACTTTTATAAATGACTGTCTTGGATCTACTGCTTCAATTAATTTGGTGTGTGTGTGTGTGTGTGTGTGTGTGTTTTGTCAAACCATCCATAAAAGACTAGTTTTTTTCTGTTCTTTGCTTTCACTGTTGTACAGATTTCAGCAGCACCTCCTTATTGTGTATGCCTATTGAATATATTATTCAGTCGGTATAATTGCCTCATGCTTCCATATTAGATACCTAATTGAAAAATAGTTGTGATTACTTCCTGCATTCTCATGGACATCATAGGTTTACATGATACCTCTAAAGGTGGGGGATTGATTGGAAGAGAATGGCACTGGACCAAAGTGAGGGTGGGCCAGAACTGACTCCTGGCAAGGCGATTGCGATGCCCACTAACTTTTAGATTTTCATGGCCATTGTTGGTGCCTGTTTAGCATGTTTGGTGGTTGGCTGGCTTTCAGCATACCTGGCAGCTCAGTATCATCCTGCTGCTGGGCTGTTGCTGCCTTCCAGTGTGTACAGTAGCTCTGAGTCATCCTACTAAGCAAATAAGACAGGCTTGTACTTGGAAATGGAAGGCACAGGGCTTCAGAAGCCAGTAGTAATATAAATTATTATGGATCTTAATTCCTTCAAAGTATCAGCACAGCTGATGATCAGTCAGGTTCTGTACCTCCTGTGCATTTTCTTTACAAGGGAAGGACTAGTAGCCTTGAGTGATGCCTCCAGCGGCCCCTAGCCCACTGCATCTTGAGGCTGACGGATCTTTTAAGGACTGCAACACCACTTGGTTCTATTCCCACTACTTCACAGAAGTTGATACACGATTGCCTAAAGTCCATGATGAGCCTTGTGGCAGCAGAAGGTGTACAATGAGACTTTTGTCATCAACGACTGTCCATCCATTTCCATTTGTTGGCCACTCTTAGCCTGAATGGTGGCAGGAACCAGCAATGGGACAAGTAATGCTTTTAAATAGGGCAATGCAGATGCAGTGCTCTGCTATCAGTCATTACACTGCAGTGCATGGCATGGTAGTATTCTGAAGGAAATTCAAAATGAGCATCTCATTGTGTGTTTATTAGTTACATTAAATTTGCATTTTTTTCCTAGATGCAACATACAAACACTGTTTTGCGTTTGCATGAAAAAGTTACATGATTTCAAACCCCCCCCCCAGTAGGAGGGGCATGTGAGAAAGAAGTGTTATATGGGTCTAAGAGGCTTGAATTTGAAATATGATCTGTGATACTTTGTCTCAATGTGCACATATGAGACCGCACACCAGAAATAAGTACAAGTCTGGGTATAGGGATAACAGATGAGTTTAATTTGGGCATAGAGGTGGTACATGGGCAATGGAGAATGATCCCTGACAGATCAGTGGCTGAGCCAGAATCTTTGTACATGAGGCAATATATAGGCTATGGATTCTAACCCTGCACATGTATATAATGGCTGCATAGAGGCTGTAAATTAATGTGTGTATGACCCCAGGCACATAAGGCAGAACATGAGGTTTTATCTTGTTACAGTGGATCTGAAGATGAATCTGAACACATGAGGTGTATTATATGAGCAAATGAGATGGAACCTATTCTAGTGAGAGAGCTCAGGCTGTATCTGGGGTATAAGCCCATACACTGGCGACAGACAGTGTACCAGGATCATATTAAACTCTTGAAGGCATATGATTGTGGTACATGGACATGGGTGGCGATAGAGATTCATGTCAGGTGGAACATGGCTGAACAGATTACATCACATTATAGCTATCAGGATATTGCCAAAATACAAAACAGATTGGCAATTGACCTTAATTTTATCTGGCCCCTACTTCTAAGTAACTGTGCCCTGAAAGAAATTCCAAGGTTTGTGCAGTGGAGTAGCTTAGCTAATTGTTTTTATTTTGTATAGGCCTCTTTTTCTCATCTCTTTTCCTGAATACATTGTCATTGCCTCATCATCCCTAAATGCTGAAGGGGCGAGCCAGTCACATCATTCATCAGCTGGAGATATTTAATGGCTCCACTTGTGTGGCTGCAGCTCTTTGCTCACCTTCCCAGGCACATAATGCAACCAGTTACCCATGTACTACCTCTAGTGTAAAGTTCCTTAGCAAGGATCAGATTTTAGACTCATGCCACTGGTAGACCTGGCAGCCTTATTGTGGTCTTCCCATAATCTTTTTGCCTGTTTGCCTCATAGTTTGCTGATTTATTTTGTTGGCCTCAGACCTCTGAGTACTTTATCACTGCTGACCAGTGCTAAACTATGTGTGCTCTCACCTCTAAATATGGTTTGATTGGTATATAACTAACTGGCATATTTCATTTACTTATAGGTTCCTAGTAGAGTGGCACCTCATGTTCCCAAGGCCTGTAAATTGAATGATATTCATGGGCCTACAGCACTACTTGTGCCACCCACTTAAGTAGCATTTCGAAACATGTCTCAGGCCTGCCATTGCAGCCTGAATGCAGTGTTACACTGCCATATTGACTTACTTAGCATTTAAAACGCCTTGTCAAACCTTCAACTCCACTTTCATTGCATATAAGTCACCCCTACCTTAGGCCGCAGGGCAGGGTGCTATGTAAGTAAAAGGCAGGACATATACTTTTAAGTTTTACATGTCCAGGTAGTGAAAAACTATCATACTTGTTTTTCATTACTGTGAGTCTGACCCCTCCCATAGGATTCTTCATTACATCTAACAGCTGTAATTCTTGATTGGGAAGAGATAGACCTGTAATGTTCAGTACCTATGGAATTGTAATGATAAATCCCCCGTAATGGTAAAGTCATATTTACTGTTACAGTTTTGAAAATTCCACTTTTAGAAAGGAGACATTTTCCTGCACTTAGCCATGTGTGCCTACAGCCTGTTTCAAATACATGTCTGACATGGGGTGACAGCTGCCTGTTTCCAATACACATCTGGCATGGGGTGACAGCTGGGCTTATACATTCCCTCTAGACAGCCACACACGAAGGGAGTTTTGTTGTGACTGATACGCCACCAACATCCTGATGGGCCATCCTGGGCAGGATGGGAGGGAGGAGTTGGCCACAGCCTCTCACTTACACTTGAATAGGCTGTGTCCTGATGCCACTCAAAGGACTGCTTAATACCCTTTAATGAGTCTGGAGCCCGGGCATGGAGGGAGGACCTCTGTGCACTTCAAAGCCCTTCTTTGAAGCCGCCATCACTTCAAATGCACCACTGGGAATAAGGACTGAACTTCTGACCCTACCGACTTAGTATACTTCGGGACCTGTTGATACTCTGCCAGGAAGAAGGACTGCTGTGCTGCTACAATGACTGCTACTCTGCTGGACTGCTGGTATGGAAGAACTGTTTTCTTGCAAGCATGTCACCCTCCTTGCCTGAGTGAGAAGGATTGGACCCAAAACACGTGAACCCTGAACCAGGGTGACTCCAAGTGCTTCCAGGCTTGCTGGCTTGCTCCCTGCTCTTCTGAAGTCTCAGGGACACAAAAGAGTTCCGACTCCTCATCTACAGCACCTTGACTCTGCCATCTGTGAGTCTTGTCCTGCCAAGTGGTGCCAATCCAGTCCTGGGCCCTTGGAAGTGGGTATGACATACGGCTGCAGTCCAGAATTCCAGCATCAATGCCATTGTGCAGCTCGAGACCAGCGCATCTCCATCAACTCCAATGCATCGCCACTGCTGTGAGGATCGTAGACATCGCATCGCTACCAGTGCGGTGCATTACCGCCAGACCCGACGCATCTTCAATTTTGTGTGGCTCCATATCAATTCATCGCCTGCATCACAACATTTGAACACAATGCATCACCTCCTTTGCTCCTCGTATCTTGTACGACATTTACACAACCACGAACCAAGGTACTGTATCCGACCCGCGCTCTGTTGTGATCAGCCTGACTTTTCAGATTTGGCAAGCTCCAGTGTAACCAGATAGCCCTGGTTGACACTTTATTCTTTTAAGCACTACATTTTAGTTTATTCTTTAAAAATTCATAACTCAGGTTCTACTTATTGGATTGTTGCTGTTGTGGTCATTATATTAAGTGCTATTTTTCCTACCAGGTGTGGTATCGTTTTGTGTGGTGTTTTCACTGTTTTAAGTGTTGCACAAGTACTTTACTCATTGCCTCTTAAGTTAAGTCTGACTGCTCTGTGCAAAGCTACCAGGGGGAGAGCACAGGTTAATTTAATGTGTCTGTGACTTATTCTGACTATAGAATTGTGGTTCCTGCGTGGACAGGATGCGTACCTCTGCCATCCAGAAACCCAATTTTTAACAGCCACACTCATGCAAGTAAGGCAAAACCTTTTTCCTTCCCATTGAGGCCAGCTCTCATATCCAACAACCTGTTCAGGGATGACAGCTACTCATGTGATCCCCCTGCTTTGACTTGTGAAATACTTAAAGTGTGCTCCTAAGCTTAACATCCTATGTTGATCCATGACTTCATTCTAGAGCACAAGTTAAATCTTCTTTTTACTAAGAGGTCTTGGTTTCTGGAATGTGTATGACAGGATATTGCATCTGAAATCCCTTTGGGGTACAAATTCCTTGCTAAGGGCTTTCCAAAACAGCTACGTGGAAGAATTGCTGAAATTAATGAACATTGTATCAGTCACCTTTACATGCATATAGCACCTCAGCTGAACTCCTTGTTTGTATGACTGAAGTCTCTCCCATTAAGGCCACCTTGGTTAGCATCTTTCTATACAGCATTTCTACTGTGTGATCACTTGGATACTTCGGGAACTTAAATGCTTTAGTATCTAATCCTGAACATGCCTTATTGATGATTCTAAATTCTTCACTTTATCTAACTGGCAGTCAGCTCCATTCATCGTGGGGGATACTTAGGATTTTCTTTTTATCAGCCAGAACCTGGTTGCTTATATTTCCATGCTCATGAAGGGCCTGAAGAAAGTTATGGATAGACAATCTTCTGCATTGAATGTTGAGAAAGAGGTGGAGTTCTCACATGCTTTCAGCTCTTGGGTATTCCTGTTTAACCCCTTCAGTCAAACTTACCAACAATAAACACAGATGCAGTAAACTTCAACCGTTTTGGTGCACTTATTTTCCCCCCATTAAAGTCTTACTTATAAGACTTTGCTATGGGAGGACAAAAAGCATGCGGACCAGCATTTGTAGGTTACTTCCAACAATTTATTGAGAACATGCTGTATAGTTCAGGCATTATTTTCCTATTTTCAACAGATCATACAGTGCAACTGGCTGTGCCTTACTGATCATTTTCACTCAGGTTTATCCAATTTTCTTTCACAAATAACTGTGAATTTTATAAATGTTTCAAACTACCCCAACTTCCTCCCTTCTAAAAAGTAGCATCTCGCACTACCATTAATCCATTTGTGTTGTCTTTCTTTGTTTCTGCATTAGAAGCCTACACGCTCTCTTAACCTCATGATGATAGTTATTAGTTTTGCTGCAACACTGGTTCTGGTCTTAATCAAGCTATGCAGTGTCTTTCTAGGTAGGGCGCCAATTTCTCCACATTTAAAGGTGGAACACAAACACTTTAGCACTGGTTAGCAGTGGTAAAGTGTGCAGAGCCCTAACGTCAACAAAAGCTAATTCAGCGAAACAAGAGGAGTGAAGGCAAAATGGTTGGGGGAGACCACCCTAAGGCTGTCAGGTCTAACAAGTCCTCTGCGGGTCCCAAGATGCCTGTGAGCTTTAGACCCATTTATTCTTTCCCTGCACCCACAGTTCTCAGATATCATTGTAAATAGTCCACTATTTGGATTCAGAAGGCTAACTGTTTCCTAGATCCACACCCTTCTGGCTTCAGCCCTTCCTTCCACACTGAAACTGTTGTAGTGTCTACCACACACGACAGCCATATGTTGCTGGATAGAGGTGGGTGGCCAGGCACATTTTTGGGATCAATCCACGCAGTTTGATCTGGTTTTGCACATTATGCTGCTTAATCTCCTTTCCATGGTGTGAGTGAGACTTTGTCTTAGACTGGCAGGTATAATTTATTGATATTCGTGGTCAAGCAGTCTCATTGATTTCTTTTACTTTTTTCATTCGAATCCATTCTGTGCAGGGTGTCAAAGGGATCTTTGAGCTTCATGCTCTTTAACATTTATATCAGACCTCTAGCTGCGCAATTACATGCCTTTGGCATCAGGTTCTGTACCTAGGTGGATAATAACCAACTCATTCTTTCTCAAACTTCCACAAAGTGTCTCATGAAGTCCATGCAAGCACACGCCAACAAGGGTAGAGGGACACTCTCCTATTCAACTCTAAAGAGGTTCCCTAGGACACACAATGACAGGATAATCCGAGCATTCTTTTAAATTGCTAAAAACAATCAGTGTCTACCATGTCAAAGACTTCCCTTATACATGTAGACAAAGAGCTGTCTTTTTAATTATGAACCTAAGAACATTTGCTGTGAAATTTTCCTTTAGGAAGTAGAAGCCTGGATGGTGTCCATTTTAAAGAACATCGGGGCAGCTTTTGTGCTCTTTCCATTCCTAGGCCTATATTTCTTCCTTTGTGAGCTTTTAATATATATACACATTTGCCCACTGATCTATTGTTTTTAATTCCTCTATATGTGTGTGTTTAATAGGATAAGTAAAAACTTTTCACTTCCTGTTCATTTTGGACTTTTCCTCTGTTCTTAAAGCTCTCGCCTGGATCCTGACTCCTGTCACGGTGATCCCTCCTGAAGACAGGGAGCATCGTAAAAATTCAGAAGTTGTCACTTCAATGCTCACCAGCTTTCCTTTCAACTGCTGAGTTCGGGTGGCTACGCCCCGACAAATGTCTAGCTTTTCCTTGACACTGTTAAGAATATATTTCAAGAGTTCACAAAAGCTTCAAAACAGGATATTCATAAACATGTTTTCCCTGCAGAGCACACTAAGGGTAGGTCTCTCCTCCACGCATTGAGATTGTCTGTACACTTATGTGTATGAGCATCCTTGGAACAAATGGCGTCTCAAGTGGTCTGATGCTGTGTTCGTACAATCTCGCGGCTGGTTTAATTACAAAGATGTTTTTTCGCCTCTCCTGAGTGGACCAGGTTTAATGACTGAAAAATGCATTATTCGTTCAAAACAACTCCGGGTTTCTCTGACGTTGTGCAAGCCTCCCATCAATCATAATGCATGCAATGATAATAGCCCCACCAGACCCTTTGTCCCAAAACAAAATACAGATTGCAGGTAAAATAAAACTTAGATAATTTGGGAAACAAAAAAAGCTGCGCCAAAAAATTCAAACAATTCTTTTAAAAACTGGGAAAGATTGGTTAATGAATTCAATTGTGCATTCATGAGAGTCTGCGATACGGTTTGTGGCTGGAAGGAAATCATGGGTACGTTATGGCATCGTGGGCTATAGTTATATGTTGGGGTGAGGGGTGGAGTATGGCTTAAAGTGATGGGTTTAGGTTAGATGGCATAAGGAATACAATTTGACATGTTAACTGCTACCTTTGTGTATATCCAATAGAAATGAATATAATTCCCACTTTTTGAAGTCCTTTTTTAAACTTTATTTTTATTTTTTTGGTGTCTATTTTGAATTCACTCTAAAATACATTCAAAAATGTCCCATCCTGTCACCATGTGACTGTGCTGCCATCTCTCGGATATAGCTCCTCACTTCACAGCTACTGTGTTGGAGTTTATTACCCCGTTACCTTTAGCGCATTCCATGCTGTTATTTCTTGGGGATTTTAATCCCTGGGCTGACTCGAAGACTTTCTTTCAAGACTCCGACCTAATTCAGTCCTTAGCTGTCTTAGGATGCAACAATAGTTCACTGTTACCACATACAAGAGTATTCCTCTTCCAGTGGCATTCAACACTAAATAAAAGTGGTGGGTTGAGGGGGGCTCGGGCCAGCATAGGATGAGCACGTTGGATGTGGGAAGCATGCGGGGGTGGTTTAATAATAAAGATTTTAAAAAATAATCTTATCTGGTGCGGCAGGCCGCCACCCGCTCCTCTGCTTCCTGGTCCCAAAGCCTCCCTATGCAATCCCTGTGCTGCCCTCATGCTATGACCAAGCATGAGAGCAGCACAGGGGTTGGCCTGAGCAGGTTGAGTTGCTGCTTGCTCAGGCACAGGCAGCCTGTGCTGTTACTCCAACCCGGCTGTCAAATACAGCTGGATTGGAGAAACCTAACTGTGTATGTCTGTTTGGCTGGCCTAGAGTGGACGGCCAAGCAGATATGTGCAGTTAAGTGCAATCACTTTCCTCTTTCCTCCTCCCCCTTCCATGACCAAGCCCCACCTCTCCCTGCACAGGTTGGCTCAGCTAGCAGTAGAAAAATCAAACAATAGTTAAATATCGTTTTATTTTTCTGCTGTTGGCTCTGAGCCAGCCAGGCAGTGCTTCTCCGCCATTGCGGAGGAGTCGCAGGCTGCATTCTGGGAGTTTGAAGTTGGCACTTCCATCCCAAGGTCCTTTACTGGCACCACCAGTAAACGTCTTCCATGGCACAAGCCTTGGCCCATCTCCAACACTCAGACTTGGAACCTTTCACAAACTCCTAGCTGAAGTCCCTGCTTGGCTAACCCTCTACTAATATTATTAGTTTTTTTAATGGTGACCACATCACTCAAGATTGGTTGAAAATCAGAATATCAAGCACACAAATATTGTAGGACCAAAACTTTGTGGCAAAAAATATTGAGACCTAAAATATCAAGAACGTAGATGCACTTAGGTAAATGTAGATTTACTATTAAGTCCACAAGTGTGTACCCTGACAATATATACATCGTCAATATAGGTACATGTAAAGTTAAGTACAGTAAACCTATGGTTACCTAAATTAATTTACCTTTACAACATTGGACTTGATGTGTTTGCCACAATATTTTGGAACCTCTATATTCTGCAGCTGATGTTCTGGCAGCGTTGCGACAAAATTGAAATAATAGCCAACATATGCACAATAGAAGCAATGATCACTTCTGTTCATCAGGGATAGTTGCCAGGAGTAATGTGAGAAAAAACACTTTGTCAATGTGGAAAGCCCCTACATTGGTAATATATAACATATGTAGCTGCAAGGCCCCAGCACCAAAATAATATTTTTAATGGCTCTCCAATGTCACATGATAAATCACCCAAATACCAGCTTTAAATTTATATTGTGGAATTTCAGCTATTTTCCTCCAAAGGTTTCTGGGTTCTGAAAATACGTACATACATTATCATTTTGAATGCAGACTTTTCACTTTTAATCTACATATATGTATTCAACAAAACAACTGTTTTGTAATTCAGTAAGCTGGGCTGCATACCGGGGAGCTGCTTTTCAATTTTAATCCACATAAATGTATTCAACAAAGCAAATGGTTAGTAGTAAACTGGGCTACAAACAGGAGAGCTAATTCCAGGTAGCTGCAGAGATACAAGAAGTTCATGAGCTGCTCATTGGAGACACCTGCTTTGGAGAATGTGTTTTGAGCCCGATTCACTAAAAAATCAGAAATGTCTCCAAGTACCAGTAAGGCAAAGATATTTTCTGTGACATCAAAACACTTAAAGTGTACTGTAGAAAAAACGTTTATTGTCTTAATTTAACTGCTCTGCTCATCTGCACCAACAGTACCTATTCGGATTTCCCTTATTACAGAAAGTCCGGGGTAAAGTTTGGGTTACTCTAAAATGTCACTTCTTTTATGTCTTGCTTAATTGGGAATTAATGTTCCAGGCCAATACGTCATTTCCTGGATCCCAGCTATAAAACTGTAGAGATGCATGTACTTCCTACACCTATTTCCTCACTTAGACCTGGTTGATTTAAGTCTTCGTTTGAGAGTGAAGAGAAGTATGGGAAAGGTGTTCAGAATGTTTTTAATACCTCAAAATGTATTATGTAGCAAGTGTTAACCCCGCTTGAAACACTCAATTAGTCCCCCATCAGTTTCAATAACTCAGCCGCATGGTCTCTTTCCGCAGTCATAAGTGACATTGACATCACGAAAAAAAAATATTGAGCCTGACTTTATGAATCTAAATCAGAATGTTACCGCAGAGCTGACACTTTTTCCTCATGTTGTTTCACTTGCAGGGAGAAATAATTTTATGAATGGAGCCCCTTGTGTAAAATAGTTGATCAATGTTTTCCTTTTCCTTTTTGTGTGATAGCTGTCATTTTTGAAACGTCTCTTTAACAGGCTTTCTGTAGCTCTAGCCATAATAGTCGACTTACCAAAAGGCCAGTGATAGAAGAAGTGATGTCACGTATCCTTTGACCCCCCACAAGGACATCACAAGAACTGATATCATATGACCTTTGGCCTGCTTTCACCCTCCTCTCATGTGTTTTTGAACCTTTTTGTTATCCTTCTCACCTTTCTTTCGATTGTTTCTGTCTCTTTTGGTCACTCCTCCTGTCTATCTTAAATGTCTTTCTCATTGATTTACTTAAAATATGTCTCCCTCATTCACTTGACATTCTCACATATTCTGTCTCTTTTCTTACCTCTGTTTCACCTTTGTCCCACCTCTCACTCCCTTATCTGTCTCTTTCTTATATGTCTCTCTCTTTATAGCATCTTCATCTCTCATCTCTCCTCACCCTTGCCTCTATCTCAGCTGTTGTTTTCTAACCTACCTGACTGTCTCTGTCTCTCTCTAAATTGTGTAACCACTCCGTATTCTATACAACGTTTACACTTTGTTACAATTCTCTCCATTGGCTCCCTTCTTTCATCTATCACTTTCTCACCTATGCATCTACCCACCTCTCTGAGCTGCCTTTCTAACATGTCTCTTTACTATGTCTGCCTCACACTGGTCTTCCCTTCTCTCTGGGCTGTTGCTCACGCCACTGTATCTATCACCTCTCTCAACTGTATTCCTCTCCCCCGCCTCTCCTTTGCTCTGAACAGACTCCTTAGCAGTATTCTCTCAATACCGGCCTGTCTGCACACTGTTTCTCTACTGCCTCTTTAGCACTTGTCTTACATGTCCATTTCTGAGCTATATCTTTCCAACAAGTTATCACATACAGCCTTCTGCCTCTCAGTTGTCTATGACCAGTTGTCTCTTTGATTTTCATGACACTTATCTATCCCTCTCCTTCTGTTACACTCAGCAGTCTTTCTCATCTGTCTCTATATCACAATTCTCATACCGAAATCCTCCATCGCCATCTTCCCCTCTCTGTGTCTCTCAGGTGTCTCCAAGTGCATGTAGACACACTTTTGGATATTTACCAATAGAGTGGCAGTTTCTGCATGAGGGTGTGGATCACGTGTGGAGGGTATGGATCACGTCTGGAGAACATATATTTTCTTTTTCTTTTTTTTTTTCTTCTTTTTTTCCTTCCTTGTTTTCTTTTTCATTCTCTTTTGTCAAGCCATTAGCTACAATGGTAATATTTTACATTGCAGGTATATAATCTATTAATGTAATAGCCTTTCCTAGGACAGCTTTATTCTTATAATTGCTTGGTGCTCTGAGGAAGGTCGGTGACCCTTTGTGGTCACTTTGCACCGAAATGCGCGTCGGCTCAACACAAAGGACTAACGCGCTATCACTAAGGACAAAGACGCTCTATTGGATCTCAAACCCCCTTCGTTTTTCAGTAACATTTTTTGTGATCTATGGCGTATGAATATTAGTTTGTATCAACAAACAAGTAATGAACATGCTATAAATGTATCAAACCAGAAGTAGATGAATTCTTATAGTTTTGTACTCTCTGAATATTGAGGACTTGTAATCAAGTAGCATGGTAACTTTATATGATTCATTTGCTTGGATTGGTATTGATCTTGTCCTTCTGGGGTTTTCTTTATTTGGCTATAGACTGCTTTACACACAATGTCCTTTCTGTTTTTAATCAGTATGACTGTGATTGTGTGAATGTGGGTTTCTTGTTTTATCTTTTGCCTTTTTCCCAGGCTGTATAGGACTATTTGTGCTAGACGCTTTTATACAATATTGAAATAAATGATATTATAATTGTAAAATAAATTGATATGAAACATGCAGATATAATTTGTAGTTTGTCTCTTTATCACCTGTCAGTGTTTATCCTCTATCATTCCTTTTTTTACACCTTTATACAATCCCTTCACACCTGTTGCCTCTCTCTATCTCTTTAATCCCTCTTTGACTCTCTAAAACATACACACTTCTGTTTTCATCCCTCGATTTCTTACCCGTCTTTCTGGAGCACCCTCTTCTTGCACTTCCTTTCATCATTTTACCCTCATTTCACCTTATACTCTTTTCCATTTATCTTTCCCCCCTTCAACACTTTTCTTTCCTGTATTTCTTGTTCTCTCCACATGCTCATGGGCAGCAGGAGATACAGAGCCGCCTTTTACCTGAGGTCAACAACACTTGTAACAATTAATGACTATTTTGCGAGTTGCTACATTCTTCTGATGGCAGGCGTTGCAAGCACAGTGCTAGGGTCGCAGGAAGCAAGCCACGGGGTTGGAGCTGTGACCTTAGTGACCCCTAACTGACGTCAAAGCCTTTAGCCCTGCAGGGTGGTACTTTGCAGTATCCTGATCTCTGTTACACAGTAGTAAATCAACAAAGCCATTAGGCCAATCTTAATCTTGGCCTTAACCTACTCCTGAACTATTAAATATGTTGGTTATGGTTTTGAGCCAATTTTATTTTCCTTCTTCTTTCCTCTCCCGCATACACCTATAGTTCGTGTTCGTCATAGGTCTTACCAATATTGGTATAAGATCTCCGGCTAAGAACCACCACCTTTCCAAGGGGTGGCCCATCAGGCATTGCAGCGCCTGTCTGACAAGGAGCTTGCCTAGTGATGAAGCTTGACATCCTATTGGGTGTGTGAGGGCTCTCTAGCTCCTGGTCATCATTTGTCCTGTGCCCTTTTAGCACTTTGTCTTTGGAACAGTGTACTTTATAATTGTCATGAGTTTTATTTGGGAGAATGTACACTGGACCAGTACTCTCCCTGTTCCCTCTTCTATTATAGGTATTTTTAGTAGTCACATCAATATGGGGGAAGTAGAGAGAATTTTAAGCTGGCTGGCAGGAGCAAAAAGGGTTCTGTGTGGGGGGGGGGCACTTAGATTCCCCAGCCGCACAAGTTGCTTCTTGTGAGGTGTGTGTCTAGGTAGCTTGATTACTTGCAAGCAGCTATTACCATCCCTCAAGATCTTAAAATGAGTACCTTAAAACCATCAAAATTATAATTCTACCCTCAAGCTTATTTAAAACCTAGAGTGCGTAAAGTCGAAAAATGGACACACACACACTACTTTCTGAGAGTCAGGAAACCCCTTTGCTCTGTCTTAGGGCGCTCTGTCTTTTTGAGATTAACAGATTTTGAAATGTGCTATTGTGTGATAGCCTTTTTCCGTGTAGTATTATGCAACCTGTCCTTGGAAATTACTTTAACAAGAGAATCTCTCTTTATACAAAGGGAATGGGAACAAATATTTCTCTTATATGTTTTTTTTCGTTGTTCGACATTGTGGGGAGATCTGACTGTGCAGATGCACGCCTTGCCATCCACTTTAGCACTGCTGGGTCCTCTCTACCTGATGGAATCCCTGAATACTCAGAATATGTCTGACATGAGCATAGCATTTGCCATCATAACTGTTGAATGTTAGGGTGTACTGGAATCTTGGACTCCTGATATGAAAAAGAGGGAGATGGAGAGGGGGAGTGTGACAGTTTTAGAGAGAATGCAAGAAGAAGGTAAAGAGAAGAATGGGGAACAGAAGAACAAAAGAGGTGTTAAAATGAAATGCTACAGAAGAGAGAGCAAAGCCAGAGACAGTCCGTGATTAGAGAAAGAGCAGAGGAAACAGAATGGGAAGGAGAAAGACAGAGCAGAGAGAAACAGAGAAAAAAGAGGGCAGAAGAGCGAATAAGGGTGAGCTATTTGGAGAAAACGAGAGATAAAGAGGGGTAAATGAGAATGTAAGATTGGAACATTGACTATACAGTTTGTGTGGTTGGGTGGGCACGCAAGAAAAGTTGTTATGAATAAAGTAATCTAAATAGAAAGGTTAAGTAATTTGACAAATCATATCGTACTGATAAAAGGGTTGTCCCTGCATTTCTTTCTTGGTCACCTGTTTTCATTTTTCTTGATATATTATGAAGTAGAGATGAGACAAGTATATTTTTACGGCGGAGAAGAATTTGAGTCTTCATCACGTTGGATAGGAAAGTGAAATGTTGGATTTAGAGCTAAGGTGTGCTATTTGAACTGCTAAAATGAAGTTCACCGTGTTCCTTAATAGAAAGAGCTCCGTTTCGGGCTAATTACAAAGCAATGTTTTGTGAAGAACACACCTGGGTAGGAGATGCATAAACCACACATAGTTTAGAAAAGTGAATACGTTTTTACTACTTTTACAGGATCCTTACTATGAATACAAAATTATTCTCTTCAAACAAAATAACTAAAACAGATTATTGTAGATCTGTAAGTCCTCTTGGCCTGAATGATGACAACAGACATGTAACGTTTTAGAGCCTTTGTTGGGCTATGTTGACTGGTGACTATCTTGTGCTAGTTTTAAAATGTGTTTGCAAAGGTATGTTCTTCAATCGTGGATTAATGTCATACATATAACACTTAGAAATGGTTCAACCAGTTAATGAAATCTTATTATTCAAACAGTATTCATTAGGGTTTGTTAAAATGTATTATTAATGTATTTTACAGGGGATTGTTATTAACACAATCAGAGGACCTGTTGCTTAATCTTCATAAACATAATTCAGATCTCTGTCCTGATGAAGGCTACGACCATTAGTAGTCTGGAGCTCAAACATGGCTATAAATGACTGAAAAATATAAATGACAGCAGATGATTGTCTGCACATGGCCTAGTAGATTGCATCTTTAATTTCTCTTTTTATGTAATGTGGAAAGGCCTAAAGATATCGTGGTTGGGTGTGATTGATTGCTGTAAATTAAATGTGATAGCTTTATGAGTATTTTGTGAACAGACTACATGGGACCCATCTTTTTAATCTTTTTTTAATTTACTTAATGTACTTTGTCACTTTTTTGACTTCTCTGGATTCACTAGTTTAATTGTACATATCAACTTTGTGCTATGTCTTTTATACTAGTGTGAGTATCAATTATAAATTAAATGACTTTCACAATGAGAATAGTGTTTTGTTTTTAACAAATGGTTGATCTACTATATATGAGTCAATTCATGTATCTCTGTGTTTGAATTGACTTTTTATTTAGGATATTTTTTTATAGTATTGAGTCCCCAGGAGAAAATAGATAGTATCTCCTTCTCAGGCGTAACACGTTTTTGGGGAAGTAGTTATTGAAATATGCATATTACTGACAGTCCTAACTTGCCTGTCCCTTTGTTGTTTGAAGATGAGGAGAAAAAACAGAGATGCAGAGGGAGGAATTCAAAGCAATGTACAATGATTGCGTATAACTGGAATCCATGAATCCACACTTCTGTAAGTACAATATTCTAGTTCAATTTACGATTGCCAATATCCTGTTGAAGTTTTTAAGTCATTGAAGTCCTACATTTATTTTATGTTCTTGTTTACTTGAGAACGTTATATTGTGAGATTACCAAGAACTTTGTGGACTTAAAGCCCAATTGTTCCTTATTGTTAATTGACTTTGTTGTCACTCATTTCCTTACTTCTTAGTCAGTAGCTTCCTTTTGGCATATTGTGTTTGTCCCTCCCCAGGAGTATAGCATCTTTACCATGCTATTGACCAGCTGACTTGTGTCCTTTGACTGCTCATTTTTAGGCAACAACTTTTTCCATTTTGGTTAAGCCCTCCAGGAGAGTGCATGTGTTTTCCAGGTTTCTCCCTATGTGCTTGTTTTTCACTGCCCCATCCGCTGACTCTGTGTTTCTGTACCTCGCTCAAGTGTTTCTACTTGTCAGGAGAAGAGACAGGAGAATTCTATACCAGAAGAGGGACTGGACACAATGCCTTGACTGTCATGTGCTTCTTTTTTATTTAGTGTCTGGCCCCGCCCAGCTTTTGTTTATCCCTCCCCTGAAAAATAAACCCTTCACTTGTGTCCTTCCACTGCTCATTTATAGGTAACTACTTTCTTTCTTATAGGTTACGCACTCCATGAGGGTGCATGTGTTTTCCATGTGTCTTTCTGTTGTACTTCTCTGTCCTCCCTTCCTCCCTCCACAGCACCCTCCTGTGCTGTTCTCTCTCATTCAGGCACCCCCATGTTGTTCACCCTCACACCACCCCAGCTGTTCTCTCTCATCCATGCCCCCACTTTGTGTTGCTCCTTTCCCAGTATGTTCCCCCACTCCCCACCCCGTATTGAAATCTCTAATTATATGCTTTTCTCCCCATCCTTCATGTTTCTCTCTGTCGTGTTCTTTATTCTTCTCCCCCAACAGCCCCTTCCTTGCCCCCCAAACCGGCAGTGCTATTTGTAAATAAATGTTATGATAAACAAAGTGTGTTTGTGCTACTACTTTTTTTTATTTACCTGTCTGAAATGGATCAGTATATAAAAAGAGGCTATTGCATCATTTTGGGGGCGCATTGTCAAGTATGTGTGCACTTCAAACGGCCTGACTTCTTGAACCAAGACTTGTGGAGTATTCATGAAATGCTGTGGATATTCTTCAGTATCTTCAGTATCGGTGTTTTTCTCTTTCCCTTTAAGCTATTATAAACTAGTTACCCTCGGCCTCCTAACTTACTGCTGTACTGCTTACTATTTGTCTGCCAAATTTGCATTCCTGTCTTGTTTCTCACTCTACATGTTGAAACGTGACAAGAGATGATTTTCAGCTCTCAGCCCATCTGTCTTTGGCTGAAATTTCTCCCGGCTGCATTTCACAGCTGGAATGCTTGCCATTTTGTGATTTACAGATTAAATCCTCCCACCCCCAAAGGAGCACATCATTTCACCTTCCTTTTTCTACTTACCTCCCGTCGTATGGGTCCAAGGTAATGTTGGTTATTGCAGTCCCGTGTTTGCTTGTCTGCCTCCTATGACAGGGTTTTCCGCTGCCTCTTGGCCTTAGACACTCAAACTAGATCTTGGGGGCAAATTGAAGAAAAGTGGCGCTGCACCCAGTGCAGCGCCACTTTCCTTGCTCCACCTTAGCGCACTACTACCGACACCATGTGTGCGCCGTATTTAAGTTTTGATGCTATTGATGTACTGTTCAGGGTTAGTGCCAAAGTTTTGGCGCTAACCCTGAACAGTACATAATGGCCTGTTATAAATAATGGTGTGCTCCCTTTTAACACCTGCTATGAGCAGGCGTTAAAAATGCCGAACAAATTGATGCAAAGAAATCTTTTAGATTTCTTTGCGTCATTTTTTCATCCCCCTAACGGGGGTACACCCCGCTTGCATACATCAGGCCTAGAGAAGGCATAATGAGGCACAAGGGGTTAGAAAGTGGCGCAATGCATGCATCACATCACTTTGTAAATCTTGTGCGGAGATTTTGCCATAATATTGTCACATTATCATTAAAAAAAAATAACGGTAATGTGGCAATATCATGGCGCAAGGGGCTCTTAAATCTTCCCCTTGGTATTTTCAGTCAGTAGGCTGTTAAGCATTTTTTCTTCTGCTTTCTTTGCTGAGATAGGGTTGAAGTTAGTGTACCTGTTAACTTTGTCTTTCATGTATGAGTGAGTTGCAGAAATTTTTCCCTGTTATATATGCCTCTGCTCCCTTGTTCTTTAAATCAATTTGGTATCCTTAGGACAAAAGGCTTGTGCTTATCTACATTAAGAGCAACCGTTTCATAACATAATCATTGCTTGCCATGAACCTCACGTTTGTGACTCACCCAGCGGCTGATGTAAATGTGTGCTGTTGGACTGACAATTGGCGTTATCTGCCATAAGGGATTGCTTTGTGCACACTTGAGCAACCACTTTTAAAATAAAAATAATAAATCAGATTATAGTACATGTATTTATGTAGCGCAAATTGTACCCTAAGGGCCATATTTATACTTTTTGACGCACAACTGCGCCAATGCCAGCTAACGCCATTCTGAAGCGCCATGCGGGCGCCGTATTTATTCAATGACGTTAGCCGGCGTTAGCCGGCGGAGCTGCCTGGTGTGCGTAAAAAAAAATGACGTACACCAGGCAGCGCCGGCGTAGGGGAATATGGAGCTTGGGCGTCAAAAAATGGGGCAAGTCAGGCTGAGGCAAAATTTTCGCCTCAACCCGATTTGCGCCATTTTTTTTTACTCCCAACCCCCATTAAAATGACTCCTGTCTTAGCAAAAACAGGAGTCATGCCCCCTTGCCCAATGGCCATGCCCAGGGGACTTATGTCCCCTGGGCATGGTCATTGGGCATAGTGGCATGTAGGGGGGCACAAATCAGGCCCCCCTATGCCACAAAAAAAATAAAAATAAAATACTTACCTGAACTTACCTTAAGTTCCCTGGGATGGGTCCCTCCATCCTTGGGCGTCCTCCTGGGGTGGGCAAGGGTGACAGGGGGTGTCCCTGGGGGCATGGGAGGGGACCTGTGGGCTCCTTCTGAGCCCACAGGTCCCTTAACGCCTGCCCTGACCAGGCGCTAAAAAACGACGCAAAAGCGGCTGGACGTCATTTTTTTTGACCCGCCCACTCCCGGGCGTCATTTTTGCCTGGGAGTGTAAATACGGCGCACATGCCTCGGAGTCATTTTTTAGACGGGAACGCCTACCTTGCATATCATTAACGCAAAGTAGGTGTCCACGCTAAAAAATTACGCAAACTCCATGAACTTTGGCGCTAGACGCGTCTAACGCCAGAGTATAAATATGGAGTTCGTTTTGCGTCGAATTTGCGTCCAAAAAAACGACGCAAATCCGGCGCAAACGGAGTATAAATATGCCCCTCAGTGTGGTCTCGCAACACTAACAGACTCTTAACTGCCCGCTCTGGTTTTGAAAATTCATCTCAGCTGCAAATTATAGAGCACTGTGTGTTTGTGGTCCTGTGGTCCTCTCCGTCCATAGTTAGCGTGTTTTGCAGAGGAGGTATGTAAAACATTTAATGCACGATTAGAACGTTACATTTTTGTAGAAGCAAAAGTGATGGTATTACCTTTAGTTGTTCAAGTTGCTTGAAGTTTTAATTCTATGTTTTCAACAGCTGTGTGTCAAAAGAATATTGGGATGGTTATGGCAGGCTCAGGAGAAGAATCATCCTACCGTGATGGTGCAATTGAGCCCTCACTACTGATGCTATGTTACATGATTTTTCATCCCAGTCACTTGAACATGTGCAGCCTGGGGTGAGAGGAAGCGTAAATGCAGACACTGAAATAAGTTTAACAGTGTGCACTCAGATACTGTGGAGTGTGACTCCAGGATGACAGTTCTGTGTTGTTCAGAGAACATAATAATTCCGCTAGCAGAAAAGGCAGCTTTAGGTTACTGTTAAAGTCGACGCAAAGAATGTACCAAGCCGGAAAATGTTTTTTCACAACACCAATGTAACGGCATACATTAGACCAGGGGATTTCAAACTTTTTACTGCCGTGCCCCCACCCCCCAAAGTGGGGAAAACAAAATCATCAGACCCCACTCAGAATTTTTCACAATTATTCTATTAAATTGGCAGTGTTTAATTATGCTCAGACTTATTTACAAATTGCAGTTCTGTTACCTTTTTAAAAATGCAATAAATGTTTTACACATTCTGGGAGAATCGTGACAAATATAGGGTGGGGGCTTGTTGCTACATCCCAGATGAGGCATCATCCATAATAACAATTATTCCATTTCCGATTTGTAATTCACATCGAATGCCTGGATCGGGGCAAAATTAATGGTGCCAATAGATTATATTCGTTGTCTCTCTTTTCTTACAAAATAAATGTTATTATCTTCAACCAGTGGTGTTTGTTGAAGGTTTTCGAGTTTTTGTCAATCAGTTTCCAAGTACAGTATGTACACAATGTTTATTTTCATATTGAGACACAACAAATGATTACACTTATCTTTAAAACATCACACAAATTACAGGGTTTGCAGATAATTATTGTGACCGGTCTAATTTATCCAGGTGATTACATTTCCAGTATTGGTAGCATTAGCTGAAAGCAGTAGTAAATTTCGATAATTTAAGTGGTTACTCCAAAATGTTTGAGAAGTTTGAGCTCCTGAGAGCGCGTGTTTTACCTCCTTTGGCAGATAAGCTTTGTTTTCATCTTGTCAAGTCAGTTTGTGGTTTGTTTGAGTGGTCCTCGGTGTCTTGATTTCTTGTTAAAAATGTACGTTGATGCTCTGTTTGAGAAATCTTTCTTTTCCCTGGGGTTAAAGGAGTACCCTGTCAGGCTATCGAACATACTTTTAGGATTGTTTTCTTGTTACTTTGGTAGGGATTGTCGGATATCTCGACAGATATCTACTTTAAGTTCCCAAGTAGGCGACGGATAGCTTGTTGTAGTGTTAAGAGTAAAGACTTTGGGGGTCATTCTGACTCCCGCCGGCCGCGGTAACCGCAGGGCCGGCGGGAGCCGCCGAATGACCGCACCGCGGTCAAATGATCGCGGCGGCCATTCTGGCTTTCCCGCTGGGCTGGTGGGCGACCGCCAGAAGGCCGCCCGCCAGCCCAGCGGGAAAGCGCCTTGAACGAGGAAGCCGGCTCCGAATGGAGCCGGCGGAGTTGAAGGCGTGCGACGGGTGCAGTTGCACCCGTCGCAAATTTCAGTGTCTGCTTGGCAGACACTGAAATTCTCAGTGGGGCCCTGTTACGGGGGCCCCTGCAGTGCCCATGCCATTGGCATGGGCACTGCAGGGGCCCCCAGGGGCCCCACGACACCCCATACCGCCATCCTGATCCTGGCGGCCAAAACCACCAGGAACAGGATGGCGGTATGGGGGTCGGAATCCCCATGGCGGCTCAGCAAGCTGCGCCGCCATGGAGGATTCCCATGGGCAGCGGAAAACCGTTGGTACACCGCCGGTTTTCCGTTTCTGACCGCGGCTGCACCGCCGCGGTCAGAATGCCCAAGGGAGCACCGCCAGCCTGTTGGCGGTGCTCCCGCGGTCCCCTGCCCTGGCGGTCAAGGACCGCCAGGGTCGGAATGACCCCCTTTGTGTACTGCCCTAGGGCAACATCAATGGGTGACTGCATTGTATAATAAAATAAAATTATTTCATGTCATTGTAGAAAGACCTGCAAAGTGGTTGGAGAGATGATGTGTGTGCAATGGGTGAGTGAAAATGTATGAGTGTATTATATCAAATGAAGACAAGCAGCATGTTCATGTGGAAGGGTTAAGGCCTTTATATTGAAATTCAGCATTTTATAGCACACAATCTGAACTTGGTATGGCATCGCAGTACTTTTTTGTAGTGTGAACATTTGAGTGTCTACATACTGAGTGCGTAAACGCTCCATTTTTTAGACATTCAGAGGGAGATATATAAGGCTGTAGAGAAACTCAATAGAGTGCACAACCCCTGTGTCGAAAACAGGGGCTTGGGTGCTTCTTTGAAGTAAAGGTCGTTATAAAGTCCATGATGATGATTTAAAGAGAGTGTTTTAGACCAAACAAAAAGGTATTGATTGCGAGGTACACTGAAAGCAATGCAACAATTTACTGAAAAGTGTATGTAAATGTAAAAATGTTTTATAGTGCTCTAATCATTGATGCACTTTTGTCAGCCCAGAAAAAAACAAGGGCTGAATTTAGGAAAGTGGTGCTGCATCGAATGCAGCGCCACTTTTCGTGTGCCCTTTAACGCCCCACCTAACGCCACCATGTGTACGCGTAATTAATATACAGTGCATCATGGCAGTAGTTAGGAAACTAGTGTCAACATTTCTGACGTTAGTTTGGCTCTCTGCAGGATTAGCACAAAAATGTTGACGCTAATCCTGCAAAGCACATTGAGCCCCATTGAAAGCGATGATGTGCTTCCTTTTAATGCCTGCTTTGTGCAGGCATTAAAAATGCCACCAAAAATGGCACAAAGATATCTTATAGATTTCATTGCTCCATTTTTGCGGGCCTCCTAATGCGGGAACGCCCCCCTAACATACATTATGCCTGTCACAGGCATAATGTGCCACAAGGAGTTACAAAGTGGCACAAAGCATACATTGTGCCACTTTGTAAATCTGGTGCAGCGTTTTTGCCATAATATTGCAACATTAGCGCAAAAAAATGACGCTAATGTGGCAACATATGACGCTAGGACCTTCTCTAATTCGGGCTTAGCTGTGTTTGACCAGCCTTAAATGGAGTGGCTTCAGGGATGAAAATGGGCCTGCTACATTTTTTCCTCCTGGCATATTTAGATTGTCAATGTCATAAGTGCATGGGGATGGGTTTGGGGAACAGCTTCATAGATGAGGAGTCTCTTTAAAGGTCTTGCCTACCAGCCAGTTTTTTGCTGTACTCTACATACACCAAAAACAGACTTTGTTGCAACCTATTGGTTTCCACTAGTTGCCTTTGTTGTCACTCTTATTTGCTTGCTTTATATTCAATGATTTTCGTTGTCTATCTTGTGTTTGGCCCTTATTTAGAGCATAAGTTCTGCTCCAACCCCTACATGCTCCCTGTTGCTCCATCATCATATCCCTGAGGTCATCCATTGCTTTCCCCACTCCTCCCTTGCTTTTAAAGTATTTTTGGATCTCCCCTGGCCCGGCCACAAGTGCCTCTGTTTTAATTATTTTTACATTTATTGATCCATTTTGGATTGGTAAATGAAGTGGCACTTGCATCATTTCGTATGCGCACCAATATGAGGTGACTTGTGCATGCATAAATGTATCATGCATGCATACATCAATGAAATTACATAACAAGTCATCGCACCTTTTTTATTTTGCCACATGCTGCAATGCATTGTAAAACGCCATTGACAAACCCAATACGTCCAAAGGGCGAGGCATACTGGCTTTGCCAATTAGGTGATTACTGCTTAAAATGTGACAAAGCCTCCTTCTTTTCACAACTAGATTACATAGGGATAGACCAATATGAATCACAGCACATGGTACTGTGCAACTAATAATGTATTTTGCAAACGTTAAAGCCATCCGTTGTTTACAGTAAAATCCTTTACACTTTCAAGCTGCAATGGATCTTGTTTTCCCTGAACTCACCCACAATTACCTCAGCTTTGGGGTAGTAATAAACATTGCAAAAATGTAAGTTGATTCATAGTTATATTGGTTTTACTTTTTTTCTTTGTATCTGTATATCAACAGTATAGTCTAATTATTTTATTTTCAAAATGTTTGAAAAAAATCTCACCATGTGCCAGGTCCATTTAAGAGCATTGACACTCCTGGCTGAGAGGCATTACAGTAGATGAGTTTTAATCATTCTTAATAGCAGTTTTGTAGTTGATTTAAGAAGCCAAGCTTGTGCTTGTGAAACGTAACAAGCGTGAATTCGTGTCATAAGGTAATATATGAATCAGAATTCAGCCAAATCAGGAGCCACTAACTTTAAAAGATTGTGAAGAAAGCCTCAAACATGCTGCGGTCTTAAATTAATTCTACTGATAGGAATTTTAGAGGGTCAGAACATTTTGAGTAATGTTGCTGTCATTTTTGATGATTGGAATTATTGCATTGTTCTGCCATAAGGCTATTTCAGTGGTACAACAGATAGATAAGAGTTCATAGCGATGGAATTCCCCATTGCTTACTTTTCAACTTCTCTGTCGATGCAGGTACACATAAATCTTTATTCATTACAGTGGAAGAACATTGACACACTGCATTACAATTTTTTCTTTAACTCTACTTCGTCATCCTCTGTCTTAGTCATGAGATGAAATCATGCTTTGAGACAGAAGTTCCAGACACATGCATGGGTGTGAACAAATGGAACGAAGGACAGGACTGGGGGCCAGATATACTGCTAGCTCATTTTCTCATTGCAAACCCTTTGACTTGGTAAATCGCAGGGTTTGCTACAAGAAAATGTGTTTTTTTTATGTACTTAACCCATGGGGTGATTCACTAACCTATTATTGAATAGGTAAATGGGTTATGGAAACATAATGAATCTCAATTTGGAAGGGGTGTGTTTAGGGTGTCTTAAACACATTCCTTGTTGTTGGACACAGCACGTTCTGGTTGGCAAGGCCCTAGCCAGGTAGAACCTACCACTCCTGTCAAGGGTGGGTGATTACACTCACTGTATAGCCTGTGCTCACCCTGGGTAATTTAGGACTGAGCAGTCAGTCTAATCACAGGAGCAATGTGTAAAGCATTGGCACAGCACTCTTGCACAATAAGGGGCATATTTATACTCTCTTTGCGCCGAATGTGCGTCAAAATTTTTGAGGCACAATCGGCGCAAACCCTGCCCCATATTTATACTTTGACGTCCGACCCCGCGGGCGTCAAAGTTCCACCATGTGCGTCATTTTTTGGAAAGGGGAACCAGCCTTGCGTTAATTATATGCAAGGTATGCGTTCCATTCCAAAAAATGACTTTAAGGCCTGTGCGCCTTATTTATACTGTGATGTCATTTTGATGCACAGGAGGGGGCAGGCCTTAAAAAACGGCGCCCAGCCTGATGGGCGCCGTTTTTTAACGCCTGGGTCAGGGCAGGCGTTAAGGGACCTGTGGGCTCAGAAGGAGCCCAGAGGTGCCCTCCCATGCCCCCAGGGACACCCCCTGCCACCCTTGCCCACCCCAGGAGGACACCCAAGGATGGAGGGACCCATCCCAGGGAAGAAAAGGTAAGTTTAGGTAAGTTTTTTTTTTTGTATTTTTTTTGTGGCATAGGGGGGCCTGATTTGTGCCCCCCTACATGCCACTATGCCCAATGACCATGCCCAGGGGACATAAGTCCCCTGGGCATGGCCATTGGGCAAGGGGGCATGACTCCTGTCTTTGCTAAGACAGGAGTCATTTCAATGGGGGTTGGGCGTAAAAAAAAAATGGCGCAAATCGGGTTGAGGCCTGAATTTTGCCTCAGACCTGACTTGCCCCATTTTTTGACGCCAAAGCTCCATTTTCCCCTACGCCGGCGCAGCCTGGTGTGAGTCATTTTTATTTACGCACACCAGTCCGCTGCGCCGGCTAACGCCATTCAATAAATAAGGCGCCCGCATGGCGCTTTGGAATGGCGTTAGCCGGCGGTAAAATTTTTGACGCGCAACTGCGTTGGCCCAGTTGTGCGTCAAAAAGTATAAATTTGGGCCTAAATACACTGAACATCAAAAAAGAGACTTCACATTAGGTGTATGTAAAGAAAGTTTGTATTCAACACACACATCAGTTAACACAACATGAAAATTTGTAAATCTGGGCATAAATCACATTCGGAAATATCACTAGCAGTACTGGGCCCAACCGTGTTAAAGACAATATTGGCAATATGTACACTTGGGAAAAAATCCTACATTCCCTCCCAGCACCCTCATGCAGTGCAAAACATTGTCAGCAAGAGACCCTCCCCAGCAAGTATCCCAAATTAGTATCACACATCTCTAGGGTGCACCCTGGTTCACAACGTTAGCAGCAATATGTGCATACAAATATTTCCAGCACTTTTAAATAGCCCTGCAGCCTAGTCCACGCAGATAAAAACCAATGTCAATGTCATAGTCTTTAGGCAAGGAAACAACAGGTACGGCAAAACTGCCGTGCAGTGTAGTCAATCACAGGTAGTTACTCCCACACATTCACTGCACACTGCTACGCAGTGTCACAGATATCAAGTAGACTAAAATAGCACGCACTCACACACACTCCCTCTCAGAACCCTAAGGCAGTGCACTGATATCCAGCAGGTCAGTTGTCACTGTACTTGCAGACCCTGTGGACTCAAACCTCCCTCCACCCTTCAACCAATCAGTACTACCCTTGCCCCCACGAGCTGGAGATGAACGCAATCTTTCTTTGGATACTAGGCTTTGGATACTAGGCCGATTGCATCCGGGGTAACACTTATTCAGGGTCCTGAGGGATTAAGTGGGGGGAAAGAATAGATAACAGTCTGATCAGGCAACAGTTGTCAACTGGAGGTTTGGCCACCACTCTGGAAGTTCACTCAAAGGTCTCTGCACCGTGCCTTTTGATGAGGGTCCAGGTCTGTAAGGCATGGGGGTGAGTCACTGTAAGGCACATGCTGATCACACTAGTGCCCGACCAGGCACTCCAGTACACAAATAGTTTCTGTTAGGAATGGGGTCTCTAGATGGCAGTCAGTTGCACCCTGTCCAAGTAGAGACCCTCACTCTAGTCAGGGTAAGGGAGTCACACTCCTAAGATAACCCCTGCTCCCTCCATTGGTATCTTGGCATGAGCAGTCAGGCTTATCTCAGAGGCAATGTGTTAAGTATTTGTCCCCACACACACTAACACAGTGAAAATACTACAAATAGACACCACACAAGTTGAGAAAAATAGCCAATATTTATCTAAGTGAAACAAGATCAAAACAACAAAAATCCAATAGACACAAGCAAAGATAGTAATTTTAAAAGATTAAATCCCAGCAAAAGCACTTAGAAACACAATTGCTCCAACTGGTGCTATTACAGCATTGTGACGGAGTTGTTCCCAACAGTCTGATGACACTTGCGAGGGAGTGCAGCACTGGTCACAGAGTACAGCACCCTAGAAACAAGGCAGAGTCAAAGACATGGCACAGAGTCAGAGAGGTGATGTGCAGCTGAAGCCAGTGAGGCCTTGGTTCCTTACTGCTACACAGGGAGGTGAGGCGTTGGTTTCTTATGAAGGCAGCAGAGGTGAGGCGTCATTGGCAGAGAGGTGGTGGTTCCTTACGATCTGGCGAGATTGATGATTCCAGCAGGGCAAGATGTGATGGGGTGACCTCATGGAATCATGGACACACCACAGGCCACAGGCACCACGGGGAGTTGGGTGTCACAGACATCAGTGACATGGCACTAGGGACTCATGGTATTGCGGGACTTCAGAGGTGCTGTGGCCGCATCGGGCCTACAGTTTTGGTCACAGTCGTTGTACTTCAGCGGGGACTATAGCCTTGGGGGCAGGCAGCAGCATGGAGTCAGGCATCAGTACCGGTTCTGGAGTCATCCGAAGTTGATGTGCCTGTTTCCTCATGTTTTATGCCAGTTTTCACTCACAAGGGCCCAGGAACTGGAGTGGATACCTCTTGACACATCAGGGTCCTCAGCTAGATAACCCAGGGGCTTGCAGGTGAAATCTTTGCTGTCCCTGGGACTTCTTAAAAGGAGACAAGCTCAGTCCAAGCCATTGGAGAAGCTTCACAAGCAAGATACACAGCAAAGTCCAGTCTTTGTCCTCTCCAAAGCAGAAGCAGCAACTGCAGGCCAGCCCAGCAAAGCACACACTGCAAAGGGGCAGTACTCCTCCTCACAACTCTTCAACTCTTCTCCGTGGCAGAGTCTCTTCTTGATCCAGAAGTGTTCTAAAAGTCTGGGATTTTGGGTCCAAGATTTATACTCATTTCTGCCTTTGAAGTAGGCAAACTTCAAAGCAAAGTCTTTGTAGTGCATAAGACCCTGCCTTTCCTTCCCTGGTCCAAGACACACACTAGGGGGTTGGAGACTGTAATATGTAAGGACAGGCACAGCCCTGTTCAGGTGCAAGTGTCAGCTCCTCCCACCACTCTATCTGGGGAAGACTGATCAGGATATTCAGGGCACACCTTAGCTTCCTTTGTGTGACTGTCTAGATGTATTCACAACCAGCCCAGTCGTCATTCTGACCCAGAAGTGTATTCCACAGCCATGTAGAGGCACAGAATGCAAGACAATGTCCACTTTCTAAAAGTGCCATTTTCAAATACGCAATTTAAAAACCACCTTCACTAACTGATGTATTTTTAAATTGTGAGCTCAGAAACCCCAAACTCCAGATCTCTATCTGCCCCCAATGGGAAATTACACTCAAAAGATATTTCAAGGCAATCCCAATGTTAACCTATGGGAGAGATAGGCCTTGCAATAGTGAAAAACACATTTGGCAGTATTGTACTATCAGGACATTAAAACACACTAGTACATGTCCTACCTTTTAAATACACTGCACCCTGCCCATGGCCTACTTAGGCATGCTTTACATGTACTAAAAGGAAAGGTTTGAGCCTGGAAATTGGGTGCCCTTCCCAGGTCAACATGGCAGTTTAAAACTGCACACACAGACACTGCAATGGCAGGCCTGAGCAAAACAAAATCAAGCACACAGTCAAAAATACAGAAGACAGAGGCAAAAAGACAGGGAGAAACCACGCGGAGGATGCCAGGTCTAACAATTACCAATTCCACACCTCCCTGGAATGAGGCACAATGTCTGGTGCACGATGATTTGAGTTGCACCAGACAATCTGTTCACACACTAAGCATCACTAGTTACATGCCTCCCTGGAATGAGCCACAATGTTTGGTGTGGGATGACTTGAGTAGCACCAGATGATTCAGATTACCCGGGAAAGTTACCAAATGCCATACCTCACTGAGGCACAACATCTGGTGCATGATGACTTGAGTTGCACCAGACAATTCTGCTCACACACGTAAAGTTAGCAATGTCCGTATCTCCCTGGAATGAGGCACGATGTCTGATATGTGGTGACTTGAGTAACCCCAGACAATTCCAAATACTCACAAAGAGTTACTAACTTCCGTACCTCCCTGGAATGAGCCACAATGTCTGGTGTACAGGGACTTGAGTCGCAACAGACAATTCCAGCCACACACGAAAGATGCAAGTTCAGCCATGCCACAGAAGGTAGAAAGGACACCCTTACCTCTGAGGGTTACAACCTGTGAATCAGACACGCAATGAGCGTGCAGTCGGTGTATCTCATGAGAGCAATGCGACACGATCAACAGCGTGGGCCACGGAGGGTCCCGCAACCGGTAGATCTGTTCACAACCAACAAGACGCATATGCATGTTGTGGCCCCATGATGAAGGGCTACATTCTATGAATGCAGGCATTACTCTTAAGGCTCTGCACCAGGAAATCCAGTCTCCAGGCCCAATACTTAGGTCTACACGTATACCGCTGCTGCCAGGTGGAATCCAGCAGATAATGTCGGTGCTTAGGAGGGCACCCCTCTCCAGATGACACAAGTAGAAGGTGAAGGTTCCTTACAGGAGGTCTTTGATTTCCCTGAGACCTCCACCAAGAACAGGCGGCAAGTCAACATGCCCTTGGAGAGTACACTTCAGAGTGCCACACAGCAGAAGGCAGTCTGCCCAGGCCAGCCATGATGCAGGAAGGGTGTGCAGTCTCTTCCAAGCGCAGTAAATACTCCTGTGCACAAGAAATTCATCTGGCAGTGTAAACCACATGGTCCAGGATCTTCAGTCCCATGTCCCTGCAAGTGTGTCTCTCGTTTGCTGTAGTGGTGCACCAGTAGTTATACTGTAGTGTGTCTTTGAAGTTGGGGGTGGTTCAGAGGGTTCCCCTTTGAACCACATATGCCCCCCTAAATTTTAGTTGTGCCTACAATGGGGCAGTGCAATGCAGATCTTAACCGTTAGTGGGGCCATAATCAGCCCCCGGGAGCCCAAGTGTCAAAACCTCTTCCTGCAATCTACCAGCCATGCCCTCAAGTGGCAGAGATCTGTCATTCCATTTGTGTGCCCAGGGTTGCTCCCCACCCTCCAGAGTGGAAACTAGTGGAATTTAAAAAGGCACACTAAGCACTTTAGAGCAGAGAAATGCCCATATTATAGAAGTGGCATTTCTCAGTGATTGTTGACAAACCCTCCTATACCATATGAGGGGGTTTGTCTGGACAACTTTAATGATAGGAAACATTATGAGGCTGCTCCACTGCAATCCACTGTTGCAGTTAGGAGTAATGGTAAACTTTCCCAATGTTAACCTACAGGCAGAGCAACCCTCATTTGAAGTGAAAACACACATGGGTATTCCTCACTCCCTGCACACATGTGCTCTGGTTCACATACAGGCCTACAGGGGTAGGCTGGACACAAGTTTGAGAACACCCAGAGGTGCAAGTGCACCCTCACAGGCCTGCTGTGACAGGGTCCCTACATATTAAAACACCATTGTGCAAATGTGCACACACTGTCCTACAGTGTTAGACTCAGCACATGATGAACCGCCATTGGGTAAGTACGCCCTCACCGGCCTACAGTGGCAGGCTCATTACATGTTAAAACACCACTGGTTAGCGCCACTTTCTAACATATGTATAAAAGGCATGAGTGCTTTCCCACTGTACTTGCAGTGGGAAAGTGCGCAAGCCCTAAGGCTGTAAAAGAGAATCAGCAAAATCTGGGGGATAAAGCAAAACATTACTATCTTACCGACACCTCAAAGGAAGTGATTCTCATTCACAAAATAGAAGTGGCCCTCAGGGGAAATGGAAAGGGTCCCCATGAGAACCCTTCCCCCTTTGTGAATGGTCCAAAAACATTTTTAGATGTAGGCACTGGCCCAAGGAACCAATGACTGCTCTTTGAAAATAGTTTTGCACACTTTTCTCTTTCTTTTTTTTCTGTGAACTGATCTTGTTTTCCAGTAAGGAAAATGTTCTCACCTACCATTCTGAACATCGAGAACAAAGGGGCGGCTCCTCCATAATAGCGGAGGAGCGTCGCACCCCTTGCTCAGAGTCAGTAAGTGACAAAATGATAATAAAACACTTTTATTTGTCACTGCCTCTCTGACAGCCATGGAATCTAGGGCTGGGCTGAACCAAAGGGAGGAGGAGTGGTGGGCACTATAAACTACACATGTTGGTTTGGCCAGCTGTATTAGGATGGCCAGATTGTCATGCGCCCTTACATTTCTCCAACCCAACTTTGTTGCACAGCTGGGTGGAGAAATGGTACAGGCACCCATTGCCTGAGCGAGCGTCACACCAGCCCGCTCAGGCCAATGTTGGCACTGCTATCATGTTTGATGTAGCATGAGAGCAGCGTCTGGATTGTGAGCCTGTGCTTTGTGCCCCAGTGACTGCCTGGAGGACGAGGAGCACAGAGGGGCCGGCGCTGGGACCGGAGGGGTAGGTACGTTTTTATTTTTAATTTTTACCCCCTCACCCTGACCAAACACTTTTGATTGGCTGCAGCCACCCTTCATACACTCCATCACTAATCTGGATACCTTTTGGTTTGGCACATTATAAATGTTTTGTTCTGGTGGTTTGCTCTAGAGCAGTGCATTTTCCTGTTTTGAAAGAAAAAACATTAAGTAGGTGTCTGGAATGCACATCTCCATTATTCACCTAACAGGACAGCTAGAGGCTCAAGTAATGGACGTCATTCACATAAGTTGACCCTTTACATCAGAATGCTCATATTTTATATTTCTGAACATGTGAAAGTGTCAAGTGTTACCTCGCTCCCAGATCTGGCCCTTTTAAGGTTGAGCCTAGGCAGGGCCTATGCGCTGCCTGCAAGACCTGCTGTATTCAATAAAGGATCTTGATCCTGCCTGCAGCTTACCCTAGGTTGACTGCAGAGTTGCTCTTCTTTGCTGCTTCCTCACTGGTTTGCACAGCCGTTACCTCACTTCTATTCTTGGGAGAGGAGCACCAGCTCAGTACAGTTTCCTTACACCTTGATTGTTTTTCTGTTGTTTAGGGGAACTCTTTTTTTAAATTGTTTCCTGCCTCTGCTCGTGTTCTGATGCATGTGTTTGTCAGTAAGTGCTCCTGTTCACACGTGATTTTCCGTGTTTGATGTTCACTTGTTTTCTATAATGTGTGTTTTTCTTCCTGTAGCTTTCACCCAATCCTGCATGCGTTTGTGTTCACCAAAGGGAGACCCAATCCTTCGCGTTCACTGAAGGTAGTTCAACCACTGGCAGTAATGATCGCATTTGTCATTTTGTTTCTGCCATTGGTTAATTTTAATTGTTCTGGGAGTTCAACCATTGCATTGCATTTATAATTTTAATTCCACCATTGTTTAATTTTATTTATTGTTGCAGCACGTTCTTTGTAGGCACGGGGTGAGCCCAGTTACCCAGTCCAAATGTTGGCAGCGATCTATGTTACGCCACACCCTCTCAGTTCATCTGATCTCTGTAACCAGTCTTATTTTTCCCTCAGAATCCTTTTTTTGCCTCCTGTTCTTCACACATTTTCTATTTTTTCCACCCAATAACTTTTGTTAGTGCGTCTGACTTTAATAAGTAAACTTACAAGGGGACGGAAATAGGTCGATGAACCTTTTGACTCACAATTAAGATGTTCTTACTATAGCTCCAGCACATAATCAATAACCAATACACAGTAGTCAATAATCAACAACAACCAATAACAGTAGTAATCAATGGAGTCAGTAATTGTCACACACCATGACCTTTCAGTCATGAATAACCACACCTTTGGTAAAAGTTACAATAGTTATTTCCCTATATTAACAATGTTAAGGTCATGTAGATTAATCTCAAAATCAATTGAAACACATACAGTAACAATACTGGCTGTCCAATGCGGTGGAAGAAATGTAATCTAATCAATGCTTGAACAACAACACATTCTAGAGTTACAGTACCGATTAATAACAAAGTCAGCTGCGTCAAAGTAATTACGTACATTCAAGTTCTGCAAATAAATTTATCAAGCATTAATCCCTATTAGCATAATTCCATTAGTGAAAATCCTTAACTAACATCCATTTAACATCAGCATGTTGGGTATCAATCAAAACAATTTGGGCCCATACTAATACTTTTTTAGTGCTGCATTTGCATCAGTTTTTGATGCAAAAGCGGTGCAAACTTACAAAATACAATTATATTTTGCAAGTTTGTGCTGTTTTTGCATCAATAAATAACGCAAATGCGGCACTAAAAAAGTATAAATATGGGTCTTAGTAACACAAATTTGGAAAAACATCTAACTATAACTATATCAAAACAATGCAGTTGGTACCTAGAAAGAAAAAGAAAATATGCATAAAATTTCATTATACCTATCCGCAGTGTGGATCAGCAAGTAGAGTCAGTCTTCGTCCTCAGGACATTAGTCGATCAGCAAGGCATCAGGATTCAGCATCAAAGTTTAGAAAATGCAAAGTCTTAAAGCAACTCGAAAGAATGGAAGTAAATCCTCCAGAAGAATAGAGAGAAAATTGCCCCTCTTTCCCCTGTGCAGTGTCATTAAATCAAAACTAGGAAAACTACTTCTCAAATCCCTATTGGTCAGTTAAACGCATGTTCACACTTTATCCAATAAAACTAAAACTCCAAATCTATGAATTCTACCATTACTCCAGTCACGTGTCGTTGATTGGTGTGTCCTGCAATGCCCTCATCATCCGGCTTGTCAAATAACAATATTTTTACAGCTTCCACTCCAGTCAGTATCCCAATTGCTTTTCTCCTGAGAAAGTCAGTCTCACACGCATTACACACAAAATGTCACATTAAGGAGAACAGCATCTTCTAGCAGTCGGTTCTCATGAGAATCAAATCTCAGTGGCGAGCACATAATGCAAAATGGAAAAACACAGTTTACCTCTGTGGGACAGCCATTTATTAAACGTTAACCAATACAGCTTTGACATGAGGCCTGGCAAACAAGGCCAAGACATTCGTTAAGTTAAGGCCTACATTTAATAAAGCTAACGCATAATGCATAACCCTTAATAAGACATACAACTATATTAGTGAAACATATATTCAACATTTCACAATATTAGTTCATTAGTAAGTACACTTTGTGAACATTGATAGCCACTCTTTGTAATCACATTTTCAAATGCGTGCATTACTTTTCTGTTATTATTTTCTACATAAATCACTTATTCAGAATACATGAACACTCATAAATAATTTTTATTAAAACACCTGCTCTAGCACTTTCCTTCTCCTCCTCCTCCATATGTTTATGTCTTCCCACCTTTAAGCGTCAGTCCCTTTCATGCTGCCACACCTTAATCACTTCCAAATCAACCGGATGTTTCGTTTTTCAATGACTGCCTCTTTCTCCCCACCCCCCATCTGCCTCTTTTCTGTCATGTTTTTAACTTTCTCCTCACCTCTGTCCCTCCCTTTTCTTCTCCTGCTCCCAGGTTTCTTCTCTGTTGCAGTGGCTGTGCATTTTACTGCAGACGACTGTTTCAATTGCAAGGACATGTGTATATTGACTGCAGTGCAGACAAGGAAACAGAATCTTGAATTTAAAACAAAAACACAGCACAATTTCACAATGTTTTAGCCATGACCACCTGTCAACTATTGTCACAAACGGAAGCAGCCTCTTGCTGGTTCACATGTCATTTTCATTGATTTGTTGGAATGTAAGATTGATTTATTCGTTTAATGTTGCCTTTGCGCGCAAATCAGTGTTAACAAATGTCTGCTTTCTATGCGCCCATGCAGCTCCCAGGGCCAATCTAAATTCCTATCAGTAGTATCGCTCTCGCATCTGCTCTCACCCTTCCTAGGTTCCCCTGATCCGCTTCAGAAATTGAGTCCCTAACATTGTCCTTCACACGCATCAATTCAGGTGAAAGCAGCGGTCTATAAACTTATTATTTAAATACATGCATTTATCATGTCATATTTCATTACAATAGGGATGTGCATTTACTGTGCACGATGTCACTGCAATGGGAACATTTATTTAGTGTGTCTGTCACTGCCATGGAGACATTTATTTATTAGGCCACTACAATGGGGACTTCTTTTAGTTTGTGTCACTGCACTGTGGGTACTTAGGCCTATATTTATACTTTTTAACGCAAAAACGGCGCAAACTTGCAAAATACAATTATTTCACAAGTTTGCGCCGTTTTTGCGTCAAAAAGCGGCGCAAATGCGGCGCTAAAAAAGTATAAATATGGGCCTTAGTGCGTCTTTCACTACAACGGGGACATTTAGTTAGTGTGCCACATTTCTTTGCAATGTTGATGTTTATTTTGCATGGCTCATTTCATTATAATTTTACATCCAGTATAAAGGGCAACTGGAATTATGTGGCAGAGAGGACCAAATTATGGGGCAGGGTTGACTAATTTATGTGCAATAAAAGTCGAGTTTTACAACGCCGATAGCTCTAACTCAAGCAAATGCGAGACCTATTGCATTGCAAATGCTTGTTTAACGTGAGATCGCACTCTTAACACCGACTTATCCGTCGATAAACGTGTACAGTTTGGCAAGCGCAAAACTATATTTTGTACGACTTATAAGTGAAACCGGTCTCTGCAAAGATCTTTACAAACTCCACCCCATCTTTTGCTGACTGATCCGTGACTCAAAAAGTAAAAAGCTTTGGAAATGTTTATTATTATTTATATAAAACCCTCTGTTCGAACCAAATAACAGTTTGCGGACGCCCTTTATTTTTCAACCACACAGAGGGCAAGACGTAGCTTAATATACTGGTTGACAGTATACCAATAAATTAAAAACGGATACTGTATTCTCCATGCAACTTTATTGTATAAAGAAGCCTATATTTTCAAACTAATGAGATCAACATGTAAAAAGTTAATTTAAAAATGGGCGTGCGTCCCCAACAGTAGAAAAAAATTAAACAAATATATTTAAACAGACTGTGGCTTGGCCGCCAGGGGTTATTTTAATTGCTACCAAATAAAAAGGAAGGAATATGCTTTTCTTTCTTTTTTAGCAGCTTGTTCTCGGCTTTTCCTTTTGACCCAGTGACAACCCGTGATTGGAAGCTTAGTGGCGTCAGAAGAGGATGAAATGAGCGCTGTCTGCTAATGGCAAGCGCCGCCGCCTTTTTACCCCTTCTGGTCTCATGTTGGGAGCTCAACAGAATCTCTCAGTCTTGACTTTGGTTCCCTATCGACTTTGGAAGTGATTTTCACAGCTAGTGCCATCTTTCAACAAGTTGTAATGAGAACGTTCCCGTTTCACATTTTGATGAATTCTATTTGGTCTGGTGGCAATTACCAAGTTCATCAGTGGCGATTGTCTGATCTTTGCTCATTTTATGGCAGAATTTAAACCCTAATTAAAAGCAAGGCTTTTTTTTACTCGAAGTGAAACTTTTCAAGCTCTTTTTGAACTCATGTCGCTAAGAGATGTGCTGTGATTTAAGGAAGAGCAAAATGACTTAGAAAGCCACAATCAGAGTAATTCTTCCATTTAGATCTCCCGCACAGTGACTGACGGATGCTACAAGTTCTTCATTCTCATTCACTTGGCTTCCCATGGCGCGGGTGGTGGGGACGGTGAGTGGGGTGGAGGGGACAGCGAGCGGCGCATTAGCTGCATCAGGCAGCTAAGTGCAACAGAGTGGTCCCATGAAATGGACGTACGCCTCTGAATCTCAAAGTATGTTAGGCCACGCTGACTTGTAATGCAAATGTCAAAGAATTTCCTATTCAAGTTAAAGCTTTTCTAGAGTAAAATATAACCTTATATGTTGCATCACGACAACCTGGACATTTGTTGCCAGCAAACCACCTTCATGTCTTTACAATCGTGTTTGAAGGGCACAGACAGCTGCACAGTTTCATTTCATTTTCATTTAATTTACAATCGGTTGCAACACTCACAACCTGAACCAAAGCATATTAGATTTGCAGCTCTGGCTCACCCAAGGAATCTTTCTTTAGTCAGCTTTCTTCTAAATCACTTTTCTGAATGACTCTAGTTTGTCAAGTCTATAAACACTGACAAGAAATTCTCTCCAGAGCATTGTGACTCACTTACAGATACTTATTACTACCAATGGTGCTTGAATGAGACTGTGTTAGGAAGAACATGATCTGTCTCTAGACTACATCACACTACCTTTTCATTCTATCATGTTAGTAGACATATACGCTTGAGGTGACAACGAACCACGTTTGTGTTGGAAATTTAGTTCATGGTTGAGTGGGGTGAAACCCTACTAAAGCAGCAGCCACAATATCTGTCAGGGTGCAGTCACAAGCAAACCCCAAATTAACCTGTGCTTAACCCTCTGGTAGCTTGACACAAAGTAGTCAGGCTTAACTTAGAAGCTATGTGTAAAGCATTTATGCAGCTCTTCAAACAGTAACAATGTGAAAACACAACACAAGAAAAATTTCACACCAATTTAGAAAAATTGAGTAAAATGTAATAAATTGAGATCAAAATGGCAAAACAACAATTAGTAGAATCAGTAATATGCAGTTTTACAGTTGTAAGTGAAAACAGTGTCTAGAAGCGCAAATCGCTAGCTGTAGTTATCTGGTCACACCAGACCGGGACAAAGATGCAATTTCAGGCCAACAGCACTGGAGCATTGGCCTGATACAGGGACCAAGTTAGGGCAGCTGAATAAGGTATCTTTAATCCTGGTTGCAGGGCGCTGCAAGATCACATGTTGAAAATGCAGTGAGTATTGGCAGTTCCGAAGGGCTGCTAGGCTCTGATGCGAAGTCCTGAGCCGAAGATGCATCTTCCACTGGTGGTTCCAGAGAAGCTGAAAGGCTACAATGTGAAGTCCTGTGTCATCGTTGAGGATGCTGCCAATGAGGGGCTTGTGATGTGAAGGCCTGTGGTGTGCAGTGGCAGTTCCAATGAGACTGCGGTTTGCAATGCGAAGTCCAGTGTCAGGGATGCATTATGCTGCAGCAGTTCCTAATCAGCTATATGCAGATGCATTGTGCTGCATCGGTTCTGCTCAGAGGACCAGAACTGAGCTGAGAGAACACCTTTGGGCCCACTTCCAAGGGTCCAGGCCTGGGGTGGCAGCACTTCGTGGAGAAGGCTCAAAACAAGTAGAGTCCAGGTGCTGAGTTCAAGATGGTTTCAGTATTTTTTGTCCCTGAGGCTCTGATCAGGAGGCCAGACAGCTAGTCCTTAGCCACTCTGGTGGTTCTGGGTTTAAGATGCAGGTCTAGCCCTTTCACTCAGAGAGTAAGGCAGCAGAGTAGCACAGGTATCCTGGGTCTTCCACAGGTCCAGAGGTGAACTGAAGAGTTGGGCATGAGTGTCTATTATTTATACCTGGTGCAGCTTTGAAGAAGGAATAGGTTCTGGAGGTTTCCATCCCAGGTGTGATTGGTATTTCCTGCCTCCCTTACCTGGCCCCAGCTTGTTTGGCATCACAAAAGACTAGTGTGAAACCCTTTGTGAGTGTGCCCAGGCAGAGCTTTTGTGATGTAGAAGTGTAGTAGGTGACAGCTTCTCCCCCTCATCAAGTCAGAGATGGCCCATCCAGACAAGACCTATTGCCCTTTGTCTCACTGGGTGGGAGAAATACACAAAGACCAACCGCCAGTTATGCCTACTTATGTGACTCAGGATACAGGCTGCAGACACAAAATAGTTGGTGTTAGAAATGGGGTTTTTGGTTGGCAGTCAGGTTACCCCCTGTCCAAGCAGAAGCCCTCACTCTAGTCAGGGTAAGTCACACACAATCCAAGATTATCCTGTGCCCACCCTCTGGTAGCTTGGCACGAGCAGTCAGGCTTAACTTAGAAGGAAATGTGTAAAGTATTTGTGCAATAAATCATACAATACCACCATATAGCACCACAAAAATACACCACACAGTATTTAGAAAAATATATAATATTTATCTGGATAATTGACGTTCAAAAAGAATAAAGTTGCAATGAGAAATTGTAGAGATATCACTGAAGAGTGATATAAGGTGTCTTAAGTCTTTAGAATATAAACAAAGTCTCTTTCAAGCACAAGTAACTGGGTTGGAATGGAAAAATTTCCTCAGAGGGCCACAAAGGAAGAGGTGCGTGGAAAAAGGGTGCGTGCGTCGATTTCTCCCCAGCACACACGGACTCGCGTCGTTATTTTCCACGCGGGGAAGTCGTGCGTCGTTTTCCGGCGCGCGGACAGTCTCTTTCTGTGGGTCGCGGGGATTACCAGATGTCCCGGGTCTCTGCGTGGATTTTCCTGCTCGTTCTCCGGCTGCGCGTCGGTCTGCGGGGCTGCGCGTCGAAAGTACGATCTCACGGCAGGCGTCGGGTCGATTTCTCCACTAGACGTCGGTCTGTGGTGCTGCGCATTGAAATTATGATCTCACGGCAGGCGTCGCGTCGATTTCTCCTCTAGAGGTCGGGCGGCGTTGTCCTTGCGAAGCCGTGCGTCGGATTTTCGGTCGTCCCAAGAGCGTCGCGTCGATCAGCGTCGGTGTGCGGCGTTTTTCTCGCCACGGAACAAGCTGTGCGTCAAAATTTTCGGCGCACGGAGCGTCCAAGTGAAAAAGAGAAGTCTTTTTGGTCCTGAGACTTCAGGGAACAGGAGGCAAGCTCTATCCAAGCCCTTGGAGAGCACTTTCACAGCCTGACAAGAGTTCAGCAAGGCAGCAGGGCAACAGCAAGGCAGCAGTCCTTTGTAGAAAGCAGGCAGGTGAGTCCTTTGAGCAGCCAGGCAGTTCTTCTTGGCAGGATGTAGTTTCTGGTTCAGGTTTCTTCTCCAGCAAGTGTCTGATGAGGTAGGGCAGAGGCCCTGTTTTATACCCAAATGTGCCTTTGAAGTGGGGGAGACTTCAAAGAGTGGCTAAGAAGTGCACCAGGTCCCCTTTCAGTTCAATCCTGTCTGCCAGGGTCCCAGTAGGGGGTGTGGCAGTCCTTTGTCTGAGAGCAGGCCCTCCACCCTTCCAGCCCAGGAAGACCCATTCAAAATGCAGATGTATGCAAGTGAGGCTGAGTACCCTGTGTTTGGGGTGTGTCTGAGTGAATGCACAAGGAGCTGTCAACCAAGCCCAGCCAGATGTGGATTGTAAGGCACAGAAGGATTTAAGTGCAAAGAAATGCTCACTTTCTAAAAGTGGCATTTCTAGAATAGTAATATTAAATCCGACTTCACCAGTCAGCAGGATTTTGTATTACCATTCTGGCCATACTAAATATGACCTTCCTGCTCCTTTCAGATCAGCAGCTGCCACTTCAATAGTGTATGAGGGCAGCCCCTATGTTAGCCTATGAAGGGAGCAGGCCTCACAGTAGTGTAAAAACGAATTTAGGAGTTTTACACTACCAGGACATATAACTACACAGGTACATGTCCTGCCTTTTACCTACACAGCACCCTGCTCTAGGGGTTACCTAGGGCACACATTAAGGGTGACTTATAAGTAGACAAAGGGGAGTTCTAGGCTTGGCAAGTACTTTTAAATGCCAAGTCGAGGTGGCAGTGAAACTGCACACACAGGCCTTGCAATGGCAGGCCTGAGACAAGGAAAAGGGGCTACTTAAGTGGGTGGCACAACCAGTGCTGCTGGCCCACTAGTAGCATTTAATTTACCAGCCCTATGCACATAAAGTGCACCTTACTAGGGACTTATAAGTAAATTAGTAGTCCAATCAGGTATGATTCAAGGTTACCATGTTTTAAGGGAGAGAGCATATGCACTTTAGCACTGGTTAGCAGTGGTAAAGTGCGCTGAGTCTAAAAACCAGCAAAAACAGTGTCCACGAAGTGGAGGGAGGCAGGCAAAAAGTTAGGGGTGACTACCCTAAGGCTGTCAGGTCTAACACGTGTCCCCCCCAGCTGAAAGTGGGGAGAGCTACCCGACCTCCTGGGAGCTCTCATCGCTAAGGCGGAGGTACCTGGAGAGACCATCAGCATTGGCGTGGTCAACCCCTGGGCGATGTTCCACCGTAAAGTCCATCCCCTGTAGGGATTGGACCACCTCAAGAGTTTTGGATTCTCACCCCTCATCTGCATGAGCCATCTGAGGGGCCTGTGGTCTGTCTGAACCCGGAAGTGAGTCCCAAACAGGTAGGGTCTTAGCTTCTTCAGTGCCCAGACCATAGCAAAAGCTTCTCTCTCAATAGCACTCCACCTCTGTTCCCGTGGTAATAGCCTTCTGCTAATAAAGACTACCGGTTGGTCTAGGCCCTCCTCATTTAGCTGTGCTAGAACTGCTCCTATGCCATGCTTTGAAGCGTCTGTCTGCACGATAAATTCCTGGGAGTAGTCAGGGGCCTTGAGCACGGGGGCCGTGCACATGGCTTCCTTTAGGGCGTCAAAGGCTTTCTGACAAGCCTCTGTCCAATTCACCAACCTAGGTTGTTTCTTGGAAGTGAGTTCTGTCAAGGGTGACACAATGGTACCATAGCCCTTGACAAATCTGCAGTAGTATCCTGTGAGGCCTAAAAAGGCTCTCACCTCAGTCTACGTTCGAGGTGGTTGCCAGGCCTTGATAGTTTCAATCTTGGCCTGGAGTGGCTGCACTAGGTGTCCCAAGTACACCACGGAACCCTGCCCAATCTGGCACTTACTAGCCTGGATGGTCAGGCCTGCCTGTTGCAGGGCCTGAAGCACCTCCTTGAGGTGAAGCAGGTGTTCCTCCCAGCTGGAACTGTAGACAGCTATGTCATCCAGGTAGGCTTCACAGAAGGCATCCTTGCCAGCTAGGACCCCGTTAACCAACCGTTGGAAGGTAGCGGGGGCATTTTTCAATCCAAACGGCATCACCCGGAACTGGTAATGGCCATCAGGGGTTGAAAATGCGGATCTTTCCTTAGCCCCCTCAGTCAGGGCGATCTGCCAGTACCCTGAAGTAAGATCAAACGTACTCAGGAACTTGGCAGCGCCCAGCCTGTCAACGAGCTCATCCGCTCGGGGAATGGGGTGAGCAGCAGTCCGTGTGACTGAGTTGAGACCCCGGTAGTCCACACAGAACCGGAGTTCTGGCTTCGCACCTGGGGCAGTAGCCTTAGGGACCAACACCACTGGGCTGGCCCAGGGACAACTGGATTTCTCGATGACCCCTAGAGTCAACATCTTGGAGACCTCCTCCTTGATGCTGGCCTTCACCTTATCCGACAACCTGTAAATTTTGTTCTTCACAGGGAGACTGTCACCGGTGTCAATATCATGAACACAGAGGTGGGTCAGTCCAGGAGTAAGGGAGAACAGGGGGGAGAACTGCTCCAACAGCTCATAGCAGTCTCCTTTCTGGTTTAGAGTCAGGGAGTCAGAAAGAATGACCCCGCTTACTGACCCATCACCTTCTTGGGCAGAGAGGAGGTCGGTGAGAGGTTCACTCTCCTCTTCCATTCCTTCAGCTGTGACCAGAAGCATGTTGATCTCCGACCTCTCAAAATGAGCCTTTAGTCGGTTCACATGGAGCACCCTTAGGGGATTCCTAGGAGTTTGGAGGTCCACTAGGTAAGTGGCCTCCCCTTTCCGCTCCTTTATTTCAAATGGGCCAGACCAGCGGTCCTGGAGAGCTCTGGGCTCTACTGGCTCCATTACCCACACTTTGTCTCCAGGTTGAAACTCTACCAGGGTGGCCTTCTGGTCATACCAGTGTTTCATTACCTCTTGACTGGCCTCAAGGTTACTTTTGGCCTCTTTCCAGAAGCGGGTCATCTGGTTGCGGAGGGCCAACATGTAGCTGACCACGTCCTGAAGGGGTGCCTTTGGAGATTTCTCCAATCCCTCCTTGACAATGCTTAAGTGTCCCCTGACAGGGTACCCATAGAGAAGCTCAAAGGGACTGAACCCTACCCCCCTCTGGGGGACCTCTCTGTAAGCAAAGAGAAGGCATGGTAAGAGGACGTCCCACTTACGCCTCATGGCCTCAGGAAGGCCACCAATCATGCCTTTCAGGGTTTTGTTGAATCTCTCCACAAGACCATTAGACTGGGGTGATAGGGTGTGGTGAACTTGTAGGTTACACCACACGCATCCCACAGAGACTTCATGTATGCAGACATGAAGTTAGTGCCTCTGTCAGACACTATCTCCTTGGGGAATCCCACACGGGTAAATATCCCCATCAGAGTTCTTGTCACCACCGGTGCAGTTACGGTCCTCAGAGGGATTGCCTCTGGGTAACGGGTGGCATGGTCCACCAAAACCAGGATGAACCTGTTGCCTAAGGCAGTTTTGGGATCCAAGGGACCAACAATGTCGATGCCCACCCTCTCAAAGGGGGTGCCAACGACAGGAAGTGGAATCAGGGGGGTTTTAACCCTTTTTCCTGCTTTACCACTGGCCTGGCAGGTAGGACAAGATCTGCAGAACTTATCTGAGTGTGTCCTCATTTTGGGCCAATAAAAGTGGGTGACAAGCCTGTTAAAGGTCTTGCCTTGCCCCAAATGTCCTGCCAGGGGAATGTCGTGAGCCAGACCCAGTAGGAAGGTTCAGTAACATTGGGGGACCACCAGCGTACGTGCTGCCCCAAAGGCCGGAACCTTAGGCTCACTGTAGAGGAGATCATTCTCCCAATATAGGTGGTGATTGCCAGAGGCTTCACCCGCTGCCTGGTTTGAGGCTTGTTTCCTCAGACCTTCCAGAGTGGGACATTCTTTCTGCGCCTTGCAGAATTCCTCCCTGGTGGGTCCACCCTCAACTTGCCAGCCAGCAAGCTCAGTTAAGTCACCTAGGGTGGCAATGTCTTCCCCAGTTGGCTCGGGAGCCTCCTCCTCAGGAGCCCCGTCAGCCACTGCGGGAACTTCTGGGGTCGGTTTCCCATGCCCCTTGTCCCTCCTCTTGGCAGCTCTCTGGGCCATCGTTCCAGGCTCCAGACGCCCTTGACTTCCCTCTCGGTCAGCCATAGACCGTGTGGTCATGCAGACCCACTCAGGTAACCCTAACATCTCCAGGTGAGACTTGAGCTCCACTTCTCTCCAAGCAGTATGCTCAAGATCATTGCCTAACAGACAATCTACAGGCATGGCAGGACTCACAGCTACTTTTAGAGTACCAGAGACCCCCCCCACTCAAAGGGAACCAGAGCCACCGGTAGGTGACTCTCGCGATTGTCAGCGACTATGACCTGGTGGAATGTATTAGGTACTATCTGCTCTGCTGACACCAGCTGACTCTTGATAGTAGTCATACTGGCTCCTGTGTCACACAGAGCCTCCACCTTCTGCCCATCAATGGTGACCCACTGCCGGTACTTGGAAGTATTTTTGGGCATGTGGACCTTGGGCACCATTTCTCCTTCTCCCAGGGACACTAGGGAAATCTCTACCTGTTCCCCAAAGCTATCTGGGTCCATCTCCCCCCGAGCACTACACTAGTCAACCCAGGTGCCTGTCCGGTAATGGATGGTGCCCTCTTGGGGCACTGGGGATCGCCTTTATAGTGACCATACTGGTAACACTCCATGCATTTGGGGTTAGATTTCCCTGACCTGTCATATGTCCCTGGCTTTTTCTCAAATTTGGAAAAGGAAGGGTTGCCACCCCCTCCCTGGGAATTCTTTTGGGGGCATTTGGAGAGTTCCTTATCTGCAAGTTTATCTCCCCCCTCTTTCTTCTGTTGGGAACCCTGACCACCTTTGTGGGAGTCCCCCCCAGGTACCTTCTTGGACACTTTGGTGCTAACCCAGAGGTCCGCCTCCTCAGCAAGCTTCCTGGGATCAGTCAGCTTGCTATCCACTGAGTGCTGACACAACTTTGTATTAGTAGTATTAAGCATATGCTCTCTTAGAATCAAGTCATATAAACCTTTATAATCAGCTACTTTGTTGCCCCGCACCCATCCATTCAGTGCCTTACTGGAGAAGTCAAAGAAATCTACCCATGTTTGTGTGGTTTGTTTGGTGCTGTCCCTGAACCTCTGACGGTATCCCTCAGGGGTCAGCCCAAACTTGGCAAGTAAAGTGGCTTTCTGAAGTGGGTATGTGTTTTGATCAGGTTGATCCAATGTGAGGAGTGTATCCCTCCCCAATGGCGGTACATAACCCCACATAGCTACCCCCCATTGCCCTTCAGGAACCTCATGAGCCCTTAGTGCAACTTCATAAGCAGCTAACCATTTATCTATGTCATCTCCCACCAAAAAACTGGGCACCACATTTTTGGGTATACAAACCTTTTTTTCTCCAGCAGGTCCTGTCAGTAAGCTGCCACCAATATTGCTGGATTCAGACTGTCTTGCCCTGATCTCCAGCTCCTTGAGACTCAGTTCATGAGCCAACAATAGTTTATTTTCAGCCAAAGCTCTCTCAGCCTCCACCTGTTTGGTTTCTCTTTCGGCTTCAATTTGTTTGGCTGCTCTTTCAGCCTCAGCTTGCTTGGCTTCTCTTTCTGCTCTTCTCTCCTCCTGTTGAGCCTGAATTTTCAGTTTTGCCATTTGCAATTGGAACTCCCTTTCTTCTCTCCTTTCCTCTTCGGTCAGGCTTTGCACAGAGACACTGCTCCCTGGTCTGGAAGGGGGCACAATTGCAGTAGTAACACCATCCACAGATAGTGAAAAATCCTCTGAGGGGCCATTTTCTGGCTCCTCTTCCTCATCATCCTCTAAATGGGCTTCTGCCCAGGCCCTCAGCGCCACTTGAAAGTCCTCCTTTCTGGAGGCCCCTTGGGTGGGTACCCTCAATGCCCTGCAGAATCCTCTTAGTTGTTTGACCGTATATGTATCCAACTGGACTAGGTCAAAGTCCCCTGTTTGAGACCCAGTCAGAGACATGTTGAGTGAGGATTTAGTTTTTGAAAATTGTCAGGAGAAAAAAAACGGATTTGCAAAAAGAGATAAAAACTAAGTTGACCTTCAACTGTGGGTAGGTAGTGAAATACTTAGCTACTGTATGTCACTGCACAAATACAAGTCCTATCCTCACCGCTGATCACCAATGTTAGAAATGGGGTTTTTGGTTGGCAGTCAGGTTACCCCCTGTCCAAGCAGAAGCCCTCACTCGAGTCAGGGTAAGTCACACACAATCCAAGATTATCCTGTGCCCACCCTCTGGTAGCTTGGCACGAGCAGTCAGGCTTAACTTAGAAGGAAATGTGTAAAGTATTTGTGCAATAAATCATACAATACCACCATATAGCACCACAAAAATACACCACACAGTATTTAGAAAAATATATAATATTTATCTGGATAATTGTAGGTCAAAAAGAATAAAGTTGCAATGAGAAATTGTAGAGATATCACTGAAGAGTGATATAAAGTGTCTTAAGTCTTTAGAATATAAACAAAGTCTCTTTCAAGCACAAGTACCTGGGTTGGAATGGAAAAATCTCCTCAGAGGGCCACAAAGGAAGAGGTGCGTGGAAAAAGGGTGTGTGCGTCGATTTCTCCCCAGCACACACGGACTCGCGTCGTTATTTTCCACGCGGGGAAGTCGTGCGTCGTTTTCCGGCGCGCGGACAGTCTCTTTCTGTGGGTCGCGGGGATTACCAGATGTCCCGGGTCTCTGCGTGGATTTTCCTGCTCGTTCTCCGGCTGCGCGTCGGTCTGCGGGGCTGCGCGTCGAAATTACGATCTCACGGCAGGCGTCGCGTCGATTTCTCCTCTAGACGTCGGTCTGTGGTGCTGCGCATTGAAATTATGATCTCACGGCAGGCGTCGCGTCGATTTCTCCTCTAGAGGTCGGGCGGCGTTGTCCTTGCGAAGCCGTGCGTCGGATTTTCGGTCGTCCCAAGAGCGTCGCGTCGATCAGCGTCGGTGTGCGGCGTTTTTCTCGCCGCGGAACAAGCTGTGCGTCGAAATTTTCGGCGCACGGAGCGTCCAAGTGAAAAAGAGAAGTCTTTTTGGTCCTGAGACTTCAGGGAACAGGAGGCAAGCTCTATCCAAGCCCTTGGAGAGCACTTTCACAGCCTGACAAGAGTTCAGCAAGGCAGCAGGGCAACAGCAAGGCAGCAGTCCTTTGTAGAAAGCAGGCAGGTGAGTCCTTTGAGCAGCCAGGCAGTTCTTCTTGGCAGGATGTAGTTTCTGGTTCAGGTTTCTTCTCCAGCAAGTGTCTGATGAGGTAGGGCAGAGGCCCTGTTTTATACCCAAATGTGCCTTTGAAGTGGGGGAGACTTCAAAGAGTGGCTAAGAAGTGCACCAGGTCCCCTTTCAGTTCAATCCTGTCTGCCAGGGTCCCAGTAGGGGGTGTGGCAGTCCTTTGTCTGAGAGCAGGCCCTCCACCCTTCCAGCCCAGGAAGACCCATTCAAAATGCAGATGTATGCAAGTGAGGCTGAGTACCCTGTGTTTGGGGTGTGTCTGAGTGAATGCACAAGGAGCTGTCAACCAAGCCCAGCCAGATGTGGATTGTAAGGCACAGAAGGATTTAAGTGCAAAGAAATGCTCACTTTCTAAAAGTGGCATTTCTAGAATAGTAATATTAAATCCGACTTCACCAGTCAGCAGGATTTTGTATTACCATTCTGGCCATACTAAATATGACCTTCCTGCTCCTTTCAGATCAGCAGCTGCCACTTCAATAGTGTATGAGGGCAGCCCCAATGTTAGCCTATGAAGGGAGCAGGCCTCACAGTAGTGTAAAAACGAATTTAGGAGTTTTACACTACCAGGACATATAACTACACAGGTACATGTCCTGCCTTTTACCTACACAGCACCCTGCTCTAGGGGTTACCTAGGGCACACATTAAGGGTGACTTATATGTAGACAAAGGGGAGTTATAGGCTTGGCAAGTACTTTTAAATGTCAGGTCGAGGTGGCAGTGAAACTGCACACACAGGCCTTGCAATGGCAGGCCTGAGACAAGGAAAAGGGGCTACTTAAGTGGGTGGCACAACCAGTGCTGCTGGCCCACTAGTAGCATTTAATTTACCAGCCCTATGCACATAAAGTGCACCTTACTAGGGACTTATAAGTAAATTAATAGTCCAATCAGGTATGATTCAAGGTTACCATGTTTTAAGGGAGAGAGCATATGCACTTTAGCACTGGTTAGCAGTGGTAAAGTGCGCAGAGTCTAAAAACCAGCAAAAACAGTGTCCACGAAGTGGAGGGAGGCAGGCAAAAAGTTAGGGGTGACTACCCTAAGGCTGTCAGGTCTAACTGTTGGGATAAGAACATGCCAACTTTCTAAAAGTGCTACTTTCAGAATTGTGACTTAAAACCTGATTTTACCATTAAACGGGGCTTTAAATTACAATTCTTTAGACTCCAAACTTGACATTTTCTACCTGCTCAGAACTGAAAGTTATCACTTATTAGATGTAATAAGTTAACCTACTGTTATCCTGTTGGATATGGTCCTTTCTGCGGGGTTACCTCCGAATGGTTTGCCTTCCTCCTCCTACTTTTCTGACTTTCCTTTTGTTGACTTTAGGACTCTGGGCACTTTACCACTGCAAATCAGTGCTAAAGTGTATGTGCTCTCTCCCCTAAAACATGGTATGATTGGTTTACACCTGTTTGGGATATATGATTTACTTGCAAGTCCCTTGTAAAGTGGCATGTCCTATACCTATGACTACTGGTGAGCCTGCAGCACTGATTGTCCCACCCACAGAAGTAGCCTTTTAAACCTGTCTCAGGCCTGCCATTGCAGAGCCTGTGTGCATGGTTGCCTGCCACATTGATTTGGCATTTAAAACTACTTGTCAAAACTTAAACTCCTCTTTTATTACACATAGATCACCCCGAAGGTAGGCTCCAGGTAGTCATATGTGCAGTGTGCTGTGTAATTAAAAGGAAACATATGTACCTTATGTTTTTATGTCCTAGTAGTGACGTTTTTGCTTTTCCCTACTGTGAGGGCTTCTGTTCTCTTAGGTTAGCATTGGGAATTCCCTTACACACTTTTAAGTGGTAATTCCTGATCTAAAAGGAGTAGATTTGTCATGTTTGGTGTTGGCAGGGTCACCCTCATCCTCTTCTTCTGACCCTGTTGTTTTTGGCTTTAGGACTCTGGGCTCTTTATCACTGCTATCCAGTGCTAAAGTGCATGTGCTCTGTGTCTCATGTCTCCATGATTACTACAATAGCCTTTTAAACATGTCTCAGGCCTGCCATTGCAGAACCTGTGTGTGCAGTTTAATTGTCTCTTGAGCCTGCCCAGTGTATCCACTTGCCATGCCCAAACCTTCCCTTTTATTACACGTAAGCCACCCTAGAGTTAGGCCCTAGTTATCCCCAAGGGCAGGGTAGAGTGTATTTAAAAAGTTGGATCTGTACTTTTAAGTTTAACATGTCTAGATAGTGAAAAAGTGTTAAATTCATTTTTCACTATTGCACGCACTATCTCTCCCATAGGCTAGAATTGGGATTGCCTTAAAACATGGAGCTTCATGTCTCTGGACTCACAATTTAAAAACACATCTTTTGGTGAATGTGCTTTTTAAATTGCAGTCTGAAAATACCACTTTTAGAAATTTGGAATTGTCTTACTTTAACCATTCTGGCCCGTATTTATACTCCGTTTGCGCCGAATTCGCGTCGTTTTTTTCGACGCAAATTCGGCGCAAAACTAACGCCATATTTATACTTTGGCGTTAGACGCGTCTAGCGCCAAAGTATTGGCAAATAGCGTCATTTTTGTGCGTGAACGCCTTCCTTGCGTTAATGAGATGCAAGGAAGGCGTTCCCGTCTAAAAACAGACGCACATAGCGGTGCGTGGTATTTATGCTCCAGGGCAAAAATCACTCCCGCGCGGCAGGCGGCGCAAAAAAATGGCGCAAAGCATGAATAGCGTGACATTTTAACGCCTGGGTCAGGGCAGGCGTTAAAATGGGGCAAACACACCTGTACTTAATCAGAACACACAGAACAAACAACAGAGCAGCAGAGCAGCAACAGGGAGACATGGAGGTGCTTTTTCTTCAACGTGCACGTAGACGCAGAGCCCTGCAGCAACAACAGCAGCCACAACAACAACAGCAGGGACCCCAAAGACAGCGCAGAAGGCAGGAGAGGATATTCCGCCCAAGAACAACCCTGCATGGCCTCAGGGAACGAGACATCATCCAGAGGTACCGGTTGAACTGGCAGGCCATTCAGCAGCTGCTGACAAATATTGAACAGCAATTGGCCCCCACTTTAGTGACTCCACGCACTATCCCAACAGAAACAAAGCTGCTTGCCGTACTTCACATGCTGGCAAGTGGCTCCTTTCAGACAACTGGTGCCCTGGTTGGTGGAATCTCACAACCATCTTTCTCCGCATTCCTGCCTAAAGTACTGGATGCCATCATTGGACTGACACCCCACCACATCTGCTTCCCTAACACACTGCAGAAGCAGCAGGAAACAAAACAGGGGTTCTACGCCATCAGTGGCTTTCCGCACGTCCTTGGTGCAATCGACTGCACACACGTACGCCTTGTGCCACCTGCTGCGAGTGAACACCTCTACCGCAACAGGAAGCACACACATTCCATCAACGTGCAGGCCATAGTCGATCACCAAGGACTGATCAGCAACATCGTGGCTAAATATCCTGGGAGTGTACATGATGCATTCATCTTCCGTCACTGCACCATCAACCAACACTTCCAGGATGGACGGTATGGCAATGGACTACTTGTTGGTAAGGACAAAAATCTACTTATATACTCACTGCACAGAAACCCTCTAGGATAAACAACACATACACCACAATAGCAACACCTAGACAGGAACACACTGAGGTACTCACATCACTAGCCATGTGTCACAAGTCACCATTGAACCTCTCACACATTTGAATTTACTCCACAGCTTAGTGTGAAGACATTCATGACTGTGGTTGCCTAAATGTCACCTTGCAAATTGGAAGTCTCACAATAACCTGTACACTAATACAATGCATAACTTTTAAGGGATGGGATGGCCTGGCTATGTTCATATGGACGTTTCTAATACCCTTTCATGTTTCAACTCTGCATGGAACTATCATCACACCCCCAGTGAGGACACACGGACACCTGTGTCACAAGTCACAATGCAAGGGAGGGCACACTGTACTTGAGAAACCAATACATCCTGTTGACAAACAGTTAGACAACAAACACTTGCTCAGCCAAGGAAAAAAAACAATGCCAAAGTTTCCACCAACAACCATAGGTTGTCACATTAGTACACAAAATAGTCACAGACAACACAACACAACTACTGCCATCAAAGATACGTACAACAGTGCCTCCTACATCTAATTGATACCATTCTGTGTTTATCTTTCAGCTGATCAGGGGTATGGCATCCAGCCTTGGATAATGACACCATATGGGAACCCAAATACTGCTGCTGAGCGGGCATACAATGACACTCACAAGAGGACAAGCAGCATTGTGGAGAGGACCTTTGGGATCCTAAAGTCAAGGTTCCGCTGCCTTGACATCACTGGCGGAAGCCTACTATACTCCCCAGAGATGGTATGCAAAATTATACTCACTTGTGCCATATTACACAATATTTGTGTACAAAGGAACATTCCCCTCCTTGAACCGGACCCAGACATGCCTGAGGATGATGATGAGGAGGATGCTGGCCTGCAACAGGAGGGGGAACAACCTAACACCGCAGCAGGAGTGCGTAGGCGCCAACAGCTTCTGACCAATTTTTTTACTTAAGTCATTATAATCACTTGTATTCCACACTTGTAAATAAACACAGATCACAAACACCACATCATGCTTTGGCCTATTCATTTCTGACCACCTTTAGTTTGAAATAGCTGAAGATGAATGTCGTCTCATTGATCAAGAATGCCATTAAAAATCATCACACCAAAAATAAACATCACAACTGTATGCACAGAGGGTAGGATGTGACATGTTACATTACCATACACAGAGCCCAACAAGAGTACAAATGTGACAATTAGACATGCCGGATCCAAACAACTGAAACAGTCTCTCATCCAGCCCAAAATTGGAGATCATTTGAAAGTCACATCACACGGGTTCAGAGACAGGGTGGGACCATCCATGTGTACGTGAACATGTCATCAATGGCTTCTCTCAAGTGTATGATGTGAGCAATACACAATTGCAACAACATCAGCTGCCACTAACTCAGGAGGAGACCTTGAAGTTACAGTGACAACATACACACAGACAGGTCATACTGGATCCACATTCCCACACACATGTACACATATGTCATACAACCAACCTAATATTTGAAAGTAGACCATCACAGTTGTGTCCCAGTTTGAACCTAGCAGGAAGATTGTAACATGACACTAAACCAGTTTATGCAGAAAGGGACACAGACAAGCAAAACAATCTTCGCATTATCACATCGTGAACGCTGAGAGTCTTGCAAACTTAGGGGGTCATTCGGACCCTGGTGGTAATTACCGCCCTGGCGGAGGTCGGCGGTAGCACCGCCAACAGGCTGGCGGTGCACCGATGGGCATTCTGACCGCGGCGGTTCATCCGCGGCCAGAAACGGACTTCCCGCTGCCCTTGAGAATCCACCATGGCGGCGGAGCGCGCTCCTCCGCCATGGGGATTCTGACACCCCCTACCGCCATCCTGTTCCTGGCGGGTCTTCCGCCAGGAACAGGATGGCGGTAGGGGGTGCCGCGGGGCCCCTGGGGGCCCCTGCAGTGCCCATGCCAATGGCATGGGCACTGCAGGGGCCCCCGTAAGAGGGACCCACAAAGAATTTCAGTGTCTGCTTTGCAGAAACAGAAATTCGCCACGGGTGCAACTGCACCCGTCGCACCTTCCCACTCGGCTGGCTCCATTCTGAGCCGGCGTCCTCGTGGGAAGGGTGTTTCCCGCTGGGCTGGCGGGCGGACTTTTGGCGGTTGCCCGCCAGCCCAGTGGGAAAGCCAGAATGACCGCCGCAGTCTTTCGGCGGGAACCGCTTGGCGGGCGGCGACCGCCGCCCGCCGCGGTCAGAATGACCCCCTTAGTCATATGAAAATGGTATGCAACTTAGCTCCAAATCATCAATACTGCAAACGTCAAATGGGCTAATGAGATGAATGAATGGTCAACAGTCATTCATACCATATGGCCTTACATTCGCCCGCTGCTGCAGGTTTGCCAGGATATGATAAAAATACTCCATGGATACAGTAGCTATTCTGGATGGTCAAATCCTAGGGTGCTGGGGGACTAACTCCACCTCTACCACCCCCAAAACATACAGGAATCATGTACTTGTGAACTAAACACATGCATAAGGCACATATGTGGCCTCAATGTCACAAGTCCTACACAAATATGAAACACAAAATCATAATGGGACATGGTCAGCCCCCTAAAAACTGAAAGTGACTCTCCCACTCCCTGTTAAGACTACAGATAAAAGCATCCCCATCATAAAGGTGGGGACATTTTGGAGACGGAATACATAATGGTATCAAAAATCTCATTTCAAAATAGCCATCAGCAATTACACCAAATATGTTGTCAAATATGGTCAATACATTAGTTACCGTATCCCAAACATCACAGTGTGAAGGCCGTCTATACATAAAAGTACGGACATTTGTCAGATACAAACACAAATGTGTCTCACATCGCACCGTTTTACCATGACAAATCACCTTTCCAAAGCTAAACACATGAAGACATTTGGATCAATTTGCTCCATATTCTACGCATACAGCATGGCCGTCATAATTTGTTCATGTACATGAGTGCACACAATGCAGAGTCAGATACAAATGTATCCAAAAGTGTCTTGATATTTCACTTTCAAATTATGATTTACATCCACAATATTTTTGACTCTGCATCATGTGCACTACTGTACGTGTAATAAAAACCACGCACATGATGTATGCGTGGTCAAAATGACGCTATATGCACAATATATTGCTCATTTCATGTACAGTATTAATTATTAATATTAATAGCATTTTTTTTGACTCCGCATCATGTGCACCACTGTACGTGTAATAAAAGACCACGCACATGATGTATGCGTGGTCAAAATGACGCTATATGCACAATATGTTGGTCATCTCATGTACATTATCAATTATTAATATTCATATCATACTTTTTTGACTCCGCATCATGTGCACCACTGTACGTGTAATAAAAACCACGCACATGATGTATGCGTGGTCAAAATGACGCTATATGCACAATATGTTGGTCATCTCATGTACATTATCAATTATTAATATTCATATCATACTTTTTTGACTCCGCATCATGTGCACCACTGTACGTGTAATAAAAACCACGCACATGATGTATGCGTGGTCAAAATGACGCTACATGGTCAATATGTTGGTTATCTCATGTACATTATCAATTATTAATATTCATATCATATTTTTTGACTCCGCATCATGTGCACCACTGTACGTGTAAAAAAAACGACGCCCATGATGTATGCGTGGTGTAATTGACGCTACATGCACAATATGTTGGTCATCTCATGTACAATTGGAAATATTAATATTCATAGCATATTTTTACACTCCGCATCATGTACACTGTAATGCGTCAAAAAAATATGACGCACATCTGTGTATGCGTGAAAATATGACGCATTACGCGAAAATAAAAACGGCGGCCATTTTATGCAGGAAGTGATGTAATAGGATATCCTGTTTACCAAATCTGTACTGGGAGTTGACTTTCACTTTCACTTTGCAGTCTCAGAGTTATCTAGACTGTGTGGTTGTGTGAAAGGTGTTGTCCTGTGTTTTACTGCTTTAGTGTCCTGTGTGCCTTGTATTTTGTCTTTGTGTCAATCTTTTATTGTTGTCAAACATTGTCTCAGTCTGTTTAGTGTTGTTTGGTCTATACCTGTGATAGTTTGTATTGTCTGTGGGAGTCTGTTGTGGGTAGCATAGTTTGGGGTGTTAGTTGGGCTATTTTTCTCCTTCTTCTTTTTCTTTCACACCTCTACCTTTCCCCATTTCCCACTTTTTCTTTCATTTTTCTTTGGTACTATTTCCCACCTCTCATCATGTCAGGTAGGCCTCGCCTGTCCAGGATGGGTGAGGACGAATTGGGGGGCTTCATATGGCTCGTAAGCCATTTCCTCCCACTGATGCTGGAGGCTGGGGGCCGTGTGATACAGGGGTATCACACGGAGGCGAGGAAAATACGTTGGGAGAAGGTGCGCCATCACCTGGTCCGGGTCTACGGGAGTATGAGGAATGTCCATCAACTCAAGCACCGCTGGGCAGATCTGATCAGCAGGGAACAGGACCTGCTGGACCACCTGGGACTCCGGATTGGTGGCTATGTTTGTGAGTAATAATCAATTACATGGGAATAATAGGAATGTGTGCGTGAACACGTGATGATTGGTAGCCAATCTGCAAAATAAGTAGCTGACTGCGTGTTATACTAGGGAAACCTAGGCCCATGGGCATACACATAAATCCCCATTTTTGCTACACATGTACACCCAATAACAGCAGTAAAATGCAACATCTATTAGTATTTTGCTAAGTAGCCCCCTCTCTGCGTCACAAAATGATGCAAATGCTGCGCTACAAAGGTATACATATGTGTCCAAATGTGTATTTGTTGCCGGGTGTGTATGAAGACCTATGCTACCAGGCCGATGCCTTATCTTTGCAACACATACCAGATGGCTGTAGCTGCATGGAATGTAGTGTTGCATTTGTGTCTGAAAAGCAACACGTGAACTGCTCAATTTGTACTCTACTGGTCATAATGGCCAGTGAGTACGTCATGTAGAAACAACATACCTACATATGTAGACGCCATAGCTAGACCGAAAATTGCAAACACATGATGATGCAACACCTGTGTGTTGCCTTCACGTCACATGAAGTTAGTCATGTTGTCCACACATATGTCACATGTGTGTCTGGTTGCTGTGTGTTGAACCTGTCCCCATAGCCTGTTTGATTGTGAGTGGTCATGCAGTCCTCATGGAACCAGTTGTGAAATGTTTCTCTCTGGGATGCACATGCTGAGATGTATGGATCACATGATTGTTCGGGCCTACTAATGGAGGAGTAACTTGGACGACACATGACTGTCCTGGCCACTGCATGAGTGTAGTAGGGTGTGTCACTGGAGCAGGAGACTCATCCAATGATAATCTAGAATACAAAGTCAGCCAGGCAGGATGAGCATGTGTGAAAGTGTATCATTACCATGTAATATTCACACACTGTAATTGTAACAGAAATTATTTGTCTGTTCACCCAGTCTGAGTATAATCTTCCTTTCATGCTTTACAGGTGGACCAGCCCCGTACACCGTTGGTGAGGTAGCCCATTTTGACGACCCCGATACCTACAGTGAGTGTTGCCTAAGTGCTATTTACATTGTTTGGAAATGAAGCATGATGGATTACTGTGTGTTCAGGACAATTCATGATATGATGTGCTGGCCGTTCATTGGCTTTGTTGTTTTGGTGTGATATCAAATTGGAATAATGTTTCGGTAAAGCAATCCCTAGTCATCTCTCAGATTGAGGGGCAGTAGGTCATTCAATTAGTGCGACTATTGGGAATAGCATGACTCATTTTGAACACACTGGTCAATGTTAGACTTGGTCAGGAACTTGCTATTAACTGAGTCAGCATATCAGACTGACAGTCTCCCAGATAGCTTAGGCACATGGCTTCGATGACAAGTGCTTCTTCCTAGTTGAGGATGGACTGTGTACACTGTAGGTCGGATCTTCCGGGGGCATGTACTTCCACAAGGTGACCTCGAAGTGTGTGTGACTTGAGTGCAATGGCCTAGGTGTTCTGTTGAATCATGTGAATGGGTGTTCTACCTCCTCTGTGTGTGTTGTAAAACATGCCTCACTAATAGTATGTTATGTTTGGCTAAGTCATATCATTTTGACATGTGTGGACCTGGGATGTGACAAGGTTGGGCTGACTCCAACGTGTTGCTAGCCCTTCATAGGTGTTGTGTGTGAAGGCACATGCTTGTTGCACTTTCTGTACACTCCTGGTTGTGCATTGATCATGGGATTGTTGTTTGTTCTTCCCACACCACCCACAAAGACTGGGATGTTACTGTGAAACAGGGTACCTAGGACTGTAGCAACCAGTATGTTACACGTACTTAACACCTTTTGTGACTTGAGTTTGTACCTAGGTCCAGATGTAGCAAAATGTCTCCACATTGCAAATAGCATAATTTGATGTTAGTGAGTTGCAAACGTCTGTTTCCTAATCCGAAATGTTATTGGTGGTCATGTACATATTCGCAAAATGCTTTTCTAAAGTAAAAAAATAAAGGAGTTTACCAGCCCTACTTGCAAATCACAGTGTTAGGCAATCCCATTTGCTAATGAGTACGTGGTTGCAAAGTGAGTAGCTGTTATCATCCACTTGAAGTGGCTGCTAACCAACTTGCTGACTGGAAGGGGTCCTCATTGTGAACCTTCACCTTTGTGAGTGGACCAAAATACTCCTGCACAAAACAGCCAGTGGTCTAGGGGAGCAATAATTATTGTGTAAATTACGAACAATCAATTGTTGTGAATTTAAACAAATCGCAGCTCATTTTCCTTTCAGATAAAGGGCCTACACTTGGTGAAAAATAACTTGCTTCATTTAAAAGCAGTCACGTCTATGGAGTTCTGCTGTTCCCAGCAGGCCTCCATCCCCGTGAGTGCCCATAGTTGCTAAGGTGGTGCAAGTTGGAACCCACATCATTGATGTTCATGAGGTGGGATTTAGGGACCCCATAGTGACTCGCAGACGGTGTCAGAGACACCGTTCAGCTTTGCAATTTGCTAGTTGATTTCCCATCAATTCCTACATCTGGCCCATAGTGTCGACATATGATTCATGGCCAGGGGTTCAATCTTAGCACACAACTATTTCGAAATGCCATTGAGTGAGGAGTGTGATTCTTATCACATAGAATGACATATGTAGTGAAGTCAGTATGCGGACGAGCTGGTGCCATAATGTATAATGGCTTAGGTATGAATTGTAGGAGTAGTTTAGGGTGATGTCATCCATCATGTAGAGACATGGATCTGCTATATGTGATATGCCCTTCAGTATGCATGATTCACATGTACTTCCTCTGAGCCTTCCCGTGACATATGTTGTAACAATTGCTGCAACCAATACATTGCTAGTAATGGTCAAATTACCCATTGTGGTATTCAACCCACTGTAAATTCTATGCTCAATATTTGCCTTTTCCCTTCACAGCTGCAAACCTGAGTGCCGCAGCTCGAAACCAGTTTGAGCGCCGTGCAATGAGGTACAGGCACATCCTGCAGGTGCAGTGTGGGTATCGGAGGATGGCCCGCAGATACAATTCGGAACGGGCCTCCGGGGCGTGGTATGCCACACCACAGGCTCCACCAACGGTGCCACCTACAACCACCAGGTCTGCCCAAGGGGACCCAGCGACGGACCAGCCATCTTCCTCAAGACCTGGACCCAGCCGTGTGTTGGGAGCAGGGCTGTCCCGTGGCCACTCCACTCCAGCAACAATCTCCACCTCCACCGGCACGCAGACCAGCAGTGACCCTCCAATTGACCCTGCAACCTTCCAGGCATTGTCTAGGAAACTGGACAGGTTAATTCAAAAGGTTGACAACCTGACGGAGGACATGGCGGAGGTCAAAAAGAAGGTGCGCTCCATCCGGCGCACACTTCAGAGGGCAAATCCTTAGTTATTTTGCCCTCCTGAACTTTTACCCCTCCCCTCTCCCCTCTTTCCTCTTTTCATACTGTTAGTTGGGTTTGGGGGGTTAGTTGTAGGATAAGTATAGGTAATTAGCTTAGTTAGTGTTAGGTAAGAGGGTGGGGGGTCCTTATACTTTCTATCTAATATTTTTGTGTGGGTGGGTGGGTGGGGGGCAATGTTGGGATTCCTGTTTGATAAAAAAAAAAAAAAAAAAAACAATTAACAAAAAAAAAAATTACAAAAAAATATATGTTTGTTTAGGATAGTATAGTATGTGTGTAGGTTAGTAAGTGTTGTCCTGCATGTGTCTTGTCTCATAATGGTGGGTGGGGGGTTGATGTTTAGATCGTTTCGTTACATGTGTAGAGTAAGTTTAGCTTAGGTTAGTTAGGGACAGTTGTGGGTTAGTAGTAGTCAGGTTAGATTAGTGTAGGTTTATCTTTCCCTTAGTTGCCTCTTTTCTTACTTTTTGGAAATAAAAAATTTGTTAACCCTTTACCAGATGCGTTAGGTGCTACCTTTTCATGGCCTTGACATCAGTGTAGCAGAAAGTTTTAGTATGACATTTGTGTCCTATGCTCGCTATCCCCAGGCTATTGAGGTTTAACATGCCAGCTACCCGTGTGCTAACTTGGTAAGTATCCACCATGTGGGAGAGCCACCATTGGTAGTCTGCATAGATCATCAAGATTTGGGGTTGGTATGTATCCTACTTCACAAAGAGTGCTTCCAGAGTTGATTTTGTAGGTAAATAGATAGGTCGGACAGCATTGTGAAGTTCAGGGAGAGCTTTGTAGATGAGTATTTGTTCACACTCTTGTCTTGTTGCTGTCATTGCTGACCTACATCATGTGTGTACTGCTTGAGCATGACTTTCCTTCATGGTAGTATACGCTGTAAGGGTGATTAATGCAGTGTAATTTGGTTAACATTCCTTTCATTTTACAGCATAATGTATTGTGTTAGTATCGCAAGGTGCCTACATTTCTCATCCACCATTAGTTGTCTAGAATAGCTATGGATGGGGCCTCATTCTGTCCAACACAGCATGATTGTGTGTGCTTAGTCCCTACATCAGTTATTTTCCTCAGTCTAGTAAAGCTATGATGCAATCCTGGCCACTGCACAGATGTTTCAGTAGACATGAAATCAGGACAGTAGTCTAGAGAATCAACATGGTTGCCACACAGCCACTTTGGAGTTATGTACTGCACAGTTGAAGTGTGAAATGACACAGAGACACAATTGGTGTGCAAGTGATATTTATTTTTAGATGGAGTAGTGCAAAAAGTCCATTAACAATGTTAGGTGAGTCCGTTCTGGTGCATTCTTAAATGGTGATCCTATTTACAGGGTGTGGATGATGCTCCTGACATGCTGGGGTGATGTCACAGACGGTGCAGAGGAACAGGAATTGCCAAATGGTAGGAGAGAAACATTTACAGCCAATGTGGACAAGTTAAACAGTAGATTGCCGAACAGTCATTGAGGGTAGTTGGAGTGAGGCTGGCATGTGTCAAAACGTAGGACCTTGGTCAGAGTGGGGCATGGTGCAGGGACTAGGGCTTCCGGGTACTCTTGCGTGTGAATGTTATCTGTTCCATGTCTTCTTCTTCTGATGTGTGTGTTGCCTGGTGTGTCCTTGTTGTTGTTGGTTTTGAAGGGGCAACACACACCTCAGTGTCAGAAGACATGGAGGCAGACATCCCGGGGGCTGATCCCTGTCCAGTTATGAAGGGCAGTACTGCAGCAAGGAGAGCGTGCTGGTTTTTCAGAATGGCAGCCACATCCCGATGGTAGGCAGCCAGGTCTGCCCTGAGGGGTTCGATGTTGCATTCGTGCACACGCTGACTGGCTTGCTGTTGGAGTTGTTTGGTCAACTGTATGACAGCTGTGCAGATTGCCTTCTGTGTTACTAAAAGTTCCTCCAACAGCGATGTTCTGGCTTGCATTGCAGCTGCCTGATCAGCAGTTGACAGCATGCACGAACGCACCCCCTCAAGGCTGGCTGCCATAGTTTGCATCCCCACCCGCACCTCCTTGGCCAGCTCCCGCTGGACCCCAACGACTGTTCTTTCGAAGCTGGTGCCAGTGTCGTCAGAGTCCTCAGCTGTGTTGGAGCTGGCAGGTCTTACAATTGGGGTGGCGGGTGGTTCTACTGTGGTGGCTGCTTCATCTTGGCTCCTCCTTGTTACTGAAGGGGGGGTTTAGAGGCTTTCGAGGACCATGTCAATGGTCTCTTGTGTGAGGTTGATGTTCTCGTCATCCATGTCATCAGGGAACTCATGGACAGGCATATCGGCAGGAGATCCGTGTTCCTCTGCAAAGAAACAGGGTACAATTAGTGTGTCTGTGTTGAGATCATTTAGCACTAAGATACAAGCCTTTGGATGCCTTTACTTTGTACTCTGATTTTGTCTTGGTATCTGCTGTCTGTCATAGGGCATTGTTGTAGGCCTATGGCCCACCTGTGTGTCACATATATGATATGGAGCTATCAGACATGCCTGCCAGGTCATCTCTAGGTGTTGATTTGTAATTATTTTGGAATATGCATTTTTTTGTCCTACTCCTCCCTCGGTGTTTCACTATTGTTATGGAGGGACATTTGTTTGGGTGGGCTCTCATTATCCTACATGTGATTCTTGGCTTTCTAGGCAGCAGGATAGCTAATGGTGTGGGGGACTAAGTTTGACCCACTTGTAAATAACTCTGTCACCCAGATATTGTATTTAGCTCAGACAGACTAGCAGTGCCTCTGGTCTCCCACAACAGAGGAATGTTTAGAAGTCCAAGCCCATGACATCTTTGGGACTTCTCAGGGAAGTGGTGGTCACTCAGGTCCTACACATTTCTATCTTTTCCGGTATGTTCCCATACACAAATGACACAGACAGTATTTGTTGGATATGAAGTTTCAGTGTACAACTGACTTGTAGGAATTTCGGTGTGAGCCCCAATAACCAAAACAATACACACAGTTAGAACTGAAATAGTCCGCAGGAAAGTAATACATTGGTACACAGCTATCATGGTGCCTAACAGTTTCTACTCTCCCTCTGCTTGTTCTATATATAGCACTGCATGTTAAGTTTGGAGCTTGTCTGTCTGAATCACAGGGGAGACATCATCCCTCATATCAGAGGAATGGGCTGGGATCTGGTTGTGCATCAGCAGCAAGGCAGGCAGCATCTAGATGTGATTTTCTGTTTGTAAACTCCCCCATGCGTGTCTTGGGACGAGGAAGTGAATTTAAAAGACATATGTCATGGTGATGACAAAGTTTCCCTACGCAGGAATGGCAAACCTTAACCCCTACCACATCTATCATCAACGAACCAGACGGTATCCTTGACTGGGGCACAGAGTGAATATGTTCTGGCAAACTCCAGTGCAGAAGTAGGCAAAACAGGGTGATTTGACTAATTGCCAACACCTTAGGACTGACTATTTGCTACATTAACTGATAGGAAGGGCAATGAGATTCATTTAGTGCAAAGTGCTCTGAGGCACTTAGATGTGAGCAAATGAGTATAAGTACATTCAGGGTAAGATGCACAAAGGCCTCCAGCCTGAGGCTATTGCGCAAAGTATACGTTTCACTTGCCACGCTACACTTTGACTGACTGTGGGTGTTGTGACTGCCCTGCCAGCACACTTGCCTCACAGGCCCTGCACCATACACTTTTTATTCACATTGCATGATCTGTACATGTTAGGTGGCATGACCTATGTATGTCAATGTTAGGATCTGGTATGGATGTAAACATTGTTGATGTTTGTATCTGATGGGGTCTCGTGTGTCTTACTGGATTGGCTTGTTTATCGTATGGATGTCCTATTTTTTGGTTAGACTGTGCAGATGTGTTTCATTGACCAGTTGCCTGTGTCCCCTCGTCAATGTTGTTGTCTGAGCAGTATGACATTTGTGATGTAGCATTGTTAGGCAGGCACGTGAGGGACCCTGATGTATGCAGCATGTGTGTGTCGTTAGTGCTGTGTGGCTCCTATTGCTGTTTACTTAGGCTTATGTATGTGTCAGTTATGGACATTCGGCATTTAAGTGTACTGGTAGCTTTGTCTTATTTCTAGGAGTAGTTGCAGATGTCATCCTCACCCCCTAATTTAGGAATGTATGTTCCAGGGTGGGGTTCCTGCCATTTGGTACTATAGCTGCCCAGAGATGAGAGGTGTTATTGTCAACTGTGGTGGCAGTTAAGTTGCAGTTGTTGTATTTGCTACTGCATTACAGGTAGGGACCTAGTTGATGGGGAATAGTTTGTGCAAAACAAGTGCCTGGATGTGGATTCAGGGTAGTGTCCTTCCCACCTGTCACTGGTTTCCCTTGGCTCTCTTGTTGTAATTACAGGATGTCCCCATGGGACTGTAGTGGTGGCAGTATTTTGTCGTGGCCCGGCTATGGTCAGTACTGGGCATTCCCCCCTGCCGTGCCCCTTTCCCCATGCCACTTCATATATGTGCTAAGTTACATGCATTGTGTAGTAGGTATCCCCCCCCTGCTTACAGTCCCCATTATTGCATTGTAATTCCCCATGCGACTTACCCTGCATGTGCGTAGTGTCGTGGTAGTCTGCGCTGTCCAGTCCTTGTATCCCTGTGACGATCTCCTCTGGGATGACGGCTGCGACCATCTCCTCCATGTGGTCCAGAGCCTCCTGTTGTGCTGGACTCCCCCCTCCAGTCTGCATTGCTGCCTTCCTGTTCCTGGCCATTTTCTCTTTGGTCCTACGTTTACAGTCATGCCAGCGTTTCTTACACTCGGTGACTGTCCGGCGTTCTTCAGCCACACTGTTTATCTTGTCCACAATTTCTTTCCAGATGGCCTCTCTCCAACTGAGTGGCAATTTTGAGGATATGAAAAGTTGGTGCTGGTGTTCCGTCACCTCTTTCACCAGGATTTCCTGCTCCTCTGCACTGAAGCGACACTTTCTTTTTTTCTTTAACATGTCCTGGTTCCTGTGTGCTTCCTCCTGGCTGGGTCCTGGTCTGCTCTCATCCTCCTGGGGTCTGTTGGGGCATCTGGGATCCATTTTGGGTCTCCTCTCCTGTCAGTGCAGTTTTCGCGCAAAAATGTCACGCAATAGCGTGAAAAAAAACGGCGTATTCACGATAGCGCTGTCGTAAATCGACCCACAGTGATTTGCGTCACTTTTACGTGGGTTTGCCTTACGACAGACCGACGCTGTTTGCGTCCCGAAATAATGACTCCCACCTGTTGGTTGCGCCACAGTACGTCAAAGTATAAATTTGACGCCCGAATGGCGCATCCAAATGGCGTTAGACGGCGCAAATTTTTTTTACGCAAAACTGCGATGGCGCAGTTTTGCGTCAAAAAGTATAAATATGGGCCTCTGTGCCTTAGCTTGCCTCCAAATACATGTCTGGGTTTAGGTGACAGCTACACTGGTACATTCTCTCCAGACAGACTCATATAGGAAGGGCTGGGTGTGACGGGAGACACATCTGCATACTGATAGTCGTCCAGGACAGGAAGAGGGGGAGGTTGTTCACACTTACATCTGAATAGGTTGTGTCCTGCTCTGATACAAAGGGCTGAATGCCCACCACTGGTAGTCTGGAGCCAGGGCTGGTTTGAAAGGAATACTTGTGCCCTTCAGAGTTTTCTTTGAAGTTACCGCTACATCAAAGGCCTTTTTCGGTATACGCTCTGGGCCTCTGACACCATATACTCAGAACACTTTTAGACTGAGGACATTCTACCACAAAGAAGGACTCCTATCCTGTCAGGGGGGACAGCCACTCTGCTGTTTGCTCTGCTGTGTTGAACTGCTGTCTGCTACTTCTTACCTGGGAAAGAGAGGACTGGATCTAACCCTCTACATCCTGCAATCTAATGTTTCTCAAAGGGCCTACTGAGCTTGCCTCCTGTTTCTGAAGTCTCAGGGATATCAAAGACTTCACCTGCATCTTGCTACTAGCACCTGGGCTCCACTGCTGTGAGTCCTGCTCTGTCAAGTGGTGCCAAATCCAGTCCAGGATCCTTGGATGGTGAGTGTAGTGCTGCAACACAAGAAGGGTTGCGACAACAGCAGTGCCTCACTTAGAACTGACTCATCCCACTGCAGAAAGGCCATTTTGCCACTGCAGACTGCATGACACAATGACCCTGACTTACAATGCAGCCCTGGCTTGGCCGACGCAGCACGGATGCATCGGAACTGATACTTATCGTTTTTGGACATCAATGCATCAACAAAGTTGCCTGATCAGGAAACTACACTTCACTGGCAAGCATTATGCATCCCTCCTCTGGATCAATGCGTCACCGAGCATCGACACAACAAAGGTACTTTTAGCGGGTCTGCATGACTCCTGTACCTGGCCCACGCTCCATTGAGGTCGGACTGAACTTGTGAATTGCCCAAGTCTAGAGCAACCAGATAGCCCTGCTTGAAGCTAATGACTTCAAAGTACTCTATTTTGATGTATTCTTTAAAAATTCATAACTTGACTTGTGTATGTTTGATTTTTGACATTTTTACCCTTGTTTTGCCTCAGCTAAATATTGTCTATTTTGTCAAACTAGTTTGGAGTCCTTTTGTGGTGTTTTCATTGTGTTACTGTGTGTGTGCACAAATACTTTACACATTGCCTCTTTAGTTTAGCCTGACTGCTCTCTACCACGCTATCAGAGGGTGAGCACAGGTAAACTTTTAGGCCCATATTTACAAGGAATTTACACCATCGCTGCTTCACTTTTTTTGACACAGCGACACTGCATTCAGTGCTCCATATTTACAAAATAATGCATTTGGAAAAATATGTCACCTTTCACTCCTGTGAGTCATTTTGTTTAACCTGCGCTACAACCGGCTTCATCAGGTTAAAGTAATCACATATGAGTTAGGCGTTCCCACTTAAAAACCCATGGAGAAATGGCACATCCATAGTTGAAATGTTGTTCTGGTAGTGGTTGGTCTCATGTAAAATGCTTCTTTCTCAAGATTATGCCACACTTGGGGCAAGAACACTTCCCATTGAGGTACCATGTATGTTGTAGAAAAAAGGTACTTTTGAAATCAAAATAGTTTTTTGTCAAAGCTAGACACGCACAATCCATCACAAACTCGCTGGGGATGGGGTAGGTCCATTCTGTATTCTCAAGTACCCCACCTAATGACCTGTAAGGTTTCCTCCTGGGGAAGGCAGGTGTGAAGGCTCTCTACATCTAAACTCATTAGGAGGTCTGGTTGGTCATTAAAGTCAATATTTCTGATATGGACCAACAGATCCTTGGTATCTGTTATCCTTAGATTCCTGTTTTCTGTAGTATAGGCTTAAAAAAAGTCGCATAATTGTGACAATGGTTCCAAAAGGGAACCTATCCGTGATAAAATAGACCTGCCCTGAGGTGGGTTATGATTTTTCTGGACCTTCGGCAGAGTGTAAAAATACGGTATTACCAGTTTGATGTTTCTCAGAAAATCCCCCTCATGCTTCGTGATCCACCCTCACACTGTGCTTCCACTACCATGGAGTAAGTGTCTGTTTTTTAGTGTGGGTGTGGGGTTCACCATTAATCTTGTATAGTTGTGTTCATCTGTCAGTAGTTTAAGGCAGTGGTTCCCAACCTTTTGACTTGTATGGACCCCCACTTTATCATTACTGGAACCCAAGGACCCCCAATGAATCATTATTGGAATCTGGGGACCCCCCTACTGAGTCACTACTGAAAGCTGGGGACCTAACCTGTTAATTTTTAATTTTCAAAGCAGTCGCGGACTCCTGGGGTCTCTCGACCACAGGTTGGGAACCACTGGTCTAAGTCATTCTGCTCTATAAGCTGTGGTGGACTTTAGTGCAATCCCTCCTCATTTATCTGAGTGTTTTATAATGATGTCGGTGCCAGTTTGTTGTTCACGTAGAGCTTGTTTCTCTTTGTTGCTGAAATTCTGGAAATTGATCAAGGTTTTCATGTGAATACATACAATATATTTGTACACTGCCTATTCAAAAGCCACAAATCTCACTAGAGTGGTATGAGCAGCTGTCTTCTTTCTCAGGCCCATAGAAGAGAGATCTTCTGTGACTTCCTGATCACCAAAATGGACATTCAAGCATAATTTGCAAAAAGAGTTGGCCAGTTTGCAGTGTAAGTGAAACCTGTCAAAATTGGGTGTTGGAACAAACCCCAGGTCTTTATTTAACACATGGAGTTCTGTAGATGTAAGGTTTTTACCAGTGAGATTGGTCACAAAATAATGTATGTGCTGGAGCCCTTTTGTGCATTGGTCATGCTCCTTGTGTGCATGCTACTTTCTTATGCTTGCCATTGTAACCTTTTCTTCTTCCCCTGCGGCCTTGGCCTCTGGATAAAAAATGCTGGCGCTGATTTTGCAGGAAAGGTGGGGGGTAGAGACACGGAATCTGGAGAAAATTCAATTTGAGAAGGAGCAGCACAGGATTTATAAATTATCCATGCAGAAGAAGGGACTGAATGATGAAAAGCCCTGGTGGAACATGCTACAGTAACAGAAAAAAGACAATCACTTCTTTAGCTCACTGCCCTGTAACTTATATAACTGAATATAGATTGTTTGTCCCTAAGTGTGGGCATAACATGTATATCTTCACAATATCATGCATTTCACTGCATCTAGAAATTGTCTCATTTTTCATTTTAATTTTTAGAATATATTGTTATTATTATTATTTTTTTCATAGTATTTGTTCAAATCTAAAAATCCCTCTAAGATAGGATTCCTTTTGGTTGCATATTTTTTTGCCCCATATCTAGTAATTCCCTTGAACTTGGATAGGGGACTACATTTACCAGCTTAGACCCCCTTTCAACCAATAGGGTTATTGCTTCCGCTCCCCATGTGGTCCCCCCAGTAGTCAATAGGAAATGCAATCTTATGACCGGGATCATGGGATCTCGATCACGACTTGAGACTCACTTCCTCACGCAGCTTAAAAGACAGCCCGACTCAGGGCAGGGCAGAGTTGGAGGAGAACAGGCAGCCAAATAGGTGATTAGGAGGACTATACCCCTTTGTGTAGTAAGTGCGGGGGTACCATGACATTCAAGTTTCTTCCTCTTGGAACGTTTAGGTAAACTTCATGTTTTCTACCTCTATAGAGTGTGACTACAGGGATCGCCCCACCCCCACTGCCTCATGGACCCTGAATTCTTAAGAGTTATGTAGGTGTCATAGACATGAAGTATGGTTTGATTTTTAGGAGCATGTGCATGCTTAACACTATTGGCATTTATTATTTTTTCATACTCCTGTACCTGGCCCACATTATTTTTTCATGTGTGTTCTTTTCATGTGTGCCTTCATGTGAATGCATATGTTGTGTGTGTGTGCCTCAATCCACATGCATTTTAGGTGCCTTGATTGTAAACCATTGTGAACAATCCAGCCATTCTGTCGTCACACACTGTTTGACAGGACACTACGCACTCATCCTTCCCTCATTTGCTTGTCTCAGCAGTGCTGTTTGTAGACTAGTGTCCATGGATAGAGTCCGCACCAGTGCTGTGGCCTAATTCACCCTCTACAATGACAACATGTTGCACTTTAGGCTTGGGAACTTGGGCGGCTACATGCTAGTCTACAGACACATAGGGTTCACATGACCAAATTCCCTCATTTGGTGGAGCTGTGTCCATGGCACTAATACACCTCTTTTCTTTTGGTGAGTTTGTTTTATTTTTACATCACACAATGCACCAGGTTAAATTTACTACATACTCCTACAAGCATACAACACACATATTTGATTCTGTGCATTTATTTACACATGCAACATTGTTTGAATCACAGGTACGGTTGTTGCAGCAACTTCCCCAAACATTTTCTTGCCATAGGATGTCCCGACAGAGTCAATGTGTGTACCACATTGAGAGTACAAACATGGGTGAGGTATACAAGTGGGACAACAAATTGATTTCATTACTAGTTGTAAAGTTTACCAGCATGGTCATAGGCACTGGCCAAGGAGGAAGTGGCATCCTGGCACAGAAAATTGCTACCGGGCAGTTTTACATTGGAAACAGGTGAAATCCACATCTTCCTCCCCTGATGTGGGTATTGCTTCCCATGAGGGGGTTGTTGTAGGAGCTGAAATTGATGGTAATGTGGGCACACACACATCAAGGGCAGAAGACATTGCTCCCCAGTTTCCAGCAGCATTTCTCTGTGCCAAGAGGTGAGTCAGCAGTGCGCTGATAAGGGCCTCCTGGTTTGCCAATATAGCCCCAAGGTTGCGGTGGTAGGCACCCATAGTGGCAATGCATGTGTCCAGCTGTGTGGCAAGCTCGCTGGTGCCACTTTAGCAGGGCAGTTGTTCATGCCTCTGCCTCAAGACACCAATGGAATCCGCCTTGGACTGTTGGAGTCCACAGAGCAGAGTAAAGGTGCCTCATATAGCGGACGAGGTATTCTTATTTGGATTGAGGCACCTATGAACTGCCATGGTCTCCATCCCCACCTGCACTACATCTAGCATCTCCAGCTGGACTCCTATTGCCTGACATTGAAATTCTACATGAGGGTCCTCAGAGTCCAGGGCTCGGGTTGGTCTGGCAGGTGGTGTTTGATGTATGCTGGGTGGATGCTCTGGAGGCCCAGCAACACCGTGGGCCCTACTCACGACCTGAGATGATGTATCAATGGAGCCCAGGATTTCATGGAGGGTGTCAAGAGCAAAGGTGGGCAGGCTGTCATCCTCAGCCAGGTCGTCATCCCAGACAAGCAGCTACTCAGGAGTTGTAGGTACATCCTTTGCAATGACAGATAGCAATGTTATGGTGTCCTTCGTGAGATGTTTACATAGCTAATATGTTTGACATTCTGACTTGGTAATGTTTGACTTTCTAAATAACATTTTTTATCCATGATGAATGTTACATGGAGTCTTGGAGTACAGGTTGCAACGTAATTGTCTTTCAAATGACATTATCTCTGCATTATCACTACAATCACTGTGTGACCAGACCCACATTTAGGTTCATATCACATTGTTTCGCAGGTCATTGGGCCTACAATTCCTGGACGTATGCAAAGAAATCTTGTCCACATCTGTCAAGTTGATTTGCATTGGTTGACATGATGCCTAAAGTGGATTGTTTCAGACATGTTGAGCCCACTACTGTTCTGATTGCACATATCCCCCAGGGTGGCTGCAATCCCTGTGCCAGTATTCATACCACTGCTCCTGTGGATGTGATGTGGCTCTTCTCATGATGTTGTTTTGATCCTGCCATCTGGGTTTCACAATGTACACTATGAGACTCTGCCATGGTGTACTGTCTACCATATACATCATGTGTTAATGAGTTCAAGGGTTGGAATTGTTACTCTTATCCTGCACAACCCCACACACATTAGAAAAGTGATAATGTGCAGAAATATGTCTGGGCATGTACTTCCCATGTAGTACACATTTCTGTCTCCTCATTTGCAATACACTCACACATGTTTAGGGCCTTCATTGTGGAATAGGAGCACAATGTACAAAATCATAGGCTATGGTGCTTGTCATACTAGGGATTTTGGTAGCACTGACAGTCACCTGAGTTGATACTTTGCAGATTTGAGTATCAATATAGGGTGATACATCCTTCAACTGAAGTATATTCACTTGCGCATGTACATGCCTCCTCTACAACTCCTCATTTTGGGGCAGTGACGCTACTTACTACCACACAGTGATGTCACACAGGTCATACATTGACTCTCTTGTGCTACAACACCAATACTATGGGGGTGATTCTGACCCCGCCATCCTACCGCCGCGGCCGCGGTAGACCACCACGGTAATTCTGACCACCAACTGTGAAACCGCCAAAAATCCGACATCCAAGGAAGGCCACCACATCAGCGGGCCGCGGAAAACTGGAGATGACCAAACCTCCACCGTCACGCCAACACAAACAAGCCCATGCCATTCTGACCCACGAATCCACGCGGCGGTCTTTCAACCGCGGTATTCCATTGGCGGTACACACCGCCGCGGTCAAAATACACACCCAGCTCCAAAACACTGCCACATTGGACATTCTGAAATACGCACACCTGAGACACATACAAACAATGCTCCCACACATCCAATCAACTATAAAACACCCACCCACATCACCCACAAACCTCCACTAGTTGGAAATCGGAGCGAAGGCGAGAGCGAGAGAGATAGAGAGAGCGAGCACAGCAATAGAAAACCCCAACACACACAGGAACACAACTTCATCACCCACACCACATCTACACACACATCACCACATATCACCACGCACATCACCACAAACACCACCCCACACCTCATCCACACCACCCCATGGCACCCCAAAGACACCCAAGGTTTTCGGATCAAGAACTCCGGGTCATGGGGGAGGAAATCATGAGGGTTGAGCCCCAGCTCTTCGGCACACAGGTGCAGCATACCACCATAGCAAGGAAGGGTGAGCTATGGCAAAGGATCGTAGACAGGGTCAACGCTCTGGGACAGCATCCCAGAAATCGGGAAGATATCAGAAAGCGATGGAACGACCTACGGGGGAAGGTGCGCTCGATGATCTCCAGGCACAACATCGCTGTGCAGAAGACTGGCGGCGGACCCCCACCCACCCCAATTCACAGCATGGGAGCAAGAGGTGGTAAACATCCTGCATCCTGATGGCCTCGCTGGAGTACACGGAGGAATGGACTCTGGTAAGTCGAATCTCAACTACTTCACCCCCCCCAACCACCAGCATGCCAACCCCCCCCTCCCTCACCCCCAATATCACCCCCCAGCACATAACCTCCCTGCCAATGTCTCACCACCACAACCCACCCTAAACTACACCAACCCCTGAATGCCAACACAAACCATAGACAGCCACCACCAAAGCATGACCATTGCACATACCCATACACCACCCCCAAACCCTCACAACACCTCCCACAAGGGAATGCCAGCACTGGGGGACAAGGGCACTCAAAATGCACGCCATGGCACACACAGAAACAATAACCATACTCCTTCACCCCTGCAGGGCCCGAACGCCAACACACCGCCACAGAGGGTCCAGAGATGTCCATCCCACCCCCAGAACAGGCCCCCAGCTGAGACAGCAGCTCTGTCGACCTAGAACCTGACGACCAGCCCGGACCATCGGGGACCTCTGGACAGTCGGTTCCCCACACACAGACACAGGCCACAGCAGACCCAAACCCCTCTGGGAACACCAGCACAGCTCCCACCCAGCGGGCACATGCCTCTGTCTCGCGGACGCGTCAATCAGCAGTGTGTCCGCCACTACCGGGCACCCAGGCTGACCCAACACCCCAACAACAACAGGGACCTGGGGGCAGTGGTAGTCGGCACACCGTCCAGGGGACAGAGGCCCGGGGAAACAGGGCAACTGGGAGGGCTGCTGTGCGACGGGGGGGGAGGACAGGCCCAGGGAACCGACTCTCCAAGAGGCCCTCACCACCATCATGGGAGCATACCATCACTCCCAGGAGACGATGGCGACGGTACTGGCCAGGTTCACCGAGATCCAGGCACAGCAGGAGGAACGGTACATGGGGTTCAGCAATGAACTCCGGGACATCGCTACCACTATGGGGACCATAGTCCAGGCCCTCAACCGGATAGAAACCACATTGCGGGACCATGTGGCACCGCAAAGGGCCCCTGTCACTAGCCAGGAACAGCCTACCACCTCCGCCGGCGCTAGTGGTCAGGAGGCCCCCACACAACGATGGGCCCCCAGAACCCCACCTCCTGCTGAAGAACAACCACCCCGCAAGAGGAACCTGAGATCTCAAAGGAAGACAGAGTAGGATGCCAAGACCCCCGCCAGCCTAATATCCCCCCGGATGTCATTCCACTGTCCCACAGTGTCACCCTGTCCAACCTTGAACTGCCCCTGCTCCATCCTTCCACAGCCATATGAACAATGCACCTGTGCGACCGAGAACTGGACTCTGCCAGGGACATAACTCCACCCTCACCCTTCACCGTTTTAATACCATGTACCAATATATAGCACTACAAATAAATCACTCATTGCACATAAATCATTCTGGAGTCAGCCTGTATTAATTACAAATGTATAACACATTACTTATCAATAATGTTCTGTAATTTATGTGTGGACAACATACCGATGTCTATAAGCATTAGTCCATGGGCTAACCAAGCTGAAGTCACGCAGTGGGTCATACAGCACTGAAAAGGGAAGGGAAAAGTAAACTTCAGTTTAAAAGAACTGGGGGGAAATACACAAAGTAAAGATGCAGGGGGCATTCAGTAAAAGTTAAATGGCGTGGGTGATTCCTACCTGTGTGCTACTGAAAATACTGTTGGATAACTCTGTCCCTGTTGTCTGGGTCGTCCTCTTCGTCTTCCTCCTCTTCACTCTCCGCAGGCTCCACAGCTGCTTCAACACCACCATCTGGACCATCCTCCTGCAGGAAGGGCACCTGACGTCGCAATGCCAGATTGTGAAGCATACAGCAGGCCACGATGATCTGGCACACCTTCTTTGGTGACTACATCAGGGATCCCCCTGTCATATGTAGGCACCTAAACCTGGCCTTCAGAAGGCCAAAGGTTCTTTCAATGATCCTCCTAGTTCGCCCATGGGCCTCATTGTACCGTTCCTCTGCCCTGGTCCGGGGATTCCTCACTGGGGTCAATAGCCAAGGCAGGTTGGGGTAACCAGAGTCACCAATTAGCCACTCACGTTGACTCTGTAGCTGTTCCATCACATAAGGGATGCTGCTATTTCGCATCACATACGCGTCATGCACTGACCCAGGGAACATGGCATTCACATGGGAGATGTACTGGTCAGCCAAACAGACCACCTGGACGTTCATCGAATGGTAACTTTTCCTGTTTCTGTACACCTGCTCATCGTCTTTTGGGGGTACTAAAGCCACATGGGTCCCATCAATGGCACCAATTATGTTGGGGATATGTCCAAGGGCATAAAAATCACCCTTCACAGTGTCCAAATCTACCTCCTCAGGGAATACAATGTAGCGCCGCATGTGTTTCGTCAGGGCAGACAACACTCTAGACAAGATTTTTGAAAACATAGGCTGAGACATTCCAGATGACATGGCCACTGTTGTCTGGAATGAGCCACTTGCCAGAAAATGGAGGACTGACAGAACCTGCACTAGAGGGGGAATTCCTGTGGGTTGGCGGATGGGGGACATCAGGGCTGGCTCCAGCTGGGCACACAGTTCATGTATAGTGGCTCGGTCAAGTCGGTATCGTAGTATGATGTGGCGTTCTTCCATTGTCGACAGATCCACCAGCAGTCGGTACACGCGAGGATTCATCCTTCTCCTCGCAAGTCCCAGCGGACGGTGCCTAGGAAGGACAACATGGAGCACAGAGTCAAGCAAGTCACAGGTACGTTCACCACTGCATGCATAGCAGACGATTATCTGTGTATTGAAAGGCGTGTATGTGTGGCAATGCAAGGCCTAGGCCTGTGTGACGCAGTACAAATTATGCCATGTGGGGCCTTGAAATGGCGGCTGCCTGACCTGTGAAGTGGGACAATGGGATGTGAGGTCAATGCGCTGGCGTGGCACACCGTGGCGGTAGGCGGTCGAAGACCGCTATACGAAGCCGCATTGGCTAACATTGAAGCCTATGGGTTTCAGGAGCCAATAATGAGGTGCGCTGGCAGTCGCGGTACGCACCGCCGCGGTACGCACCGCCGCGGGCGTGACCGCCATTTTCTATCTGCTTAATCACTCGAGACCTGATCTTCCACAGGAGAGGACCTATACTGCAAGTGCTGCTGTGACCTCGGTCTGGAAGCGACGGTGGCTGCTGCGACTGGGGAAAGGGCCCCCGCCTTCAGTTCCGAAGAGTTGGAGAAGCTCGTGGACGGGGTCCTCCCCCAGTATGCGTTACTCTACGGTCCTCCAGACCAACAGGTAAGTCCACTGGGTGCACATTGAATGGGCTATGCCTGTGTCGAGTGGGGTGGATGCTAAGTTGGTGGGGTGGGGGGCGAATGAGGAGTGCAACGCACGACAGATGAGAGCATGTGCCATATGGCAAGGTTGGGGAGGGGGGGCCAATCGCATCTAACATGCAGGAATTTGATGATTTCTCCTTCCCACCCTGTACATGTCAAATAGGTCAGCGCCCATCAGAAAGTGGACATATGGCGTGCCATCGCCAAGGAAGTCCGGACCCTGGGGGTCCACAACAGACGGGGCACCCACTGCCGCAAGAGGTGGGAGGACATCTGCCGCGGGACCAGGAAGACCGCCGAGTCACTGCTGGGGATGGCCTCCCAACCTAGGAGGGGTGCCAGTCGTACCCTGACCCCCCTGATGTCCCGGATCCTGGCGGTGGCCTACCCTGATATGGATGAGTGCTTGAGGACATCACAGCAGACACAAGGGGGTGAGTATCAGCACATTCTGCTATCTCTCTGCGCAGTGGAGGTGTCTGGGTGGGGGAGGAGGGTTGGGGGTGACATTAGGCCAGGGCGCTTTCTGTAGTGTAGTCCTCTGCTTTAGGCATGGCCCTGTGCTCCCGGCCCCCACCTCTGTAGGGTGACAAGTACAGCTATCAATGGTCCAGCATCACACATGCGCGCCTTTGTCGTCTCTAGACCTGTTGTCCTAGTCAGAAGTACTGAGTAGTGTACCCCGAATGCGCGGCTTAGTGCATGAGGCTCCTGTGTCTGTCCTCTCCGCCAACGGTGTTGACATTGCATGCACTCAACCTGGTCTTCGTTTTTCTCCCCCCACCCTTCTTCTTCGTCTTCTTGTGCATGTGTGCATTAGCATCATCAGGCGGAGGAGATTTGGCATCGGAGCACGAGGGAGCTGCAAGTCACAAGGCCCCGGTGGGACCAGGAACAGACACCGAGGGCACCAGTGATCCGGAGGGCGAGGGGAGCACCACAACGGGGACCGGTGGTGACACCAGCGACAGCGACACGTCCTCGGATGGGAGCTCCCTAGCGGTGGCGGCAACATCCGGGCCCCCCGCCTCTACAGGTACAGCCGCCACCCAGCGCACCAGCCCCGCCCTCCCAGCAGCCCCTCAGCCTACGCTCCGTGCCCGCTCGCCCAGGAAGGCGGGCGTCTCCTTCGCCCCTGGCACCTCAGCCCCTGCCCCTGTTACCCCTGCTGCCCTCAGTGAGGAGGTCATTGATCTCCTCAGGACACTCATTGTTGGGCAGACTACCCTTTTGAATGCCATCCAGGGGGTAGAAAGGGAGGTGCATCGGAGCAATGCCTACCTGGAGGGCATTCATTCGGGTCAGGCTGCCCATCAACGATCGTTCAATACTCTGGCCTCAGCACTGACGGCAGCCATTGTCCCTGTTTCCAGCCTCCCTCTTTTGACTGCCTCCACCCTGTCTCTGTCTCCTGTTCCTCAGCCTATCCCATCCACACCATCAGACCAGCCTGCACACACCTCAACACCCAAGGGCAGCTCATCCAGACACAAGCACCACAGAACCCACAAGCATTCACGCAAGCAACACCCAGATGCAGACATTCCAACAGTCACTACCACCTCTGTGTCCCCCTCCTCCTCATCTCCCTCCTCCCTCCCTGTGACGTCTACACTCACACCTGCATGCACACCACCATCAGCCAGTGCTTCCATCACCAGCACACCCTCCACTACAGTCCGCACACGTGCAGTCACCACCCCCACTGCCATTTACACGTCCCCTGTGTCCTCTCCCACTGTGTCTGTCACCCCCTCTTCCAAGACACACAAACGCAGGCAGCCACCCACCCAACAGCCATCCACCTCACGACAGCCTCCAGCACATGCACCTGCACCCAAAGACAGCACACCTGACTCTCCTACAACCACATCCTCTTCCTCCACTTCCATCTCCACTTCTCCTACCTTTTACCTTGGTCCTAAGAAACTTTTCCTTGCTAATCTTGACATCTTTCCCTCCACTGACCCACCCCCTCCATCTGCAAAGAGTCCCAAGAGCACCTCAGCCACCACCAGCCCAGCTTCGAGTGTCACTGTGGTGCATGGGTTCTGGAGCCCACCCTTTGCCAGCAGTGACACCTCAATCAGCAGCAAGGGGACAGCCAGCCCCCACCAGGCAAGAAGACCAGGAAGCTGAAGGGCCGCCGTGAGAGGACTGACACGGCTGCCCCCAAGGAGCCAAGTTTGCCCACTTCACCAGCCACAACAGCTAGGGGAGGCAAGGGCCCGAGAGCCCCATCTAAGGAGCGAAAGGGCAGCAGGGCGGAAGAGTCAGCCAGCAGGAGCGCGAAGCAGGAGGGGCCCACAAGCCCCATCCCGGGTGTTAGGAAGGACACCAAAGGGCCCAGGACTCCGTCACCGAAGGGTCCAGCAACAGCACGGTCGGAGGGCGACTGAGCAGGGAGTCCAGGCCAGGTCTGGCTCCCTTGACCTACTGGACGAGCACCGCTGAACAGGGCCCCGCCGTGCAGAAGAGCACCACTGAAGAGGGCCCCGCCGTGCAGAAGAGCACCGCTGAAGAGGGCCCCGCCGTGCAGAAGAGCACCGCTGAAGAGGGCCCCGCCGTGCAGAAGAGCACCGCTGAACAGGGCCCCGCCGGGCAGATGAGCACCGCTGAACAGGGCCCCGCCGTGCAGATGAGCACCGCTGAACAGGGCCCCGCCGTGCAGAAGAGCACCGCTGAACAGGGCCCCGCCGTGCAGAAGAGCACCGCTGAAGAGGGCCCCGCCATGCAGAAGAGCACCGCTGAACAGGGCCCCGCCGTGCAGAAGAGCACCGCTGAACAGGGCCCCGCCGTGCAGAAGAGCACCGCTGAACAGGGCCCCGCCGTGCAGAAGAGCACCGCTGAACAGGGCCCCGCCGTGTCAAGCACCGCTCCGCTGGGCCCCGCCGTCTCAAGCACCGCTCCGCTGGGCACCGCCGTCTCAAGCACCGCTCCGCTGGGCCGTGCCATCTCAAGCACCGCTCCGCTGGGCCCCGCCGTCTCAAGCACCGCTCCGCTGGGCCCCGCCATCTCAAGCACCGCTCCGCTGGGCCCTTCATCCCAAGCACCGCTCTGCTGGGCCCTTCATCCCAAGCACTGCTCCGATGGGCCCCGCCGTCTCAAGCACCGCTCTGCTGGGCACCGCCGTCTCAAGCACCGCTCCGCTGGGCCCCGCCATCTCAAGCACCGCTCCGCGGGGCCCTTCATCCCAAGCACCACTCCGCTGGGCTCCGCCGTCTCAAGCACCGCTCCGCTGGGCCCCGCCATCTCAAGCACCGCTCCGCTGGGCCCTTCATCCCAAGCACCGCTCCGCTGGGCCCCGCCGTCTCAAGCACCGCTCCGCTGGGCACCGCCGTCTCAAGCACCGCTCCGCTGGGCCCCGCCATCTCAAGCACCGCTCAGCTGGGCCCTTCATCCCAAGCACCGCTCCGCTGGGCCCCGCCGTCTCAAGCACCGCTCCGCTGGGCCCCGCCATCTCAAGCACCGCTCCGCTCGGCCCTTCATCCCAAGCACCGCTCCGCTCGGCCCTTCATCCCAAGCACCGCTCCGATGGGCCCCGCCGTCTCAAGCACCGCTTCGCTGGGCACCGCCTTCTCAAGCACCGCTCCGCTGGGCCCCGCCATCTCAAGCACCGCTCCGCTGGGCCCTTCATCCCAAGCACCGCTCCGCTGGGCCCTCCATCCCAAGCACCACTCCGCTGGGCCCCGCCGTCTCAAGCACTGTTAACGGTTCACTGTGCCCACCATGCATCCTCCTTGACCAGTGGAGACTGTAATCCACCTGATGGACTGTGGCTTTGCACTCCCCAGGATTCATCAGTGGGCAACCCACCCACTGTAGAGACTTGAGAGACTGTGGCTTTGCACTCTCCAGGATGGCCGAGTGGGCAAGCCACCCACTGTAGAGACTTGTGAGACTGTGGCTTTGCACTCCCCAGGAATGATCAGTGGGCAAGCCACCCACTGTAGAGACTTGAGAGACTGTGGCTTTGCACTCCCCAGGACTGACCAGGGGGCAACCCACCCACTGTAGAGACTTGAGAGACTGTGGCTTTGCACTCCCCAGGATAAAGCAGTGGGCAAACCACCCACTGTAGAGACTTGAGAGACTGTGGCTTTGCACTCCCCAGGATAAAGCAGTGGGCAAACCACCCACTGTAGAGACTTGAGAGACTGTGGCTTTGCACTCCCCAGGATTGAACAGTGGGCATGGTGGCCCCTTCGTGGATCTGGCGTCGTGGACTCATGTGGCTGTGGTGCCCCCCCCTTCCCTTCCCCCTGAGGTGCCTGTAGTTATTTCATCAGATGCCCCTGCAGTGTTCTCTCCAAAGGACTCAGGTCTCCTGTGTGGGCTTTGCCCTTGTGTTGCTACACTTTGGCCCACGGACACTTTGAATCTTGTTAGTTGTGCAGGACTTATTGCCTCGGTTTTTCGTATGAACTGGATATTGAATTTGGATTTTTGAGTTGTTATTGCTATTTGACCGTGACTTATCAGTGGTTTTTTTTTCCCATAAATTTCGAGTCACTATTTAATTATGTCCTTGTGTTCTTTACGGGGGTTTGGGTGGGTTCACTGTGACTTGTTGCTCTGCATTGGTGTGTACATGGTTTGGGGGGGGTGGGTGTATTGCGTATGTGTGTGCACGTGACCTTTCGTCCTCCCCCCTCCCCTGTGTCGTAGGTGCAGTACTCACCGTTGTCGTCTGCGGCGGCGTTCGTACTCGTGGTAGATGAGCAGGTAGACGAGAGCAGGTAGGATGTTTAATTCGGGTTCCATGCTGTCCTCCTTCCTCGTGGAGTGCGTAGAGGTGCGCGTTTTCCCGTTCGTAGTCTGTTTCCGCCGTGTTTTTATCGGTGGTGCTCCCGCCCCGGAAAAGGTGGCGGATTGGCCGGTCATGATAGTGTGGGCGGAATATTGTCTGCCGCCTAGCTGTTGGCGGTGACCGCCGCGCTGTTTGTCGGTCCCGCCGTGGCGGTCGGAGTGTTAATGTGGCGGTCTCTGTTGGCGGTTCCCGCCAGGGTCAGAATTCCATTTTTTGGACCGCCGGCCTGTTGGCAGGTTGGCCGCCGCTTTATCACCGACCGCCAGGGTTAGAATCACCCCCTATGTGTGACCATGTGCACTATGTTGACATGTCTGTCTTTTATTATGGACTATAGTCCAAGCTGTACACCACATGGTAATCGTGCTGGAAATGGTGACCTGTATCTATATCCAACTGCTTTTGCAAAATGACTGATAGCATCCACCTTAGTATCCAATCATCACTGACTCCTGCCCTTTGTGTTGGCTGACTATTTTTACATGTCCCCTGATAGATCCATTGTTCACATGATCCAATCGGGGAGTATGTAGCAAAGTGACCCGAATTCTCTGCAGACTCCTGCCTGATGTTACTTCTTCACCCAGAATCACATTACATGTAGGCTGTTGTACCCCAGTGGCCTGTTCACTGTCATCCGTTCCCAGCTGCAACAGAAGTGTGACACTGTCAGATACAGCAGTGCATGGATATTGTTTATGTTACCTCCCAGGACACACATCCATTATTTTATACTTGCTATGCATGGTCTCCCCATTCAGACATAGTGGTGGTTTCATTTACACAGATGTCACTTACAAGATTTTGTGTCTCTGGTATTGTCAATAAGTGTAACATCTCCCCAGGTCACCCGAAGCAAGGAGTTGTGTCATTGATTATCCTCATTTTAATGTTTATTATATTTGTGCTGCATTCTGCCACACACATTGGAAGTGGACAGAACCTCACATGATTACATTTGTGCAGGAAGGTGTCCCTTCCTGCACATAGCTATTCATTCCTGCAATGCAGACACCCTTGATCCATGGTGCTAGGGTGTCTGCATTGCGGGATGACTGTTTTTGTGTAGGAAGGGACACCTTCCTGCACAAAATAAATGCCATTAGGCTTTCTTTTCTTTCTATGTGTGCTGCATAATGTAGCAAAGATGGGAAAAGGAAAAAACAGGATAAATAAAGGTAAATCTCATTGTTGCATCTCCATTACACCTCCCTTGGGGAATCTTCGGCTTTGACACATTCCCAAGCTTTCAAATCCTTGTAACTATGGGAATGTGTCAATACCATGTGTGTTGGTTGGGAATACATTGCCTTACTCCAAATCTACAAGGCCATGCAAAACAAGTTTGCGTGGCTTTACATAGCCTGGTAGATATGGTCCTGCAGCCTGTGTCATCAGTGCATCGAAAAAAGAGATGCACCAGCTGCACTAGCTCCTTTTAAATATGGCCCATAGTTTTATAGACTCATTTTGTACATTGCATTGCATACCCACAATCCACAGGTTAGGATGGACTGGGGCTGCACATTCAAATTGTTATGGGTACATGTGATGGAACCTGTCTGAACTGTGCAACATTTTCCTGGGCAGTATGAGCGACCTTTCAGTGGCATTGGACAGGACATAATCCAGATTCATGCCCTATGCCCTGCAAACAGCACAGTTGAGCCTTGGTACATAGCTCACAGAAGTGCACAACTTGCATTTGTTGCACCTATTGCCCCTTTATTGTTAGTTACCCTGTGCTGGTGGTAGTTTATTGTGTGCTACACTGTCTTCTCTGGGGATTCCAGCCACCAACTTGTATGGGATGACAGCTGCCACCCGCTACTCTAGGGCATCCAGCTCCTCTTGGGATGTAGGTCTCCCTCTTCCAGTCTGCATTGCTGGCTTCAAGTTCTAAGCCAGTTTCTCCTTTGTCCGTGTCAGGATACTTCAATTCGATTTCTGCAGAAGATAACTCCTCAGTCCCGACCCGAGCTACTCACAACGAATATTAATCCTTCGTGCTGAGTACCCCGGAGGGGGATAGGGGAATGGGATGGTAGAGAGACTACCACAGAGATGATGAACGCCAGTACTCAGTCTGCCTCTTCACATCTAAGATTGGACACAGCACCTGCAAGAGTCACAGTCACAATTACTAGGGACATACAACATCAGTTTTTCACTTTCTACTCTCAACACTTAATTATCTTTAATTCTATTATTTCTTCACTCACCCTGAGTTCTCTGTAGCCTTGCTTCTCTCTATAAATGATAGCTCTTCTTAAAAAAGGCTTATTACTGATTCTGGAAGAACTTCTCAACTTTTGTTAGAGATTGGTTTTATGTTGCTATATATATATATATATATATAGTTGGTGATAATGCGTTCTTCAAATCAGCTGATGTTATTTAATTTCTCCTGTCTTATTGTGACTTCTGTCAATACTTGTATTTGTAAATGCTTGTTAATTAAAGTTCGTTTCTCCTTTCTTACTTCGACATTTGTTGATAACTTGTATTTGTAAATGCTTGTTTATTACAGTTAGTTTCTCCTTCCTTACTTTGTCATCTGTCGATAACTTGTAGTTGTAAATGCTTGTTTATTTAAGTTTGTTTCTCTTTTAAACTCTATTTTGGTTTATTACCATTGAATTTGTAAATGCTTATTTGTAAACAGTTCGTTTTTCCTTTAAACTTGGCCTTTGTTTATAACCTTGACATTTGTAGATACTTGCTCTTTTAAAGTTCGTTTTTTCTTTGACTTTAATATCTTAAACAAGAACCTTGTAAACATAAGGTTAATTCATACATTAAGTCTGTAGCCTTGCCGACTTCCACGGGAACGGTCTACTATCAAACTCTTCGAATAAACCTTGACAATATTTATCCGTTTTCTGTAATATAATCTTCAAATGTAATTTTACCTCACAGGAGTTTCTGTTCTGAAGCGCGCTCTCTCTCCACACAGCTGATTCCTGTCAGACCTCAGTTGAAGTGCAAGGCTTCCAGCTGGAGAGCTCGTAACCTAGCAACCAACCGATTGCAAGACTAGAACTGTAACTAACCTTCAGGACTCACAGCGGCCATCTTGGATCTTCTCTTCTTGATTCTTCCTTTGAAATAAGCGCAAGATTACTCTGCAAACCTTCTTCCAGTTTGGGCTTTGCTGTCTCCACTGAGGATATCTCTTTGCTTTTCTCATGCACTTCTTTGATTTGACTTGGCAAGTTTGTGTGGTCATGACAGTCCGGCACTTATAATCATGCCAGCACTTATTGCATTTGAAAATGATCCTCTTTACTTGTCCCACTCTGTTGACCTTCTCCATGATGGCCTGCCAAATGGCCTCTTTCCTCCCTAGTGGCAATTATGAGGTGACAAATAACCTGTGTTGGTGTTCTTTTACCTCAGTGATCAAGATGTCATTCTCCTCATCACTGAAGTTACACTGCTTCTTCCTCTTCCCCTGTGAGTCTGGCTAGACATCCTGGCTGGTGCTGGGGTTGTTGTCTCTGCTGCTACTGCCTGCAGCCTGGTCCATGACTGCCTTCTGTGAAGTGTGCCATTTTTTTGTGAAGCATAATTTTTTGTACTTTTTTTATGCAGCCCCTGCTCAAAAGTGACATAGGGCCGATTTGTGTCACTTTACTGTGCCATGAGCCAGTCCTGCGTTACTTTTGCAACAGTAACATCAGATTTTGCTATGACATCGCGCACATAGATGCATCAGTTTTTTTCATGCTAGCAGGATCCTTACGCCATGGTGTGCAGTACTGTAAATATGACACATTCATAGGGTAAGATTCTGTGCATTGTACTTGCCCTGCCTTGGATTGTAGTCCCTACTTGGACACAGTGTAAACCTCTGCCAACTAGAGACCCAATTTCTAACACTGGTGATCAGAGGTGAGGCTAGGACTTGTATTTGTGCATTGCATAGAGTGATTGTTGTACACTACATCCATATCTCAGACCATTATGTGCAAAAATACGGTATTTTTCTCTTTGGCAACTTTTTGAGTTTTTGCAACAACCATGTCTTAATCTGTAGAGCCAACAGCTGAAACTGCAGGAGTGGAGCTTGAGCAGAAGAAATTGGAAACCTACATGGTGTTCCAGCTAAAAGGTTCTTTCAGAGATTTTAAGTGCTCTTTTAAAGGCCTTACTAAAAAGGAGGAGCAGGAAAAGGCGCTGAGGACCTGGCTGGCAGACAAGGAAGCAGCTGTGCGTTTTGAGGCCTACAGGATTGCTTTACAAATGCACAGGATTCCTGAGGAGGATGGAGGGCCAGTTTGTGGGAACAGCTTTCAACTGAGGGGAGGGACACCTTACTCACACTTCAAGGGAGAGATAAGGCAAGGTATTCCACCATGGAGGAAGCCTTTGCCAGGAAATATGGGTTGACACCAGAGATGTACAGGTAGACCTTTAGGGAGAGTGTTAAGCTTCTTCCACAGACCTGGATAGATTGTGTTGATTCTTCCTACAAGGTACTGGATAGTTGGGTGAAGATCAGTAATGTGACAGACTATCAGGGGCTGTGCAATTTGATTGAACAATAGCACATGTTTGGTCTTTTTTTTACAGAGTTACGCCAGCACCCGGTTGATAATAAGCTTTCTGACCCCACAGGAGCTTGATAAGGAGGCAGACTGTTGGGTCAGCACCAGGGTCCACAAGTAGGTACCTAGGAGTGACTCCAAGAAGGGTGGTTCAGATGCCCCCAGCAGAGTGACAGGGAGGTCAAGGGAGACCTGGTTAAGTCCCAGGGTAAGGACGAAGGAAAGGTATCCCAAGTCCTTTCTGAGGAGAAGGGAGGTTCTGGTGGGTGGTGGCCCAGGGTACCCCATTTCCAGTCCTGCTGCTTTGAGCATTCACAGCTAGGACACAAGCAGGGGCACTCTGTCTATCTAAAGAAACCCCCTACAGGAGTGGCCAATGTGGCCTTCGGAGTAAGTATTCTCCAGGGGCGGGTCACGGATCAGCCGGTGTTGTCCCTTATTTGGGGGGTGGACTCAGAGGGTGAGTTGGTGATCCCTCCGGGTGATAGGTATCACTTCCACCAGGTCACAGTGATTGGGGTCTCAGTCACTGCTCTGAGGGACAGTGGGGTTAACCATACCCTGGTGGTGAAAAGACTAGTTTCCCCAGAGCAGTACACTGGCCAGGTGTGTAGGGTGACACAAGCCAATGAGCAGAACTTCTTTTACCCTATGACCCCAGTATCCCTAGAGTGGGGTGGGGAGGTGACCCAGAGGAGGGTCATAGTTAGTCCCTAGATGACCAAAGAGTGCCTTCTGTAGGATGAATTACCCCCAGTGTCCATGGAACTGGGTGGGACGGCTGTCACAAGCGTCTTGTCAGTTCAATTTTCTGGGGCACCACACCCAAGAGGAAGGAACATGGCCCCAGTGGTGGCAGAAGGGAGAGGGTGATCCCACCCCTGACTCTAGTCCAGCCTCAGGGTACAGACCTTGGGCTGGTTGGTCAGTTTCAGGATACCTCCTCTGAACTGGTAGAAGGTAGAGTGGAAAAAGGGTGGAAGGCATCTAGGGCTACTGCCCCCCCCTCTGGAAACATCAGAGGTCAGAGAGCCCTGGATGGCCTGTGGCCTGGTTCTTATCACTGACAGCAGGCAGTGGCCTCTGTTGGTAGTTGTTCTTGTGGTCAAAGTTTTCCCTGGGTTGGGTACCGAAGTCAGCCCCCAGGGGTGGACAGGCCACATCACTTAGTTGGCCATGGTGGTACTGTCTGCCCCCTGGGATGTATCTGTGAGTAAATTTAAGTTAGATGCTGCACAGATGGCATCCACTGATGAGGTGAAGGGTTCCTTATGGGTCAGTTCAGTGGGACCTGAGAGTATAGACAGAGGGATCCTACTGGGTTCAGAGAGGCACAGAGCTGAACAAGTGCCCCTGCAGTAGTGGACCATTGTCCATATTCTATCACCCTAAGCAGGGAAGCCCATCAAGATACTGATTAGCCTACCCTGGCTTTAGGCTGGAGGGGTGTTGTGTAGGAAATACCCTTTCTGCAGGGTCATCCCAAGACTTTTTGCCTTCCTCCTTCTCTTTTTCTGACCCTGTTTTGTTGACTTTAGGACTCTGGGCACTTTACCACTGCAATCCTAAAGTGCATGTGCTCTGTGTCTAAAACATGGTAACATTGGCTTCTCCACTACTACTGGGCCTGCAGCACTGGTTGTGCCACCCACTACAGTAGCCTTTCAAACATGGTTGTGCCACCCACTACAGTAGCCTTTCAAACATATCTCAGGCCTGCCATTTCAGAGCCTGTGTGTGCGGTTTTAACTGCCACTTCAACCTGGCCAGTGTACCCACTTGCCAGGCTCAAACCTTCCTTTTTTATTACATGTAAGTCACCCCTAAGGTAGGCCCTAGTTAGCCTCAAGGGCATGGTTCAGTGTATTCAAAAAGTCAGACATATACTTTTATTTTAACATGTCCAGATATTGAAAAACTCTTACATTAATTTTTCACTACTGCAAGGCTATTTCTCCCATAGGCTCGTAATGGGATTGCCTTAAGACATATTTTAAGTGTAATTTGCAATTGTGAAATTATACAAAATAAAGCTGTCCTACTTTAAAGATTTTGTGAGTTAGCCTTTCTCCGAAATATATGTCTGTGTTTGGGTGACAGCTACACTGGTGCATTCTCTCCAGACAGACACAAATAGGAAGGGCTGGGTGTGACTGGGAGATGCATCTGCATACTGAATGTTGTCCTGGGCAGGGAGAAGGGGAGGTAGTTTACACTTACATCTGAATAGGTTGTGTCCTGCTCTCGCACAAAGGGCTGATCACTCCCTACTGATAGTCTGGAGCCAGGGCTGGGTTGAAAGGGATCCTTTTGCATTTCAGATAATGTTTTTGAAGTTGCCCCTAAATCAAAGGCCTTTTGAGTATAAGTACTAGGCCTCTGACATTATATACTCAGAACACTTGTGGACTGAGGACATTCTACCAGGAAGAAGGACTGTTGTGCTGTCAAGAGGGACCGCCACTCTGCTGTTTGCTCTGCTATGTTGGCCTGCTACTTCTTGCCTGGGATGAGAGGACAGGATCTAACTCTGTACATCCTACAGTTTAAAGTTTCTCCAAGGGCCTGACTGAGCTTGCCTCCTGTTTCTGAAGTCTCAGGGATATCAAAGAATTCTGGTTCAGGAACGCACCTTCGGGGTAGAACTCCAAGTGTAGGATTGTCACCACCAAATATTACACCAGTCCTCTGTCACGCACGTTCCTATAGAGCCCGGTCCTTAATTTAGGATGGTCTCCTTCTACAAATGACTAGTTTGACGTGTCGACTTGTTTTGTGAGTAAGTGACTGTTGCACTTATTTCTCTAGACACACTGAAGTCTTTCCTTCATCCTCGATTACATGTTACTAGGTAAAGTGATTGAGCACTACCTCTCTATTCACTCCCATTTTTACCTTTTTAACCTTGACCAAAGCCCTGCCTTGATGAATAAATTGTGTTTTTTTGGAGGGTTTTAAACCAATTTTCTCTTTCTCTTTTTGCTCTCCTGTTCTTTACTTACCTGTGGGTTAGAATTCTTCCCTACTCATCATATTACAGGCATAGAGTACCATTATAAGATCTCTTGCAAAGAGCTCCCTTTATGGGGTGCCCGTCACACACTGCAGCACCAGTCTGACGAGGAGCAAGCCCTATGATGAAGCATGACATCCAACTGGATGTGTGAGGGCATTTGCTTCTAGAGGAGTGCCTGGTGGACTTACTCTTCTTTCCTGGAACAGTGTACTCTTATGCATTAGTATCAAAGAATTCACATGCATCTTGCTACTAGCACGTTGGCTCCTCTGATGTGAGTCCTGCCAAGAGGTGCCAAATTTAGTCCTTGGCCCTTGGAGGTGAGTGTGGTGCTGCAAAAGAAGAATGCAATGGCACCAGTATGTCACATGGAACAGATGCATCCCGCTACAGAAATGCTGCTTTGCTGCTGCCTGCACCGAAGCCGCGGACACCGTTTACTGACTGTGCGATACAACAACCCCGACTTACAATGCAGCTGGGCTTGGTTGACACAGCACCCACGAATCGGACCTGGTACTCATCTCTTCTGGACATCGACACTTCAATGATGTTGCCCGATCAGGAAACAATGCATCACCTGTAAGAGTCACGCATCCCCTCCTCTGGATCAGCACATTGTCAAGGAGCATCAACGCAATAAAGGCACTGTCAGCGGGTCTGTGTGACTCCTAAACCCAGCCCGTGCTCCATTGTGGTCAGACTGAACTTTTGAATTGTCCAGGTCCAGCGTGACCAGATAGCCCCAGTTGGAGCTATTTACTTCTAAGCACTGTATTTTGATTTGATTTAAAAAAAATCATAAATTGACTTGTGTATGTTGGATTTTTGTTGTTTTAGTCTTGTTTGCCTCTGATAAATATTGGCTATTTTTCAAAAGTGATATGGAGTCATTTTGTGTTTTTTTCATTGGGTTACTGTGTGTGTGAACAAATACTATACACATTGCCTCTTTAGTTTAACCTGAGTGCTCTGTGCCAAGCTACCAGAGGGTGAGAACAGGTAAACCTTAAGGACCAGATTTGCAAAAAAGTAATGCATCAGCTGTGATGTGCCACTTTTCTTGTGCCCCACCTACCGACACCTAACAACACCATGGTCGTGGTGTATTTACAATATAGCACACCATTGCTCATGTAAGGACAATAGCGTCATGATTTATGGAGCTATTGTGGTACGCTGCAGTATTAGTGCCATAATTATTGGTGCCAATCCTGCAAAGTAAAGGGAGGCCCATTGAAAGTAATTGGAACATTATGTCAATGGCTGCTCTGACCAGGCATTAAAAATGACGCTAAAAATGTCATTGTGAAATCAGCTAGATTGTACTGCTCCATTTTTATGGGCTTCCCACTGCCGGAATGACCCCCTTGCATACATTCTGCCTGGCGCAGGCATAATGTGGCATAAGGGGTTGCAAAGTGGTGCAATGCGAGCATTGCACCACTTTGTAAATATTGCAAAGCAGAATGGCCTCCTTAACACCACATTAGCGTAAAAAAAATTATGCTAGTGTGGTGCTAAGAGGCGCTAGGGCCTTGTAAATCTGGCCCTTAGGGTGTATCTTACTTGCCCTAACTAGGATAGTGGTCCCTACCTGAACAGAGTGCAACCCTCTGCCAGCTAGAGACCCAATTATTAACATTTTCTTATGTTTAGAATAGTAGTGATACATCCTGCTAACTGGTGTAGTTGGATTTTACATTACTATTTTAGAAATGCGACTTTTAGAAAGTGGGAATTTCTCTGTGCTTATGACTCTTTGGTCTTTGCACCCAGGCTCCAATCTACGTCTATGGACTGGATGACAGTTACACTGGTGCACACTTTCCAGACAGCCACAACACAGGAAGGGTGGGTGTGACAGGGGATATATCTGCATTCATCTGCATACTGATAGTCTTTCTGGGCTGGGAGAGGTCGTCCACACTCTACATTTGTAAAGTTTGTGTCCCACCCTTACACAAAGGGCTGATTTACCCTCTAATAATCTGTAGCCAGGGCTGGGTTGAAAGTGTTTTTTTGGGCACTTGAAAGTGTTCCTTTTAAGTCACCCCTATATCAAAGACATTTTGGAATATAAGTACAGGGGCTCTGACCCCATGATTTTAGACACTGTGTGGGACTTGTAACCAGATGTTGCTGTCTGTACATTTTGCACACTGCCAGGAGGACTGCGGTGCTGTGAGGAGGAACCTCCATTTGGACTGCCTGCTTTGTTGTGCTGGTCTGCTGCCTACTGATTGCTGGGCCAAAGAAGGGTCTGCCACTCTGTAAATTGCCTCATTTGCTTGCCTTTGGCCTGGCTACCTGCTTTTGTGCCTTACCAGTGCGCTCCATAGGCTTGTTTACTTGCCCCCTCTTCTCTCAGAGTCTCAGGGCCATCAAAGACTCTGCATCATCATTTGTGCATGCGATGCTGAGTTCGGCAATTATAACAACTTTTAAACCCTCTTGTGCTCCTTCTGCGAGCATAGCACCTCGCATTGCCTGATTTCCCATGTGCCTGGAAGGAACACTGAGGCACGAGTGCTGTTTCCAGGACTGAGCGACCTGGGTGGTGAAACTGGAGCTGCAGTGTTGCCAAAGGGGTGTTGGTCTAATTCTCCCATGTGTTGGTGAGTCCCAAGGGGCTTGTGAGGATGGCCAGATTAGATTTCTAAAACCATGGCTACAGCACTGAAGATTGCCCTCCTTCATATTTCCAGGTATGCTGCATGATGCGATCTTGCCACACAAGCAGGGCAGGCTAACCCCCTTATCAGCAACAGACAATGCAGCAATCAGGGGAACTGTGGCGTCCAATGTCTGTGTTGTGGTGACACACCCCCAGAGTCACATTGTGGGTTAGTGGCTCAGCAAAGTGGCGGTTTAAGGAGGCAGTCCCCGAGGCCCACCTAGGTCTCCCCTCTAGCACTGCTGAAGGATGCCTAAGACAGGAGACATCCCCCGAGGTTGGTCCTGTCCCCCACATGGAGCACAGTGGGTAAGCAGGGCCCAGGGAGAAGAAAAGCTGTACTGCTCTCCTTCACAGACAGCTGGGTTCTTGTTAATAAAGGAAGGCAAGGTATCAGACGAGGGACCGAGCCAGGTCTTTGCCACTCCCTAGATGCTTTTGCCTTGTGATCTGGACTGACCTTAGGGGGCATGGTTCTGGCCCCATACTGAGGAAGTTTGTTGCTGTGGCACCTTCAATGGATATACTGGGTAGGGTATGACAGAAAGCATATGTTCTATAGTAGAAGACTCTGAATTACAGTATTACCAATAGTAGGTGCACAGTTGCTCAAGTGCCCCTACATTGGAAACCCTGAGTAGCATAAAAAGTCTAGTAGAAGCGCAAGCGCACTGTGATCTACGCGCTTATGGGGATAACTAGTGTTTTATGCGCTTTTCTCTAAACGTATGGCATTGCATGCACTACTGTATGATATATGTGTTTTCATCTTGCATTGTCCAGGAGAGCAAGTAATATATCATTATTAGCATAATATACACAGTATTTGTGGTTCATGTCATTTTTGGTCTAAGTTATGTACAATATATTATATATTTTTTGTATAACCTGGTGTTGAGTCTATTTTGTGGTGTGTTCACTGTGTTATTGTGTGACTGAGTTCCACAAAGGCTTCACACATTGCCTCTAATGATAAGCCTGCCTGCTCTGCACTAAGCTACCAGAGGGTGAGAACAGGTTTTCTTTGGTGTGAAACTTATTTGCCATGAACGGACTGGTGGGTTCTGCCTGGCTTAGGTGCATACCCAAGCCTACCAGAGACCCCATTTCTAACATATCTTATGGGAGAAGTAGGCCTTGCAGTAGTGAAAACAATTATTTAAGAGTTTTACACTGCTAGGAAATGTTAAACTTAAAAGTACATGTCTAACTTTTTCAATACTCTGTACCCTGGTCAATGGTCTGTTTAGGGCTCACCATAGGGATGAAATATATGTATTAAAAAAGAAGGGTTAGGACTGGCAAAATCTTTATTTTGTTGCTAGCCGGTGTCCAAAGGCAGACCAAACCCAAGATGCGCAACCGTTCTTTCAGGCATGGTCCAATATGATGAACAGTCTTAGTCCAATTTAAGCAATATTTTCTTTTTAATAAATGTTTTTCTTCTTCTTTCTTCAATATTATCTTGAATATGTATTCAGAAACATGGAACATGGAAGTGATTCCAATGTCACATGCATGAGAAATGCCAATCTAGGCTTATTTCTACAACGTGTAGAAATTCACAGTTTTCATGCGTAACCATAATGGTATAAACTCAAGGCATTTCCAGCTGAGCCCTTCCTCAGGGGTAACTGTAATATTAGAAAGATAACATCAGAACCATCAATCAACCACATAATCTTCAATTGGTAAAAAATAATTGGGCACTTAATTGTCCTATTACCACATGCATAACATGCAACTGCTTAAAAACTGACACATGAGCCTTCCACCAAACCTTTCTGTGAAGATAATGACCACAAAACACATGCTTTATGTGAAACACATGATTAGAAAACTGTTTCGAATGGCCACCTAAAGAAAGTTTAACCTGGGTAAGTTGTGCTGAATAGTTGTATCAAGATCTGCATTCACACTGTGACTGAAAATATACCCCATGCTTATCAGTTGTATATATAAGAAATTCTAAGTGCCAAAAACCACAGTGAAAAGATGACCGAATCTAAACCACCTATGAACTCACAGAATAAACATGATATAGTGAAAATTTGCTCAGCATAAAAAACAATGCTTCAGTGGCATATCATGGGACTTGCCTAACCTGTGCAACATCAGTGAATAGAACAAGATTGTCCCACAAGTGGACTGACCGATGACAATCAGCCCATCAGCAGGCCCTCAATAAGCAGAAGCAGATGAAACAAATACTCTTTAAATATGCTGTGGATTTAATCTGTGTCACGTGACCTGGATTCAACCCAAAATACGTAAATCATACAGTGCACACCACACATCTATGTAAATGAAGTGTAATAAAACGCAATAAAATAAAATAAAAATAATTGCATGAATAACGGTAAATAAAACTTGCTAAAATTGCCCCGTTCAGTTGTGGCTGCTGCCAGGAAGGGGTGAGGGGCAGGGAGGGGGCAGCACATGGAGTGGGTGGCGCAGTAAAAAAAAAAAAAAAAAGAAACTTACCTGGCCCTCCATGATCCGCCGCTCCCGCTCCAGCCACCTCTCATCTTCTTCCCTTCCCAACCAACCCCGACGCTTCTCTCATGCTGTTACACAGCATGAAAGAAGTGCAACAATTGGCCTGAGTGGGCAGAAATGCCATTCAGGTAGGGAGTGGAGCACTGTGCTTAGTCTCCACCCGGCTCTAAAATGTAGCACCTCGGACGGACGGACAAACTCACATGCGCTCTTACAAGTGCACCACTACTCCTCCTCCACTTGTTGACATGGAGGAGGCTGGCCCACCCCACCCTACGAAAGTGGGAAAATGAAGGGATAGTAAAATACTTTTATTATCCCTTTATTTTTCTGCTTTCAGCAGCTGGCTGATGCTCCTCGGTCATAGCAGAGCGGCCTCCCCTGACACAGCTAGAATAACAACCAATTTCTAAAACACCTTAACCACCACAGTCAAATAATACATAATTACAAATAACATCTGCTGTACAGTATTAAACATGTGTGTTATATGTATATGTGTGTTTGCTTTACCGTTGGCAGTTTTGTCATATAAGAAAAAGTGCTCAATTAGTAATTACTGGTTTAAATGACAGTAAAATGGTTCCGATTGATGTACTAAGTGACCACTGTGCTGCATTCTGTTCCCATACGTCCTACAGTGACTGTTACTTTTACTCTGATATATGCTATTTTGACAAAATGTATGCTAGGGTGCAAACTACCCTAATAGGACAGAACTATAAACATTAGTTGTATGGGAAATCCAAAAATGTAAACAACTATGCAAACAAAATCATCAATGAATTTGACAGAAATGCGGTTAATACTGTACAGCAGATGGTATTTGTAATTATGTATTATTTATGTTATGCCTGTGGTGGTTAAGGGGTTTCAGAAATTGGTTAATATTGGTTGTTATAGCATTAAAAATACAAGCCCTGGGTACAGGGGCTGAATTGATGTCGATGGCGAAGTCTTTGATGTCCCTGAGACTTCAGAACAGGGGGCAAGCTCTTGGAGAAACTTCACAAGCAGATTTACAGAAAGCAAAGCCCAGTTCTTTCCCTCTTCAGGCAGAAGCAGCAGCAGGCCAGTACATCAAAGCAACAGGCAGAGTGGCAGGTCCTCCTCAAGCATCAAGCTCTTCTCCTTGGCAGAGGTTCCTCTTGACCCAGAACTAATCTAAAAGTCTTGGATTTTGGGTCCACTATTTTAGAAGAACAAAACCTAGATCAGCAAAATTGGGGAGTACTGTGAAAGGTTTGGAGGAAGACCATCCTAAGGCTGAGAGGTCTGACTGTTTCCCATTGGTAAATTGGCTGCCGCTTGTTCCAATAAACACTAACGGACTCATTTACAAGTGGCTTGCATTGCCGATGCATCACTTTTTTGTCACACCGGCGGCACAGGCTGCATGCTCATATCTACAAGGCCATGCAAAGCTACTTTGCCTGGCTTTTCATGGCCTTGTATATATGGTATAAGGCAATGCAGTGCAAGTTGCTGCATTGCCTTACTTTTTGTCAAGGAGGCATTGCGGTGGGTGTTCCTAATCAACAGCCATGGATTTTGATGCAATCTCAGATTTACAAGAATCTGTAAACCTGGGAATGCAACAAAAGCCTACGCCTCCCCAGGGAAGGTGTAAGGGATGCGCAATGAGGAGAAATACCTTTATTTCTCCTTGTTTTTCCTTTTTTATGTGTGTTGCATTCTGCACACATAGAAAGAGGAAAATGTTTCTTGTGATTGTTTTTGTGCAGGAAGGTGTCCATTCCGAAACAAAAACAATCATCCCTGCAACACATGCACCCTTGCACCATCGTGCAAAGGAAGCTATGTTGGCGGGTGGCAGCCAATTGTGTGCCAATGCAGGGGAAAAGGACAAGAATGCACCATATCTAATAGATACTGAGCATTCCTGCCTTTTTCTTTTGATGCAGGGCAGCGCAGCAAGAATCCTTGCAGCACTACCCTGCATCAAAACCTCATAAATGAGCCCATAAGCTGCCTCAAAACTCAAGGAGGTGCACAAGTCTCTTTCCTAAGAACACCATAAAGTCAGAGGTTTTGTGAGATATATATATATATAAGATCAAAATCGTGTTGGTCCCTGTGGGTAATCCCACTGTATGTTTCAAAGTACACATTATAAGAGAAAAGCACAGAGTAGGCTCTAAAAAATTAGTAAAAAAAGCAAGCAGTAAGCAGTGAATACAAGGCAAAATGCATTGAGAAGGGACTAGAAAATGAGAGGAAATGGAATGTAAAAGCAGCAAAAATGAAGGGTTAGGAAGGAGACGGAATACAAAATATGGAAGAAAAAGCAGGTAGGACATGCTGAAATTAATGTAAAAGTAATGAGTGAGGACACAAAATGTTGGTTGAAAAGAAATGTGAATGCAGTGACAAATAGGGGAAAGCAAGGAGAAAGGAGACAAAAAGTACTGGTATAACACAACGAGAAGTCTGTGTGCACAAAAATATAATCTTAGCAAATGTATTTTTTTTGTTTTTTTATTTTTTTTGGATTGTCAGATCCTCCATGGTACTGAAAGCATAAATGGGCCATACTCTATGGTTCTTTGTTGCGATCATGTGATCGGAAGGGATCCACGGATCTGCAACAGCAGATTTAGCTAATTTTTTTAAATAATTGTATATACATACAGTGCAATAATTTTATCTATGAGGTCAGTGTACACCTATATAAGTGTACGTTTATGTAAGCATATATTTTTTTAAAGCAGTACTCGCACGATTTATGTATTACGCGGATCCGCAGATTGGCAAAAGGATCCACAGATTCACATGATGACACAATGAAACCTGCACATTTCATTGGCCACAGAGGGACCACACCCTTTTTCCAATAAAACCTCACCCAAGACCTGCATATTCTTGTTGGATACTGAAGGAGCAGCACTTCGTTACTGATAGCTGGTGTTTTTGAACTTTACACCTGCTGTGAAGTGCTGTTTTTTCCAAATGGATGTAGCAAGGATATCCTGTTGTTGTGAAGGAGGAGGAAGAACAGGATGTGCCACCTCCCAAAAAAGAAAGTGACACATGGAAATTCTTCCTCATTCCTTATAGAGTAAAGAAGGTGACAGCCAAGACAGTCATGTGGAACATCTGTGGGAATAAACTGTCTCATGGAACAAACAAAAAATACAGCAATTGGATGTCTTCAATAGGGAAACATCTAAAGTCTACACATGAAAAATCATTTCAAAGAATGGTCCGCAAGAGACAAACAAGTGCTCCTCTCCCCGTATCAGGAGCAAACCTGCCAGCACCTTCCACCTCAGCTACAGTAACAGTGTCAGCTATGTGTCTTCATTTGGGGCACATGACTACCCACTGTTTGTGGTGCTACATGGGAGTTGGCCTAAATGCTACATCTGTGGCAGAATATCTAGATGCAGAGAACAATCAACCCTGCTATTTCTTTTTTGCTAATAGCATCCAAATGTGTTGGCTCTAGTTTTCAGCTAAAAGACATGTTGGTTTTCATTCTTGATGTTTCATAACAGTCATACATGTTTTTTTGGGTACATTAATAAGAAAAACAGTTAAAAAAGCTTCTTTTAGAACCACACCAACTATTCAAAACCGAGCTGTGGTTGTCCTTGTATTCCTTTATTGTATTAATGGTGTATAATTGTGTGCATGGGTGTATCAGTGGAAGCATCAGTGCATGCCTTGGTGTGTTAGTGCCTGTGCGAGTATGTCCCTGGTTGTTTTAGTGTATGAATGAGTGTGTGTGTGGGTGTCTCAGTGTATGCATCAGTATGTGGCTAGGTGTGCTATTGTATGTGTGAGTGTCTCTCTGGGTTTCTCAGTGTATGCATCAGTGTGTGCTTGGGTGTGTCTGTGTATTTATGAGTGTGTCCCTGGGTGTCTCAGTGTATGCATCAGAATGTGCATGCATGTGTTAGCGTATGTATGAGTGAGTGTCTGGGTGTGACATTGTAGGTATCAGTATATTTTTGGGTGTGCCAGTGAATGTAAGTGTGTGTCCCTGGCTGTCTTAGTATATGAGTTGGTGCGTGCATGGCTATGTCCGTCTGTGTATTTCTGAGTGTCTCAGTGTTTGAATTATTGTGAGCCTAGGTGTGAGATTGCCTGTCTGGGTGTGAAAGTGGGTGTCAAAGTGTCTGTCTGGGTGTGAGAGGCTCATAGGAGTTGATGCACATGCCCAATATCGCAGAGATGAGTCACTCTACCTTGTGACTCGAAAGACTTCTTCGAAGGAGAAAAACAACTTCCACAACTCCAGACCCAACACTAGATGGCAGAAGTATGCAGAACATGTGAACGTACACCTCTACGAGAGTTAAGGAATGCTGGTAAGATGGTGGAGGTTGGTTAAGTATGATTTTTAAGCATGTTGGGAAGAGATTCTGCAATGATGATGGAGGTGAGGAGAAGAGAACAATGATATGATGTCTGACATGCCAGGGGTTGTTGTAACTGAGTGGAATAAAAGTTCAACTTTATTTATACAGCATCTAGTCACTTCTTAAAATGTTCAGAGTGAACTCAATGTTGATCGGTTACCCACTACCCCAGGACTAATCATCCTCTCTTTCATTACCTAGTTCATCAGGGTACTAGTTGTGCTTCAGTGATGACGGGCACGTACTACTACCATGACCTCCCAAACAACCCTGCTAAATTCACCCTCATTTATCTCACCCTGCTACTATGATCTCCCTAACCCTTCCACAGAATCTTTCCTCCTCCATCCCACTTTACTCATCCCAAGCCCCTGGTATGAGTAAATGAGGGATATACTCCCAATTAACACTTCTGGATTTCTTTCCTCCTCCACCCCTCCATTATTCCTGTCAATCTAACTAACAAACTCTCATATCCACGGCTCAAATTAACTCATAATAATACTAAAACTGTACTCATATTTCCCGATACTAATCCGTCACTAATTCTAGTTGGGTTCCAGAGTAGCGTGCTACTCGCCGAAAAGTGCTTCGACGCCTCGTCAGGGGTAGTAAGCGCTATATAAATACCATTACAATACAATACAATAATGTGAGAGAGGGTATAAGAGTGTCTCTCTGGGTGTGAGAGCGGGAGTAAGAGTATGTGTCAGGGTGTGAGTGTGTGCCTGGGTGAGAGAGTGGATATAAAAGTGGATGCCTGGGTGTAAGAGTGGGTGTAAGAGAGTCTGGGTGTAGAAGTGGGTGTGAGAGTGTCTGTCTAGGTGTGAGAGTGTCTGTGTGTGAGAGTGTGTGACTGAGTGTGATAGTGAGTGTGAGAGTGTGTGCATGGGTGTGTCAGTGTTTGCATCAATGAGTGCCAAGGGTGTCTCAGTATTTGAATGAGTCTGTGTCTTGGAGTGTCAGTGCATGCATAAGTGGGTGCCAGAGTGTCTAAGTGTATGAATCAGTGTGTGTTTCGCTGTGTTAGTGTATGCATCAGTGACTGCTTGGGTGTATCAGTGTATGCATGAGTGTGTGCTTGGGTATTAGTATATGCATCACTGTGAGCCTGGGTGTGTTAGTGCATTTATCAGTGTGTGTCTGGCTGAGTCAGTGTATGCATCAGTCTGTGCTTGGGTGTGTTAGCATATGCATCATTCTGTGGCTGCCTATGTCAGTGCGTGATCAGTGTGTGCCTGGGTGTGGTAGTATATACATGAATGTGTGCCTGGGTATGAAAGGGTAAGTATTGATGTGTGCTTGTGTTTGTTAGTGCATACATTAGTGTCTGAGTGTATGTTTCATGGATGCCATGGTATGTTAGTGCATGCGTCAGTTTCTGCCTGGGTGTGGAAGTGTATGCATGAGTGTGTGCCTGGGTATGTTAGTGGATGTATCAGTGTGTGCATGGGTGAGTCAGCATATATATCAGTGTATGTCTCTGTGTGTCACCGTATGGATGAGTCTCTGCCTGGGTGTGTTACTGTATGCCTAAGCGTGTGGGTGGTTGTGTCAATGCACGCATTAGTGTGTGCCTGGCTGTGACAATTTATGCATGAGTTTATGTTTGGGTATGTCAGTGTATACATGAGCCTGTAGCTGGTTCTGCGAGTGTGTGTATGAGTGTGTGCCTTGGTGTGTTAATGTATGCATCATTGTGTGCCTGGGTGTCTCAGTGTATACATTAGTGTGTGCTTGCATATGTTATTTGATGCATTAGTGTCTCCCTCGATCTGGTAATCTATACATCACATGGGTGTGTTAGTGTGTTCATAACTATCTGCCTGAGTGTGTCATTGGCTGTATCATTCTATAGCTTCCTGGAAGTGTCAGTGTATTCATGAGTGTGATTTCTGGCTATATCAGTGCATTCATAAATATACACCTGGTGTGTCAGAATCAGTGAGCGCCTGGGTATGTTAGTGTCTGCATCAGTGTGTGCCTGGATATATTTAAAGGACTACTTGTCTCCGTGGGTAACTAGCTGTTGAAGTAAGTATGATGATATATGAGTGGCTGGTTTATTAACTGTGAGTGTCTAAATGTGTTTGAAAGTGGCTGTATATGTTACTTAATAGCTATGTTGCTGACCACAGGGGTATGTAACTGTGTGTCCAACTGCCTCTGATACTGTTGGATACAAAGCTGCTGTCTGGATGTGTGAATGAATGTATAAGCAGCTCTTTCGTAGTCTGATTGGGTGTCTGAGTGGCTCTATCCTTTTGTAAGTAAGTATATGAGTTGCAGTACATGTGGGTGACTGCATATATAACTGGACATAGTGCTCTGTAGGTACACATGTAACTCAGCGAAATTTAAAACTACATGTGTAACCTTCTCAATAGAAAAGCACCCTGCCATATACCCAACATATAGCCTAGCTGAGAGGTTAGTTATATATACTAAATGGACAGTTTAATGCTTTGCAAACACGTTTTTCATGCCAAGTTGAGCTGCAGTAAAACTTCATATAAACTCTGCACTAGTAGTAAGCCCAAGCCATGTTTAAAAGATTACTTGTCTGAATAGGTAGCTAGGTTGTGTGACTACTTGACTACATATGTGAGTGGCTCTATCAGCCGATGTGTGGGTATACCAGGAGATGTTGAAGTAAGTATGCCAGTATATGACTGGCATTTTTAATAACTTTCTGGGTGTCTAAATGTGTATGTAAGTGTATGTTAGAAATGGGCTCTATAATTGGCAGTGGTTTGCACCCTGTCCAAGTAGGGACCCTCTCTCTAGTCAGGGTAAGGGAGCCACACAGCTAAGATAACCCCTGCTCACCACCTTGGTAGCATGGCTCAAGTAGTCAGACTTATCTCAGAGGCAATGTGAAAATCTTTTGTACACACACACACACACACACACACAGTAACACAATGGAAACACCACAAAAGCACTCCACACCAATTTAGAACAATGGCTAATATTTAGATGAGTAAAACAAGACCAAAATGACAAACATCCAACATACACAAGTAAAGATACACATTTTCAAAGATTAAATCTTTATACGCTTAGAAACACAATAGCTCTACCTGGGGCTATCACGACATCTTGACAGAGTCATTTCCAAAAGTCCGACACCACTCGCGAGGGAGTATGGGCCGATCAAGGAGTCGCACGGAACCCAGGCACAGTACCTTGGAAGATGATGAGGGATCAAAGACGTTGCACAGAGTCGGGGAGGTGACGGGTCGTTGGAGATGGTGCAGCATTGGATTCTTACTGAAACCGCTGAGGTGAGGTGTTGGTTCCTTATTGCTAAGCAGGGGAGGCGAGGTGTCGGTTCCTTACAGTTGCAGGGGAGGAGATGCAGCTTTGGCTGTGTGGCATCTGTTCCTTATGACAAGGCAGTGTCGATGAATCCAGCTGATCAAGACGTGAGGCATCGACTTCACGGTGTCATGATCACATTACAGGGCCACAAGTGCTGCAGCGGAGTCAGAGCTGGTTGCCACAGATGTCGGTGACATGGTGCTCTGGACTCACACTGTGTCGTGACTTCGGAGATGCTGTGGCAGCATCGGGCCTGTGGTGTCGATTGTGGTTGTTATACTCAGTGGGTGCAGAATGTAGAAAATAAAGTTCACTCTTAGGACAGAAGTGGCAGAGTGTCCTCAGTCCAGAGGGATTCTAACTTTGTGGGGCCAGAGGTCCAGTACTTATACCCATTTCTGCCTTTGAAGTAGGCAAACTTCAAAGGAAAGTCTGTGTAGTGCACAAGACCCTGCCTTTCCTACTCTGGGCCCAGACACACCCTAGGGGGTTAGAGGCTGCTTTAAGTAAGAACAGTTACAGCTCTATTCAGGTGCAAGTGTCAGCTCCTCCCACCACTCTAGCTCAGGAAGACCCATCAGGATATGCAGGGCACACCTAAGCTTACTTTGTGTGACTGTCTAAAGTGAATTCACAAACAGCCCAACTGTCCTCCTGACCCAGATGTGTATCCCACAGATAGGCGGATGCATAGAATGGTTAAGCTTGAAAATGCACACTTTGTAAAAGTGCCTTTTCCTTACATACAATTCAAAAAACAACTTCACCAAAAGATGCATTTTTAAATTGTGAGTTCAGAGACCCCAAACTCCACATCTCTATATGTTCCCAATTGAAATTACACTTAAAAGATATTTCAAGGCAATCCCCAAGTTACCCCATGGCAGAGATAGTCCTTCCATAGCAAAAACTGAATTTAGCAGTATTTCATTATCAGGGCATGTAAAACACACCAGTACCTGCCCTACCTTTAAATACACTGTACCCTGCCCATTGGGCTGCCATGGGGCTACCTAAGGGGTGACTTACATGTAGTAAAAGGGAAGGTTTGGGCCTGGCAGGTGGGTGCACTTGTCAGGTAAAAATGCAGTGTAATACTGCACACACAGACACTTCAGTGGCAGGTCTGAGACACGTTTACAGGGCTATTCAGGTGGGTGGCACAATCAGTGCTGCGGTCCCACTAGTAGCATTTGATTTACAGGCCCTGGGCACACATGGCGCACTTCACAAGGGACTTACCATTAAATCAAATGTGCCAGTCTGGGAACCCCAATCACCAATATCTTTTAGACAGGGAGCACTTTCACTTTAGCACTGGTAAGCAGTAGTAAAGTGCCCAAAATACCTGGTATGTTTAAAAAATAAAGCTGCACAGACGAGTGTGCGCCAGAAAACCAAGCAATGGACTGATTCCTTACTCACAAGTGAGGCCTTGCGTAAATATTTTCTCTGGCGGGCAAGCAATGAGTCGATTCTTCCCTCGAAGGGAAGGGATGCGTCGATTTCTGGACAAGCAGCCTCAGGTCCCTGTGGTGATGTTGAAGATTCTGATGCCCAGGGTCGATACATGGAAAACTCTGACGCACTGTGTGAAGGGTCCGTGTTGAGAAGAGGTGCTGAATCGATTCTCCAGCCACGAGACAGGTGCTGCATTGAATTTGAGCCACCGGACAGGTGCTGCATCAATTTTTCTGACTCGCACACAGCAGTGCATGGGTTTTCCCCCACAGGTTACCAGCTTCCACTTCAAAGGGCCCAGGGACTGGATTTGGCACCACTTAGCAAGTCAGGACTCTCAGCACTGGCAGATGAAGTCTTTGATGTCCCTGAGACTTCAGAACAGGGGGCAAGCTCAGTCCAAGCCCTTGGAGAAACTTAACAAGCATGTTTTCAGAAAGCAAAGCCTAGTTTTTTCCCTCTTCAGGCAGAAGCAGCAGCAGGCCAGTACAGCAAAGCAACAGGCAGAGTGGCAGGTCCTCCTCAAGCATCAAGCTCTTCTCCTTGGCAGAGGTTCCTCTTGACCCAGAAGTAATCTAAAAGTCTTGGGTTTTGGGTCCACTACTTATACCCATTTCTGCCTTTGAAGAAGGCAAACATCAAAGGAAACCCTCTGTTGTTCACAAGATCCTGCCTTGCCCAGCCTGGCCCCAGACACACTCCACTGGGTTGGAGCCTTCATTGTGGAAGGACAGGGACAGCCCTTTCAGGTGCAGGTTTCCGCTCCTCCCACCCTACGCTAGCCCAGGAGACTCATCAGGATATGCAGGACACACTGCAGCTCCCTTTGTGTCACTGTCTAGAGGGAATTCACAAACAGCCCAACTGCCAGTCTGACCCAGACATGAATTCCACAGGCAGGCAGAGGCACAGAATAGTTAAGTTAGAAAATACCCACTTTCTAAAAGTGGCATTTTCTAACAACTAATCTAAAAACAAACTCTACCACAAGATGTAATTTTGAAGTGTGAGTTCAGAGACCACAAACTCCATATATCCAGCTGCTCCCATTAGGTAACTGCACTTAAAAGATATTTAAAGGCAGTCCCCATGTTAACCTATGGGATAGATAGGCCTTGCAATAGTGAAAAACAAATTTGGCAGTATTTCACTATCAGGACATATAAAACACATGTCCTACTTTTGACAGACACTGCACCTTGCCCCGGCGGCTACCTGGGGCCTACCTTAGGGATAAACTATATGTAGTAAAAGGGAAGGTTTGGGCCTGGCAAGTAGGTACACTTGATAGGTCAAATTGATAGTGCAACACTGTACACACAGACACTGCAGTGGCAGTTCTGAGACATGTGTACAGGGCTTCTCATGCGGGTGGCACAATCAGTGCTGCAGGCCCACAAGTAGCATTTGATATACAGGCCCTGGACACACATAGGGGGTCATTCTGACCTCGGCGGTAAAAGGCGCCTACCGCCGGTCAGAAATCCTCCATAATTCCGCCGCGGTCGCGGTAACCCGCCACGGTCTTTCTGACTCGCAGCAGCCAAACCTCCGAAAATCCGACAGCCACAACAGACCGCCAGACCAGCGGTCGGCGGAAAAGTGTAGGTGACCAAACCTCCACCGTCACGCCAACAGAAATACGCCCATGCCATTACGACCCACGAATCCACGCGGCGGTCTTTCAAACGCGGTTTTCCATTGGCGGTACACACCGCCGCGGTCAGAATACACACAAACGAACAAAACACAGCCACATTGGACGATTTGAATTCCACACACCTGATACACATACACACACCACTCCCACACACACAATACAATATAAAACACACACCCACATCACCCACAAACCCCTTTGACCAAAATCCAAAAAGAAGCACTGAGAGACACAGCAGCGATCACAGAACACCATCACACAGAGGCACACTACACCATCCCCCACACACAAAACAACACACACCACCACACTCAACACACTCAACTACACATACTCCACCCCACCCATCATACACACCACTCCATGGCACCCCAAAGACACCCCCGCTTCTCAGACGAAGAACTCAGGGTCATGGTGGAGGAAATCGTTCGGGTAGAGCCCCAGCTCTTCGGCACACAGGTCCAATACACCAGCATTGCCCGGAGGACGGAGCTATGGCAGAGGATTGTCGACAGGGTCAACGCTGTGGGACAGCACCCCAGAAATCGGGAAGACATCAGGAAGCGATGGAACGACCTACGGGGGAAGGTGCGTTCCATGGTATCCAGGCACAACATCGCCGTGCAGAAGACTGGCGGAGGACCCCCACCTCAACCCCCACAATTCACAACATGGGAGGAGGAAGTCTTGAACATCCTGCATCCTGACGGCCTCGCAGGAGTCGGCGGAGGAATGGATTCTGGTAAGTTGAAGCTTCAATACTGCTTCCCCCCCACCTGCATGCCAAATCATACCCCAACCCTCACCCCCATCCTCGAACCCCACCCTCACCCCCACCCCCATGTCCACCCCCACCCTCACCCCCACCACCATCCTCACCCCCACCACCATCCTCACCCCCACCACCATCCTCACCCCCACCCCCAGCACACCTATTCCCTGCCAATGTCTCACCATCACAACCCACACATCCCAAAACCTAGGCCTGCATGCGTCCACTAAGCATGGACACCCATCACCAAAGCATGCCCAATGCATATACACATCCCCCCCACAAGCCACCCTCACCAAAGCCCCCACACACGAATGCCAGCACTTGGGGACACGGGAACCCACAGATACACCCATATGCCACACATTGAAACTATAACCATACCTCTATACCCCTGCAGGACCCGACCGCCAACACACCGCCACGTTGGGCCCAGAATTCTCCACACCCCCCACCCAAGAGGCCGTCAGCGATGACAGCAGCTCTGTCGACCTGGACACTGATGACCAGCCCGGACCATCGGGGACCTCTGGACAGTCGGTTCCCCTCACACAGGCACAGGCCACTACAGACCCAAACCCCTCTGGGAACACCAGCACAGCTCCCACCCAGCGGGCCCATGCCTCTGTCTCCAGGGCGCGTCAATCTGCGGTGTGTCTACCACTACAGGGCACCCAGGATAACCCACCACCCCAACAACAACAGGGACCTGGGGGCAGTGGTAGTGGGCACACCGGCCAGGGGGCAGAGGCCCAGGGAAACAGGGCAACTCGGAGGGCAGCTGTGCGACAGGGGGGGACGGGCCCAGGGAACCCACTCTCCACGAGGCCCTCACCACCATCATGGGAGCATACAAACGCTCCCAGGAGACGATGGCGACGGTACTGGCCCGGTTCCAGGAGATCCAGGTACTGCAGGAGGAACACTATCGGGGGTACAGGGAGGACATCAGAGCCCTCACCTCCACCCTGGTTACCATGGTAGGGCTGCTGCAGGAACTCATCAACACCAGGAGGGACACTCAACAACAACAAAGGGCCCCTGCCACTAGCCTGGACCAAGAACAGACAACCACCTCCGCCGGCGCTAGTGGACAGGAGGCCCCCGCACAACAGCAGCCCACCAGACCCCCACCTCCTGCAGGAGAAGAACCACCCCGCAAGAGGGCCCTGAGATCTCGCAAGAAGACAGAGTAGGATGTCAAGACCCCCGCCAGCAAAGGATACCACCTGATGTCATCCCACTGTCCCACATTGTCACCCTGTCCATCCTTGAACTGCCCATGCTCCATCTCTCCACAGGCCTATGGACAATGCACCTGTGTGACTGTTACTCTGGACTCTGCCATGGACATTCCTTCACCATAGCCCCCACCCACTTGAAACCACCCATCCCATTTTGAGCACTTCAATAAACACCTATTTTGCACAAAACTATCTGGAGTCTGGCTGTGATTTCTAAATATTGTAATTGACATGACAGTGCAAATATGTCCTTGTACGGAGTGAAGTCAACAAACAGCTGCCACAAAGCTGTAGTCCATGGGGAAACGAAGCACAGGACTCGTAGTGGGGACCCCAGATCTGAAATAGGGAGGGAAAAGCCACAACTCAGTCATCATACACTGGGGCAAATAGACAGACAGCAGAGATGCTGGAGAGTAGTTTACATTTACTAAATTATGTTTGAATTGTTACCTGTGTCCTATTGGAAGTACTGTGCAATGATTCTGTCCCTGTTGTCTGTTTCAGCCCCGTCGTCTTCCTCCTCTTCACTCTCCACAGGTTCCACAGCTGCCACAACACCACCATCTGGACCATCCTCCTGCAGGAAAGGCACCTGGCGGCGCAAAGCCAGGTTGTGAAGCATGCAGCAGGCCACGATGATGTGACACACCTTCTTAGGTGAGTACATTAGGGATCCACCTGTCATATGCAGGCACCGAAACCTGGCCTTTAGGAGGCCGAAGGTGCGTTCGATCACCCTCCTAGTACGCCCATGGGCCTCATTGTACCGTTCCTCTGCCCTGGTCCCGGGATTCCTTACTGGGGTCAGTAGCCACGACAGGTTGGGGTACCCAGAGTCCCCCAATAGCCATACACGGTGCCTCTCTAGCTGTTCCATCACGTAAGGGATGCTGCTATTCCTTAGGATGTAGGCGTCATGCACTGACCCTGGGAATTTGGCATTTACATGCGAGATGTAAAGGTCAGCCAAACACACCACCTGGATGTTCATGGAATGGTAACTTTTTCTGTTCCTGTACACCTGCTCCCTGTCTCTTGGGGGAACCAAAGCCACATGGGTCCCATCAATGGCACCAATGACGTTGGGAATATGTCCAAGGGCATAGAAATCACCCTTCACTGCAGCCAATTCGCCCACCTCAGGGAAAAGGATGTAGCTCCTCATGTATTTCATCAGGGCAGACAACACTCTGGATAACACCTTCGAAAACATGGGCTGAGACATCCCAGAAGCAATTCCCACTGTTGTCTGAAATGACCCACTTGCCAAGAAGTGGAGTACTGACAGGACCTGCACCAGAGGGGGAATCCCTGTGGGTTGGCGGATGGGGGACATCAGGTCGGGCTCCAGCTGGGCACACAGTTCATGTATAGTGGCACGGTCAAGCCGGTAGGTCAGGATAATGTGGCGTGCTTCCATTGTCGACAGGTCCACCAGCGGCCTGTACACGGGAGGATTCATCCGTCTCCTCGCCAAACCCAGCGGACGGTGCCTAGGAAGGACAACATGGAGCACAACCCACAGGTACGTACTCACAGCTTGCACAGTAAACGATTCTCTATGCAGTGAATGGCGTGTCTGAGTGGCTATGCAAGGCCTAGGCCTGTGTGACGCAGTTGAAATTGAGCCATGTGGACCCTCAAAATGGCGGCTGCCTGACCTGTGAAGTGTGACAATGGGATGTGAGGTCAATGCGCTGGCGTGGCACACCGCGGCGGTCGGCGGTCGAAGACCGCGGCGCGAAGCCGCATTGGTTAACATTGAAGCCTATGGGTTTCAGGAGCCAATGGCGAAGGGCGCCGGCGGTGGCGGTACGCACCGCCGCGGTACGCACCGCCGCGGACGTGACCGCCATTTTCTATCTACTTATTCACTTGCGACTTGAACTTTCACAGGAGAGGACCTATACTGCAAGTGTTGCTGTGACCTCGGTCTGGAAGGGACAATGGCTGCTGCGCCTGGGGAAAGGGCCCCTGCCTTCACTGGAGAAGAGTTGGAGAAACTTGTGGATGGGGTCCTCCCCCAGTATGCGCTACTCTACGGTCCTCCAGACCAACAAGTGAGTTTAATTCAATACGGATTTGGGGCCACTGGCTGGCTTGGGGGCCTGGCGGGGATGGGGGGCATGTTGGGCCTGGCGGGGGGCCTGGCGGGGGGCCTGGCGGGGGGCCTGGCGGGGATGGGGGGCATGTTGGGCCTGGCGGGGGGCCTGGCGGGGATGGGGGGCATGTTGGGCCTGGCGGGGGGCCTGGCGGGGGCCTGGCGGGGATGGGGGGCATGTTGGGCCTGGCGGGGGGGCCTTGCGGGGATGGGGGGCATGTTGGGCCTGGCGGGGGGCCTGGCGGGGATGGGGGGCATGTTGGGCCTGGCGGGGGGTCCTGGCGGGGATGGGGGGCATGTTGGGCCTGGCGGGGGGGCCTGGCGGGGATGGGGGGCATGTTGGGCATGGCGGGGGGCCTGGCGGGGATGGGGGGCATGTTGGGCCTGGCGGGGGGCATGGCGGGGGGCCTGGCGGGGATGGGGGGCGTTGGGCCACTGGCAACGAAAATGCAGACAAACTTGAACGTGGTATTTCTCCCTCCCTGTACGTGTCACATAGGTCCGCGCCCATGAGAAGATCGGGATTTGGCGTGCCATCGCCAAGGAAGTCCGGACCCTGGGGGTCCACCATCGACGGGGCACCCACTGCCGCAAGAGGTGGGAGGACATCCGCCGCGGGACCAAGAAGACCGCCGAGTCTCTGCTGGGGATGGCCTCCCAACGTAGGCGGGGTGCCTGCCGTCAACTGACCCCCCTGATGTTCCGGATCCTGGCGGTGGCCTACCCTGATTTGGATGGGCGCGTGAGGGCAGCACAGCAGACACAAGGGGGTGAGTACAAGCATAATCTACTCTGTTGTCGCGCAGTGGAGGTGTCTGGGTGGGGGAGGAGGGCTGTGGGTCCCCCTAGGCCAGGGCGATATCTGTAGGCTGGGCACCCCCATAAGCCCCTGTGTCCCCAGCCACCACCCTCAGTAGTGTGCCAGTACAGCCATCCCTGGGCAGTGTCATCCATGGGTGCAGTTGTCAACTCTAGGCGTGTAGGGCATGTTCCACGGAATGCGTAGCGGACCCCAAGTGCGCAACTTAGTGCAGGGGGCATCTGTGTCTGTCATGTCCGCTAATTGTACCGGTGATCCATGTACTCAATATCTCTTTATTTCTCTCTCCCCCCCCCCTTTTTGTTTGTCTTTCTGTGCTTGTGTGCATCAGCATCATCAGGCGGAGGAGAAGTGGCATCGGGGCAGGAGGGAGCTGCATCTCACATGGCCCAGGAGGGCCATGCCACAGAGTCTGACTGGACCAGTGAGACGGAGGGCGAGGGGAGCTCCACAACGGGGACGACTGGACCCTGCAGCGACACGGACACGTCCTCGGAAGGGAGCTCCCTTGCGGGGGTGGCACCATCCGTGCCCCCTGCCATTACAGGTACAGCCACCACCCAGCGCACCATCTCCGCCCTCCCAGCAGCCCCTCAGCGTTCGCCCCGTGCCCGCTCTGCCAGGAAGCCGGGCATCTCCTTCGCCCCAGGCACCTCAGGCCCTGCCCCTGTTACCCCCGCTGCCCTCAGTGAGGAGGTCATTGACCTCCTCCGAACGCTCATTGTTGGGCAGACCACCCTTTTGAATGCCATCCAGGGGGTGGAGAGGGAGGTTCATCGCAGCAATGCGTACCTGGAGGGCATTCATTCGGGTCAGGCTGCCCATCAGCGATCGTTCCAGGCTCTGGCCTCAGCACTGACGTCAGCCATTGTCCCTGTCTCCTGCCTCCCTCTACTAACTCCCTGCTCCCAGTCTCCTGTTCCTCTGCCTGTCCCACCCACACCATCAGACCAGCCTGCACACACCTCAACACCCAAGAGCAGCTCATCCAAACATAAGCACCACAGATCACGCAGACATTCACACAAGCAACATTCCGATGCAGACATGCCAACAGTCACTACCACCTCTGTGACCCCCACCTCCTCGTCTCCCTCCTCCCTCCCTGTGACGTCTACACTCACACCTTCAGTCACCTCACCATCAGCCAGTGTTTCCATCACCAGCACACCCTCCAGTACAGTCCGCACACGTGCAGTCACCACCCCCACTGCCATTTACACGTCCCCTGTGTCCTCTCCCACTGTGTCTGTCACCCCCTCTTCCACACCACACAAACGCAGCCACCCACCCACCCAACAGCCATCCACCTCACGACAGCCTCCCGCTCCTGCACCTGCACCCAAAGACAGCAAACTTGTCTCGCCTACAACCACATCCTCTCCCTCCACTCCCATACCCACTGTACCTACCACTATCCATTGTCCCAGGAAAATCTATCTCTCTACTGCTACCTTCTTTCCTGACCCTGAGCCCCCCCCTCCTTCTCGTCGGGGTAAGAAGAGCACCTCAGCCACCACCAGCCCTGCAGCCCCCTTGACAAGGGTGCAGGGGTATTGGAGCCCACCAGCCCGCAGGTCTGGATCTTCGCCCAGCAGCAAGGGGACAGCCAGCCCACCCCCTGGGAAGAGGAGCAGAAGGCGGAAGGGCCGCCGCCGGAGCCCGGGTTCGATATCCCCCCAGGACACTAGCCAGCCACCGTCAACAGCCACAGCTCCAAAGGGAGGAAAGGGCCACAGACTCCCGACTAAGGTAGGCAAGGGCAGCAAGGCGGAGAAGTCAGGCAGCAGGCCTGCTGCCCATGGAGGACCCGTCACAGCTGCCCAGGAGGAGCCAGCAACCCCCATAGCCGCTGCCCAGGGAGGAACCGGCACAGCTGCCCCGGGAGAGCCCACCACCCCCATAGCCGCTGCCCAGGGAGGACCCAGCCCAGCTGCCCAGGAGGGCCCCACCACCCACAGCCCAGGTGGGCATTGAAGGAGCACCATCCCCGCTGCCCAGGAGGGCACCACCAGGCAATGAGCAGTTGGCCATAGAATGGCCGCCGTCTCCAGCACCGCTCCGCTGGGGACCGCCGTCTCAAGAACCGCTGAACTGGGCCCTTCAAGGCAAGGACCGCTGAACTGGGCCCGCCGTCTCCAGCACCGCTCCGCTGGGGACCGCCGTCTCAAGAACCGCTGAACTGGGCCCTTCAAGGCAAGGACCGCTGAACTGGGCCCTTCAAGGCAAGAACCGCTGAACTGGGCCACGCCGTCTCCAGCACCGCTCCGCTGGGGACCGCCGTCTCAAGAACCGGTGAACTGGGCCCTTCAAGGCAAGAACCACTGAACTGGGCCCTTCAAGGCAAGAACCGCTGAACTGGGCCCCGCCGTCTCCAGCACCGCTCCGCTGGGGACCGCCGTCTCAAGAACCGCTGAACTGGGCCCTTCAAGGCAAGAACCGCTGAACTGGGCCCTTCAAGGCAAGGACCGCTGAACTGGGCCCTTCAAGGCAAGAACCGCTGAACTGGGCCCTTCAAGGCAAGGACCGCTGAACTGGGCCCTTCAAGGCAAGAACCGCTGAACTGGGCCCTTCAAGGCAAGGACCGCTGAACTGGGCCCTTCAAGGCAAGAACCGCTGAACTGGGCCCTTCAAGGCAAGAACCGCTGAACTGGGCCCTTCAAGGCAAGAACCGCTGAACTGGGCCCGCCGTCTCCAGCACCGCTCCGCTGGGGACCGCCGTCTCAAGAACCGCTGAACTGGGCCCTTCAAGGCAAGAACCGCTGAACTGGGCCCTTCAAGGCAAGAACCGCTGAACTGGGCCCTTCCAGCCAGGAACCGCTGGCCCTTTGGCAGACGTGGCAGGGCAGGATCTGTCTCGGGCAGGGCTGCAGGATGTCCTCTGGCCAACATGCCTCCTCCAGTGGCAGTGGAGTATGTTATGGACTGTTTGGACTGTGGCATTGCACTCCCCAGGATGGCCCAGTGGGCAGGCCACCCACTGTACGGACTGTATGGACTGTGGCTTTGCACTCCCCAGGATGGCCCAGTGGGCAGGCCACCCACTGTACGGACTGTTTGGACTGTGGCTTTGCTCTCCCCAGGATGGCCCAGTGGGCAGGCCACCCACTGTACGGACTGTTTGGACTGTGGCTTTGCTCTCCCCAGGATGGCCCAGTGGGCAGGCCACCCACTGTATGGACTGTATGGACTGTGGCTTTGCTCTCCCCAGGATGGCCCAGTGGGCAGGCCACCCACTGTATGGACTGTTTGGACTGTGGCTTTGCACTCCCCAGGATGGCCCAGTGGGCAGGCCACCCACTGTATGGACTGTATGGACTGTGGCTTTGCTCTCCCCAGGATGGCCCAGTGGGCAGGCCACCCACTGTAAGGACTGTATGGACTGTGGCTTTGCACTCCCCAGGATGGCCCAGTGGGCAGGCCACCCACTGTATGGACTGTTTGGACTGTGGCATTGCACTCCCCAGGATGGCCCAGTGGTCATGGAGTCCCCTCGTGGATCTGGCGTTGTGTACTCAAGTGGCTGAGGTGCCCCCCTTCCCTTCCCCCTGAGGTGCCTGTCCTTTTTTCTTTCTGATGCCCCTGCAGTGTTCTCTCCGTGGAGTTCTTGTCGTGGGACTGGGCCTTGCCCCTTTGCTCAGGACCCCTGTGGTCCACGGACAGTGGTTGGACTACATTTAGTAGATGTATATATTTTGTACATAGTTTATTTATTTATTTGGATTACTGCTGTCCATTTTTCAATATATCTGCCCGTTTAAGATCTCTTCTTTTGGTCTTTGCATTATTTCGGAGGGGGGGGTTTGTGGGTTGTGACAGTGATCTGTGGGAATGCATTGATGTGTGTGTTGTAGTGGGTGTGGGTGGGTGGGTGTGTGCCGGTAATCTTTTCCCTTCCCTGTGTCGTAGGTGCAGTACTCACCGATGTCTTCCGCGCCGCCGGGCGTGCTCCTGGTACAGGAGCAGGTATAGGAGTGCGGGGATGACCTGCAACTCGGGTTCCATACTGCCAGAATCTCGCGTGGAGTATGTGGAGGTGAGCGTTTTCCCGTTCGTAGTCTGTTTCCGCCGTGTTTTTATCGGCGGTGCTCCCGCCCCGGAAAAGGTGGCGGATTGGTGGGTCGTGATAGGGTGGGCAGTACATTGTCTGCCGCCTGGCTGTTGGCGGGGACCGCCGCGCTGTTTGTTTGTTCCGCCGTGGCGGGCGGAGTGTTAATGCGGCGGGCTGTGTTGGCGGTTCCCGCCAGGGTCAGAATTGCATATTTTGGACCGCTGGCCTGTTGGCGGGTTGGCCGCCGCTTTATCACCGACCGCCAGGGTCAGAATGAGGGCCATAGTGTACTTCACTAGGGACTTACCAGTAAATCAAATGTGCCAATCAAGGAAACCCAAATACCAATATATTTTAGGCAGGGAGCACTTGCAATTTAGCACTGGTTAGCAGTAGTAACGTGCCCAGAGTATCAAAACCAGCAAAAACGAATTACAGCACATGGTCCAAAAACAGGCGGTCAGAAGCAAAAAGTACAGAGAAACTGAGAGCTGCCAGGTCTAACAGTGGGCATTTTGTTGTATGACTCTGTGTGGCTCTATGCTTCTGTAAATAGGCATCTTAGTTGCAGTATGGGTGGACGAATGCATAAATAACTGGGAATAGGGGTATGCCAGTGCACATCTAACTCATTAAAACTTAGAAGGACGTTTCACCTTTCAAGCACAAAAGACCCTCCTCTATGGCCTACCTACAGCCTAGATGAAGGGTGAGTTTTGTGTAATAAAAGGACAGTTTAAAGATTGGCAAGGGGGTCTGACAGTAAAACTGCACACTAAGGGTCTGCAGTAGTCGACCTGAGCCATGTTGGAAGGACTACTTCTCTGGATGGGTGACTAGGTTTTGTTAGTACTTGGCTGTATATCTGAGAGATTGTATGAGTCCCTTTATGGGTGTGCCAACAGACGTTTAAGGAAATATGCCAGTACATCACTGGCTCTTTTAGTAAGTCTATAGGCCCCTAAATGTGTATGTAAGTGACTACATGAATCACTTTCTGGTTGTGTTGGTGAGTACAGGGCTATGTAATTGTGTGTGCAACTGGCTCTGATACTACTGTATACATAATTGCTGTCTGGTTATGTGTGTGAATATATAAGTGTATTTTTAATTGTCTGACTGAGTGTCTGTGTTTGTAAATAGGTATGTGAGTTGCAGTATGGGTGGGAGACTGCATATATAACTGGGCATAGGGTTCTGCAAGTGCACGTCTAACTCAGTGAAACTCAGAAGGACATTTACCTTTTAATCACAAAGTACCCTACTCAATGGCTACAGCCTACCTGAATTGTGAGCTTTGTCAAGTAAAAGGGGAGTTTAAGGCTAGACAAAGGAATTTGAATGCCAATTTGGGCTGGCAGTAAAAATGCACACACAGGCTCTACAGTTTTCTGCCCAGGCCATGTTTAAAGGACTTCTTGTATGAATGAGCGGCTAGCTTGTATTAGTACTTGACTACATATTGGAGTGACTGTATCAGTCCCCAACTGGCTCGGGTAATGCTGCATACATGTCTGCTGTCTGTGTGACTGCATGAATGTACAAGTGGCTCTTTCAGTGTCTGACTGGGTGTGTGAGTGGTTGTATCCTTTTGTAAATAGGTGTGTGAGTTGCAGTATGACACTGCATATATAACTGGACCTAGGGGTTTGCAAGAGCACATCTAACTCAGTGAAACCCCAAAGGACATGTTTCAGCTTTAAAGCACAAAGCACCCTGCTCTATGGCCTAACTACAGCCCAACTGAGAGATGAGTTTTGTGTAATAAAAAGAGAGTTTAAGGCTTGTCAGATGAGTTTCCTAATGACAAGTTGAGGTGACAGTAAAACTGCACACTCAGGCTCTTTAGTAGTAGGCCTGAGCCATGTTTAAAGGACTACGTGAGTAGGTTGTGTCAGTACTTGGTGACATATCTGAGTGAGTATATCAGTCCCTCTATGGATATGTCACCATGTGTCTCAGTAACTATGACACTATATGACTGGCTCTGCTCTTTTAGTAACTCTATGAGTCTCTACATGCTCATGTAAGTGGCTGTATGAATGGCTTACTAGCTGTGTTGGTGAGTACAGAGGTATGTAACTGTGTATACAACTGGCTCGCATAATGCAGTATACAGAACTGTGTTTCAGTTTGTTATTTTATACGCTTGTGTCTCTTTACTTTTTTGGTGTATGCATAAGTGTAAATATGGGTTTTAACGGTGTATAGATCAGTTTCTTTGTATTTTTTTACCATATGTGTATGCATCAGTGTGGTCATTTAGTTCCTTTTTTGGTGATCATTCTACTTTGCCATCACATACCATCCATTTATATTCCTTTTTTCTTTTTATCAACATGTTACTCACTATCATTCGCTTATATGCATTCATGCCTTTTCTAATGCATTTTAAATTAAAGCACATTTAATTCACATACCTGTCATGTGTGTTTGTTGGTCTGTATGTTTGTCGCTCGGTATCAGTTAGAATTTCTTCTCACTGCAAATGCACAAGAACCAAGCAAAAGAATGGTACATCACTCTCGTACAAGGTAACCATTAATGGCAACCTTTTCAACTTTGCTTTCATGGTTATGCAATCAGAAAACCCATCACAATCTTCCTTTCATAATTATCTTATGTTATACCATTTATGACTGGCTACTATAGTTAACCCTTTCTAACACTCCTCAATAGTTAGCCCAACTTGATCAGGTTTTTAGCTGGATCCATGGATCCGCCGCAGTGCTGAGTGTGGCCCCCATGTAACTTAGCTGAGGATCCGTGGATCCATGCGGTAGTGCAAAATCCATTTTTACTATCTGTTCTCAAACAATGTCATTTATACTTCTGTTTGCACAAATAAATATATTTATACCCAATTGCACTTTGTAATCAATTTATTGCACTAGAACTGTGAATACAAATTCACAGTCTAGTGTTTTTAATTCCCTTCTCCCATGATCCTGTAGCTATGTTACCATGGTAATGTATTTTGAAACATTTTCTTCTAGCGGTAGATCACAACTTCATAACAGTTTCTGAGAGCAGCATGCTTACGTCTAAACCAAATGTAACAGGTGGGTTGAATGTGTGAAATTTTACACATATCCCTACTTTTTCTAATTTCTCCAAAGCAACTCCAGCATCTACTTACCTTTCTCACAATATCACTCCCTAATTTTAAATATAAACATATTTACAATAACCAATCAAATGTCTTCTTTCAAATTGTAACTAGTAGCCTCCAATTGAACTGCTTTTCATTTCAAAACTGCCTCATAGAAATGCAGCCTTGTCCTGAGTGGTACTCCAGCTTCCTTCCAAATTGCTTAGACTGTGGATTGTGGATTTTGTGCTTTGGGCAAAAGAGAGTGCTAGAAAGAGTGGCATTGACAAGGACCTGGGTTTCTCTAATGTGGATATTACTTGGATTGACCAGAGAGGGTGAAAGTGGCATCAATTGCTCCCTTCGGTTCAAATCATCAAAGAGTGCCAGCATCCAGACCTCATGATTGTGCACTGAGGAGGCAATGACCTGTGCACAGTTACTCGGGTAGGATTGGAAATCCCAATGAAAGATGCCTTTGGAAAATTAATGGCACTTTTTCCCATACTGCCTTTGTTCTTTCTAACATATGTCAAAGGCAGGAGTGGAAGTGGTCATGTGAATTCTGTCCACAAATATAAAAATCAAGGAAACATGTTAATAAAACTGTTTCTGCATTTATCAGAGACCATAACATGGGATCTATATACCACAATAGTTTACAGATTGATATGAACGGTATATATAGAAACGACTGAGTTCATCTGACAGACAAAGGCAACAGGGTGTTCCTCAACAACGTAAACAACTGCATCCTGTTTTATGGGTAGTTACATCATAACCACAACAGCTCTTTTCAGATCCAATCCTTTTACCATAGACATATATATATTTTTTTGAATTCCTATTTTTTTTAAACATCATATGGATCTATGGATCCACCTGTGGATTTACACCAGGAGCCACGCTGAGCCCTGCGGGTGGTTCTGTTGATCTGGCAAACCATAAAAAAAATATACTCATGTTCCGCCCATTAGCAAAATCAACTTTGTGGGGTCAGGTAACATCTACCCTACCCCCTTCGTAGGCACTGCACCCACATGTCAGCCCTTTCCCAATACAAAAAAATGCTGGCTGCAACTTTCCCTGTCAAATTGCGGCCAGCCAAGACTGTGTGAATGTGTGTCTGGGTGTGAGAGTGTGTGTCTGGGTGTGAGTGTAAATGTGAGAGTACCTGTGTGGGTATGAGAGTGGGTGTAAGAGTGTCTGTGTGGGTGTGAGAGTGTGTGTGGGAGTGTCTGCATGGGTGTGAGACTGAGTGTGAGAGCCTCTGACTGGGTGTGAGAGTGCCTGGGTGTGAGAGTGATGTGAGAGAAACTATGTGGGTGTGACACTGGGTGTGAGAGTGTCTGGGTGTAAGAATGAGTGTGGGAGTGGCTGTATGGGTGTGGGAGTGGGTGTGAGCATCTCACCCTGGGTGTCACAGTGGGTGTGAGAGTGTCTGGGTGTGAGACTGGGTGTGAGAGTGTCTGAGTGTGAGAGACGGTGTAAGAGTGTCCGTTGCATTTGAGAGAGGGTGGGAAAGTGCCTCTATGGGTGTGAGAGTGGGTGTGAGAGTCAGTTTGAGAGTGTCTGTGTAGGTGTGAGAGTGTCTCTATGGGTGTGCGACTGGGTGTTAGAGTCTCACCCAGTGTGTCACAGTGGATGTGAGAGTGTCTGTCTTGGTGTAAGAGTGGGTGTGGGAGTGCCTGTATGGGTGTGTGACTGGCTGTGAGCATCTCACCCTGGGAGTCACAGTGGGTATGAGAGTGTCTGGGTGTGAGATTGGGTGTGAGAGTGTCTGTCTGTGTATGAAAGTGGGTGTAAGAGTGTCTGTCTGCATGTTGGGGTCCCCGATCTGAAATGATTACCCGTGGAAGACCATGTAGATGAAAGACATCTTGCATGAAAATGTGGCTCATTTCTTTGGCTGTAGGCAATTTCTTTAAGGCTGTGAAATGCACCACCTTGGTAAATGAATCAACGGTTACCATAATGACATGATTCCCTGAAGAAGACAGTAATGAACATATGAAATCTGTAGACAGGGTGAGCAGAGGGAACAAGCAGGGGCATCAATAATCTGGCTGGCTTGGTGCGTGGTGTCTTGGTTTGAGCCTAATCAGGGCAGGATGTTATGTAGGATTCAGCATCGGTCTTAAGTGTAGGCCACCAAAAAGAATGTAGGAGCAACTCCTGTGTTTTCTTGATTCCACAATGTCCAGCCACAGTTGAATTATGGCACATCTGTAACCCTCGGTCTGTACTTTCTTGGTCTGCAAAAATAGAATGTTGTAATGATAGAAGTAGTCCTTATTCGTTTGTAATTGAGGAATCAAGATATTCCATTCTTCAAGTGGAAGATATTGGTATTCTGTCCTAACACGATCAAGAAAGGACTGGGAACCCTGATTATTCAACTAGGTTCTAGTATTTTTGGAGAGAAAGTGTTAGCGCTTTCTGGATAGCGACAAGATAATGCAACACCTACTAAGTTCTGAGATCCAGGAATGTAGGTCACTAAAAAGTCATATTGGCTGAAAAAGAAAGCCCATCTTGCCTGCTGGCTACTTCGGCAATGGAAATTTCTGAGACATTGTAGCTTACAGTGATCAGTTCTTGCTTCAAACGGTTCTTTGGTACCTATTAGGAAATGTCTCCATTCTTTACAGCCATCCTTGAGAGCATGTAATTCCCATTTTAACACAGAATAATTGCATTTTGCTTCTGTCAGTATGTGAGATAAGTAAAAGACAGGATGTTCCAAGCCATTGTCTTCTTGTTTTTGAAGTAAGACAGCACCAATAGTTCTCTCACAGGCGTCAGTGACCACTATAAACTTCGTAGTTGTATCGGGGTGCCGTCAGATAGGAGCTTGGGTAAAGGTCCGCTTCAGATTTTGAAAGGCTTTCTCTGCACTTTCAGTCCAATCAAATCCCTGCTTCAGATTTTCTCCTTTGATGGTCTGAGTGATAAAACTTTGTTGATGGGCAAAGTCTTATATGAATTGCCAATAGAAGTTGGGGAGACCGAGGAAGCACTGGGTTTCCTTAATAGAAGAGGGAGAGGGCCAATCCAAAATGGCTTGTACCTTGTCTAGATCCATAGCTATTCCAGTCTGATTGATGCAGAACCCAAGATACTGTACTTCTGCTTTGTTAAATTCACATTTTTCAGGTTTGCAGAATAACTGAGTCTTTCCAAAACCTGAAGTAAATGTTCAGTATGTTGTTCAGGTATTCGAAAATATACTAGAATATCATACAGATATATCACCACACTGTGGTTCAATAAATCAGAAAACATGGAGTCCATGAATCGTTGGAATATTGAGGGTGCGTTTGTTAAACCAAAAGGCATGACTCAGTATTCATAGTGGCCAAATGGAGTATGAAAATCTGTTTTCCATTCATCTCCTTCCTTGACACGTAGGCGATGATAGGCACCCCTGAAATCCAATTTAGTAAACCTCTTGGCACCTTGGACTGCTTCAAGTACAACCCTAATAAGGGGTAAGGGACATTGATCCTTGATGGTTATCTTGTTCAGTCCATGAAAGTCAACACAGGGATGCAGATCTTTTGATTTATTTGGAACAAAAAAAGAGGAGCCCCAGCAGGAGATAAAGAGGGGGTGACTGTGAGAAGGTAGCCTCTTTCTAGCCTTGTTACCCCCACTTTTGGCCTGTTTGTGAGTGTATGTCAGGGTGTTTGTCACTGTTTTCACTGTCTCACTGGGATCCTGATAGCCAGGCCTCAGTGCTCATAGTGAAAACACTAGGTTTTCAGTATGTTTGTTATGTGTCACTGGGGTCCTGCTGGTCAGGACCCCAGTGCTCATAGGTTTGTGGCCTATATGTATGTGTCACTGGGACCCTGTCACACAGGGCCCCAGTGCTCATAGGTGTGCATGTATATGTTCCCTGTGTGGTGCCTAACTGTCTCACTGAGGCTCTGCTAACCAGAACCTCAGTGGTTATGCTCTCTCATTACTTTCAAATTGTCACTAACAGGCTAGTGACCATTTTTACCAATTTACATTGGCTTACTGGAACACCCTTATAATTCCCTAGTATATGGTACTGAGGTACCCAGGGTATTGGGGTTCCAGGAGATCCCTATGGGCTGCAGCATTTCTTTTGCCACCCATAGGGAGCTCTGACAATTCTTACACAGGCCTGCCACTGCAGCCTGAGTGAAATAACGTCCACGTTATTTCACAGCCATTTTACACTGCACTTAAGTAACTTATAAGTCACCTATATGTCTAACCTTTACCTGGTAAATGTTAGGTGCAAAGTTACTTAGTGTGAGGGCACCCTGGCACTAGCCAAGGTGCCCCCACATTGTTCAGAGCCAATTCCCTGAACTTTGTGAGTGCGGGGACACCATTACACGCGTGCACTACATATAGGTCACTACCTATATGTAGCTTCACAATGGTAACTCCGAATATGGCCATGTAACATGTCTATGATCATGGAATTGCCCCCTCTATGCCATCCTGGCATAGTTGGCACAATCCCATGATCCCAGTGGTCTGTAGCACAGACCCTGGTACTGCCAAACTGCCCTTCCTGGGGTTTCACTGCAGCTGCTGCTGCTGCCAACCCCTCAGACAGGCATCTGCCCTCCTGGGGTCCAGCCAGGCCTGGCCCAGGATGGCAGAACAAAGAACTTCCTCTGAGAGAGGGTGTGACACCCTCTCCCTTTGGAAAATGGTGTGAAGGCAGGGGAGGAGTAGCCTCCCCCAGCCTCTGGAAATGCTTTGTTGGGCACAGAGGTGCCCAATTCTGCATAAGCCAGTCTACACCGGTTCAGGGACCCCTTAGCCCCTGCTCTGGCGCGAAACTGGACAAAGGAAAGGGGAGTGACCACTCCCCTGACCTGCACCTCCCCTGGGAGGTGTCCAGAGCTCCTCCAGTGTGCTCCAGACCTCTGCCATCTTGGAAACAGAGGTGCTGCTGGCACACTGGACTGCTCTGAGTGGCCAGTGCCACCAGGTGACGTCAGAGACTCCTGCTGATAGGCTCCTTCAGGTGTTAGTAGCCTATCCTCTCTCCTAGGTAGCCAAACCCTCTTTTCTGGCTATTTAGGGTCTCTGTCTCTGGGGAAACTCTAGATAACGAATGCATGAGCTCAGCCGAGTTCCTCTGCATCTCCCTCTTCACCTTCTGATAAGGAATCGACCGCTGACCGCGCTGGAAGCCTGCAAACCTGCAACATAGTAGCAAAGACGACTACTGCAACTCTGTAACGCTGATCCTGCCGCCTTCTCGACTGTTTTCCTGCTTGTGCATGCTGTGGGGGTAGTCTGCCTCCTCTCTGCACCAGAAGCTCCGAAGAAATCTCCCGTGGGTCGACGGAATCTTCCCCCTGCAACCGCAGGCACCAAAAAGCTGCATCTCCGGTCCCTTGGGTCTCCTCTCAGCACGACGAGCGAGGTCCCTCGAATCCAGCGACACCGTCCAAGTGACCCCCACAGTCCAGTGACTCTTCAGCCCAAGTTTGGTGGAGGTAAGTCCTTGCCTCACCTCGCTGGGCTGCATTGCTGGGAACCGCGACTTTGCAAGCTTCTCCGGCCCCTGTGCACTTCCGGCGGAAATCCTGTGTGCACAGCCAAGCCTGGGTCCACGGCACTCTAACCTGCATTGCACGACTTTCTAAGTTGGTCTCCGGCGACGTGGGACTCCTTTGTGCAACTTCGGCGAGCACCGTTTCACGCATCCTCGTAGTGCCTGTTTCTGGCACTTCTCCGGGTGCTACCTGCTTCAGTGAGGGCTCTTTGTCTTGCTCGACGTCCCCTCTCTCTGCAGGTCCAATTTGCGACCTCCTGGTCCCTCCTGGGCCCCAGCAGCGTCCAAAAACGCCAAACGCACGATTTGCGTGTAGCAAGGCTTGTTGGCGTCCTTCCGGCGGGAAAACACTTCTGCACGACTCTCCAAGGCGTGGGGGATCCATCCTCCAAAGGGGAAGTCTCTAGCCCTTGTCGTTCCTGCAGTATTCACAGTTCTTCAGCCTAGTAAGAGCTTCTTTGCACCAACCGCTGGCATTTCTTGGGCATCTGCCCATCTCCGAGCTGCTTGTAACTTTTGGACTTGGTCCCCTTGTTCCACAGGTACCCTCAGTCAGGAATCCATCGTTGTTGCATTGCTGATTTGTGTTTTCCTTGCATTTTCCCTCTAACACGACTATTTTGTCCTTAGGGGAACTTTGGTGCACTTTGCACTCACTTTTCAGGGTCTTGGGGAGGGTTATTTTTCTAACTCTCACTATTTTCTGATAGTCCCAGCGACCCTCTACAAGGTCACATAGGTTTGGGGTCCATTCGTGGTTCACATTCCACTTTTGGAGTATATGGTTTGTGTTGCCCCTATCCCTATGTTTCCCCATTGCATCCTATTGTAACTATACATTGTTTGCACTGTTTTCTAAGACTATACTGCATATTTTTGCTATTGTGTATATATATCTTGTGTATATTTCCTATCCTCTCACTGAGGGTACACTCTAAGATACTTTGGCATATTGTCATAAAAATAAAGTACCTTTATTTTTAGTATAACTGTGTATTGTGTTTTCTTATGATATTGTGCATATGACACTAGGTGGTACTGTAGTAGCTTCACACGTCTCCTAGTTCAGCCTGAGCTGCTTTGCTAAGCTACCATTATCTATCAGCCTAAGCTGCTAGACACCCTATACACTAATAAGGGATAACTGGGCCTGGTGCAAGGTGCAAGTACCCCTTGGTACTCACTACAAGCCAGTCCAGCCTCCTACATTGGTTGTGCAGTGGTGGGATAAGTGCTTGAGACTACTTACCACTCTTGTCATTGTACTTTTCATAAGAGAAAAATATACAAAACAAGGTCAGTGTATATACACATAGCCAAAAAGTTTTGCATTTCCTCTTTTCACTCTTTTCTAAGTGCTGAAAAGTACTTCTAAACTTTCAAAAAGTTCTTAAAAGTTTAAAAAGTTTTTTCTGTCTTTCCAAAAAGTTCTGAAAACTTTTTTCTCTTTGTCTATCACTTTAACTCTCTCTAAAAATGTCTGGCACAGGCCAAAAAGTTGAACTGTCCAAACTTGCATATGATCACCTTAGCTGGAAAGGAGCAAGGAGTCTCTGCATAGAGAGAGGTTTGAGTGTAGGGAAGAATCCTTCTTTAGAACTGTTAATTAATATGCTTAGAGTACAGGATAAGGCCATAAGTGCCCAATCTGTAGAAAAAGTAGCTAATGGTTCTCAATCTGATCCAGGGACTCCCCCAGGAAAAGGTTCAGGAAAGAAACTTCTCAGCCTGCCCATTACTAGACAGTCTAGCATAGTTGGTACAGAGGTTGAATCACATCATACTGATGATGTGCTCTCACATTATACTGGTAGCCAAGCTGTTAGGGTGCCCTCTGTAAGGGACAGGTCTCCTTCTGTTCATTCCCATCATACCTCTGTATCTAGAAATGTCCCTCCCACCCACCCTGATGACAGATTGTTGGAAAGGGAGCTCAATAGATTGAGAGTGGAGCAAACCAGACTGAAGCTCAAGAAGCAACAGCTGGATTTGGATAGACAGTCTTTAGAAATAGAGAGGGAAAGACAGAAAATGGGTTTAGATACCCATGGTGGCAGCAGCAGTATTCCCCATAGTCATCCTGCAAAAGAGCATGATTCCAGGAATCTGCATAAGATAGTTCCCCCTTATAAGGAGGGGGATGACATTAACAAGTGGTTTGCTGCACTTGAGAGGGCCTGTGTTGTACAGGATGTCCCTCAAAGGCAGTGGGCTGCTATCCTATGGCTATCATTTAGTGGAAAAGGTAGGGATAGGCTCCTTACTGTGAAAGAAAATGATGCCAATAATTTTACAGTTCTTAAGAATGCACTCCTGGATGGTTATGGCTTAACCACTGAACAGTACAGGATAAAGTTCAGAGAAACCAAAAAGGAGTCTTCACAAGACTGGGTTGATTTCATTGACCATTCAGTGAAGGCCTTGGAGGGGTGGTTACATGGCAGTAAAGTTACTGATTATGAAAGCCTGTATAACACAATCCTGAGAGAGCATATACTTAATAATTGTGTGTCTGATTTGTTGCACCAGTACCTGGTAGACTCTGATCTGACCTCTCCCCAAGAATTGGGAAAGAAGGCAGACAAATGGGTCAGAACAAGGGTGAACAGAAAAGTTCATACAGGGGGTGACAAAGATGGCAATAAGAAGAAAGATGGTGAAAAATCTCAAGATAAGCATGGGGATAAGGGTAAAACCAAAGATCCCACTTCAAATCTTAAACACTCTTCAGAAGGTGGGGATAAAACAAATTCTTCCTCTTCTTCCCAACCTGCACACATTAAAAAGCCTTGGTGCTTTGTGTGTAAAAATAGAGGCCATAGGCCAGGGGATAAGTCCTGTCCAGGTAAACCCCCTGAGCCTACCACCACTAATACATCAAGCTCTAGTGCCCCTAGCAGTAGTGGTACTAGTGGTGGGACTGCTGGCAACAGTCAAGCAAAGGGTGTAGTTGGGTTCACTTATGGGTCCATAGTGGAAACTGATGTAATCAGTCCCAAGACAGTTTCTGTCACACCTAGTGGCATTGGCCTTGCCACACTGGCTGCTTGTCCCCTTACAATGGATAAGTACAGGCAGACAGTTTCAATAAATGGTGTTGAGGCCTTGGCCTACAGGGACACAGGTGCCAGTTTCACTTTGGTGACTGAAAACCTAGTGCCTCCTGAACAACACATCATTGGACAACAGTATAAGATTATTGATGTCCATAACTCCACTAAGTTTCTTCCCTTAGCTATAATTCAGTTTAGTTGGGGTGGAGTTACTGGCCCTAAGCAGGTGGTGGTATCACCTAGCTTACCTGTAGACTGTCTCTTAGGTAATGACCTAGAGGCCTCAGGTTGGGCTGATGTAGAGTTTTATGCCCATGCAGCCATGCTGGGCATCCCTGAGGAATTGTTCCCTCTCATTTCAAGTGAAATGAAAAAGCAAAGGAGAGAAGGCCTGAAAACTCAGGATCCCTCTCCATCAACAGGTAAAAAGGGTATCACAGTATCCCCTAACCACCCTACCATTCAGGATACTATTCCTGTGGTGGGAGAAACCTCTCCTGGGGTGGCACCTGTTCCAAGGGAATCATCAGCTGGCAAAGCTGGACTCCCTGAGGTGGAAGTACCTCTCTGTGGGATAACTAACATTGGTGAGAAAAAGAGCACCATTTTAGTTAACATGGAGCATCCCTCCAACCCTCCCAGAGAAACTTTAGTGCAGAAACTCTGCACTGCCTCACAACACTTAGGACAGCATCCCTGCCCTAGTGTGGAGCTGATAGGACAGCATCCCTGCCCTGCTCCAACTCAAGAGAAACGGCATCCCTGTTCTCTCTTCCAGCCAGATGGACAAAGTTTTTGCCCAGCTATGGCTTTTCTGAGACAGCATCCCTGTCTGGCATTTCCATCACTACAAATAGGTTCAGTGGACAATTCCCACTGCTCTAAACTAAAACTTACTGATAGAAACTCTGAAAATACATCTTCACATTGTTGCTTAGCTAAAAAACTTCAAACAGGGTGGTTTACATCCCCACAGGGAAGTAACCATATAGTGGATGATAAAGGGAGTAACCAGTCTATTGCAGAGCTACTCTCTACTTATCACCACTTAGACAATAAAGTCTCAACTGGCCAAGGTTAGCCTTATTGTCCTTCGTTTGGGGGGGGGTTGTGTGAGAAGGTAGCCTCTTTCTAGCCTTGTTACCCCCACTTTTGGCCTGTTTGTGAGTGTATGTCAGGGTGTTTGTCACTGTTTTCACTGTCTCACTGGGATCCTGATAGCCAGGCCTCAGTGCTCATAGTGAAAACACTAGGTTTTCAGTATGTTTGTTATGTGTCACTGGGGTCCTGCTGGTCAGGACCCCAGTGCTCATAGGTTTGTGGCCTATATGTATGTGTCACTGGGACCCTGTCACACAGGGCCCCAGTGCTCATAGGTGTGCATGTATATGTTCCCTGTGTGGTGCCTAACTGTCTCACTGAGGCTCTGCTAACCAGAACCTCAGTGGTTATGCTCTCTCATTACTTTCAAATTGTCACTAACAGGCTAGTGACCATTTTTACCAATTTACATTGGCTTACTGGAACACCCTTATAATTCCCTAGTATATGGTACTGAGGTACCCAGGGTATTGGGGTTCCAGGAGATCCCTATGGGCTGCAGCATTTCTTTTGCCACCCATAGGGAGCTCTGACAATTCTTACACAGGCCTGCCACTGCAGCCTGAGTGAAATAACGTCCACGTTATTTCACAGCCATTTTACACTGCACTTAAGTAACTTATAAGTCACCTATATGTCTAACCTTTACCTGGTAAATGTTAGGTGCAAAGTTACTTAGTGTGAGGGCACCCTGGCACTAGCCAAGGTGCCCCCACATTGTTCAGAGCCAATTCCCTGAACTTTGTGAGTGCGGGGACACCATTACACGCGTGCACTACATATAGGTCACTACCTATATGTAGCTTCACAATGGTAACTCCGAATATGGCCATGTAACATGTCTATGATCATGGAATTGCCCCCTCTATGCCATCCTGGCATAGTTGGCACAATCCCATGATCCCAGTGGTCTGTAGCACAGACCCTGGTACTGCCAAACTGCCCTTCCTGGGGTTTCACTGCAGCTGCTGCTGCTGCCAACCCCTCAGACAGGCATCTGCCCTCCTGGGGTCCAGCCAGGCCTGGCCCAGGATGGCAGAACAAAGAACTTCCTCTGAGAGAGGGTGTGACACCCTCTCCCTTTGGAAAATGGTGTGAAGGCAGGGGAGGAGTAGCCTCCCCCAGCCTCTGGAAATGCTTTGTTGGGCACAGAGGTGCCCAATTCTGCATAAGCCAGTCTACACCGGTTCAGGGACCCCTTAGCCCCTGCTCTGGCGCGAAACTGGACAAAGGAAAGGGGAGTGACCACTCCCCTGACCTGCACCTCCCCTGGGAGGTGTCCAGAGCTCCTCCAGTGTGCTCCAGACCTCTGCCATCTTGGAAACAGAGGTGCTGCTGGCACACTGGACTGCTCTGAGTGGCCAGTGCCACCAGGTGACGTCAGAGACTCCTGCTGATAGGCTCCTTCAGGTGTTAGTAGCCTATCCTCTCTCCTAGGTAGCCAAACCCTCTTTTCTGGCTATTTAGGGTCTCTGTCTCTGGGGAAACTCTAGATAACGAATGCATGAGCTCAGCCGAGTTCCTCTGCATCTCCCTCTTCACCTTCTGATAAGGAATCGACCGCTGACCGCGCTGGAAGCCTGCAAACCTGCAACATAGTAGCAAAGACGACTACTGCAACTCTGTAACGCTGATCCTGCCGCCTTCTCGACTGTTTTCCTGCTTGTGCATGCTGTGGGGGTAGTCTGCCTCCTCTCTGCACCAGAAGCTCCGAAGAAATCTCCCGTGGGTCGACGGAATCTTCCCCCTGCAACCGCAGGCACCAAAAAGCTGCATCTCCGGTCCCTTGGGTCTCCTCTCAGCACGACGAGCGAGGTCCCTCGAATCCAGCGACACCGTCCAAGTGACCCCCACAGTCCAGTGACTCTTCAGCCCAAGTTTGGTGGAGGTAAGTCCTTGCCTCACCTCGCTGGGCTGCATTGCTGGGAACCGCGACTTTGCAAGCTTCTCCGGCCCCTGTGCACTTCCGGCGGAAATCCTGTGTGCACAGCCAAGCCTGGGTCCACGGCACTCTAACCTGCATTGCACGACTTTCTAAGTTGGTCTCCGGCGACGTGGGACTCCTTTGTGCAACTTCGGCGAGCACCGTTTCACGCATCCTCGTAGTGCCTGTTTCTGGCACTTCTCCGGGTGCTACCTGCTTCAGTGAGGGCTCTTTGTCTTGCTCGACGTCCCCTCTCTCTGCAGGTCCAATTTGCGACCTCCTGGTCCCTCCTGGGCCCCAGCAGCGTCCAAAAACGCCAAACGCACGATTTGCGTGTAGCAAGGCTTGTTGGCGTCCTTCCGGCGGGAAAACACTTCTGCACGACTCTCCAAGGCGTGGGGGATCCATCCTCCAAAGGGGAAGTCTCTAGCCCTTGTCGTTCCTGCAGTATTCACAGTTCTTCAGCCTAGTAAGAGCTTCTTTGCACCAACCGCTGGCATTTCTTGGGCATCTGCCCATCTCCGAGCTGCTTGTAACTTTTGGACTTGGTCCCCTTGTTCCACAGGTACCCTCAGTCAGGAATCCATCGTTGTTGCATTGCTGATTTGTGTTTTCCTTGCATTTTCCCTCTAACACGACTATTTTGTCCTTAGGGGAACTTTGGTGCACTTTGCACTCACTTTTCAGGGTCTTGGGGAGGGTTATTTTTCTAACTCTCACTATTTTCTGATAGTCCCAGCGACCCTCTACAAGGTCACATAGGTTTGGGGTCCATTCGTGGTTCACATTCCACTTTTGGAGTATATGGTTTGTGTTGCCCCTATCCCTATGTTTCCCCATTGCATCCTATTGTAACTATACATTGTTTGCACTGTTTTCTAAGACTATACTGCATATTTTTGCTATTGTGTATATATATCTTGTGTATATTTCCTATCCTCTCACTGAGGGTACACTCTAAGATACTTTGGCATATTGTCATAAAAATAAAGTACCTTTATTTTTAGTATAACTGTGTATTGTGTTTTCTTATGATATTGTGCATATGACACTAGGTGGTACTGTAGTAGCTTCACACGTCTCCTAGTTCAGCCTGAGCTGCTTTGCTAAGCTACCATTATCTATCAGCCTAAGCTGCTAGACACCCTATACACTAATAAGGGATAACTGGGCCTGGTGCAAGGTGCAAGTACCCCTTGGTACTCACTACAAGCCAGTCCAGCCTCCTACAGTGACTAAACCATTCTGTTGGTTATCATCTAGGTATTCTTTAAGTACCTTTTTTTCTTGTTCGGTCAATGAATACGTCCGTCCAAATGGAAACACTTCTCCCGGAATTAAAGGAATGGTGCAGTCATAGACCCAGAGTGGAGGCTAAACAGGTTTGCTAGGCCTCTGGAATACATCACAGTATTCTTGATAACAACTTGGTACTCCCTCTATCATGTTAATAGAGCAGCTCATATCATTGGAAGAAAGGATTAAACCTATAGGGGACCAATAAGAGTTAATGGAATAACAGTTCTGTTTGCAAAACTGTGATGATAAAGATATTGTTCTTGTTTCCCAATTAATAAATGGGTTGTGCCAAATCAGCCAGCGAATTCCTAATATAATGGTATGATTGGGAGATTAAATCAATGATAATGTGTTCCTGTTCTCTTCCAAAATGCAAACAGAGGGTGGGGTAGTATACACCAGTGGCCCCAAGGTTAGCGGGGAACCATCTACTGTGTGAACTTGTTCCGGCATCTCTTTAGGAACTTATGGTACACCTCTTTCTTTGGCCCAAGTCTCATCCAACTATATCCCGCTTCCTCCACAATCCAATAAAGCAAATACTTGCTCTTCTTGATTCTGGGAACACTGTATAGTAACGGACAGTATAAACAGAGCTGAGGTATTCTCTTTGGAGCAACATATTGAAGGTAAGTCTACTCCTCCCGTCCCCTTCCTCCGCACAGGGGGCGGGAGCTGGCGTTTCCCTAAGGTCTGGAAGAATGGACAGGACACACCCAGATCAAGTGACCAGCTTTGCCACAGTAACGACAAAGGTCCTTTCATCACCTATCTTCTCTTTCTGATTCAAATAAAGGACCACAGACTAGGTCTATCTGCATGGGTTCTTCTTCTGTAGATTTATTTGCCTCAAGATGGACTTTGTCAGAATGACAGGCTGTGGAACAGGGTAAATCGGACTGATACTGTAATCAAGTCTTTCGCCTTTCCATATTACGTCTCATAACTCATACTCTATGTTCAATGCTTGATCCATCAGTTCTTTCAGGGATCCCAATTGAGTGGAGTGCACCAATTCATCCTTTATTTCTTCTCGAAGTCCTTGGCGACACAGGGTTACAAAAGTGCTTCTACCCAAGTGGTCTCAGCTGCTAATTGTTTAAATCAGGTTATGTACTGCAATACATTCTGATTTCCTTGCTGTATGTCGCATAATGCTTCTTCAGCAGTAGCCTCCAACCCAGGTTGTTCATAAAACCCCTTCACTGCCAGGCCTTTTCCCCCTCAGGTGCCAGGCCTTTTTTTGGCTATTTGCGGCAGTTCGCGCTTAGGCCCTCATAACTTTTTGTCCACATAAGCTACCCACGCCAAATTTGCATCCCTTTTTTCCAACATTTTAGGGATTCTAGAAGTACCCAGAGTTTGTGGGTTCCCCTGAAGGAGACCAAGAAATTAGCCAAAAATACAGCAAAAATGTCATTGTTTTTAAAAAAAGGGAAAAAGAGCTGCAGAAGAAGGCTTGTGTTTTTTTCCCTGAAAATGGCATCAACAAAGGGTTTGCAGTGCTAAAATCACCAGCTTCCCAGCTTACAGGAACAGGCAGACTTGAATCAGAAAACCACATTATTCAACACAATTGTGGCATTTTACTGGGACAAACCCCAGTTTTACTATTTTTTGTGCTTTTAGCCTCCTTCCAGTTAGTGACAGAAATGGGTGCGAAACCAATGCTGGATCCCAGAAAGCTAAACATTTCTGAAAAGTAGACAAAAGTGGTCATTTGTGTAAATCCTACAAGGTTTTCCTACAGAAAATAACAGCAATATTGAAATTGAGGTAAAAAAGCAGCCATTTTCCTTCACGTTTTACTCTGTAACTTTTTCCTGCAATGTAAGATTTTTTAAAGCAATATACCATTATGTCTGATGGGCTCTTCTGGTTGAGGGGATATATAGGGCTTGTAGGTTCATCAAGAACCCTAAGTATCCGGAGCCAATAAATGAGCTGCACCTTGCAATGGGTTTTCATTCTATAATGGGTATACAGCAATTAATTTGCTGAAATATAAAGAGTGAAAAATAGGTATCAAGAAAACCTTTGTATTTCCAAAAAGGGCCCACGATAAGGTGTTGAGAAGCAGTGGTTATTTGCACATCTCTGAATTCCGGGGTGCTCATACCAGCATGTGAATTACAGGGCATTTCTCAAATAGACGTCTTTTTTCATACACTGTCCTACATTTGGAAGGACAAAATTTAGAGAACGACAAAGGGGAATAACACTTGTTTTGCTATTCTCTCTCCCCCAAATCTCCCGATAAAAATGGCACCTCACTTGCGTGGGTAGGCCTAATGCTCGCGACAGGAAACGCAACATGGACACATCATATTTTTACATTGAAATCTGACGTGTTTTTTGCAAAGTGCCTAGCTGTAGATTTTGGCCTCTAGCTCAGCCGGCACCTATGGAAACCTACCAAACCTGTGCATTTTTTAAAACTAGACACCTAGGGGAATCCAGGGTGGGGTGATTTGTGGGGCTCTCACCAGGTTCTGTTATCCAGAATCCTTTGTAAACCTCAAAATTTGGCCCCAAAAAACTTTTTCCTCACATTTTAGTGACAGAAAGTTCTGGAATCTGAGAGGAGCGACAAATGTCCTTCCACCCAGCATTCAACCCAAGTCTCTCAATAATAATGGTACCTCACTAGCGCCCGCAACAGGAAATGCCCCAAAACACAACGTGGACACATCACATTTTCCCAAATAAAACAGAGCTGTTTTTTGGAAAGTGCCTAGCTGTGGATTTTGGCCTCTAGCTCAACCGGCACCTTAAGAAACCTACCATGCCTGTGCATTTTTTAAAACTAGATACCTAGGAGAATCCAAGATGGGGGTGACTTGTGGGGCTCTCGCCAGGTTCTGTTACCCAGAATCCAATGCAAACCTCAAAATTTGGCCAATAAAACACTTTTTCCTCATATTTTGGTGACAGAAAGTTCTGGAATATGAGAGGAGCCACAAATTTCCTTCCACCCAGCGTTCCCCCTGATCCGCCGATAAAAATTGTACCTCACTTGTGTGGGTAGGCCTAGTGGCCGCGAAAGGAAATGCCCCAAAACACTAAGTGGACACATCAAAATTATCACATACAAAACTACCTGTTTTTGCGGAGGGCACCTGCGGTTTTGGTCCTGGGCTCAGCAGCCATCTAGGGAAACCTACCAAACCCAGACATTTCTGAAAACTAGACACCCTAGGGAGTCCAGGGAGGTGTGACTTGCATGGCTCCCCCAGTTTTTCTTATCCAGAATCCTCAGCAAACCTCAAATTTAGCTAACAAATCAAATTTTTCCCACATTTCTGTGTGGGATCACCGCACTGGGACAAAGTTCCAACCACCCAACGTTCCCCTCAGTCTCTCGGTAAAAATGATACCTCACTTGTGTAGGTGGGCCAAGTGCCTGTGACAGGGAAGAACCAAAAACATGTCGAAATTGAGGGGGAACCAAAGCGGGTCCAAAAGGGCAGTTTGAAAAAAACATCTTTAGGCCGACAAGTGGAGCAGAATTTTTATCGGTAGAGATGAGACAATGCTGGGTGGTAGGAATTTTGTGGATTCCTGCAGATTCCGGAAGGTTCCATCACAAAAATGTGGAGAAAATGTGTGATTTCCAGCAAAGTTGGAGGTTTGCGGGGCATTGTGGGCAAGAAAATGGTGTGGGGTGCATGTGAAGCACACCACCCTGGACTCACCCAGATGCTTAGTTTTCAGATGTGTCTAGGTCTTGTGTATTTTTCTACATGGCAGCATTCCAAAGTCCAAAAAGTGCAGCCCTCACCATTCCAAGTGAGTCGATTTTGAGTTAGCCAAGCTCTCATGGCCCAAATGTAAAACTAAAACCCAAAATAATCAAAAGTCCTCTTGTTTGCTGTGGGATAAAATGTTGTAGTGTGCAGGGGGAGAGCTGATAGACTGTTACCCCCTTCAGTTGGGGTGGGGGCATAACCATGCCCATACTGGTTGGTAGCCACCACACTATTTTTTTTTTTATTCCCTGGCATCTAGTAGACTTTCTGCCCCCCTTGGGGTGTGGATCAGGGGTAATTTCCCCATCTGCCCACTGGTGGACAGAACAAATTTGGCCCTATTTTTTTGAGGTGGGGGTATAGCCATACCCCCACCCTCTTATTTTGAAAAAACAAATCTTCCCTGGTCTCTGGTGGGCTTTCTACCCCCTTGGGGGCAGATGGACATTCCAAAAATAGGGCGATCTGCCCCCAAAGGGGGCAGATATGGCCAACAGTAATGTGCCCACATGGGGAGCGACCATTGCCCAAGGGGCTGCCCCCCCAAACAAAACACACACATTCAACCACACCAATCCCTGGTGCCTAAGTGGTTTCCACCCCCGGGGCATATCGGCCTAAATATAATAGGCCGATCTGCCCCGGAGGGGCAGAAATGGCCTAAAAATAAATCACCCCCCTTGGGGAGTAGCCTTTCCTTTCTTTTGATGCCTCTCTCAGCCCCTCCTCGTGATCGGAGGAGAAATGTTTTTGCATTTCTCCTCCGATCCGCTCTGGAAGGTCAATCAGCGCGTGATGCTACGGGGGACTGGGGGGGTGGGGGTGGAAGGGGAAGCGATTCCCCTTCCATCCCTGCCCTGGGGGCACCGAGGCGAGGCTAATGGGGGGACTGAGCCGGTCCAAGGATGTAATGGTTATGTCCTTGGCACCTCAGCGCCGCAGCCAGGGACGTCACTGTTGCGGCCTTGGCTGCCAATGGGTTAAAGAGTTTAAGAAAGGCAGGATAATTGAATAATACAGGATCCTCAGCTGATACCAAGGAGGTTGCTAAAGCTAGTACGGGGCAGACAAGGCACTGATCAAATAACCCACCTTTTCTTTGTCAGATGAAAATTGGAAGGGTCGAAAGGCAAAGAAGACTGTCAAAGAGTCAAGAAATTCTTTTACTTTATGAGGATCTCCGGAATATCGTGGTGTCGAGGTGGACACAGGAGGTATATCTATAGGTTGTGAAGTCAAGGCTTGCCATAGTGCGGTATTCTCAGGACGCAGTTCTTGTAATTCTTGGTCTTGTTGTTGCACAGTATGAAGCATAGATTGTGCATTCGCTATGACATTATCATGTGGTCCCTCCATTGACCTCACGCAACGCTTTTGGCGTTGCAGTCTGTCATGTTCTGCACATCTCTTACCACCGTAGGCTGCAGTACCTGGACGGACGCCTGGTTTCTTACTGGTTTTGAACTGGCCAAGACAAGGGCGACTCCTTCTAGTAGCCAGTGTGCTGCTGACTGAAAAAAACACCTTGGCAGACCGTACCCTTCAGAAGGAGTCCCAGAGGAAAAAAAACAAGTAATGGGAACAAAACCTCTATCACAGGAATTCCTGAAAAAAAGGAAAAAAACAATGAAAAAAGGCAAAAAATATAGGTCAAAACTGCTTGGAAGAAGCAGGAGCGAGTAGAAAACTGGAAAAAAGAGTGAGGGTCACCACCAAGATGGAAGTGTTTGCAACGCAAAAAAAAGAAGGAACTGTAGTGCTTATATACCATTAAACAGGAAGTGACAAAACAGGAAAAATTAATCACACCATCTTGGATTGGGAAAGGCTAAATAGGAATGAATGGGAAGAAAAGCAAAGTAGAAAAGGAAAGACACAATGCATGCTGGGAAGACAACCATGACAGAAGAAGACAATGTGGAGACTTGAGAAGAAAGAAGACAAGAAAAAAAAACAAAGAAGAAAAAGAAGGAAAAAGAACTGAGTAGGTAAGTGGGGGGGAAGGTCTGGGAGTTTTCCAGTGCCCAAAGTGCGAACCAGAGCTTGAAACGAGACTCCTAGACTGCATTGCGGCATGAAAATGCAGGCCGAAAACAAAAGACGGGCTGAGGCAGTTCCGGCGTCCCGAGACACAGACTTCTGGCCTGACCATGGCCCGCAAAAGGGACACCACAGTCGTCCGCGGCATCACAACGGCAGGAAGCCGTGCATGGTGGTGTTTGGATTAACGTATAGTCATTAAAATTACTTTATGTAAAAAAAAAAAAACTAGAAAATCACAGAAAAAAAACAAGGTAACAGGAGGTTACAATTAGGTTCTGAATTTACACATACAAAACCATAGAAATTCAGCAGTCATAGTTAGAGTTATTTCATGTAACTATAACTCGCGCCCTAAGGTAACTTATAACTTGTGCCCTCACCATGCACTGCTAATTACCCCACAAATTACAGCACTCATGACATATCTAATAACATTATTGATAATATCACTGATACACATGCAGTAAAATTATTGATCATATAACTGTGCATGGGGGGGGCACAAGTTGTAGTTACCTTAGGGTGCGAGTTATAGTCACTTGAAATAACTCTAACTATAACAGCTGAATTTCTATGGTTTTTTACCAGTAAATTCAGAACCTAACCATAACGTCCCTGTAAGCTTTGTTTTTTTCAGTGACATATATATATATATATATATATATATGTATATATATATATATATATAAACATATTACCTAGTGGCAGTCGCCAATAGGTAGTTCTAGTTGGGACCTTTTTTCCATAGATGGAGGGTTTTTTGTTGTGCCAACAACTTTGACGCTGCCTAACAAATCTTTACGAAAATTTCAAATTATATACTTTGGTCAGTTCAGCTGCTGTCTCAAAAGTTTTGGGGTGATCCATCGAGCAAGGGCCAAGAAAAAGTGGGGGGGGGGCCAAACACTTTTTCCCCATTTGGAATCAATGGCATTTTTCACATTTTTGACCACGACTATAGCCCTAACCGCTGGACAGAATTACACCACATTTGGCAGAAAGCTAGCTCTTGGTCCAGAAAGTGTGCTTTTTGTGATTTGGTGTAAATCCATTCTGTAGTTTCTAAGATATTAGAGTTTAAAAAAGATAGGTATATAGGGATGTGGATCCTCTGTGGATCCAACTGTACTGGTGCTGATATCTGACTGGCTGCCAACACTTCAAGCAGGAAGTGTTGACAACAATCTTGGGACTAGGCTTCAGCTCAGTCCCAGAAAAAAAAGTTTAAAAAAACAAAAGGGGCCAGGGTAGGAACACCCTGACCCCTTAGCTCCTGAGCCATGGCTTAAAAGCCTTTTTTTTAAAACATCTGAAAAATCCATGGATCTGGATCCACAGATTTTTCTGATTTTTTTAAAAAAACGGTTGGTTTCCCACCCTTTTCTTGAAGCCCCTGAGTTAGCCAAGTTTAGGGGGCTTGTGAAAAAAAAGAAAGGGGTTGCACGGGGCCCCTTTCCCGGGCTTGCCAAGGCCCCGGGGACTGCCATCTCACCAGGGCTATACTAATAATGTATGTGGTGAGGGGATATATGTCCTCCCACATCCCCTGGTACCTCCACCTCCATGGGGTGAAGATTTAGAAGTGTCTGTGAGGGCCACGTGGCCCCTCCACAGACCCAGGGACCACCACCTCCCCAGGGTTAATGTAATATGGTATTCTGTGGTTCACACAACCCCCCGCAACCTGGGGACCACCACCTTCCTGGGGCAACTATGTAGTTCTGTGGGGGGGGGGTGGCTCATGGCACCCACACAGCCCTGGGGACCACCACCTCATAGGGGCTAAAATAAAATAATGAGTGGTGTCTGTTATGGATCCCCAGCCCCAGGGACCACCACCTCCCCAGGACAAAAGTAATTGGAGGACGGCTGTGCAGCCCCCGTTGAGGAGCTGATGATGGCCCTAGAGACCACCAACCCCCAGGGCCGGCTCCTGCTATGTATCAGGGTGTGCAGCCCCCGGACACAGCTGTTTGCTTTAGCTTGGTGAGAGCCAGCAGCTCCCACCAAGCAAAAGCTAACAAAGTCCACTTTCTAACAGTGGGAGCTGTCAAACAGCTCCCTCTGGCAGAAAGCAGAGTTTTCCTTGGTTTCCAAGCACACAAATATGCGTTGAGGGAAAGAGATGAAAACATTGCTTACACAAGCAGGGATCTGCTTTTTAAAGCAGCTCCCTGCTTGTGGGAGCAATGCCTGCTCCCCCCACGGTCCTGTCGCTCTGTCGCTCTCTCTCTCTCTCTCTCTCTCTCTCTTTCATCCTGTAATGGGATAGATGAGAGAAAGAGAGAGATTGTCATTGCAATGGTCTCTCCATGCAATGACTTCAAAGAGTAAGACTAGCAGGGCTGGCTTTAGCGCTGGTGGCACCCAGTGCAACAGTCATTTTTGGTGGCCCGTGACCTTATCCTTGGAATCCCTCACTAGCACCAGTCAAAAATGCCCCTTATCTCTCCATAGCCCATCTCTCACATACATTTCATTTGTTTCAAAGCACAAGTAAAGGATGACTTTACTAATAAGAATGTATATCTATCCAAACAAACTCTTTCTAGAAACATCAGGAATAGATAATGAAAGGCTGGCAAAAAAACATAACGTGATAACCTATTTTACGCCGTTTGCATGCAGTTCCTTGATGACAGTTTGCAACAGTCACTTTTCTATTTTAGGGTTGTATCTTATGAACTGTGGTAACAAAAGGATATCTGTGACAAAAGCAGTAATCCATTCAGCTGTCCACATAATATACAGATCTGTGATTGGCACAATAGGTGTTTTTTGCAGCAGGCATATTAACGCTCTGCACTACTTCATGGCGAGTCAAAAATACCACTAGACAAAACTCTCATCTTGCTCTCTCTTTAGCAGGAGCATTAATCACATGAGTTATCTTCACATTTTTATTGCTGCCTGAAAAGTGGATTCACAAGGAACTCTGCAGCAGGTGCTTTAAAATAGTTATCACTAACTAAGAGCCCCCAAAGGTCAGCACCCCCCTTTCGCCAAATCAGTGCCCAGTGTGGCTGCATCGGTGCACTGCCCGAAAGTCAACCCTGAAGACTAACTAGCAAGATGTTTGTTACGAATGTTATAGTTATGTTTGGCTGCAGAGTGGAACAGAGTCACTTTTGGGGTAATGTTCAAGGTCTTGTGCTTTCACTCAATAGGCTGAAGGTTCAAATCCTATGGCTTGACGGTGTGTTTTTTTATTTACTGCTGTTTTGACTGTTAAACCTTCCTAGTGCTGGAACATTCACGTTTCCTTCCAATCACATGCGTGGGTTGAGTGTCAGAGGTATGTCTGGAAACATCCCAGTAAGGAGTCACCTGTGGCCTAAAGGTTAAGATCACAAACCCTCACACTGAGAGTTGAGGGTTATGTTACTGGTGCATCCGCGGTCATTTTTCTTCTTTAATTTCTTTTAAACTTCAAAAGTTAAAGGTTCATACTGAAAGGTGATCTCACTCTTTTTAATTGACAAATACAATTTTCTTTTCAATTTCTCCAAACATTTCTCAAAGCCTAAAACTCCCTATCTCTCTTCCTCTCGCTCTCTATCTCCCGCTCTCTCAATTTCTCTGTTTCAGTCTTTTTCTCCCAGTCACACACCCTCTCAGACCGTTATGCACCCACTCGCAGACCGAATCAGACCCTCACGCACCCGCTCACAGACCCACTCAGACCCCTGTGCAACCACTCACAGCCCCACTCAGACCCTCATGCACATACTCACAGACCCACTCAGACACTCACATACCCACTCACAGACCCACTCAGACACCCAATCACAGATCTACACAGACACTGATGCACCCACTCTCACACCCAGATACAGACAGTCTCACATCTACTCTCCCAACCAGATACACCCTCTCGCCCCTATTCTCACACCCAGAGAGACAGGCTGCCTTCAACACCTGCTGTGCACAGCCAAAGTCCGTGCGCAGCATGTGGTTAGGTGGTTAGGGGGGTTGGCTGTAGGATCTGGTGGCAGGCGGCCCTGCAGCCAACCTCTGCTGCGCACGCCCTTTGACCATGCATGGTGCGGGGTTGGGTGGTTATATGGGGTTGGCTCTAGGGTCTGACTGCAGACCAGGCCTTGCGGCCAACCCCACTGTTCATAGCCTTCAGCCATTCGTGGCAGTGGCTAGATTAACGTATAGTAATGGAAATTACTTCACGTAAAAAAAACAAAGAAATTCACTGAAAAAAAACAAAGGCTACAGGGATGTTATATTTCACGCATTCAAAACCAGTAAAATTCAGCAGTTATAGTTACTTCAGCTAACTGCAGCTTGCACCCGTGTAATGCACTGCTTATGACCTCACATATTACTTGACTAATGACATGGTCAGTGACATCACTGATGACATAACATCCCTGTAACCTTTGTTTTTTCAGTGAAACTATGTATATATATATATATATATATATATATATATATATATATATACACATCCACATCGCCTCAAAAGATAAGAACTGCTGTGATGCTTCTCTCCTTTGCAAACTAGTATTTTATTTGGCCTCTCCTGATGCATTTCGGTCCCACTGGACCTTTTTCACGGGTAACAGGAGTACAGCACCATAGTGAAAATATAGATAAACATAGTGAAAGGACTACATGTGCAAAAAACGTGTGGGTGCTGTTTTGGAACAGTATATGCAATAGAAAACACAACAATGAATACTGCAAGACATGAGTTGCCTTCATAATCTTAGCAACATCTAAAAGTTGGTTATCAAAAAAACTTAGCAACATCAAATATGCACTTACAAATTGGCATAATAATAATATTGTGCTGCGCGATAATAACATTTTCAATGCTTTTGCATATACACAATGCTTTAGATAATAATGTCTAACACATATTTACTAATAGAATGGCACCATTAATTCACTTATGCGCAAAGCATATATTGAATATATAGAAAACTTCAACAACCGAAATGTGCAAGAACAGTCCAGCCCACGTGTGCTATCCATCACATTGTGCACAGTCATCATGGATAGCATCATATAACTGACAGGTAAAAAATCCACAACTCTAGCCCAAGTGGGCAATCCATATCAAACAAACTTAAACCACCTTACAAATAGTATCTGTAGCGCGATGCACTGCTCTTAATTCAGCCCAAGGGGGCATAAGCAGGCAACACACATCCTCACGATCATTCTCGCCCATCCACCGTATACAGCACATGACCTGAATAAAAAACAAAGAAAATTGTACAGATCGTTAAAACAATGGTTACTGAACAATAAAAAAAAACAATGTTTTGAGATGCAGCTTCTTACACCCTTGTAATGTAAATGTACCACCATCTCCTCCTCTGAATTCGGTCCTCGGGATGTAACAGTATGGAAGTTCAGAATATACCTGGACTCCAATTTATGCAATTCCTTTTCCCTATCACCTCCTCTACTGTTGAAAGCTATATTGTCAATTACCGGAAATCTGAGGAGGTTTGAATTTTCTTCTGCTGCAAAAAATTGTAACGCTTATAAGAACTATGAAGTTAGCAAATGAATCATTCCTAATATCAATAGGGAGTTTGTGATCTGAAATCACGCCTCTTGTCACACAGAATATGGAATGTATTGTCTAATATGTCCATGAGAGCGCATGTAGGTGGGCAGTACCATCCAAGGGGCCAAGAAAGGAGTACTTGAACATATGAGGGCCATAACACACAATGATGCCTCATATCCTGTTACTTCTCTGAAGCTCATTTTGGAAATTCAAAGGTGGCTGTGTAGATTTTATATAGAAAAAATGGACTTTGTTAAAAAAAAAAGTGAAATGTATGGATGAATTGAAAACCAAAATGTACATAATTTGAAATAATCTTGAAAGGTGCTAAATGTCTTGGGAAACTATCCTTCCTAAATAATCTTTCAGGGAGTATTACGGGAAACATCAGATAAATATAACATACGCATGGCGGAAGTAAAATTTAAAATGGGATAAAATTGGCATATATAGCTTGGAATACAACATAGGAAGATTCATAAGAAAGGAAGTAATATTGAATGGTTATTCTTTTTTAAATGCTGAGAGGGGAGCCCTGAGCACTTGAGGAAGTTCTTTATACAAAATGTAATGCTGAAGAAAAAAAATAATAAAGAAAATAGGAATCATTTTGAAAAGGAAAGACATTACCAAAAGGGAGAAATATCAAGAATGATAGCAGTTGCAAAAATCACAATATGGAAAGTACATCTAGCGGTTATGTTACAGATGAACAAAGCAGAAGGATTGAATGGTTATGCACTTTGTTTCTGGGTTGTATTCTGAACAAAAAGACTGACTGATAATGCATTTTCAAGATATGTTGGATATCCATGTAAATATTAAAAATTACCAATTCTTAAACAATGTGGTAATAAGCTAGATCTGGCAAAGAATGTTATGATTTAAGCTTTGTGATTCTCATCAACTTGCCATCCTGTCACTGGTTGATTAATTGATCAGCTTGTTTTATAACATGGAGAGACAAGTCAGAAGAAAGTCATACATTAGTGTTGCTGATAGATATTGCACAGTTTGAGACAAAGCTACTTGTATAATCTAACAAGGACACTTAAAAGAACTGTATCAGTAGGGAATTTCAGTTTCTGAATTTGCCAAAGTTCAGATTTTGTAACAAAAAAAGAAACATAAATCCTATGGAATTAGTCAGAATAAATCCAAATGGGTGACAACTAATGGCATTTATCCAAACGTTTTAGAATAATGAGAACAAGGCAAGGCTACCTCAGTTCCCCCTTCATATTTCACCTTATGTGTTGAGTTGTTTTGCTTACTATTCCATAAGAACCAAGAACTACACCACTGTCAGGTAAAAAAGTGTAACTTCACAGTTTGTGCTGGCATTTTTCTTTTGAATTCCCAAAATGCAGATAAAGATGTCCTGTTTTGAATTTAATTATGTTATGCTTTCAATCAATGATCAGTATATTGAATTAATGAAACAAAATGCTATGTGTGGGAGTCTAGCTTCCAGATTTCTAGTGAAATAGAATCCTTGGAAGATTTAGTCAATGGTAATTTAAATTGGTTTATGAAAAAGTTTGAAAAGAGAGTGGCATCTAGGATCAATTTAGTTCTGCAGAGTGTTAAATGAAAGCAAAATAAATAAATAGTTGAGGCAGATACCGCAGTTATCATGCTTGTGAGTCACCTAAAGCCAATTTGTTGAAGAATTTATTTTTGAGTTAAATAGCTAAATATTTATTTCTCAGGGATGGCATATTAATCTTTCAATAATTAATAAAAAAGGCATGAAACACGCCTGAACTGAACTATAATGATTACACTGATCATTCACTTCCAGTATTCCCACATACATAAGCTACTATACAAATGCATTTCTTTATGTCATGCACTGTAAAAAGGTCTAATAAATTTTGATAAAATACTAGATTTAGTAAAGAAGGATAATTTGCTCGGCTAAAATGAGAGACGTTTGCTTAAGAGAAGAAAGCAGCCCTTGTCACACATTCACTGGGTCCAAAGTCACCAAATATGTAAGAATATGATTGTAGTGTCCTGCAGAAAACGTCATGCTGCAGCTTCTCCCCAGGGGCCATGGTAACACCCACCCCTCATCTATCCAGCACAGGCGTCACCAGTCAGGTGACCCTCCTAATAAAAGGAGCTAGGCTCACATGTCCCCGGTCAGCTATGCACCCACCATGTTAGTACCGGTTTTGTGTCTTAACTTCGATCTAATTTAACTTAAGGACGGGCCATTACATGTTTGCCTTTCACCAAATATTCCATTAGAAATTGTAAGAATGTGATTTTATTTTTTATTTTGATGCACAGGTTCGTGGAATAAGGAAAAGTAAGCATTAAAACATAGTGGCTAAGGTAAAACACTAATTGTATTCATGTTTATTTTACACCTAGTTCTGAATTTCAAAGTAGCCCCATATTATAATATTTCTAAGGTTTGATTGTAAGTTTCTTTAGTACCTTTTGGAACCTATCCGTGTCTTCAAAATCAGCCATAAGAAGGGTACACTGCAGCATATGGCAGGAAGGGTAATGTGATTGATTGCATGTTTTAAGTACAGTGGGAACATGCCCATTACCAGTGTATGGACATGAATGCAATGAGGAGTCGCACATTTGCACAATAAGGAAAAGAAAGACAAGGGCAAACTTACAAGTTGTTGCTGTTAATTAATGTGTGCTTCACTTGATATATGTAAGTGAACAAAGGACGAGAAGTATGTTATCATGAGATTGAATGAGTAAATGCAATTACAAAGAAATGTGAACAGTAATAATGGAGACAAGTCTGTTTCGAACAGCACGGCCGTTTCCCTCACCCATCATGATAAGGTGTCAACACATTTACTTGCTCTAGACAAGGGATTCTTATCCTTCTGATTTCAGTGAACCTCAAAAACGTCTATCATTTGGACCACAAAAAATACACAGAACTACAGAAATAAAAACATAAATTATGGAATATTTTCTTTACTTCACAAATAAAAAAAAAAAAATCGAAATTATAATGGAGGGTTGGAGCTTTTCAATATGTATTTTTATTTCTAAAATACAACGTAATATGCTGGACTTTGACGTGGCGCTTTGCCCCATATAAAAAAAAAATCGGGAGGTTGGAGGTGGCTTTTGGTGTGACATTCCTCTCAATTACACCTCAGGTAACTCCCAGCACAGTGGGACGTGTTCTTTTGTTTCAGATACCATTGGAACACCTATTTTGTGTCCACTACTCCTGCGTCATGACCTTACTGAAGGAAGAGTGTGCTTGTCATCAGCTGCTCAGATAACGGCATTTGATATATCTTGCTCAATAAATCACTATCTATTTCATATCCGATTTGACAGTTTGCTGCTCATTTTTCATGTTCTGCATGAAAGGGGAATTTGGCAGGTGGCGCTGTGTTTATAAGGGCCACGTACCCCGATGCTCGGTAAACTTACCATGTATAAGAATTCAATAGATCCCCAAGAAAAGTGAAAACACAATTTATACAATTGGATATCAAGTAGGTGTGGATGGGAGGGTAGCAGGTGCTACCCACAGCTTGCCATTTAGTCAAACTGATTTCAGGGTTCATGAAGACAGGAGTAGGAAGAAGAAGTAAACACGGGTTTAGGAGACATGTTCACCCGGTGTATTTTCCAGTCCGTGTCCGTTTCCACAGCCCCTCGGCTATAAAGAGATGGTTGTTGAAGATCTACGAGAGGAACACAAATCAATCACATGATGTCATCTGCGTTCAAAGGGTTCATGATGTTACAACCACTAACCCCGACATTTCGGTGAATCAACGTCCATGAAAAGAGAGAAGTAGCCATACATTTAGAGATAGTAGCTGGGAAGTGCTTGAGGAAAGCAGCAGATGCGCAAAAAAGGGAAAACATGAAAGTACATTAAGGTTTTTCAAAGCCAGGAAGTCACAACACAGAAGGCAGGTGAGACGACAGATAGAAGCGAGCGGTGAAAATATTCACGCTTCACAAGGTGATAAAGGAATGGAAGATGTTAGGCAAACATTCACTTTCTTTGTTTCCCCCCGTGTGTGAAGAATTACTAAAGAACGTAAAAGCATACGAAAAAGACATTCTGTTCCTCACCGAGATAGTTGAAAGGGAACGTGAAGTACATAAAATGCGAGTTTTGACTAAAATCACAGGCAGACTCCTACGTGCAGCAAACAAGGGTGACATGAAAGGGGAGTCAACACAAAAGCTGAAGGCCTTGGACGGCATGGACTTTGAAGCTGACGTATAGCTGGCTGTAGAAATGGAAACATTGCCCACAAGAGAGAAAACCACGACATTACTGATGCCAAATATGGAAATACTCAAAAAAGTAAGCTGGGCCGCTGCTACACCTCTAGCTAATCATAAACAGTACAAAGCACCTAACCGCCTCCTGTACACGCTCTCACTAATCCCCTTACACGCCATATACAAACTTTAAATGCATGAAAGTAAATAAATAGCACAACAATTAACTTGTGAATTAAATTGCAGGGGCCAGCGCCCTTGGAGCCTAAGAACTTGGAAATGTTCAACTTCACCGGTTTGTCCTCGTCTGTCAGAAGAAGGTATAATGTTGCTGTCATATATCTGCATTTGTGGATAATTTGTTCTGCCAAGTTCACGGTGGTGAGTGATTATTATCACTTAAGACTGGTTGTTTGAGCAGGCATTCGGTGTGTAACGGCAGGTCACATCACTGGGATATTTTTATTGATGAATGTGTTCACACAGTTTTCTTTTTATTTGCCTTTTCCAAACTTAAACTCCCCTCTGCAGCTCATTTAGAGCTACAAAAATGGATCACTCTATGTCAGCTGCTCGCAAGCTGTGACTATATTTGGATAAGTAGACCTGCCAACTACCTATATTGTTATATATAGCAATCAGGATGCACGACTGGCTTACATGTCCCGTGCTCGGTTACATTGCTCTTTTTTCTGAACCTAACGAGCTCAGACCAGGTCCCGTAATTATAGTGGTAGGCAATATAGCTCAAATCATTAAAATACAGCAGTGTACATTAAAAGTAATATTTATTTCTCTCATATGAAGTGTTGTTCTTGAATTCATAACTTTTCAATACTTTTTCATTTCTATCAACATGAAACCTATTGCAAACGTTTCTTAAAGTGTCAGTGTGCATGTCCATCTCCTACAAGCACATTGGTATTCAGGTTCAGGAAGGATCAATGAACTTCTCAGTGTGGTTTAGAGTTTTGATTTAGGGTCTGAAAACGAATCTCCTTAACTAGTAACAGTCTATATTAGTGATGGAGCGTAGCTCTTATAATCAAAATTAACATGAAATGTTTATGAACTGATACATTAAAAGTGCCGCATAGAAAATGTATTAATATGCTTTACTAAACGTGAGTTTCAAATGTGCCCACGGGGAGTGGTCACCAATATATACAGGGACTAATAAAATTGACTAAAATTGAGTTATTAATGCACTAATGTATGATTTTGTATTAGTATTAAGATATATATTAAGGTTTTGCTAATTAATTCATTAGGCCTTAGTTAGCATGAGTCAGGGCCAAGCTGCCCGGTTTCATATCAAATGTGTTTTTCTAACGTGAAGTGTGCTGACTTGCTGAAGGACATGTAATCATATTTTTCCAGAAGCTAGAAGATGAGTGTAACTGTAGTAGATCCGTTCTCATGAAACTCAACTTGCTCAAGGAAACATTCTTGCTGAATGCAACAGCGTAGACTCGTTACAGGTACAAGGTTGCCTAAACCAGTACAGACAATGGACCTACTGACTGGGGATGCAAGAGGAACACGAGAGTATGAAATCATACCGGACATTCTACCTGTTGAAGACGTCAATCACCAGAACCAATAAATTACGTGAGAACTGTTATGAGGTGACAATTTTGATGGTACCACTGGAAACCCATAGATAGTGGGGTACCAAACCTCCGCAATTAGGAATAAGGGGATTGTACAACAGAAAAGGTTTAAAAACCTTGACACGAGGAGCCATTAGGGAGATGCCATTGCAAACTTTTTCCATGACCCAGACACTTTGTCACTCTGCCTAGAGACTTTGCTGTTTGGCTCTTCAAACCATGCTCACCCTTATCTTGCCCGTTCTTACTTCTACTCCTTATGAGGGAAGTGTCCCTACTTACCCCGTCTTGCTGAACTTTTCTGTGCTCTCTGGCTGATGGCGAATCAACTTATTTCCTGAGGATGAAGACTGACTCTGTATGCTGACCCATTACAGAGGGTAACTATATGATGATGAAATTGTTTTTGTCTGTTTGCCTTTCCTTTCTAGGTACCAACTGCTTCTTTTGGCAGAGACCATAGTTAGATGTTTTTCCAAATTTGTGTGCTAAATTGTTTTGCATGACCCCAACATGCCAATTCTAATTCGAGGTTAGTTAAGGGATTCACTAGACAGACGCAAATAGACAAATGACTGAATCAATGCTTTGTTGAATAATGTGCTAATGATACTCTGTTAAGGCTGACCTATGTTCACGTCGTGTTATGTTCTAATGTTCGTGATCTTTGCTCTGATGAAATCTTATTCGCGTTGCCATATTATGACAATGCTTATGTGTTTCATGGTTTTGGGATTAATAAACTTACTCGTAGAATTGTAATCAATAGGGAATAAACATCATAAAATGTACTAAACTGGTGTGGCTATTCATGACTGAAAGGTCATGGTGGTTTCCGAGTCTTATTAAAGTTGAGTTGTGTAAGTTGATTGATTTGTTTTGGTGACTATTGATGGCGTTATTGACTTATTGATTGACATGTTGATTAGCTATCTCATCTTAAGGTGCCTTCAATCAGGGTCAAAAGATTCATCGGCCTAAAACGAGTCCCAGAGTGAGTAAATTATCTAGATTGGGACACATTAGCAGTTCTGGTAGCAGAGGACGGTTAGGCCCTTTGGGGTGCCCTCGGACGAGGGACTATTGTTTAAAAGTGTTTTTTGAAATAATGCAAATTGGAGGCATGATGTGTCTCTAAGTCCCAAATGACTTTCCCGGAATCTCTGAGCTTGTCTTAGTGAGTTGGGTATGTTCTCAGCGTTCTAGTATGTGTGAAATAGAATTTGCACTTGCTCAGCTTATGCATATTGCAGGTGATTTGTGAAGTTTGTGTGAATTTAGGCCAGGCAATGTTTTAGTAGGAGTGGGCATACTCCGCAGTATGAGAGAAGGGAAGTCGGCGAACTTCATGTGAGTGTGGCGCTTCGTGCTAAAAAAAATTGTCCACATGGTTGTTGGTGATGCACGGACCCGTCGTGGTCTAAGACTCTGGAGTATATTGCTAATGGGTTATGTTGTAATTTGTGCCGTTTAATAAATAGGTCAATCGGGTGTGGTTGACAAGTCGAGTCTGAGTCAAATTGTGTGAGTGAAACCTTCGATGGAGATTTGGCAAGTTCTAAAGTGCACTAGAACGAACCATTGACAAGTCGAGATTAGGATTTGCGGGTCGAATTCTGCTTGCGAGTGCGGGAGCTGAGATGGAGAGAGTAGCGGCCGAGGCTTCAAGTGAAATCTCTGTAAAGTTCTGAAGCAATTGTGTTACCCTTCCTGTAGTAAACCGGCAAATTTGAGTTTATTGTTGAGGTGCTCGCAATATATTGCATTAGTTTCTGTGTGAGGAAGACAAGCCGCAAGACTTTGTCAGCTGCAGTATGTGTGAGTGTGACGTCATTGGAGCCGCGCAGTGATAGGTCAGTTGCCGAGAGGGGTCGCGCACAGATTGGCAGCCGTCCGTGAGAGGCAATTGGTTGAGAAGGTAAGCGAAGAGTGTTCTGGGAATTACAGTCACTTCCTGATTAGATTCTAAACAAAATAAAAAACTTAAAAATGAAGTTTTTCAAGGCTCTGAAGAGTGCTTTGAGGGGAGATACATACATTACAGCGAGTGTGGGGGAGCCTACACCGCCAGAGGATACTCTGGCTTATACCGTAATGGAGGCAAAGGGAGTCGCGCCATGTCTTTGGTTAAAGCAGTGGTGCAAAATGACAGAGAAAGAGTGATGTTTAGCGTTTCCAGAGTACGGAACGTTTCATATAAGTATTTTGGAAAATTTGCAAAGGGTGTTAAGTGAGCAAAAACCGCCCCCGAGACCCGCTCAGTATGAGGCATTATCGGTCTGGGATTTAATGGCCATACAACATAGGCAGCAGGAATTTGTGAGGAGAATGAGGAGAGCAGAAAAAACTCTAGTGGAAGCTAAATGGGATAACAAGACTAAGATGTGGAGAAGTGGAATAGTAGACGGAGTTAGGATGTTTCCGGCAATAACACAAGAAGACGAGACACAGGGAAAAAAGGTCACTTGTAAGACAGACAAGGGCTCTAGTAAGCCAAAGGAGACTCAGAGGTCTTGGGCAGATGCAGATGATTCAGACAATGAGGAATTTCTTAATCAGCTATTACATGATCACCCGCCACCATATGCCATGAATGATAATGGACCGAGTACTAGTGCGGGTCCTGAAGATCCGACACAAAATAAAGGAATCACAAATACAGTACAGACAGGCAATACAGTTCTGATACAGAATGGTGTTAGTGTACCCACTGCACCAGACACACAGATACAGTTGCAGCCACCACCAATTCAGAGGCTCTACCCTGATGTCCCAGTATTAGAGACTACTACGAGTTTGATGGTGCTGCCTGATCCAGTATACACAAGAGCAAAGTTAGTGCAGATTGAGCCAACTCCACAATTGCTGCCTCAGCCGCAGCAGCAGGTGGTTCCGAGTTACACTTCTGTCACAGGACCGCAGTCAGTAGCTACAGCACCCATGAGGAATCAAGCTATGGGAGTTAATTCTCCACAGGGTTTGGGAATTGGACAGACACCAGCTGCTATATCATTGCCAATTACTGTTGGTCCGCCAGTACCGCTGTATGCCCAAGCTAAGCCTAGCGTATGTGACCAGGAAGTAATGACCCGATAAGAGGAGGGTTCCCAGGAAACTTTTAGGGAATGACACAGGGGGGACAGACAGCTGAAAGATCTATATCCTTGTTAGATTTCAGTCCGATTGGGGTTCCTTTGGAGACAATGAGGCAAGCAGGATTGGGTACCCTGACTCCACAGGTGATGAGTTTGAATATACGTCACAGACGTCAATGATGCTGTCTGGAAATGTTTTGTTGCAAGGCTTAACAGCGCAACAATTGAATGAATGGTTAGACAAACTCAACACTGCAAACTACTACAGTGACCACAGAGAGATCAGAAAGAGAGGAATACCTGAATTTTGTGAGGCTGGGTGTGGAAGCCACAGAACTAGTAGAAGGAACAATGGGGGTGAATAGGTTAGAGTCATACACGAAGCAGAATTGAGGTATCTGTGCCCCAAAATAACCAAAGAGGTGAGCAGGGTGCATCAGAGGTTGGCAAGCCTAGCGGACAAATACGGCATAGACTTAGACAATACTAAGCATTTGAAGAGGAGCTATAGGTTAGACTTTGAACCTAAACATTTTGATCACATGAGATCCACCGGAATGAAGGCGCATCTCAAAGAGATATTGCAGAGTGCTCAAATTTGGGGAGCATTAGAGAAGTGGGAAGGCAGATGGGCAAAGAAGAGAGATAAAGAGAAAGATGACTGCCCAGAACCGAAGCAGGTGAAAGCTGCACCAGACATGGGAACAATAAAAATGTTACCAATGAGAGAAACAGCTGGAGGGGTTCTAGTCCATGTACCCTGGTCTAGAGGTGACATTCTGTCATTTACAAATGACTATCCCAGGTTAAGGGAGAAGCCAATAGAGTGGTACCAGCAGACGGACAGGTTTGTGAAGCTTGCTTTGGGAAGACTTGAATACCCTGTTTGAGATCATAGTTCCAGCTGACTTATGGCTTGAGTGCAAGAGGGGTGTGGATTGGCCGACAGAGGAGCCAGCAAGGGACAAGATTACTGGAGCACCGTCTTCTGAAGTTATGAGGTATTATCATAAAGTGATTGAGTTTTTGAAGCAGAAAGTGTCGCCGAAAGTGACTGATTGGCAGAAAATTGATCGAACATCACAAGAGGGCAAAGAGTCGATACATGCTTATTATGAGAGGCTGTTGAAGGCATTCAAACACTATAGTGTGACTGAGGTCATAGAACCGAATGACATGAATCACCTCGTGTTCAGGTTTGTTGAAGGGTTGAGACCAGAGATTAGCCAGATGATTGAGAATCATTTGATCTGTTGGCAAGCGAAGCCGATTGATGAGGTGTTGCAGTATCCGAAATACTGTAGCGATGAGATTGAATTGAAGCAGAGAAAGCTGAAAGAAACGGTGATGGTGATGCAAATTAAGGCAGCTCAGGCAGGGATGCAGGGACATGGAGTACAGCAGGTGATACAACAACAACCGCAAGGAAACGGATTGTTTCAGATGCAACAAAGAGGCAGAGGTTGAGGAGGTTTTGTGAACCGTGGGCCAGATTTGAATACCGTTGTGGTTCAAAATGATGTGCAAGGGATGAAAAAGGTGTTACCATGTCACACGTGCAGGGGCGTGGGAAACTGGAAGCGGGAGTGACCAATGATGGTGCAGGATGGTGTTGTTCAACAAAGCAACGATGTCGGTACATTTCAAAATGTGAGGGGTCCAAGAATGAGGGGTCAAAATCCAAACTTCCAGAATAACATGGTGCAGATGCAGGGTCTCCAGCCTATGCAACAAATGCAAATGCCACATGTTCAACCAGCACAGATGCAGCAGGTACAACAGCAGATTCCCATGGTACCTAGACAGCAAATGCAGTTACCACTAGCTCCAATGGGACAGCAACAGGTGATGCTTTCTCAACAGGTCACAGGTCAAACAATGAGTCAAAATGATACAGTACAACAGTTCCCATTGCGTGGTGAGGATGGAATAAACGATGAATGGTCGGATGATTGCTCAGATAGTGAGGAGTGCCGGCTTGCAGCGTCCCTAGAAGTAGATCAGAGGGGACCCTATGTTCAGGGAAAGGTGATGGGTCATAAGGTTTTGTTCCTAGTTGATACAGGAGCTACAAGCTCTACAGTCAGAAGTGCAGAGGTTCCAAAATTGCCACTTTCGGGGTGTACCATAAGGGTGGTAGGAGTAGCAAATCAGCTCCTGACAAATCCGATTACAGATCCGGTCCAAGTTGAGATTGGTACCTTCCAGGGATTACATAGATTTGTAGTTTGTGACTCGTATCCTGTATGCCTACTGGGAAGAGACTTACTGTGTAAGACGAGGTGTTCGATTACCTGTTCTAATGGGCAAATGAGGAGTACCCTTTGGTAACCTTCTTCCCGATGTTCATATTGACTGATTTACCAGCCGAATTACAGGGAACAGTGACAGAGAAAGTGTGGGACTTGACAGGAAAGGAAGTGGGATTAATAAGAAGAGTAGAGCCAGTCAAGGTAGAAGTGAAGTCAAAAGCAGTGTTCCCCCAGGTGCCGCAGTACCACATGGCACAAGATGTTCTTATACAGGTGACGCAGATAATTACAGACTTTGTAAAGCAAGGGGTTCTAAAAGAAGTGATGAGCAGCCCGTGTAATTCACCAATAATGGGTCTGAAAAAGCCTTGTGGGAAAGTTTGAATTGTCCAGGACCTGAAAAAAATTAATGGGATTGTGGTAATATGTTGCCCCATAGTGCCAAATCCAGCCGTGATTATGTTTCAGGTTCTGTGTGATGCAGAATGGTTCACAGTCGTGGACCTGTCTCAAGCATTCTTTTCGGTGCCTCTTCATGAGGACAGCCAATTTCTTTTCAGTTTCAAATTCCTGGACAAGGTTTACAGTTGGTGTCGAATTCCTCAAGGGTTTTCTGAATCACCTTCCATCTTCAATCAGATATTGAAGAAGGACTTGGAATAATTAGAATTGCCTGTTAGTTCGACTCTAGTTCAGTACATTGATGATTTGTTAATTGCGTCCAAAACGAAAGATGATTGCAGGTACAATACTATTGCCTTACTGAATAATTTGGGAAAGAACGGACATAAAGTGTCCCCAAAGAAGCTACGGTACTGTCAGAAAGAGGTGAAGTACTTGGGTCACCTGATTGAAAAAGGGTCAAGGAAAATATCTAAGGAAAGGGTGAGAGCCAAATGGCAGATGAATCCCCCAACAACCAAGAGGGACGTTAGGATGTTTCTGGGAATGGTGGGCTACTGTCGTCAGTGGATTCCCAACTTCTCGATTATCTCTACACCCTTGGTGAGGTTGACGATCAAAGAAATTCAGGATGGCCCGGGTGCCATAACCAGGTCAGAGAAAGAGATGAGGACATTCATTGAACTGAGGGAAAGCATGTGCAGGGCACCAGCTTTAGATATGCCTGATTACACAAAGCCTTTCGTACTATTTTGTCATGAACGTGATGCTTGTTCTTTTTTTCTTTTTCTGTCCTGACACAGGTCCAGGGAGATGCAAACCGCCCAGTAGCATATTTTTCAGCTACTTTGGACCCAGTCACAGCAGCCTTACCGGGTTGTTTGCGTGCAGTTGCTGCAGTTGGTCAAAGCCTCACTCAGTGTGAAGGCATAGTGATGGGACATCCCTTAACAGTAATGGTCCCACATTCAGTTGAAATTCTGCTGACCCGAACAAAGACTCAACATATGACAAATGCGAGACTCACTAAGTATGAAACAACTATACTGGGGTCACCTAATGTATCCTTAACCTCTTCTGTGCCTTGGACGAGATGATCTCGTCCAAGGCTACAGTTCCCCTGTGCCTTGGACGAGATCATCTCGTCCTAGGCACAGGGGAACTTGGGGGGGCGCTAGCGCGCCCCCCGTGCACCCCCCCTCCCCCCCCTAGGCGGGGATGGAAGGGGAAGACCTTCCCCTTCCACCCCCGCCCCCCCCCACGGCAATCCGATGACGTCAGCGCACGCACAGCGCGCTGACGTCATCTAGTGTTGCCGGGCGCGCTGGAAGCCATTTGCTTCCAGCACGTCTACCGAGGAGGACACAGAAGGTGAGTCCTCTTCGTTTTTGGGGGTCGGGGGTGGTGGAAACAGACACGGGGGAAAGGAAAGGGTTTTTCCTTTCCCCCGGTGCCTGTTTTCATTAGATTCCTGCTCCACGATCGCGGGCAGAGCCCGCGATCGTGGAGCAGGAATCTCCACTAGCCACCAGGGATTTATTTTTGTCAATATTTTGGGGGCGACCCCTTGGGCAAGGGTCGCCCCCCCCGGGGGCAATTATTTTTAGTATTTCGCCCCCCCCTGGGGGCAGATCCGCCGTTTTTTCGGCGGATCTGCCCCCAGGGGGGGGCGAAAACCACTAGACACCAGGGATACTGTTATTTTGGCAAAATTTTGGGGGTGACCCCTTGGGCAAGGGTCGCTCCCCCGGGGGCAATTTTTTTTTGTATTTCGCCCCCCCCTGGGGGCAGATCTGCCGATTTTCCGGCGGATCTGCCCCCAGGGGGGGACGAAAACCACTAGACACCAGGGAAAATGTATTTTATTTATTATTTTGGGGGCGACCCCTTGGGCAAGGGTCGCCCTCCCCCGGGGGCATTTTTTTATTGTATTTCGCCCCCCCCCTGAGGGCAGATCTGCCGATTTTTCGGCGGATCTGCCCCCAGGGGGGGGCGAAAACCACTAGACACCAGGGATATAGTATTTTATGTTTATTTTGGGGACGACCCCCTTGGGCAAGGGTCGCCCCACCCCGGGGGCAATTTTTTTTTGTATTTCGCCCCCCCCCCTGGGGCAGATCTGCCGAATTTTCGGCGGATCTGCCCCCAGGGGGGGGCGAAAACCACTAGACACCAGGGATTTTATATTTTGGGGGTGGCCCCCCCGGGGAATTTTTATTTGTATTTAGCCCCCCCCCCCGGGGGGCAGATCCGCTGATTTTTTGGCAGATCTGCCCCCGAGGGGGGTTGAAAACCACTAGACACCAGGGATTTATTTTTATTGTAAAGTTTATTTTGGGGGGCGACCCTTTGGGCAAGGGGCGTCCCACTGGGGGACACATTTTTTAGTATTTGCCCCCCCCCCTTCCCCCCCAGGGGCAGATTGCCAATTTTTGGGCTGATCTGCCGCCGGGGGGGGGGGGGCGGGGGGGCAAAATCCACTAGACACCAGGGATTTTGTTTTTGTTGTTTATTTTGAGGGCAACCCCTTGGGCAAGGGTCTCTCCCCTGGGGAGTTTTTTTTTTCTGTTTCGGCCCCCCGATGGCAGACCAGTCATTTTTTGGACGATCTTTGTGTCTCCTCTCAGATTCCAGAACTTTCTGCCACAGAAATGTGAGGAACATGTGTTTTTTTAGCCAAATTTTGAGGTTTGCAAAGGATTCTGGGTAACAGAACCTGGTCCGAGCCACACAAGTCACCCCTCCTTGGATTCCCCTAGGTCTCTAGTTTTCAGAAATGCACAGGTTTGGTAGGTTTCCCTAGGTGGCGGCTGAGCTAGAGGCCAAAATCTACAGGTAGTCACTTTGCTAAAAACAGCTCTGTTTTCTGTGATGAGTCCACTTTGTGTTTTGGGGCATATCCTGTCGCGGGCGCTAGGCCTACCCACACAAGTGAGGTATCATTTTTATCGGGAGACGTGGGGGAACGCTGGGTGGAAGGAAATTTGTGGCTCCTCTCAGATTCCAGAACTTTCTGCCACAGAAATGTGAGGAACATGTGTTTTTTTAGCCAAATTTTGAGGTTTGCAAAGGATTCTGGGTAACAGAACCTGGTCCGAGCCACACAAGTCACCCCTCCTTGGATTCCCCTAGGTCTCTAGTTTTCAGAAATGCACAGGTTTGGTAGGTTTCCCTAGGTGGCGGCTGAGCTAGAGGCCAAAATCTACAGGTAGTCACTTTGCTAAAAACAGCTCTGTTTTCTGTGATATGTCCACGTTGTGTTTTGGGGCATATCCTGTCGCGGGCGCTAGGCCTACCCACACAAGTGAGGTATCATTTTTATCGGGAGACGTGGGGGAACGCTGGGTGGAAGGAAATTTGTGGCTCCTCTCAGATTCCAGAACTTTCTGCCACAGAAATGTGAGGAACATGTGTTTTTTTAGCCAAATTTTGAGGTTTGCAAAGGATTCTGGGTAACAGAACCTGGTCCGAGCCACACAAGTCACCCCTCCTTGGATTCCCCTAGGTCTCTAGTTTTCAGAAATGCACAGGTTTGGTAGGTTTCCCTAGGTGGCGGCTGAGCTAGAGGCCAAAATCTACAGGTAGTCACTTTGCTAAAAACAGCTCTGTTTTCTGTGATATGTCCACGTTGTGTTTTGGGGCATATCCTGTCGCGGGCGCTAGGCCTACCCACACAAGTGAGGTATCATTTTTATCGGGAGACCTGGGGGAACGCTGGGTGGAAGGAAATTTGTGTCTCCTCTCAGATTCCAGAACTTTCTGCCACAGAAATGTGAGGAACATGTGTTTTTTTAGCCAAATTTTGAGGTTTGAAAGGATTCTGGGTAACAGAACCTGGTCCGAGCCACACAAGTCACCCCTCCTTGGATTCCCCTAGGTCTCTAGTTTTCAGAAATGCACAGGTTTGGTAGGTTTCCCTAGGTGGCGGCTGAGCTAGAGGCCAAAATCTACAGGTAGTCACTTTGCTAAAAACAGCTCTGTTTTCTGTGATGTGTCCACGTTGTGTTTTGGGGCATATCCTGTCGCGGGCGCTAGGCCTACCCACACAAGTGAGGTATCATTTTTATCGGGAGACGTGGGGGAACGCTGGGTGGAAGGAAATTTGTGGCTCCTCTCAGATTCCAGAACTTTCTGCCACAGAAATGTGAGGAACATGTGTTTTTTTAGCCAAATTTTGAGGTTTGCAAAGGATTGTGGGTAACAGAACCTGGTCTGAGCCACACAAGTCACCCCTCCTTGGATTCCCCTAGGTCTCTAGTTTTCAGAAATGCACAGGTTTGGTAGGTTTCCCTAGGTGGCGGCTGAGCTAGAGGCCAAAATCTACAGGTAGTCACTTTGCTAAAAACAGCTCTGTTTTCTGTGATATGTCCACGTTGTGTTTTGGGGCATATCCTGTCGCGGGCGCTAGGCCTACCCACACAAGTGAGGTATCATTTTTATCGGGAGACCTGGGGGAACGCTGGGTGGAAGGAAATTTGTGTCTCCTCTCAGATTCCAGAACTTTCTGCCACAGAAATGTGAGGAACATGTGTTTTTTTAGCCAAATTTTGAGGTTTGCAAAGGATTCTGGGTAACAGAACCTGGTCCGAGCCACACAAGTCACCCCTCCTTGGATTCCCCTAGGTCTCTAGTTTTCAGAAATGCACAGGTTTGGTAGGTTTCCCTAGGTGGCGGCTGAGCTAGAGGCCAAAATCTACAGGTAGTCACTTTGCTAAAAACAGCTCTGTTTTCTGTGATGTGTCCACGTTGTGTTTTGGGGCATATCCTGTCGCGGGCGCTAGGCCTACCCACACAAGTGAGGTATCATTTTTATCGGGAGACATGGGGGAATGCTGGGTGGAAGGAAATTTGTGGCTCCTCTCAGATTCCAGAACTTTCTGCCACAGAAATGTGAGGAACATGTGTTTTTTTAGCCAAATTTTGAGGTTTGCAAAGGATTCTGGGTAACAGAACCTGGTCCGAGCCACACAAGTGACCCCTCCTTGGATTCACCTAGGTCTCTAGTTTTCAGAAATGCACAGGTTTGGTAGGTTTCCCTAGGTGGCGGCTGAGCTAGAGGCCAAAATCTACAGGTAGTCACTTTGCTAAAAACAGCTCTGTTTTCTGTGATATGTCCACGTTGTGTTTTGGGGCATATCCTGTCGCGGGCGCTAGGCCTACCCACACAAGTGAGGTATCATTTTTATCGGGAGACATGGGGGAACGCTGGGTGGAAGGAAATTTGTGTCTCCTCTCAGATTCCAGAACTTTCTGCCACAGAAATGTGAGGAACATGTGTTTTTTTAGCCAAATTTTGAGGTTTGCAAAGGATTCTGGGTAACAGAACCTGGTCCGAGCCACACAAGTCACCCCTCCTTGGATTCCCCTAGGTCTTTAGTTTTCAGAAATGCACAGGTTTGGTAGGTTTCCCTAGGTGGCGGCTGAGCTAGAGGCCAAAATCTACAGGTAGTCACTTTGCTAAAAACAGCTCTGTTTTCTGTGATGTGTCCACGTTGTGTTTTGGGGCATATCCTGTCGCGGGCGCTAGGCCTACCCACACAAGTGAGGTATCATTTTTATCGGGAGACGTGGGGGAACGCTGGGTGGAAGGAAATTTGTGGCTCCTCTCAGATTCCAGAACTTTCTGCCACAGAAATGTGAGGAACATGTGTTTTTTTAGCCAAATTTTGAGGTTTGCAAAGGATTCTGGGTAACAGAACCTGGTCAGAGCCACACAAGTCACCCCTCCTTGGATTCCCCTAGGTCTCTAGTTTTCAGAAATGCACAGGTTTGGTAGGTTTCCCTCGGTGGCGGCTGAGCTAGAGGCCAAAATCTACAGGTAGTCACTTTGCTAAAAACAGCTCTGTTTTCTGTGATGTGTCCACGTTGTGTTTTGGGGCATATCCTGTCGCGGGCGCTAGGCCTACCCACACAAGTGAGGTATCATTTTTATCGGGAGACGTGGGGGAACGCTGGGTGGAAGGAAATTTGTGGCTCCTCTCAGATTCCAGAACTTTCTGCCACAGAAATGTGAGGAACATGTGTTTTTTTTAGCCAAATTTTGAGGTTTGCAAAGGATTCTGGGTAACAGAACCTGGTCCGAGCCACACAAGTCACCCCTCCTTGGATTCCCCTAGGTCTCTAGTTTTCAGAACTGCATAGGTTTGGTAGGTTTCCCTAGGTGGCGGCTGAGCTAGAGGCCAAAATCTACAGGTAGTCACTTTGCTAAAAACAGCTCTGTTTTCTGTGATATGTCCACGTTGTGTTTTGGGGCATATCCTGTCGCGGGCGCTAGGCCTACCCACACAAGTGAGGTATCATTTTTATCGGGAGACGTGGGGGAACGCTGGGTGGAAGGAAATTTGTGGCTCCTCTCAGATTCCAGAACTTTCTGCCACAGAAATGTGAGGAACATGTGTTTTTTTAGCCAAATTTTGAGGTTTGCAAAGGATTCTGGGTAACAGAACCTGGTCCGAGCCCCGCAAGTCACCCCTCCTTGGATCCCCCTAGGTCTCTAGTTTTCAGAAATGCACAGGTTTGGTAGGTTTCCCTAGGTGGCGGCTGAGCTAGAGGCCAAAATCTACAGGTAGTCACTTTGCTAAAAACAGCTCTGTTTTCTGTGATGTGTCCAGGTTGTGTTTTGGGGCATATCCTGTCGCGGGCGCTAGGCCTACCCACACAAGTGAGGTATAATTTTTATCGGGAGACGTGGGGGAATGCTGGGTGGAAGGAAATTTGTCGCTCCTCTCAGATTCCAGAACTTTCTGCCACAGAAATGTGAGGAACATGTGTTTTTTTAGCCAAATTTTGAGGTTTGCAAAGGATTCTGGGTAACAGAACCTGGTCAGAGCCACACAAGTCACCCCTCCTTGGATTCCCCTAGGTCTCTAGTTTTCAGAAATGCACAGGTTTGGTAGGTTTCCCTAGGTGGCGGCTGAGCTAGAGGCCAAAATCTACAGGTAGTCACTTTGCTAAAAACACCTCTGTTTTCTGTGATGTGTCCACGTTGTGTTTTGGGGCATATCCTGTCGCGGGCGCTAGGCCTTGCCACACAAGTGAGGTATCATTTTTATCGGGAGACTTGGGGGAACATAGAATAGCAAAACAAGTGTTATTGCCCCTTGTCTTTCTCTACATTTATTCCTTCCAAATATAGGGGTGTGTGTAAAAAAGACATCTATTTGAGAAATTCCATGTAATTCACGTGCTACTATGGTCACCCCGGAATTCAGAGATGTGCAAATAACCACTGCTCCTCAACACCTTATCTTGTGCCCTTTTTGGAAATGCAAAGGTTTTCTTGATAGCTATTTTTTACTCCTTATATTTCAGCAAATGAATTACTGTATACCCGGTATAGAATGAAAACGCACTGCAGGGTGCAGCTCATTTATTGGCTCTGGGTTCCTCGGGTTCTTGATGAACCTACAAACCCTATATATCCCCGCAACCAGAGGAGTCCAGCAGACGTAACGGTATATTGTCTACTTTTCAGAAATGTTTAGGTTTCTGGGATCCAGCATTGGTTTCATGACCATTCCTGTCACTGACTGGAAGGAGGCTGAAAGCACAAAAAATTGCACAAATGGGGTATGCCCCAGTAAAATGCCAAAATTGTGTTGAAAAATTGGGTTTTCGGATTCAAGTCTGCCTGTTCCTGAAAGCTGGGAAGCTGCTGAGTTTAGCACCGCAGACCCTTTGTTGATGCCATTTTCAGGGGGAAAACCACAAGCCTTCTTCTGCAGCCCCTTTTTCCAATTTTTTTGAAAAAAACGAAATTTTCACTGTATTTTGGCCAATTTCTTGGCCTCCTTCAGGGGAACCCACAAAGTCTGGGTACCTTTAGAATCCCTAGGATGTTGGAAAAAAAGGACGCAAATTTGGCTTGGTTAGCTTATGTGGACAAAAAGTTATGAGGGCCTAAGCGCGAACTGCCCCAAATAGGCAAAAAAAGGCCTGGCACAGGAGGGGGAAAAGGCCTGGCAGCGAAGGGGTTAAAAAGATGTACTGTGTTGAACCCGGCAACTTTGCTTCCTATTGAAAATGCAGACATTGATGATGCTGAGGAGGTAGAACATGATTGTCTTGAGTTAACAGATCTGTGCACCAAACCAAGATCCGACATTAAAGATGCCCAATTGGATGAAAATGATTACATTATCTTTGTTGATGGTTCATGCCTGAGAGACTCAGTAGGAGTACTGAGAGCTGGATATGCCGTGTGTACAATCTCTGGTATCCTAGAAGCATCGTGGCTCAAAAGAGTATACTCTGCTCAAGTGGCTGAATTAATTGCTCTTACTAGGGCATGCCATGCTGCTGAGAACCTGAAAGTCACTATTTATACTGACAGCAGATACGGATTTGGAATTGTCCATGACTTTGGCCAGTTGTGGTCACAGAGGGGTTTCCTGACCTCTTCTGGTTCTCCAGTGAAAAATGGTGAAAGAATTAAGGAACTGTTGCATGCGATTCAGTTACCTCTTGAAATTGCCATGGTGAAATGCAGTGCTCATGTTAAATCACAAGACTTTGTGTCAATGGGAAACGGATATGCAGATCAAGTTGCAAGGTTTTGTGTATTGAACTGTATATCATTCCAAGACCAGTGGGAATTGTTACCTGAAACTGAAAATGAAACATGCTTTGGGTATGCATTAAGGGTGCTTGACACACTGGATGAGTTGAGGTCGTTGCAGGGACGTGCCAGCAAAGAGGAGAAACGCTCCTGGGTCAAAATGCAATGCGTACAAAGACCTGATGATCTATGGGTTTCAGAGGAGGGGAAAATGGTTTTGCCAAACAGTCTTTTGTCACAATTTGCAAGGATTTACCATGTTCAAGAACATGTTGGAAGAGACGCAATGATCAGGTTGTTCAAAGTCGATTGGTTCAATCCAAAATTCAGACAAGCGGCAGAGGTTATCAGTCACAGGTGCGTTATCTGTCAGCAGATGAATGCGGGGAAAAGGACTGTGGTGAATCTGAGCCACATTGGGAGAGCAGGAGGTCCATTTAGCAGAATGCAGATGGATTTTATTGAGATGCCTGTATGTGGAGATCTGAGGTACGTGTTGGTGGTTGTGTGCATTTTCAGTCACTGGATTGAAGCCTACCCTACACGTAGAAATGACAGTCTCACGGTAGCAAAGCTACTGCTTAGGGAGTTGAAACCACGTTTCGGGTTTCCGATCTCTTTAGAATCGGATTGGGGAAGTCACTTCAACAATGAGGTGATTAAGCTCTTGTGTACTGCCCTGAATATTGAACAGAAGTTACACTGTAACTACCGCCCTGAAGCATCAGGACTAGTGGAGCAGATGAATGGTACCTTGGAATAGAGAATGGCAAAGATGTGGGCAGCCACAAATTTGAAATGGCCAGATGCCTTGCCCTTAGTGCTGATGTCAATGAGAAACACGCCCGACAAGAAAACAGTACTGTCTCCTCATGAGATTCTTATGGGCCGAGCTATGAGATTGCCCGCAGTGCCTGCAAATGCTCTTGTGAATATCACGGATGATATGGTGTTGGACTACTGCAAGGGTCTGGCTGACGTGGTCCGCTCTTTCTCACACCAGGTGGAAGCCACCACATTTCCACGATAACTGATCCAGGTCACACCCAGAAAGCTGGTGACTGAGTTGTTGTCAAGAAACACGTGAGGAAGTCGTGTTTGGAGCCACGCTGGAAGGGGCCATATCAAGTAATACTGACAACAACTACTGCTGTGAAATGTGCAGGACTTCCAAACTGGATCCATGCCAGTGACACAAAGAAGGTGACGTGTCCAACTGATGAGGAACTTGAATTGTCGAAAATAGCAGCTGCAGAGAAGGAAGTCTCAGGGCCGGAGAGTAATCAAAGGGGAACTGAGACTGAAGGAGAGCCCATTGAGGACGGCTTGGTCACTCAAACAGCAAACGAAATCCAGAGAGGTGACGGTGAGCCTATCTCAACTGAGGCGCCAGGAGGACCGACCCAATGAGAGGTTCTCCCAGAAACAGACGGATACGGGTTCGAAGTTGAGCCCTTGACAGACACTGAAGGCAAAGGAGGTGAGGTAGAAGGAGGTCAAAGTGTTCTGACTCCTCCTAAGCCGCTTGCAGATCCATCAAGAGAAAACACCATAGCACAAGAGGAGGGCACTGTTCAACATCCTGAAAGGCCGAGCGGCAGGAGAACACTTAAAGAAGATAATTGGCCGGAACCGCAAGCTGCAAAGGAGAAAGTGGTCTTTAATGAAACAATAGAAGAAGAAATTGACACAACAAGGAAAGAAGATCTCAGTGAAGGAGAGTTGCAGGGTGACCACAAACTGAGAAGAAAGAGACTTGCAAACAGGAGGAACGCAGGCCCTTAATGGGCTTATGTGATTTCAGCTGAGTGGCAACAAGAATTCTTGGAATTCTGTTTTGATCGAGAGATTCCAGGTCAATACTATGGCACCTGAATTCAACCATAGAAAGAGACTGTGTTAAAGTTGAAATTAAATAGAAAGAGAAACCTGAGAAAGAAAACTGGTAAATTACTGGATGTGACACTGTTAATCTGAATTGACTCTGAAAAACCGATTATGACAAGCTGCTAACCTGATTTGACAAAGGGTCCTGGGAGTGAGTGAAACGTTGTAAATACTTGGCAAGAAAGAGACTTTGCCAAAAAAAAAAAGAGCTTTTTAGATCTTCCTCAAGTTGATTGTTTGCTTTATATTATTCTGCTTTCTGATTCTTTACAGATCATGAATAACACTAGAAGTAATAATAATAGGGGTAGGATTTGTGGATGGTTGAGTGTCATTTTGGGTGTATCGTGTGCAATAATAATTATAGGTGTGATTGTGGGAATACCATTGGTGGATAAGAGTGCGACTAACAATGCTCCAACTCCTGAGACTGCTACACTAACACCATGGGAAAGGTTTGAGCAGGATATGAAGTATTTGCATGAGGGAACTAATACGAAAAAGGAACTATCTACTAATGTCTTCTATCGCTTGCTGAATGAGTATGTTGAAACAATGGATGCAAAGAATTGCTATGTGTGCACAAAGATTCCTTCGTCAGTACAAGAAGGGGTTACTTATAATAGTTTGCCGCTTACGTATGGAATAAGCTGTAGTTTGCTATTAACAAGATTCTATCATCAAGAACATGTTCAATACTTCTATTCTAATCTAGATGTAATGTTTTCTTTTGTGCCTATAATTGAGTTTCTAAATAAAATAGCTAAGGAACATAACATTAAAATAGCTAGGGGTTTCTTTGAGCCAACACTGACATTTGGGACAGCTTATGCGCACTGCAATAATCTAACCTGCTTACTAACGCCTGTAGAGAAGAGCTTCTTAGATCACACTGATGATAGAAGAAAAGCGTTAAAGGAGAAGCTAGAAAATGGATTAGAAAAACGAACGTTTGCAAATGATTATACTTACAGTGCAATAAAGACGCTAGGCAAGCTAGCTATAGATACATTACACGTAGGAAAGGTTTGTATATATAGGCCAAAATCTGAGCATGACACTTTATTTGTGGGAACGAGTGAGTGCAGGCATTTGTTTTTTGTTTCAGAGTAAGTGAACATCATTCATGTTAAATGGACAGGATCCAGTGATCCCTGGGATCTATTACATATGTGGACTTAATGCTTATTACCGTCTTCCAAAGGAATGGTATGGGACATGTTATTTGGGAATAGTTTTCCCAAAGATTTACCAAATTGATGACTTGAATCAACTTCCTAAAATGTCTGAATTACACCATACTAGACAGGCGAGAGAGAGACAGCTGCTGCTGTCGTAGGTGACATATTTGGAGCCATAATTCCTTCAGTGGGGGTTATTTTAAACTCCATAAAGATTCAAAAGTTGTCTACTATAGTGGATAACATGCTGACAAACTTCACAGGGGCTATACTCCTGATGGATACTGAACTTGCTGCGGAGAGAGCTATGACTCTTCAAAACTGGCTTGCCTTAGACATTCTTTTAGCGAAGAGTGGCGGAGTCTGTGGGATGCTTAATGAGTGCCACTGTTGTGCATTTATACCTGACAATAGTAATAAGATTAGGAGTATGCTTACTAACCTAACAAGAGTTAGTACAGATTTGAAGGAGCTGAAGGAACCTGGAGTTTGGGAAAAGATTGGGAAGGGAATTGCTAAAGTAGGGAACTGGTTTAGTAGTATTTGGAATGGGATACTTGCAAAAATAATAGGGGGTATATTGATTGTTCTAACTTGTTTATTAGGACTATGGTTATCATGCAAAATTACCAAAAGAATTAGAGAAATATTCGCAAAACGCAATAAAAGGAAAGAGGAAAAGAAAAAGGAGAAAATATTCAAAGAAACTTATGAAAAACTAAGGAGGGGAAAAGAAATTGAAATGCGTAATTTAAGAAAGTGAAAGGTTGTGAAGGGAAAGGTTTTGTGTGATGACAAGTGTCATCAGAGGAGGGATTGATGGAGCATAGGTCTTATAATCAAAATTAACATGAAATGTTTATGAACTGATGCATAAAAATGCCACATAGGAAATGTATTAATATGCTTTACTAAACGTGAGTTTGAAATGTGCCCACGGGGAGTGGCCACCAATATATACGGGGACTAATAAAATTGACTAAAATTGAGTTATCGATGCACTAATGTATGATTTTGTATTAGTATTAAGAGATATATATTAAGGTTTTGCTAATTGCTCAAGGAAACATTCTTGCTAAATGCAACAGTGTAGACTCGTTACAGGTACAAGGTCGCCTAAACCAGTATAGACAATGGACCTACTGACTGGGGATGCGAGAGGACCATGAGAGTATGAAATCATACCAGACATTCTACCCGTTGAAGACATCAATCACCAGAACCAATAAACTACGTGAGAACTGTTATGAGGTGGCAATTCTGATGGTACCACTGGAAACCCATTGGATGGAGATAGTGGGGTGCCAAACCTACCCAATTAGTAATTAGTTGACTGTACAACAGGAAAGGGATAAAAACCTTTGACACGAGGAGCCATTAGGGAGATGCCATTGCAAACTTTTGCTATGACCCAGACACTTTGGCGGTCATTCTGACCCTGGCGGTCAAAGACCGCCAGGGCGGAGGACCGCGGGAGCACCGCCGACAGGCCGGCGGTGCTCCAATGGGGATTCCGACCGCGGCGGTAAAGCCGCGGTCGGACCGGCAACACTGGCGGGCTCCCGCCAGTGTACCGCCGCCCCATTGAATCCTCCAAGGCGGCCGAGGGGATTCCGACCCCCCCTACCGCCATCCAGATCCCGGCGGTCCGACCGCCGGGATCCGGATGGCGGTAGGGGGGGTCGCGGGGCCCCTGGGGGCCCCTGCAGTGCCCATGCCACTGGCATGGGCATTGCAGGGGCCCCCATAAGAGGGGGGCCCCTAAATGTGCTGCGCAGACAGTGAAATACGCGACGGGTGCAACTGCACCCGTCGCACAGCTTCCACTCCGCCGGCTCGATTCCGAGCCGGCTTCATCGTGGAAGCCTCTTTCCCGCTGGGCTGGCGGGCGGCCTGAAGGCGACCGCCCGCCAGCCCAGCGGGAAAGTCAGAATTACCGCCGCGGTCTTTCGACCGCGGAACGGTAACCTGACGGCGGGACTTTGGCGGGCGGCCTCCGCCGCCCGCCAAGGTCAGAATGAGGGCCTTTGTCACTCTGCCTAGAGACTTTGCTGTTTGGCTCTTCAAACCATCCTCACCCTTATCTTGCCCGTTCTTACTCCTACTCCTTATGAGGGAAGTGTCCCTACGTACCCCGTCTTGCTGAACTTTGCTGTGTTTTATGGCTGATGGTGAATCAACTTATGTCCTGAGGACGAAGACTGACTCTGTATGCTGACCCATTACAGAGAGTAACTATACGATGATGAAATTGTAATTGTCTGTTTGCCTTTCCTTTCTAGGTACCAACTGCTTCTTTTGGCAGAGACCATAGTTAGATGTTTTTCCAAATTTGTGTTGCGAAATTGTTTTGCATGAAGCCCAACATGCCAATGCTAATTCAAGGTTAATTAAGGGATTCACTAGACAGATGCAAATAGACAAATGACTGAATCAATGCTTTGTTGAGTAATGTGCTAATGATACTCTGCTAAGGCTGACCTACGTTGACGTTGTGTTATGTTCTAATGTTCATGATCTTTGCTTTGATTAAATCTTATTCGAGTTGCCATATTATGACAATGCTGATGTGTTTCATGGTTTTGAGACTAAGGGCCAGATGTAGCAAAGGGTTTTTCCCATTCTGTGTCAATGGGAAAATGTGTTCGTACATATGGCCCTAATAAACTTACTCGTAGAATTGTAATCAATAGGAAATAAACATCATGAAACGTACTAAACTGGTGTGGTTATTCATGACTGAAAGGTCATGGTGGTTTCCGAGTCTTATTAAAGTTATTGAGTAAGTTAATTGATTTGTTTTGGTGACTATTGATGACGTTATTGACTTATTGATTGATATGTTGATCAGCTATCTCGTCTTAAGGTGCCTTCAATCAGGGTCAAAAGATTCATCGGCCTAAAACAAGTCCCAAAGTGAGTAAATTATCTAGATTGGGACGCGTTGGCATTAGCTTCTCCTTATTGGTGCATATGCTTTAGGGTAACAGAAGACATTATTTCAAATCTTACATGTAGCTTATCTCAAGTCTCGATGCCATGCATCTCAGAATTCTCTTGCACATCCATATGTGCGCAGATGTCCAAACTCTAATGATCTGTTGATTGTACCAAACTTATCCTCTTGACTGATCTTAATATAAGACGTGGTATGTATCTTGGCCCAATGAATATGCAGTTCGTTGCAACATTTGTAATGATTGTGCAGATCTAATCACGATGCAGAAAAGGGACTTAGCAGATCTTTTCAAACATTTGCAATCTAGACAAGATGCCCATGGTGTCTCTGTTCTTGGATCCCATTTCTTGATCATGCAAGAATAATAAATGTCCTGATTCATTGAGCATGGGCTATGAACTTAGGGAGAGCCAACACTGGTAAATCCATAGGTGGATACAAATGTTATGCTACTGGTAACCTTTTACATCATCTACTATAATGCGTGAAGTGACACTTCCATAGATAACTATGGTTAAGGACCCCAATTTAGCTTGTATATTGCTAGCATGCACTGGTCCTGCAACAGAGCTGAAAGAAATTCAGTTGTCATTCTCTTCAAATGTTTTCTGCTCCACTTTTCAGATCCAGTTCACACCTACTCCTCTTAGGGAAGGTAAGCAAACTGGCTCTCCTATCTACAGGCTGCTTGATGTAGGTAGGGTTTGTGAGGTTGCAAAGTTTTTTTGTCTTGCAAATCTCCACCTTTATTTGTTAAACCTTGTAATTGAGACGAGTGAAGTTTGCAAAATTTAAATAAAGAACACAAAATTGACAGCTTTTGGCTGAAAAAAGAAACTAGCCGCCACTTCCACAACTTAATTCTAAAGGTAATGGGTGGTTTGTTGGCACTTAACAGCCATCACCTGCCCTGAGGTCCAGCTCTCTGGGCAAAGTCCTTTGCTCATTTCCTTGATCCCTCAAGCAACACTTCCTGGAGATATACCCTGCCCCTTTTCTTTACTCATAATCTGATCATCATTGACCCAGTTTTTGTTAGTAACAGAAAATGCCACAATGTGTGGATTCCAGATGTTAATCCCTGATCTTCTACCACTGAATACTGGAAGAACCTGGATTATGTGGGACAGGAGGTTGCCCACCTCCGAAAATAATAACACTAACTTGTCAGGGTGCACACCAATGTCACTAAATTAGTCTGAGCTCAACACCCAATTGGTATGGCACAGAACAGACAGGCTTAATTTAGGGAGATGTGTATATTATTTATTTTGTATCTAACCAGCCATTAAGTCAAAAAAATAATCAATGAAAATCCCAAAATAAATTTTAGAGTATACTTTAATAAACAAAGTTATACCAAAACAACAAACATCCAATAAAGAGAATTGGAGATATTAGTTTAAAAAAATACATAAATAACAATTGAGCCAAAAATTCATTTAAATAGTCTATGTCATGGTAGATTGGACCCTATGTATGTATGCATTGGTATTTATATGGTGCAAACCTAGATAGGAGTCAAGAATGTGGTAGTATACATTACATGGCAGGTGGGGTGGGGTGGGAGAGGATCTACAAGATTGTGTACATGAAGTGGGTCTTTCACAAATAATTTTCATAATTTACAAATCCCATTTTTCTGGGCACAGAGTGATTGAGTGAATTGCTCTAAAACGCATGATGTAGATCCAAGCACCAAGGCTGGGAAACCTGGATCTCTTCATTCCTAAGTCAGCAGCTGTGCCCACCAGGCCACATCTTCTCTCTGACACGGTTGTGATTTCAGGCTGACCAACGTGGTGCACGGGCCAGATACACCAATCAAGTTTGTCCCAGTCAAAGATTTTACTTCTGACTTAGGGCCTGATTTAGAGCTTGGTGGATGAGTTACTCTGTCACAAACGTGATGGATATCCCATCTGCTGTATTACGATCTCCATAGGCTATAAGGGGATGGTAATATGGTGGACGAGATACCTGCCATGTTTATGATAGAGTAACCCCCTCTGCCAAATGCCAAATCAGGCCCTTAGTCTTTCAAGTCTCAGGTTTTCAGGATAGCTGAATCAGTTCTTTTGGGTCACTTCTCAGGCTCCCAGTACCTCAGGGGCAGCATGTTGGGGCTAGGCTAGGATCCACTCTAGCTGAGGCCCCAAGATCCAGTCCAGGATCTCTTGCTACTGGTCAGCTGACCACTCCAGGGAAAAGGTCACTCGAAGTTTGCTATGTCCCTTCAGCCACACAGGTCAGCCAACTGACCCTGAAGTCCACTTTGTACTGAGTACAAGAGGGAGTAGGTCCAGTGTTTCAGGGCTCCTTTAAGATCACATACAGCAGGTACAGCTCTTTTCTGCTCTTCTGCAGGTCCAGAAAGCATTTTGAGTAGGGTACCTTGGGATAATGCGTGTATGGTTGGTACCAACTGGTAAGTGGGGATAACTCCTTACTCCCCTAACCAAAGTATATAAGTTCTAATGATCAACTCTACCCCCTTTTCATCCCTAAGCTAAACTACCCCACAGTGCCCCTCACACCTAAAACCAATGATGTGGAAAACCATACTACCTTGTGCGGAGCTCATATCCACCCAGAGATGTGGTCAGGGAAATAAGTAGTTCCTTTCTATGTCGTCACTCATATCCAGTTCTGGGGTAGCATTCCTTCCACTAGGCCTGGGGCCAGACTGACTGATGGAACAAATGTTGTCTTTTCCAAGTCTTACATTACATTTCCCTGTGATAGGACAGGCCCTTCACAAGATAATTAAATTCCTAGATCCACCCAAACTGGTCTTTCTGCAAGGGGAAGGAAAACACCTTCCCATACCCAAGCCAGCTTTCCTGCTATGGAAGCATTAAGGAGACAAAGAATTGGAGCAGCTTCTGTCTGGCTAATGCAAAGTAGTATTTAGGGACTCCAGTTACATTCTAAAAGTTAACTTTCCGAAATATTTCTTAAAGCTCTAACATCACCAATAAATAGTTGTTTTAATAAACATGAAAATCAGTCTCTGAATGTCTATGTTGGCCGGTTCCTGTCAAAAGTTATAGATTAAAGTCTAAAATCCGTGTTTTGCCATTCTTCAGGATCTAGCCATTGAAACGAGCTTCTAGGGGCTAGATACTCTAGAAACATGTGAACTTCCACATTAACTCGCATGCTCTCCTTTCAAATTGGAAGCACTCTACCTTCTGGGTAACAATGCATGCTTAGGGGTAACTTATTAATATTCAAAAGCAGGGCTACCCTGCAATAAAAAGGGTTATTTTGATATGTTAGACTGCAGGTTTACATTACAGAAGTCAGGCTATGCATGGTAGGCTGAAGCCATGTTAAAAGGCCAACCTTATGGGTAGAACAATAGTAGGTGCTGCTGTTCATGGTGACATTTAACATCCAAGCCCTGAGTGTATTTGCTATAACATGTGCAAGGGCCTTATAGGCAAGTTAAATATGTCAATCAGGGATAGACCATTTGGTCATGTTTGAATGGGGAGCACAGGCACTTTACTCCTGTTTAGTATGGGGAAAGTGCACAAAGTGCTAATGCCAGCAAAACAATTAGGTTCAGAAAAAGGCTAATACCCTGGAGTGACCACGCAGAAAAGGCAGATTTCCTACTAATAACCTGTCAGTGGTCAAACACTAACATGGCATTGCATAAGATGAAAAGAGGGTACATATAATTGTGGTTAGTGGTAGGAGATACATGTGAGCTTCTGACTGGCCAGGGTTCGCTGAACAGACAGTCCTTCTTTAGTTCTCAAAATCAAGGTAATACTGTATAGAGAAAATTCCATCTATAAGTGATTATCATAAAACCATAAATCACATATATAATAATTAACCACCCCAGCCACCAAGGTGATAGGGCCAGATCTACAAAGCTTTTTTCTTGTCACAGACAGCCCGATTTGTAGAATTGGCCCTTTTGAAAAAAGAAAAAAGGCATTTCTCTATGTACAAACCCAATTTTGTGATTCAGTAATCTATTTATAGAATCACAAAAAGGGTTTGCAACTCACAATTAGGAAGGGGCGTTCCAAGGGCGTCTATTCCTAATTGCGAGTTTCAGTGATATGTATGATTGTTTGGTGACCATAAATGCATGTGCAAAACAATCACAGTAAACACCAATTGTAGATTGGAGTTAACCCATTCGCAAACCGGAACGAGTCCCAAAGGGACCACTTCCTACTTGTGAATGAACGGTAAAATAATTTTTCTGAGCAGGTATTGGGCCCACAGACCACTGCTTGCTCTGAAAAAAATGAAAGGAAAACTTTTCATCTTTTTGTTTGAAATGCAGCTCGTTTTTCTTTGAGTAAAATGGGCGGCATTTAAAAAAAAATGTTTTATTTAAAAAGCGGTCACAGACTTGGTGGTCTGCTATCCCCAGCAGGCCACAATCCTGTGATTACCGCCATTCCCAATGGAGTCGCAAATTGCAACCTACCACATGAATATTAATGAGGTAGGTAATTTGCCACCCCCCATTGGGAATCGCAGTGTACTGAATACTGTTGTACATTTTGTTTTGTGACTCGCAATTTGTTATTCCCAAATGGATCACAAACTGTGAGTCCGAAAACAAAAGGTCGTACATCTGGCCCTTAATGTCTTATCTGTATATAAGTGCGCACATGAGACTCGGAACTACTAGGAATCACGCTATCCCCAAGGGAAAAAGATGAACACTGTGGGTTTGAACCATGAAATAAGTAATAATGTATAGAAAGTAAACAGCTTTGGTAGATAATAAATTAATTATCTATAAAACCATAACAAAGGACTGCAACAAGACAGGACAGTGAACAGGTACCCCAAAACACTGATCTGATGCTGCCAGGTACTTAGACCTCCCCATTTGAACTCTTGTATAGCTCAAAAGGAATGGCAGTTTCCAGAGCTTTGCCACACTGCCAATTCCACCGGCACCAAGGGCCAGACAAATTCCTAGGATTACGTTGTTGCCATTGTGCCCCAGTCATGAAGGGCTGATAATACTGCTACAGCCATATGCATACCTCACTCTCTTTTGGTTGTTCTCTGACCGGGAGTCCACCATGTTTGTGGCTGCATCCTTCTGCCTCTAGCCTCATCATAGAGAGTCTGTTGTTTCAACTTACTGTATTTCTATGAGTATCATTTGTAATCCATACATCCATATGCCAGTGACTTGGTGTTCCCGTTGTGGGGTACCGCCTGGACCGCTTACATTACGGTTAACTTCAAAGACTAAGGGCCTGATTACAACTTTGGAGGAGGTGTTAATCCGTCCCAAATGTGACGGATATACCACCAGCCGTATTACGAGTTCCATAGGATATAATGGACTCGTAATACGGCTGGTGGTATATCCGTCACATTTGGGACGGATTAACACCTTCCTCCAGAGTTGTAATCAGGCCCTTAGAATTCATTCCTTGAATCTCTCTTAAATTAGCAATCATCCCTAGGTTATCATAAGTCCTGATGAGACTCTGATTTCCTTGTAAAGGGTTGAAATGCCGTAGACACCTAAAAAGACAGACATCTGCATTTTTTTTCTCACAAATGGAAATACCCTGTGTGACCATTCAGACTGTAAACATTTGTGGCTGTCTAGTTTTGCGTACCAATACCCCAACTACTTCACAATACTTGGAACCTCATCTTGCTTTTGTCTGCTTCACTTGGGGTGCACTTACTACTATCTCACCTTTTTACCACTTAAGAAGTCCTATTTCTTTGGTATTTATGATAAGAAACGTTGGTAAAAACTCATGATTAATACTGGTTGCTTAGTCCATGATGGATTTGTGCCTAATAGAATGTATACTAATTTGATGGAAAAGTTCTACTTTTGATTGACTCGATGCAGAATGTTCTGCTTCATTCTTTAAGATTATAAATGAGTTTCAAAAGTTTCACAAGAGCAGTTGTGTATGTTGCAGTGTTTATACCCATGTACATGTGACTATTTGGGTTGCTCTTGTTTTGACCTTTGAGCCCTAGCAGACACGCGCTTGGTTTATATCGGCATCATACCACAGATAAATATTCAAAGCATCAGTCTAGTATTTCCTGAAGAATGCTTGAATGAAGGGCTGCAGACATGCTTACTGAATGGGGCAGGAAATCATCACTACTGGTGACCAGATGTGATAAACTTCACCACAAGGGAAGTCAGAAAACTTTGTCAACCTTCTCGAGGGCTTAAGTTTCTTTTCAACCTGTCTGTAGCAGTATAAAATTAATCTGACTCTGATGGTAGACCTAAACTTACATTCATATTATTAAGGTAGCTCTGACATCACGATATTCAGATGGATTTTGTTTAAAACAGGTTTTCCTCTTTTAGGGGATTTCATATAGGAGACCTTTACTCCCCTACAGAGAGACAATGTTACACATGTAGAAATGCTCGGACACATCCCCATTCATTTAAATAGTTTCTAATGCACTTACGTGGCTTTGGTTTAGGAAGGCAGCCACTCTTGTCATATGTATTGTTTGTATAATTCCGAAACCAATGGAATGGCTGATAATCAAACAATTCACATATCACATATCACATCCAAGCTAAAAAAAGGCCAGGTGCTGGTTTATGGTATAGCCCTACATCTTAAACAATTTGGAGATTCTTAGAAAGAAGTGTAGGTTTGAGCGTGCTTAGATTTCTATAATATTTGACTCTTTGCCATCAGTACAAATATTTCCTTTTCATGTGTACTAACAGAAATGTGGGTAATTGGCGAAATGTAATATATTTTGCTCAATAGTTATGCCATTGTCGTATGACATGTTTGAAGTATGACAGTGCTGTCAGTCTTTTGCAGATTGCAGGGACCACTTAGCAATGCCAAATGTATGATGTATGATGTTATAGTTACCCTTATGATCAGGATGCTGTACATCGTACATGGTAAGAGATGGAAAGTTAAACTCTAAGGCCTTCTTGACTTCCAGTGCTCGTCAAGCCACCAACTAGGTTGCAATTGAAAAAAAGCCAAAGTTACTTCTGTTTTAAAGGAACAACACTTCAAAAACACCTAAAATAAGAACACAGTAAACAGTATAACAAAAGAACAGATGTCCTGCAGTGCAATAAATGTAATATTTACAACCAGTGATTGGAAAGTCGCAATAATGTGCAGTCGGTTCGCAAATAAAATGTACTCCTTTAACATGACAAAAAATACCATAATTGCTGAATGGTTCCTATTCAGACCTTCAGAGCAGAAGTATTGCAATACTCTTTTCCACTGTACCACATGTGAAGAGAGGCTAATATTGAACATTCTTACAAAAATTATCACTCTCACAAATTGCAATGTAATGATTTCAACCTTCGTGGATGTTCAACAAGATATTATCATGCCAGCATCACCGTTTTCCGTGTTCATTTTTAAGAGTTTTGGAAAGAGAAACTGCTTTTTTTCCTGAAGTGCAGGGGGGGGGGGAGGCTCACCCACCCATTCATCCCACAGCTATCCTTGGATCCATCAAGAGAGTCCAGCTGGAAATTCCAGTCACTGTCTTCCTACCATGGTAGGGAAAGTTCTTCCCCTAGGAGACCTGATAATGTCTGCTTGACTTCTGAACCCCACCCAGCATAGGGGATGAACATATCTTTCCTGGAGGCAACAGAGGGCCTGCAGCAGTGAATACAAAATGTGGGTGTGCCAAAATTAAAAGCCATTGCTAGAGGGAAAGACATTATCGCCATTCACAGGTGAGAGAATTTGAATGGATGTGGCAGAAGAGAAAAACTGTCACTATGAAGATTCTTGATGTGGTGTGGTACCATTTGGGGGAGATGAGGCTTAAAAGAGGCCCAGATTTTGAGAGATCCTGTGAAGAGTGCTAGGTTTGTTGGTAAGAGCCTGGGGCTAATAAGAAAGGAGAAAGATTATTTAAGTGGTGATGCTGTGGTTCTGAGTCACGTAGTGGCTTTGGAGTAATAAGGATTGTAGAGAGATTTTCTGTAACAGGATTGCTTCCACAGATTTGGGTACGCATTACTCCTGCAACTTGGTCTTGGTATCTGGAATGGCGTTCAGTGTAACTCTTGTCATGAGTTTATCTGTAGCAAAAAAAAAGGACAGGTTACCCTCTAGAGTATGCTCTCAGTTGTCATGCTGCCCGACAGTGTGGGTCTGCTCTGCATCTCTATGCTGAGTGTCAAATTCAGTGCATTTGATCTCAGGGTGAGGTGATGATAGTAAACAACTTAAACAAAGGAGCATGTCCAGTCTTGTACCATCTGTAAAAAGATAAGCTGTAGCTCTAAATTATGTTAGACATCAGGTTTAGACCAAGACGAGCTAACAGTATAAAACCTCATGTTCAACTAATGAAGAAAGCAGTGCAAAATATCATAAGCAGACATTGCAGGAGCTATTGCTACGATGCAGGCATCCTTCACCAATCTCAGTGCACAAAGACGCTTGGAGGTGAAAATGGTACCAATGTAAGTGTATGAGAAATAGTCCTAAAAAATGTCCAGATTCAGAGTTTCAAGCACATAGCAGATGAGGACGAGGCTGGTGCATGGGCAGCTAGGGATTCATGAAAGATCCCTGTCTCAGCATATGATAATGGCAAATGGGCACACCTATCCCAGGCAGAAAAGACATTCTAAATTTTTGTGAACCTACTGCTCACATTAAGTGAGATAGGCTTCTGGATTCTTTTCTCCAGTAAGAATAAGGGCCATGACCACAAGTTAAGGGAGTGTCATTAGAGCCCTCAATGGGAGGTGGGTTGTTTGACTCTGGAGGATACTTCATGCTTGGACCTGTCCTTAGGCAGGGAAATGATGAGAACTAGGTGCTTTGAAGGAGTTCCCGCGGCTCCTATCTGCTCAATCTCTTATCTAACCAAATTCTGAGACTTCACCGACTAAGACGGTCATTACAACATTGGCGGTAAAAGCCGCTTACCGCCGTGCAGAAGACCGCCAACACACCGCCGTGGCCGGGGAATTCCACCACAGCTATTATGACCCACATTTCGGAATCCGCCAAAATTCAGACACCCACACAAGTCCGCCACACCAAAGGTCAGTGATAAACTGGTGAAAACAAAACCTCCACGTCACGCCAACAGAAATACGCCCACACTATCACGACACACAAATCCACGCAGCAGTCTTTCAACCGCGGTATTCCATTGGCGGTACACACCGCCACGCTCAAAATACACACACTCGTACAAAACACAGCCACATTGGACAGTTCGAAATACACACACCTGATACACATACACACACCACTCCCACACACCCATTACAATATAAAACACACACCCACATCACCCACAAACCCCCACGACCCAAATATTCCAAAAGAAGGCCAGAGAGAGAGCACCAGCAAAAACCACAGCATCCACAGGCACACAACACCATCACCCACAGAACTTCCACGCACCTCACACAACACACCACTACATATCAGCACACTTATCACCACACACTCCACCCCACACATCACCTACACCACCCCATGGCACGGCAAAGACACCCCAGGTTCTCGGAGGAGAAGCTCAGGGTCATGGTGGAGGAAATCGTCCAGGTAGAGCCACAGCTATTCGGAGCTCAGGTGCAGCACAACTCAATTACAAGGAAGATGGAGCTATGGCGAAGAATAGTGGAGAGGGTCAACGCAGTGGGACAGCACCCAAGAAATCGGGAAGACATCAGGAAGAGGTGGAACGACCTACGGGGGAAGGTGCGTTCCGTGGTCTCGAGACACCACCTGACGGTTCAGAGGACTGGCGGCGGACCCCCACCTCCTCACCCACAACTAACAACATGGGAGGAGCAGGTCTTGGCAATTCTGCATCCTGAGGGCCTCGCAGGAGTAGGTTGAGGAATGGACTCTGGTAAGACAAATCTTAATTATTACATCCCCCACCCTACCTGCATGCCAGCACATACCCCCACCCTCACCCCCAGCACCCCAACTCCTCACATATGTACCCAACATCACAAACCACCCATCCCAACACCAAGCCCTGCATGCAACAACAAAGCATGGACACCATCACTAAAGCATGCCCACTGCACATACCTGTACAACCCCCTAAACCATCCTGACACAAGGTCCCACACAGGAATGCAAGCACTGGGGTACATGGTACCCACCCATTGCACACCATGACACACACAGATGTAATAACCATCCTTTTATACCCCTGCAGGACCCCTACCCAACATCACCGGACAGGAGGGTCCACACATGTCCACACCACCAACAGAAGAGGCCCACAGTGATGACAGCACCTCTGTCCAACTGGATCTAGATGACCAGCCCAGCCCATTGGGGACCTCTGGACAGTCAGTTCCCCTCACCAAGCCACAGACCACCACAGACCTTCCCCCCAGCACAGCACCCACCCAGTGGGCCCATGCCTCCGTCCCCAGGACACGTCAATCCGCTGTGTGTCCACCACTACAGGGAACCCAGGATAACCCACCACCCCAACAACAACAGGGACCTGGGGGCAGTGGTTGTGGGCACACGGGCCAGGGGACGGAGGCCCAGGAATACAGGGGAACTGGGAGGGCTGCTGTGCGACAGGGGGCAGACAGGCCAAGGGAACACACTCTCCATGAGGCCCTCTCCTCCATCATGGGAGCATACCACCACTCCCAGGAGACAATGGCAACGGTACTGGCCAAGTTTCAGGAGACCCAGTGCCTGCAGGAGGAACAGTATATGGGTTTCAGGGAGGAACTCAGACCCATCAGCTCCACCCTGGGCACCATCGTAGGGGTGCTGAAGGAAGTACTCAACACCAGGAGGGACACTGTGCCACTACAAAGGGCCCCTGACACTAGCATGGATGATGAACTGCCCACCACCTCTGCCGGCGCTAGTGGACAGGACGCCCTGCCACAGGACCACCACACCAGCACCCCACCCCCTGCAGAGGGAGAACCACCCCGCAAACGGTCCCTGGGATCCAGGACAAAGACAGAGCCCGATGCCAAGACCCCTGCCAAGAAATGAGACCACCCTGATTGTCATCCTACTGTCCCACTTTGTCACCCTGTCCATAGTTTAACTGCCCCAGCTCCACTTCCTATGCCCATTTGGGCAATGCACCTGTGAGACTAATAGACTGGACTCTGCCATGAACATTCCTCCACCATCACCCCTCATCATTTCACTACCCCCTCCAATATTGAGGACTTAAATAAACACACTTAAAGCACAAAACAATCTGGAGTCTGTCTGTGATTTCTAAATAGTGTATTAGCAATTACAGTGACAAAATGCTCTCTCAATTTCATGTCACACAGCTCTAGTCCATGAGGAATCTAAGCAGATGTCACACAGTGGGACCCACATCTGTGAAATCGTAAGGGAAAGTGACATCTCAGTGACCATACACTGGTGAAAACGACACACAGTAGAGAGGTAGTAGTGTTTAAGTACATGTAGTAGGGAGGTCTGTACTCTTACCTGTGTCTCGATGGAAATATTGCTGGATCACTGAGTCCCTGTTGTTCATGTCTTCTTCCTCTGCTTCCTCCTCTTCACTGTCCACAGGCTCCACAGCTGCAACAATACCGCCATTTGGACCATCCTCCTGCAGAAAAAGCACCTGTTGTCGCAAAGCCAAGTTAGGAAGCATACAGCAGGCCATGATGATCTGGCACACCTTCTTTGGCGAGTAGAATAGGGATCCACCTGTCATATGGAGGCACCTGAACCTGGCCTTCAGCTCGATCACCCTCCTAGTTCACCCATGGGCCTCATTGTAGCAATCCTCTGCCCTTGTCCTGGGATTCCTCACTGGGGTCAGTAGCCATGACAGGTTGGGGGTAACCAGAGTCACCTGCAAATGTTGAGGGACAACTGTTAGAAACGCACTAACCTGGAGGGATATCCCCAAACCCAGACAACCATTCCCACTGACTTGCCTCCAGGTGCTCACCTAATAGCCACACACGGTGCCTCTGGAGTTGACCCATCACATAAGGGATGCTGCTATTCCGCAGGATGTAGGCGTCATGCACTGAGCCAGGGAACATGGCATTCACATGGGAGATGTACTGGTCTGCCGAGCATTCCATCTGTACATTCATAGAATGACAACGCTTCCGGTTTCTGTACACCTGTTCACTCCTGTGGGGGGGGACCAAAGCCACATGGGTCCCATCAATGGCACCTATGATGTTGGGGATGTGTCCCAGGGCATAGAAATCACCTTTCACTGTAAGCAAATCCTCCACCTGAGGGAAAACGATGTAGCTCCGCATGTGTTTCAGAAGGGCAGACAACACTCTGGACAATACGTTGGAAAACATAGTCTGGGACATCCCTAATGCTATGGCCACTGTTGTTTGAAAAGACCCACTTGCAAGGAAATGGAGCACTGACAGCACCTGCACTTGAGGGGGGATTCCTGTGGGATGGCGGATTGCTGACATCAGGTCTGGCTCCAACTGGGTACACAGTTCCTGTATTGTGGCACGGTCAAGCCAGTATGTGATAATCAAATGTCGCTCCTCCATTGTCGACAGGTCCACCAACGGTTGGTAAACCGGAGGATGCCGCCATCTCCTCACATGTCCCAGCGGACGGTGCCTATAAAGGACAACAGTGAGCACAGAGTCAAACAACTCAGAGGTACGTACCCACAGGTTACCCAGAACACCAAACATACACAAAATGTGGCCTGTGTGTGTGTTGAGTCTAGGCCTAGGTATGTGTGACGCAGTTGGAAATTAAGCCATGTGTGCCCCTGAAATGGCGGCTGCCTGACCTCTAAAGTGGGACAATGGGATGTGAGGTAACTGCGCTGGCGTTGTACATCGTTGCGGTATTCGGTCGAAGACCGCGGCGCAATTCTGCATTGGTTAACATTGGACCCTATGGGTCCCAGGAGCCAATGACGATGTACGCCGGCGGTGACGGTACATACCGCCACGGACGTGACCGCCATTTTCTATCTGTTCAATCACTCGATACCTGATCTTCGACAGGAGAGGACCTACACTGCAAGTGGTGCTCTGACCTCGGTCTGGAAGAGACAATGGCTCGAGTGTCTGGGGAAAGGGCCCCTGCCTTCACATCGGAGAAGCTCGTGGATGGGGTCCTCCCCCAGTACACGCTAATCTACGGTCCTCCAGACAAACAGGTAAGTACACTGGGAGCATGTTGTAAGGGATATGCCTGTGTGGAGAGGGCTGATGTAAGAAGGAAGGGGGAGAGTGCTGCGTGCATGAAAGACAGTGAATGCATGTGCCACATGGCAAGGGTAGGGATGGGGGCCAATCACTTAGACGGTGCAGTTGGTAATAACATCTCTTTTTCCCATGTACATTTCATGTAGGTCAGCGCCCACCAGAAAAAATATATTTGGCGTGTCATTGCCAAGGACGCCCGGACCCTGGGGGTCTACCACAGACGGAGCACCCACTACCAGAAAAGATGGGAGGACATTCGCCATTGGAGCAAGAAGACGGCGGAGGCTCAGCTGGGGATGGCCTCCCAACGTGGGAGGGGTGCCCGTCGCACCATGACCCCCCTGATGTTCAGGATCCTGGCGGTGGCCTACCCGGAGTCGGATGGGCATTTGAGGGCATCACAGCAGCCACAAGGGGGGGAGTACACTCTCATTCTGCTGACTTTGCGCGCAGTGGAGGGGTCTGGGTGGGGGAGGTGGGCTGTGGGTTTCCCTAGGCCAGGGCGAGTTCTGTAGGCAAGGCACCTCCGTAAGGCAGGCCATGTGGCACCCCAGCCCACCTCTGTAGAGTGCCAAGTACATCTAGTCATGTCCCTGTGTCATCTATGTGTGCAGAAGTCGTCCATAGCCTTGTAGGCCATTTCCCAGGAATTGAACAGTGGAGTCCAAGAGCGCGGCATAGTGCAGGGGGCTTCTGTGTCTGTCTTGTCCGCCAACGGTAGCGGTAATGCATGCACTCAACATTTCTTTCTTCTGTCTCCCCCCCCTTTTTGTGGTCTCCCTGTTCTTGTGTGCATTAGCATCATCAGGCGGAGGAGCAGTGGCACCGGAGCATGAGGGAGCTGCATCCCACATGGCCCTGGAGGGCGACACTACGGAGTCTGAATTCACCAGTGGGACGGAGGGCGAGGGGAGCTCCACGGCGGGGACAGGAGCTGACACCAGCAACACGGATTCGTCCTCTGATGGAAGCTCCCTTGTGGTGGCGGCAACATCTGAGCCCCCCCACATCTACAGATACAGCTGCCACCCCACTACCAGCACCACCCTCCCAGCAGCCCCTCAGCCTTTGCCCCATGCCCGCTCACCCAGGAGGGTGGGCATCACCTTCGCCCCAGGCACCTCAGGCCCTGCCCCAGTCACACCTGCTGCACTCAGTGAGGAGGCCATAAACCTCCTCAGGTCCCTCACTGTTGGGCAGTCTACCATTTGAATGCCATCCAGGGTGTAGAGAGGCAGTTGCAACAGACAAATGCATTCCTGGAGGGCATTCATTCTGGTCAGGCGGCCCTTCAGCAAGCTTTTCAGACTCTGGCCTCAGCACTGATGGCAGCCATTGTCCCCGTCTCTAGCCTCTCCCCTCCAACTTTCTCCACCCAATCCAATCCCCTGTACCTCAGCCTATCCCAAACACACCTACAGACCACCATGCACACACCTGAACATCCAAGGGAAGCTCAGGCAAACATAAGCACCACACATCCCACAGGCACTCACGCAAGCATCACATACATGCAGACACCTCCTCATCTCCCTCCTTCCTCCCAGTCTCGTCTACACTCACACCTGCATGCACTACTTCTACAGCCACTATGTCCCTCTCCAGCACACCCACCCCCACAACCCGCTCACGTGCAGTCACCACCCCCACTACCATTCACACGTCCCCTGTGTCCTCTCCCAGTGTGTCTGTGACGTCCCCTCCCAAGATACACAAACGCAGGTACACACCCACCCAACAGTCATCCACCTCACAACAGCCTCCAGCGTATGCACCTTCACCCAAAGTCACCAAACGTACACCTCCTACAACCACCACCTCTTCCTCCACTCCCAAACCCCCTCTAGCTACCCATCCCAGTGTGTCCCAAAAATTTTTCCTGTCCAACCTTGACCTCTTTCCCACACCTCCCCCACCCAGTCCGTCTCATAGGTCCCGAACTAGCACCTCAGCCACAACATCTCCGGGACCAGTGGTGCCTGTAGTCACTGGAATGTGGAGTGCACCGGCCACCAGGGCAGCCAGTGTGGCACAGAGCCACAGACAGTCCGACACCTGTGAAGCATCAGAAGTTGGCAGGCGGGAGAGGGGGAAGACTCCAGCCACCAAAGCTGCTCCCAGGGATCCCGTTGGGAGTGTGGAGTCAGCTGTGACACCTTCCAAGGTGGGGAAGGGCCACAAGAAACCCGGCAAGTCTGGGAAGAGCAGCACGGCGGAGAAGACCGCGATCATCCCCGATGCGCAGGAGGCCACCGCCAGCATCAGCCCAGCTGCCCAGGAGGCCACCGCCAGCACCAGCCCAGCTGCCCAGGAGGCCACCGTCAGCACCAGCCCCGCTGGGCCATGAAGGACAGCCAGCAAAAGCCCCGCTGGGCCATGAAGGACCACCAGCAAAAGCCCCGCTGGGCCATGAAGGACTGCCAGCAAAAGCCCAGCTGGGCCATGAAGGACCACCAGCAAAAGCCCCACTGGGCCATGAAGGACAGCCAGCAGCTGAGACCCTGCACAGGGCACCGCCATCTCAAGCACCGTTGCACAGGGCACCCCCATCTCAAGCACCGCTTAACAGGGCACCGCCGTCTCAAGCACCGCTGCACAGGGCACCGCCATCTCAAGCACAGCTGAACAGCGCACTGCCATCTCAAGCACCACTGAACAGGGCACGGCCGTCTCAAGCACCGCTGCACAGGGCACCGCCATCTCAAGCACCACTGAAGCGGGCACCGCCATCTCACGCACCGCTAGCCCATGAGCAGCAGGGGCACTGACACAACTGAGTCCGTCACGGGGTGAATGATGCACTCTGGGCACCATGCCCCCTCCAGAACCAGTGGAGACTGTCATCCACTACCTCTGTCCTTAGCAGGATGAAGCACTCTGGGCACCATGCCCCCTCCAGAACCAGTGGAGACTGTCATCCACAACCTCTTTCCTTAGCAGGATGAAGCACTCTGGGCACCATGCCCCCTCCAGAACCAGTGGAGACTGTCATCCACTACCTCTGTCCTTAGCAGGATGAAGCACTCTGGGCACCATGCCCCCTCCAGAACCAGTGGAGACTGTCATCCACTACCTCTGTCCTTAGCAGGATGAAGCACTCTGGGCACCATGCCCCCTCCAGAACCAGTGGAAACTGTCATCCACTACCTTTGTCCTTAGCAGGATGAAGCACTCTGGGCACCATGCCCCCTCCAGAACCAGTGGAGACTGTCATCCACTACCTCTGTCCTTAGCAGGATGAAGGACTCTGCGTCTTCCACTTGTGAGACTATGGCTTTGCACTCCCCAGGATGGAACAGTGGGCAACCCACTCACTGTACAGACTTGAGAGACTGTGGCTTAGCACTCCCCAGGATTGAACAGTGGGCAAGTGGCCCCCTCGTGTATTTGGCGTCGTGCACTCAAGCGGCTGAGGTGCCCCCCCTTTCCCTCCCCCTGAGGTGCCTGTTTAGTTGCTCTCTGATGCCCCTGCAGTGTTCTCTCCGTCATGGTCGGGGATCTTGTGTGGGCCTCACCCATACCGTGTGGTCCCAGTGTTCAACTGACTTTCTTAGTGCACTACCTGGACTACTATGCTTGGTATATATTTTGTCAATGGTGTATATATATATTTCTGCCTACTTGCTTTTAATATATTACAATGGTTACACTCATTTTCTATTGTCTTTGCATTCTGCCAGAGGGTTTGGGGGGGTGTAACTGTGATGTATTGATATGCATTAGGGTATGTGTTGTAGTAGGTGAGGGTGAAGGTGGGGGTGTTGCGTGTGTGTGTCCCTGTTTTTTGCCTCCCCCCTACCCTGTGTCGTAGATGCAGTGCCCGCCGTGGTCTTCGCCGCCGGCGTTGTGCTCCTGGTAGAGGAGCAGGAAGACTATTGCCAGTAGAATTTGGAGTCCCGGGTCCATGGCGTCCTCATTCCTCGTGGGGTGTGTAGAGGTGAGCGTTTTCCCTTCGGGATTCCTGTTTCCGCCGTTTTTTATCTGCGGTGAATCTGCCCCGGAAAAGGTGGCGGATTGGTAGGTTTGATACTGTGGGTGGTACATTGTCTACCGCCTGTCTGTTGGCGGTGACCGCCGTGCTGTTTGTTTGTACCGCCGTAGCGGCCGGAGTGTTAAAGTGGCTGTCTTTGTTGGCGGTTTCCGCCACAGTCGTAATTTCAATTTTTTTACCGCTGGCCTGTTGGTGGTCTTACCGCCGCTTTAACACTGACCGCCAGGGTTGTAATGATCACCTAAGGGTCACAGACCTGGCGGAGGAATAATACCAGACACAGGAAAATTATTGGTCTGAGATTGATGAGGCATCTTGTGGCCAGTGGAAGGCTCATGCTCGTATGGCCTCTAAGCTAAAAATGTCAGTGACAGTAAGCTTAATTTATTTTCTTGCTACAATCCTACAGTAGGTACTGTCCATTCAGGGAGTGGGCGGAGCCACTGGTGAAGGGGATGTTGCAAATGAGGAAAGTGAGAACTAACAATCCCACAATACATCAACATACACAAACTAAGGTGGCAGGGCAACAGCAACGATAGAGGGGAAGCTAGGGATGAACAATATGTCACAGGCATGAAGCATCATACATCACTTACATCCCCACAGGTGCCCCAGCCAATGTCAGAGGAGAGGAGGTGCCACAACTATCCAGTCCCCCAACAGAAGATGCTCCCAGTGATGACAGTAATCTAGACTTCAGGATCTGGATCAACAACCTGGCCCATCTGGGACCACTGGACAGTTGGTCACCCCAGCCCACTCACAGACCACCACAGAGCCTCCCCCATCAGTATCCAACACCACAGCACCCACCCAGCGTCCCCACCTCTCTGTCCCCAGGACACATCAATCAGCAGTGTGCCCACCTGTACAGGGACCCCAGTCCACACCTCACCCCCAAGGCAATCAGGGACCTGGGGTCAGTGGCAGTGGGCACACCATTCAGGGGATAGGGGCACAGGGGAACAGGGACACCGGGAGGACCGCTGTGCGCCAGGGGGAGGACAGGTTCAGGGAACCAACTCTCCAGGAGGCACTCACCAAGATCCTAGGGGCCAACCAACAATCCCAGAACATGATGGGCCAGATCCTTGAAAACATGCTTGAGAACAAGCGGCTGCAGGAGGAACACCATCAGGAGATCAGGGAGGACTTGCAGGCCCTCAACACCACCATGATCTTCAAAGCAGGGGTATTGGCAGACATGGCCAACATCATGAGGGAATCAACAGCACACCAACGGGTCCCTACCACTAGCCAGTCTATTGACCAGCCCACCACTTCCGCTGCAACTAGTGGGCAGGAGGCCCCACCACAGGACCCACAGGCCACCAGCACCCCTCCCCCTGCAGAAGGTGAACCACCCCGTAAACATTCCCTGCAACCCAGATAGAAGCCAAAGACACTTGCCAAGTCTCAGACCACTGCCAGGAAATGAGAGTCTCCCAATTGTCCACCTGTGTCCCACCCTCTTCACCTTGTCCACTTTGAAATGCCTTTGCTCCCCTTCCTATGGCCACTTGGACACTGTACCTGTGCTACAAACAGACTGGAACAATATCCTGGACTTTGCTCTACCATCACCCCATTCCATTGCACTTTTCCCTCAATTTTATAGCACTACAATAAACATCCTTGAACTCAACTTGACTGATAGTATGACAGTGACATGGGAGATGTACTGGTCCGCCAGGCACACCATTTGCACAATCATTGAGTAGAAGCACTTCTGATTCCTGAACACCTGTTCATTCTGGCGGGGGGGGGCAAACGTAATAGGTGTTGAGTCAATCGCCCCAATAATATTGGAGATATGCCACATTGCATAGAATCCAGCCTTCACAGTGGCCAAATCTTCCACCTGGGGGAAAGCAATGTAGCTGCACATGTGTTTCACCACGGCAGACAATACCCTTGCCAGCACAATTGAGAACATTGGCTGTGACATTCCTGCTGCCAAGCCCACTGTCACTTAGAAAGAACCAGTTGCCAGGAAATGGAGCACTGATTTCCCAGTGGGATCCCAGTGGGATGACAGATAGCTGATATCAGGTCAGGCTCCAATTGGGCACACAGCTCTGTGACTGTGGCACTGTCCATTCTATAGGTGAGTATAATGTTCCTGCCCTCCAGTGTAGCCAAGTCCACAAAGGGTTTGTACAAGGGGGGTTGTCTCCTCCTCCTATTCATCCACAGCAATAGGTATCTAAGGGACACAAGAGTGAGTAGGCTGTCACAATTTGAACAATGGAACCACAACCTCAGTGTACATACAGCATCAATGTGATGGGACAATGGGAATGGCAATGTATGTGCTATTCTAGGCAATAATGCAGTTAAGGATAATCTGATCATTGTCCACCACCATGAAATGGCGACCGTCTATCCTGTATCTTGGGACAGGTAGAAGTGAGGTAACTCCGCCAACGTTAGACGTTGTGGCGTAAGGCGGTCTTGAACCACAGTGCAACTCCTCAGTGGCTAATATGAGGCTCTATGGAGTACAGTGGCCAATGGGGATCTGCGCCAGTGGTGACCGTGTACACAGTTGCGGACGTGACCGCCATTTTGTATCTAAATCCTCACTTGTCTCCTGAGTTTCCGCTGGACAACATCTACACTGCATGTGCTGCTGTGACCTGTGTCTTGAACCTACCATGGCCCGTGTGATCGGGGAAAGGGCCCCTGCTTTCACTTCGGAGGAGTTGGAGCAACTGGTGGATGGGGTCCTACCCCAGTATGGACTGCTGTATGAGGCTCCAGACCAACAGGTGAGTACATCTTGGGCACGAAGCATGTGGAAAGGATGCAAGGAGATGGGTGGGCAAGCATCGTGTCATCGGGGGTAATGTCTGGTAGTAGTTTACATGGTGGGCGCCGGGAGATGTCTGCGCCAATGGTGATGGAAACATGGATTGTATGTGTAATGGTGTCCTCCCGTCTGTATCACCTCTGTAGATCAGCACCCATCAAAAGAAGGGATTGTGGCATGCCATTGCCAAAGACGTGCGGACCTTGGTGGTCTACAGCAGGGGGAGAACCCACTGTCTGAAAAGGTGGGAGGACCTGAGGCGCTGGGCATGGAAGACCATGGAGGCACAGCTGGGGATGAACTCCGAACGAGGAAGTGGTGCCTGTCGGAACCTGACCCACCTGATGGCCCGCTTACTGGCAGTGGCCTACTTAGAGCTGAATGGGTGCTTGAGGGCATCACAGCAACCACAAGGGGGTGAGTACGGTGGGCGTTACAACAATAATTGGTAGGTGGTATTGAATGCAGGTGGTGGGTGTGAGCTAGTGGGTGCCCCTTAATGCCAGGTCAGACATTGCAGCGTGATCCAGCTCAAGGGTAATGGCTGTATAGAAAATCCTGGTAGCCTAGCTAGGTTGCATTACATGTCAGACAGGGCTTAGTGGGTCCCAGGAGGGGTGCAGTTGGCGGTGGTTGGCCCTCATCATGGTGTGGCATCTAGCCAATTGAATGTCAGTGCAATGCATTGTACTCAATCCTGATCTCTGTGTTTGACGGTACTGTGTATGCCAACTGTGGCGTTGGTGCTGTTATTGACCCAGTGCTCCCTTTCTCTCCCTCCCCCCTTTCTCCTTTCGCCTTCTGTCATCTTGTTCATGTGTGCATTAGCCTCATCTGGCAGAGGAGCAGGGGCACCGGCGACAGAGGGAGCAGCATCCCACAGGACCCAGGAGGCAGAGTCCACTGATGCTGAGGGTACCAGTGGGACAGAGGGCGAGGGGAGCACCATGGAGGCGACAGGAGGTTACAACACTGACTCAGATACCTCCTCCGATGGAAGCTCCCTGGTGGTGGCGGACACCTCTGTGACCACCCCAACTGCAGGTCCGGCCCTAGCCCCGTACCAGCACCACCCTCCCAGTAGCCCCTCAGTGAGTTGCCCGTGCCTGCTCACCCAGGACGGTGGGCATCTCCTTAGCCCCAGGCACCTCAGGCCCCGCCCCCAGTGAGCCCTGCTGCCCTGAGTGAGGAGGCTATTGACCTCCTGAGATCCATCTCTGGAGGGCAATCAACCATTGTGAATGCCATCCAGGGGCTGGCATCCCAGATGCAGCAGTGCAATGCATTCCTGGAGGGCATCCAGGGTGGATTGGCGGCCCAACAGAGATCGATTCAGGCTCTGGCCTCCTCTCTAATGACATTTTCCCTGTTCCTATTGTCACCATCCAACTACCACTTCCCAGTCCCAGTCTCCTCAACCCCAACCCATCCCTTGCACACATACAGACAAGCATGCACACAAAACATCACGCAAGAGTGGCACAGTCAAACACAGGCACCACACTTCAGTCCACAAGCACTCACACAAACACCAGACACTTGCACACACAACCACATCCACTGCCTCCACTGTCTCCCCCTCCTCCTCCTCCTCCTCCACCTCCCTCACAGTCATGTCCACACTCACAGCTGCATGTACTGCTTCAACATCCACCACCAGCATCACCACACCAAGCAGCACACACACCTCACTAGCAGACATCTCCACAGCATCCATCCACATCCCTTTGTCCCCTCCCACCCTGTCTGTCCCCCCTTCTAAAGGACACAAACGGAGACACTCAGACACCCAACAGTAATCTACCTCACATCAGCACACTGCCCATGCACCTGCACCCAAGTCCAGCAGACGTGCTCCTCCAACAACCACTCCCTCAACCTCCACTCCCATCCCTCATCCCTCATCGCTCATCCAACCCTACCATCCGTAAGAAGCTTTTCCTTGCCTAACCTGACCTCTTCCCTCCCTATCCCATCCTGCCCTTGAGAGTAGGGCCCCAACGACCCAGCCCAGCACCTCAGCCAAACAGTCCATGGGGACAATGGAGGCACATCCTAGTTGTGGAGGCAAGACAGTGAAGGATCCAACTCCACCAGCCAGGAAGGGGAAGGACCCCACTCCATCAGCCAGGAAGGGGAAGGACCTTTGACCCTGTCACCAGGCAGGTCGCTCCCCCCATCTGCCACGCAGCCCCCTGTGGGTTGAACCTCCGTTGCCACTTTTGCCGCCTGATTACTCGCTTCCTTTTTTCTATTCCCCTGAGCTTGTGCTTCTGTGCCACTTGTTTTTTCCATTCTGTGCCCCTGTGTTTTGTTTTCTGTACCCCTGTGCTCTGTTGTCCCTCTCCCGCCGTCTTTTCCCGACGTTTTTTCCCCGGGTTTTCCCCTGGGTTTTTCCCCGGGTTTTTCCCTTGCTGCTGAGCCCCTGCTGCCCCGCCCCCTTCACTCCCATTGATCGCCCCGCTCCCACCTCCCAGCTGCTCCTCCCTCCCTCTGCCCTCATATGGAAGCCGCGAAGCGGTGGTAGAGAGCGACCTTTGACCCTGTCACCAGGCAGGTCGCCCCCCCCATCTGCCACGCAGCCCCCTGTGGGTTGAACCTCCGTTGCCACTTTTGCCACCTGACTACTCGCTCCCTTTTTCTATTCCCCTGAGCTTGTGCTTCTGTGCCACTTGTTTTTTCCATTCTGTGCCCCTATGTTTTGCTTTCTGTACCCCTGTGCTCTGTTGTCCCTCTCCCGCCGTTTTTTCCCCGGGTTTTCCCCTGGGTTTTTCCCCGGGTTTTTCCCTTGCTGCTGAGCCCCTGCTGCCCCACCCCCTTCACTCCCATTGGCCGCCCCGCTCCCACCTCCCAGCTGCTCCTCCCTCCCTCTACCCTCATATGGAGGCCGCGAAGCGGGCGCGCCGCTGGCGCGCCGAAGGCACGCCTAAGGCACACCCGTCTGCGCCCGTCCGCGCCTGGACCGCACCCAGCACCAGAACCCCTGGAACCCGCACCCCCGCGACGCCAGACTGCACTACGACGTAAGCACCCTCCACGCACTCAACACCAGACGAGACCACCCCTGCTACCGGGCCACCCCGAAACGCACCCAGGGGCCTTTCACCTGCCGGAACTGCAGATTCACCAGCATCCAACCCTCCACACCACCAGCCAGAGAACCGAACCACCTCCGCTGCATCCTCCTCAACACCCGCTCGCAAGCACGCCATTGAACTTTGGGACCTCATAGACTCCACTGCCCCTGACGTTGCCTTCCTGACGGAGACCTGGCTGAACGCCACCTCAGCACCAGACATTGCCATAGCCATCCCACAGGGCTACAAGATCTCCCGCAGAGACCGCACCAACGGAGTGGGAGGAGGAATCGCCATCATCCACAAAGACTCCATCAAAATCTCAACGAACACCGATGACACCCTTACCACCGCCGAGCACATGCACTTCCAGATCCACACCGACCCCAACACCACCCTCAGAGGAACTCTCATCTACAGACCTCCCGGACCCCGCCCACTGTTCAGTGACACCATCACTGACCTCATCAGCACCCACGCCCTCGCTTCCACGGACTACATCCTCCTCGGGGACCTGAACTTCCACCTCGAGAACAACAACGACGCCAACTCCACCGCCCTGATCGACAACCTTGCCAACCTCGGACTCAAACAGCTAGTAACGACACCCACTCACGCCGCTGGACACACGCTTGACCCCATCTTCTCCGCAAGCCCCCACGTCTCCTTCAACCACACCACCGAACCACACTGGACCGACCACAGATGCGTCCACTTCAACTTCAGAAAACCCACTACACACCACCGCACCCAACAGCTACCACGCCGCTGCTGGGGCAAGGTCACCGGGGACCAACTGACTACCGCCCTCGCCCTGAGACCACCCACCGACCCCACCGACCCAGACACTGCTGCGACTAAACTCACACAGTGGATCAACGACTGCGCCAACACCCTCGCCCCTCTCAAGACCTTTACAACCAACCACACCAACAAGAAAGCCGCCTGGTTCACCGAGGACCTCCGGATCTCCAAGCACACCTGTCGGAAGCTGGAGAAGAAATGGCTCCACGACCGAACACCAGACAACCACACAGTCCTCAAGAGTGCCACCCACAGACATCACCAACTCATCAGGACCGCCAAGAAGACCGCCTTCAAGGACCGCCTAGACAACAACGCACACAACACTAAAGAGCTCTTCAGCATTGTGAAAGAACTCTCCAACCCCAGCTCCATCACCAACGACATCCCGCCATCTCAAGACCTGTGCGACTCCCTGGCCACCTTCTTCCACCGCAAGATCACCGACATCCACGACAGCTTCAACCCAGACCCCCCCTCACCCACCACCGAGTCCACCACCCCTGCGACTACCACTCGCACCAGTCGCCTGACCGTCTGGTCCAGCGTCAGCGACGAAGACACTATCAAAACCATGAACTCCATCCACTCCGGATCCCCATCGGACCCCTGCCCTCACCACGTCTTCAACAAAGCCAGCGCAGCCATCGCTCCCCACCTCCGGAAAACAATCAACTGTTCCTTCGAGACAGCAACCTTCCCAGAAAGCTGGAAGCACGCCGAGATCAACGCCCTTCTGAAGAAGCCCAAGGCAGACCCCAAGGACCTCAAGAACTTCCGTCCCATCTCCCTGCTCCCTTTCCTGGCAAAAGTGACCGAGAAGATTGTCAACAAACAGCTGACCTGCTACCTCGAAGTCAACAACATCCTGGACCCATCCCAATCTGGTTTTCGCAGTAACCACAGCACCGAGACCGCCCTTATCGCCGCCACTGACGACATCCGGACCCTGATGGACAAAGGAGAAACAGCTGCCCTCATCCTTCTGGACCTAACAGCAGCCTTTGACACGGTCTGCCACCGCACCCTATCAGCACGCCTCCATGACACCGGAATCCAAGAGAAGGCCCTGGCCTGGACCACATCCTTCCTCTCCGGCAGAACCCAGAGCGTCCGCCTCCCACTCTTCCGCTCCAAAACCACTGAGATCATCTGCGGCGTCCCACAGGGATCCTCCCTCAGCCCGACACTGTTCAATATCTACCTGGCCCCCCTCGCCCACGTCGCACGACAACAAAACCTCAACATCATCTCCTACGCCGACGACACCCAGCTGATCATATCCCTCACCGAAGATCCCGACACCGCCAAAGCTAACCTCCACCGAGGAATGAAGGCCATAGCCGACTGGATGAAGGACAGCAGACTGAAGCTGAACTCTGACAAGACGGAGGTCCTCATTCTCGGACCCACCCCATCAGCCTGGGACGACTCTTGGTGGCCCACGTCACTAGGCACAGCCCCGGAACCCACGGACCACGCACGCAACCTGGGGGTCATCCTCGACTCCACTCTCTCCATGACTAGGCAAGTCAACGCCGTCTCCGCGTCCTGCTTCAACACCCTCCGTATGCTCCGCAGGATCTTCAAATGGATCCCCCTCGACACGAGAAAAAACGTTACCCAGGCCCTCATCACCAACAGACTCGACTACGGGAACACCCTCTACTCAGGAACTACAAACAAGCTCCTGAGACGACTCCAACGCATCCAGAACACCTCTGCCCGACTCATCCTCGATGTCCCCCGCCGCAGCCACATCACACTCCATCTGAGAGGCCTGCACTGGCTCCCCATCAACAAAAGGATCACCTTCAAGCTCCTGATCCACGCACATAAAGCACTGCACAACACCGGACCCACCTACCTCAACAACCGACTCAGCTTCCACACCCCCACCCGAAGCCTCCGCTCAGCCAACCTCGCCCTCGCCACAGTCCCCCGCATCCGAAAAACCATCGCCGGCGGCAGATCCTTCTCCTACCTCGCCGCCAAGACCTGAAACACTCTCCCCACCATCCTACGACAGACCCAGGATCTGCTGGCCTTCAGAAGACTCCTCAAGACCTGGCTCTTCGACCAGTAGCACCCCCCCTCCCCAGCGCCTTGAGACCCTTGCGGGTATGTAGCGCGCTTTACAAATGCAGTGATTGATTGATTGATTGACTCCACCAGCCAGGAAAGGGAAGAATCCCTTACCTCCTGCCATGAAAGGGAAGAAGCCCTCACCCCCTGCCATGAAAGGGAAGAAGCCCTCACCTCCAGCTGAGACACAGCCGCCCTTGCCTCCAACAGAGGCTGCCCAGGAGGCCCTTTCCCCTGCTGAGACACAGCAGCCCTCACCTCCTGCAGAGGCTGGCAGGGTACCAACACCACCACTACCAGTGGGCATGGGGCCCTCATCCCCTGCTGAGACACAGCAGCCCTTGCCTCCAGCAGAGGCTGGCCAGGAGGCACCTTCCCCAGCTAAGTCAACAGCTCTCACCTCCTACAGAGGCTGCCCAGGAGGCACCTTCCCCAGCTGAGACACTACAGCCCTCACCTCCAGCAGAGGCTGGCAGGGTAATAACACCACCACCACCACAACCACCACCAGTGGTCACGGAGCCCTCACCTCCAGCTGAGACAATACATCTCTCACCTCCAGCAGAGGGCATGTAGGCCACTCTCCAGGGACTGCTGTACGAAGAGTCCCCTCCAGAACCAGTGGGCAAGTGCCCCACCTGAGAGACTGTGGCCTTGCACTCCGAAGCAAAGGGTAGAAGGCATGGAGCCCCATCCAGAACCTGTGGGCAAGTACCCCACCGGAGAGACTGTGACCTTGCACTCCCCAGCAAAGGATAAAGGGGATGGAGCCCCCCTCCAGAACCAGTGGACAAGTTCCCGATTTCAGCTGAGGTGCCCCTCACCCCCCTTCCCGCTGAGGTGTCTGCCCACTACCGAAATGATGCCCCTGCACAGTTCTGTGCTGATGTTGTCAGGAAACAAGTTGAGCTTTGGACTGTGCTCTGTAGCCATGTGGGCCCTTAGTACTTTGCACTAGGCATTGGCGGCCCTTTGTGGACAATTATACATATCTCTTTGTTATTCAATTGGTTCATTTGGTGGCTGTTCCCATTCAATAAATTCTCAGTTCTGCTTTACTGTAGTCCTTGCATTATTATGACATGTGTTGTGTGCCATTGTTTTTCCTGTGCAGCTGGTTGTGTGTATGGTGTGTGTGGGTCTAGTGTGTGTTGTGCGTGTGTGTGTCACTCTCCTTTTCCTCCCTCCCTCCCTTGTGTGCTAGGCGGTTGTACTCACCGTCTTCGTCGGCTTTCAGGTGGAGCATGGCATAGAAGAGCATCAGAAGACTTGCAGTTCGGGTTCCATGGCAACGTTGTTCTTCTCTGTGTCTCTGATGGTGAGTCTTTCGTCTTCTGTGCAGTGTTTCTGCCAGGCTTTTGATGGCATTGGTACCACCCCAGAAATTGTGACAGATTGCAGTGTCATGATATGGTGGGTAGTACCTTGTCTTCCGCCTGACTGTTGGTGGCTACCGCTGTGGTGCGTGGTGTTAACGCCCAGGCGTATAGTGTGGTACATTGGCTGTCTATGGGAGTTCTTAAGACCATGTTCTTAACTTGGCAGTATTACAGCCACTTTAACTGTCACCGCCAATGTTATAATGACCACCTATATCTCCCTGGACATCAATATGTAAATCTGTGTAATGAATTGTACATTTTGGTCTCAATGTAAGTGATGTATAAAATGTATACTATATTGCCTACAGCAGTCTCAATAATATGTCAGCATATTTAAATCCTGGTGTTTGTGATCTGGTTTCAAGAGGACGGTACACTTAATACAGTACTAAGGACTGTATTGTTTTACAGTGGCATTTGTATAGCTTCTTCAAGACAAGACAAAAGCTCTTGGATTGGTAGCAAGCTGCTTTGTTCTTGATCGGTTAGTAGAGAGTGGATCTTTACTGTTGCCTATTTGGGAAGGGTTTGTTGTGCCGTGCTCCTGCTTCAAAAATATTTTCTACGAAGAATGTGTCACTGCTGCTGGGAGCTACGTTTACACTATACCAGCGATTCATTATCTGGTCATGGTCCATAAATGTTTAGAAAATTAAATCATATTAGCAGATTGATAAATTATATATACATAACATAGCAAAACTGTGAATTTAAAATGGTCTGTAAATGTAAAGGAATTTGAAACTGGAGGCTAAAAATGTGGTGTCCTTATATTGATTAATAGCAGCAGCAATATTACACTACGCAATATTTAGTATGGACACATGGTGGTCTCAGCTGAAGCACTAGTATGCACTGGCAAAAACAAAGCATGCATTAGTTAGAGAAAATACATAGGGCCAGATGTATGATGGCCAGTTTTTGTGACTCACAAATTGTGATTTTTAGATGCTTGCAATATTTGAGTCGCAAAAGATGATGTACAACAGTATCTCAGACACTGTTTGCGATTCAAAAATGGTTCACAAGGAACATTGGAATATTCATGAGGCAGGTTTCAATTTGCAACCCATTTGGGAATGCCCGCACTCACAGATGTGGTGGCCTCCTGGGGTCAGCAGACCACCTTTTTAAATAAAGCAGTCTTTTTAGGGTCCACCGCTCAAAGCACTCTGTCCCTAGTGCAATCTCTCTGTGGGCTTTTCACCACGCCCATGTCATGCCCATCAGTTTGGTTGGTTCGTGGGCTTGCCTTTTAAAATTCGCTTAAAGTAATTAGTGAAAGGCATGCATAAGTCATGCCTTTTCTGGTATTTAGCCTGCCTCGAGCACAATGGCCCACTACTGAAAACATATGAGGCTCCATGTTTTCAGTATGGTTTCTAGACTACTTTTTTTCTTTATTTCATTGGCAGCGCAACCTCGCTGGGCAGCAGTCAAGTGCTTTGCATGACATCGACCCCGTGACATCAACCCTGTTACATGGATAATTGTACTTTTGCCGGTTACATGGACAATTGCACTTTTGCCGATACGTTTCATTGGGAGCAAACTTCTGTTTCCTTTTGTGTGTCTGCTTTGCACTCATTTCAGCCATCAGCTCACTTAAGTGAAACTGTTTTACTTTTCATTTTCAGTCTACGTGACAAGAAAAGTCCATTTATGAGTTTACAACGCTAATAGCTTCAACTTGAGTAAAAGCGAGACTCAATGCATTGCAAAGGCTTGTTTTTTTAAAGCAGCCCATTTTTTGTAAAGGAAATGAGATTTCAAAAATAAAAATGAAACATTTCAGTAAAAAAATTTTAAGAGTAGACAGTGGTCCTTGGCACCACTGCCTGCTCTGAAAATATGTTGGTGCCTCCATTCACAAAGTGGAAGGGGAACTTAGCTCAATGCGAGACCTTTTGGATAAAATACCTGAACAGCTTTTTGCCCCATGCCCTAAATGACAAATTAGAAATGTTTTGTTTTCTTTAGTGTCTCCTGTATTTGTATGTACTAAGGGCCAGATGTACGAAAAAAACAAATTGCGAGTTGCAATTTGCGAGTCCTTCCGACTCGCAAATTGCAACTCGCAATTTGGTATGCAGTACGGTGTCTCAGACACCGACTGCAACTCACAATGGGGTCGCAATGACCCACCTCATGAATATTCATGAGGTGGGTCGCAAATTGCGGCCCCATTGCGAGTATAGGCACTCGCTAACATGGAGGCCTGCTGACGTCAGCAGGCCTCCATGTTAGCGACCTGCTTTTAAATAAAGCAGGTTTTTTTTTTTTAAATGTAGCCCGTTTTCCCTAAGGGAAAACGAGCTGCATTTTAAAAAAATCCGAAACCATTTGTTTCGTTTTTTTCAGGGCAGGGAGTGGTCCCTTGGACCACTCCCTGCCCTGAAAAAATATTTTGGGGTCCAGTCACAAAGGGGAAGGGGTCCCATGGGGACCCCTTCCCGTTTGCGAGTGGGTTACCATCCACTTCAAGTGGATGGTAACTGCGACTCCATTTGCGACCGCGTACGCGGTCGCAAATGGAGTTGCATACCACTGCGACTCGCAAATAGGAAGGGAACACCCCTTCCTATTTGCGATTCGGAAATGCATTTTGCGAGTCGGTAACGACTCGCAAAATGCATTTCAACATAGCAAAGTGGCTTTTGCGAGTCGCAAACTGCGTTTTTCGCTGTTTGCGACTCGCAAAACCATTGCTACATCTGGCCCAAAGTCATTATGCTGTAATAACATTTGTATCCTGTCTGGGGGTTACTATCTCAAGGATGATTGTTTTGTCATGTATAAAAGCATTTAAGTTCATTTCATTGTCTAAAGTGGAAGACATGCATCCCATTTGCTTTACATCACAGCAGGGTTACATCCCTGTTTTACAATGTACATAGTTATCATGATGTTATAACATTTGTATCCTGTGGGGGAGTTTCACTGTCTGATGCGTGTTTTGTTACGCATAACAGTATTTATGTGTGTTTTACTGTTTAAATTATAAGACATGTATCCCATTTGCTTTATTTTATAGCAGAGTCACATTGGTTGTACATCTTGCATGTTGAATACTATCTGGATTTTCAAGCACTTTTGGTTTATTTCCACTCACTCGCACAGGGATTTTTTTTGGTATTCATTTTGTTTCTTAGCACGTTATTAAAATATTGTTTGGAGTCATAGGGGGTTGTCTCAGTGGGACTGATAGTTCAGCGTTTGGGCATTGGCAGCATGTTTAGTAGTCTGTTTTCAGTATCACTCATGTTATCCAGTATTAATATGCATCTCCCAATGGCAGCACATATCTGTGGGATCTGTTCACTCTTGGATTTCGGCAGTTGCAGTCACCTTAGCAGGTACACGTTTGATTTTACCTTAGGCATCAGTGTGGTAGTTTCAACACCCGGCTGCACGTTGTGCTCACAAGATTATTGTCTTGTTTGTTTTATGCAGGGAATCTGCCTGTTTCTTATCGTTATGCTTACAGCATGCCCGCCTTAGATTTTGTACAGCGTGGTTTGTGTAAATGTTGTTGGACTGTGTGAGTGCCTCTCATTTGGTTGATACTCGGCAGGAGCACATTTATTGGGACACTGAGCGCATGGGCATGGACACAGCATGTCATGGGGTGTTATTCAGCAGAGGTTTTATAACATTGGGTTCATGTTAAGGCAGTGACTTACTGTTATGTCATGGGACCACTCCAACTATGGAGGGGTGAAGTCCCACTGAAGTAGGTGTCACCCCTAGTGGGGACGGCACAATGGTTTGCCCCTGATGCAAAGGGCTGAGGAAATAAAAGGACCGGCGTGCCAGGGTGATCATTCTATACACACACCAAAGTACGGTGGGAGGCCTACCTAAGTCTGAAGGACTCAACAAACTGGCGACAAGGGTCAAGGCAACAACCCACATCCATGGTACTTCGAGCAGAGACTCTCTGTGTCCGCTCCGGCGACCTCCCTCCTAGTCACAGCCCAAAGTGAGCCAGACTACGCCGACTCGTCACTTTACCACCGATCGAGTGCGCTGGCCTCAGGAATCCCTGGAGACTCGAGGCTATGTCTAATGCATCTCCTCATCCAGGGTGGAGGCAACATAGCGACATTAACGATGACAAGGACATGAAGAGGGACATTCATGTCATCCACCTCACATGACCTGGTGACCTCCCACGGTAAAGGATCCTGAGATGCAGCGTCAGGCTCGCAGGTCAGCCAGTTTCTGCCCTCATCGACATGGGGGCCTTCATCAACATTCTGGCACAATCGGTGCTCCAAACACTGTCCATTCACCTGACACTTCGCTCCATAGCTGACCAAGTATATGCGTTTGGGTCCTCAACACCACTCCCACTGGCGGGAGTCTTCACAACGGAAATCACACACAACACCAAGACCACCCGGGCCAAGGTCTATGTCACCAAGGCCGGGTCAGGAATGCTATTGAGCTGCTGTACTGCGGAGGAACTCAACCTAGTGTCATTTGCCTTCAGTGTTCATCTAGGGGGTCTTGAAGAACTGGTAAGCGAATACTCATTGCTGTTTGAGGGCATTGGGTGTCTCAAGGGACAGCTCGTGAATTTGCACATTGACAACTCCATCCAACACGTGGCTCAAAAGCATTGGCGCATCGCCTTCCACTTACGGCCTAAGGTGGAGGCTGAGCTGCCAAGCTGGAAGAAGTAGGCATCATCGAGAGAGTATAGGGACCAACACCGTGGGTGTCACCTATTATTGTGACTGGCAAGCCAAAGCAACCTGGCGAGGTGAGAATCTGTATGGACATGCGCCTGCCCAATCTGACCATCCGGTGGGAGCGTCACCTCACGCCAACTATGGATGACATCGTAGCAGAGGTCAGTGGGTCCCGCTGGTTCTCCAAGATGGACCTCCGGGTGGGGTATCAACAGCTGCTGCTAGCGCCGGAATAGAGAGCCATCACGTCATTCTCGACACACGTAGGACTGCGGAGGTATAAACGTCTTAGCTTTGGAGTGTCGAGCGCTGAAGAAGTGTTCCAGGAGACCATAAGCGGTGTGATGGGCGGGCAAAAAGGGGTCAGAAACGTGTGCGTTGATATCTTGGTGTATGCGCCTACCATTGAGGAGCACCTCAAAAGGCTACAGGCCATAATCTAACATCTGCATGAGAGTGGACTGGCCCTACCCAGAGATAAGCGTGTTTTCTGCAATCAGTCATTGCATTTTTGGGGTACCACTTTTCTGGAGATGGAGTCAGACCTGACCCTGAAAAAGTAACAGACATTCAAGCAGCACCCGCTCCCACCTTTGTCACGGGGATCCGTAGCTTCTTAGGAATGGTAACCTATTGCAGGAAGTTTATTCAAAAATTGACCAGTCTTACCACCCCACTGAGAGATCTGACCAAAGCTACTGCAACATAGGAGTGGGGCCCCTCTCAAGAAGCTGCCTTCTAGATGACCAAACAAGCACTGTCTCTGAGCATCACCCTCGTATATTTCAATCCAACAAAAGAAACAGAACTGTCGGTGGACACCAGTCCGGTGGGCTGGGGGCTGTGCTGTCACAACGAGGACAGGGAGGTGAGTGGGCCCTGGTTCATTTGCTAGCTGTGCACTAATGGATACCGAGCAATGGTATTTACACGTTGAAAAGGAGACGATAGTCGTACACTGGGGCTGTCGTCTTTTTCTCCTCTACCTGTATGGCCAGCCATTCATGGTGCATACCGACAATAAGCCCCTCATCCCTCTGTTTAATGGGTCGTCCTCGAAACCACCTCCCCGGATCGAAAAGTGCATCCTCCAACTACAGGAGTATCAGTATCAGACCACAATCCGGCAGACTACCTCTCGAGGCATGCCAGGCCTGTGACGGCCAAGGAAGAAGCCAATGCTGCGGATGTGGAGGAATATGTGAGGATGGTTGTGGAGAGGTCACGACCCCTTCCCATGTCAGTGAACGAAATCAGGACAGCCATGCAAACGGATGAGCACCTGCAACCGCCCATTTCAAGTGTCCTCACGGGCCACTGGCACATGATGATGCACTGTCTGTCACAGAGGACGTCGGAAGCCCAATCCACGCTGTCCTCTTTGCATAATGTTCAAGAGGAACTGGGAGTGTGTCAGGAAGGGTGCTTGTTGCGAGGGCCAAGGTTGGTTATCCCTTCGTCCCTGCAGCAACAAGTGGTTGACATGGCCCATGCGGCTCACCAAGGCATAGTGAAAACCAAGGCCAGACTATGATGAAAAGTGTGGTTCCTTGTTTGGACCAACGAGTGGGGCAAACTATACAACACTGCCACATCTGTGAAACAGTGGGGCCGGCTGATCCCCCGGCTCCCATCATCACAGAGCACATTCCTCTGATCCCCTGGCACTGCACCATTGCGGACTTGGGAAGCATGCCAGACGGGCATCACATGCTTGTCATCATTGACAACTTCTTGAAGTATCCGGAAGTGGAGATTCTGGGATCCACCACCACCGAACTGACAATGGTCCCCCGTTCTAGAGCAAGGAGTTTGCAGCTTATCTGGCATTCACCACTGTAAGATTGCTCCTCGATTTCCTCAGGCCAATGGAGAGGCTGAGCTTTTCATAAGGACCCTCAACAAGGGCCTCCGTATTGCTGTGGCTCAAGGAAAAAACCTTGGCTTTGCTCTGTTTGCATTCCCATGGGAATACCAGCTCATCCCCCATGCTACGACCTAAGCCACCCCTAGCTCTGTATGCATGCAGTGGCGTGTAGGGGACACCATTACACACCTCGAAGGATTCACCGGGCTCCAGGACCAGGTGGCGAAGGAACTGCACAAAAAACATGTTAGTAACGATCGGATGTCCAGGAAGAGATGCTCCTGTGTCAGGAGTCTACATGTGGGTGACCTGGTGCTGGTGAAGAATAGACTTCCGGGAGGAAAATTCAAACTTCCTTTGAACTCAAGCAGTGGACAATCATCAAGATGAGAGGAACTCTGGTCACAGTTCAGAGGGTTTCTGATCTCTTGACAAGGAATATGTTGTTTTTCAAGCAATACTGCCAACCCCTCGCCGAAATCATTGAGGACACGGAGCCAGACTCTCTAACAGGAAGTACTGGGTTGGATACAGTTTCACCTTCCCCCGCTAAGACGGAAGGTTCTCCAAGCAAAGGGTTCGTGCTGAGGTGGCCCGGTCTGGGATCTGATGTGTCGCTTGAGGCAAAGAATTCCGAAGGAGAAGCTACCTCTGAAGATGTGACGCTCCCTGGTGCGTTGAGTGCTGACTCTCCAATGAAAGGACGGTAAAGGGACAACCTATGCCATTATCCTCTGGTATCCACGAAGCTGAAAGGCTTTGCATTGATCTAAGCCAGCCTGGTGAGCGTTTTCAGTATCTGGTTGTTGCCAGACCCTTGGTATATTACCAAAGGGGGTTCCCTGATTAGATGAGTGTAGCTCGTGCAGGGAAGTAAATAATAGAGAAAATCTAAGAGACGAGCTACAACAATTAACCTATAGGAATAATAATCCTCAGGTACCAATCACTATAGATGCAGATAACTATAATGTTGTATGTCTAGAACTGTCAGTGACACAAGGATAAACAGTACGGCTGAACATAGATTAGGAATAACAGGTTAGAGTATTGTACCACCAAAGTATAATTTTATTTAATGATTTTACAAAATGCTAAAAAACATGAAAAACATAAACCTGAATATAAGAAAACAGTAAATAAAGTACCTGACTCAGTCATCCCACATTCATACTGACCTAAAGACAGATGGAACAAAATATACAAGGATAAAAACTACACAAAATATACTTTGATTTACATAATAACAAAAAGGAGCCTAATGCGGCAAAATAAATAGTGGAAGAAAATATACTAATCTAAGAAAATACACAGAAATCTATGCTCTAATATTAACAGGATCTCTAATTGGAAAAGAACAGTGATGAAGTAGTCCTACCAAAGAGGTGCAGTAGGGACCGAAGGTCTACGCGCGTTTCGGTGTTCCTCGATTGTTAAGGTCACCTTCATCAGGGCCGTTCCCAATATTCCAATCCAATAATAACCTAATCTTAGCAGCTGAGCATCCTGGTCATTTCTTATAGTAATTTCTGGATATATATGAATGATGTAATCATATTATCTGATAAAAGAAAAAAGATATAGAGCTAGTGTCCTGGAGATCACCAATTCTGATTTTAATAAGACAGAAAAGGAATATTTATTTATGCATAATGCTTATGGACCTATAATCGGTCCTTGCTTTATCATGCGATAGACCAATTGTAGATAAGTTATAGGTCAATCAAACGAGAGAAAGACACATGGTTCCCTGGTAGGAAACATATTGTGACAATAAATGTTGGCATTTAACTATAGAGACAATAGAGAGATCGAAGATAAACAATAAAAAGATTATTAAAATGATTAGTTTAGTGTAAGAATAGAAGGTCTGGTAATTAATAGACTAATATATGGAAATGCCTTATTTAGTGCTGTTTCTATTACCTTTCCCAAGATTATAATCAGAGCACCCAAGTGAGTTGTGAAATTAGTTATGGTAAAATGGTATTCTTTATTATTCTTTATGGTACCTGTTATATGCGTCTATTAGATCCGACTGACATAAAGTTGATCCTTTCTCACGAAAATACGTGAAGATACCTTTTGTTGTCAATAGGGGTAAACGCACTGGAGAGAAGAAAAAACTCTAGTAAATAATGAAAGTCTTAGGCGCAGGGTAACAGTATAGCTATATGCTGTTATTGCTAATGATAGATTAAGAAATTAGCCGGCATGTATAAAATTCTTTATATATAGACACTAAAGATCACCTGAAAGTCAATTAGATGGAAAAAGTTTGCAAGGTCCGTTCTGTGGTCTTTCACATCTCCTCGAATTCAGGTTAAGCCCAATAGAGATTCCTAGATATGAGCTTTAAAGTGGAAGCTAAACAGGATTAAAGGAAATATCACAGATAGTTTTTAGAAGGGAAACTCATTCTATTGTAAAAGGATTTGGAAATGTGGAAAATTATCGGGTGGTCTCTCAGGTTAGAAGAATGAGCCCAATATGCTTACCTGTGAGCAGGGCGGCTAGGCATTTGACAATTATTGGCGGCGGCCGCCAGCCACGTTCTATTTTATACTCACTCTAATTGATGGGCTCAGAGGAGCTCTAGACTGCGCATAAAGATGTAGGCATGGCGGTCCACGGCGGCTGCCATATTGGGCTTACCGGAACAAACAACCCCTTGCTGGCAGGGGAAAGCAAATGGCCATAAAATTATCAACTGGGCCAGACGCGGACCGACAATATAGAAATAAAAGACATTAAGGCTACCATTAATGTCCTGCAACTCAATATACTATATTTGGCAGGGCATTTGGAATGACGTAATATATTCAACGGCATAAGAGGAGCAATCTAATGGAGGCCAGATGGTTGCCATGTTAAAGTGGACAGGATTACATATTACTTACTGGGTTAAGGAATTTCTGTGTAAAAAAGGAAGGTATACAGGGAAAATGGAGATCATAATTAGCCAATTAATATCTGATTCAAAATTTCAAAGACTAAAAAATGAACTTTGAGAAATATTGGAAATAATATAGATATGGGCTACCCTTGATGTCAACTAAATAATTAATCTAGTTTCTTCATAGTGTAATAACTAAAGGGTAAAAAGGTGTCTCATAAAGTGACTACAAAAAGATGATTAAATGAGGAAACACCATAACTCACCAAAAGAGAATAAAAAATATGAGACCGATTATATAATGGCATTTTCCCAAGGAATGTATTCATTAAGTCCCTTTTCGCAACTGTCCAAAGTAAAGATCCAATAGACCTCCCGCTTCTTCCTGATTTTATTATCCTCAGTCTGTCCTGATTTCTTAATCTTTTTCAATATGGTCCAAGTAAGGTCATCAACCTTATGTCCATGTTTTTTCCAATGTTGGACTAATGGGGCACTCTCCTTGTCGTTGCATATGTTGGACATGTGTTCCAGCATTCTTATTTTGACTTGTCTCCCTGTTTCGCCAACATATAGTAGGGGACAGGGGCAGCAGATCAGATAGATACAGTTAGCGGTTCTGCAATTAGTCATATCAGTTAATTTATAGTTTTTGTGTTTCCATTGGAAAGAGTCTCCCACTATCGCTCTAGGGTAAGCTTTACAATTGCCACACCTATGGTTACCCTTGATTGGTAGGTTCCCACAGATGGATTTCTGACAGAAATTCTAATTTCTCGGTGGAGAAGCTCTCACTAGTTTATTGGAGATGTTTTGATTTTTCCTAAAAGCCAGGAGAGGGCGTTCCAATGGTACCTGGTTGGGGTTACTGTTAAGAATGTTCCAACTGGAGAGAATTATTCTTCTGATTTTTTCATTCAAGTTGGAATGTTGAATTAAACAAACCAACTGAGATTTGGATTTTTTATTCTGTTTCTCAAATATACTGGTCCTGTTGTAATACTTGGCTCTTTTGTAGGAATCCCTAACGAGTCTTCTTGGATACCCTCGCAAAAGAAAGTTTTGCTGTAAGATGTTAGCGTGATACTCAAAGTCATGCAAATTGGAACAGTTTCTACGAACACGTAGAAACTGGCTAAAGGGTATCCCTTGTTTTTGGCTGTTAGGATGAAAGCTGTAAAAATGGAGTATGGTATTTCTGGCTGTCGGTTTAGTGAATAGCGACATCTCGAGTTGGAAACTATTATGGCCAATCCAGATGTCTAGGAATTCTACTTTTTCTCGACTAGTGCGAATAGTAAATTTGAGATTCGGATCACATACATTAATCCACTGACTAAATTCTTTAAGGTATTCTTCTTCTCCTGTCCAAATAAAGAAGATGTCATCTATATATCGTGACCAGGAGTGGATATTTTCAAAGAAAGGCGCCACTTCAGTGTAGATGTGGATTTCCTCAAAGGAACCTACATAGATGTTAGCTACACTGGGAGCACAAGCGGCCCCCATACTGACTCCTTTCTTTTGTTGGTACAGCTGTCCATCAAATAAAATAAAAAAATCTCGTAGGACAATATCTAAGCACTGTAAAATGAAGGCAGAATGTTCTGTCATACCTTCTTTTTCGAATAGGCGGGCAACTGAATGCCAAGCTTCTTTCTGTGGGATGTTCGTATATAGTGCTTCGATATGCATCGTGACTAGTATCTGAGTAGTCGGGTTGAAGGGAATACCTTCTAATTTGGTGATGATATGGCTAGTGACTCGAATATATGCAGGGAGTTGAGCTACTCTAGGGTTCAAGAATTTTTCAACATACTTAGACAAAGGTTCTGTCAATGCCCCTACAGTAGAGACTATAGGTCACATCGGAGGATCTACCTTGTTTTTATGTATTTTAGGTACTCCATAGAAGACTGGGGTCCTAATTTTCTGGGGGTTCAAATACTGAAATTATTGTTGGCAAATAAGACCCTTGTCTAATGCTTCGTTGCTTATTTGTGTTATCTCTCTTTTCACTCGTTGTTGCCAGCTACTCCCTGCTTTTTGATAATAATCAGGTTCATTAAGCATAGTCTGAATTTTCGCTTTGTATGTTTCGGAATCTAGTAACACAATGCCACCTCCCTTATCACACGGTTTGACTGTAATGTGCTTATCTTTTTGCAGCTTTTGAAGGGCCTGTTGTTCACCTTTGCTTAGATTGAAATGGGGTTTAGGGATAAATTTCAACAGAGTCTGGATCTTTGCTGATACAATATTTTCAAAGATTTTGACTTCAGGGCCTACCATGTCTAGATATGGAGTAAAGGTGGAAACTGGTTTTAGACCTGATAGATTCAACTCTCTACTATCAGTTATATCTTCAAAAAATCTTTTGAGTCTAATTCTCCGGAAAAAAGCATGGAGGTCCGAAAGGAGGTCAAACCTATGAATAGGGGTAGTAGGGATAAATGAAAGTCCTTTCTTGAGTAGGGAATCAGTATCAATGTCTATGGGAGTAGATCTAAGGTTGAAAACTGGTACTGCTTTTCATCCCTCCCATATTGTTGTCTCCGTGTTTGCAAAGTGTGCGGTGTGTTGTCCACATTCTGAAATCTCCCTCTCTGATAGTTCCTGAATCTCGCTCTGGATCTTCCTCCCCTGGATAAAAAATGATTAGAGCGGCTGGGGCCTTCATTAGAGCCTGACCTTCCACTATATTGACCAAACTGGTTGGAGTTACCTTCTCCTTCAGACTCGGAAGTATCGGAGAAGGTGACAATCTTTTTATTAGTCCAGAACTGTCTATCCTGTTCTGGCACATTCTGTTGTTGATTCAGATAATATTTATCCGATAAATGAGGATAGGCTCGTTCTTTAGTTAACCGCCTGATATCCTTCCTTAGTTTATCTGTCTTTCTCTTGCCTAGATATAGGTTGAAGGACTCAAGTTCTTGGTTAATAGCCTCTATTTGTTTCTTTGCTTCTTGTAACGAGTCTTGTATTTTCAGTTTGTCCTCTAGGGCTTGAATTTCTTTCATAAGTACCTCCATCAGTTCTCTCGCCGTCTCTACTATGAGGATCATCCAGTCCTGTGAGCAGCGATTGCCAGACCCCCCTAAGGAGTCCTATGTGATTTTGTTTGAGAGTGCAAGTTAGTTATATATATATTTTTTTTTTATGGGTGGAGGAGGAATGTTATGTGGTGGGATCACTCCAACTATGGAGGGGCAAAGTCCTACTGAAGTAGGGTCACACCCCTAGTGGGGACAGCGCAATGGTTTTCCCCTGACATAAGGGGCTGAGGAAATAAAAGGGCTGGCGACTTCGCGCCGAAGAGCTGATAACACCTACCACACTAAGTGTCAGTGTAACAATTCTACACACACACACCAAAGTACGGGGGTGGCCTACCTGAGTCCGTAGGACCCAACAACTTACATCATGTTTTCACTCATATAGAGCACTAGTGTTTCTGGTTGCACGTTGGCAATTCATGTATTGAATTTCTCACATTAAGGAAAAGCACGCTAGTATGAAGTATGTCATTTATACTTGGGACATTACATTTCTGTTGCATTTTTGTATATGTTTTTTGTTACTGAAGTAGTGTTTTCTGAGTTTTTCAGAGTTTTTTACACATTCCATGTCTGACTTTCCTGTATGATTCATTTTTTACAGTTCCCCTGTGGTTCAATACCCAAAATGCACTGGGATTCGACTAAAGATGTTTGTGAGTCATCATGGCGATATTCAAGTGTGAAGCAACATTTGGATTCATCATTGGAAAGCATATTTTGTTAAATAGATTAAATTGAAGATTTGCGCATGTAGGAAAGTACCACCTTTCTTGGCATGTTACCCCAATTTTTACCTGTATGTTAGTATGTTTTTGCCTGTCTCACTGGGATCCTGCTGGTCTGGACTCCAGTGCTCGTAGTTTATGGCCTAATGTATGTGTTGTGTATAGGGCCTGACTGTGTCACTGAGGCTCTGCTAACCAGAACCTCAGTGCTTATGCTCTCTCTGCTTTTAAATTTGTCACTATTGGCAAGTGACTTCATTTACCAATTTCAATTGGCACCCTAGACCCCCCATAATAAGTCCCTAGTAAATGGTACCTAGGTACCCAGGGCATTGGGGTTCCAGGAGATCCTTATGGGTTGCAGCATTTCTTTTGCCACCTATAAGGAGCTCAGACAAACCCTTCCACAGGCCTGCCATTGCAGCCTGCGTGAAATAGTGCACACACTATTTCACACCATTTTTCACTGCACTTAAGTAACTAATAAGTCACCTTTATATCTAACCTTCACTTGCTAAAGGTTAGGTGCAAAGTTACTAAGTGTGAGGGCACCATTGCACTAGCAAAGGTGCCCCCACATAGTTCAGGGCCAATTCCCAGGACTTTGTGAGTGCGGGGACGCCATTACATGCGTGCACTACATATAGGTCAATACCTATATGTAGCTTCACAATGGTAACTCTGAATATGGCCATGTAAGGTGTCTAAGATCATGGAATTGCCCGCCCATTCCAAATATGATATTGGGGAGCCAATTCCATGCATCCTGGGGGTCCCACTATAGACCCCTGGTACTGCCAAACCAGATCTCTGAGGCTTGCAATGCAGCTACAGCTGCTGCCACCTCACAGACAGGGTTCTGCCCTCCTGGGGTCTGAGCAGCTCAGTTCCAGGAAGGCAGAACAAAGCATTTCGTTTGGGAGGAGGGTGTTACACCCTCTACCTTTGGAAATAGGTGTAATAGGCTGGGGAGGGGTAGCCTCCCCCAGCCTCTGGAAATGTTTTGAATGGCACAGATGGTGCCATCCTTGCATAAAGCCAGTCTACACTGGTTCAGGGACCTGCAGTCTCTGCTCTGGCGTAATACTGGACAAAGGAAAGAGGAATGACCACTCCCTTGTCCATCACCACCCCAGGAGTGGTGCCCAGGGCTCCTCCAGACTTCAGCCATCTTGTTTTTCAAGGTGTGGTGACACTTTGGAGGCCTCTGAGTGGCCAGTGCCAGCAGGTGACATCAGAGACCCCTCCTGATAGGTCCCTACCTGATAAAGTAGCCAATGCCCCTCTCATGGCGTTTTAAGGTCTCTCCGGTGGGTTTCTCTTCAGATTCTGCTTGCAAGTTTCCATCAGGGATTCCCTGCAACTGCTACTCCATCCTCTGACCTCGGATCGACCGCAGACTGCTCCAGGAACTGCTGTAACAGCAACAAAGTATCCAGAAGGGCTACTTTTCCTCTGCAACTTCAGCTCCAGCAAGAAACTGCAACAGTTTCCATGGTGTGAACACTCTGGGGACTCACTGTCATCACCCTGCACCAGATGGACAGAAGAAATCTCCAGTGCAGTGATGGAGTCACTTCCCTGCTGAAGCAGGCACCTTCTAAGTTGACGACCGGTTCTCTTGGACTCCTCTCCTGGTGACGAGAGTGCTCCCTGGAACACAGAGCGTGGACCCCATCGACACAGACTGTCCTGAGGTCCTGCTGTCCCAATTTGGAGGAGGTAAGACTTTGCCTTCCCCGAGAACGACAATAGCCCTGTGCACTGCGTCTTCCTCACCTCCTGTGGCCTCTGTGCACTATTTGCAAAATTCCTTGCACAACCTGGCCCAGGTCCCCAGCACTCTATCCTGCGATGCTCAACTCACTGAGTTGTTCTTCGGTGGCTTGGGACCTTCCTTTGTAGTGCTGCACCAACCGCATTTTGCACTTCCTTTGTCCCTGTGTCCTGGGACTCCCGTGGGTGCTATCTGGTGTTCTGAGGGCTCTCTAAAGTGCTGAGAGCCCCCTTTTCCCCCTCACACAGATTTGAGGCCCCCAGATCTTTCCTGGGTCCAGATAGCGCAACTTTAACACAAAATGCGACTTTGCCGGAACCAAAGCTTGTTGAAGGAATCCAGCCCCAAAACTCACCTGCCTCCAACTTCTCTTTGTGGGAGTTCCAGTGCATCATGCAGGAACCCGCTGACATCTTCCTTGGATGCATTTCTGCAGTCTTTGTCCAACCGGGGACTCTTCCTTTGCACCCTCTTCTAGGTTGGCAGGGGCTACTGTCCTTCCTGGAACTTCTTTTGACTTCTGGACTTGGTCTCCTTCCTTTGTAGGTCTTTAGGTCCAGGAATCCACCATTTTTAGTTTTCAGTCTTGCTTGGTTCTTGCAATAACTCTAATCACAACTTGTAGTGTGTAGTACTTAACTCCTGCTGGGTTCTGGGGTGGGGTAATTTACTTACCTTTACTGTATTCTTACTCTCCCAGCAATTTGCTACACACTACACTTGTCTAGGGGGAATTTGTGATTCACATTCCACTTTCTTAGTATATGGTTTGTGTTGCTCCTAGACCTATTTTATCCCATTGCATTCTATGGAATTTCCTATTGTTTGCACTATCCTATGTCTAATTACGTACCTTATTTTGGTGTCTAGTGTATATATTCTGTATAATACTTACCTCCAGAAGGAGTATTGCCTCTAAGATATTTTTGGCCTTGTGTCACCCAAATAAACTACGTTTATTTTTGGTAACACTGAGCATTGTCTTTACTTGTGTATAAGTACTGTGTAACTGTAAATGGTATTGCAGGAGTGTTGCATTTCTCGTAGTTCAGCCTATACTGCTCTGCTATAGCTACCTCTAACAGCCTAACCTGCTAGAACATTACTACATTTCACTAATAACGGATAATTGGACCTCGTGTAAGGTATAAGTACCCGAGGTACCCAATACAAACCAGGCCAGCCTCCTACAGCGCACTTCTGCATTTGAAGCATTGGTGAACTGTTGAACTGTTAAATGCAAGCGTCTCATTGGTTTGAGGCCTTGGGCACTCGAGTTGTGTGTGCTGGGACTAGCGCACATGGGTTGGCTCTAGCTCATACAAACAGTTATTATTGACATTTGGGCAGGATCCTATGCGGCACAGCATACTTTTAAAATGTTTTCTACTGTTTAAAACTGTGTTATTGATAGGTGAAATTGTGTGTACGATATTTGTTTTTTGTTTGAAATTTTTATTTTGCCAGGTGGAAATGACACTTGAAAACGGCAGACCCAAGCTGCAGTAATCAGTATGGAGACATGTTTTACAGTGCTCTTTTAGTTGGTTGCGCAATGAGTGCTGCAGCCCACTAGTAGCATTTGATATGCAGACCCGAGTACAAGTAGTACCATATATTAGAAACTTATAGGTAAATTGAATGTGCCAAATAGGTCTATAGCAATTTTACCATGCTTAACAGGGAGAGCACAAGTATTCTACTGCTGGTTAGCAGGGATAAAGTGTACAGATTTCTACAGCCAACAGAAATACTTTAGTAAAAGGGCAAAAAGTCCCTGGTGACCCTTCCAGAATGGCAAAATTCCAGCAAATGCACCCCCAGACAAATGCTACTGAAGACTAATCAATCCCTTGATGGGCTTCGCTGCTCAGCTTATAGAACATGGAAAATGTGCCTTCTCTGTACAAGTCACATGTCTGTTCTGTGCCCCTCTGAAGCTTTCTGTGTTCTTCTGCCTCCATCTATCTGGGCCTGTGGGCTGGCCCAGGCAGAATTCTATTCTTCTTCTGCAAATTCAATCTGTGAGGCACCTAAACATAGGTTGTCCAGAAATGTATCCCTGTAGGCACACAGTACCATAATGGTCAACAAGGTGATGTGGCCCATCTTGCGCCCCAAGTCAAGCCTCTATCTCCAACCCAGGAAAACATTGCTCATAAGGATAACATCCAAGTAAGGCCAATGACATCTATGAGCATCAGGAGCCAGGCCGCTGACCATGTGGGCTGGTAATAACTCCACCATCTGCCCCTGAAGACTCTCTTGCCTGTTACATTCCTCATGTGAAAAACAACCTCAAGCAATAGGCACCCTACTTTCACTCTCTCTTCTGCTATCTCAGGGACAGTATCCTGAAATTGGCATCTCAGTCCGCAGTCTGTACCCTTAGGTGGAACAGGTCCTGGCAAGCCAGAACGGCCGGGGGAAACCACAAGCTCCCTCATGGATGACACCCTGTTTCTTGCAATGGTTTGCCTGGTGCAGTTATCCTGTCTTCTGTCTCTGTGACAGCACAGGCAGCATCCCTATATCAGAAGTGGCCTCACTAGGGTCAGTCTTTGAGTGCTCTTCTCTGATCCACTGGACCTCTCTCTTTATATTTACTCTACTTTCTACTGCTAGCTCTCCATTTGACCTCCATACCCTCTGGGTCTTGAGCTTTTGGGGGACATGATTGGCCATCCTACCCAGTTCTTTGTTCACTTGGTAGGAATTAATTTCCCAGAAGGCAGTCAATGGGCCTCTGGGGACTGACAATGAACCTTCTCTGGGCAACCGCCATCCCCACCCCCACCCCAATTCCAGGGAGGCCATAATCACAGGACAGATGATGATTTGCCCATGTGCATGAGTTATCCTGCATACCTAGCCTCGCAGATACTGCTCTGGGGAAACCAGTCTTTCTGCCACCATGGTTTGACTGGCATAGGTGTCCCTTAGAGCAGTGGCAAGGACACCATCCACTGAGATCTGGTGGAAGTGGTGACTCACATCCTCAGGAATTGCAAGCTTACCTTCTATGTCCACCTCCCAACTAAGGGATAGTAGGATGTGCTCTACATTCTGCTGCTGGGGGAAGGCTACATTGGCAAACCCTGTGGAGTACCCACCTGTGTGTGCTTCCGAGAAGAGACAGGCCCCCCTACTTGTGCCCTAACTAGAAACAGTCAAAGCACTGGGTTGGAAAAGGAACACTGGATTTTGCCCATGAGAACCTTCCTTCTTCTTTGTGTGAGAAGGTGCATGGGAATCCTTTCCGTTGGCCTGCCTACTGGTCTTTTGGCTGCTGCCTTGGCAAGGAAGGATCATCCACCCAATGATCAGGAGGAGCGATAACAGCTGGAGAGAGTCACCCAACACTGGTCTTTGGATGGGGGCAAGCATCTTCGCAATTTGGTGGGTGGGCCAAGTAACAAACCTTGGTTACCTCTTAAGTACCAGGATGTTTGCTATTCTGTTCCATGACTCCATGGATTGCCTGCAACCTTTCTACCCCTTACCTTTTCCCTAATGATCTTGGGGGGATGCTTTCTTCAGTACTGTTGGTGCCACCCAGCTGTGGCTGCCTGTCCAGCGCTAGGTAGGATGATGTGGGGCCCAGCAGCTGCCTGCCAATCTTCTCACACACATGATATCTATGGGAACTGGCGGTTGGACTTCTGTGCTGAGCCTAACTGAGACTGCCCATATGGTGCCAATTGACACCTGCTAGCAGTAAAGTATATTAGGCACTTGGTTCCTTTCAATATGTATTCTCATTTTTCATAGTTCTTACTTCCAATGCTAGATCTCTGGGCTGATTGTTGTACCTTACCTGTTCTGTTTTGGATGGGGTGGCCAGTGGCTGGGTTTCTGGGCTTAGGGTCGTCCTTAACCCGGTCGGCCACTATGCTGGTGTGGGACCGCCTCTGTCTACACACAGTCATTTTATGGACCAGGGCCTGTAGCCGAATGTGGGTTAATTTCCCCATCCCAGAGCTACAGCTTTTGTTGTTCCCACTCCTCAGAGATACGGTTATAAAAAGCAGTGGTCACACACATCCCTGGGTTCTAGTTTAGTCCTACTCCTCTTTGCCAGGGGTTTTGGCGCAGGCATCTAGGATAGTAACTAGTTCTCCCTCTGTACCTGACTTCCGGTCCACCCTTCCTCTCCTCCCCTTGAAATCCCCCAAAGCCCTACACATGTCCTCCTCACAACCTGGACCAACCTGTCCATTGCGGATAGCCCCCCTTATAGTGTTTGGTCTGATCTATATTATAAGGCAGAAAATCCTCTCTTTTTGGTAAGACACCACCCAGATGTGGCATTACTTTTGGAAATGCTCCTGGCAACAAAGCCTGACAAACTTAAACGGGATTTGGAAGGTGTGGTGGTACACAACAGTAGGACACAGGTCCCCCCAACACCTGACTACCCCTATGGATCACAGGAACTGTGGGTTGGCCATCCTGCTTCATAAGTCCCCGGTGGTCTACACACTGCGGATATGGAGAGACTAGCTAGGTAGATTTATATTTTCAAAGGTCTGCATCTGCAATGAGGTCTTGATCGTGGCCTACTTCAGTGCCCCGGAAGGTGACAAGCCAGATCTCTTTGCCATACTAAAAATCCTACTGCTTTCTTTTGGAATGTCCAGGGTACTTATGGGGGGGGCCTGGAACCTGCCCTTGGATTTGTACCTTGACAAGTCTGGGAATCACGCAATCTGACAGCCCCGAGACAGATTAATTATATCTGACATTATAGTGGACCATGCCTTGACAAATCCCTGGTGCTTGACGCACCCAAGGGAGAGGGATTACACATTGGCCTCATGCATCCATGACACCCGTTCCCATATTGACTTATTTTTGCTCTTTGTCAGACTGCTTGGAAATCTAGTGGCTGTCTCAATTCTCCCAAACAGTACCTCTGATCATGATCTTATGTTGCTCTACCTTGATCTTTATTTCCTGCAACCCCTCAAGGTGCGCTGGCATATGAACACTGTATGGTACAAAGCTCCTGAGGACAAACATGTTTGTGCCACTATCTGAGTAAATATTTGGAAAAGGCTGGATTGGTCTCCTCCACACAAGTGCTCTGTCCAGCCAGAAATGCCTCCCTGAGAGGTGATATGATGAGCAACTCGGCGGCCTTCAAGCTCCATTGTGAGGTGAAATGCAGGTGCTTGACAGACCTCACCCTTCGCCTGACTCCTATTGAACAAAACTCTTCTTAACGAACTGTTTGGGGCCAAGTGCGTTCTGGTCTCTCATTACACTCTGGAAGCAAAGCCCACACTTTTCCACTTGTGGCACTATGAGAGGGGAAAGAAAGGCTGGATCATTATTGGCTGCAAAGTTGCATCAGGGGCTATCACTGGCAATGATACCGGCCATCAGGTTTGAACTTGATGTGCTCCTCACTGACCCCCCCCCAACATATTGTGGGAATTGAGACCCTTTACTCCTCTACCACACCTGACCATGCTGCCAAGAAACAGGTGTTTACAGTGGGTCTTACCCTGCCCGGCCCTTCACATGATCAGGCACAGTCACTCGGTGCTGACATTAGCAACTAAGAAATTACAAAGGCTATTAATGGAATGGCAACTATAAAGGAGATGACAGACCTAAGACTGAATTCTATAAAATCAATAAACCCCTGGTAGTGCCTTTTTTGGGCAAACTGTTCAGGGAGATCTCTGCCATCACAGCTCCTCTCCTGGAATTCAATAGGGCACGTATTTCCTTAATCCCCAAACCTGGCTGAGACTCTCTTCACTGTGCCAAATATCACCTGATATCCCTCATCAACATGGATATGAAGATCATGGTGAAGATTTTGACCAATAGACTCAGGGGTAATATCCCAAACTGATCCACCTCTCACAGGCTGAGTCTGTACCTGGCTGCACTTTTGCAAATCACCTGAGGATGTTCTCCCATCTATTGTGTCAGGTGTGGCAGGTTGAAGATGAGAAAGTACTTGACTACCTTGACACTGAGAAGGCATTCAACCGCGTGGAGTGGCCATACCTGTTCCCAGTGATGGAGGCATGGGTTTAGGTTTCACATAAATTGCTAAAGTTTGGTGGCTCTACAGTGCTGTTATGGCCTCTGTGACCTATGGAGACTTTTTGTCACCCTTTTATTCTGTCTATCGTGTCACAAGTCTGGAATGTCTGCTCACTCCACTGTTATTTGTGCTCACACTGAAACCCCTTGCAGCTAAGATATACAGCGCAACAGGTATACATGGGATAGCTACACCAGTGGGCATGAGAAAAGCATTTTATTATGCGGATGATATATTTGCGGTCCTATCCAGCCCGTGTGAATCAATCCCAGTTCTTATGCAGATGATAGAGTCCTTCTCTGCGTTCTTGGGATACCATATAATTTGGTCAAACTGTGAGGCCCTGCCTAAGACTCCACCAAATATAGTTGCATCGCTGGGGGCAGTGCCATTCGCATGGCAGACAGAACATCTCAAATGCCTCTGCGTGTACCTGAGTAGTGATCTGTCTCGGGTGAGGTGTGATAAAATCGTCCCATCATAGACAAGGTTCAGGCAGAATTCACAACACGGATGGTGTTGCATCTATTTCAAATTATTAACCTAATATAATAATTATTAATCAGCAGACATGCTTAACATGATGCCATTATTTAATTACATATTCAGGATGCCTCCCCTGAAAATCCCCAGCAGTATGTTTGGGGATTTTGGGGAGAGTAACCTGACGATATGGACTTTTGTGTAGGACAGGCGCTAAACTACATGCTAACAGTACTGCAGGGGAATTGTGAAGTCACCACGTGGAGACTAACTGGTTAGCCTCACAGTTGTCACATGTGGTCAGATACTGAGGCCCGCTAATGAGATGCCTCTGTGAGACTTTCTGGAGTGCCATCTGCTACATTTGATGGGGGAACTTGCAGCTCTTTACACGGGTCAATATTTATCCACCCACCTGGGTAACCTGATTATACATGACATGCACTATGCGTGGTGTCGTGCCCAGCATTTGCTTCATTTGCCGTGCACACTCCATGTTAAGGCACTGCTATGGCTGGGCAGGAATATTAAGATAGAGGAGAGGAGTTTGACTGGTTGCAATGGAGGAACGAGGGGATTTGTCAAGTAAATGACCTGGTTCAGGACAGCCTCTTGGTCCCCCCTGCAGACCTCAAGCATGATCACAGGCTACCTCAATCACAACACTTGGTGGTATTGACAGCTCACACACAGCCTCCAGCACATGCTGGGTGTCCTCCTCCTACAATATAGTGCCTGACCCACTGTTCCGATACATTCTGACCTGGAAAGGTTTTAATGGCACGATAGTGGGACTGCATGAACCCTTGATGGATGACCTCTTCTCGCACCCTAGTGCTTATAATTTGCACTCTTGTTGGGAACAGAGGCATGACCTCTCCATTTCTGAGGATGATTGCCATGACCTTTTGGAAGAGCACGAGGCCTCCTCAGAGAAGCCAGATTGAAATGTAGTTGTTTCAAGGTCTTACACCACTGGCACTGGACACTGAAACAACTGTGTAGAGCACAAATGATAGGGGACTCCAAGTGCTGGAGGTGTGATGCACTGGGCTCTGATATAGTACATGGTTTTTGGGGATTCTATTTGGATACCTTAATGACACACCTGGGGGTGGCCCCTCGTCTAATGGCCCACCTAGTTTTACTCCACTACATGACTATATTCCTGACTTGACACATCATGGCAAACTCTAGTTGGCTACGGCTCTGGCAGTGGCAAAGGCAGAAATATTGTACCACTGAATATTGGCTATACCACCTTCTCATAACACATGGCTTGCTGACATGCAAAACATGGCCTCTCATGAGAAACTTATCTATAAACTCAATATCAACTGCAGAGGTTTGAGGAGGTCTGCGGCCCCTTACTTCATCGTTAGCTGTGGGCATCACTATTACTTAGCCAGGTTCCTCACTTTGCACCTGATCCTTGGCTGTTCTGGGGTGGGTGAAGGCTTCACAGGAGTTGCCTGGGGGTCCTTCTAACTATTTAAGTGTCCCCCTTGCTTCTTTTACTCTTCACTATGGCCCTTTCCCTCACCCTCCCTTTTTGCACCCCCAAGGGGACTTCCTGGTTTACTTCCTTTTTGCTGGTGTGGGCTTGTTTGTGTTCTAGGTCAGTGGTTCCCAACCTGTGGTCCGCGGACCCCCAGGGGTCCGTGACACATTCCCAGGGGGTCCGCAGGCCTGGGCTGGGAGAAAGGAACTTCTCCAGCTGGGGCCTCTGACAAACACGAGCGTGCGTGTTTTCATATTTATTACTTCCTTTGTTGAGCATTTTTAAAAGCACTGCAAAGCTCCTTGTACTACAAAAATAAAACCGTCAAGCTAACTCAAGTGATTAATGTATCCGCTGGAGAGAGATGGGAGTTTTGACTCAAAGGTAGCGCAGATGGTTAATATGCCTACTGCAAAGAACATGTATCATGCAAAGAACAGTATTTTATGTGCATGGCACAGTGTGTTACTGCTTTTGTCACAGAGATTCTTTTGTTACTGTGCAGTTCATAATTGTAATCAAGCACAGTGAGCTGTGAACTGCCATTAAAGAACTGCATGCAAACCGCATGGCACGAATTAGAAAGTTGTTTTTTTCCTAGTATTTAATTTTCCTTATGCTGCTAAAAAGGTTTGCTTTGTAGAAATACATTCTTATTGCTAACGCAGTGCTTCAGTTGTGCTTCTTGTTTCCGGTGCTGAGCACCGGCACTTATTTTAGGGCGGAGGCTTATTCTTCTGCTTCAAGCATTTGCTGCGAGCAAAAGACACATATGGGAAAGACGGAGGAAGGGAAATACGAAAAAGCATCACAAAGGGAGAAAGTAGAGAGCTGCAAGAGTGAGCTGAAGGGGCAGGGAGTGGCTTTAAATGGATCGAAGAGGCCCGAGATGGCTTCAGGATCATGCTGCCTCAGTATTCCGTCTTTGCACATTTAATTGCAGCAGCCGCATGTTTAAAAGGAGGGCTTTGGGCACTGGCACGTTTTATTTACAAATTAAGCACTGCGCTAATGTCATCTCTAATCACTGTGCTGAGTTCTGAATCCTACGTTTGTGCTTCTCCGGACCAAGCACTCTTAGAAAATGCCTACTAGTGTGGATGAGATGTGAATCCTACACCTTGTAGTCCCCTGTAAAGTGCCCTGACACCCTACAGTGGTATGAGAGGTGCAATCAAACAAATGAAGTACATGTGACAGAGAGGCTAGGGAGAGATGAGAGGCCCTTATGGTTTACTTCCTTTCCCCTTCACTTATTTATGTGAAAAAGCTTTCTCAGATCTTGCATACCTAAAAAATAAAAACAGAAATTGCTCCGGAAATGTAGAATCTGACCTGAGGATTCACCTTTCCTAAATAAAACCAAACATTAAAAAGGTAGTTGCCGAAATGCAGCGCCAACCTTCCCAATGAAATGTTTAGATTTTTTTGCCTATTTTTCCAATATAAAAGAATTTTATCTTTAGTAATTTGAGTATTTGTTTGGTGTGTACTTGTTATATTTTTTATGAATTACTGTTTTAATGTTTGAAAATTAAATCGAACAAATTGCTGGGTGTCCTCAGCTTCCAGTAATGATTCATTGGGGATCCTCAGGAGTCAAAAGGTTGGGAACCACTGTTCTAGGTTGTGAGTTGTTTTTCAAATTCTCACTTTCTTTTCAGATGTTTTCACTCACATGATGTCTTGCACTTGCCTGATTTACCATATCTGCATCACTGATGCATGATGTCTGTATTTAAATGATGTGCAACTTTAATTAAAAAAAAGAATCCCAGGTCAGGCCCAGGTCTTCCTGATGGGCATTCTTCCACTGTGGAAATCATTAATCAAAGAGTTTATATGGGCCCTATATGTTTCCTAAGAAAGTGTGTCATTGTATTCACTCCTCCTTGTAAGAACTTGTGTCAAAGGCCCCGTGGTCCCAAATGTTCCATTTATGGTTGTCGCTAGCCTCTGCACTATGGGTGAATTAAAAGATATAATTTAACCAATATTAAACATAGAAATGTATGCCATGTGTATGTCAATACACTTTGCCAAAGGAATCAGTCAGTTTATTTAATCCAGACAAATTATTGGGGCGAGGCCTCAGTATGATCTGGTTCCACATATAAATTTAGAATGGGTGCCCACAGTTAAAAGGCTTATCTGTGCAAAGCTAGCAGGCTAATTCACACAAAATTCATGATTTCTCAGCCTACACTTATACATCTATGTCCAAGTGTCCAAAGACAGATGACCTTGTCATGAAAGGTCATAACTGTGGATTGGTGCACTAAAACCAATTTAAAGAGACTCCCGTATGAAGTCATGCCACTATCATCCCCTAACTGCACATCAGCATTCACAAACACAACAATATCTCCACTACCCCCTGAAATGACTGAAAAGGTCCCCCTTGAGTTTGCAGTGTGCCAATAATTAGTGAAACTCAAGTACAAGCTGCACTTGATTAAATGGCCATTTAGTCCCAGACTGAGCTGTAACATCAACAACTCAACAATACATCAATAGCAATTAAGCACATTAGGCCCCACAATGATGACAGAGAGTAGTAGATCGGCAAACCTTAAAGGTTAAATAACAGTTTAGCAAAGTTGAAAACTTAAAACCTCTAAGGTCATAATAAGCTCTAGTTCTGTCCTTCAAGTTCTCCTGAGAAGGCATCATCCCTCATACTTGAGCAAAGGCCTGAAGTCTGTATAAGCTGCTGTAGCGAAGCGTTCAGCAATCAGCATACAGTTCTGGTCATCTGGCTGGATTCTCCCTCTAACGTGTATGGGACAAGTGTTTTTAAAATGAACTGATGTTCTGAGAAAATGTCCCTACGTAACGATGTGTGTTTTCTATGAATACCAGAGACAAAACTTTTATCATGTTTACCGGCAACCTATCTTACTGCAGCCTTGAAAGAAGCACGGAGTGAACAAAAATGTCTTGTTTAAGAACGTAGTGCTGGCCTAAGCAAGAACAGCTAGATAGAGAGGAATAAAACAAGATTGCAAAAGTGGCTATTGTTAAACTAATAAACAAAGCTGAATAAAATATATCTAGGTTAAAGTGACCAGTGGCAGGCCTAGTGTGCTAAAATAATGTGCATGTAGCTAAAACTAAAATGGCTACACAACAGTCTGAAGCCAGGGAAGGAAGGGCAGGGACCTTGAGCACTTTAAAAACCTGTCTCTGAAGTCTCCCCCACTTTAAAGGCTCTATTGGGTATAAGTACCAGACCCAAAACCCCACCAAATAAGAACTCTACTGGAACCCATAATACTCTGCTAGGAAGAAGGACTGCTGTGCTGCCAGGAGGGACTGCTACTCTGCAACTGCATTGCTGTGTTGTTCTACTGCTTGCTGTGTGCTGTAGGAGGGACTGGCACTTTGCTACTTGCTTTTCAGTGTTAGCCTGCTGCCTGCTGCTTCTTGCTATGAGTGAATGTTCTCTACATCCTTGAAGCACAATTCTCCAAGAGCTTGTTGGCTTGACTCTTATTCCCCAAAGTCTCAGGGCCATAAATTACTTCTCTTTCACCAAATAGGCTGTCCCGGGTTAAGCTGTTTTTAGCCACATCGCCCGCAGGCTTCAGCATCGCTAAATACCTCTCACCTATGATGCCGAAAGGAGAAGAACCAACACAGCACAGATCCCAGCAAGGAGAGACTGCAGTGCCAGCCCCTTTTACATACACAAAAGATACTGTGCATCGCTTAGACCCTCAAGGCCATGTGACACACTTTATACAATCTCACAAAGTTTTGGGTTTGCCCAAGAAACTCCATTCTCAAGGGCACGGCTGTAAGCTTGTCTGCTGTGGACTGTGGAAGCACTTCTTAGTTGTCGATCCACTATGGAGAGCATTGCTGAGTCTCTAGGGTGGCACTATATCCCGCAATAGAAGCACAAGTGCTCATCTACAATTCTTTCTGCATCACTTAAAAAGTAAGATTTTTTTCGTTATGACCTTGAGTTCTTCAGGATAAAATGCGTTATCTTTAAAATTGCATATCTCAGGATCTATTTATTGGATGTTTGTCATTTTGGTCTTGTTTCATTGAGATAAGCCTGTGCATTGTTTCTGTGGTGCCTTCACTGTGTTATAGTAAAAAAGTGTTGCACAAATACTTTTCACATTGCCTCTTAAGTTAAGTGTGACTGCTTGGTGCCAAAATACTTGAGGAGGAGCACATGTTATTTTAGGGTGTGTATCTGACTTACCCTGACTAAGATTGTGGTTCCTACTTGTACAGGGTGCATACCTCTGCCAACTAGAGACCCAATATCTAAAAGTAAGCATAATTCTGTATGATTCCTATGAAGGGACAACCCCATCGGCATTGTGCATTTCACAATTTCAGGAGACAACCTTCTGTCCAGACATCAGGCAATGGAATTATTTTCTGAACAGTTATCAAGAGATATCTTTTAGCAGAATGGTACATCAAAGACAGCTTGTCCTTACTGCAAGTGTAGAGATTCATTATTCAGCTCCCCTTGAATTCCACATAGACAAACATTCACCCAGAAGGTTTAAACAAGAGAATACATTTTAATTGAAATTTTGTAGCAAGAGCCTGTTAGAAATGGGGTCTTTGGTTGACAGTCACTTTGCACTCTGTCCAAGCAGGGCCCCTCACTCTAGTCAGGGCAATGCAAATACACTTAAGATAACCCCTCATCACCCCCTTGGTATATAGACAGAAGCAGTCAGGCTTATCTCAAAGGCAATGTGTAAAGTATTTGTACCAAAACACACAGTCCTACGGTGCAAATAATAGACAATGGACACCACACCAGTTTAGAAGAATAGGCAATATTTATCTAAATCAAGACCAAAATGACAAAAATCCAACATACACAAGTAAAGTTATGAATTTTCAAAATAATGGAGCCTTACTCTATACAAAACAATGGAAACATTATGGTTACTCAAAGTACCTGGTTTGCATCAAAAATAAAGCCGCACGGGCCAGCGTGCGTTAGAAAAGTCAGCAATGCGTTGATTCCTTAATCGTAAGTGAGGCTGTGCGTTGTTTCTTATTTGGTCGGGTAAGCGATGTGTCATTTTCAACTCCTGCAAGAGAGCAATGCGTAGATTTCCGGATGGGGCACCTTGGATCCACGCAGGTTCATGATGACTGACTCCCAGTGATGATGTGTGGTAAATCCAGTTGCATCGTGTTCAAAAACCACACAATGTGGAGTTTTGAGCAGCTGCAAGCGGGTGTTGCGTCGTTTCTCCAGTTGCAATGCAGGAAATGTGCCCATTTCTCAGCCACAATGCAGGTAGTGTGTTGATTTCAGCCATGAGGTTGGTGGCGCGTCGTTTTTACAGGTGGTGTGATGAAATGTTTCCCGCACGGCTTGCTGTGCGTGGATTTCTGTCCTTGTTCTACCAGCTTCACCCTTCAAGGGCCCAAGGATAGGACTCCATTTGGCAGGGCAGGAGTCTCAGCAGAGAGTCCAGGTGCTGGCAGAGGAAGTCTTTGATGGCCCTGATACTTCAAAACAGGAGGCAAGCTCAGTCCAAGCCCTTGGAGATTCTTCACAAGCTGGAATATACCACAAAGTCCAGTCTTTGTCCTCATTCAGACATAAGCAGCAACTGCAGGCCAACCCAGCAAAGCATAGCCACAGGCAAAGGGGCAGTACTCCTCCTCCAGCTCTTTTCCTTTGCAGAAGTTCCTCTTGGTTCCAGAAGTAATCTAAAAATCTGGGGTTTTGGGTCCACTACTTATACCCTTTTCTCCCTTTGAAGTAGGAAAGTATGTGTTGTTCACAAGTTACAGCCTTGCCCAGGCCTGGCTCCAGACACACACCAGGGGGTTGGCGGATTCATTGTGAGAGGGCAGGCACAGCCCATTCAGGTGTAAGGGACCACTCCTCCCTCCACTCTAGGCCAGATGGCTCATCAGGAAATGCAGGCTACACCCCAGCTCCCTTTTTGTCACTGTCTAGAGGGGATTCACAAACAGCCCAATTGTCAGACTGACCCAGACAGGGAATATACAGGCAGGCAGAGTCACAGAATGGTTTAAGCATGAAAATGCCTACTTTCTAAAAGTGGCATTTTCAAACTGACAATTTAAAAAACAACTTTACCAAAAGATTTATTTTTAAAGTGTGAGTTCATAGACAAACTCCATATTTTTATTTGCTTCTAAAGGGAAACCGCACTTTAAGTTATTTAAAGGCAGCCCCCCGTTAACCTATGAGAGAGATAGGCGCTGCAACAGTGAAAACAGAGTTTGGCAGTATTTCACTGTTAGGACATGTAAAACACATCATTACATGTTTCACCTTTAACATTCAGTGCACCGTGCACAGGGGGCTAGCTAGGGACTACCTTAGGGGTGCCTTAGATGTATAAAAAGGGAAGGTGTGGGCCTGGCAAATGGGTACACTTGCCAGGTCGAATTGCCAGTTTAGAACTGCACACACATACACTGTAGTGCAGGTCTAAGCCATGTTTCAGGACTACTCGAGTGTGGCACAACCAGTGCTGTAGGCCCACTATTAGCATTTGATTTACAGGCCCTGGCCACCTCTAGTGCACTTTACTAGGGACTTACTAGTAAATCAAATGTGCCAATCATAGAAAAGCCAATTACACATACAATTTACACCGGGAGCACTTGCACTTTAACACTGGTCACCAGTGATAAAGTCACCAGAGTACCAAAAACAGCAAAAAAACAGTGGCCACCACACAGTCAAAACATGGGAAGCAGAAGCAGAAAAGACAGGGGAGAGCACGCCAAAGATGCCAGGTCTAACAGAGCGTGACTTATGAAACAAGAGAAAAATACACAACAATCAGAAGTGACAGTTCATGTGGGTGTGATACATTTAAACAGATGCCTCCATTAACTGTGACAAACCCTAACAAGAAATTCACACCATACATATTTATATATGTATGTGTAGTACAGATTAGTGCAAACATTATATAAAACGTGGTGACAGCTTCACCACTTCCTCTTGATTACCTCCTGAGCAGCAGTGACTTGTTGCTAGTGTTCCCCCACAGTCCTTGAACTTCTTCTGCCTCTGCTGGAGGACCAATGGTATTTGCCATCTTTTGAAGTACCATTTCCTATCCAAATGTGGCAAAGTACAACCTCAAGGTAAAGTGTAGCAGTTTAGAGTGAATCGGGAAGTCCCATTCTCCGTACCAGAGGATGTGAAGTAATGATACAGGAGTAACTTGGATCATCTGAGGACCAGAGACCTGGCCATGCTTCTGTTTCCAGAAACCTGCCATGCCAGATATTTTAACCAAGTAAATGTATAATCAGTTTATCCACAAAGGAAAGACTCGGGGTACCATATGAGAAATAATATCTGCATACGTGCAGTCCCCTCTGTTGAGTTACATGTGTCTACTTAGACAGAAATGTTATCTTCGAATAAGCAAGAGACACATGAAGATCTTGTCGTTGTGCAGCTTCTGCATAGGTTTTTGTGCATGAAGGATTTACAAAACGACAGCAAGGACTGCACAATAGTTCAAAGGACAATAATTAAAGAACCCATTAGCAGAGGAGTGATAGGCGTGAAAGTCAAGTAAATCAATACCAAATGGTGAAAAAACTGTTTTCAACAGAAATATTTGACAGCTCCTTAGCAGAGTTGCCGAAACAGAGAATCCATATGGACAGTGATAAGTTGTTTACATTAAAAGGGCTCCCTCAGCAGGGGGTAGGCATTTGAAATTCACTGTGCCAACACGTAATTTATTTATGGAATAAGTAAACGAGCGAATTACATTCTTTCTATTTCTCAACACGGGTGTACGTTTTTGCTTTGATATATTAAAAATGTTTTGATCAAAAACATATAGTCAAGGCTGTGTTAAGATCTGTTTAGGTTCAATTAATTTCAATGCACGTTCAGTAGTGTCTTAACATGCTAACCTTTCTATACATATTTCAACTAATACAAGACTTAAAAACAATAATAAAAATGCAATTCGTAGGTAGTTTATTTTATTTATAAGCAGAGCAAAGCCAAAGAACTAAGATTTCAGGCGCAGGACTTTTTAAGAGCCATAATCAAGGATGTAGATTGGTCGGTTAGATTTAGGGGATGTGAGTTTCAGATTTTACAACAAACATGCAGGCATATCATGTTCAAATAAATTATATGACCAGCGTGGCATGTGGGGGTGCTAAGGGGCAGTGGAAAGAGAGAGTAGTGGGGATTGTTAAAGGTACTTAAAACTCATTATTTTGTAAAATAACCAACATGATTTAAGATTTTCAAAACAGACAAGAGTGTGTGTGTGTGTACTGTTTTGTCTGTGTGTGAAAACATCCCAGGAGAAACCCGACAAACACCTCAACATATCTGACTGAAAGCACCTGTACCCAACTGTTTAATAGACAAAATAATTTATTTGAGCGGGTGTAACACCTCAAACACTCCCTCTGAATCTACACCTCTGGCATAAACTAATCCTTTCTTTTCACGTTTCCCACAAAGCATCAGCATCAGGAGCAACATGTAATTAGGTAAATGGAGGAATTTGTAAAAATGCCAACATTTCACCAATAGTACCTTTGCTGTGAAAAAACAGATGCCGGCACTCATAAACTAGCACTCAGCACTATTGCATTGTTTGCAATTTTTACTTTATAACAAAAATGGCATCATCAACAGATGGGGCATTGTAATTTAATGTATGTCACGGTTTTGGGCGGGTCTTATCAGGACTCCGGTTGGGGCACCCCTTGAGGACACAGACTATCCCAAAGAGGTAGTGTACTGGGGCAGAAGAGCAGCTAAAGGCATACACAGGAAAGGACAGCTATGGACAGGCACAGGAAAGTAAAAGCAGAGCAACCTTAGTGTGAACAAACAGGAAACGGATTATTAATGGACAAAAACACTGGAGTTACCGCTAAGATTGTACACAGGGTAGGGCTCAGAACTTCCAACACCAACAGGGAATGTCAATGCCTCTTTGCAGATTGCTCTTACAGATAGTCACCCCGCAAGCCCCATAGAAAGGAGGCAGCAGAAGTGGTTCTGTCTCTGGACCCTTAGAGCACAAACAAGGATTGTACTTACATACACAAGACAAGCCCTTGTGGGTCCAGCTGGAAACACAGTGGCAATTCCTGGAAAACAGCAATAGTATATTGTCACTGTTAGGCACTAAAGACTACATATAACACTAGACAAAGGAAGGGGGCTGGAATTGCCTCCAGGAAACCAGGAGCCAACCCCAGTACAAAGGAAAACACTTATACACAGGTGAAGACTGATAGTACACTTACCAGACACAAATACCCAAGAGGAAACGGAAACAGAAGGAACAAACTAGGAGGCAGAGGCAGGAACTGGGAACAGGCTCAGGATGAAGCAAAGGCAGGAATAGGACTGGAAAACAGAGCACAAGCTCTAGCTGTAACAAGCAGAAACAGGAATGGGAAACAGGGAGCAGGCTCTGGCTGGAACAAGCAAGAACAGAACTGGAATACAGGGAGTTGGAGCAAGCAGGAAACAGGACTGGGAAACTAAGAGCAGGTTCAGGCTGAAACAAAGCAGGAACAGGACTGAGAAACAGGGAACAGGCTCTGGAAGAAACAAACAGGAACAAGGCTAAGAGACAGGGAGAAGACTCTGGCTGGAACAAGCAGGAACAGGGCAGGGAAACAGAAAGCAGGTTCAAGCTGAAACAGAACAGGAACAAGACTGGAACACCATCCAATAAAGCCTTTGGAACACAAAGGAATCAAACTCCAATGCACGACGAGGATCTTGAGGAAATGGCTGCTTATAAGCAGTTCCAGGCTGCAGCAAACCCCAGGTGGAATCACATGACTGGGCTGCACAGGGGAGGTCTCAGGTGTGTGTAGTTTCAGACACTCGCAAGTCCTGGAGGAGAGAATCCAGTATAAAGGAGCAACTGGGCTTCTCCCATAGAAAACAATGTATAGCAGAATGCAGGCTTTCCTGACTACCAGGCAGTGCATTATGGGATTTGCAGTCCCAGGATGCAAATGTAGTTCTACAAAAGCATACCATAGAGAAAAGGGAAACAAACAGGAGTCAGAAAGGGACTCTAGATGAGTATTTAAGGTGATTCCCATGCTACAGACAGTCCCTTTACAGCGTCACCTAGAGATGGGACGACAGTCGTAACAATGTAAGAAATTGAATTATTATTCAGGGTGGGCAACTGCCCACCTTAAAGAATTCTTAGAAGTCTTGCCTGAGTGAATCTTTACAGTCACTAAATTAACCTGAGCTCCACCCCTTGGTAACTATGGCAAGGAGCAAAGAAGCTTAACTTAGGGCAATGTATAGAGCATTTATGCAGTACCAAAAAGTAAAAGTCAAAATATCAAGTAATAAAAAATAACTCAAGTAGATATAAAGAGTCAAATACAATAAACAAAATAATATCAAAATTACAATCAAATAAGGGGAACCACAGAGACACATTTTAAAGTTGAAATAGTGCTCCCAAGTGCCAATCATAGCTAGTGTACGTGGTAGACTGGGACAAATCCATCATTTGAGGCAGACCATGATGGAATCTTGGTTACATACAATAATCACATTGGTAGTAGTGAAAGTGTGGAGGTAAAAAAGGTCAGAAAAAGACTTTGTAACATTTCTGAAGAAAACTGTTAATTTCAAAGTGACCACAGGCATACACTTTTAAGACTCCCAAGGACCTTACAAGAGGGCACTCAGAGACTCTATGGGTATTGCACAGACACTAAAGTCCAAAGTCCATTCACCACTTGTCAGCTGCACCCTTTAGGAAGAAAAGGCTTCTGAAAGCTTGCTGTGCCCCTGTCGCCACACAGGAGGTCAGCCAACTAAACCTTGTATTTCACATCTTTTTCCTAGGTACAGGGTGAGTTGGTCTAGTCCTTCAGGGCTCTTCTCGGGTCGAAGAAAAGGTCCAGTCCTGCTATTTTTGGCAGGTCCAGAGTTCTGAGAGGTGCCACATTAGGGCCTGGCAGTAGCTAGTGGGTATGGATGACTCTGGGCACCCCCTAACCAATGGAGCAAAGGTTTCCAGGAGCTAACCTACCCACATTTTCAGTAGTCCTTGTCTGCCTTACTGCAAACAGGCCCAAAATGCGACGTAAAATTAATAATATAAATAATATAAATACAGGTAGCAGTGGTGTAAATATCGCACCTCCAATTTACTGAGAAAATGATAGTAGTGGGTAAAGTAATAAATCCATACTGTGCTGTTGGTATTTATGTCCTACTACCCAAGGCATGAAAATCAGTGCCCCATCTCAGGATCCACTGAGACTTATTTGTTCAAAAAATACCAGGCGCACTCAAACTGTAAGTCCAACTTAAGTTTATTATCCAAATAGTAAGGATGCGTAGGATCCTTTTGGAGTCCAAATCTTTTATCAATATATGAAGAGATCACATCTTCAAAATATGCACATTCTCTCTTGTACAGCCGAAACGTGTTTTGGCACACTCATGACTTTTTCAAGGCTCTAAAGTGTCCTAAAATCATGTACTCTTCCTTTAAAGTACACCACAATGTTACAAGTGATCCAAACAGATTTTTCAGTTAGGATTTCACATTGTGGTGCCAACAAGGGGCACACTACTCCCACCCCGAAGAATCTACAGAGTTCAAAGGTGTCATCCCTGCTGATTCAGGTCAACCAATTGTGTAGCTCATAGGAGAAAGTTCACAATTTGTTCACACGTCATTCAAGGCTAAGCATAGGCTGTGAGTTGAGAGAAGCTAATGGCAATTAGGGGGTGATTCTAACCCTGGCGGTCGGTGATAAAGCGGCGGCCAACCCGCCAACAGGCTGGCGGTCCAAAAAATGGAATTCTGACCCTGGCGGGAACCGCCAACACAGCCCGCCAACTTAACACTCTGACCGCCACGGCGGTACAGACAAACAGCGCGGCGGTCACCGCCAACAGCCAGGCGGCAGACAATGTACCGCCCACACTATCATAACTCACCAATCCGCCACCTTTTCCGGGGCGGGAGCACCGCCGATAAAAACATGGCGGAAACAGACCACGAACGGGAAAACGCTCACCTCTACGCACTCCACGAGGAAGGAGGACAGCATGGAACCCGAATTAAACATCCTACCTGCTCTCGTATACCTGCTCATCTAGCACGAGTACGAACGCCGGCGCAGACGCCAACGGTGAGTACTGCACCTACGACACACGGGAGGGGGAAGGAGGAAAGGTTACGCGCACACACATATGCGACCCCCACCCCCGCAAACTATGTACACACCAATGCAGAGCAACAAGTCACAGTGACACCACCCAAACCCCCCGGAAAAATGCAAAGACATAATTAAAATTAGAAAAAATATTTATGTACAAAATAGGCTTTGAAAAGTATTGGTCAACTAGCCAAAAAACAATACCAAAATAATTATATATACAGTGCAATGGATAACCGAGGCAATGAGTCCTGCACATCAAAAGAAAATCGAAGTGTCCGTGGGCCAAAGTGTAACAACACAAGGGCAAAGCCCACACAGGAGACCTGAGTCCTTTGGAGAGAACACTGCAGGGGCATCTGATGACAAAACTACAGGCACCTCAGGGGGAAGGGAAGGGGGGGGCACCACAGCCACATGAGTCCACGACGCCAGATCCACGAAGGGGCCACCATGCCTACTGTGCCATCCTGGGGAGTGCAAAGCCACAGTCTCTCAAGTCTCTACAGTGGGTGGGTTGCCCACTGTGCCATCCTGGGGAGTGCAAAGCCACAGTCTCTCAAGTCTCTAAAGTGGGTGGCTTGCCCACTGTGCCATCCTGGGGACTGCAAAGCCACAGTCTCTCAAGTCTCTACAGTGGGTGGCTTGCTCACTGTGCAATCCTGGGGAGTGCAAAGCCACAGTCTCTCAAGTCTCTACAGTGGGTGGGTTGCCCACTGTGCCATCCTGGGGAGTGCAAAGCCACAGTCTCTCAAGTCTCTAAAGTGGGTGGCTTGCCCACTGTGCCATCCTGGGGAGTGCAAAGCCACAGTCCATCAGGTGGATTACAGTCTCCACAGGTCAAGGAGGAGGCATGGTGGGCACAGTGAACCGTTAACAGTGCTTGACAGGAAGGGCCCAGCGGAGCGGTGCTTGACAGGAAGGGCCCAGCGGAGCGGTGCTTGAGACGGCGGGGCCCAGCGGAGCGGTGCTTGACAGGAAGGGCCAGGCGGAGCGGTGCTTGAGACGGCGGGGCCCAGCGGAGCGGTGCTTGACAGGAAGGGCCCAGCGGAGCGGTGCTTGAGACGGCGGGGCCCAGCGGAGCGGTGCTTGACAGGAAGGGCCCAGCGGAGCGGTGCTTGAGACGGCGGGGCCCAGCGGAGCGGTGCTTGACAGGAAGGGCCCAGCGGAGCGGTGCTTGAGACGGCGGGGCCCAGCGGAGCGGTGCATGAGACGGCGGGGCCCTCTTCAGCGGTGCTCTTCTGCACGGCGGGCCCTGTTCAGCGGTGCCTATCTTCACGGCGGGGCCCTCTTCAGCGGTGCCTATCTTCACGGCGGGGCCCTGTTCAGCGGTGCTCTTCTGCACGGCGGGCCCTGTTCAGCAGTGCCTATCTTCACGGCGGGGCCCTTTTCAGCAGTGCCTATCTTCACGGCGGGGCCCTGTTCAGCGGTGCTCTTCTGCACGGCGGGCCCTGTTCAGCGGTGCCTATCTTCACGGCGGGGCCCTCTTCAGCGGTGCCTATCTTCACGGCGGGGCCCTGTTCAGTGGTGCTCTTCTGCACGGCGGGGCCCTGTTCAGCGGTGCCTATCTTCACGGCGGGGCCCTCTTCAGCGGTGCCTATCTTCACGGCGGGGCCCTGTTCAGCGGTGCTCTTCTGCACGGCGGGGCCCTGTTCAGCGGTGCACTTCTGCACGGCGGGGCCCTGTTCAGCGGTGCCTATCTTCACGGCGGGGCCCTCTTCAGCGGTGCCTATCTTCACGGCGGGGCCCTGTTCAGCGGTGCCTATCTTCACGGCGGGGCCCTCTTCAGCGGTGCATATCTTCACGGCGGGGCCCTCTTCAGCGGTGCTCTTCTGCACGGCGGGGCCCTGTTCAGCGGTGCCTATCTTCACGGCGGGGCCCTCTTCAGCGGTGCCTATCTTCACGGCGGGGCCCTGTTCAGTGGTGCTCTTCTGCACGGCGGGGCCCTGTTCAGCGGTGCTCATCCAGTAAGTCAAGGGAGCCATGACCTGGCCTGGACTCCCTGTTCAGTCGCCCTCCGACCGTGATGTTGCTGGACCCTTCGGTGACGGAGTCCTGGGCCCTTTGGTGTCCTCCCTAACACCCGGGATGGGGCTTGTGGGGCCCACCTGCTCCGCGCTCCTGCTGGCTGACTTCTCCGCCCTGCTGCCCTTTCGCTCCTTAGATGGGGCTCTCGGGCCCTTGCCTCCCCTAGATGTTGTGGCTGGTGAAGTGGGCGAACTTTGCTCCTTGGGGGCAGCCGTGTCAGTCCTCTCACGGCGGCCCTTTACTTTCCTGGTCCTCTTGGCTGGGGGGGGGGGCTGGATGTGTCCTTGCTGCTGATCGAAGTGTCACTGCTGGCAAAGGGTGGACTCCAGAACCCATGCACCACAGTGACACTCGAAGCTGGGCTGGTGGTGGCTGGGGTGCTCTTGGGACTCTTTGCAGATGGAGGGGGTGGTTCATCGGAGGGAAAGAGGTTAAGATTAGCGAGGAAAAGTTTTTTAGGACCAAGGTAAAGCGTAGGAGAAGTGGTGATGGGAGTGGAGGAAGAGGATGTGGTTGTAGGAGAGTCAGGTGTGCTGTCTTTGGGTGCAGGTGCTTGTGCTGTAGGCTGTCGTGAGGTGGATGGCTGTTGGGTGGGTGGCTGCCTGCGTTTGTGTGTCTTGGAAGAGGGGGTGACAGACACAGTGGGAGAGGACACAGGGGACGTGTAAATGGCAGTGGGGGTGGTGACTGCACGTGTGCGGACTGACTGGAGGGTGTGCTGGTGATGGAAGCACTGGCTGATGGTGGTGTGCATGCAGGTGTGAGTGTAGACATCACAGGGAGGGAGGAGGGAGACGAGGAGGAGGGGGACACAGAGGTGGTAGTGACTGTTGTAATGTCTGCATCTGGGTGTTGCTTGGGTGAATGCTTGTGGGTTCTGTGGTGCTTGTGTCTGGATGAGCTGCCCTTGGGTGTTGAGGTGTGTGCAGGCTGGTCTGATGGTGTGGATGGGATAGGCTGAGGAACAGGAGACAGAGACAGGGTGGTGGCAGTCAGAAGAGGGAGGCTGGAAACAGGGTCAATGGCTGCCGTCAGTGCTGAGGCCAGAGCATTGAACGATCGTTGATGGGCAGCCTGACCCGAATGAATGCCCTCCAGGTAGGCATTGCTCCGATGAACCTCCCTTTCTACCCCCTGGATGGCATTCAAAAGGGTAGTCTGCCCAACAATGAGCGTCCTCAGGAGGTCAATGACCTCCGCACTGAGGGCAGCAGGGGTGACAGGGGCAGGGGCTGAGGTGCCTGGGGCAAAGGAGACGCCCGCCTTCCTGGGCGAGCGGGCACGGAGCGTAGGCTGAGGGGCTGCTGGGAGGGCGGGGCTGGTGCGCTGGGTGGCGGCTGTACCTGTAGAGGCGGGGGGCCCGGATGTTGCCGCCACTGCTAGGGAGCTCCCATCCGAGGACGTGTCGGTGTCGCTGGTCTCACCACCGGTCCCCGTTGTGGTGCTCCCCTCGCCCTCCGGATCACTGGTGCCCTCGGTGTCTGTTCCTGGGCCCACCGGGGCCTTGTGACTTGCAGCTCCCTCGTGCTCCGATGCCAAATCTCCTCCGCCTGATGATGCTAATGCACACATGCACAAGAAGATGAAGAAGAAGGGTGGGGGGAGAAAAACGAAGACCAGGTTGAGTGCATGCAATGTCAACACCGTTGGTGGAGAGGACAGACACAGGAGCCTCATGCACTAAGCCGCGCATTCGGGGTACACTACTCAGTACTTCTGACTAGGACAACAGGTCTAGAGATGACAAACGCGCACATGTGTGATGCTGGACCATCGATAGCTGTACTTGTCACCCTACAGAGGTGGGGGCCGGGAGCACAGGGCCATGCCTAAAGGAGAGGACTACACTACAGAAAGCGCCCTGGCCTAATGTCACCCACAACCCTCCTCCCCCACCCAGACGCCTCCACTGCGCAGAAAGATAGCAGAATGTGCTGATACTCACCCCCTTGTGTCTGCTGTGATGTCCTCAAGCGCCCATCTAAATCAGGGTAGGCCACCGCCAGGATCCGGGACATCAGGGGGGTCAGGGTACGACTGGCACCCCTCCTACGTTGGGAGGCCATCCCCAGCAGTGACTCGGCGGTCTTCCTGGTCCCGCGGCGGATGTCCTCCCACCTCTTGCGGCAGTGGGTGCCCCGTCTGACGTGGACCCCCAGGGCCCGGACTTCCTTGGCGATGGCACGCCAAATGTCCACTTTCTGATGGGCGCTGACCTATTTGACATGTACAGGGTGGGAAGGAAACATTCATCAATTTACTGCATGTTAGATGTGATTGGCCCCCCCTCCCCAACCTTGCCATATGGCACATGCTCTCATCTGTCGTGCGTTGCACTCCTCATTCGCCCCCCACCCCACCAACTTACATCCACCCCACTCCACACAGGCATCGCCCATTCCATGTGCACCCGGTGTACTTACCTGTTGGTGTGGAGGACCGTAGAGTAACGCATACTGGGGGAGGACCCCATCCACGAGCTTCTCCAACTCTTCGGAACTGAAGGCAGGGGCCCTTTCCCCAGTCGCAGCAGCCATTGTCACTTCCAGACCGAGGTCACAGCAGCACTTGCAGTATAGGTCCTCTCCTGTGGATGATCAGGTCTCGAGTGATTAAGCAGATAGAAAATGGCGGTCACGCCCGCGTCGGTGCGTACCGCGGCGGTGCGTACCGCGACCGCCGGCGCACCTCGTCATTGGCTCCTGAAACCCATAGGCTTCAATGTTAACCAATGCGGCTTCGTATAGCGGTCTTTGACCGCCTACCGCCACGGTGTGCCCCGCCAGCGCATTGACCTCACATCCCATTGTCCCACTTCACAGGTCAGGCAGCCGCCATTTCAAGGGCCCACATGGCATAATTTGTACTGCGTCACACAGGCCTAGGCCGTGCATTGCCACACATACACGCCTTTCAATACATAGATAACCGTGTGCTATGCAAGCTGTGGTGAACGTACCAGTGATTAGCTTGACTCTGTGCTCCATGTTGTCCTTCCTAGGCACCGTCCGCTGGGACTTGCGAGGAGAAGGATGAATCCTCGCGTGTACCGACCGCTGGTGGACCTGTCGACAATGGAAGAACGCCACATCATACTACGATACCGACTTGACCGTGCCACTATACATGAACTGTGTGCCCAGCTGGAGCCAGCCCTGATGTCCCCCATCCGCCAACCCACAGGAATTCCCCCTCTGGTGCAGGTTCTGTCAGTCCTCCATTTTTTGGCAAGTGGCTCATTCCAGACAACAGTGGCCATGTCATCTGGAATGTCTCAGCCTATGTTTTCTAAAATTTTGTCTAGAGTGTTGTCTGCCCTGAAGAAACACATGCGGAGTTACATTGTATTCCCTGAGGAGGTTGATTTGGCCACTGTGAAGGGTGATTTTTATGCCCTTGGACATATCCCCAACATCATTGGTGCCATTGATGGGACCCATGTGGCCTTAGTACCCCCAAAAGACGATGAGCAGGTGTACAGAAACAGGAAAAGTTACCATTCTATGAACGTCCAGGTGGTCTGTTTGGCTGACCAGTACATCTCCCATGTGAATGCCAAGTTCCCTGGGTCAGTGCATGACGCGTATGTGATGCGTAATAGCAGCATCCCTTATGTGATGGAACAGCTACAGAGACAACGTGTGTGGCTAATAGGTGACTCTGGTTACCCCAACCTGCCTTGGCTATTGACCCCAGTGAGGAATCCCCGGACCAGGGCAGAAGAACGGTACAATGAGGCCCATGGGCGAACTAGGAGGATCATAGAAAGAACCTTTGGCCTCCTGAAGGCCAGGTTTAGGTGCCTGCATATGACAGGGGGATCCCTGATGTACTCACCAAAGAAGGTGTGCCAGATCATCGTGGCCTGCTGTATGCTTCACAATCTGGCATTGCGACGTCAGGTGCCTTTCCTGCAGGAGGATGGTCCAGATGGTGGTGTTGAAGAAGCTGTGGAGCCTGCGGAGAGTGAAGAGGAGGAAGACGAAGAGGACGACCCAGACAACAGGGACAGAGTTATCCAACAGTATTTTCAGTAGCACACAGGTAAGATTCACCCACGCCATTTAACATTTACTGAAAGCCCCCTGCATCTTTACTTTGAGTATTTCCCCCCAGTTCTTTTAAACTGATGTTTGATTTTCCCTTCCCTTTTCAGTGCTGTATGACCCACTGCGTGACTTCTGCTTGGTTAGCCCATGGACTAAGGCTTATTGACATCGGTATGTTGTCATCACAAGAATAACAGAACATTATTGCTCAGTAATGTGTTATACATTTGTAAATAATACAGGCTGACTCCTGAATGATTTCAGTGCAATGAGTGATTTATTTTTAGTGCTAGATATTGGTACATGATATTAAACGGTGATGGGTGAGGTTGGAGTGATGTCCATGGCAGAGCCCAGTTCTCATTTTCACAGGTGCTTATTCCATATGCCTGTGGAAGGATGGAGCAGGGGCAGTTCAAGGTTGGACAGGGTGACACTGTGGGACAGTGGGATGACATCAGGGGGTGTCTTATGCTGGCGGGGGTCTTGGCATCCTACTCTGTCTTCCTTTGTGATCTTAGGTTCCTCTTGCGGGGTGGTTGATCTTCAGCAGGAGGTGGGGTTCTGGTGGCCTGTCGTTCTGTGGGGGCCTCCTGACCACTAGCGCCGGCGGAGGTGGTAGGCTGTTCCTGGCTAGTGACAGGGGCCCTTTGTGGTGCCACATGGTCACGCAATGTGGTTTCTATCCGGTTGAGGGCCTGGGCTATGGTCCCCATAGCGGTAGCAATGGTCCTGAGTTCATTGCTGAACCCCATGTAGCGTTCCTCCTGCTGTGCCTGGATCTCGGTGAACCTGGCCAGTACCGTCGCCATCGTCTCCTGGGAGTGATGGTATGCTCCCATGATGGTGGTGAGGGCCTCTTGGAGAGTGGGTTCCCTGGGCCTGTCCCCCCCCCCTGTCGCACGGCAGCCCTCCCAGTTGCCCTGTTTCCCCGGGCCTCTGTCCCCTGGACGGTGTGCCCACTACCACTGCCCCCAGGTCCCTGTTGTTGTTGGGGTGTTGGGTCAGCCTGGGTGCCCTGTAGTGGCGGACACACTGCTGATTGACGCATCCTAGAGACAGAGGCATGGGCCCGCTGGGTGGGAGCTGTGCTGGTGTTCCCAGAGGGGGTTGGGTCTGCTGTGGCCTGTGTCTGTGTGTGGGGAACCGACTGTCCAGAGGTCGCCGATGGTCCGGGCTGGTCATCAGGTTCTAGGTCGACAGAGCTGCTGTCCTCGCTGGGGGCCTGTTCTGGGGGTGGGATGGACAAATCTGGACCCTCCGTGGCGGTGTGTTGGCGTTCGGGCCCTGCAGGGGTAAAGGAGTATGGTTATTGTTTTTGTGTGTGCCATGGCGTGCATTTTGAGTGCCCTTGTCCCCCAGTGCTGGCATTCCCTTGTGGGAGGTGTTGTGAGGGTGGTTGGGGGGGGGTATGGGTATGTGCAATGGTCATGCTTTGGTGGTGCCTGTCTCTGGTTTGTGTTGGCATTCAGGGGTTGGTGTTGTTTAGGGTGGGTTGTGCTGGTGAGACATTGGCAGGGAGGTTGTGTGCTGGGGGGTTGAGATTGGGGGTGAGGGGGGGGGGGGGGGTTTGGCATGCTGGTGGTTGGGGGGGTGAAGTAGTTGAGATTCGACTTACCAGAGTCCATTCCTCCGTGTACTCCAGCGAGGCCATCAGGATGCAGGATGTTTACTACCTCTTGCTCCCATGCTGTGAATTGGGGTGGAGTGGGTGGGGGTCCGCCGCCAGTCTTCTGCACAGCGATGTTGTGTCGCGACACCATCGAGCGCACCTTCCCCCGTAGGTCGTTCCATCGCTTTCTGATATCTTCCCGATTTCTGGGATGCTGTCCCACAGCGTTGACCCTGTCTACGATCCTTTGCCATAGCTCAGCCTTCCTTGCTATAGTGGTGTGCTGCACCTGTGTGCCGAAGAGCTGGGGCTCAACCCTTATAATTTCCTCCACCATGACCCTGAGTTCTTGGTTCGAGAACCTGGGGTGTCTTTGTGGTGCCATGGGGCGGTGTGGATGAGGTGTGGGGTGGTGTTTGTGGTGATGTGCGTGGTGATATGTGGTGATGTGTGCGTGTATGTGGTGTGGTTGATGAGGTTGGGTTCCTGTGTGTGTTGGGGTTTTCTATTGCTGTGCTCGCTCTCTCTATCTCTCTCTCTCTCGCCTTCTCTCCGATTTCCAATGAGTGGGGGTTTGTGGGTGATGTGGGTGTGTGGTTTATAGTTGATTGGATGTGTGGGAGTGTTGTTTGTATGTGTGTCAGGTGTGTGTATTTCAAATTGTCCAATGTGGCTGTGTTTTGTAATGGTGTGTGTATTTTGAGCGCGGCGGTGTGTACCGCCAATGGAATACCGCGGTTGAAAGACCGCCGCGTGGATTCGTGGGTCAGAATGGCATGGGCGTGTTTGTGTTGGCATGGCGGTGGAGGTTTGGTCATCTCCAGTTTTCCGCGGCCCGCTGATGAGGCGGCCTTCCTTGGATGTCGGGTTTTTGGCGGTTTCACAGTTGGTGGTCAGAATGACCGTGGCGGTTTACCGCGGCCGCGGCGGTAGAATGGCGGACTTCTGACCGGCGGTAAGGGCCTTTTACCGCCGAAGTCAGAATGACCCCCTTAGTCTTCTGAAAGCTCAGACAGGTAAAGGATAGCTTTTTATAAAATGTACTTGTCCATAATATTTATTAAAAATCCCACTTGACTATTTAATCTGATTATCATGACAATTAAAAATATGTGTTACATTATTGTACTAGCTAGACCCTTTCTCAAGTTAGCAATTCTAGTATTTTAATTCTCACTCCGATATTCTACATAGGGAAGCTATGCATGCCACAGTGAAACTAGCTTTTTGGGCCTTGTCACTGTAGGGACATGGTGATATTACATTTTCTACCCATCCCACTTTTAAATATCATGCAACCTGCTTTGAGGGCTACAAGGCCTAATCAGGGGTGACCTATTCATGCCTAAATGTAAGGTCTTTCCTGTCAAAAGTGGATATTTTCACAGCTCACACTGCAGGTTTTATACTGCAGCAGTCAGGTTATACAGGGTAAGCCTGTAGTCAAGTCTGCACTGTCACTGTAGTGCCACTGTAGTGGATGACACATAGTAGGTGCTGCAATTCACAAGTGACCTTTACCTTCCAGGTCCTGGATGCAGTTTCTACACCATACACTATGGTCCTACAGGCAAGTTAAATGTGCCAATCAGCAACACGCCTGAATAAGTAGTAATAATCAGGAGTCAACAGTGATGGACTAGCAAAAATTAAGTAAATCTTGCATCATTACTTGTGATGAAATTGACTATGAATCCTGGAAAACCTAAAAATGATACAATTTAAACTGTATATGAGGACAGTTGAATCAAGTGCCTCCAGTGTTCTGTTACGAGTTATGGAACAGGGAAGATATTCTAATTATCAGTTTAGAATTAAGGCCTGTTAGTCCTTTGTAGAGTAAATATCTCATCACCCAGAAGACCTGGTGATGCCAGGTAGGGAGTCCAGGCAGGGCTCTGATGAGAGGCTTATTATTGTATGCCCCACAAGGTCAATGAAAATGTGAGCACAAGGACGCTGGCACAGGAACACTTACTAAGACAACAAAGACTCTTTTAAAGCTATCTGGATGCAGGTGGAATGTTGGTAAACCTGGTGCTAGACCTAGGCACTTAATTTCAGGGGACCCACAAGTGCGACTCAGGCACACTTCCTCTGTCATCCGGACCTCTGAGGCAAGTGCTCGTTCTATGCTCATACCACGGGTTACCACTTTGCACTCTGTATTTATTCCTCTCAACTTTTTGGGGTGGCTTAGGCTTCCTTCTCATTAAAGGCCAGTAGCAGGATGTCAGATCAGCAGAGGTTCAGGAGGGCCACAATTCCTAGAATTCATGAAATGGGAATCTCACAGTTCTATATTCAGAAAGCATAACAGCATGGTCAGCACTGTTTATTGTCAAAGGAGGTCTTCCTTGAAATGAAGTAAAATCCAATTTGAATACAGAGTCCTTGGCAGTTTGGTAACAGCCCTCTATCAATCGATGCTAGTCTATCAGAACAGACTGACATTGAAACAACCAGGTTGTGTAAGAGGTATTTTCTGAAAAGGGCTGCCAGGAAGCACAGGCATTACTGTGCTCCAAGAATGTATTGTTAAAGTCAGAGTATTTGTGACAACAGTTAAGGAACAACAGTGGGCCTGCAACAGTTTTCAAAGTGAGGATGTTGTCTTTAATATTACATCACTTAAGTCATAGGGATTGTGAAATATCCAAGCTTCACATGAGGAACAAGTACACCAAATGAGTCACGCCCATTCAGCAGAAGAGTGGTAAGGGTAAGTATTTAGCGTGTAGTGCATTTTGGAGAACACTGTTGCAAATATATTGATAAAGCGTGGTATTGGTAGCACACTGTCATTAACAGAGAGCACATTTTCCACTGAAAGACCACAAAATTAGCACTGACGTGTATTTTTACTGATCTACCTATATAGAACACCTACCTATATAGAACAATAACAATAATGTGTGGAAATCATATTTCAGGAAATATTTATCATTTACACATCACACAGTGTCTTGATTTGCCTTGATCCTATTCAAATCTTTGTTTTCATCACACTTCAGAACAACAAAAATGTGATTTATTTCTGCATTCCTAATTGCGGATACATTTTGAAATAGTTATGCAGTTCATTTACAGAGATGTGTGTCCTACTGACTCTCCTTTCACTTTCAGTATCCCAGCAAGATTGTCAGATAGTTCACTTTACAAAATCCTCTAACATTGCATCCAGATGTAAACAAAAGTTTACAAGGTTGAAGAATAAGCAGCAATGTGTTAGATGGCAAAGCTTGACCTTTGACTTCCAGCTTTGAACACTCAGAACATGTGACAAGATAACAACTGGTCTTCGGTTGCTTGTGTTCCAGTTCAGGGAGGACCTGGTGTGGCAGTTTAGGCCAGACTGTTCCTATTTGAGCATTGTCAAGACTGATTTTCATTTCGCTGGCCCATGCTACCAGGTGGCATTGTGGGCAAAAGAATGATGGCTTGGAATGCTACCCCTACTGTTTAGACTCATTGCAAGCATTTCTCCCATCACCTTTTGTGTGTCTGAAGCTGCTCCTAGCACATGCAAAGTCTAAATAAGATGTTGTTCTACTATAGCCATAGTTCGCTGAGGAGATGTTGAGTGCTCAGCATATTTGAAAGTACATACTGAGCATTTACTGTAGACCAAGTAACACAGCCTATATGGCATTATAGAGTGGTACCTACATGAGTTTTTTGGTTAAGTCTGAAAGGGCGCGGCTGTTCATTCTTTGAAATTCTCACCCTCCCTCGTTACATGGAATCCATGGCATACTGTCCACATGGAAGGATGATGAATTTAACACTCAGAATAGGATGGTAAACAAATGCCTTCCTTGGTTTAAAAACTACCATGACAGAATTATTTCTCAATCCAAAATGTGTGCACTCAGTACCTAGCCCAACAGTTCTAAATAACATTTTTTTTTTTTGATGGAAATTGAGTTACTGGTTGAGGGGATTGGAACCCTACTCCATAATTTATGTCAGGGTGAAGTCACACACAACAGCAAATTAACATGTGCTTAATCTTTTTAATAGCTAGTCAAAAGAGCAGTTAGGCTTAATTTAGAGGCAATGCGTACATTATTTATGCATCACTTTCAACAGTATCGCACAACACAATAAAGATCCCACACTAGTTTAGGAAAATTGCATAAAATTATTTGACACCAAAATGACAAAAATCCAATCCGTAGGACCTGAGGTGTGTAATTTTAAAAGTTTCAGGTAAGTAAGGAACTTAAAAACACAAAGCACCACTTGTGGTTATCTGATCGTGTGAGACCGTGTGAAAGTCAAAACGTCAGGCGACTGCTATGGAAAACATGGTGACTACAAGGACCTGAAAAGTCCTACTGAAAGGGTCACCTTCAAAGTCCAATGTGAAAGAGTTCAGTTTGCATTAGAAGTAGCCATGAGGAGAAGGGAGAGTGTTGCAGATGGTTATCTATGTAACGCGAAGAGCAGGCTGGGTATCGCAGATGGTCAATGATATAGCACGAAGATCCTGTCAAGCGTCGCTGGTGGTCATTGCTCGAGCTTTGTGATGGCGGTCACTGCAAGCTGTCAATGCTATGGAGTTAAGTGCTGATTTCGCATTGTCTGGAGTTGCTGTTGGTCGCTGTGGTGCAAAGAGTCGGGTTCACGAAAGTTTCATGCTGGTGGGTGGCAAGATATTGGCATGACTGGGTGCGTTCAAAAAGAGCCCAAAACTTCAGATTTCTTCTTTTCTTTGGAAAGGAAACTACTGAGGACACATCAACAGCCCAGAACTTCAGGGGTACCCCTGGGAAGTCAAGAACTCATTTCAGCAGAGGCTAGCGGAACTTATGTAGTAGTTGCAGATGCAAGCAGCAAGTCAGCTGGGCAGTTGTAGGGAGCCTCTGGAGCATATGTCACTCTAGCTCAGAACAGGTCGTCAGTCAGCTGACCCCTGGGGTCACTTCAACCTGAGATGAAGGGTACAGGTCTAGTCTTTTTCTCAGCAAGCAGGGCAGCAGAGTGCAGGCCTTCTGACAGCAAAGCAGCACAGCTTTCCTTCTTTTCTTCTAAGTCACATACTTGGAACAAAATCAGCCCTGCAGGATTCCAGTTGAAGTTGGCGCAGTCTCAGTTTGTAACATAATACAATACTCGTGCTCAACCTTACACCTTTTGTACTTAATCCTAATGATTATTATTTCTAGGCCTGACCATCCCTCTAAATGAAACACCTCACAAAAAAATAGTTATAGCTAGGTATAAAAATAACATTTTTATTTCATACACAAGTTGTTCATTCTATTGTACACTAAAAGATGTTTTTCTTCTTATATGTTTTCAAAGTTCAGCTTAATCGTATATATCCATATATACATCTTAGAAATCTATATAATGTTTCAACAGTCTTTTCTTTACACAAAAGTCTCATTCAGCACAAAAAGAATTATCATGCCGATAAGACTAACTCTATATCCAATCCACTCACACATTCCCACATACATATCCATTCACTCTCATTAACTTCTTTTTATCTCCAGTCACATATAGTATGCGCTTTCCAAAAAACACAAAGGAAAGTAATCCCCAATTTTTTGCAGTTGGTCTGCTGCTAGCCAGAGTCTTCAATCTGTCAATGCCTGTTTTGATGGGTACTCAATAGTAATTTTTCACCCTCTTCAGAACCATATACATATCACAAGCAATACCACGCGGTGGATCAGAATATGGGTACTCTATAAGAAAATGCCAACAACATATATGAATATTCATAGAAGCATAGCCAGGCCAAACATAACACATATTCTTGATACCTTACTAAATACTCCAAAAAACTTTCCACTAAAATTAATAACATAGCCTGTGTGACAACCCCATTGTTTTTATCAGAACCATAATCATCGCTACATTCTCATGCATGTTACGATGCATCGTGCTTATCCACGCCCCATGCATAACACAACACTCCCCCTGTGATGCTCATGCTGGAAAAATTTGACCTATGTGCTCTTCACCCTTATAGACCACAGACTGTATTTTAATCTCAATTATAAATCCAATTTGCTTTCTCTTACACTCTTTATACACCATGAAGTGGGTGAGCCCTCAGTTCATTCCGGCAGATCTCCTTCTCATGTATCCACTTTCTCTACCAACCTGTGCCTTTTCTTTTTCCAAATGTAACCATCTAGTGCTTCCAAGCAAAATATGCTGTCTCTCATGATAATTCCAACATTGGCATTATTTCCTTTACATAGCCCATTCACTCTGAAAATCCCAAAATAAAGCCCAACTTCACATTAGACAACTTCATATCAGGTCTATTAATCACTGTCCTGAGAATATTGAGTGGAACACTAAATACCTGTATTTTTGAGGTGCTTATCTCAGGCATGCTTCATATTTCTCCTTTGTTACTAAATAGTCCAAGGCTCATTCACAACAGCGAGATACCCACATCTATAAACGGTGAATAAAATCAGTGAGAATTATATTGCTGGAATACTCTCAATACAAGATGGTGGCCATATTATAATTATCAACAACTCACACTATGGCACTCGTTACAACCCTGGCAGTTGGTGTAAAAGTGGCGGTAATACTGCCAACAGGCTGGCAGTAATTACTGCCAAATTATGACTATGGCGGAAAGATCTCAGAGAGACAGAGAGACAGCCACTTTACCACACTGACTGCCAAGGAGGAAGCAACAGGCACCACAGCGGTAGCCACCTACAGCCAGGTGGAAGTCAATGTTCCGCCCACCGTATTAAGACATGCCAATCAGTCACCTTTTCCATGGCGGTACCAACAACATCAAAAGCCTGGTGGAAACACTGCACAGAAGTGAAAGGACTCACCATTGGAGACACAGGGAATAACCACGCCGCCATGGAGCCCGAGCTGCATGTCTTCCCCATGATCTTCTACGTGCTGCTCCACCACGAACACCAACAACGGCGAAGACGATGACGGTGAGTACAGCCACCTAGCACATAAGGGAGGGAGGAAAAAGAGAGTGACACACAAATGCACCACACACACCGACATACACACACAACCAGATGCACATTAAAACACGTTATTCCCCCTAAATCGGCTGACTAATGCAAGGTCAAAATGAATTTACTAAAGTGAGTGTAATAATATCAACACAGTATAAAAATAACTGTTACAGATATATACAATTGTACAGTTCAAGGGACACTGCCCAGTCCACCGGTTGCGTGGGCCACATGGCCACAGGCCAAAGTCCAAGGCCCCACTTGTCACCTGCATCAACATGGAGAGAACACTGCAGGGGCATCAGTTGGTAAATAGGCAGGCACCTCAGGGGGGTGGGAGGGCACCTCAGCAGGGAGATGAAACAAGTCCACTGGTTCTGGAGGGGGCAACATGCCCTGTGCTTGGTCCTGGGGAGTGCAAGGCCACAGTCTCTCAAGTGGGTGACTTGCCCACTTGCTATGGAGGGGGCAACATGCCCTGTGCTCTTGATCCTGGGGAGGCTGGGGTTGGTGGGTGTTTTGCTCACTGGTTCTGGAGGGGGAATCGTGCCCTGTGCTCTTGATCCTGGGGAAGCTGGGGTTGTTGGATATCTTACCCACTGGTTCTGGAGGTGGCATTGTGCCCTGTGCTCTTGATCCTGGGGAGTGCAAGGTCACAGTCTCTCGGGTGGGTGTCATACCCACTGGATTTGAAGGGGGCAGGCCGCACACCAGCCCATGGAGGCAGGACTACATACCGTTCGCTGGCGGTGACTGCTGCTCAGTGTTGGTAGTGGTGCAGCTGCAGCTGCTGGTGGGGGGATGCTCCTGTCCATCCCCTGCAACCTCGGACGGCTGCCCACTGGAGGTGGCAGTGCTACTGGTGGGGGGAGGCTCCTGCCCATCCCCTGCAGCCTCGGATGGCTGCACAACCATGGTTGGTGGTCGGGTCGCTGTCAGAGTTCCTGCCCCAGACCCCTTGCCCTTCCTGCCTGCTGCAGCAGCTGGGGCAGGCTCCTTGGTCTTCCTTGCAGCAGCTGGGGCAGGCTCCATTCCCTTGAGGCTGCCTGGCGCAGGCTCCTTTACCCTCAGGACATGTGCCCTGGATCCTTTCCCACCATGCGTGGTTGTGGTGACTAGTGGGCCCGTGTACTGGGTGGCTGAGGTGCTTGGCTGGGTTTTTGTCACCCTGGCCAGACGTGCAGGATGGGGCTAGGGAAGAGGTCAATGGTGGATAGGAAAACCTTTTTAGGGACATTGGGGCGGGAAGAGGGAGAAGGTTTGGGAGTGGAGGAAGAGGGAGTGGTTGTAGGAGGTGTCTGTCTGCTGATTTTGGGTGCAGGTGCAGGTGCCAGGGCTGGATGCTGTCGTGAGGTGGATGGCTGTTGGGTGTCTGAGTGCTTGCATTTGTGTGCTTTCGGAGGGGGAGACAGACACAGTGGGAGACGACACAGGGGACGTGTGCATGGCTGTTGTGAAGGTGTCTGCCAGTGAGGTGTGTGTTCTGCTAGGTGTGATGCTGATTTTGGTAGTGGATGAGGATGTAGTGCATGCAGGTGTGAGTGTAGACTGAACTGGGAGGGAGGTGGAGGAGGAGGAGCGGGGTAGACAGTGGAAATAGTGGATGTTGGTATGTCTGCATCTGGATGGTGCTTGTGTGAGTGCTTGTGAGATGATGTGTGGTGCTTCTGTTTGCCTGTGCCACTCTTGTGTGTTGTCTTGTGTGCATGCTTGTCTTCCTGTGTGTTTGGGATAGATTGGGGTTGAGGGGAATGGGATTGGAGGGGGGAGTGTGGAAACAGGGACAATGGCTGCTATCAGAGAGGAGGCCAGAGCCTGGATTGATCTCTGTTGGGCCACCAAGCCAGTGTGAATGCCCTCCAGAAATGCATTAGTCAGTTGCATCTGGGCTGCCAGCCCCTGGATGGCATTCACAATGGTTGACTGCCCTACAGAGATGGATCTCAGGAGGTCAATAGCCTCCTCACTCAGGGCTAACTGAGGCAGGGCCTGAGGTGCCTGGGGCGAAGGAGGTGCCCACCCTGCTGGGTGAGCGAGCACGGGCAACTCGCTGTGGGGCTGCTGATATGGGGGTGGTGGCTGTCCTTGTAGCTGGGGTGGTCACAGAGGTGTCCGCCACCACCAGGGAGTTTCTATCAGAGGAGGTATCTGTGTCTGAACTGTCCCCTCCAGGCTCCACCGTGTACTCCCCTCGCCCTCCTTCCCACTGGTGCTCTCACCGTTGGTGGACTCCGCCTCCTGGGTCCTGTGTGATGCAGCTCCCTCCGTCACCCGTGCCTCTGCTCCTCCGTCAAGATGATGCTAATGGATATAAAGACAGGGTGACAAAACAAAAAGGGGGGTGAGAGACAAAGGAAACACTTGGTCAATGGCTGCACCAACACCACTGTTGGCATACACAGCACCCTCACACACAGGGTACCGGCCTATGCACTATGCATTGCACTACCAGTGACATTGCTAGCCACCAAGGCATGTGAAGGGGCACACACCGGCAAATCCAGCACACCTGAGACCCAGGCAGCTTTGACCAGTAGTGGATGCCTACAAGCTAGGTAGCAGGATTATCCCTTCTGGACCCTTGCCACGAGGGGACCTATGCTGCAATGTCAGGCCTGGCCTAGGGGCACCCACTGACACACATCCCCCACCCGGATACCACCCTGCCATGCGTAAGTTGTAATGACGGGCACTGTACTCACCCCCTTGTGGCTGCTGTGATGCCCTCAAGCGCCCATCCAGCTCCGGATAGGCCACCGACAGTATGCGGGCCATCAGGGGGGTCAGGGTTCGCCGGCCACCCCTTCCTCTTTGAGAGGCCATCCCCAGCTGGGCCTCCGCTGTCTTCCATGCCCAGAGTCTCAGGTCCTCCCACCGTTTCCGACAGTGGGTGCTCTGCCTGCCATAGACCCCCAGGGTCCGCACATCCTTGACAATGGCACGCCATATACCCTTCTTTTGATGGGCAGTGACCTGCAGAGGCAATACACACAGGAAAATAGTATTTGTCAGACAGCCCCTTCACATCACCATTTATACACACATAAGCCAGCACACAAACTGTACGCTGCCCAGGGGACATCCACCCACCCCCCTTACATGAGGCCTTCACACAGCACTCCATGCATTCAAGCCCCATGCATCACAGTGTACTCACCTGTTGGTCTGGATGCCCATACAGCAGTTGGTACTGGGTAGGACCCCATCCACCTGTCGCTCCAACTCCACTGAAGTGAAGGCACGGGCCCTTTCCCCAGTCACACGAGCCATGGTAGGTTCTAGACACAGGTCACAGCAGCACATGCAGTGTAGATCCTCTCCTGTTGAAGGTCGGGTAGCAAGTGAGTGATCAGATAGAAAACTTCGATCACGCCCGAGGCGGTGCATACCGTCACCACCAGTGTACATCACCATTGGCCACTGTACCCCATAGGGCCCAATGTTAACCAATGAGAAGCTCCCAACCGCCTTCCGCAACGGCGCACAACATCAGTGGAATTTTCTCACTTCCACCTGTCCCTCCACTCAGGACAGGCAGATGCCATTTCAGGGGGGGAGGGGTAGGCCCTGGATAATTACTGCATCACTGTTTAAATTTGGACATACAGGGCAATTCTCTGTGACCCATTACAATTTGACAGCAGGCATCGTACTGTTGTTGCCCCATTGTTCGGCTCCTCACTCTTTTGTCCCTTAGATTGCTACTGCTGCATATGAATAGGAGATGGAGTGCACAGACCCCTGGTGGACTTGGCAACTATGGAGGACAGGCACATAATACTCACGTATAGACTTGACAAGGCCACAATCACAGAGCTGTGTGTCCAATTGGTGCCTGACCTGATATCTGCTATCCGTCACCCCACTGGGATCCCCCTCTTGTGCAAGTTCTGTTAGTGTTCCATTTCCTGGAAACTGGTTGTTTCCAAGTGACAGTGGGCTTGGCAGCAGAAATGTCACAGACAATGTTCTCAATAGTGCTGACCAGAGTGTTGTCTGCCCTGATTAAACACATGTGCAGCTACATTATATTTCCCCAGGTGGAAGACTTGGCCACAGTGAAGGCTAACTTCTATGCAATGGGACATATCCCCAACATAATTGGGGTGATTGATGGAACACATATTGCATTTGCCACCCCCATCAAAATGAACAGGTGTGCAGAAATCATAAGAGTTTCCACTCAATGAATGTACAAATGGTGGACAAATACATCTTCCATGTCAATGCTAAGTATCCTGGGTTGGTGCATGATGCCTTTATCCTGAGGAATAGCAGCATCCCAAATGTGATGGCCCAACTACAGAGGCACAGGGCGTGACTAATAGGTGAGCCCCGGTCCCCACCCAGTGTTTGTTGGTGTATGGGTATGGTGTGGGCCATATGGGATATTGTGTTGCTAAATGTTGTCCGTCAATATTTGCAGGTGACTCTGGTTACCCCAACCTATCATGGCTACTGACCCCTGTGAGGAATGCCAGGACAAGGGCAGAAGAACGTTACAATGCGACACATGGGTGAACCAGAAGGATCATAGAACAAACCTTTGGCCTCCTGAAGGCCAGGTTTCAGTGCCTCCATCTAACAGGTGGATCCCTGTGCTACTCACACAAGAAGGTCTGCCAGATAATAGTGGCATGCTGCATGTTGCACAACCTTGCCCTGAGACGCCTTATGCCTTTTCTGCAGGAGGAGGAGGCTGGAGATGCCCGTGTGCCAGCAGTGGACCCTGTGGACAGTGAGGATAAGGAGGCAGAGGATTAGGACAACAGAACAGCAGTGATCAGACAATATTTCCAATGACACACAGGTAAGACAGTGTTACTTCACATTTCATTGTCATTATTTTGAAATTCGTTGGCACTGGCATGCTGTTATTTCCCACTTCTATGCCCACTTACTGTGCCCTTTGGCAATTCATTTTCCAGATGTTGGTGCCTCACAATAGCTCCTGGTGTGATCACTGCAGCCAATGAAAGGTCTTTCATATGGGCTCATTTATTGTACAGTTGAATTGCAAGGTTTGGACATGGTTAAACATAAACATACTTAAAAAATGTGACAAACTCCATTCTTCTATTTTTTCCAAGGATGTTTATTGAAGTTCTAATATATTGAGGGGCAAGTGCAATAGGATGGAGTGATGATGGAGGAAACTCCAGGGTATAGTTCCAGTCTGTAGCACAGGTGCATTGTCCATGGGGACATAGGAAGGGGAGCAATGGCAGTTCAAGGTGGACAGGGTGACTGAATGGGACACAAGGGAAACAACCAGGAGAGTCTCATTTCCTGGTGGGGGTCTTGGCAAAAAACTCTAGCTTCTGCCTGGTTCGCAGGGGATGTTTGCGGGGTGGGTCTCCTTCTGTAGGGGGAGGGGTGCTGGTGGCCTGCGAGTCCTGTGGCAGGGCCTCCTGGCCACTAGCAGCAGAGGCGGTAGAAGGCAGTTCAGATGTCTGGCTAGTGGCAGGGGCCCGCTGGAGTGATACTGCCTCCCTCATAATATTGGCCATGTCTGCCAGCATCCCTGCGATGGAGACCAGGGTGGTGTACATGGCCTGCAAGTCCTTATGATCCCCTGCTACTGTCCCTCCTGCAGCTGCCTGTTCTCCTGCACATTGTCCAGGATCTGGCCCATCGTGTCCTGGGAATGTTGGTATGCTCCCAGGATCTCTGCAAGTGCCTCCTGGAGAGTCGGTTCCCTGGGTCTGTCCTCCCCCTGGGGCACAGCAGTCCTCCCAGTTCCCTGTTGTCCTGTGCCTCTGTCCCCTGAACCGTGTGCCCACTGCCACTGCCCCCGGGTCCCTGATTGTCTTGGGTATGAGGTGTGCCCTTGGGTCCCTGTAGAGGTGTACACCCAGCTGATTAATGTGTCCTGGGGACAGAGGTGTGGGTACGCTGGATGGGTGCTGTGGTGGTGTTTCCAGATGGGGGAGGCTCTGTGGTTGTCTGTGACTGGGCTTGGGTAACCAACTGTCCAGAGGTCCCTGATGGGCCAGGTTGGTCACCCAGATCCAGGCGACCAGAGTTGCTGTCAACACTATGGGCCTCTTCAGTTGGGGGACTGGATATTGCTGGCACCTCCTCTCCGGTGACATTGGCTGGGATGTCTGTGGGGATGTACATGATGTGTTATTGTTTCTGTGTGTGACATTTTGTGCATTAGTGGCTTGCCCTCTTTGATTGTAATTGCCCTGGCAGCTTTCACTTGTGCAAGTTGGTATGTGGTGGGCTAACTGATTCTCTCTAGTGCACATGCTTTAGTGATAGGTGTCCATGCAGGGCTGTGTGTGCTGTTAATGCTTTCGTGGGGCATGTAGGGCTTGGCATTGGGATGAGTGAGATGTGATGGTGGGGTGTATGGGGTGGTGGTGGAGTGATGGGAATGAGGGTGAGGGTATATGATGGCATGCAGGTAGGTGGGTCGTAGTAGTAGAGAGTTGACTTACCAGAGTCCAGTCCTCCTCCTACTCTGGCCAGGTCCTGAGGATGCATGATTGCCAAGACATGGTCCTCCCATACTGTTAGTTGTGGGGAGGAAGTGGGGGTCCACTGCAAGTCCTCCGGATGGCGAGCTGGTTTCTTGCTGCAATGGAACGTACCTTCCCCCATAGGTCGTTCCACCTCTTACTGATGTCATCCCTAGTTCTTGGGTGCTGTCCCACGGCATTGACCCTGTCCACGATTCTCCACCATAGCTCCATCTTCATAGCGATCAATATCTGCTGCACATGTGCTTCAAATAGCTGAGACTCTACCCTGCTGATTTCCTCCACCATGACCCTTAGCTCCTCCTCTGAGAATCGGGGGTGTGTTTGTGGTGCCATGGGTGTTGTGTGGGGTTTGTAGGTGAGAGTGTGTAGGAAGGGTAATGTGTTGGGGTATGTGTTGTCTGTGGTTATGGTGTCTGTCTTGTGCCAATGGTTTGTAATTGTCAATGGTTGTGGGTAATGTGGGTGGGTGTTTTATAGTGGTGTGGGTGTGTAGGTGTGTGGGTCAGGTGTGTGTATGGGTGTCAGGTGTGTGTTGTTTGAATTGTCCAATGTGGTGTTGTTTTGTTTGTGTGTGTGTATTTTGAGCACAGCGGTATGTACCGCCAATAGTTTACTGCCGTTGAATGTCCGCTGTGGTGATTCGTGGGTCATAATGTGATGGGCTTTGTTCTTTTGGTGTAACAGTGTGGGTTTGGATACCGCCAGTTTATCACTGACCTTGGGTGTGGCGGACTTGTGTCTGTGGCTGAATAGTGATGGATTGGTGTGTGTGTCATAATATGATGAACGGATATCCGCTGCCGCAGCGATATGCTAGTGGCAGTCAGCGTGGCGGTAAGTGGGATTTACCACTAATGTCATAATGAGGGCCTATAAGCCTGAAAGTGATTAAACAGTTACTTATGAGGCAGAAATGCAAAGAGAACGAATTCCCTCATTTCAAACGTATGACTATTGCACTCAAAAAGTGATTAGGGAAACTATCACTAGAAACAATGCGAGCCGCATGTGTCCCCCAATTCTAACTGGCAACACAAAAATCAAAGCAGAGTACAGAACTTTCCTCCCAGCATCTCGTAAGCCTTCCTCAGCAGAGTGTGGGGTACCTCATCAACTTTTTCAGCCTCTCTTTATACCAAAAGTTCACTCAACTGATCTCAATCTCTCATCAACCCCGGCAGCCAGACTCTAACCTAAAGTTCGCTTTTCTACAGGCACCATGGGCACTATCTTTTAAAATCTATAAAATCCATTGTATGACATGCTACCTCCTGGAACCTACAGGCTGATAATGGTCATACTCAGACCTACCTCACTGTTATCCTCATATTTGATCAGTCCTCCTCCTTAAACTGTTTAATTTCTGTTTTTTTGGAGGCCACATCGGAAATGTATATTGAAGAGCCTGAGTGCCTTTCTACGAACAATAGGGGCATCATCTTTGACCATCTACAAAGTCAATTATTACCCCTATGTAATATTCCCTACTGGAACCTGCCAGCTGATCATAAGCATACTCACACCTGCCTTACTATTGTCCTCATACTTCATGGCTAAAGGATCCACTTCTATTTTTAGTGTCCTCAACAGAAGTTGACATTGATCAAGACCCTTAAGGTTACATCTTCATACACATGCATATTCAAGTCTGATATGCTGCCTCAAAATGGACATCTGTGGAGTCTAATCTAATGTAATACTCTAAACTGGAGCCAGCCAGATGAAAATAATCCTCATGTATATATATGTGAGTGCCAAGGAAGCTGGGAGCAAAGCTCAACCAGCCTTCAAGCCAAATATGATGGAAGTAGAAGGAACCCTGTATAGGATTATGTAATCGTCCACACAATTTAATTGTTCAATCCTCCCTTCACTGTATTGAGTGTAAATATCTAATAGGTCTTCTTTTCTTTTCTTACTTCTATCATCTTGCGTCCTTGACTGGATTTGACCTTCGCCAATATGGTACACTTTAACTCTTTCTCTTTATGGTTTTCTCTCATAGAGTTCTGTACCAAGGGTGCATTGGCTTTCTTATTCCTAATCGCTGACTTATGTTCTGCATAACACATCCTAAACTCTTTTCCTGTATCTGAAATGTTGGCACGATTGAAAGGAAATTAAACCAGATTCACAATATTCTAACTTCTGCAATCAGTCATGTCCATTGTGAGTTCTCTTTCCCTTTATGATCCCATTGCTCTGTCACCATAGGTGTGTCACACTCAGGGTAATTGCCACAGAGGTGGTTCCCTATCACTAGGGATCTACAATCAAATCCTGTGGAATCAACTGACTTAGATCTAACCACGTCAAACCTCTCTCACTGGGTAAGCACAGCAGTATTCAGTCTAGCGCCAATCAAAACAGGGCATTCACATAGAAGTGTGCTTTCAGCATCTTGGTACACAAAGGCTTTAGGACCTCGGAAACAACTCTGTAAAAAACAAGAACGTAAATTGAGAGTATCTTATTGCGAGAAAGAAAAATATAAATGTTTCTCTGGCCTTCTTCAATCATTCTCTCAGATTGGGAGCAAATGGTGGCTCTGGGTCATTTCGTGTCAGAATCCTTTTCACTACCATGTGGGTTCCCTCAGGGCACCGCTCTTAGTCCTACACTGTTTAACATGTATGTCTCCCACTTGGCCACCCTGATTAGATCATTTGACTTTTCTTCAACTTCTTATGCCAATGACACACAAATTGTAGTAGCCATGACAAATAATGACAAGAGCACAGGATCCAGATTCCATGACTACATGCTGGCAGTTAGTCATTGGATGGATGAAAAGTGTCTTAAAATTTTGAGAATACAGAGGTGGTTATATTCTGAGACCAGCCCTCCTTCTAGACTCTACAGTGGTGGCCAGAGGACCTGGGATCTATGCCCATACCGGTAAAAAAGGTCAAGAACCTAGGAATTGTAATGGACAATAAAGTCTCATTTGGAGACCAGGTTAGTGCAGTTTCCTCTTCTACTTTTTATACACTGACCTTGTTAAATAGTGCCAGTAATGGCTCTGGTGCTCTCAAAACTGGATTCTTTGTAATGGCATATCTAAGATGCTACAGCAGCATTTAAATAAACTTAAAATGCTCCCAAATGCTGCTACTCATCTCCTTTCAGGGATCCCCAAATTCAAATCTGCTTCTACAGCAATCCAGGCATTGCAGTGGCTTCCCATTAGGAAACAAATTCAACTAAGGCATTATGCACAGCCTATAAAGCATTGCATCACACTGACCCAGATTTTCTCAGGCATAAATTCAAATGGTATCAACCAAGCCGGAGCCTACATTCCCCGAGATCTAAAGCATTAGTTATTCCAAAAATTAAACGGGCCAAGTGGGGAGATACAAGCTCTATTTCAATACAGCAAAAATCTGGAACCTCCTCCCCCATTATATGAGATCCATGCCCAATCTCCTGTGTTTCTGGAAATAACTATAAACCTGGCTTTTCCATATTTGATTTGTCTTTTGGCAGCACTCCTGTTGTCTTAGCACAAGGACACCTCTGGGTAACTGCTCGCTTTATAAAACACTTACAAATAACATTAACATTCTTCTGTAGCATCCAGAGGTCCCGTATTGCACTGAAGAGTTGTGTCTGAGGGTCTACTATTTATATCTGGTACCTTCTTTAAGTGGAAGATGCTTCTACATAATTCCATTTGAGATCCTTGAAGCTTCCTCCCACTCCCAGCCCTGGCTGCAAGCTGGCTGCATGATCGATGCTGCAGTCATAAGTCCTTTGTATGAAAGCAGTGCACAGCCTATTTAGTTGCAAGTGAGTCTGTTGCAGCTCCGAAGCTCCATCCTGCCAACTGATGGCCTATCCAAGTACACATAATCCCTCTATTGTGTGGCTGTCTGGGAGGAATACACTAAATCAGACTGTCAATTATACCCAGTCATGTGACCCATGAACACGCTCCAGGTACCACCATATTAAAGCAGGAAAATGCCAACTTTCTGACAGTGGCATTTTCAAAACTGTAACTTAAAATCTGACTTTACCATTAAAGAGGATTTTAATTCCAAATCCTCAGACACCAGACATGAAACGTTCATCTGTCCCAAAAGTTATCACATATTAAATGTATTAAGGCAACTTAAGTTCATTCTATAGGAGAGGTAAGACTTGTAGTAGTGAAAAACAAATGTATGTGTGTTTCCCTGCAAGGACATGTACAATTTTAAATTGCATGCCCATCTTTTTAAATACAGTGTGCCCTGCCCTATTGGCTGTTCATGGCCTACGCCAGGGGAGACATATGTAATAACAAGGAAAGTTTGGGTGTAGGAAAAAGGTTTATCTAGCCAGGCCAAAATAGCAGTTTAAACCTGCATACATAGACTGCAATGGCAGGCCTGAAACATCTTTTAAAAAGCTACTGAAGTGGGTGGTACAATAAATGTTGCAGGCCTAATAGTAGCATTTAATTTATAGGCCCTGGGTATATGAAGTGCCATCTTACTAGGGACTTACAAGCAAATTAAATGTGCCAACTGGGTGTAAGTCAATATCATCATGTTTAAGGGAGGGAGCACAAACACTTTAGCACTGATTAGCAGTGGTAACGTGCAGAGAGTCCTCCAAGATAACAAAAATGAGTTCAGAAATGAAGAGGGTAAGGGCAAAATGTTTGACTATGACTCTGCAGAAAGGGCCTAGTCTAACACAGTTCAATTGCCAATTTTAAATAAGTGAGTTTTGGTACTGGAATTTGGCACCGTCAAGTTTGGCAACGCTACCTCTTCCAAACACTAAATGACCAATGAGGTTGCAACGCAGCAAGTTCAATAATTTTCAATGTGTGTTTTTGTAAAGTACAACTCATTTCTAGGCCAATCCTTTCTTATGATCTCATATATTTAAGAACATTAGTGGTTGGGAAGGGCAATGTAGAAGAGTTAATAGTGTGTCTTCACATTTTCTGGCTAATAGGTCCATGAGTATACTTATTTTATCGAAGAGATAATGGCATAAATCAAAACAATGGCAATCTGGTGCTTATAATTATAGCACAATGACTTTTTTTAAACGTTTATGTTATTTAAGATATGTCACATAATGCATTTTTGCAAACAAAAGATTTCACTTTAAGGTCTGGCCTGCCAATCGACCAGTTCTACGTAGGATTGTGGCTAACAGTCATGCTAAATGAGAACATGTAGAATTGCATACAGGCGCAGAAAAGATGAAGAGAACATGGTTTTAAATATGTGTTACTATTTTTTGGAAGAGAGGGGTGCAGGCAAAAACCACAGACTACATTTTGAGTGTGAAAAGGCCGCTTTATTGAAACCGGTGCTCAAATGCTAACATAAACCTGGGAAAATCTGCCTTACTTCACTGAACAATCACTAAAGTAACCAAGCCCTGCCCCCACCCCTACTGCCCACCCACCATAGCCCTCCCCTGTATTGAATGAAAATGCAAATCTTTCAACCTTAACAACTTTGGCCTACCCCTCCATCTTACAAATGCAATTACTGCAATTATTAATTTTAAATGACCACCTTCTTAACCTTAAGCTTCTTATCGACCTTTCCTTTTCCTGTGTTTCCCACTGGCAATGCCCCATCACGTTCTGTGAACCTCCTGAAAAACTTTCCCTCCCACTGTCTCCACTGCTCAGCACCTGCTTCCATTGGCAACTCAAACATAGTCCTCCGTATACCTCCCTTCAAGCACCTGTGCCAAAACACAGCCTGTATACTCTAAGCAATAGAATGACCTGACTAATTTGGACGCTTAGGTGGTCATTACAACCCTGGCGGACGGTGTTAAAGCTGTGGTAATACTGCAAACCGGCCGGCGGACAAAAAAAGGGAATTATGACTGTGGCGGAAACCGCCAACATAGACAGCCACTTTAACACTCCGACCGCCACAGCGGTACAGACAAGCAGCGCGGCGGTCACCGCCAACAGACAGGCGGAAGACAATGTACTGCCCACAGTATCACAACCCGCCAATCCGCCACCTTTTCCGGGGCGGATTCACCGTGGATAAAAACACGGCGGAAACAGCTTTTGCAATGGGAAAACACTCACCTTAACACACTCCACGACGAAGGAGCCCACTATGGAGCCCAAACTACAAATACTCCCTGCGCTTGTCTTCCTGCTCCTCTACGATCACCAGCAACGTAGGCGCCGAAGACAACGGTGAGTACTGCACCTACGACATAGGGGAGGGGGAGGCAAAAGTCAGGGGGACACACACGCAACACCCCCACCCCCAACCCGACCCTCACCCACTACAACACACACACCAATGCATTTCCAAACAGCACAGTAACAACCCACAACCCCCCCGGAAGAATGCAAAGACAAAAGGAAATCAGTTCAAACATTGTAATGTATCAAAATACAGTAACCAACCATATACATATATATATATAAACAATCGAAAATCATACATCACGAGTAGTACTGCAGGTAGGCACATATCAATATCCGTGGACCACTGGGACCAAAATGCATGGGCGAGGCCCACACTAGATGCCTGTCCACAAACGGAGAGAACACTGCAGGGGCATCAGATAGAAATACAACAGGCACCTCAGGTGGAAGGGAAGGGTGGGGCACCTCAGCCGGATTACAGCACCACGCCAGATCCAGGACGGGGCTCCATGCCCATTGATGCATCCTGGGGAGTGCAAAGCCACAGTCTCTCAAGTCTCTACAGTGGGTGGGTTGCCCACTGTACCATCCTGGGGAGTGCAAAGCCACAGTCTCTCAAGTCTCTACAGTGGGTGGCTTGCCCACTGCTTTATCCTGGGGAGTGCAAAGCCACAGTCTCTCAAGTCTCTACAGTGGGTGGGTTGCCCACTGTACCATCCTGGGGAGTGCAAAGCCACAGTCTCTCAAGTGGATGCAGGTTTCCACTGGTTCTGGAGGGGGACTGGTGCCCAGAGTGCTTCATCCTGTGAAGGACAGAGTGGAGGCAGGTCCCACTGGTTCTGGAGGTAGACTGGTGCCCAGAGTGCTTCATCCTGTGAAGGACAGACAGAGTGGATGCAGGTCTCCACTGGTTCTGGAGGGGGACTGGTGCCCAGAGTGCTTCATCCTGTGAAGGACAGACAGAGTGGATGCAGGTCTCCACTGGTTCTGGAGGGGGACTGGTGCCCAGAGTGCATCACACTCCCCGTGATGGTCCCAGTTCTGTCACTGTCCCAGCTGCACATGGGCTAACGATGCTTGAGTTGGTGGTCTTTGGCCTGTTCAGCAGTGCTTTGCCCTGTTCAGCGGTCTTCACCATGGTGGTCTTTGCCCTGTTCAGCGGTGCTTGCCTCTGCTGTCTCTGACCTGTTCAGCGGTTCTTTGCCCTGTTCAGCGGTCTTCACCATGGCGGTCTTCACCATGGCGGTCTTTGCCCTTTTCAGTGGTGCTTGCCTTTGCTGTCTCTGACCTGTTCAGCGGTGCTTTGCCATGGCGGTCTTTGGCCTGTTCAGCGGTCTTCACCATGGCGGTCTTTGCCCTGTTCAGCGGTGCTTGCCTCTGCTGTCTCTAACCTGTTCAGCGGTGCTTTGCCCTGTTCAGCGGTCTTCACCATGGCGGTCTTTGCCCTGTTCAGCGGTGCTTGCCTTTGCTGTCTCAGACCTGTGCAGCGGTGCTTTGCCCTGTTCAGCGGTCTTCACCATGGCGGTCTTTGCCCTGTTCAGCGGTGCTTGCCTTTGCTGTCTCAGACCTGTTCAGCAGTGCTTTGCCATGGCGGTCCTTGGCCTGTTCAGCAGTGCTTTGCCCTGTTCAGCGGTCTTCACCATGGCGGTCTTTGGCCTGTTCAGCGGTGCTTGCCTTTGCTGTCTCAAACCTGTGCAGCGGTGTGTGGCATTACGGTCCCTCAGTGCCCAGCGGGGCTGTGGCTGCCGGGGCCCTCCAGGTCACTGACGATGGCAGTGGTCTCCGGACCAGTGACAATACTGCTGCCCTCCAGGGCACTCACTCTGGTGGTGGTCTCCAGACCAGTGACGATACTGCTGCCCTCCAGGGCACTCACTCTGGCGGTGGTCTCCGGACCAGTGACTACAGTGCTGGCGGTGGCGTCGCGGCCGGCGGGGAGGATGGGGGCCTTCTCCGCCGTGCTGCTCTTCCCAGACTTTGGAGACTTCTTCTGCCCCTTCACCACCTTGGGAGGAGTCACAGCTGACTCAGCACTCCCCCCGGGACCCTTGTGAGCTGTTTTTCCGGCAGGAGTCTTCACCCTCTCCCGTCGGCCCCTTTCCAACGTAAGGTGCTTTACAGGGGGTGGACTGGCAGTGCTTTGGGTCCGTGTCACACTGGCTGCCCTGGTGGCCGGTGCACTCCACACACCTTTAACACGCACCACTGGTACCAGACTTTTTTTGGCTGAGGTGCTACTACGGGACCTATGAATTGGAGGGGTGGGGGTGGTGGGAAAGAGGTCAACGTTGATGAGGAAGAGTTTCTGACGAACACTGGGATGGGTAGCTGGAGGGGGTCTGGGAGTGGAGGAAGAGGAGGTGGTTGTAGGAGGTGTAACTTTAGGTGATTTGGGTGCAAGTGCAGGTACTGGAGGCTGTCGTGAGGTGGATGGATGTGGGTGTGTGGGTGCCCGCATTTGTGTACTTTGGGAGGGGGCGTCACAGACACACTGGGAGTGGACACAGGGGACGTGTAAATGGTAGTGGGGGTGGTGAGTGCAGGTGAGCGGGGTGTGGTGCTGGGTGTTCTGGTGCGAGTCCTGGTGCCTGTAGATGTAGTGCATGCAGGTGAGAGTGTAGACGAGACTGGGAGGGAGGGGGAGACGAGGAGGAGGGGGACACAGTGGAGGCAGTGGATGTTGCTGTGTCTGTATGTGGGTGATGCTTGCATGAGTGCCTGTGGGTTGTGTGGTGCTTATGTTTGCCTGAGCTACTTTTGTGTGTTGAGGTGTGTGCATGCTTGTCTGATGTTGTGCTTGGGATAGGCTGGGGTACAGGGGACTGGGTCTGGGTGGAGGAAGTTGGAGGGGGGAGGCTAGACACAGGGACAATGGCTGCCATCAGTGCTGAGGCAAGAGATTGCAGGGTTCGATGAAGGGCAGCCTGACCAGAATGAATGCCCTCCAGGAATGCATTACTGTGTTGCAACTCCCTTTCTACACCCTGGATGGCATTCACAATGGTAGACTGCCCAACAGTGAGTGACCTGAGGAGGTCAATGGCCTCCTCACTGAGGGCAGCAGGGGTGACTGGGGCAGGGGCTGAGGTGCCTGGGGCGAAGGTGATGCCCACCCTCCTGGGTAAGTGGGCACGGAGCGAAGGCTGAGGGGCTGCTGGGAGGGCGGTGCTGATAGGGGGCTGTACCTGTAGAAGTGGGGGGCACAGATGGTGCTGCCACCACAAGGGAGCTCCCATCGGCGGACGAGTCCGTGTCGCTGTTTGGTGATCCGGTGACCGACGTGAAGCTCCCCTCGCCCTCCGTCCCACTGGTGTATTCAGAGTCTGTGGTGTGGCCCTCCATGGCCATGTGGGATGCAGCTCCCTCGTGCTCTGGTGACACTGTACCTCAGCCTGATGATGCTGATGCACAAAAGAACAGGGAGAGCACAAAAAGGGGGGGGGGGACGACAGAAGAAAGACAGGTTGAGTGCATGGCTTACCGCTACCTTTGGCGGACAATACAGACACAGCAGCCCCCTGCACTACGCCGTGCTCTTGGCCTCTACAGATGCAATTCCTGGGATCTGGCCTACATGGCTATGGTGGACATCTGCACACATAGCTGACACAGGGGCATGTATACCTGTACTTGGCACTCTACAGAGGTGGGGTGGAGTGCCACATGGCCTGCATTCCGGAGGGGCCTAGCCTACGTAACTCGCCCTGGCCTAGGGAAACCCACAGCCTTCCTCCCCCACCCAGACCCCTCCACTACGCGCAAAGTCCGCAGAATGATGTTGTACTCACCCCCTTGTGTCTGCTGTGATGCCCTCAAGCGCCCATCCAACTCAGGGTAGGCCACCGCCAGGATCCAGAACATCAGGGGGGTCATGGTGCGAAGGGCACCCCTCCCATGTTGGGAGGCCATCGCCAGCTGAGCCTCCGCCGTCTTCTTGCTCCAGCGGCGAATGTCCTCCCATCTTTTACGGCAGTTGGTGCCCCATCTCTGGTGGACCCCCAGGGTCTGGACATCCTTGGCGATGGCACGCCAAATGTCTTTCTTCTGGTGGGCGCTGACCTACATGACATGTACAGGGGAAGAAGAGAAGTCATTACCAACTGCAACGTTGAAGTGAGTGGCCCCCATCCCTACCCTTGCCATGTGGCACATGCATTCACAGTCCTTCATGGTCACTGACCTCTGCCCCCTTCCTACTGACATCCAGCCCTCTCCACCCAGCATAGCCCATACAACTTGCTCCCTGTGTACTTACCTGTTTGTCTGGAGGACCGTAGAGTAGCGTGTACTGGGGGAGGACCCTGTCAACTAGCTTCTCCAACTCCTGAGCAGTGAAGGCAGGGGCCCTTTCCCCAGACACAGCAGCCATTGTCTCTTCCAGACCAAGGTCACAGCAGCACTTGCAGTGTAGGTCCTCTCCTGTCGAAGATCAGGTATCGAGTGATTGAACAGATAGAAAATGGCGGTCACGTCCGCGGCGGTGACGTCCGCGGCGGTGCGTATCATCACCGCCGGCGCACTTCATCATTGGCTTCTGGGACCCATAGGGTCCAATGTTAACCAATGAAGCATTGCGCAGCGGTCTACGACGGCCTACCGCGACGGTGTACAACGCCAGCGCAGATACCTCACATCCCATTGTCCCACTTTAGAGGTCAAGCAGACGCCATTTCAGGGGCCCACATGGCTTCATTTACTACTGCGTCACACATACCTAGGCCTACACTCAACACACATACAGGAAGAGTTTTGTGTTTGGTGTCGTGTTCTGTGTAGCTGTGGGTACATACCTGGGAATTTGTTGACTCTGTGGTCGCTGTTGTCTTTCTTAGGCACCGTCAGCTGGGACTTTTGAGGAGATGGCGGAATCCTCCGGTGTGCCGACCGCTGGTTGACCTGTTAACAAAGGAGGAGTGACATTTAATAATCACCTACAGGTTTGACCGTGCCACAATCCAGGAACTGTGTACCCAGTTGGAGCCAGACCTGATCTCACCAATCCGCCATCCCACAGGAATACCCCCTGAAGTGCAGGTGCTATCAGTGCTCCATTTCCTGGCAAGTGGATCATTTCAAACAACAGTGGCCATGGCATCAGGGATGTCCCAGCCTATGTTTTCCAACGTGTTGTCCAGAGTGTTGTCTGCCTTGCTGAAACACGTAAGGAGCTACATCGTTTTCCCTCAGGTGGAGGATTTGGCTACAGTGAAAGATGACTTCTATGCCCTGGGACATATCCCCAACATCATAGGTGCTATTGATGGCACCCTTGTAGCTCTGGTCCCCACGCAGGAGTGAACAGGTGTACAGGAACCGGAAGAGTTATCATTCCATGAATGTACAGATGGTATGTTTGGCAGACCAGTACATCTCCCAGGTAAATGCTATGTTCCCTAGCTCAGTGCATGACGCCTACATCCTGCAGAATAGCAGCATCCCGTATGTGATGGGTCAACTCCAGAGGCTCCGGGTGTGGCTATTAGGGGACTCTGGTTACCCCAACCTGTCCTGGCTATTGACCCGAGTGAGGAATCCCAGGACCAGGGCAGAGGAACGCTACAATGAGGCCCATGGGCGGACTAGGAGGGTGATCGAACGCACCTTCGGCCTCCTGAAGGCCAGGTTCAGGTGCCTCCATATGACACGTGGTTCCCTATTCTACTCACCAAGGAAGGTGTGCCAGATCATCATCGCCTGCTCGATGCTTCACAATCTTCCTTTGCGACGCCAGGTGCCTTTTCTGCAGGAGGATGGTCCAGATGATGGTGTTGTGGCAGCTGTGGAGCCTGTGGACAGTGATGAGGAGGAAGCTGAGGAAGCAGACATAGACAACAGGGAGTCAGTCATACAGCAATATTTCCAGTGACACACAGGTGAGATTTTTTTTTTTACTATTACATTCACTTTCACACTTCTACCTCTATCCTGTCTGTCAATTAGTAGCAGTATTTAGTAACTGAGTTGTACATTTGCATTACGGTTTCACAGGTGTTGTTACCAACGTGTGTCATCTGCTTGCATCCTTCATGGACTTGTGATGTGTGACATAGGTATGTTGGCATTACATTTGAAAACGCATTTTGTCACTGTCATTGCTTATACACATTTTCAAAATCACAGACTGACTCCAGATTGTTTTGTGGTTCAAGGGTGTTTATTGAAGGGCTAATTATTGGAGGGGATGGCAAAATGGTGATGGGTGATAGTGGACGAATGTCCATGGCAGAGTCCAGTCTATTAGTCTCACAGGTGCACTGCCCATATGGGCATAGGAAGTGGAGCTGGGGCAGTTCCAATCAGGACAGGGTAACAAAGTGAGACAGTGGGAGGACAATCAGGGTGGTCTCATTTCCTGGCGGGGGTCTTGCCATCTTGCTCTGTCCTGTTCCTGGATCTCAGGGACCGCTTGCAGGGTGGTTGTCCGTCTGCAGGGGGTGGGTTGCTGGTGTGGTGGTCCTGTGGCGAGGCGTCCTGTCCACTAGCACCGGCGGAGGTGGTGGGCAGTTCATCGTCCATGCTAGTGTCAGGGGCCCCTTGGAGTGCCACGTGTCCCTCATGGTCTTTTGTATGTCCTTCAGCACCTCTACAATGGTGCCCAGGGCGGAGCTGATGGTTCTGAGCTCCTCCCTGAACCCCAAATACTGTTCGGCCTGCAGGCACGGGTCTCCTGAAACTTGGCCAGGACCGTAGCCATCGTCTCCTGGGAGTGGTGGTATGCTCCCATGATGGAGGAGAGGGCCTCGTGGAGGGTGGGTTCCCTTGGCCTGTCCACCCCCTGTCACACAGCAGCCCTCCCAGTTCCCCTGTGTTCCTGTGCCTCCGTCCCCTGAACCGTGTGCCCACTACCACTGCCCCCAGGTCCCTGTTGTTGTTGGGGTGGTGGGTTACCCTGGGTTCCCTGTAGTGGTGGACACACCGCTGATTGACATGTGCTGGGTACGGAGGTATGGGCCCGCTGGGTGGGTGCTGTGCTGGTGTTACCAGAGGGTGGAAGGTCAGTGTTGGGCTGTGCCTGTGCAAGGGGAACCGACTGTCCGAGGCCCACGATGGTCCGGGCTGGTCATCTGGATCCAGTTGGCCAGAGCTGCTGTTGTCACTGTGGGCCTCTTCTGTGGGTGGAGTGGAGATGTCTGGACCCTCCTGTGTGGTGACGTTACGTAGTGGTCCTGCAGGGGTATGAGAGCATGATTATTGCATCTGTGTGTGTCATGGTGTGCAATGGGTGGGTGCGCGTGTACCCCAGTGCAAACATTCCTGTGTGGGGGCTTGTATGATGATGGTTGGGGGGTTGTTATGGGTATGTGCAGTGAGCATGCTTTAGTGCTGGGTGTCCATGCTTAGTTGTGTCATGCAGGGCTTGGTGTTGGGATGTGTGGTTTGTGTTATTAGTACATTAGTGAGGAGTTGGAGTGATAGGGGAGGGGGTGAGGGTGGGGGTGTGTGATAGCATGCAGGTAGGGTGGGGATATGATAGTTAAGATTTGACTTACCAGTGTCCATTCCTCCACCGACTCCTCCGAGGCCCTCTGGATGCATGATGGTCAAGACCTGCTCCTCCCATGTTGTTAGTTGTGGGGGTCTGCCACCAGTCCGCTGAATCGCGATGTTGTGCCTGGAGACCACTGAACACACCTTCCCCCGTAGGTTGTTCCACCTCTGCCGGATGTCCTCCCGATTTCTTGGATGCTGTCACACAGCGTTGACCCTGTCGACGATTCTTCGCCATAGCTCCATCTTCCTGGCTATGGAGGTGTGCTGCACCTGTGCTCCAAATAGCTGTGGCTCTACCCGTAGGATTTCCTCCACCATGACCCTGAGCTCCTCCTCGGAAAACCTGGGGTGTCTTTGGCGTGACATGTGGTGGTGTAGGTGATGTGTGGGGTGGTGTATGTGTTGATGAGTGTGGTGATGTGTGGTGGTGTGGGGTGTTTGGAGCGTGGATGTTGTATGGATGTTGTATGGGTGTATGGGTCTATTGCTGTAGTCTCTCTCTGGCCTTCTTTCAGATTTTTAGGACGTAGGGGTTTGTGGGTGATGTGGGTGTGTGTTTTATATTGTGTTGGGTGTGTGGGAGTGGTGTTTGTATGTGTGTCAGGTGGGTGTATTTTGAATTGTCCAATGTGGCGGTGTTTTGGAGATGTGTGTGTATTTTGAGCGCGGCGGTGTGTACCGCCAATGGAATACCGCGGTTGAAAGACTGCCGCGTGGATTCGTGGGTCGTGATAGCATGGGCGTGTTTCTGTTGGCGTGACGGTGGAGGTTTTGTTTTTGCCAGTTTATCACTGACCTTTAGTGTGGTGGACTTGTGTGGGTGTCTGAATTTCGGCGGATTCCGAGATGTGGGTCATAATAGCTGTGGCGGAATTCTACGGCCGCGGCGGTGTATAGGCGGCCTTCTGCACGACGGTAAGCGCCTTTTACTGCCAATGTTGTAATGACCCCCTTAGACTGGGGGACTAAAGGGTTGGAGGAAAACCACAAGGGCTTCAAAAACACCTCCAGCCACCAGGTCACCTTAAATCCAAAACAGTGGCTGGGTAGCCCAAAATGCCAACTACAATAGCCTCATTGGGCTACATTGGGCTCCAAAGGAGCCCAAGGCTCAAGTTGACTGTACTTTTTTGCTTATGCATGATCATTCCCAATCGTTTTGCCTCCTGCCTCCTATTTTGTCTGACCTTTTGCCGTTGGCTTTTGAACTCTGAGCACTTTACCACTGCTAACCAGTGCTAAAGTGCATATGCTCTCTGTGTAAATTGTATGGTTGATTGGTTTATCCATGATTGGCATATTTGATTTATTAGTAAGTCCCTAGTAAAGTGCACTAGAAGTGCCAGGGCCTGTAAATCAAATGCTACTAGTGGGCCTGCAGCACTGGTTGTGCCACCCACATGAGTAGCTCTGTAATCATGTCTCAGACCTGCCATTGCAGTGTCTGTTTGTGCAGTTTTAACTGTAAATTCGACTTGGCAAGTGTACCCACTTGGCAGGCCTAAACCTTCCCTTTTCTTACATGTCAGACACCCCTACGGTAGGCCCTATGTAGCCCCAAGGGCAGGGTGCAGTGTATGGTTAAGGTAGGACATATAGGGGGTTATTCTAACTTTGGAGGAGTGTTAATCCGTCCCAAAAGTGACGGTAAAGTGACGGATATACCACCAGCCGTATTACGAGTTCCATAGGATATAATGGACTCGTAATACGGCTGGTGGTAAATCCGTCACTTTTCCGTCACTTTTGGGACGGATTAACACCTCCTCCAAAGTTAGAATAACCCCCATAGCATTGTGTTTTATATGTCCTGACAGTGAAATATTGCTAAATTCATTTTTTCACTGTTGCAAGGCCTGTCCCTCTCATAGGTTAACATGGGGGCTACCTTTAAATCTGATTAAAGCGTAGATTCACTTTGGGAGCGGATGGACATGTGGAGTTTGGGGTCTCTGAGCTCACAATTTAAAAATACATCTTTTAGTAAAGTTGATTTTAAGATTGTGTGTTTGAAAATGCCACTTTTAGAGTGAGCATTTTCTTGCTTATACCATTTCTGTGACTCTGCCTGTTTGTGGATTCCCTGTCTGGGTCAGTTTGACAGTTGGGCTGGTTGCACCTCACACTAGACAGTGACACAAAGGGAGCTGGGGTGCAGTCTGCATTTCCTGATGAGCCATCTGTGCTCGGAGGGTGGGGAGGAGTGGTCACTTAAACCTGAAAGGGATATGCCTGTCCTCACACAATGCAGTCTCTAACCCCCTGGTAAGTGTCTGGGGCCTTGCCTGGGCAGGATGTCACATTCAAAATAAACTTTACTTTGAAGTAGGCCTACTTCAAAGGAGATATTGGGTATAAGAAGGGCACCAAAAACCAGAGACTTCAGAACACTTCTGGAAACAAGAGGAACCTCTGCCTGGAGAAGAGCTGAAGAGCTGAGGAACAAGAGCTGCCCTGTCTGTGACTGTGCTTTGTGGAGCTATCCTGCAATTGCTGCTTCTGCCAGAGTAAGAGGGCAAAGACTGGACTTTGTGTGCCTTCCATCTTGAGAAGAAATCTCCAAGGGATTGATTTAGAGCTTGCCTCCTGTTGTTTGAAGTCTCAGGGACAGCAACGACTTCTCTCTGCCAGCACCTGGAGTCTCTGGAGAGACTCCTGCTCTATCAAGTGGTGCCCTATCGAGTCCCTGGGAACTTGAAAGTAAAGCTGGTGAAAATCCAAGGAAATCGACTTCGGATTACTTCAGACCGATGCCGCTGCGGCATCCGGTGATGCCACCTGCAACCGACTCAGTGATCTTCGCTTGAATGCGATGACCTTCGCAGGCCCGACATCGCTGCAGCCCCACCGAAGTCCGCAACTCCGTGGAAGTCACCGGACCACGTCGTGACCGACGCCGCTTGAAGTGCGCGGATTCAACGTTTCGCACAGAAGCCGCGATCTCCGACTTTGCACATCGGCTTGTTTTCACTTTTCACCAAAGGTACTGTACCTGGGGGTCTACGCGACTGCTGGTGTCGGATTCCTGGAAAAGACTCTGTCACGATGCCGTGTTAACACCTCATCGAAGCATTTTCTGTTTCTAAGCACTATTTTTTATTTTAATCTTAAAAAATTCATAACTTGACTTGTGTATGTCAGATTTTTGTTGTTTTGGTCTTGTTTTGTTCAGATAAATATTTCCTATTTTTCTAAACCTTTGTTGTGTAATGTTGTAGTGTTTTCACTAAGTTACTGTGTGTGTTGGTACAAATACTTTACACCTAGCACTCTGAAGTTAAGCCTACTGCTCTGCCAAGCTACCAAGGGGGTAAGCAAGGGTTAGCTGAGGGTGATTCACCTTTACCCTGACTAGAGTGAGGGTCCTTGCTTGAACAGGGGGGTAACCTGACTGTCAACCAAAGGCCCCATTTCTAACATTGACACACTCTATTTTGACTGCCCCCACTCCCAAAAGTTCCAGAGAGGCAGACCTTCCTTTAGTCGGCTGCCCCCTCAAACCCTGTTGCAAGATAAGAGCACAGGCAAAAAACACGGATTACCTTATGAATGTGGAAAAGGCTGCTTTGTTGAAACAGGTGCTCAAAGTTAACATACACCTAAGCAAATCTGTCTTATAAAACTACTATCTCACTAAACAACCAGTAAACTAACAAAACCCCATCCCAATCCTACTGTCCCACCCGCAATAGCCCACCCCCTATGTATTTAATGAAAATGAAAATCTTTCAGCTTTAACAACCTTGGTCTACCCCTCCATCTCGAAACTGCAAATGTCATCTTTGAACAACCAACTTCTTAACCTTAAACCGTTAAACTTCTTGTCTGCCATTTATTTTTCTGTGTTTCCCACCGATAATACCACATCACGTTCTGTGATCCTCCTGAAAAACTTTCACTGCCATCGCCACCCAGGAGAAGGCATGCCACTGACTTTTACTACCCCCTGCCCAGGTTCTGGCGGTCATCTGTTCATCATCTGATATTCCTTCACCTCTAACAAATACAACCCAATGCTGATTCTTGACAAAAGGGCATTGTTGCTTCTGAAAAACTGAACACAATCATACTATTTATCTGAGTGGCAAATGTGACCAAACCACAACTCCCTGCAGAAACTGCAGGGTTTCACAGCACCCTTACACTGTCTGCGAGGTACAAAATCCAATCCAAAGGACAAAACAACTTTACCATTGTCCTTTTAACTGCAGTAAATCATGCTTCATACCCCTCATTAACACCAGACCCTTCCCTACAACTAGGTAATTCTCCCTGAGATGTATCACCAGAATGTCCGGGCACCTGACCCCAACCATCATTGAATTGAGACAAGACATAAGCTCTCACCATGCCATGCCACCCTTCTCCTTCCAATAACTCATCTCCCCATTCACTTTCCTGCGGGCCTGGTTCACTGCAGCTGGTTTCACAGCATCCCTCCACTGCCTGCGAGGTACAAACTCCATCCAAAGAACAAAACAACCTGACCATCGTGCTTTCAAATGCTGTAAATCATGCTTCATCTTCCTCATTAACATCACACCCTTCTCTATAACTAGGTCATTCTCCCTGAGATGTATCACCAGTCCCCAAACATCATTGAATTGAGACAAGGGATAAGCTCTCTCCATGCCATGCCAACCTTCCCCTTCCAAGAGATAGAAAACAGTTGGTTGTCAAAACCCAAATTAATTCCACCTCCCCTCTGTGCTGCCTGGTGCTCAACCAACTTGACAAATGAATGTCCTTTGACTTAGATGGACACCTCCGCCACCAACAGACCCACACCTGAACCTGAAACAGAAAAAACTGTAAGTGTATGTAACTCCAACTCCCCTAAGCACAGAGAAGCCCTGTGGCATGCACACATTTCTTTGTTAACTGTCAGAAGGCCATCTTCCTGCATGATCTCCTTTCTGGACTAACCTCTCTAGCCTGCTTTCATGGCCACTCCAATGCAGAACAAATGAGTTCCAAAATCCATGTGGTGGACCCCCAACCCAGCTAGCGCTTATCGCAATACAGAAATCACTTGGAAAGCAGACACCTCTGCCCCAGAGTGGCATTGAAAGACAGTCCTCCTGTAAGACAAGCACTGAGCCATCAACTTGTTGCCCCAAGTTACTAGGCACAAATCCAAACACAGAATCTCCTGCAAGGTTACATTCCTTCCCACATGCCTCTGCTCAGTTTTTTAACGGCACAGCTGCACAACCAACCCGTCCTCCCTCCAAGAGACTTCCTCCCACAGTAGCCCTTCTTTTCCCTTCCCACCCAGTAACTCAGACATTCTAAAAGCTCCAAAATCCACCCAAGACATTAAAGTGAAGCAGATGAGTATCTCCACCCCACCTTGCCGGCAGATAACAGACAACCCAACCAAACAGATTCCAGGCAAGTGACTGTCTGGGACTTTCTTTGCACCCTTGATCTTGGGCCCATCCTTCAAGCTTCCTGTGACCCAATTCACTGGCCAACGGCACGTACCCCACAGCCGTTTGCCCATAAAGCCAATTACAGCTAGTTTTAGCCACGATAAACCTCTACCCATCAGGTCCTGAATAAATTATACTACATCCTCTGTCCTGTGCCACCAGGTGGCCTGAGCATCACCGAGTATTGAAGAACTCCACCCAAACCTGTCCATAGGTTATTCTAGTGGAGTCTGCTCGGGGGCATAGGACCAGCTGTACCAGCCTTTGTTGCCTACTGACCACAGCTCCTATGGCTTTGGCGTACTGCATCTGTCCGCGTCCTTGGCCAGCCCACAGAATCTCTTTAACTGAAAACAAGACAGAGCATCCACTATATCATTCTCCAGCCCTGGGACATGCTGCTCTTTTAAAGAGATCTCATACCTCAAAAAGCTCAGGACAAAACCTCACAGCAGCTTTAAAACCTGCATAATCCTGGCTGACTGCATATATTTACTACCTCCATGTTATCCACCCTGATGTGCCAGTTGATATCCCCATAGTGAAATAGCCAACAATAGAGGAAAAAAAATCCAGAAATGCAATGCTTCTGCCACCATATTTCCAGTGCTCTGGCCATTCCTCTGTGTACCATCTGCCCTGCCAATGTGGGCCAAAACTCCGACCTCAAGCTGCATTGAAAAAGATTTGTATGTCACAGTCTAGGTAGTCCAATTTAGCCATTGGAATACCATTGAAAGAGTCCAAACAAACAACCACATGCTAAGGTCCTCCCTGACCCCTGCCAACAAGTGTACTTGATGGTGTGGCAACTTGCCTACTGCCAGAGCTAACCTCAACCTCCTATAGAAGGTTCTTCCCATCCTGACCACCCTGCAAGTGAAATTGAGATGGTCGAACAGGACCTCAGTGTCCCTTACTGTCAGCTTTTCTTATCTCAGTATGGCCACCAACAAATTCTGCATGGGCTCTATTTTGTTTTTAGGCAGCCTTGCTTCCATTCTTTCTGTGTCCAACTCTATAGAGAGAAAAGACAGCACAGAGTTCAGACCTATAGCTTTTTAGGTGCCGGTGGCACCCCAATGCCACACATGAGCACCTGGAATCTTTCCAACACTTGCTGGCCGTCCGGCGAGCTGGGCTCCCCAGCAAACAGGAAATCATCAAGTTAATGGGTCACCCTTACATGTCCTGTTTGCATTGTGAACAATCACTGTAGGAAAGAACTGAAGCACTCAAAGATTGCACGGGAAATGGGGCATCCCATGGGCAATGCCTTCTCCAAATACCACTACCTATCAAAGTGCATACTCAAGAACTGTAAATTATCCGTGTGTACTGGGAGTAACCTAAGTGCCAACTTTATGTCGCATTTTGCCAGCTGTGCCCCTCTGCCCGTTGCCACCACTAAGGACATGGCCATTTCCGCTGAGGAATAGGATACTGACACCATTTCATCTGGTATAAAGTCTTTCATTGACCTACCTTCGGGCCAGGACAGATGTTGGATCAAATTAAACAGTCCCTGCTCTTTTTTGGCTACAACGCTGATAGGTGAGACTATCAGATTTTCCATAGGCTAATCCTCAAAGGGACCTTTCATCCTCCCTTCCGCAGTTTCTTTGCCCCGTTTCTCTTGTACTGCCTGTTTGTGCTCCTTTGCCGAGCGCAGGTTGTTTGCCCATATCTGCTCTCTGGGGCCTTATAACCCAAGTGAAAACTCTGTCTAAGACAAATCCCTCAGAAGCTGTGCCTCGTGTGCCCTGTCATGAAAGTCCAACCAGTATTCCAATTTCTCTATGTTAATTGGTGTATAAGCCTTCTTCGTTAGGTCCTTGAACCCCCACCCCTTTCTCCCCTACTGCTAAGCTGCTGCTGCTGATGATGAGCATGTGGAGTTTGACTTTTCTGATGCCATTGCCCTACACTCGCCCCATGATAGCTGCCTGCTCCGCCAGTGCATTGTATAGGGGCATGCTTTCCTGTGCACCTACAGCATTCATGCTGGAATCTGCAGTATTTACTAGTAAATGCACTCTTGTTAAAATTCCAGCATGCCCCCTTAGATCCATCCTATTGCTTTGCAAATTGTCCCACCCCGTCACAGGTGGGTTGCCCTTGAAAGGGCTTATAGACTACAAGAAGACTGATAGCTGTGAAGATTGCATTGCTAAATTTTGTGGGACCCATGGTATGCTTCCAAAGATCAGTGTCTAATTCCCGCCTACTTTGTTTCTGGGTCCCATGCCATTAATGCCCAGAATTCCTCATCATATTGAGCCCATGCATAAACCCCAAACATCAGCTAGGCCTTACTAATAATGTTGATGTATTTAAATATGGCCACACATCGCTATGGAAACTTTTCACAATTGATGCTGGCATAGATTAAAAATGCCACCGTCCAGTTTTCTATCATAAGGGGAACCTTCAACCTTTTTACCAATTCATATTCCTCTTCTTTTGACCCCTCTTTCTAGCAGACCTCCTTATGTCATAACTTAAGCATTTCCACACTTTCCCGCTTCCAAATCTTTCCTTTTGTTGTCAACATTAAGGGCCTCATTCTGACTTTGGCGGGCGGCCTCCCGCCGTCAGAATACTGCTGCGCGGTCAAAAGACCGCCGCGGTAATTCTGAGTTTCCCACTGGGCGGGCGGGCGACCGCCAGAAGGCCGCCCGCCCGCCCAGCGGCAAACCCCCTTCCACGAGGATGCTGGCTCCGAATGGAGCCGGCGGAGTGGAAAGGGTGCGACGGGTGCAGTTGCACCCGTCGCGATTTTCAGTGTCTGCTATGCAGACACTGAAAATCTTGGTGGGGCCCTGTTAGGGGGCCCCTGCAGTGCCCATGCTATTGGCATGGGCACTGCAGAGGCCCCCAGGGGCCCCACGACACCCATTACCGCCAGCCAGGTTCTGGCGGTCAAAACCGCCAGAACCAGGCTGGCGGTAAGGGGGTCGGAATCCCCATGGCGGCGCTGCCTGCAGCGCCGCCATGGAGGATTCCTCAGGCCAGGGGAAAACCGGCGGGAAACCGCCGGTTTCCCTTTTCTGACCGCGGCTTTACCGCCGCGGTCAGAATTGGCCTGGATGCACCGCCAGCCTGTTGGCGGTGCATCCGTGGTCCCCGGCCCTGGCGGTCCATGACCGCCAGGGTCATAATGACCCCCTAAATGTGCTCCCAGTTGGTTAGTCGTACCCATATAGGGTAGGTGCTTCCTTTCAGCTCCTGGCTCTCAGGCCTATCTTTTTTAATATCTACCTCGTTTGTCTGTTGTGTGCATGATACATCCAAGCCCCCTACACTGGGCAGTTTGTTCTCCGTGACTTGTTCCCTGTGACCTTACCAATGTTGCAGGGGTGTGTTCTGCCTCTATGCCTACCTCTACATCTGTCTCAAACTTACCATTTAGCAGCCTGCCTCCCTCTCCTGAACCACAACCTGCATCCACACCCGTGGCTATCAACTCAGTGCCCTTTCCCAACACAAATCCCTTACCTAGCTCAAAGGACAGTGCCCATTTCACTGCATGCTGCCTCACAAGTGGCCTCCTCTTGTCTAATGCCACTACATGCCTCATCTGCAAGTTATTAGACAAAATGTTAGCTGAGCACCCCCATCCCCAACTTTCCCTTTATCTCTCACTTTGCCTTCATCAAGGCTGTACTCTCCATAGTCCACCTAAGACACACCCTATTCATCCTCCTCTCTGGCCCTTCGCGGAACCCCTCCACCATATATGCTGGGAATAAGGAATTACTGCTAACCATAGGCCTGCACAGGTGTCCAGGGAGGCCAATAGAACCACACCATATTGGTCTCCAAACACCACACACTTGTCTTTATCGCCCTGGACTTATCAAGTGTAGGAGCCAACAAAGTCATCCTGAACCTACTTCTCTTGACTGTGCTGGGATCCTGTGCTGGTGTCCTGTGAGCCATGCTGGGCCCAGCCATCTCTTCACCTTGGCGCCTCTGAGCCACACCTAGCTCAGCTGAGTTTGTAAAGGACTGATGACCGCCTACCTGAAAAATAGAGACAGGGCTGACTTGCACCCTACTCCCAACTTTCAAGACCTGTTCCTGCTACCAAAACCTGCACCCTCACTACCCTGCTTGCCCCTCCCACATGCCACCCTGGACCTGTGCTCCATAAGGGGACGTCAATGCCAACTTAGCTGCCTCAGCGTAAACATTGCTTCCCCTCTTTACCGGTCTCTCATCCTCCTCTCCCCCACTTCATTCCAAACCTGCTGTCTTGATTGTTGCTACTGACTGCACCTGGTGTGAACCTATGATTGGTCCACCCCGCCCAGCTCTTTCAGACCCTGTGGCCTCGCTTTAGCTGTCATCCGGCCACCCGGTAACCTTAAATCCAAAATGGTGACTGGGGAGCTCAAACCACCTGCTAAACTATCCTTGTTGGGCTACATTGGGCTTCAAATAAGCCAAAGCCCCAAAATGACGTGGAGTGTAGTCAATTTTGACAGCGCCCACTCCTAAAAGTCCCTCGAGGGCAGATCTTCCCTTCAGTCAGCTGCCCTACCAAAACCCCATTGCTACTCTCTCAGATTTTTATTGTGTTGCTGTGAAAACCCACAAAAGATAACTTGTTCACCTAAAACAAGGTGACTTTATGCCAACTAAAGACAGCAATGCACTCAAAAAATGGTGTTAAGTACTAATTTGCATGTGAAAAATCATGCAGCAGTCCCCAGCGTGTGCTGAGGGCCTTGACAGTAATGTTGTCGGCTGTAAAACACATCACTGTTCGGCAATACTTACACAGCGCACTATTTTAGTGCTGACATGTCAAGGAAAAGGTTGCGAAGGACTCCCGGGTAAAAGGGACCTTCAGTGGTTCTGGAGTTGCTCTTTAATCAGAAGTGGCTGCTTTCTTGAGGTGTGCTTTCATTTATTTCACTTATCGGCACTGCACAAAGGTACCATCTGCTACTGTGGTGCCAAATTTGTTTAAAATATATAATTCAAATGACAGTGCATCAAAGTTTCTGCTGACACGCTGAGGGCAGAGGAGTAAGTGAAGAACGGGTGCTATGATCTCAAAGAGATGTGGTGTTTTATTATTCCCCGTTGCTCAACAAAGATGCACACTGCTTTCGGGCCAAATAAGATGGCTCTAAAATATGTTGTCCCGAAACACCTTCATTGCTCACACTGCATTCTGAGTAACTCTGCCTCCACCACACACACACACCCAGTTTCAACATTGCAGCTGAAGCTGCACATAAAATTTGGGCCCCCATCTCTCGCTGTTGTGTTTACGTCACACTGCAAACTTAGCAATGATTGTTTGGCTTTGAAATGTAATAAAATGTAATAAAATATGCAAGCATGCATATTATTTTAAGTTTGTCTAGTAAAAGGTTAAGGATATCATACACAACATAAATAGTAAAATATGCAGACACCTAATTTCAACCATTTTATTGTGCAGATTTCGGTCTGCTTGACTGATGCATAGTGCGATTTTACCACAAAACTGGAGTAACGCAAGTTTAGACTCCATCCTTTACAGGCCAATCATTGCGCAAATACGTTTTTAAATTTGACATTATATTTACAGTGTGTTTATTATTAACATTTGGGCCTAACTTGACACATTATTGCAATCATTGAAAGACTGAAGCTTTATAAACATGCACACAAACGTTCATTTAAAATTGCTTTCTTGTATTCACTATTCATGTTTTAGATTTACACTTCAAATTTCTTTAGTTGAAGTAACATGTATTTCTTTTCGTCATGTTTGCATTTACTCTGAAAGTTGAATACCATGTATTCAAAATGTATATTATATGTTTAGTTAAGTCAGGCTAACTTTACTGACTAAAGGCTTTAATTCTGAAATGCATTTTTTGTTTAATTAGCATGTTCTTCCTTTGCAGGTGCATTTCAAGGCTTCAGTAGCTAGAGAAAAGGAGCATCATTTGTGTATTAGTTTCACTGATAGAAAGGCCTGAGAAGAGAGAATCTTGGCATGAAATGTGAAGATTTAATGAGCAGCTGAAGTCTCCTATTCATTGTATATCAGGCATGTGAGACGTTCAGGGTTGCAGAGATTGTTTGAGTTCCGTGGAATAGGAAACCTGGGTGATGGTACAATTTACGAGATGGACTTAAAGATCATTGGTCCCTGGAGGGGAGGGAAAGATAATATTGATGCTGAAGATTCTGTTTGTTTTAATTAATGCTGTTAGAAGTTAAGGCAGATTTCCTTAGGCTTTGAGTTGTACAGAACACTCTCCTGCCTTTATTCTTGCAAGTGTAAGGCTTTATGTTAAATACTTATTCCTCTTTGGAAGACTTCTACTGGAGTCTTCTCTATGATGACACTTTCTTGCATTCCTAAATTGTCTCATGCTTTTATTTCAGCCACCCTTAAGATTTATTTTTGAATTATCCACATTTCTCACTTAGAATTCTTACTAGATGATTTAGAATTACTTCATGTTTAAGAGAGAGAACAGGAGTTAATTTACGAAACATCTATTTCGAATTCTCAGCTTCTGTAATTCTGTGATTGTAATTGCTCTGTATCTAAATCTGTTGCGACTGAACCGACTGCAATATTTCAGCTTGACAGCTGTAATTATGTATCATTCCAATATTCTAATGGGCTATATAATTAGTCGATTCATTATTGATTGAGAATAAATCAACTTAACTACAATCATCGATTCTTGGTCCTTATTGTGGGGCCAAATGGGCTTCACTGTAAATTAAATTGTCTGTTATTGTAACTCTCAGCCAAAGTAAAAAGATCCATCGAGTGAGAGTGTAAATTCACGCTCCTGCACTCTCTCAAGACTATCACTATGAAACCACAAAATAAAAAATACTATTACCTGCAAAAGATTAGTGGTTTTGATGCTTGGGAAAAAGTTGCAAAATAGAACATTAGTCAAGGTCTAAAATTGCCTGTAAATCCATTACTTTTTAGCAGCCACTCGTTAGCAGCCAGAAAACGCCTAAAATTCAACTTGGTGCAGTGAAGTAGAACTGCATAAGCTATTAAAATCTCAAAGATGAAGATGTACGGCCAGTGGGCCTTAGGTGAGATCTTTGGTAGCCAAGGCCATGCAACTCCTTAATGGTGTCTCATTCTGGTGGTAATGCTTTGACTAAGATCACTGTCACCAAGTGATGAGGTCCTTGGTGCTGTCTGTTGGAAGTGCAGTACCACACATAGTTACACATCCTGAACCTGTAATACAGATGGAGACCTGGGTGTCACCAATTCTGTTCCAAATTGAGGTACAACAACATTAATTTATGGGTAACACCCACCTTAGAAGCTGTTATTTACATACAGCAATAACCCTCCTCTAGCAGCTGGCAATGGGGCTTATCCATTGAGAAGACCTAAATACATTTTCCCCAACCTACTTACGTGTGCCTTCTCGTTCCTGGGCTGAAGTGTGATATGTTAGCAGCTATACCTGCGGTGCAGACATCTACAACCCCTATGGCACAGGGGCCTCCATCATTCAGGGAGCCCCATATTCTGGGATCCAGCCATTCTGTGTTACACCAGTGCCAACCCAGTTAGGCTAGGAGGGTAAGTGCAGGACAAAAACAGGAAATCAGCATAGATGGGACTCTAAGGTTCAGCACAAAAACCGATACAGGGAAGACCTTTGACTTTATAAAGTCTCTACTAAGAAAAAACAATTTACAAATCACACACTTGAAACTTGACAAGGGGGTACCCTAGGGCTGTGCCTCAGTCCAATACTTTTTAACATCTCTGTGACCCCCTTGCCAAAGTTATGAAAATGTTCGGCTCTTGATAAAGATCTGAATGATGCTAAAGCACGCTTCTCAGCAGGCACGATTGCTATTGCATCTTGGACGACAGATAACTGTCTCCAGCTGAATGTCAATAAATCAGAAATTATACTGTTTGGCAAGGCTCAACAGCTTTGCACTCCTAATTGGTGGCCCTCTGACTTGGGCCCTGCCCCAACTCCTAACCTAGTCATAAAAAATCTGAGCATTCATCTTGACCAATCACTCACTATGAAATAACAGGTCAGGTCTACAATTAGCACTTGCTTTCATATGCTGCATCTCTTATGGAGAGTCTTTCCCCTCCTCCCAAATTCTGTGAGGAAGACCTTGGTTCAAGCATTGGTTATTAGCCACTTGGACTATTACAAGGTTATACTGGCTTCTTCTAAAGAGACAGTCTTTAATAAACTGCAGGTTGTTCAAAATACTGCAGCTCATCTCATTAACAATCTTCCAACTAGGATGGCTTTTTCGTCACTTCTGCGTTCCCTCCATTGGTTGCTAATCGATAAGAGAATTGTCTTTAAATGATGCTGTCTGGCATGCAAATCCTTGAATGGAAAAGCCCTGAGCTACCTATCCACCAAGCTAGCTCAATACCAGTCAGGAAAATCTTTATGATCAAGTGATAAAGCCTTGCTTGTAGTCCAATGGACTAGGAAGGCCTGAACTGGAGAAAGAACATTTTCATATTTAGCCCCTTCATTTTGGAATAAGCTTTCACTCCAGGTTTGGCAATGTTCTGACCTTCTCAAATTAGTAAACTCCTCAAAACAGCGTTGTTTGTGGCCTAATAGTTCCATTTTCCGTCTGTGATCTGCGTGGCGCTGAGATGCCCCTTCTGGGATGATTCCAGTGCATTACAAGTTAAATTAACACAACATAAAATAACAATAATAAATGTGCAAACTGTAAATAAGAGTGTGCAGACCTATTCTATGCCTCGCTCCCCCACAAACAAATGCTTGTGGTCTAGTACTAGGAACCATATAGAGGCCAACTGTTATAATGCATTGCACACCACTAAGGAAAATCAGCAGCTGTCCATTGTATCTCCAGTCACGCACCAGTGAACTCAATGTGTGATGATAGTGACCATGACACAAACAGCTATAGTTACCACAGCGGAAAAAGCAAACTGATGCTGAAGATGAGAGGTCCACTATCCCTGTGGAAATATATTAAGAACTACTGCCTATTATTCACTCTGGTAACCTGATGTATTAGGAAAATAACCAGACCACTGTAGGACAGTGATTTCAGCCCCCTAAAGGTGGATCGCCAGAGGGCCAAGACCTCAGGCAGTACTTCACTTTCCTGTCTAGCGAAGTGGTTGGAGCTACAGAACCGTATAAGCAATAAGGTTACAACTTTGAAATCGAGGGTGATAATCTGCGTTCAGGAATGAACACTGACGTTGACACCAGTGGCATTAGAGACAGCAATGGCCTGGGCTTATTTATATCACAAACCAGGGAGTCAAATTATTTTGAGTTCTACTATATTCAGTCATGAGTTGAACATAATGTATAAAAACTATGCTTCTATTCAGACAAAAGGACACAGAACAACCTGCACTATCTCGAGCTTCATGTGGGTTAGTGGCCTTTGTAGAAGATTTTAAGAAACTGTTCTATTCTAAACTTCTTTGGCTGGAAGGGTCTTAAGTTCACAGGGCGTAATTAACAAAGGTAAACATACACATTTGTGGAAGTTTTCTATTTACAAACTCCAAGTTAATAATAAGTTTATGGCGGAGGCCACTGGACTGGCTGGGGCACAGAGCGGCAACTTCCTAGAAGTTGCTTAACTTTAAAAGTGACAGAAATGTAACCTGACCATCAAGTCACATTTAATGCCACAATTAATTTGATACCATATATGACCCAGTTAGGTAGCCTCATTCAGTTTTCCGGGTTTGGGTGCCAACTGGTAACCCTGTGTTAGCCAATGGGGCTACTAACGTTATCGACAGCAAAATTACAATTTATAACTGTTGCTGCTAATACATATGAAAAATATATGCCCTACTTAACAAAATATAGCTCCCTGCCATAGGGCTCTATAGGCTTACCTTATGGGAGACATATATATTGTTAACGGATAGGGTGGCTTTGTGTTAAAGGTAATGGCAAAGTCGAGATACTACCTTTCCAGTCTGCAGTGGCAGGCTGGGGTCCATGTTTTCACTTTGTCACACACAGGGTGGCACAACCAGTGCTGCAGCCTTGTGGGGCACGCTCTTTCTTAAATGCCCTGAGTGCCGTGGCTACCAAATATAGGGGCTTGTAAGTAAGTACTTGCAGAGACTACCTAGTCAGTATGGAGACTACCCAGTCAGTATGAAGAGCGCCGCACATTAAAAGATATACCTGCGCTCATCTGTTGTTATAAACTTACTATTAACTCTAAGTTTGTGACTAGCAAAAAATAGTAAACTTACACAAATGTGTAGGTTTTCCTTTGTGAGTCTGTATCAAGTTAAGGGAGGCTGGAACGTGCTGAGTTTTACTCCATGAAATTCCGCCGTGTGTCATTAAAACGTCGAGAGATTCAGCAGGGGACCATACAGCCGGCGGGACTATATAGTAGCTAAACATTGCGCAATGGAGCTGCTGCTATTGTCCACCCAAGGAGAGGTAGCGAATCAAGGGGCAGAGTCTGGCCTTACCTTAAGGTGCAGCGGTCAGATCAGGAAAAGTGGGGGCTGGAGGCGAGCACCCCTGGGCATTGTCCGTGCCCGGAGCAGCGGGAGCACCAGCAGGAGCAACAGCGGTGCCCAGCACCAGTTCAATGAGGGGCCACGTGGCGCGCATGGCATGGTTTCAAACCCCACTCTACTCGGTTAATAAGTTTCGCTTGAAAACCAGACCAGACTACTCAAATGAGATCTACTCTGTGTAGTGACATTTTCCTAAACTATTCATGGGAATGGTGCAACACTTCATGCCAGTACGGGCACAATGGTCATTTCATACACTAAACCGTGAACATTTAATGTTACACCAAAACAAACATGGTCATGCATTGCAGAGACCGTTACATTCAGTATAAACAGGAATCCCACTCTAAACAAAACCCCTCTATCCATTATCGTTACACATAGAAGAACTCGACCGACCTCCGTGGATCGTTCGCACAAAACTACCCGACTCTATCAGCTGCCATTCACCCTTCTAAATGCAGGGGTTCCATGACGTTCATGTGACTGGCAGCTACAGCGAAAACACAGTGCCAGACATCACCGGGTATTGCCCGGGTGCAGAGCGGCGAGAGCTGAGCACTGCGGAAGCAGGTCACAGCGCCGGGGTTAGCGGGACACTGAGCTGTGGGTTCTGCCTGCACCCTGGATATGGATGGGTTCGCTGTACCTTGGGCTTATGCACGGCGGAGGGAAGAACAGACTGGGCTCAGGTAACAACGTTCCGCACTCTACTAATAGGGTGCCTGCTATTCCCTTGGGCCGGCAGAGGGTCAACGCCGCTGGCTCAGCACTGTTGTCTAACTCTCTTCTGACCCCAGCTGACAGGCGGATCATCAGCTCTTGAGGCATGTGAACGTGCAACGTCAGACGCACGCTGAATAAGTCATATACACTTCACCCCAGTCAGTTAAACTCTGCCCCACGGGGGTAGGTGTAGTGATTTTTTTTTTGCCGAACTCCGGTTTCCAAGTGGAGCGTGGAGTGGCAGATTTCTGTGAACTCTTCTGGCAGAATGGAATCTAACGCCCTCCCCTAATTCAAATACTGTTTACGCCTATGTTTGAATCAACCGGGTCACTTTATTTTCTTTTTTGTTTCATTGGTAAACATTGTTAATAGCAAACTTAAATGCTCAAAGCACATCTTGAACTTTGGAAAACAGATGTGCAAGATACAAATAAAGGACTAAAAAACAAGGCAATCAGGAGTGTTGTGAAATTAATAAGGCAGGAAGATGGGCTTGAACATTTCTAAACTCTAAAAGGAAAGGTGCACTACTGCCTAGGAGCATTAAAGTAAATTTGCGACCAACTGTGCTTGCGCATCGTGACAGTGCAACTTATAGTATGAGATGATCGGTTGACTGAAGAACCACCCTGGTACACATAAAGAAGCATTATGGTGCCGTGCCATGATGCATTTCAAGGAGCAGTGTAACTGCATAACATCAGTTCATTTCATGTTTGGAAGCCATGCATTATTTTCGCAGGAGACTCCAGATTCACTTTTTTGTATTCCACAAGCAAGGATGGGAACAGTATTACAGAACAGGAATGCATGATTGGTAAAGAATTGAACTCCATAAATCGGCTCTAATGCGAATATTGATTTATACTAAGCCCTTCTCCACTAAAATTCGGTCTGAGCCAGCTAAACAGGAGAGTTAAAGCCCTATTCAGAAAACATATTCCTCACAGACATATGAAAGCTACAAAACGAACTGGAAGATAAAATGCAAAGGTCTTCCATAAGACATTGAGTTGCACTGCGGGTACATCCTTATTATTGTGAAGGAATCTAGGGCTAGATGTAGCAAAGGTTTTTACCCATTCTGTGTCTATGGGAAAAAGTGTTTGTACATATGGCCCCTAGTGAACTATGGCCCTATGTTTACTATCACCACTTAAATGGAGATTCAAAACCTCCGTTTCCTTTGCTAGGAGTAGGCTCCGAGGTCTTATGACCACTAGCAGGTCTTATTAGTTTGGATGTACACCATTTGTAAGTAGAAAATGGTTTTAGAGCCCTTTATAGTGACTGTGAGTACTTTTTTTTGTCATTTTGCAATAGCAACCGTTTTCCTGTTTTTCATTGACAGTATATTTAGAGATTATATAGGTGTCACGTTTGTGGTCTGGTTCAATGACATGCTCAAGATCTGATCACCAGAGGAATATGAAGACTGAATGTACCTCCTCATTTCAATTTTTTACTTTCCAAATGTAACTTTTTTCATTGTTTTTTTTATTATTGTTTTCTCAACACAATATGTATATTTTAGGATTAAATTGGTGTTTTCCAACGTGTGAAACAAGCATTGCCCTCTTTTATTTGCTCTATTGCACCATTAGTTTACCCTCCTGCTTCCCCTTTTTTGCTTTCCATTTCTAATTACCCCTTTCTCCCTATTGGGACTAACCTCTAGTGCAACGGTACTCAAAGTACGGCCCGCGGGCCGCCAGCGGCCCCACGGACCTAACTTGGCGGCCCGCGAGACGCACACCAAACGCAATAAACAATGGCCGCCGTATGTAAACATAGAGGAGGGCCGCGGGCCTCTATGTTTACATACGGCGGCCATTGTTTATTGCGTTGCCCTGCGATCGTGGAAGCCAAAGCCCCATAAAAGTCAGCGCTTGCAGCTAACTTTTACGGGGCTTTGGTCGTCTGCTTGCTGTCACCGGCTCCACGTCTGCTGCCCACCTGCCTGCCTGCTGTTCCAGATTTGTGGCATCTTTACACTGCTTTGAGTCAGGTAAGGCTCTTTGGTTATTTATTTATTTGTTTTTAATGTAGTGTGTGTTACTGGGGTAGGCGTGTGAGCAGATTGCGCTGTGTGTGTGCGCTGTGTGTGTGTGTTACTGGGGTGGGGTGAGAGCAGATGGCGCTGTGTGTGTGCGCGCTGTGTGTGTTACTGGGGTAGGGGTGAGAGCAGATGGCGCTGTATGTGTGCGCGCTGTGTGTGTTACTGGGGTAGGGGTGAGAGCAGATGGCGCTGTATGTGTGCGCGCTGTGTGTGTTACTGGAGTAGGGGTGAGAGCAGATGGCGCTGTGTGCAGATGGCGCTGTGTGTGTTACTGGGGTAGGGGTGAGAGCAGATGGCGCTGTGTGTGTGCGCGCTGTGTGTGTTACTGGGGTAGGGGTGAGAGCAGATGGCGCTGTGTGCAGATGGCGCTGTGTGTGTTACTGGGGTAGGGGTGAGAGCAGATGGCGCTGTGTGCAGATGGCGCTGTGTGTGTTACTGGGGTAGGGGTGAGAGCAGATGGCGCTGTGTGTGTGCGCGCTGTGTGTGTTACTGGGGTAGGGGTGAGAGCAGATGGCGCTGTGTGCAGATGGCGCTGTGTGTGTTACTGGGGTAGGGGTGGGAGCAGATGGCGCTGTGTGTGTTACTGGGGTAGGGGTGGGAGCAGATGGCACTGTGTGCAGATGGCGATAGGGGTGAGAGCAGATGGCGCTGTGTGTGATAGACCGGACCCTGCAAGGGTAAGAACTGTGCTGCTGTATCTTTGTCTTGTAATGCTTAGGCACCAAGTTAGACCTTTGTTTGTACAACCTCTAAACAATAATGCTTACTTTTATAACGCATACCCACCAACCCAGTACAGCCAGAGAGAAACCACCCACCCATGAAAACTACCAAAAATCAGATGACAATCCCAATATAAATCAAACCATTTGTGAAGTGTCCAGTGGGGTACACTTTGTGTGATGGGCAAACACCTTCAGCTTACTCCTCCTCCCAGGGGTGCGGATGATAAATGGCTGCTGCATCTAATTAAATGTCTCTTGTGATTAGGATAGGGATATACTCTGGAACATTCCCATTTGGCTCTTGTGATTAGTGTAGGAATATACTACTAGAGCCAGGGCTGTTGAAAATGTCTTACAATAATACACTTTTATTTATCTGGCCCCTGGCATTTCGCGCACAGTTGATTTCTATTGCTGTGTGACCCAGCATGCTGAAAAAAAACAGTTTCTAAAAAGAGGCCCGTATACCATTCATTGGCCTCATTATCACTCTAGTATTCCTAGCAGGTTGCAAGCATAATTGCAAAAAATACTTTTTATAACATGGTCCTCTGGGAATCGGCAAAGGCCAGCATGTGTGTTGCCAATTGTTAGATCACGGTATGCTTTGTTTCCTTTTATACATCACTTTATATTACTTTGCTGTTGTGCACAGAGGTCTGTAGCGAGACGCAGTGTTGGTCCATTGGTCGTGAGGCGGTGTCGGTCCATCGGTCGCTCGTGAAGTGTTGTCGGTCGTGAAGTGGTGTCGGTCCTTTGGCTGTGAGGGGAAAATCTGATTCCTGACCCTTGAAAATCATTGCACAAACTTGCTGAGACCAATGGCCTACAGTCCAGTTACCAAGCCTTGCAAACGACCCAGATCCATACAGAGTGAACACAGATCATTCCAGGCAGCATGGGAAGAAGAGTACTTGTTTGTTGAATGGCCAAAGGAGAAAGCTACCTGTTTGCTTTGCAAGGAGAAAGTAAATGTTCTTAAGAGATATAACCTGGAACGGCACTACAAAACTCGACACGCAAGTTATAGTGAGAACTTCCCATTGCACTCACAACTGCGTTCAGCAAAAGTGGCATCGTTAAAGCAAACACTTCTTTCCCAGCAGAAGCTCTTCCTTTGCCAAATGAAGGAATCTGAGGCTGTTACAGAAGCATCATTCAAAATATGCTACCTGCTTGCCAAACATAAGAAGCCATTCACGGAGGCAGAGCTGGTGAAGAAATGTTTCCTTTCAGCAGCTGAAACTTTGTTTGAGAACTATAGCAACAAATCCAGCATTTTAAAAGAAATTGGTGCCTTACAGCTATCGGATTCCACTTGTGCACGCAGAATAGAGGCAATGGGTGAAAATATCCAGGAGCAGGTGATCAAAGCTGTCAGAGAGTCACCGTTCTTCATCATTGCCATGGATGAGTCCACAGATATAGGCGATGTGGCCCAGTTATTAGTTTGGGTGAGGTATTTGGACCAATCACTTCATCCCAAAGAAGAGCTCCTGTGCCTTCTACCACTGCACGGGCACACAAGAGGAGAAAATATTCTGGACAGTATCTGCAACTACTTCGAAACACATCACATACCACTGGACAGTCTTGTTAGCATCACAACAGATGGCGCGCCTGCTATGGTAGGCCATGACAGAGGCTTTGTATCTTTGCTTAAAAAGAAGCTCACTGGACAGCCTGTAATAGACTACCACTGCATTATTCATCAGGAAGTTCTGTGTGCAAAATTAAAGCATGGAGAACTGAATAACGTCCTAAAACTTGCAGTGAAAATTGTTAATTTTATTCGTGCCAAAGCCCTTAACCATAGACTTTTTAAGGCTATGCTGCAGGATTCTGAAGCTGAATATACAGACCTCTTGATGCACACTGAGGTGCGATGGCTAAGCAAAGGGAAAGTTCTGGAGCGGTTCATTGCTTTGCTTCCTGAAATTGAACACTTTACAAACAGCAGAGGTCAAACATTCCCAGAACTAAAGGATGTGAAATGGCTTTTAATGCTCCATTTTCTTTCAGATCTATTTACACACTTCAATGCTCTTAATTTGATGCTGCAAGGCAAACAACAGCTTGTGTGGTCCATGATGAATGGTATTTACTCATTTGAAAGTAAGCTTGTGCTATTCAAAGAACAACTGGATGTTGCTGACTTCACCCACTTTCCAAAACTGTTGGCTGTGACTCAGAGGTTTCCAAATGCACAAGAAATGCTGCCAACGCTAAATCTTGGTGCATGTCTTGAGGAAATTTCTGGGGAGATCAAAAGGCGATTTTCTCAATTCAGAACCCTCACCCCCCTATTCAGGCTGGTTGAAAACCCCTGGATGGTGAGTGCACGAAATCTTGATGCTGTTGAACTTATTGACGTGAAAAGACCACAAGCACAAATGGAGCTGATAGACATGCAGCATAACTCAGCTCTTGAAGCATCTTTTTTGGGGCAGGCACCAGAAGAATTCTGGAACACTGTGCCTTCTGACAAATTTCCTGTTCTTTTTACAGTGGCCCAGAAAATAATTTGTATGTTCGGGTCAACATATGTTTGCGAAAGTTCGTTTTCCACAATGGGACTTTTGAAGAGTAAATTCAGAAATAAGCTAACAGACTTACATCTGGATCAGCTCTTAAGGCTTGCCGTTTCAGACATAATACCAGATTACAGAACACTAATAAGAGACATCAAGTGCAAAATAAGTTCGTAGTATGTCTTCCTTTGACATACCTATTTTCCAGACTCAGAGAAAACTGTGCTGCATTGGGCCTGTGCTGAATATCCTGTTCACAAGAATTACCATGCCATGCCTCTTAAGATTACTATTGTCTGATAATAAAAATGTTTTTCAAAATGTCCCCTTTGTAGGTTTGTAGTTATACCTGGATTCAAAATACAGCATTGTTTAGCATTGTTTTGAAAAAGGGGGTGGGGTGGTTGTTCCCCCTCTAAGCCCCGCCCCCCGCTGTCACTTCAGTGCGGCCCTCGGCCGCAAACCATACTGCAATTTTGGCCCCCGAGAAAAAGTTTGTGAGTACCCATGCTCTAGTGCAACCTATTATCCAACCAGACCCCTCTTTGCATTTTCTCTTTTTCTAACTCTCTACGGAACCTGTTTTTCGAATACTTCTTTTGCAGTGTTAGATATTTCAAAGAACTGTCACTTTTAAGGTGCTAAATTTCGAAGTGACAAAATCTTTGTGCTGAGATAAAAACTTTTCATGAAATCATGCATTGGTTGAGGAAATACTCATGTTTAGCCAAAGGGAGAATGCATGTACAAGAGATCGACGTCCTCGCTATATGACATATTTCCGCCCACAGTCGTGTCTATGTTCTATAAAAAGGCAATTCATACAATGATGACTCTACCTTTACAATATGTGAAGCGTTTTTTCTGTTCTTTGTTCCTAAGTAATTTAAATTTTTTGTGTCCTTTAACATAACGTAAAATAGTTTGCCTGTGCTTTCAAGACTGATGATGTGTTTTTCCCTTGAAAAATTGGTTTACTCACCTCCTCTTCTAATACGGAATGCAGTGCGCATTCACAAAGGGAAGGTCAGCTGAGTTTCCTCTTTTATACACGGCTTGCCAGAAAGATTCAAACATTGGAACAATTTGTGGATGGAAGTACACATCCAACTGAGACGATCCCTCAATACTGTAAAAAAACCCTTTTCCAAGGGTTTCTCAATGTGCAATCCTTTTTCTTTTGTACTGACTGAGTACTACCTTAGAATTAAGACTGGGACTGCAAAGTACTGAATATGTTACAGCTCAATCCTACCCCTTCATGCCCCTAAAATATGTGGATATGATTACGACAGAACACATACATCTGTATGGATGTGTCATTGAACCCAAACACACCTTCCCTGAAAAACTCTTGTTATGGACTCATACATATCATCCACATTGAAAGGGAATATAAGGTAAATAGGATGCAGATTCATTTGTGTGACAAACATCCAAACATACAACATAAACAATCCTTGCAGGATAAGTATGGCAGCATCAGGGGTACTCCAGGAAGTCCGCTGCTGTGGGACACATTTCACTTTGCACATGGTTCAAAAAAACTATTTGCACAGGAACTAAGGCCTGATGAATATCAGGGACAACCAATAGCATAACCAAGTGCCATTCCCATGTGGCAAATGTGTAAGAGCAAGCCTAGAAAGCAAATACACCTGTGACAGCATGGGTCACACATTTCGATAAAGTAGGTGTAAGGTACACACATTAAAATGGACACATGTCCATTCAATTGCATAGAAAGGTAGCATAATTGAACACCCTCCATGTGTGGACAAACAAACCTTTTAGCTTGCACACATTAAACAAATGCCCAATCTACATCAAGGGAGAAATGTATCCCAATAGATATTGATAGTGGCCAAGTCAATAAGAAATATTCACCATATGAAACAACACCAAGTGCAATGCCAATCAAATTGGATCACATCCCACACATCCATCCATAGAACATTTCCCCTAGTCCTGGGTATCTCTAGCTCTGGTTCCAAAGTCAGGTAGTTCCAACCTCAGCAAATGGATCATCAGTCAGAGTGAAACAAACACAACTGTAGCCATAACTCACATATTAACCATGAACATAAAAAGGTTGAAAAGTAATGGCAGGACAATTGTATATCAAAGCAAACAACTGAACTTTATTTACAAGGTTCCAAAAATGGAGAATATGCCAATGGCCGTTCCTTGGTTAAAGGTGTGATGAACACACTGCTGTGCCTCATTACTTGGCTCACAGATGACTGCCACTGAAACGTCCACAGGAAAGGGCATTTAGTGGGTATCCCAGGCACCTCAAAGACCAACCTTGGGTGGGGTGGTGTGGGGTTTAGGATGGGTCAGTTTGATCTTGGGAGGGATGGGCTTCACTTTGGGAGGGGTTGGTTTCTTCTTGGGTTTGGGAGTGGTTTGATACGGTCTGGGGGGCAGGTTCCACAAGGGAGGACTTGGACGTTGAAGAGGTGGGGTGGGGTAGGGTAGGGTTACTTTTTGCTTTGGGAGGGGGTATTTTCAACAGGTGTAAATGCAAGGGCAAACAAAACTTTCTTTGGGAAAATGGGGAGGGTGTACAGGAGAGATTAGGGTTTGGGATGTAGAAGAAGTGCCTATGTCTGGTGTGGCATTTGGGTGTTGGTGCTGGCGTGTGTGTGTCTGAAGTATGTTTGTGTTTAGTTGGTGTCTGTTGCAAGTGCGAATGTGGGCATTTGCATTTCTTGGTGGCCTGTGATGTGAATGTGATGGGTATGGTGGGAGTGGTTCAGGTGTCTGTGGAGGTGAGGATGGTGTCTAGAGGTATGGTGGATGTGGTAGCTGTGTCTGTGGGTGTTGGGTGGTGTCTGAGGGTATGGTGGATGTGGTGGCTGTGTTTGTGGGTGTTGGGGTTGTGTTTCTAGGGGTATGGTGAATGTGGTGGCTGTGTCTGTGGGTCTTGGTGTGGCGTCAGGGGGTATGGTTGATGTGGCGCTTGTGTCAGTGGGTGTTGGGGTGGTGTCTGCGAGTATGGTGGATGTGGTGGTGGTAGTGAGTGGGGTGAGTGACTGTTGGGTGCCTGCTTGCTTGTGAGTCTTGTGGTGTTTGTGTTTTTGTGTGCTACTTGTTTCTGTTGAAATGTGTGCATGGTTCTATGTGAGTGTGCTTTGGACAGGAATGGGAATAGGGAAATGGGACGTGGAAGAAGAAAGTGGTGGGGGAGGTGGAAGGATGCCGTGCGGGAGGGGGCCAGAGCCTGAAAATATCTCTGTAGACTAGACATAGCCACTGTGAATGCCTTCCAGGTACACAAATATCTGTTGGAGCTTGGTGCCCTGCACCTGAGTGGCATTCAGAATGGCAGTCTGGCCCACAGAAATGCTCCCCAGGCAGTCAATACCCTCCTCATTCAGGCCAGCAGGGGTAACAGGGACCAGGGGTGAGGTGCCTGAAGCAAAGGAGGTGGCTACCCTGTTGGGGGAGCGGGCCCAGCCATCTGGTTGGGGAGCAACAGAGAGGGTGGAGATGGAACTGGGGTGGCAGAGAAGGATCGAGCAGGTGCAGGTCCTGAGTGTTCCACCACCACTAGGGAGTGTCCACTGGAGGTCGACTCTGAAGATGATGATGTTGATCCAGTCAACTTCGTGGCACTCCCCTCGCCCTCTCGGCCAATGGGTTCCTCCATGGTGGATGTCTCATGACCAGAGGTACCATTACCAACTGTTTCCCCACTGATGTCAGCCCTGTCTCTCCGCTTGCCTGTGATGATGCTGAAATGACAAAGACAAATAGAGTCAGTCCATGTGCCGGAACACACTTGAACAACAGCTTTGATCACAAAACATTACCATAATGTACATTAGCACACAGCCACAAGGTCCTCCAAAGTGCCTCCAACATTAGCAACACCACATGAATGCAAGCTACATGAACTGTAAATATTTGCAAACAGGAAAATCAGATTCACAGACAACTTCAGTTGCATGAGTGAAGGTGTCCAATCACAATTCACATGGATCAAGTAGGAGGCCTAGTCACCTTGAATGACTTGGCTCTTGTAGCACCCCTCACTAACCTGTTGGCATCAAATAAAATGGCAATGCCAAGGACATTCTCACAGGTTGCACACAAGATCCTGCAATCAGCAAATGTTCAGAAACACAATACCACATCAGGATAAAATTATGGACAAATAGTCCAGCCATGTTGCAGAATGGAGTACAGTAGCCCAAAGAAAGTGACATGGAAGCACTCATGTCACAGTGTAAAATGTCACCAATGGTAATTTCACAATATGTACATTGTCAAAATAGTGTAATGGAAATTGTACTAATGTTGCTTTGCTAGATAACACATTTTGCACAGAGAAGTACACTGGAGACAATCTGGTCAAAATGTCTGAGAGATTTGTAATCAAATATCCACAACACAATGAATCAGATAGGCCTGGGAATTCACCTGTTTCAATTGGTACTGCTGAGAACACCCTTTTAATATTGCATTACTAAAAAGCAATAGTCCATTGAATGTTGCCGTGGCTCGGGGGATCCCCAAAATCTGAAGATGGCTTTTAACAAGTTTCTCAATGGGGAGTCACATCTCTGTACCTTGGTGTCATGCAAACACAGATTCCATTGGCTTACTGAGAGTAAAGACTCACATGTGATTCCACCATTTTTACAAGTCACACCCTGATGCATGTCGACAGTCAGGTAAGGAACCTTCAACATTTGACATGTGCAAAGCACTTAGCCAAATGATTCAACATTAATGGCATGGAAATGCACATTGTGAGCAATTATATGCTGGAGGTCTACCTGTCATGTCCTTAATTTCTTCTGCAATTGTTCATGATAAATGACATGAAGAAATGGAATGGAGTACGTGTGACCCAACAAACAATGTTGACACAATCCTGTATGTAGTGACAAATGAACTGTATACCCATCATATGAAACTATTTAACAAAAGGTTTTGGCATGCACACATATGTGATGGTTTCAGACATCACCCCATGAAGACAGGTAGATCATATATGAAACAGTAGCAGAAATGTTACTACAAAATTGCAAAGTACACTTGCTAACATGTAGGCACAAATACTGATGCCATCAGTGATGTTACACAAATCATTTAACTTTACATTCCCTACTTACCACGTGTAAGTATTGCTCAGTGACTGCACACAAGGGACAATGGCTGCTATGTCACATGTATGATGGCCACCGCCACATGAGAGACAGTATTGAGGCACCAGGACTCTTGACTCACTGAGAACAAGTGGCATGTTGGGTATAGTTGCCAATATACTCCCTTGAACAGGCATATGGCTGAGTACAGTGATCTGTTACTTCATATTGTTTGATGATGGGGCTGATACACTGAAGGCAAGTTGCAGTGAATCCTAGTTTTTTTAAATGGAAAACAATATTTAGCTTTGCCTTTGGCGTGCAGACTCGTGCCCCCGTCACCCAGTGACTCTTACCCTACTTAGTTTTCTCTGTTTTAACACATTTATTTAATGATATCTTTTAAAATGGCTGCCTTGTTTCTAGTTAGGCCAATGTTTTCGTTTCACTTTATCAGTGCCACTGTGCTAAGGCATCAATATAAAGCGACAAAGATAAACAAAATGTAGGTGTTCACATTAGGTACTTTCCCTCTTCATGCCCTTGAGGGAATTGTTTACATAAATTGCTGTCCCAAGCATCTCTTGTTATCTATTGTTTGGGAACAGACCTACGTCAGAGGGCCGAGCAGGTCTGTATAAATGCACCTCAGTTAGACAGATAGTCAGAGGGATTCCGACCAGATGCCTTTGCTGCTATCGATGCTGCACGGCATCTTGGCGCTGACCCAGGCTTCGTGTCCCTACGGAGTCTGAGCCAGAGACCTCATTTTAAAGTAACAAGGGTTAGGGGGCTCTTCTTGTGGACATGGCATTGCCAGATTAGGTTTAACACACCTAACTCTCTTTTAGGTTAGACATTAGGTTTACATCATTAGGGTATTAGGACATATTTCATATCTCATGTCATTTAATGTGATTGTGGGGATCTTTTTATTATTGACTCTTGTCTTTACCTTTCTGTTTCTTGCATTATTCATTATCCTAATCATTGCAGCAAATGTAACCTATCGTAGATTGCAGTTTTGCTAAATAAAACCTATTGAAACCTTACTGAATCTTCTTCATTGCATGTGTTTGATTGAGACATGTTATTAATGTGAGAAAAGGGTACTCACCGTTTAACCACGACACTTCTTGAGATGTCACACTCTTGAGTCCATGCGTAAAGACTGCCACAAACCACCTTTTACTGTTTGGGTTTTTGGTGAGGTGCTGCTTGTGAGCCAGGAGGGTTGGGACAGCAGTTGCAACTTGTTGTAGGACTGGCATAGTCGCCTACAAACATGTCATCCTTAAACCAGCAGTCTTACCTAGAGTAAGAGTCAAACTATGACAAAGTGGACTGTTGAATGAAAATGACACCCACAACATGAAACAACATGAGATGATTGACCACTGCATTCAGCCATGTGTCTGCTTGCAAGAATATATTGTTAGTGGATTGTACTCTGTTGTTTCCCTGGCACATCATCATTCATCAACTACCATACCAACACAAACAATAACTGATCTTGTGTATTGCACATTGGCCATCTCCAATATTCATGGGGAGATGGTGGCTGGCTCTAACACATCAGCCTGGCAATGTAACAGGTATGAATCTGTCCAGGACTCACTGTATGAAGGCTGGCCTGGTGTTGGCCTGGTGTGTGGTGCACACCTATGGTGTTTGCACCTTATACCGGGCCAGGCAACACCTATTAGTTAGTGAACAGTGTCTAGGAAGCGAGGGCTCTCTAGTGGTAGCTGTGGTGAGCAGCCAAGACTTATCTAGGAGGAGTGTAAAGTCCTTGAAACACCACAGTAGTCACACAGCAACTTATCTCACATGAATGGAACCACACAATGTTGCAAAAATAAAACTATTTTATTACAGTTACACTGAACTAGATGATTATAGTCAGATCTCCAACTGGAGGTAACTATACACTATATATATACACATGGTACATACTAGAAATTAGCATAGAAAAACAACAAGCATGGCAAGAAATAGTACAAAATTGCCAATGGCCCTTATGGGGGTGCCAAACCATATACTAAAATAGTGGCCTTCCGAAATTAGGTCCCCCACCCAAGAATGTGGAGTAGATAGTAGGGAGCTAGGAGAACTTGGAGACCCAAGAGGTGAGTACCCAGATGATCCCCAGCAACAAGGAGAGCATAGGTAAGTTACCTGATCATCCCATAGACTAACAAGAGGACTTGGAAAAGGAAATTTGCAAGAACAGGACCATTCCAGTGGAACCCAACGGTGGATTCTGTATGAAGAGAACTTGCAAAAGAAGTGAACAGACTCCTGCCTATGCAGAAGTGTCCAGATGGGGCAGAGCCAATGCCCACCCTGCTCTGTGTGAAGAGGTGGGTCGATGGTGGAAGATGAAGGTCAGCTGTGAAGCCCAGGAGCTGCAGAGCAGTCCCCGAAGTCATGCAGAAGCTGTCCCTCACCGGTCGCTGGGTCACAGTTGGGTCAGTGGCCAGGAGGACCACCAAAAAGCCTTGGCAAGTACAAATCAGGTCAAAAGAGGATTTACAGATCTGAATAGGACCAGCAAGGTCCAGAGGACTCAACCCTTGGAGGGGAGGCCGGGCCAACCCTCAGCAGTCAAGAGAGCCAGCAGAAGCAGTCATATCCCCCACAGGCCACCCACTGGCAGCAGGCACAGTAAGTTGTAGTGAGGCCCAGTCAGCACACCTGGAGACTAGTCACATGTTGCTGGAACAGCAGAGAGGGGACTGGCCTTGTAAGGATGAAGTGCTGGAGGCTGGGGCTAACTGGAGCCTGAAGATGCCTTAGAGCAGAAGTAAACAAGTCTTGGTTGTTGCCAGAGTCGTGGAGCACAGGGTTTCTGTCCTACAAAGAGAGGCAAGGGCTCACTGTCTACCATGTTGGACAGAAGGCAGAGAGGACCAAGGGGACCACTCAGAACCACCACCTGCGTTGGAGGATCCATGCAGTTCCAGCGGAGAGCAGATCCCAGCAGCTGGATGTAATTGCCTTATGTGCCTGCAGATGCAGAGGAGTGACTCCTTCACTCCAAGGGAGATTCCATCTTTCTTCTTTGGTGCAACTGAAGATTTTCTGACCCAAGAGGATGAACAGCCATGAAAATGTTGCAATTGCTGGAAGGAGCTGGAGAAACAATGTTGCAAGGCAAGGTCGTCTAGGGGGGTTGCAGACTTGTTTGGTTCCTGAGAAGTCCTGCAGCACTTCCGGTGGCCAGGAGCAGAAGAAATCAATGCAGAGGAGTCCTGGTGGAGTCTTGCATGCCGAATCCGAGGACTCATCTGCAAGGGACTCCCTAAATAGCCCTAACAGGTGGCTTGGTCACTCTGCAGGTTGACCACCTATCAAAGGGGGGGTCACTGATGTCAGTTACATGTCTTGACTCGAGTGGCCACCTGGAGGACCTCTGGGCACCTGCCCTGGGGTGGTGATGGACAGGGGAGTGGTCATTCTCCTTTCTTTTGTGTAGTTTCTCACCAGAGCAGGGACCTGGGGTCCCTGGACTGGTGAAAACTGTGTTAGGTAAACGGTCACTGTAAGTCACCCCCTTTGGTAGGCCTCTTCAGCCCAAAGGGCAGGGTGCCAGTGGCGTGGGGAGGCTATCCCTTCCCACCCTTGTAACACCTATTTCCAAGGGAGAGGGTGGTGCATCCCCTCTTCCATAAGAAATCCTTTGTTCTGCTTTCCCCTGCTTAAGCTGGCCAAGCAGCAGGAGGGCAGAAAACTGAGGGACTGCAGCAGCATGGGCTGCTCGCAAACCCTGGAAGACTGGTATAAGCAATACTGGGGGTCCTCTAAGGTTAGCAGGATCCCAGGGGAAGCAGTTTAAACACACTGATAACAGGCAAAAAGTGGGAGTAAAAATGCCAAAAAGAGTGACTTGTCTATACTCACCCCTTGTAGTTACTGTGATCTCCTCAAACACCCATCAAGCTCAGGGTAGGCCACCACCAGTATGTAGACCATCAGGGGGGTCAGTGTCCTGCGTGCGCCCTGCCCACATGGGGAGGACATCCCCAGCTGGACCTCCGCGATCTTCCAGTTCCAGCATCTCAGGTCCTCCCACTTTTTTGACAATATCAATCAATCAACCAATCAGAGCACTTGTATAGCGCGCTACTCACCCGGAAGGGTCTCAAGGCGCTTGGGGAGGGGGGCCGCTACTGCTCGAACAGCCAGGTCTTGAGTTGTCTCCTGAAGGCGAGGTGGTCCTGGGTCCGCCGAAGGTGGATGGGGAGGGAGTTCCATGTCTTGGCCGCCAGGTAGGAGAAGGATCTGCCTCTGGCGTTGGCTCTTCGGATGCGTGGTACGGCGGCGAGGGTGAGGCTAGCGGATCCTAGCTGGCGGGCGGGCGTGTGGAAGGTCAGTCGGTCGTTGAGGTACTTGGGGCCCAGGTTGTGGAGAGACTTGTGTGCGTGGGTGAGGAGTCTGAACGTGATTCTCTTGTTGACGGGGAGCCAGTGCAGGTTCCTCAGGTGGCTGGAGATGTGGCTGCGTCGAGGGATGTCCAGGATGAGTCGGGCGGAGGCGTTTTGGATTCGTTGTAGTCTTTTCTGTAGCTTGGCTGTGGTTCCGGCGTAGAGGGTGTTTCCGTAGTCCAGCCGGCTGGTGACGAGGGCCTGGGTGACCGTTTTCCTGGTTTCGATCAGGATCCATCGGAAGATCTTGCGGAGCATGCGGAGGGTGTGAAAGCATCAAGAGGAGACGGCGTTGACTTGTCTAGTCATCGAGAGGGAGGAGTCCAGGATGAAGCCCAGGTTGCGTGCGTGGTATGTCGGCTTGGGGGCGGTGACACTCCGCTAGTGATAGACCCCCAGGGTCCGCACCTTATAGATGATGGCTCTCCAAATCCCTTGCTTCTGATGAGCCTTGGCCTGTATGGATGCAATAGACAAATGAAGAGGTCACAATTGCACATTTAAGGGTAACTGGTTGTGTAACAAACAGTTTTAAAACACCTAGCACAAGCATTTTGTAATTGTCAACAATCAACATGTGTAAAGCACACATGGTGAAAAATACAGGGACATAAATGGACACTTTTGGAGTCATCTACTGACTATCCACAAACCTGGTCATAGGGCACATTGACTAAGCAAGCCCACTGACATACTGTAGCTCAGAGTCAAGCAACATGTACTGTGATGTGAGTCACTAGGAAACACAACACACCCTTGTGACCTTTGGAAAAGTAAAATACTTGTTCATGACTGTACAGATACCTTTTCATCCAGCCACATTGGCTCGCTGCATAGGGTCCATGGAGGTAACTACAATGGTACAGACTACACCGTACGAAAGAGCTGGCATGGGTGTCAGTGGAAGCTTCTTCTCTGGGTGTGTGGAAATATGGTCTACATAATGGAATTTCATCCCGATTATGGGTGGTTTTGTGTAGTATGTACTGATATCACAGGAAAATGTGGCACTCCTACAGAGATGACGTTCAACATAACAGGGCATGTTTGGTCTGATTGATTGCATGTAACAAAACTAATGATTCCCATGTCATGATCTCCCCTGCATTAACCAACTATCTGCACAGTGGGTTTTTCACGTGTGCAATAGGCCTGTAAATGTGACAACAGACACATGGGAGTAAGGGGCCTGTCATTAGGCAATGACACACATTGACAATGAGGGTAAATTGAAGTAATTGCCAGGTCAGGTGTTTACCTCAGTCCCTATTTCTAATGTAATCAATGTAAAAGCATGTAGGCCAAATCTTGCTCCAGAAGACTAATTGTGGTCACATCCAGGGATCACAAGGTCTACAGGGTGTGAGTCAAGTACCTAAGTTGCATACTCAGACTTACTGTGCACCAGCCTTGGCTATGTCTCATACTGTGAAAAGACTTTGAACAGCCTTGCTCTCTGCAGGCTGAGCATACATGACCTACATGTGCAGCACATTGCCATCACTTCCATTCATGACAGTACATCTTGTGGTCATCCTATATATTAGTTAAGGGTTGTGAGTTTTACATTGGTCTTATCCCACAGTTTGCCAAAGCCTGAGCTGGGTTGAGTATTATTAGGACTATACACTTTGCTAACAACATCCCCAACTGACTCAAACAATATACATACACAGCTCATGCTGTAATGCAAATAAATGTACTGTGTTATTTACCGTTATCTGATCTACAGACAAATCATTGTTTGGCTGTAAAGTTTATTTGCATAGATATTTGAATGCAACAGAAGGAGGATCTAGAGCTTATCATACATCACAAAACATAATGGTAATTTGAAATACTCAGAGTACCGGACTCCACAATCCACAACCTGTACATCCTATGTATGGTACACCCATTGTGACAACAGGCAACCAAATTACTCACTGGGACCCAGAGGCACATTTTAGACTGTGAGGAAGGAAAGGATGGTTTTGAAAATAGACAGATATAGTTACTTATTTCTCTGGTGAGCCATAAAGCTGACCACACTTATATTTCAAAGGCTAGTGACCTGCCTTCACACCATGGACTGCCAACCCACCTACTGGGACCCTGGCAGACAGACCTGTACTGAAAGGGGACCTTGTGCACTTCAAAACCACTCTTTGAAGTCTCCCTCTCTTCAAAGGCATTTTTGGATATATAAACTGGGTCTCTGACCCCACCAACTTAGACACTTCTGGACCTGAACCTGCAACCTGTCAAGAGGAACTGCCTGGCTGCCAAAAGGACTCATCTGGACTGCTTTGCTGAGAAGGACTGTTGCCCTGCTGTTACCCTGCTGCCCTGCAGCCCTCTGACTTTGCTGAGAAGTGGTCTACAAGGGCTTGGATTGAGCTTGCCTCTGGTTTTCTGAAGTCTCAGGGCCAAAACTACTTCATCTCTTTAAGGAACTCCTTATGCACCAAAAAGTGATGCACAACCTGCCGGAATGAAGAACAGCCTGCCTTGCAATGAGAAAATCGCTGCACAGCCGAACTGGAACAACGCAGCCCGACTTCTCAAGTGAAGATTCAATGCAGCGCATGTCTTGCGGCCTGGAAATTCAACGCACAGCCTACCGGATCAACACACAGCTGAGCCGCAATGATGCATCCCGACTTCACGAGTGAAGAATCAACGCAGCACTCACCGTGCAACAAAAAAATGGATGCATCGCTTACCGGAATGACGCAACGCCTGTGACTTCTTCGTGCACGCCCAGGATTTCCATGCATCATCTCTGGATGTCAAAAAGATCCCCGCATCACAGTGAGGAGCCAAGCCTTTGTGCCGGAAATCGTCGCCAAACCCCCTGCAGCATAGAAAGAAATAACGCATCGTCTGTGCCGCACCGGTAAATTCAATGCACACCCTAAATCTAGTTAAAAGCTAAGCTAAAAACACACATAAGAGATATAATGTTGATCATGAGAAGCAAGGTAGGCCAAAAGTGAGCCAAATTAATAAGGCAATTTGGTATCACATTTTATATTTTGAAAAAAGCCAATGGTCGAATTTAACAATATGTGTGGTCCTGTAGAAAGTCTTCGAAGTCATCAAACAGGAGTGCATCCAGGATGTACTCCACATCAGATGTCAAATCAGTCACAGGATTGGCAGAAGGATCCAGGTAGCAGAAGTGCACAGAAGCCTCAGATGCAGGGTCACCCGCATAGGCGGCACCATCCATTGTGCCATACGTCGACGGAGCCGAGTAGTTCACAAATGTTGGGTCATAAGTGGCTTCGCGAATCAACCTCAGTCTCATGGAGCTTGACCACGAATGAACCCCCATCGGAAACATTACAGTTCTTTGTCCATAGGAGGCACTGGCTGCGGAGCAAGACACGCTATTGGCGTGCATTCAAAGAGGCACCTGGTGCAATAAAACACCGGCTGCATGCAGCATAGTACTGGCCGTAATGACAATGACAAATCATTCTCCAGTTCTTCCAGCAACGGCACGCCAAAGTATTGCATCATGAGGTCACGGCACAGCTGGGCTTGTGGTAGCTCCATCTCTCCATTGAGCTGAAAAAGCATAGCCACTGCATGTCAGGAACAGCACTAGCAGTATTCTGCCAATCAGCACCAAAGTTATAGGAAATCCACCAAACACACTCGAAAAGAGTGAATGGATAGCTGAAGGAATGACTCCGAAGATGGTCTGGAAGGTGGAAATAAATCCAGAACTGACAGGCTTAAAAAAGTGTACAATGCCTGCAGTGCTTGAGGCATTACAAATCCTGCAGACCAGTTCTCCAAAGTGCTTGGGGAGGTTGGGATTTAATAAGGATTGTATATCAGCTAATGATTTCGATATGAGGAGCATGTACATCTCCTTGGCCAATGTCAACGCCATTTATTTTTGAAAAGATATCGCCCTTAGTCTTCTCAGCTTGTCAAAAGTTACATTGGTAGTATCAATATGAAGCCAATTTCTGCTACTCTTATCTCTGTTGTGGGGTGGATAAAACATGTCCACAACAAGTTTTAATTTGAGAAACTGAAATTGTGTAGGCAATTCCCTGCCTCATTCCTCAGCAACTCTGATTATTCAGAATCATATAACTTCTATTCAAAAGTATATGAACTGCTGGACCAATCAAAGGGACAGGAGTAGCCTTCAGAACGCATGCCAAGTTTGCAAACTCCACATTGCAGAAGCCATAAAGGGGCACCTGCTTGCAAAACATTTGAAGACTAACAGTAGTCTCACATTCTCTTTCGTTCAAAAAGACCTGTTTTACTGTTCATACATTTGAACTCAAAAGGCAACTCTCACTCTTCCTAAATATAACTTTCTCCTAGCCGCTCATATCTACCCACATCAAAATATTTCAAACATTTTGTGAAACCAAAAGTGGAAATCAACAGATTTATAAACCCCATGTACTAACCATACTGTTGATGGTGTCCCTGTTATAGTGAAAGGAAGTTTTTCTAACTTTTCACTCTTAAGCATGGTGTAAGCTTCTGTTTTAGCCATTATCTGCTGCTCCCTGGACAAATTAAAAACAACAAACAATTCACTACTGTCTATGTATTTTCAAAGGGATGCTGCCGTTTTTTAGAATCTGCAATATCCAACCCAACTGCATGATGTAATACAGCTGACTTTGCCCATGTTGTAAAAAGGACATGTCATTCTGAATGATGTCAATCACAAATGACACAATGTTAAGGGTATAGTATATATTCTGTTAGACAGAGTATTCATGCCATTGTGGAAAACAGCTAAAGCCTTTTCCATATTTTCTTTATCTAGCTGCCTTAAACATGCTGCTGCTTCTATTTGAGAAAGCTTCCAAATCTTGTTGTATATGGCATACAGGAATCGTTTACAGCAGGGTTTTCTCGGACCTAGCAAGAAATCCTGCAGGTTTACTTCCTCTGATAGGAGACTAAGATGTTCTTTAACTGCTACTAAGGTGCTAGTGTGTAACCATTGTTTGCACAATTTTCCCACACTGCATGTGTAACTAAACAAGAGTATTGACCTGAGACCCTCTGAGGAATTAACAAAACATGCCTGACACCCACTTGTGCCCAAAGGCCACAATAACCACCCGCCAGGACTTGAAAGCATAGTTTATGCAATTGTCTAAGTAGCAGTCAATATTTCATATTTTTGTGTCTTATACCCAGGTGCAGCTTAAGCTGCAGTTTGTGAAGGGGAAGAAATTAAACATATGATGAACCTGGAAAATTGAACATTTCTGAAAGGAAGACAATTTCTGCATTGAGTAAGGCATCATTTGTGTAGCTCTCTAATGGAATCCAAAATAAACTAATTATTGAAGTTAAATAACAATAAAAGTATATTTGGAAATAATAAAAATAGACAAGAGTGTTTCCATCTTTATTTTTCCCCTTTACCCCAATGGACAATTTACAAAAATAACATACTTTAAGTTCCTTCAGAATTTTATGGTCACCGGGACATATTGTGTTCCTAGTTTGCCAAAAATATGTGCTACTACAAGCCATCAACCATGGTGATTTTCCATTGTGCAACGACCATGCATCAATTTATAACCTAAAATCAAATGAATTAAAAATGGATATGAAGGAAAGTTATGAATTTCTGAAAAGTGCCCAAGTGTCCTTGTTTAGGGATAATGGTTATTTGTTTGACTCCAAGTTTGGGGATATTGATAACATCATGTGATTTAGAGGACTGTTTTCAAAATGTGTTTTTGTATTGATAATCAATAGATAATATCAATTTTTTCTCTGATGCATTCCCAAGCGTCTTGTAATTAAAATGGTACCCCACTTGTGTGGGATTTAATCACACTGGCCAGAAAAGGTCCCCAATTATAGTCCTTCTGGCATTTTGGGTATCTTGGATTTGGGGCCCAGAGTCACCTGGCATTCACAGACACCTACCAACCCAGAGATTTCTTTACTTACTTCAATCCCACCTTTTTCATAGCCAGAATGCCCTGTAAATGGTGTCAATGTGCTACTTACATGGCCACTGTTTTGTTCTGTTCTGGTCTCAGGCAATAGACCCATCCACACATGTGAGGCATGGATGTTATCAGAGAAGTATGGACATTCAGGTAAGTAAGATTCCTGCCATTCCATTTATGGTTCTTGTTGCAAATGATTTCCACCAATTTAGTATGGCAGGATTTTTATACTTTTTGATCACTTGGTTTTTGTACCTTTACTGTTGGTGAGGCTCTCGACTCAAGGCTCATTGATGATAATTTAATGGTATTTGGACTGCATTTGTTTACCATCAGTGTCAGCCATTTAAGATATACTTCTGGGGAAAGAAGCACTGGGCAAGTTACCAATGAATATATGAGCACATTGTATGTGAGAGACTACAGTGGTATGCAGCTTAGTAGCTGCACAGATGAAACCTGTTGGTGGCACGTTTTAAAACTGAAAATTTAACTGGTCAAAATACCCATTTGGCAGGCCTAAACATTCCTTTTAAATACTAATAAGTACCAATTTGTAGGCTTTACTGACCATAAGGGTAAGGTGCATGCAATATAAAAGTAGGACATTCAGAAGTCAATGTTGAACATGTCCTTACAGTGAAATAGACCCAAGAATTATTTTCGTTGTAGCAAGGCTGACTGCTGCCATTAGAAATCATTGGGCTAAATTGTTCCATTTATTAAATGCTAAATTCTGATGGGTAGCAGCTAAAGAAATGCTTCTTCCACTTATTTTAACTTATTATTTTGGAAATGACACTTTTCAAAAGTTGTCACTTCCCTACCTAAATACCTGCCTAAATACTGGGCTCTATTTGTGGGTAGCCAACTGCCTGAGCTGGTGATGTCTCCCCCAGTGGGAAATGTGTATCTGGGCAGACAGGAGAGAAAGAGCCATTACTGTAAAGGAGAATGGGCCTTCCTAACAGTATGGTTGTGGAGGAGCAATGCCATGCTGTGATTGCACTTTAAAATAACAAGACTCCATCATACACACTGGAATCTGACACCAGGCCTGCCCCTGCCTTTGTTTCACCTGCCAGACTAGAGCTGAATCCAGGGGAAGGGAGGAACTAACCCAAATCAGTTTTAGGGTTAGACAGAGGGGTTCCCCACCGGCTGGCTGACACTTGGAATAAAAGTGGCATCCCCAGAACCTTAAGGAAAGCAAGACCCCGGATGAGGACAGCAGGAACACCATGGGAAGCTGAAAGGGAAAGTCATCTGAGGCCCTGATGGACTAAGCACTCTCTCTGCATCTGACACCAGGACTAGATGGCTCTCCATGGGGCCAAGTGTGATGTCCCTTTTACAGCCCCTGAGTACCACTCAGAGGAAGGTGCATGGCTCCACTAATACCAGCTCCCCACAACGTAACTCCTGTTGTATGCTAGGAGGCCTGTTGAAGCTGCTCCAGGTGGTGGAAGATCATGAAACTTTGCCAAAACACTGTTATGATCCTTTGAAGAAATGTGACCTTTGACCCCCTTCCCACTCTGCTTTATCTTCAGGCAATACCCCTGGAATGGGCCAGCACAACTTAATTTAAAATTAAATTAAATTATCCCTTTTGGACAGTGGGTGTCTGTAGGGCCACCTCCCCATATTTTTAATTTCCTCTAGGGCCCCCATCACCATGGGGGCAGGTCCAAGAAAAATGCTGACAGTGTGGGTCCCAGAACTGCATCCCAGGAACCCTGAACTGAGAAAAGGTGAAGCTGTGGGCAGGGTTGCCTCCCTGCTTCCTGTGCCAAGACTGGGTGCAGCAGTGGAGGCTCAAATATACATTATTGACCCAGCTGCCAGCATGAGGCAATCTGCTCCTGCCCTGGGAGTAGCTGAAGGAGCCTTAGCTTCTACATGCTACACTTTCGGCTTACCCGCACCTGGGTGTCCAGTGGGCATGGGTACCCATGATTTAAAGAAGAAGGTACATGTGTGGCAAAGCCACACACAGTGGAAACACCCGCTGGTACCATATTCTCTGGTTTGGGCAGCAAGTGCTCCATAATGCCCTGCCAGGACTTGTTTTCAAATTTCTCTATCGTGTGATGCCCCAAGTAGGCTTAGGGGGACCACCAACTGCATTTTCCACTGATGTGGGGGCTGCAGAGAGTGAAGCAGTCCCCTTTAAAAGTAATAATAAAATATAACCACAAGCCTCCTAGGTCTTTGGATTATTGACCCCAAGAGTTCTTCCTTGTTGTGAAAGCACTCCAGAGCTGGAGCTTTTGCTCTACAGTCAGGAGTGCAGGAACATCTAGTGGCTGGTCCTGTGACTGCATTTTAAGTGGTCTAGGTGTGTAGAAGAAAGACTCAGACATGTTCTATTAATTTTCAGTGCTTTATTTAAAGTATATTCCTGACAATGACTTTTGGCAAGCCTTGCGATGTTTTAAATTAACAACAATTGCCTTTAAACATGATTGCTAACTCCAGTGCTGGAGAGAGACAAGTGCTATAACAGAGTAGTTGGTTCCTAGTAAGGAGACAACTGTGGACGTATTATTTATGCAGAAATCACATCCAGCACAACTGTAAACCCAATTTCTAATATTTCTTATTTCTTCTATCACATGAGTGTGTGGAATTTTAAGGTTTTCACATTCTTTGACATTTTCACTGCAATATGGGTAAGAAAACATACATGAATCTGTGCAAGGCGCAGTACCAGGAACTCCTGTGAGTCTACTTTTAAAAAATGTCTGGGGTTGGTAAGTTTCCGAGGATGCCTGCTGACCACGGGTCCAAATAAACTATTTGAAGTAACCAATAACTGCATTTGAGTACAGTGTCAAACATTTCCTCTCCCTTTGACAGAGCACAGGTAAAAAGGATGAATGGTGTTACATTCCTCATTGACAGGAAACATGACACTTACAGCACAGGTACTGAAATGCCACTAGTAGTGCACTCATGACATTTTCCCACTTCATTTTATGTGTTGTTTTATTCTCTTGACATTTGATAGAAGCTGTGTACGGATAAAGGCCTTGGTGACCGCAGGCCTCAATGACCACCCTCTTGCCTACTAAGGTTCTTCTAAAATTCTAAACATATACATAATGTTTTTATGACCAGGTATATCATTTTGTTGGATCTTTAGACATCCTTTTCCTAACAGAGACATGGATTATGGGATCATCAATGCTCATGAGTATTCTTGCTATCCCGCCTGGCTATAAAATGAATCACTTAGATTGGATCTCTGGGTAAGATCACGGGATAATCATTACTCATACCAGGCTATTACACTCAATGCAGACCTTGTGTACTTTCAATGGTAACACTAGTGTGAATTGAATACTAATCTATCATTCTCCAGGACCAGCATACCAGTTTGGTATCAAGTTTGCAGATACTATTGCTCAGCCAGTTCTAAACACTTTCAACTTTCTTGAATTGGGAAATGATAATACTTTTGGGTTGATGTCTCATCACTGCTAGTGACAAGGTATTTTATTGATTCCCATGCAGCTCTTTGGTCCACAAAACAAGCCCAACAGACCTGCAATATTCCATCTTGAATTTTCATAGAAGAAGCACATACATTTAGAGTGGTGCTACTGGGGCATGAGGTATAGCCACAAGTCAATTCAGTGTTGCTGTATTAGTAATAGACCTATGCCCCCTCAGTCAGTCAGTTTCAGTAGGACCAGACAGGGCTGCGTATCTGTTATATTCCAGGACTGATTTTGGCTGAGAGTGATGACACATTAACAGAAACCTTAACTGCATATTGGGCTTATAAAAAATCCCAGAGGTAGTAATACAGTTCTTGGACTGGCACAGTTGCCCTCCATATGGAACCCTAATAACTTCTTCACACAGGAAAGGTGCCTGAGGTTTATGCAGGGGAATCTCACAGTGAATGCAACCTCTCTACATTTTATTTTGCTCACAAGGCAGGGCATATATGCTGGACATAAATGTATTCACTAAATATTTCTTTACCAATGTAAAACCTCTTTCTGTGTTACTATATGACCACACATCCACATGTTTCTCCTTGCAACTTAAATATGCACAATCTACATCTTGCTCTTCACCTCGCACTACACTCAGTAGGCAGAAGTGTGCTGATACAGACTCTATTTTCATGCCCTCTTTCCTGGATACGAATAATGATTCCCCTCCATATTTCAATGGGATTTAATCAGTGGTTGGCTTCAACTTTGAATACAGTGCCCCCAGTTTAAACTGTTACCTCACATCAAGTAAAACTTTGGTTCCTTGGTACAATTAATCCTTAGCGGAGGAGAAACTGGCTTGTACGGCTTTAGCGGATTACTTTACCCAAAGTCCATTACAATGCTGCACTGAGAAAATATAAAAACTAACTTATACCTGCCAGAACACCGGCCTAACCTTCATAGATTTTGACAACGAATGTCCCTTCCAAAGAAATAGTAAAAATTGCTTCTGAGTTTTTTTGCACTCAAAATTTATTGTGAATTTTCTCACTTTTTGTTTTTAGATCTGTGAACCTCTCTCGCTCTTTTTTAAATCTAAGAATCAAAACATCTGCAGTATCCTCCAAGCTACTAATGGTAGCTTTCACGTTGAAAGTGATCAATTGGGGAAGGGCTGAGCCTTGCCCTAACAAGCATGGGTGCACTGTTATAGTGCTACCTGGCCCGGTGTTTCCAATCTGCATTCCTGTGACCATCACTGACATCAGTGGTGGTGGAGGAATGGGTTGTACAACCCCAGTGCTCTGGGGCCAGGCTTTTGAATATGCGGTGAATATGCAGGGCCGACTGCAACAACCTCCTCCCAGTTCCTGTCTATTGCACTTATGGAGATGGCCATGTTGGGTAAGTCGCGGCCTATCACTGTGCCCTGAAGCTGCAACCTTAATTCATGGCTCCCCCTTTATGGCAATTCTTTTCCACATGCATCAAATGGCTCTCCAACATCAAGTGGGTGCTCCCCCCCTGACCTGGCTCATACATCGACTCCTGCCCTGGACACACAGTCACTGCATCAGTGGGAGGACCCTAACTGACTCCTGAACCTCTGTGACATTTTTTTATGTTGTCTCTAGCTGTGCAGAGACCCTGGTAGAGATAACTGTGACCTACTTGCACAGTGCAGTCAGGGCCCCTTTTCTTTGCTGCCCGTCACTTTGGATCTTGATGCTTGTGTTTTTAGGGCCCCAGCATGGCACTGTGATCTACCTGGATGGACCCCTCTTTTACACCCCTTGAGACTATCCTATATGGATATATAAACGCTATTGTGAGTCAAAGCTTGCTCATCTCCATTCAATCCTAGGGCCTTGTTGAGGGTTGAGGCCCTTGAGGAGTGTCTGTACCAATGGAGACCCTGTCATTTTAGACACTGCCCTCCACCCTCTTGGAAAGGTATACTGCTGCGTCATATGCAATCCCATAGCAGGATCTGATGAACTGCCATTCAGTCATCAACTGTATCTGCTACTAGACTGCGCTGAGCTTTGAGATACCTGCCCCCTCTCCAGGACCTTGTAATGTCGCCCACCATATGCTGGCTATTTTGTAACTCTCCTTGGGGCATCTCCTTGCTTGGTCGATTCCCTATTCCTGGCATCTGGCTCTTTCCAAAGCAGTGGGCAACACCCAGCCCTCCACTCCCACATCTTCTCCCATGTCAGATGAAATCCACATCCCTCCCATAGCAGTGGATACACTATTGAAGTAAGTTGCCAACATTAAAACCTCCATCACAGATGTCACTGCAGCAATCTCATCCACAACTGCAGGGGCAAAGTTACACCTCTCATCATTAATGTATGGACAATACGGACTCCAGACTCCAAGCCATGGATACTAGTGTAGACAGCCTTCCAGACTGGGGCTCAGAAATATGGAATATGAAACTAAACTAATCAACCTGGCAGACAGGAGCAAGAGGGACACCGTATGCTTTAGGGGACTGGCAGAAAGGGTGGAGGGTGATGACATCTTAGTTTTCCTCTGATGCTTCTTTACTGACTTCCTGAAGCAATGCTTTGATCCACCTCTGGAGTTCCAGAGAGCTCACAGAATGAGACCTAGGGCCAGATGTAGCAAGGGTTTTGCGAGTCGCAAACGGCGAAAAACGCCGTTTGCGACTCGCAAAAGCCACTTTGCTATGTTGAAATGCATTTTGTGAGTCGGATCCGACTCGCAAAATGCATTTCCGAATCGCAAATAGGAAGGGGTGTTCCCTTCCTATTTGCGATTCGCAATGGTATGCAATTCCATTTGTGACCGCGTATGCGGTCGCAAATGGAGTCGCAGTTACCATCCACTTGAAGTGGATGGTAACCCATTCGCAAACGGGAAGGGGTCCCCATGGGACCCCTTCCCCTTTGTGAATGGACCCCAAAACATTTTTTCAGGGCAGGGAGTGGTCCAAGGGACCACTCCCTGCCCTGAAAAAACCGAAACAAAAGGTTTCGGATTTTTTTAAATGCAGCTCGTTTTCCCTTAGGGAAAACGGGCTACATTTAAAAAAAAAAAAAAACTGCTTTATTTAAAAGCAGGTCGCTAACATGGAGGCCTGCTGACTACAGCAGGCCTCCATGTTAGCGAGTGCCTATACTCGCAATGGGGTCGCAAACTGCGACCCACCTCATAAATATTTATGAGGTGGGTCTTTGCGACCCCATTGCGAGTTGCAGAAGGTGTCTGAGACACCTTTCTGCATAGCAAATTGCGACTTGCAATTTGCGAGTCGCACGGACTCGCAAATTGCAAGTCGCAATTTGCTTTCTTCCTGCATCTGGCCCCTAGATCCTTGTTCACTTAGAACTTTCCCTTGCCCCATCCTGGCATGATTCCTCTGCCACGACAAGCTCACCAAGTCATAAATGCAGCAAATAAACATGGTCCATACATGTACAAAGACCACAAAATCTTCATTTCAGTGGACTTTTCCTACAACACTAACATCAAACAGATGTTTTTGGTCCTGCGACCCCCGACTCCAACGAAGCGAGATCTGCTTTGGACCTCTGGAACCAGTGACCATGCTAATCACCATCAATGGCCTTACCAAGCAATACAACTACCTGGATCTTCTAGAACAATGGCTGGATACACTGGACTCCTCTCCTATGAATTCAGGACATGATTGAGCATTGACACCACCAGCATTCTTGAAAACCCCTACATCTACCAATTGAGAGGAAGAACGCCATTGTTTGGAACAAGTGACTCACAAGTGGGCTGATCGAGATTGACATATACTCTGATCCTCCCACATGGGACACATCCTGTTCTCTGCTGAAATCATGATGCCTCTGCTGGACCTGTTCTCACCCTTGCCCCCTTCCTCCCTGATCTTTGGTGATGCTATAGCGGATGTGGCCTGTTTCCCCCAACTAACCCTTCCCTTTTTGTCCCTTTACATCAGTGTGAACTCCTGCCTGTCAATATTCACTGGCCTGCGATATGGTTGCATGCATTCATTATCGTGTGGTATGTATGTTTTCCTGTGAGGTTCCCCTGCAGTTCTTTTTATGAACCGCTTCAATGGCACCCGCCGGCATATGAGATATTCAATGGCATAATGTTGGGATATGCTTTAGCCAACTGCATAAGTCAAGTTAGAGCCTAGGGCACATGATACGTGGGCTGGTTTCTCCTGACGCCTACAGTAATGTAGTGTTCTCAGAATGGAGGTTTGACATAGCCCTTTCTACTACCCCTATCTCTGTCAAGCTCCCCCTAAGCCCTCCTTCCCTGCCTAACCCACAGCACCTGGTCCTATGTCCCAGACTCCTTACTATCATGCTCCCATGTGTCACCATCAATCCTCCACTGGTAAACCAATCTGTACAATCTCCCTGAATGTTAATGGTCTAATTCATTTCATAAAACAAAAAAGATACTTACCTATTTCAGATCTCACAAACCTGACATAGCGCTACTCCAGCAGACACACTTGATTTGAATTGATCCAAAAAGCTTGAGAGGTTGGGTGGGCCCTGTAATTTATAATACTACAAAAGGTTCCACAGCTCTCCTTGGTACTCTGTTAGCACTTATGAAGGTCGGGTGCAGTTTTGCTTCACTAATTCCTTGCTACCTGTGTTCTCCACACCTAGAGGGGTGGCAAGGCCCACTACATTTTCATTAAGCTCAAAATTCAGTCTGAGACACTGATTGTTGGCTCCATCTATGCCCCTACCAGTCCTAAAAAGGACTTCTTCGCTAATTTATCCAGATTGTGCCACCTTTTCAGACAATCCAAAGTGCCCTTGGTGGGGGCGACTGGAATATTCCCCCCAGTCCTATCCTTAACAGGCCAGTGGCTCCTGCAGACCACCAATCGCAGGACAGAATAATTTTGCAGGATATCCTGACAGACCATGCCTTTGAAGACCCAAGGTTCTTGACCCACCCTACTGACTGGTACTACACTATTACCTCCTGTGTCCTTGGCACTAGAACTTGGATAGATATTTTCCTTTACACCGTGCAATTAATTCACAACTTAGTGATTTCTTCCATACCCCCAACAGCACCTCCAATCACGATCTTGTCATACTTGATTTGGACATGCCAGGTGCCCATTTGCAGTTGAATATGGCCAGATACTTTATCCCAGTTGCTATGGAGCAGTTACGCTCCGACATGAAATAGTAGCTAGATGACAATGAAGGTGCGCTTTGCTCCGCTCACCTATTGTGGGCTAACGGTAAAGCCTGCTTATGGGGAAGCATGATTAAAGAACAGATGCAGACATGCGCGCTCTAGAGGACAGAGGGAGACATCACATCTGTGAGTATAATACAGCCATTGCTGTCCTTACTTAAAGACCTGTTATCGGCCAAATGCTCCCTTAACGAGAGTCATACATGACAGGCAGATGCAAACTTCTTCTGTCTTAAGCAACACCACTACAAACATGAGGAAAAAGGTGTCTTATGGTAGCTCAACTAAAAAAGGAGGCATCTGGTCAGATTATTCCAGCTATTTGAATGCACACACAGTGCCCTCTTGATAAAAATGCTGAGGCAATTTACATGCCAATATAGTACGACACGTATAGAATTTCTGGATGTGGAATTGTACATTGGAAATGGTCGAATTGAGAGCAAACTGTTTCGGAAATCTACTGCTTGCAATTCAGTAATACATGCGGAGAGTGCACATCCTAAACACCAAAGAGAATCAATTCCTTATGGTGAGATGGTCAGAGCACGGAGGAACTGTAGTAACGACCTGGAGTTTGAGAAGTGCATCGAGGAAATGGGCAATCGCTTTAAGGCTAGAGGATATCGTGAGAGTATATTCATTAAGGCACGGGATAGAATAAGACGTGTTCCGCGACATTTGACACTGACATCAAGGAATAAGAGCGTACGAAAGCATAAGGGAGATAAAGTGAGATTGATCACGGATTTCACAGATAGCACAGGGATGCTAAAGAAATATGCCACCAAACATTGGCACACTTTACTCCGAGATGAAGTAGTGACCGAGTTATTGACTAATAAACCTATTTTCACTTTTCGTAAGGGGAGGTCACTGAAAGAGATTCTGAGTCCCAGCTTTCCTAAACCTGTCCCTAAGGTCAATTGGCTGTCAGCACAGAGGGTAGGTTTTTATAAATGGGTGATTGTGGACTCTGTAAATGGGCTTGCCATGGGCAGAAAGAGTTTTCTAATTTAATAGGGGAAATGTTTTTCATCAGGTCGAGTATGAACTGCAATACTCCGTTTGTGGTTTATATTTTGGTTTGTAAGTGTGGGAAATATTATGTTGGAAGCACAATTCGACCTCTAAAAGTAAGAATTGGGGAACATGCTAGAACCTTGGCTCAGCAGGATATTAGATACCCTGTGGTGGCGCATATGATTAATTGTGAGTCACAAAACACTAGAGTGGGCTTTACTTTCTTTGGTTGTGAACAGGTATTTAAAGACCCGAGAGGGGGGAATAGGGAACTGATACTACGAAGAAGGGAAGCAATGTGGATAATGCGGCTAAGGGCAGTAGAAGATGTGCTGAACTCAGATAGGGAATTGGAATATTTCCTGGGGACTTAAATTGAGTTGTGTATTTGGGATCGTTATTTGGTTACACCTTCATAAGTTTTGTGTTTAAATATGATATACCAACGAGATGCAATTTGTTTTAGTCTGTTACGTCGTATTCCGTCACATAACAAACTGCTCGGGACTAATAATGATGGGGCTAATCATCATGTAAACATTGAGACAATACGAAGTATAATATTCATCTACAAATGTAATACACGTGAAATCTATTTGTAAGGGTAGAAGAAAGTTTTCATTGTAACTGTGTATATTTCAAATTTTACTCTCTTCAATATATTCTTTCCATCTTTTTGTATTACTGTATTCTTTCTCGGTGTCGCAAATAACTTCTTACTGTCATGTTATAAATAACTCGGTATGCGGACATGTAAGGGTGCCTATTTGAGTATTGTCTAGCTTACCCAGGGACTACCAAGGAGTGTGGACTATTTTCATGAGATATTTCTCATCCTTCTTTTGGGGGTACCTAAAGGCTAATATATTTTCTTTAGGGTAATATGTCCATGTAAACTAGGTAAATTGTTGTGGAAGATCCAATCTTTGAAAGGTTACTGTTTTTATCCTTGATTAATAACGTGGACAGAGTTAGAGTCCTCTGTCTATGTTAAATAAAGGAATATAGATCATTGGTCCTTTCTCTACGTTGTTGAAGAAATGTTAAGGTGGGACAATACATTTTTAGTTTTAGTCCCTCCTTTATGTCTATTGAAAGGTGTGGGGATTGGTCCCTCCTTGATTTCGTTGACAGGACAAGATTTAATGTTGGATTACGGGCACGCCGTGTATGGCATTAACGTGTCTGTTTCCGGGAACACACAGAGATGTGTTCATTTGCAACTCATCGGTGCAATATTGATATTTGATGAGGTACGTGGATGTGATGTAATTTTAATGTGGACTACTGACACGCCAAGTTTGTGTCGACGTGACAGTTTTGTAAGAACATACGGAGGGGTGTTTATTCCCAAGTTATTGGCACAATTCTATCTTTAAAGGAAATATGCAGCTCTCATTTGGGGACTGTAATTTATAATACCTATAATAATGTAGGTGTAGATGTGCTTATGTTGACTTGGTTCTTAAACAATGGACTTTTCATGGCAGGATAATAGTGATGGCTTATATTTAGCTTGTTCACAGGACAGCGCATAGTGAGTCGCGTACTGTTCGAGTGGGAAGGCAGGACGTTGAAGGACATTGACTGCGGGTTCGAGGTCGGTTTTGAGAATCACTAAGTTTATATTTTGGAGATTTTTGAGGTAAAACGTTATTGGATTGTTAAATAATTTTTGGATTACCACTTTGGGCTTGTTTAGTTATAACATGACAATAAATAAGTTATACTATAATTCTTTTCCTATGGTTTCATATTTAAACTCATCTATTTAACATACGAATATCTCTCATTGGCTTAGTGAAATTGGGATTTTGATTGCACGAAAGGGGGCGTCACCAGTTTGGGTGTCTGCATGGACTAACAGGGTAACTTTGTGAATTGCGATTGGGCCATTAATTACTAATTCACCTTGAAAGTCTTTGGACACTGGTTTCCACTATGGTACTAATGATATGTATTCTGAGTGACTTTATTATGATTATATTGAATGTATTTTTGTGTTTTTTCTTGATGACTCTTGGGATCCAGATCAATATATTATGAGAATTGACTATATTCCAGCCCTGAGGAAGTCAAGTGACGAAACACGTGTTGGCTGTGAGGTCGTTGTAAGGAATTTGGACATCTTGTTTTAAGTTGGATTCTCTACTCACATTTGAGGTGATTAAAATATTGGAGGAATACCTAGGATTGAACACAATGGACTTTGGAGATCCAACGGAGCATCATTAGTTTGTTCAGTGAATTTGGAAGGAAATGGACTGGTGTTTCTAGACACTCGAGGAAAAATCAATGGACCATTTAAGGGGGATATTGGAAATATGTGATTGATAATTAAAAATAGTAATTCAAGGTCTGTGATATTTTGCTTAATTGTTTGTTAATTAGTTATTGATGATGTAATTTGTTTTTGTATACTTATAGGAACTTATTAAAAAAGCAATAGCTCCCATAATTAGGGATCTGTGCACTTGATCAAGGGGTGCCTCAGCGTTTTTATTGGTATATTGACTGTTTCTCAGTCAACATTTGGGGTTCTAGGGTGTATTCCCCATAGCAGTGCACCGTTGCAGATATTTGGAGTTGGATTAATTTAATACTAGTTAGTTCTCCTTGGTGCGCCATTACTCCCCTTACAATACACCCCCTTTTGGTACATATCACAGTGCCCTCTTGACCAACCCCCTTTGCAGACCCCCTAAGATATTGCAGCATGTATTAGGAAAGTTTGCAGCAAAATATTGTCATTTTGCTGCACACGTTTGCATTTTTTGTGGCATTTTTGTTGCACTTTGTTTTAGTGACATTTAATAGTTATGTCCTAATAAAAAGGGAATATGGAGGGAAAACCCATGATGTATGCTCTTCTAATCACCACATCATAGGGCTTCTGCTCACAACACTATGTTGGGGAGCAGTGTGGACTACAAATTTGGTGGAGGAGAGCTTTTGAGGAGTATAATGTTTGGAAGAGAATCCTATATGAAGAGTGGTGTGGGTGTCAAAGTCTAGTTACGTGGCAGATGAGAAAAGGAATGTTATAAAACTGCTAACACTACCTCCTGGTGGAGCTGAAATTCTGTTGTTGTCCACTGTGGATGCCACTGTGAGGGAAAGTCCTGCCTAGACTTTTCTTTGTAGTGCTATTCAATAGTTATGCAAACTTTTATTTTGTGATTCATGGTGAACTGTGAAGGTAGTCAATCTGGTGTTCATATTTTGTTTAAAATAAAGGATGGTGGACTGGGAAGTTCTGAAAGCTGGTGGTTACATTTTAAAAATAATGGTTGGCTGGGGAGATACTGGTGCTACAATTGTCCCTGACTAATACTCTCTTTCAATTATAAGCTTTTGTGAATAATAAGAATCTAAGTAGAATGCCAAAACATAACTAATGTGTTATGGATTAATACATAATATATCACAAAACATGGTAACCTAAAATATTTTATGTTTATTGGCGGACTGTAATAAGTGGTTTCATTGTGCCTGCACTTTATACACAGAGAAAGTTATCAGATGACACCACCCCAACAGGGGCACTGTGCTCCAGCACTGGACTTTCCTTCTAGAAATCAGCTGTGCTGTTCCAATTGATTCCCTTGGAAGTTTACTGTACTGTAATTGCATTTAAATAGCACTTACTACCCCTCACAAGGAACTGAAGTGCTTTGCAATGAGTAGCATACTACTCAGGATTCAAAAGTTAATGATTATTCATTTGGAATTTGTTGGTTTGTGGGATAAGTCTTATGCTCTCAAGGAAATCAATATATGCACTTACTCCAGTTCAATCTGCTAGGGGTACCTAAACAAGTCAAGTCAAATCATACTTTATTTCGACCATAGGTCAGAAAGGTTTACACATAAAATAGCAGAAAAAGAAAGTTCATCCATTATCATTGAGCTTCGCAAAGCACCACACTGGCTTAAAATAGAGTTTACAATAAAATTAGCTTCTCTGAGGCCATGGTCACTGGCAATAAAGAGTAAATCACAGGCCATGGCCTACTATAGTTCACCATTATTCCTGATGCCTAACTTTACATTTAAGTGCCAAGATTTCTATAACATCTGCATCACAATGTTAAAATAGTACAAATATTTAAAAGCCAACAAAACAATAACAAGTGATTATAGATTCAAATCAAGGTAAAAGCAAGTAGTCTGACCCAGGATCTAAAATACTGGGTTAGTGTTGTAAAGTAATACAATTTCATAATAATTTAAATGACATACTTTAGCAAAAAGAGCCTCCTACCTGCACAATCTTATGAGCAAAGAAAGTGGAGGACATGATTTAGAAAAAAAAAACAAAAAAAAAAAGAAAACCCTTAATTTGAGCATGGTCGAATCATTAGAGACACGTGCACAGTGTGACAGAAAGCTTATATCATAACTCAAAACAGCTATCATATTCGTGTTAAAATGACACAGATTCCAAGCAAATGGATAACAATAACACTTTACAGCTAACACTGGTGATAAAATAACAGAAACACAGGGTGATTGCCCACATATTGTCTAAAAGAAATCTTTTCCAAAGCACTTTCCATACGACATGATTAAATAGTTCTTTACTCGAGCAAACAAACTATCAAACTGAAAGAAGAAACATTTGTCTACAGGTTCTACGCATGCCAAAAGTACATTAATCAAGGGCTACCTTTTATTAGGAGTGGACGTATGACGTATGACCGTTAGGTAGGTTACATTCACATCTAAGCAGGATGTGCATTATGCCCTGAGCCACCTCTGCAGCTCAGATTCACACAGAGGAAAAAGTTGAGTGTCTATCAGCTGCTCAGGCCACTCCTCATCAAGAAGATGAGGATGTATAGTAGAGCCCTTCCCCTCCCCCACCACACTGTGCATGACTAGAGGAGTCCAGCTTCCAAAGACATGTGGGTCATGACCTTATCACAGGTAGTCAGATTTAGCTCATCTGCCCTTCAAAGTAGAAAGACTACTGCTTCAAAGAGAGAGGGAACATCGAACCTTCATCTCATTCAAGTGCTAGTGATGCCAATAACTGAGGATGAAGCAATAACATTTTTACAAAACAGCTGAGAACTGCCTATCAATGACAGAAAAAGATTAGCTAAAGACAATGCATTTGTATAAAGGAATAGCAAGCAATACTTTCACACTTTGTCCTGCGTCCTACGCAATGTCTGCTTCCACAGCTGCAGCAGCTGATGGGACACTTGACTAGAAGTGGGAGAGCCACTTAAAGCTTGAGCCAGATGCCTGACTCTGGATCTGCTCAAGATCCTCTTGTTACCTCAAGCCCAAAACGATCCAAGCCTCAACAGGAGGTGATGTAGCTCAGTGGTTCCCAAACTGTGGCCCGCGGACCCCCAGGGGTCCACGCCACATTCCCAGGGGGTTCGCAGGCCTGGGCTGGGAGGAAGGCACTCCTCCAACTGGGGCCTCTGACAAACATGTGCGTGCATGTTTTCATATTTATTACTTCCTTGGTTGAGCAGTTTTAAACGCACTGCTAAGCTCCTTGTACAGCAAAAATAAAAGCGTCAGGCTAACTCAAGTGATTAATGTATCTGCTGGAGAGAGATGGGAATTTTGTGCTGTGGCAGTTTTGACTCAAAGGTAGCGCAGATGGTTAACATGCCTGCTGCAAAGAACGGGAATAATGCAAATAACAGTATTTTATGTGCATGGCACAGTGGGTTACTGCTTTTGTCACAGAGATTATTTTGTTACTGTGCAGTTCATAATCACAATCTTGCACAGTGAACTGCCATTAAAGAGCTGCATGCTGACCGCATGGCACAAATTAGAAAGTTGTTTTTTTCCTAGTGTTTCATTTTCCTTATGCTGCTAAAAATAGGTTTGCTTGTATAGAAATACATTCTTATTGCTAATGTCATCGCTAATCACCATGCTGTGTTCTGAGTCCTAAGTTTGTGCTTCTCCGGACCAAGCACTCTTAGAAAATGCCTAACAGTGTGGATGAAATGTGAATCCGACACCCTGTTGTCCCCTGTAATTTGCCCTGATTCCCTACAGTGGTATGAGAGGTGCTATAAAACAAATCAAGTACATGTGACAGAGAGGCTAGGGAGAGATGAGAGGCCCTTGTGGTTTACTTCCTTTCCCATTCATTTATTTATGTGACAAAGCTTTCTCAGATCTTGCATACCTAAAAAATAAAAACAGAAATCACTCCGGAAATGTAGGATCTGACCTGAGGATTCACCTTTCCTAAATAAAACCAAACATTGAAAAGGTAGTTGCTGAGATGCACCGCCAACCTTCCCAATACATTTTTCGATTTTTGCATATTTTTCCAATATAATTTTTTTTTTCTTTAGTAATTTGAGTATTTGTTTGGTGTATATTTTTTGAGAATTATTGTTTTAATGTTTGAAAATTAAATTGTACGAATTGCAGGGGATCCCCGGCTTCCAGTAATGATTCACTGGGGGTCCTCAGGAGTCAACAGGTTGGGAACCACTGAAGTAGCTTATTGCCATGGAGAACAAGGTTTGAATCCCCGCCTCAACTTAGTATTCTGTGAATCCAGTCAAATTAACTTTCTCCAAAACACTGTGTAACATGATTTCTGTATCTTTTGAAACACTTTGGGGATCATTTTGACCCTGGCGGTACGCGACCGCCAGGGCTAAAATGACGGAAGCACCGCCAATAGGATGGCGGTGCTTCCATGCGTATTACGACCGCGGCGGAAGTGCTGCGGTCGCACCGCCGGGGCCGGCGGTATTCAAACTCTTTTGCCCCGGCGCTGTCCAGGCAATTATGAATCCCCGACCGCCAGCCTTTTTCTGGCGGTTTGCACCACCAGGAAAAGGCTGGCGGAACGGGGAGTCGTGGGGCCCCTGATAAGGCCCCATGCAGCTTTTCACTGTCTGGTATGCAGACAGTGAAAAGCGCGACGGGTGCAACTGCACCCGTCACACGGCCGCAACACCGCCGGCTCCATTTGGAGCTGGTTCCTATGTTGCGGCCATGATCCCCGCTGGGCCGGCGGGCGGAAACCAGGTTTCCGCCCGCCAGCCCAGCGGGGATCTCCAAATGGCTGCGGCAGGGGTGCGGCCGTATTGGCGGCCGCACGGCGGTCAGATCTTGGCGGGCAGCTGATGCCGCCCGCCAAGGTCGTAATGACCCCCTTTATGTCTTTGCAATGTTTGCACTATGTAGACTGACAAAAATACAATGCAGATTCTGGCCATCATTAGCTAATTTCATCTTCCAAAGACTTAAATGCAAAGCACTTTGATATCTGAAAGAAGGACCTATCTAATGGCTGGTTTGTACAACGTGAAACTGGAAAATCGGGCATCAACCCAGGCTTCAAGTATGTGAGTTCAGGATGTGCGCTATGTGCCGGATGTGCACAAACCTGTCTTATGTTTGATTTAATAGTATATAATGTTGCTCAAACTTGAATAAGAATCCAGGCCACATAAAATGTACACGTGACAAGTGTCTCTCAGTCAGGACCACTGGAATTATGCAATTCTGTGGCCGCTACTTTTTTCCACATAATTCTGGATTTACTACATTAGCACATAAACCTAACAGAAGCCTGGCTCAGATCTATATATATTTATTTTTGGCATTAGCCACACTATTCAACATCTGCTGCCTAATTTGCAGGTTTTAATATAAAATGTATTTGTTTCTAGTACAAACTGATCAAAAGTTAATAAAAATGTGGTGACATTTGTTTGCAGGCAGTGGCGGGCATTTTGCAAAGGTTAACTGGTCATCTTTCAGTTACTTATTTCTGTGTTTGGTTGTTAAATTGGTACTAATGACGTGAAACATTTACCGTTACTTTATTACTATGTGAAACAAGTATGAAATAAGTAATACTATCAAAAACGTTGTGCGTTATGCTGCATAATTAGCATAATTTATTAATCCCTGATGCATAATTTGGTGCTCCACTGCTGCATAATTCCAGTGGCCCTGCTCTTAGTTCACTAATAGCACTGTCATCAGAGTCAGGACAGCAATGTTATGTTTCTCAGTTCATGTTTATGGATCAAATCTGTTTATTGATTTAAGCATACAAAAGTACAGAGCACTGTAGCATGGTCAGTAAAGTTCAACCACCAAAATACAAAAGTTCCAGTTTGGCATGAAGAAGTCCACCCACAGAATCCCTATACTATTGCCAAGAGGGACCCCCCTGCCTGCCTCCTCCTGTCAGCCAGAAGGACAAGGTGGCCAACGCACGAAAGTCTATTGAGCTCCGAGCTCCGTACATGGTGTAATAGAACATATAATCAACAAATAATACAATAAACTGTGCTTCCCCCCAAGAGGCTGTGCCCTTCTCCCGTCTCCCTGCTCTCCCCCTCTCTCCCCTCACTACAGTGCCTCAGCCCTCCCCAAACTCCCTCAGAACGGTCAGCCTCACAGAGGTTCATGTCAGCCCCAAGACCCTCAGATAAGCCGGGCATGTCAGCTCAGTAAATTCTGTGGACAAAATCTGAAGGAACGGTGTCCACAGTGTACCCAAGTCACCCACTCACTGCTGAGAAGCCAGGGTAAGCTTCTCCATTGCCAGAATGAACCACAGCTTCTGGAGCCAAGACACATACGTCGGTACCCTGTCCGTGCCCCATAGAGCTAGTATCAACTGCAGCGCCGCATTGAGGGCCAGGGCCATCTGTCGCCCCTTCAGCGATCGAAGGGGAAAGGTGAGGGTATTTGGTAAGCCAAGCAGAACGTACGATGGAAAGTTAGGAATCTCGGTATGGAACACTTTATCAATATTGTCTATAATGATCTCCCTTATCTCTTGAGCTTGGGGCAATGCCAGAGCAGATACACAAGTGTACCCGTGCTACCACACCCCCTCCAACAAAGGCTAGACTTGGTGGGATCCCATGCATGTATCCTTGCTGGAGTGTAATACCAATAAGAGGCCACCTTATATGCCGTCTCCGTCCCTGCTGCATTATAGGCAGTATGATGTATTCAATAAAATATATTGTCCCATTCCTCCTCAGAAAGCTCCCTCTCCAGCTCCCTCTCCCATCTCAAATGCCCCTTAGACTTAGGCGGACGCCCCTCCCCCTGCAGAAGCCTATAAAGTTCTGAAATCCCTCGTCTGTCATCCTTCTTTGTCAGCAGCCATTTCTCGAACGGCGTGAGCGGCCTATCCATCCGTGCTCTATTAGCCGGCAGGAGGGCCCAGTGCCGCACCTGATAGTACATCAGCCTGTCTGCCTCTGTCAAGCCATATGTCTCCCTCATCTGGGTGAAGGAAATCACTCCTTGCTCATCAAAAAGGCTCCCCACCCTCTTACAACCCCCATCATACCAACGGCGCAGACTTTCCACGTGCAGCCCAGGCTCAAAATCAGGATTTGCGCCTATCCGGGTCATCGGGGACAGAAACGACGTGAGCCCCGACCGACAAGCCACTGTGTCCCATACACGTAACGTTGCTCCCGTAATCGTGTAGAAATGGAGGCCCCCCGCCCTGTGACAACTCTGGAGCCAGGGCTCCTTCCAAATATGAGAGCCCACCACCGCCTGATCCATAAAGCACCAATGTTTCTCAGTAAGTGGGCAACTCCACTCTAAAAGAAAACGCAACTGTGCTGTGTGAAAATATCGCAAAAGGCAGGGAACCGCCAACCCCCTGTCCCCCTTAGGGCGGTGCAAAACCCGTTGTGGGAGATGCTCAGGTTGCCCATCCCAAATAAATCGCAGAACTGCCAACTGAAGAGTCGCTATCGTCCGAGACGGAGGAGTCAGGGGAAGTGCCTGGAACACATAAAGTATACGCGGCAACACTGTCATCTTCACTGCCGACACCCTACCAAGCCAGGAAAGTCTGCACCTCACGAACTAACGTCGTGCAATTCAAGCTCGCCGTCTTTGCAACGGAAGGCGCCAGGTCAACACCCAGGTAAGAAAGCCGCAATGTCGACCAGTGAAAGGGGCATTGGGCTCTCAAGTCCTCCTCATACTCCGGGCTTACAAACAAACTAAGGACTTGGGACTTCTGCATATTTACCCAGAACCCAGAGACCCGGCCAAACTCAGCAACTATCACCATGAGCGCAGGCAGTGAAGTCGCGGGCTCCGCCAGGGTAAGGATCACATCATCTGCGTACAATGTAATGAGATGGTGATCACCGGCGAACTTCACGCCAGAAACCAAGGGGCTGTCGCGTAAACGCTGCGCAAAGGGCTCCATATATAGCGGGAACAAGAGAGGAGAGAGCGGGCATCCTTGTCGAGTCCCTTGTCTAATAGGGAACGGCAGAGAGAGCGTACCATTAACCCGGACTTCAGCCCTAGGTGACTGATAAATACATCGGATCCACGTCCTAAAGCCCGGGCCTAGTCCATAACGTTCCAACACCCTAAAAAGATAAGGCCAATGAGCCCTACCAAACGACTTCTCCGCGTCAATAGAGAGGAAGAGCGCCACCCTGCGGGATTGACCAGTTTTATCTATCAGATGAAGAAGCCGCTTCGTGTTGTCGCTGCACTGTCGGTATAAAACCTGCCTGATCCGGATCAATAAGGCCCGGCATGTAGAGATTAAGGTGGTGAGTGAGTATTCCAGTAAATAGCTTGGCATCTATATTCAGTAGCGAAATTGGCCTATACGAAGCACACTCCTCTGGGTCGTCCCAGGCTTCTGAATAACTGCAATAGTAGCGTCTAACATACTGGGCGCCAGGACTTCCGACGTCCGGAAGGAGTTGAAGAGCCGCACCAGAAGCGGCGCGAGCTCTGCGCAAAAGGTCTTATAAAAAAGCGCCGTAAAACCATCTGGGCCAGGGGACTTCCCAACCTTTAGGCGTGAGATCGCCGAGATGACCTCTTCCACTCTAATAGGCTGATCCAAGGAAGATGCCTCCCTCACCAAGCGTAGTAATTGCTATACCCCCCAGTAAAATATCCGGAGCCGCACCGCCCTAATCATCTGCCGTGTATCACCCCCGACAGTACTCCGCAAACGCCTCAGCAATCTGATCACTCGTTTGCACCTCCCACCGAGGGGGAACGGACCAGTTTTATCGCTGACGTTAAGCGTTGTGCTTGCAACCGGTGCACCAAGAGCTTCCCACACCTATTGCTCCCAATGTAATATTTATGCTTGAGACGCACTATCGCATACTCCGCCCTGTCCCAGTCCAGCCGTTTCAACTGTTGCCGGACCTTCTCCAACTCCCGCCAGATTCTAGGCTCCCCAGTGGACTTATGGGAGCGCTCTAGTACCGCCACCCTCCTTTCTAGCTCCGCCCTCTGCTCTCTCCTTGCTTTATTATCTCTAGCTGATAGCGACATTACCTCACCTCGCACCACTGCCTTCAAGGCCTCCCACAGAGTTTCCAGACAGGTGTTCCCGTCGTCATTGAAACTAAGATAGTCCATGATCACACGCCGGAGCGACTCGTCCGTTGCCCTATTCTGCAATAACGTGTCCCTAAAGTGCCAGCTCGAAGTACCCACCCCTCCCATGTCCATAGTAACCTCTACGGTAATAGGAGCATGATCTGTCAGGGCCCGAGGCTCAATTGTGGTCTCCCTAACTCGGGAGATGTACTTCTGAGAGGCCAGAAAAAGGTCAATCCGTGTGTACGTCTTGGTTGCCGCCAAGTAAAAGGAATAATCCCTAAGCGTGGGATGCGCCTTCCTCCAAACATCCTCCAAACCATATTCAGCCAGCCACTGTCCCCCGCCGCTGTCAACGCTCCCGTCTTCCCAAAACGATGCCCAGACCGATCCAACTCGTTATCCATCACCAAGTTAAAGTCACCACCCACTAAAATTGCACCATCCGGCGAATTAAGCGTCGGAGAAACAGCCTGTCTCAGGAAGGTTTCTTGCTACGCATTAGGAGCATACAGGGAAGCAATAGTAAAGGAGAAGGCCCCCACTCGTATTCTAAGAGCCAGAAACCTGCCCTGCACCTCATATATTTTTGCTACCACTTCCCCAGAAAAGGACCTCGAAAGCAGTATCGCCACCCCAGCATGTTTCGTGGAGGCCGAAGACCAGAACTGCCTAGGGAACCACCTTGAGCGCATGCGGTATGTGTCCCTATGCAGTAAATGCGTCTCCTGTAACAAGCAAATATGACTTCCAGACTTCTCAAGTCCTGACAGGATCGCCAACCTCTTACTCGGGCTGTTAAGCCTGCAGACATTCAAGCTTAGACATTTAATAGCCATGCATCCCAAAGGGAAGGACGCTCAGGGGGAGGGAACCATCGGGGGAGCCGAAGCCCAGAGCAGCACCTAGGCCGCTCCAAACAACAGGGCCAGTCCTCTAAGACAACTAGTGAACAGGATCCAGGGGAAGCACCCCAACATAAAACCATTACGCACAACAGGTGCTCACAACATAAAAGTCCTCTAACACCCATCTCCAAAGAGGCAAAGTCTCAGCAGGGGCAGTGGAACCACTCAAGTTCATTGAGCAAAGTCCAAAGACTCCACCGCCTAGACCCCTCTCAAATGGTCGTTAGACCTGAATTAATGCAACCCATATCAGCCCAGCCATCCCCGGCCGCCCCTCCCTTAAGCACTGGTCCCAGCGGCCACGCTGCTCAATGCAGATTGACGTTCTAACGCTTGCTCCGGCGTTGTAGGTCGCTGCTGTTTCCTCTTTCTCTCCGTTCGCCGCCAGCGCGGGCGGTCCCCACCAGCCACCTCCACACCCGCGCCAGCGTCCTGACCATCTCCCTCCAGGCGCAGAATCCTCCTCGCCTCGGATACTGACTTCACTTGCCGCAGCTGATCCTCCCATCGGAAGATAAGGCGGAATGGATGACCCCAAGAATAAGATGCGGCGTGCGCTCATAGATGCTCTGTGATGGGCTTAAATTCTCACCGCCTCTGCAAAGTCCGTAGCGAGAGGTCTTGAATTAATTGGAGCGTGTGCCCTCTAAAGTGGATCTGCGGAAGGTTGCGGGCCAGCTGCAAAATGCTTTCTTTAAGCCTGTAGCTGTGGACACATGCTAGAATATCGGGCGGACGGTCCACGGCCCCACCGGCGCGGCCCACCCGATGAACTCTATCTAGCGTGATCTCCCGGGTCTCTTCCAGGCCAATGACCGAGCGGAACAGAGGCACCACAAAGTCTCCAGTATCCTCCTTCTCAGCCCCAATCGGCGCTCCTATGATGTGAATATTATGCCTTCGCGATCGGTTCTCCAAGTCCTCCACCGCAATCTGAAGAAGATCCTGCTGCTACCCCAGATGTATGATCTCCTGTTGCATGCCTGCCACCTCCTCACCACGGGAGATCTCACCATCCTCAACATGTGCCACCCGCTCACCCAGGGACGTAACTTCCACTCGCAACTCCTTCACCTCTTGAAAAATGTCCCTACGGAGTTCTTGCAGATCACTCCGAAGTGAGTCAAACAAGGAGGTAAGGAAGTCCTTCATGACTAGGGCCCCCTTGTCCTCCTCCATCTCCCCTCGTACCTCTGGAGACTTCATCAGCGTCACCCTGCACCGGGCGGGGTCCGGTCAGCATTTCTCTCACCGACCAACCCAGACCATCAAAATCCAGGGTCGCAAGGCGATCTCTGAGGCCTGGGCGGCAGAGCTCGGACAAACGCGTCCGCTCACGCTGCCATCTTGGCCACGTCCCCCTCAGTTCATGTTTGAACACTCTCACATTGATAAATATTTCTCAATGCCCATATCTAATCGGATGTACTAAAGTGAAAAGCTTCTGCATTTTAAGGACAGCTTATCATATTCTAACACTATCATTGTTGCATGACTTACATGCTAAATATTTTTAGGTCATGGCGGGTTCTCTTTCATTTAGTTTGGTAGGTCAAGGAGTGTGTAGAGAGGGATGTGTGAAGCAAGGGATAGTCAAAAATAAGTCAAAATGTAGCCGTGCTAATTTAAGTTTAAAAGCTCGTGCTACTCTTTTAGAAATAAAATGAGTGCACAGGCCTGGTTTCCTTGCTGTCTCCATTTTACAGTGATACACACTCCAGTGATAGGAAGAAGGAAGAGCAGAGGAAGGCCATGTAACATTCTTTAGTGCACGTCTTGGGAGGGAGGGAATGCAGCAAAAAGACACTTCTGCAGCCTTGTAAATCTCCTTACAGAGATCACAAATATATCAGATATAAATAGAGCCCGTATTTCTCTGATATCTAAACATAACAAAGACCTCTGTCGTGGGACAGCTAAAAGACCCATCACTTTAATCAATACAGATGTTAAGATTTTTGCAAAAATACTGGTCAACAGGCTGAAGTTATACATCCCTGTGCTTGTTCACTCCTCTCAAGTGGGCTTTGTGCCCAGACGACCTTCTCAAAACCATTTTAGGATGCTGTCCCACTTACTGTGGCAACTGAAAGATGATGCAGATGAAAAGTTACTAATATCTTTAGACATCGAAAAGTCTTTTGATTGGGTGGAATGGCATTATTTGTACTAAGTGATGAAGTGCTGGGTCTGGGTGCCCCATTTCTAGCCAATGTTCAGTGGCTGTACCAGGTGCCCACGGCCTCGATATCCTGCGGTAGCTTTACCTCCCCAAGCTTCGCAATCATGCAAGACATAGTTGCCATTTTCTCTGTTGCTGTTTCTACTAGCCCTAGAGCAGCAGGCAGCAACCAATAGAATGACCCCTGTGATCAATGGCATTTACAGAGTTGTGGGGGAGCACAAAGCTATGAACTATGCCGACGATATCTAAGTTACTCTTTCAGATCCATTGTTTGCGATACCAGCGTTGATGGAAGTGATGGACTCCTTTGCGAGCTCTCCAGTTACAAAATTAACTGGCCCAAATACGAGGCAATGCCATTGACAGCATCTGCCACAAAGGCCTCCTCAGGAGAATCACCCTTCCAGTGGGTCACTTTCCACCTCGGATATCTAGGCATCCTCCTCATCCCCAGTTCAAAACCATAAATTCCAATAGTGGACAAAGTTAAAATGGCCCTTGCTGTCTGGGCAAAACTGCAGTTATCCATGCGGGGAAGAATATAGATTATTAAAATGAATGTCATGAATGTCATGCCATGCTTCTTGTTCGTTTTTGGTACCGTCCCCCTCAATGTCCTGGCTTTCACTTTCAGGAGATTGACAGTTTCATTTGACATGTTGTCAGGCAGAAAGTGAGCCCTGGCTGAAAGTATCCAAATAATATACGTGCACGGCATCTTGAGGCCTATGCCTCCTCACACAGAATTCTACTGGTTAGAAGTCCAACTGGTGGATGTTACCTAGCTCATCAAAACACGTTGAGAAATATCGTTATGCACAAAACTGAAGAATCGCCTCCTTGGTTCTGCTTGTCATTTCACTCTCTTATACACTGACTTCTCCCATACCTGCACACTCATTATTGGACCATTCGGCTTGGATACATTCAGGGACAAAATATGTGGACACTGGTGGTAAACACCAAAATAGAATGCTTCTACTGGCTAACCCGCTGAATTAGGTGCCTGGACAATTCGCTAGAAGATAGAACGTTGCTCTCCTAGCCAATCCTAGCTCAAAAATACAATTCGTCCCCCTCCCAGCCCTGGCATTATACGCAACAGATTCACAGCCTCCAATCTATTCTTGGGAAGGGGCCCTACACTCTTGACACAGATGACAGCTTGTATTACCTCACACGCAGAAAAGACCTCAGGGGTATTCCCTCTGATCGTTGCTCCATTCTGACCAAGAACATTTTTTCTAAACCTATGACGCTCTCACTACACCAGTGGAGATTCACAAGATAGGGAACTGAATTTGAGGGCTTAGACTGGCTTCATATTATGGAGATGCACAACAAAAGTCCCCGTCAATCCCTTCTAAAACTCAGCTACTATAAAATTATACACCAATGGAACTGGTCCTCGTCGGGAGAGCTAGCTTGCTAGGGATGTAGCAACCCATACAGCCACATCGTTCATTTGGTCTGGTATTGCACGCAGTTATGGACTTATTGGCAGGAGGACTGGAGCTCGATCATCACAATCTTACGGCTTAGTCCACCATCTGACGAGATGATCTTCATTTTACATGACACCTCCTACTTACTCCCTTTGCCCACCACATCTATAGGTGGTTCGCAACAGGCCTGGCAGTCGCCAGAGTAGGTCTATCACACCACTGGAAGTTGAACATTGTCCCCCTTAACCATTACTGGCTGGATGACATGCGTACAGTAGCGCCCCAAGAGAAAACTATTTCTACACTTGATGACCGCCTCCAACAGTTTGAAAACATATGAGGCCCATTCCTAACATCGTCCTGCTTTCCTCACTTCTCATGTGAACTGGGCTAATGCGGCTAGGACTCTAGACGTGCATCGGATGGGGTCCCCCACCCCCTTATAAATCCCTGATGAGTCCTGGAAGGTACCCCCTTGCCTCAGCCCCTTCTACTTTAGGGATCCTAAGTGCTGACACATATTATGTGTGTTTGAATCAGCAGTTGTAAATGTTGACTGGCAGTTTATACTGTTGTATGATAATGTGGTGCTAATCCTCATAATGATGCTCTACCATTCCCTGTTTTCCTTGCCCCCCTTTCCCTTCTCTTCATTTTGATCTTGTTCCCTTTACTTTGTTTCCTGTATAATAATGCAGGCTTTATACATGGCTGGCATTGTTGGTACTGGTATCTGTTTAAATGCCAATAAACAATTGCAATACAAAAAATAAGTTGTTCGATCTTTGTGTCTGCTACCTGATGGTTCATCAGAGTATTGCACCTACCTGTGTATACCCCATGATGTCCCATATTAAAGTAGTACGTTATGGTTCTCCAAATGACCCCTGCCCAGAAAATATTGTTCAGCATATTTCTAAACGCTCAGATAGAGGAAGTGATGTATTCCTCTTTTTGCATGGTCGTAGTCCCCAAGGATTTGAAAAAGATGTGTTTGTTATTCCTCTTTTGAAGAAACTTTCTCTCGAGAATAAAATGAGCAACTGCAGGCCTATTTCACTTTTGCCTTTTACTGCTACGATTGTGGGGAAGGAGATAAACGACTAATTTAAAACAGGTATTACATACAAATCCCTCCTGAAAGCTTCACAGGAAGGTTTTTGTCCAGCTCACAGCATGAAGGTGATTCTTTCTGCGATCCAAGATGAGCTGCATACAATTCTCAATGAAGGAGGGACAGCGGTCCTGGTTCTACTGAAATGTCAGCCACTTCTGACACAGTTTTCCATGGGCTCTGATCACTAGATTATGCTCTGCAGGCATTTCAGATCTTGCTATCGACTGAATTGGTTCCTTTCTTTCGGATCACGGTGAAAAAGTGTTGGTAACATTTTTAATGTTCGAGTGCCATCCTCTTGTCCAGTGGTGTTCCCCAGAGTAGCTCCCATAGCCCCACATTATTAAATCTTTACATTGCTACCATGGCCAAGCAGATTGTCTCTTTTGTACTATCCACAATGTGTTATGGAGATGACACCCAGTTTATTTTAAAAATGGATGGTAATTCTGCGACAGCTTATTTTAATGTTAGCACCTGCCTCTCAGGTGTAGCTTCCTGAATGAATAACATGTCTAAAGTTGCAGCCACTTGATTTTTCTATTTCAACATTTGAGGGGAAGTGGTCCATTTACTCCTGCAACATTGTCAATTTAAGGTAACTCAATCATTGGTAGATGCTAGACTCGATTATGCTAATGCCTTATACCTTCGAGCCTGCTGGCTGCTACTACCTACAGCTAGGTTAAAACACAGGTGTTAGGCTCTTGCTACTCATACGGGTCACTTAAGAAACCTTCACCGGCTTCCCACTCATAAGCGAGCAATGTTTGAGAGTCATTGGACCTAATTTAAGGTTTGAAATTCACTGAAGAAACAAAGGTTTCAGGGATGTTATAGTTAGGTTCAGATTTTCAAGGTACAAAAGATGACAGCCATTGGTTTTGACAGTCATTCACCACACTTTTTAAAAGTTTTTGTTTTTCAGAAACAAACTCAAAAAGTGGGAGTTTATTTCTGAAAACTGTTGAACTAATGACACCAACAAGCTGGGAGGGAGCAGCCAGAATGTGGGGGTCATTAGTTTTTTTTTCCTATCACTCACTGCCAGGTGTTTTCTAGCAGTGACAAACAGAAAAAAAGACATTACACCTCCCACCCTAAATCAGACGGGCAGTGTAATGGTCCAACTCTGATGGCCAAACAAAGTAGGGTAACTGGAAGTTTTCCAATCCATCAGGGTGGCAGAAGACACCTCCCTCCTTCTGATGGCATACTATCCATCAAAATTGGAAATAACTACTGGCCTAGCAGTCATCTCTGTACCTTGAAGAAATCTGCTGCTTTTGAATGTCGCTTAAAATCATGCTGGATCTGAGATTCCCCCATGGAGCCTGAAACAAGAATTATGCATGGGGTGGGCTTGCTGCAGAGCTACAAATCCTAAACACATTTAAAAAAAAACACATTTGCTGTTTGAAAAGAATTAACGTTCTGTCTCTTTAATATTTTTATACAGGTTGTTTACCTAAAACATTTCTAGATTAAAATAACTGTGGAACGGGATGCAATCTTATTATAAATGCCCCTCTGGAGGGTCAACCCCTACATCATCAGGGCGGGTCCCCCCCCAAAAAAAATCTGATGCTGTGGTAGGTATTCCTGCCCTTTGGGAGTCTAATTGGGTGAAATACTGCTGGAAAGGGGAAGGTCTCCCCTTCTGAATGGTGCAACTCAATGTGTTTCTAGGTGCCTGGGGAAGAGGCAAAGGTAGCCCGCTGTCCTCCACATTAAGGGGGGGGGCAAGAAATAAATTCCTATTATTTTTCTAAGGACTAAAACTTGATAACCACAAACATCGATTATGTTTTTTATACCAGTGTGGCAGTGTATATGAGCTCTTAACCCACACCACCCTTTGAGTACACTTTAAGTCACATAATGCCCTTAAGTAGCTATCAACTTCTCTACCTCTGACAGCTAAATGTTATCAAATGGCAGCTTTGGAACTTAAAAACACTGAATTTAAGGTATTTAAGCTGTTTGAGCCATCAAACAGAATTCAGATCCTTTGTACTTGGATGCAGTGTAACATATCAATTAAAGAAGACTGTAACATTGGTAAAATGTACTAGGAAAGTGGTGCAGCAAATATTGTGACCAACAAGATATAATTGTTTTGACTTAGGGCCTGATTTATATCTTGGTAATGTCACTGCCACCCACCACAGCACAAACCCGAAAAGACCATTAAGTCAACAGTGTTCAGCCCGCAATATTTAGATGTTACAGTTGCAGGTGGTGTATTGGCGGGCATTTTTCCGATGGAGGGAGACCATCGCTGGACCCAATGGACATGGGACAATGGCACTGGATATGGAATAGAGATAAGTCACAAACACACTGTACCTTTGCCATATGTGTCCCCCTGCATCACACACAACACACCATCTACACACTATTATCCATTGCCATTCCACCACAACACAACACATACATGCTGCAAACACACATTGATGCTCATCTATGACACAAAAAATGCACACTATTGACAGTGCACCCACACACAACACAACCACAACAACCAACACACTCACACAACATAACAACTATACACATTATGACAATTACCCCTACACAACACTCACTTGAGCAACCCAACACACAACATACACAACAACATCAATGACATATGCAAGTGTCACACATACTAACACAACTACATCACCTACTCCTTCGCCTCACCCAGACAATCGCATCGCACACACATACACGTACTGACTCACACACAACTCGAAGCACAACATGACAGGTACAGGTCCCCTTGCAATGTGCACACATGGACACAGTTGACAGATGCAACTGTACTGTCAATCTGGTGGCAATGAATACTGACACCAAAATGGCCTTTGTGTATGTGTGCAATATTTGTTGTTTACCAGTGTGTCCCCATCCGTGTCTGACACAATCGTCTCCAAGACAGATGCAAGTCAAAGTAATTAAAACAAATTACTGTAACATGTATGTTCCTGCAGTGGTTCTGAGCTCATGAGCAGTGACCCCCCTATCTACATAGCCAATGCAGGTTACCTACCTTCTTGCTGAGTGAGGGGGGGTTGTGTTTTCTCCATGGTCCAATGACAACAGCGATGGAGGGCGTTTGTCCTGTCGTGTCCAGCCGGAAACGGAAGATGAATAGGGAAAAAAGCTGAGTTTTCATCCCTTTCCTCACTCCCAATCCACGATGTCAGAAGTGGAGGTCGGACCTCCACATTTTGCTTGGCGGTAAGGCACATCTAGATCTGAATGGCAATGAGTGTGACGGGAGAATCGCCACCAGCCACTGTTTCCTACGTTGCTGTCACAGTGGATGGGAATCCTTGCTGAGTGGGTGGGACTGAGGCGGGTTATAGCTATGGGACCGCCAACGTCTAAATCTGGCAGGTGGGCCACCAAGCCAGCAGACGGGGTTTCCATTGAAAAAGTGGTGGTGGGCCTGTTACCGCCTGCATCTAAATCAGGTTCTAAATATTTTGGAATTTGTTATTTGATCCCTGAAGATCCGATTATTTGCAAAAACATGTTGGCTGTTATGAATTGCTCTGTATGAAGATTCATAGTTGTCATATATTATTTTGTATAAAGGGTCATGTCAAATTGGACATTCAACGGTCACAAAAGAAATTTTTACAAAATAGTCACAGTTCAAGGACTTTAACTGATTATCTGAGAGACAATATATATCTTTTTGATTGCATGAAGCTTTGCCACTTGACAGTAAACCATGATCTGAGAGTTTAGCGACAGGTGACATTTCTTTTACCTATTGAATGTAATTTTATCAGCAAATATGGTCTTAATCAAAAAGAGAAAATGAGTAAACGCGATCGAAACATAGAACACGTTTTTTATTTTTATTTATGATTTCACATAGCACCACCCTTACCCCTGGGTTTTCAACATGTTGTAGAGTTTTATTTTCTTTACCTTAAAAATGTATTCCATTTCATAAACCAATATAAGACTATGGGCCTGATTACAAGCTAATGCATCATTTGTCACCTCTGATAAATATTGAGACCACAGGGTGCGTTATTTATGATGTGCAATAAATAACATCGATTACGAGTTCAGGGGGAATAACATACGGATTTTGATATTTAACACACAAAAATCTGCATGATACACTAAATGCTGTCCGTTTTCCCCTGTTAAATTTCGGCAGGTTTGACCTGCGAAACTTGACAAAGATCGAGGTATTTAATACACCTGATAATTATGAGATGTGTTTAATACATTCAAATTCACAATTCTGAACCATGTGGAAACAGGGGTAACCCACAGGTCGGAATATTACGAGGAACTCATAACCAGACCCTCTAACCAGATCCTCTATCAGCAACCCACACCTACCCTTGCGTGTAACATGCTGCATGTCAACAATTTTTCTCCATGTACTATCTTCATAGCTCATACTCAATATTCATTACCTGTAATCCTTAAGAGGCAGAAGTAGAACTCTGTCCCAGGACATTTCTGCTTAAATACTATCTGTATCATTTAAAATTGATCAGTACTCAACCAGTATTAGGCAATATTATAATATCACAGTGTGTAGTCAGATGATCATATTTCCTCTTGCATCCACCTCTTACATTTTACGCGCAGCTCAGCCTGGGGATTTAAGTAGATTTTTAGAGTACCCCAGAAATCCCGTGCATGTGAGCAAATGGGTGGTAGGCTTTATAGATGTCTGCTTGTCTGTTCCAGAGTACTGTATGTCGTAGCCAGCCCTCCTTCAGTCACTGGGTCGATATTCCACGCTAAATGCTGCTCATCCTTTATCCAGCGAAAGCAAAAAGATTACGAATTTCCTGACCTTATTCAGGATATCTTTATCATATGCTATCAGCACAATCATTGGGGAAGTATAGATTTTAAAATCAAATATTGCTGACAGTTTAAGCTCTGCGAGCAGTAATCAAGTAAGCATGGGAAGCTCCGAGCAGCGTGGAGGATGTTGACACGCGCTTCCTGACATCTTCGACAGTTCCGTATATGGTTCTTATACGAAACAAGAAGTATATAATATGCTTCGTGCATACATTTAATGTGAAGGAAACAGTGGCTGTGGTTCATCAATGTTACACAGTCCTAACACAGCAGTATACCCAGTAAGCATCTGGAATTTCTTTCCCCGTGTATATTTTCCACGCTGTCCTTGCATTAATAGTTAAACTAGTTGGCGAGTGTAATGCTGTGTAGCTTTGGGACCCAATGAAAACAGGAAAGGAAAAGGAAGAGAAAGACTGACAAATATTGAGAAAGGGAGATAATAGGGATGAACATGAACCTGCAAGAATGAGGGCAAGAGGGACAGAGTGTCTGATGGTGGATTAAAGTGGCATCAGGTGGTACCAAGACCAGGCAGCCCAGGTAGTCTACAGTATCTCGACGGATTTTGAGCCTCAGTCATAATGATGTGTGTCCTATGTCTGATTAACAGCTACGGCAGAGTTTTCTCTGCTTGTTCCCCTCAACCTAATTTCAACCATGAGCATTTTTGGTCAGGAAGGCTACTTCCTTGTCTGCAAACTCTCTAAAGGACAGCAAGTTCAGTTCAGCTGGCATCAGTGCAGTTCTGCTAGCACATCTATGGGGACCTCCAAAAATATGTGGGTATGCACTGAAGGGGAATCTCTAATTACAACAGTATCTGGGAATAATCAGACAGTGGTTTCTATATGAGCTCTGTGCAGAGTTATGTATCATTTTGATAAAACGAAAATGCTATTATGTGGTAATCCATCACCCACTATGTCCCTACCACTCTCACCACTTACCTATGCTTACCAGTGTCCTCTCAGTTATTAGGCAGTCTGTATAAAAGGCTGGACCTGTCACGTGCTGGGCTTAAGACTAAGTTAAAGTTTGTTCTCCATATTGAGCTATATTCAGATATCTGTTGGCATATTTCAAATACCTTATTAAATAATTGAGGACTGTCTGTATTTGGTCAGTAAACATGTACTAGAGTTGTTTGCATATAAAAAGTGTCATTCAGGTTTCTATTTATAAACTCATCTTAACGTCATTTTGTTTTTACCAATGAGTATATCAGCCCCTTTGCATATGTGCTACTTGAAGCACAAAACCATTTTGTTCCACGCTTAATAAGAAGCAGTGAACTGTTGCTGCTTAGACACTTATGTGTATCTCTTGCAGCATGGCGATTTCTTCCCCTTTTCTGTGCAGATGTTAGTGCCTCTCATGATTTCTTGGGGTAATTCAAGCCTCTAACATTTCAGGATTTCTACGCTACGATTGATGTATCTACTTGCACATGCAATTCATTTTCACACCTTAAAATTCATGGACCATACTCGTGAAGAATCTTTGCAAGCCTAGAAATGAGAAAGCATCAATATGTCTAATGTGCCCTAATCCAATATCTACCACAACTCATTAAACTTTCCCCGCACACTTATTTCCAAACCTGTAGGTAAAACCAGCCTTACACTTAATCCACCACCCCTCTCAAAATACTAGTTATATCAGCTGCCTGCCAACCACTTTTAGAAATACAAATGTCTGACATACCTGCCTTTAAAAAAATCAGTATATAAAAGTTGTTTGGTAGCATGAATTTAACCAATAAACTTGATGTATTAAAAGGTCGACTCGGCCTTCATCTGGTGGCATGTAGACAGACAGAATTCCAGTTTGCATTTCTGTTTCATGGTCCATCTCATACGGGATTTTAGTACTATTTACATATGTACAAAGAGGAAGCAAATATTTAGTTCTCGATCTTCAGCTTAGGTCATCAGTTTAGCCATTGTCTCTAGTTTATCCTTCTCCTTCTTTTCCTTTTTTCGCTTTCAACATCATCTGTGTTCAATTCGGGCTACCTTGATGGCAAGATGGCCTTCAATCCGGAGGACTGAACTCCTGCTGGTGCCATAGATAGGAAAGTGGACTCTGGTCTTAAGAAGGCATTTACGGATGAGAATTTGGCTTTGAGGATGAGTCTTTTCTCTGCATATTCAGCATATTCCCTGGCGCAAGACTTTGATAAGCTGGCTGTTGCCTTTCAGGAGGGGCCTGAGTGCTCTGATTTGTTGGTAGTGATGGAACAGCAAGCAAGGTTGCTGGCTGACATTTCTTCGGATACTCTACACATGTCAGCTATGTCCACTGGGGCTCTGATCGCAGCCAGACGTTCTCTGTGGTTGAGACAGTGGAAGGCAGACCCTAGGGAGAAGGCTGCCCTGCAGATGATCCCGTTCTAGGGTCAGGTGCTCTTTGGGGAACTGTTAATGAGCATGATCTACAAGGCATTTAAAGAGAGGAAACATGTCTTGCCATATAAAGGGGGTTTCTCTGCTGTTAAAGGATGGAAGAAGGCTTATAAATCCTTCCCTAAGCATGAGTCCCGGCCATCTGACTTCCGGAGGAGGAGGTTTCAGCCCCTATTTTCTTCAAATGCACTGTTCCTGCTCTGAAGGGGGCCTCAAGGAAGGGCTCCTTGCAATCAGTGTCCCATCTGCAGGGTTCCAGTGGCATAGCAAGGGAAAGTGGCCGAATCCATCCTTTTTCTGGTTCAGAAAGTGTTGGGGGCATTTTGCCCTGCTCTGGATCTCAGGTGGCTCAATTCTTGGATCAAGGCTGTTCATTTCCAAATGTTGACTGTTCAAGCGAATACTTTGCTGACATGTCCAGGAGTTTTTTGGCATCCATGAATCTGCAGGATGCCGACCTGCACACCCCTGTCGTAGTTCCCTCTCAAATATTTCTGTGGTTTGCGATAGGGGACAAGCATTTCCAGTTTTGTGTTCTTCCCTTGGGCTCAAGTCTTTCCTCCAGGTGTTTACAAAGGTTCTGGCACCACTGATAGATATTCTTCAGGCAGAGGGTGGGCTTGTGCATCCTTATTTCAACAATCTCTTGGTTTAGGATGCAAACGAGTTCCAATTGGGGGTTCTTGTGACAAGAGTGTTGCAGGTCCTCCAAGTGCACTGATTTTTGATAAACTAGGAAAAGTCAGCTTTGGATCCATCCCAGGACATGGTGTTCATTGGGGCACGTTTTCTGACTCTCAGTGGGTTGGTGTCATGGTCAGAGAGAAGGCTGGTCAGCTTGCAAGATCAGGTTTGTTCTTTATGGGCTCAGGCTGCTCCCTGAGCTTTGGAGTGGTTGCAGGTGCAGGTCCACTTGGTGTGGGCTGTGTTCCTGGTCCCTTGAGCCAGATTTAACCTGCACAGTCTAATCAACTGTATTCTTTCCCATTGGTCACCAGGGACTCTCAGTCTTCAGCAAGGTATCCCGATGGCAGCTCCTGTCCGCAGGGTACTGTTATGGTAGCTGGAGCGGGAGCATCTGTTCAATGGGCTCTCCCTGTCTCCTTCAGCTCCAGTGATTATGATAACGGATGCCAGTCTCTCCAGGTGGGGGGCTTGGCTGGGGTCAGAGCATGTTTGAGGGTTTTGGTCTGTTCGGGAGTCTCTGAGGTCCTCGAATTTGAGGGAGTTGAAAACTGTTCTTCTGGATCTGGTGCATTTTCAGGTGCTCCTGAGGGGGAAAGCAGTGCTGGTACAAAGGGAAAATCTGGGGGCAAAGGCTTACACCAACAGGCATGGGTTACCAGGTCCAGGTCTCTGAATTTGGTTGCTCGGGCGATTTTCTTGTGTGCAGAGATTTATGTTCTGTCTCTACATGCCCTGTACATTTGTGGGGGGTGGACAATGTCCGGGTAGATATGTTGAGCAAAGAAAATCCATCTTCCAAGGATTTCTCCCTACGCCTTTCTCTGTTCCATCTACTGGCGCTGAGTTGGTGTCTTCCAGTGATAGACCTGTTTGCTTCATGGTAATGCGAAAGTGAAGAGGTTTTGTCCCGGAGTCAATGTGCTCTGGCTTAGGCGGTGGATGGGTTGACTTGTTTTTGTCCTCGCGGGCAGATATATGCCTTCCGCCCTTTCAGCTGGTCAGGGCTTTTCTGGTGAGAATCAGGAGAGAGAGAGCACAGGTGATTTTGGTGGCTCCATGTTGGCCTCAAGCAAATTGGTTCCCTCTACTGCAGTTGTTGAGGAGTAGTCTGGAGTGGGTTCTTCCTGTGCTTCTGTCTCCACTTCTCTTTCCCATGGGGATCCTTAAGGAAATTGCATTTGAAGGCATGGAGGTTGAATGGAGAGGCTTAACTGATCTGGGGGTTCCTGAGCAGCTAGCAGTGACTTTGCAGGCTTCACAGAGACTGTCCACTCACCATCCTTATGTCAGGTATTGGAGGGCCTTTTCTTCTAGGTGTTTGAAGAAAAAGGTGGATCCTACAGAGGCCAGTCTATTTCTGATTATGCCGTTTTTACAGGATTGTGCTAGCTTGGGGTTTTTGGTTGCCACTTGAGGGTTCAATGGGTGGCAATTCAGGCGTTTTGTGGTCCTTCGCAGATTCTAAAAGATGATGGGGGGCTGATGCCTAGGTTATTTCAGGGTCTGTTGATCTTGTTTCCTAAACCAGTTCATTTGTTCCCTAGTTGGGATCTACAGCTGGATTTGGATGTCTTGACTGGGCCTCCATTTGAGCCCCTAGAGAGTGCTGATTTAAAGGTTTTCATGGTTAAGATTTGCTTTGTGGTGTTCATTACACCTGCCAGAAGCTTGGGGGTGATGGGGGTTTTGTCCTGTAAGTTTCCTTTCTGTAAGGTTTTTCAGGACAGGATTGTTCTTGTTCTGGTTCCCTCCTTCACCCCTAAAGTCAATTCTGCTTTTCATGTGAAGCCGGAAGTGATGCTGCCAGCTTTTTGTCCTGAGCCGTTCTCCAATGAGGAGTGCAGATTGCACTGCTTGGATGTGCAATGGTCTTTGCTGTGGTACCTGGATGTTGTGACATTGTTTCTTAAAGGGGACGCATTATTTGTAAATTTTGGTCCTGCTAGGAAAGGGGAGAAGCCTTCTAATGATACCATGAGTAGGTGGATCCATTCTCTTGTCTTGTTGTCGTATGAGTTGAGGGATGTGGTTCCTCCTCTGGGTATTCAGAGGTGGTCCACATGTGGTATGGTGGCAATGGTGGCTGAATTGCAGGGGGCTTCAGTGGTGAAAATTTGTAGGGCGGTGACTTGGTCCACACCCTCCACATAACGTATTGGGTCATAGCGTCATGGCCTCTATGAGGGAATAGAGGTGTTTCTGTGTGTTTTCTGGGCCCTTTATTAAAGTTGGGGGGTTGCAACACAGTTATCAGTTTCTGTTTTTACTTGCTATGTCTCATTAGTGAAGAAGGAAGGTGAGGGAGGGTCGGGAGGTAATGCGTCCTTTACTTTCCGATAATGGCATTACTCCAAGTCCTACTCCCTCGCCTTCCTTCCAGGTCCCTCCTGCCCTGCCAGTATGTAACAACTGAATGTCTGTTTGGCTTGTTTACATACAGGACGGGGTGGGGGAAGGGGGTTATTTAGGAAGAAAGGGGTCTAATGGAGGCAAGGGGCCTCACTGGTTAAGAAGGAAGGTGAGGGAGTAGGACTAGGATCAATGCCATTATCGGTAAATAATGGACGCATATTGGCACATTGTGTTGTTATTGGTGCTGAGGATATGCACTCTCTTTTCACCACAAATGGATCAGAGATTTTGGGTCACCCTGGAAGGTCAGAAATCAGAGTCTCAAGCATCTCATTTCCCAAATTTGTGGATTCAGTTAACCCACTATTTTAATGTTATTTGGTGGGAGCAAGCATCACAGTCCGCATTCTTAGACAGCTACGAGATGAGAAAAGGGGACTTTTTGGAGAGATAGATCATTTGTTGTACAGATTTAGGCCCATATTTATACTTTTTGACGCAAAACTGCGCCAACGCAGTTTTGCGTCAAAAAAATTAGCGCCGGCTAACGCCATTCTGAAGCGCCATGCGGGCGCCGTATTTATTGAATGACGTTAGCCGGCGTTAGCCGCCGGCGCTGTCTGGTGTGCGTTAAAAAAAACGACGTACACCAGGCAGCGCCGGCGTAGGGGGAAAATGGCGTATGGGCGTCCAGAAATGGTGCAAATCAGGCTGAGGCAAAAAAATTGCCACAACCCGATTTGCGCCATTTTTTTTACGACGCCCATCCCCCATTGAAATGACTCCTGTCTTAGCAAAGACAGGAGTCATGCCCCCTTGCACAATGGCCATGCCCAGGGGACCTCTGTCCCCTGGGCATGGTCATTGGGCATAGTGGCATGTAGGGGGGCACAAATCAGGCCCCCCTATGCCACAAAAAAAAAAAAAAAAAATACTTACCACAACTTACCTTAATGTCCCTGGGGTGGGTCCCTCCATCCTTGGGTGTCCTCCTGGGGTGGGCAAGGGTGGCAGGGGGTGTCCCTGGGGGCTTGGGAGGGCACCTCTGGGCTCATTCTGAGCCCACAGGTCCCTTAACGCCTGCCCTGACCCAGGCGCTAAAATCCGGCGCAAATGCGGGTTTTTTAGACCCGCCCACTCCCGGGCGTCATTTTTGCCCGGGAGTATAAATACGACGCATATGCATCGCAGTCATTTTTTAAGACGGGAACGCCTACCTTGCATATCATTAACGCAAGGAAGGTGTTCACGCAAAAAAATGACGCTAACTCCATGAACTTTGGCGCTAGACGCGTCTAACGCCAAAGTATAAATATGGAGTTAGTTTTGCGTCGAAATTGCGTAAAAAAAAACGATGCAATTTCGGCGCAAACGGAGTATTAATATGCCCCTTATAGCTCTGCAGGGTAAGGACTGGGTTGTTTTTTTTAGCTGATCTACAACATGCATGGTTAGTGCATCTATTTTTTCCATCAACTGATTCAGGGTTCCTTTTCATGTCCAAAAATGTATATTTCATACCTCTCTCATCACTTTCAGCCCCATCTTCTGAGTCTCGTTTCCAGCCACCCACTACTGGATTGTCAAGCTTTTCAAGGTCTTTTTATGATTCAAGCACAGTTCATTCTATTGTTAATCCACTTTTTGTATTTGAGCTGCAGAATGGACCCTGACTTTTGACGTCAACCCTCTAGGTGAATAGCAGTAGTAGTGTTTAATATGGATTGTTAACAAGATTTTTATAATTTATTGCAGGCAAAACTTGCTTTTTCTTCTTTCAACTCTACATGAGCTGTTAAGAGAGTCCAGAATGCCACAAGCACTGAACTCAGCCCATTTCTACGTTCCCTCAATGTTCTCATGTAATGCCAAAAATGCAGATGTAGGTTGCGAGACCTTTACCATGGGCCCAGAGGCATTTGGCCATTGTTAAGCAGTATCCGTGGTGGATACTGTTGTTTGCCATCTGTATTTCAGTGAAGACTATTTAATTCCATTTATATAACAGTTATTGATTTTATAAAAATGTTTTGCAAAAGATGGAAATAACTTGCAGTGAATGCTTACTCAGGGAGGTGGTGGAAGCATTGGAACTCAAACAGAAAAGCAGGAAAATAGCCCTTGTTTTCAAGATTAGCACCTCTTTTTTGGATTGATGCTGTTGTGTTATTTTGACTCTGTGCACTGAGGTTCTCCTAATCAGCCCCATGGCAAATGCTCTGACCCCTGACATTGGCTACACTCCTGACTGGCATATTTAACTTACCTTTAAGTCCCTAGTATATCATACAAAGTGTACCCAGGACCTGCAAGTTAAATGTCACTAGCGGACCTCAGCACATAGTGTGCCACCACTAAAGTGACAATGCAAAACATGACTAGAGGCCTGCTGCCAGCAGCCTGGCTGCGCAGGGTTATACACATCCGAGCTGTCAAAATCACCCTTTTTGACAGGCCTAACCCCTCTTTTTAAACATCAGTAAGTCACCCCTTATGTTAGCCTCAAATGCTCATAATGCAGGGTGCATGATATTTAAAAGTAGGACATTTAAAAGTTTAATTTAAAACATGTCATTATTTTGAAAAGACCTAAAAAGCTATTTTCACTGTGGCAGGGTTAGCCGCTCCATAAGAAAGCACTAAGGCCCATATTTATACTTTTTGACGCAAAACTGCGCTAACGCAGTTTTGCGTCAAAAAAATTTGCGCCGGCTAACGCCATTCTGAAGCGCCATGCGGGCGCCGTATTTATTGAATGACGTTAGCCGGCGTTAGCCGCCGGCGCCTTCCGGTGTGCGTTAAAAAAAAACGACGTACACCAGGCAGAGCCGGCGTAGGGGGATATGGGGCTTGGGCGTCAAGAAATGGGGCGAGTCAGGTTGAGGCAATTTTTTCGCCTCAACCCGATTTGCGCCATTTTTTTTCACTCCCAACCCCCATAGAAATGACTCCTGTCTTAGCAAAGACAGGAGTCATGCCCCCTTGCCCAATGGCCATGCCCAGGGGACTTCTGTCCCCTGGGCATGTTCATTGGGCATAGTGGCATGTAGGGGGGCACAAGTCAGGCCCCCCTATGCCACAATTTTTTTTTTTTTTTAAACTTACCTGAACTTACCTTAATGTCCCTGGGATGGGTCCCTCCAGCCTTGGTGTCCTCCTGGGGTGGGCAAGGGTGACAGGGGGTGTCCCTGGGGGCATGGGAGGGCACCTCGGGGCTCCTTCAGAGCCCACAGGTCCCTTAACGCCTGCCTTTTGCAGGCGCTAAAAAACGGTGCAAAATCGGCCGTACGTCATTTGTTTTGACCCGCCCACTCCGGGCATGAATTTTGGCCGGGAGTATAAATCCGACGCACATGCCTCGGAGTCGATTTTTTAGACGGGAACGCCTACCTTGCATATAATTATGGCAAAGTAGGTGTCCACGCTAAAAAATGACGCTAACTCCATGGACTTTGGCGCTAGACGCGTCTAAGGCCAAAGTATAAATATGGAGTTAGTTTTGCGTCGAAATTGCGTAAAAAAAACCGACGCAATTCCGGCGCAAACGGAGTATAAATATGCCCCTAAGAGTTAACACATGTTATCTCCTCCTAGCAACCAGACTAAAGGTTACTTCTAGGACTTTTTCAAATATTTTTTGCAGATTTGTCCTAAATATTTTATAAAAGGTTCTTTTAAAAAATTATCTTAATCCTGCCTAAAGCCTCTAAAAGCCTATTTGAATGCGCTTCTAGCTGTCACTCAGAAGTTGAATGGCTCTTTGATGAAGTGTGAAGTGGCTCCCAGAGCTGAGACAAAAGCCTTAGGTGTGAGAAGGTGTTTTGTTTCTTTGACCAGATGTCATCTGGGCTGTGCTCAGGAACTTAATGAACTTCAAACAATGCCTACCCTGTCACCAGCAGATGTAGCTAGCACTGGGTCCTGCCCCCTCTTTTGTAAACACAGCACCAATCCTAGTGGGAGAGGAGCTACCCCCAGGACCAGTTTCAGTGTGCAGACAGGAGGGGTGTTCATTTCCCTGGCCACACATCCAGGTTGGACACAGATTTATGTAGATAAGGGTACCATGGGATTATCCGCAGTGAAGCACACAAACACTGCTTCAAAAGTGGGTAGGGTTACCCTTAAGAAATTTTTCCCTATTGGTTAGTGAGTGGCCAGGAGTCACCCCTACCCACAGACTAGCGCCAGGCATCAATGTGACACCCCTCGGCACTCTCTTTAGAACACTATGGGACCTGTCAAAGACAGAAGATGGTTTTGCCCATGCTATTGTGACTTGTGAGGAAAACCTTAAGGGATGGATCTTCTTCCACTTGTCCTCTGGACTTAGACATGCACTTCAACAGTCAATTGGCTGACCTCCTGTTAAGCTACAGGGACAAAAAAACTCAAAAAAGCCACTCTTGAGGAAGAGCCCAGCTGATCAGTTACAATTGGATTGTCTTGTTTGTGAGGTCTTAGAACGCTTGGCTGGTGTGAAAGTGTACTCTTCTTGCCTAACTCTAAAAATTGGGACTTAGAAGCTTTTTGCTGATATTCTGCTTGGAGAACCATTGTGGAACTTGGACTGAGACCAACTTGCTAGCCGATCTGCAGAGTGTGCATTGCTAGTGTTGCTGACTTGGTAGAGCCCTCGCTATGTTCACCCCTCAACGCTGAGATCCATCGACAACCAGGGCGCTTCAACTCCATCCACTGCTTCCTTGATACCACTGTTGACAAGCACTCGATTGATGCTGAAGACCTCCAATGCATAGTACTCCAAACCTTTCCATCTTTTAGTGACAACCACATAGAGACCCCGGCCTTCTACAACTCGCCGTAGTCGATTCGTGCTTCAGCTCCTATCTGTTGCCATTAACGCTGACAAGCCCATAAACCCTTCAACATCCAGAGGTGTTTCTAAGAAAAGAAGGTAACTCTTTGACTGAGACAAATCCAGTCCTTGTTTCTGAGTGGCAGACAACCTCAGTCAGCCTCAACTTAGATTTTGCCCCTATCAAGCAAGACCACTTGACCTCAGTTGACTCTTTCACTTTTTAATGATATTATCATTTAAATCTTCATAAATTCGTATCTCTGCACCCCCTTCTTGGATTTTGGTTGTTTTGGTATAATTTGTACCTTAACATATTCTCTATTTGTATAAATTGGAGCAGAATTTTAATTGTGTTGTGTTTTTTATTTTCTATCTGTTTTGGTGCTTCCAAATGCTTTATACAGTTTCTCAAGTTAAGCCTGCCTGCTCTGGGCCAAAGCTCTGAGGGACTGAGCTTAGGTTTTAATTACTGAAACTTTTTTCTGGACCTAACAAGAATAGTGACAACAGTACTGGTGGTGGACTACCTATCACTCATATAATAGTCCCGTTTTTCACACAGAATAATCCACCAATCACACTTGATAAGCCCAATATCAGGATAACAAATATTGTTAAGGTCCCTGATTTAGAGACAGTAGTTATGGAATGAAACCCCAAAAATGATAGATTCAGTCACCCTCAAATCTCAACAGACATCTTGTGGCATTTCAGCGTGTACAAAGTGTTTCCACGTGTTCTATGAGTCTGGTGAAACGTTGGCCACCTTAGTATCATAAAATTAAAGTACTTTCAAAGGAATGCTCTCTACAGCTGCCTGAATGCAGAATTCCCCGTAAATATCAGTTTCTCCTTGCCTGACTCTCACTTTTGTCATGCTTTTCCCTTAAGAACTAGAACGATAAAATCCTACAGCACCGTACAGAGTACACCCGATCAGTAAATGACACTTAGTGCAGCCAGTGGCATTAAAAAACTCATCTCAAGAGGGATCTTTAATCACGTAGACTTATTTCTTCTTCATTCATAGCTTTCATAGCTGTCGAGCGCTAAAGGGGAAGTGGTACCTACATATAATAAGTGGCATAGCGTTTCCGGTAAAAAACGGGGCTAAGAGCATATTTTGCATATTCCTACCGTCCAAAAACCCACTCCCTCTCCAGAGCAGCATTTATAATCTGTAAGGAAAGAGCACGCAGAAGTGCTGCCTGGAAGATGGAGATGTGCTCGAATCCCTCTCAGTACCGGCACTGCAAGTTAAATGTTTTTTGCAGAGCTCAGGAGAGAAGGATGCTTGTTTTGTTCCTTCATGAGATTCAGCACTTCAAAAGTAATGTGAGGAACGTCCTCGTGCTCCGAGGTGTTATTAGATCCCATCGCTATGAATTGCTCAGAGTACAGGAAGACACTGCACGCTATGTTCTCACCTTGAAAATGTGCCGCAGTGCTATTGTTTCATAAATACTGTGATTGCAATAAAGAAGTAGCAATAACACTGAAAAGCTTACCATATGCCATATTGATTGTTGATGTTTTTTCATTTTCTTACGACTGAAATGACTTTAATACTTGGATTCCAATATTGAGAAGATCTGTTTTTATTTTTAGTTCACTTTCTCTACTTTTCTTTGTCAGATACCACCAGAATTGTTTTTTGTCTGTCCCATTAATATCATTCACTTAAAACATGAGCAGCCCCTCGCCTTTTTGGGCGAGGGGCCAGAATTATAGACAGTAAACAAGGGGTTATTATAATGTCCCCGATAGCCTGGGCAGCATCCAATTGAACTGTGTCACCCGCCATTTTTAATGCCAATATGCCTGAACGGTTTGACACATTAAAAGTGTTTCAGATCCACTTTTCATATGGAAAACCCAGAAAGAGAGACGCTGGATTAAATGGTGCGTCATGAACTCACAACTAGCAATACTTTCATCTGTAATAATGCTGGCAAAGCTTTGCTTCCAGGATGAATTATCTGACGTGGTCGGAAAAAATAGTAAATCCCACTTCAGAGACAGGAAGTTTTCATTCTAAGGCATGGTTTGTCTTGGGAATGCCCACAAACACTTTGTAGATGTCCCAACACTTATCCTACCTGTAGGAAAGTGCCACTGGTGGCATGGTTACCCCCTAACTTTCTGCCTTTTGTTGATGCTAGTTATGTTTGAAAATGTGCTGGGACCCTGCTAACCAGGTCTCAGCACCAGTGTTCCTTCCCTAAAACTGTACCTTTGTCTCCACAATTGGCACAACACTGGCACATAGATAAATCCCTTGTAAATGGTACCCCCTGGTACCAAGGGCCCTGTGGCCAGGGAAGGTCTCTAAGGGCTGCAGCATGTATTATGCCACCCTGGGGACCCCTCACTCAGCACATGCACACTGCCTCACAGCTTGTGTGTGCTGGTGGGGAGAAAAAGACTAAGTCGACATGGCACTCCCACAGGTGAGGGCATAGCTGCATGAACACTATGCCTCTACAGTGTCTAAGCCAATTCTCAGACATTGTAAGTGCAGGGTAGCCATAAAGAGTATATGGTCTGAGAGTATGTCAAACACGACCTCCACAGTTCTTTAATGGCTACACTGAATACTGGGAAGTTTTGTATCAAACTTCTCAGCACAGTAAATCCACACTGATGACAGTGTGAGATGTATTGAGAAATGCACTCAGAGGGCATCTTAGAGATACCCCCTGCATGCCAGCCCAACTGCTAGTGCTAGGCTAACCGGTCTCTGTCAGCCTGCCACTTCCTGACTAGTTTCTGGCCAAATGGGGTGAGTGCCTCTGTGCACTCCATGACCAGGAACAAAGCCTTTTCTGGGTGGAGGTGCTTCACACCCCCTCCCCCCTTGCAGGAACTGTAACACCTGGAGGACAGCCTCAAAGGCTCAAGCCTGGAGCTACAGCATCACAGGGTCCTCCTGCTAGTGGAAATGCCTGCCCCCCAGACACAGCCCCAACTTTTGGCGGCAAATCCAGAGGGCATAGTGAGAAAAACAAGGAGGCGTCACCCTCCAGCCAGGACAGCCCCTAAGGTGCCATGAGCTGAGGTGACCCCTTCCTTAGAAAATCCTCGATCTTGGTTTGGAGGATTTCCCCTATAGGATTAGGGATGTCCCCCTCTTCCCAAAGGGAGGAGAGCCTCCTCCCTGCTTCCCAGCAGGGAGGAGGGTGTAGCCACCCTCAGGGACAGTAGGCATTGGCTACTGCCCTCCAGCCCTAAACACACCCCTAAATTTAGTATTTAGGGGCGACCCTGAACCCATAAAAACAGATTTTCTGGCAACCTAAACAAGAAGAAGGACTGCTGACCTGAAAGCCCCGAAGGAAACACAGAGACAACAATTGATTTGGCCCCAGCCCAACTGGCCTGTCTCCAGACGCATCCAGCGGGACCAGTGACCTCTGCCGACACAGAGGACTGCCCTGCATTCTAAAGGACCAAGAAACTCCTGTGGGCAGTGGCTCTGTCCAAACAACAAAGAAGAAACTGTCTTTAAAGGGACTTCCACCTCACTCCTGAAGCGTGAGTCCCCAACACTCTGCGCCCGACGCCCCTGGCTCGTGTCCAGAGAAACCAACACTGCAGTGAGGACCCCCAGGCAACTCCCACAACATGGCCACCCTGAGATGACCTCCCTGCACCCCCACAGCGACGCCTGCAGAGAGAATCCAGAGACTCCCCCTGACCGTGAATGCCGGGTAAGAAAGAACCCGACGCCTGGAAGAAGAACTTCACCAGCAGCCCCCAGGCCCAAGAGGAACCAACTACCAGTGCAGGAGTGACCAGCAGGCAGCCCTCATCTTTGCCCAGTCGGTGGCTGGCCTGAGAAGCCCCCCTGTGTTCTGCCTGCATCGCCAGAGTGATCCCCGGGTCCCTCCAATTATTCCAATACAAAACCTGATGCCTTGTTTGCACACTGCACCCGGCCGCCCCTGTGCCGCTGAGGGTGTATTTTGTGTGCCTGTTTGGGACCCCCCCAGTGCTCTACAAAACTCTCCTGGTCTACTCTCCAAAGACACAGGTACTTATCTTCTAGCAGACTGGAACTGAAGCACCCCTAGTCTCCATGGGTGCCTATGTCATTTGGGCCCCTCTTTGACCTCTGCCTCTGACCGGCCCTGTGTTGCTGGGTGTTTGGGGTTAACTTGAATCCCCAACGGTGGGCTGCCTATGCCCCGGAGACTGAACTTGTAAGTGCTTTACTTACCTTCGAAGTTAACTTGTACTTACCACCCCCAGGAACCGTTGAATTTTGCAGTGTCCACTTTTAAAATAGCTTATTGCCATTTTGAGAAAACTGTGTACATCACTGTTTTACTTCAAAGTACTACATTTACCTATGCCAAGTACCTTACAATTTATGTATTTACTTGAATTCTGAATTTTGTGGTTCTAAAAATAAATTAAGAAAAGAATAGTTTTCTATATAAAACCTATTGGCGTGGAGTTAAGTCTATGAGTGTGTGTTCCCATTTATTGCCTGTGTGTGTACAACAAATGCTTAACACTACCCTCTGATAAGCCTACTGTTCGACCACACTACCAAAAATAAAGCATTAGTATTATCTATTTTTGCCACTATCAACCTCTAAGGGGAACCCTTGGACTCTGTGCACACTATCCCTCACTTTGAGATATTATATATAGAGCCAACTTCCTACACTACCTCTTCCCACTTTAGAAATGGTCAGAGATTTACTCCAGCCAAATGCTGGAGTAAATTCCCTTCATTGATAGAAAAGGGAATAGACCACTCTAAGAACAGGAAGAGCTGTAGCAGAAGGGCTTTTTCAGTTGGGAAAAATGTTGTCTTCCCCAGAGGAAAAAACAAATTGCATGGGTAGCTCCCTTCATCCTGTGCGGAGTTCTGTTATGGACAACTTAGCACAGGGGGAATAGCAGCCTTGACAACAACTCACATGGTATTTCCAGAAGAACACCTGAAGACATCTACTGCTGCCTCCATAAGGGGCCTGATGAACAGATGTGTGGCTCCCTTCTGAGCGCTCCTCTTTCCTGTTTGGTGCACTACCTCTGTTTCTCCACTTTTATTGCTGCAAAAAAAACGCCTGTACAGCTTGCTGTATTCTTGATGTTTTCAGCTGGAGTATTCTGCCGTTCGGTTGGAAATTACTTTATAGCTACCTCCTTTTCTCCTCGCTTGTATTCCCTTTGTGATTGACAATATCACTTTAACAATGTATCCCATTCACTACTTGGCCTACTGCTACATTGCATCACAGGAATGCAATTACCATTCTTATCCCACAGTTAAGTGCACTAGACACACCAAGCCATTAGATACTCATATGTGGCCTGTAAAATTCCTGTTACTTTCCTATCACAGAATTACCATTAATGCGGGTCTCGATAACCCCAGAGGTGGGGAAACAACACGAAATACAAGGTTTTGGGAGAATAACATGAGGAATCTGTATTCATGTGGCAATTTATGCATCAATTTCCCCAGTCTTTCACACTGAAATTTCAGCTGCATTTATGGGTCACTGATAATGAGGGCCTTAGAGGTTTAATTTATAAGGCATGATTTATTGAAAGCATTATAATGACCTTGCACGTCCTTCTCTTGAGTCAACACAGGTCAACACAGGTCTGAAATATTTCTAAGGAAAGTCTTCCATGACGCACCCACAAAATGCCCATCCACTCCCACCCCCAATAAATTGTTTTTAATTTGTCAGCAGGACGATATTATTTCCTTTTGCAGCCATATTTGGTATTACTTCCATCATGAGACTTGCAGCTCTAAAATGGCAACAATCAAGAACGATTGGTCTATCCTATGATTTATGACATAGGCTTTAATCAGGTGGCATCCCCTTGCTCAGAAATGTGTGATCAGCAGCAGGACTGTCAGATACACATACGTCCTCCCTGGAACCACCAGGGTATTTATAATGATCTGTGAACTTTCATGTGCTCTCATTAACTGTATTCTACCATACCCAATTGAAGGCATGCTGCGCCGCCCTTGTCATGCTCGAGCTGCACTCCCTCAACATTTCGTCTTTGTATTAACAGAGAAGTTTCGTCTTTTATCTCTAATCCAATCCCGGTATGTTAGAAGAGGTAAAATGTTGCTAACAAGCTTTAGAACTGTTAACTGCAAATAACAAAGAATGATACATTCTAGAATTGTCTCAACTTGTCCATGAAGCATTTTAATGTGAACATTTTCAAAATGTTAACTTTTATGTGATTTCAAAAGTAGAACAATCGAGCCCTTGTTAGTCAAATAAATTAAGCCAATGTTACATTTGTCCTTCATAAACCACCTATATTTTAAATTATTTTCAAGTGCAAACAATGGAAAAGTAGGCAAATGGTTGTTTTTCACACGATATATCTGAAGTGTTTCTGAGCCAAATGTTAACGTTTTTGAAGTTACAAGACAAGTAAAACAAGTTTTATATTGTTCCACAGCAGAACCTAAGATCTCACGCCTTTAATTAGGTTTTTGGGTCTTTCTTAGCCTTCAAAATCTTAGCATGCTCCAATGCATTTTCACTTTTCTATTCAGCATTTAGGTCGAGCATAGCAGCGCACAAACGCTGCTTTTCCTACGTGTTGGTATGTGTCACACCCATCACTATCACTCGTTCATGAGCTTGCCTTTCAAAAATCCTTTGTTTTCGTTGGTAACTGCTTTACATTTGCCCCTCCTTATGGTGGTTTTGTTAGGGCCTTGGCCATCGACCCTGTTACATGGATAAATGCACTTTTGTCAATAACTTTGACTGCGAGCAAACTTCTTTTTCCTCTTGTCTCTCTCTTCGCACTTACAGCCACGCTTTGAATCAGTTCGCTTATGTCAATTGTTTTATTTTTTATTTTCAGTTTGTGTGTCAAGAAAGGTCCATTTAGGAATTTACAATGCTAATAGCTCTAACGGGAGACCCACTGCATTCCAAACACTTGTATTTGCTTCAGACATTTCCCCCTGGTGTTGGTAATGGGCTAGGGTGACCACCCGTCCGTAAATTTCACGGCTGTCCGTAATTTCGCCCTGCTGTCCGTTGTCCGTGATGAAAGTTTTAACGGACGGCATTTGTCCGTAATTTGAGCCTTTCAGCTAAAGGGCAACGGAGGCAGGGCAAAATTAGGGGCAGAGGAGTTTCCCCAGCTGGGCTGGAAGGCAGGGGCTCTCCTGTGCTCTGAGGGAGGGAGGGGCAGACAGATTAGAAAAGGCCTTCTTGCCAGGGGGTCTCCTTCCCTAAACACATGCAAATGTGGGCCACTGGTGAATCTGCAAATACAAAGGGGCTTGAAAACCTGCATTGACTTTACTAAAAGGAGCCACTTGAAGTTTTCTGGTGGCAAAGATATTTCTTTCAGAGAGGTATTGTAATGGTTTTCCAAGGTGAGCTGTGGAGTGTGGTTTTAATGGAGTGTTATAACAATTTTTTAGCACTAGGTATAAACTGTATATTATTCAAATCTGTATTTGAGAAGCGCTTTTTTTTTAATTTAACCGAAATGTATTTGCGCATTTTGTAGCAGCCTTTATTATAATGTAATTGTATTTTTTACAGTTCTTTCAGGTACCTCGGTACCTCATAGTACTAACAAACTTTGGCAAAGCCAGTTGGTCTCATCTACGAAAGAGTTATTGGCTTTGCTACTGTGTTTTAGCCATTAGCCATGTTATACACCAGAGTAGCTGCTGTTCAGCATGACTTAAAGCTAGTGGCATAGTGGTGTGGAGTGGAGTAGAGTAGCATAGGAGCAGTGGCGTAGAGCCCAGTGGTGCAAAGTACAGTGCAGTGGGGTACAGTGCAGTTGTTTAGAGTGCATTAGCGTAGAGTGCAGTGGTTTAGAGTGCAGTGGCATGGAGTGGCATGGGACAGAGTAGAGTGGCGTAGAGTGCAGTGGAGTAGAGTGGCATACAATAGAGTGGCAGAGAGAGCAGTAGTGTAGAGTGGTGCAGTGGCATAGATTGCAGAGTAGACTCATGTTGCAGGGAGTGCAGTGGTGTAGTGTAGAATGGTGCAGAGTAGGGCAAAGTGCTGTAGAGTGGAGTGATGCAGAGTAGAGTGGCATAGAGTGCAGTGGCATAGAATGCAGTAGTACATAGTTCATTGGTGTATAGTACGGTGGTGGAGAGAGCAACACTGCAGAGTAGAGTGTCAGTGCAGTGATGTTTTGTGGAGTAGAGTGGCACAAAGCAGTGGTGTAGAGTACAGTGGTACAGAGTAGAGGGCAGTGGCGTGCAGTTGTTTAGAGTGCATTGGCGCAGAGTGCAGTGGCATAGAGTGGCATGGGGTAGAGTTACATAGAGTGCAGTGGAGTAGAGTGGCATTCAATAGAGTAGCAGAGAGTGCAGTAATGCAGAGTGGTGCAGTGTCAGAGTGCAGAGTAGACTCATGTGGCATAGAGTGTAGTGGTTTAGAGTGGTGCAGAGTGGAGTATTGTAGAGTGGTGTAGAGTAGAGTATAGTGCCTAGAGTGCAGTGACAGAGTAGAGTGGTGTAGAGTGCAGAGTTGCAGAGTAGAGTGCCAGTGCAGTGGTGTAGAGTGGTACAGAGAACAGTGGCATAGAGTACAGTGGTGCAGAGTAAAGGGCAGTGCAGTTGTTTAGAGTACACTGGTGTAGAGTGCAGTTGCATAGAGTGACATTGGGCAGAGTATAGTGGCATAGAATGCAGTGGAATAGAGTATATTGGTGCAAAATGCAGTAGTACAGAGCAGAGTGGAATAGAGTATATTGGTGCAAAATGCAGTAGTACAGAGCAGAGTGGTGTAGAGTATAGTGGCGGCCAGAACAGTGTTGCAGATTGTCAGCTTGCAGTGGTGTAGAGTGCATTGAACTAGAGTGCAGTGGTCAGAGTTTTATAGAGTACAGTGGCGTAGAATAGATTGTTTCAGAGTAGAGTGCAGTTGCATAGAGTGGAGAGGTGCAGGGTAGAGTGCAGTGGCATAGAATGCAGTGGCACAGAGTGCAGTGGCATTAAGTAGATTATTTCACAGTAGAGTGAGGTGGTTTAGAGTGGAGAAGTGCAGGTTAGAGTGGAGTTGCATAAAGTGGCATAGATTGTGATGGCATAGAGTAAAGTAGTGTAGAGTGATGTGGCATAGAGTGCAGAGGTGCAGAGTAGATTAGAATGATGTACAGTGTATTGATGTAGAGTGCAGGGGCATAGAGTTGAGTGTTACAGAGTAAAGTGCATTAGCATAGAGTGTATTAGCTTAGAGTGCAGTGGCGTACAGTGCAGCGTTGCAGAGTGGCAGAGAGTGGAGTTGTGCGGATTAGATTGGTGTTGCCTAGACTGGAGTGGTATGGCGTGCAGACGAGCAGAGCGCAGTGGTGTAGAGAGGCGTAAAGTGCAGTGGCTTAGAGAAGAGTAATACAGAGTAGAGTAGAGAGGCATAGTGTGAAGTAGCATAGAGAACAGTGGCATAATGTGGAGTGGTTCCAAATGGAGAAGAGTGCAGTAGCATGGAGTGGCGTAAAGTGGAGTGATACAGAGATGGGTGCAGTGGTGTGGAGTGGTGCAGAGCAGAGTGGAGTGGAGCATGCATGGTGTGGTAACACACTGCCATTACAGACAACACATTTTTGATTGAAATGACCATTACATTTGCACAGATATACAGTTTTTCAAATCAAACTATATTGTGCAGAGACGATGATGTGTGGAAATTGCATCACCTAATGCAATGATTTGTTTTAATCATGTAACGGTATTTGTTTCCAGCACAGTTCAGAATTAACAAAAATGTGCTTGATTTGTACTTCTAATTCTGATATCTACTGAAGTCTATTTAAATGTCATGTGATAGAAAAAACTCTTTCCTAACCCGAGTATCCAGCAAGATTGTCGCATAAATCTTCTTACTTTGAAGTCAGAGAAAGGAAAGTAAACACTAAGTTCCCACCGAAGACAGAGCCTGACATTTGACTTTGTTCTTTGAATGCACAGCAAATATGATAAGATAAGAACAAGATTTACAGGCCTGTTTACAGAAAGGGAGCACTCAGCAGGATACTGTAAATAAGGTTTTGGCAAGGGAAGGGAGGAATTCAAGCTGCATAGCCTAAAACAAATAAAGCCAGAAAATTGAAAGCAACAAATTGTGAGTTACAAACCACAAGGCCAATGGCAAGCAACGGGCAGAATGCATTCACAAGGAAGCACTATGAATTTACTTAAAGTGACAGCTGTGGGATACTTTGTGGGGAAAGTCCAGTATTTTAGTCCATATCTTGCAGAGGTTTGGTACATCAATCACCCAGGCAGTATGACAAGAAGACCTGGAGTGGTTTCCATGTTGCAGGATAGGTCTGTACACCCATTCCATCAGTTTGCCACCATTTCCTATGGTACAGAGCTTCTGGCACACCTCGTGTAGGGTTAGTGCTAGGTAGCAGACATGAAATAGGGCACTTAATGATTATTTAAGGTGGTTGTAAGTAAGGAGTTGACCGGAGAAAGTCTATGGGCGGTTGGGGTAAGCCAGATGTTTTTCTTCAATTTGTTTAAACTAGCATAAGGTTAATTACCTTAATGTTTCCCAAACTGTTTGCCAGGGGTTTTGAAATGTTCAGAAACATAATCAAAATTTTGCTCTTACTTTCTCTTCAGGAAAGATCGGGTAGATTTAGGTAGGGGTGATGGCCTTGCCGTGAAGGGCATTCATTTACTACTGAACAAGGACGTAATGTGACGCCTGAATGTAGCACACCAGGAGGCAATCACAAAAGGTCCACAGTGAATAAATAGTGCTATGTTAAAAAAGAGTAAATAAATGCACTGACAACATAGTGAGGCATAGCCTCTCTTGCGTGTGTCTGTAAAACGGACATTTGTTCTTGAAATTTTGTCCTGAATTTTGACCCTTTGTCCTGAATTTTTGTCCTGAGTTTGACCCTTTGTCCTGAATTTTTTACAGTCCTGTCCAGAATTTGCCTCAGTGCCAGGTGGTCACCCTATAATGGGCAGGTTTTATTGGTAATGTGAGAAGTTACCGGAGGTCGTAAAAGGTGAACTTTTGAACTTGGGAAAGGGCCTTGAGGCAATTTTCTGAAGCAATAACACTGATAGAGCTGCATCACAAAGGGGTTTAGGGGCAGCAAGGAGAGAAAACAGTGTGCCGAGCCCTCGGATGCGTGTGATGGTTCAAAGTGTGCACCTCTAAACACACCAGAGCTGTGCCAGGACTCTAGCCACATCTGTGCGTTGTGAGTATGACATGTTACGTCTGTGCATTTCAAGCAAGCACAAAATTCCGAATGTATCAGAATTATACCTACATCTGTGATTTGTAGGTATATTTACATCTGTGCATTCGTTGTGAGTGTGATATGTAGAGCTGTGTGTTGTGAGTGTGATATGCAGAGCTGTGTTGTGAGTGTTATTCCTACATCTGTGTGTTGTGCACGTGATACCTACATCTGTGAGCTGTGAGTGTGATACCTCCATCTGTGAGTTGTGAGTCTAATACCCGCATGTAGGAGGCTGGCCTGGTTTGTAGTGAGTACCAAGGGGTACTTACACTCTGCACCAGGTCCAGGTATCCCTTATTAGTGTAGAAGAGGTGTCTAGCAGCTTAGGCTGATAGAAAAGGGTAGCTTAGCAGAGCAGCTTAGGCTGAACTAGGAGACGTGTGAAGCTCCTACTATACCACTGGTGTCATATGCACAATATCATAAGAAAACACAATACACAGATATACTAAAAATAAAGATACTTTATTTTTATGACAATATGCCAAAAGTATCTCAGTGAGTACCTTCAGTATGAGGATAGCAAATATACACAAGATATATGTACACAATACCAAAATTATGCAGTAATAGCAATAGAAAGCAATGCAAGCAATGTACAGTCACAATAAATTGAAATGAGAGCACATAGGTATAGGGGCAACACAAACCATATACTCCAAAAGTGGAATGCGAATCATGAATGGACCCCAAATCTATGTGACCTTGTAGAGAGTCGCTGGGACTGTAAGAAAACAGTGAGGGTTAGAAAAATAGCCCACCCCAAGACCCTGAAAAGTGGGTGCAAAGTGCACCTAAGTTCCCCACAGAAGTTGTGATAGGGGAATTCTGCAAGGAAGACCAACACCAGCAATGCAACAATGATGGATTTCCAGACGAGAGTACCTGTGGAACAAGGGGACCAAGTCCAAGAGTCACACTCAAGTCGTGAGTGGGCAGATGCCCAAGAAATGCCAGCTGAGGGTGCAAAGAAGCTGCCACCGGATGGTAGAAGCTGTGGAGTCTGCAAGAACGAAGAGGACTAGGAATTTCCCCTTTGGAGGATGGATGTCCCACGTCGTGAAGAAGCTTGCAGAGGTGTTTCCGTGCAGAAATACCGCAAACAAGCCTTGCTAGCTGCAAGGGTCACGGTTAGGTTTTTTGGATGCTGCTGTGGCCCAGGAGGGACCAGGATGTCGCCATTTGCGTGAGGAGACAGAGGGGGCGCCCAGCAAGACAAGGAGCCCACTCAGAAGCAAGCAGCACCCGCACCAGTGCCGAAACAGGCACTACGAATAAGAGTGAACTGGAGCTCACCCGAAGTCACAAAAGAAGGTCCCACGACGCCGGAGGACAACTCAGGAGGTCATGCACTGCAGGTTAGAGTGTCGGGGACCCAGGCTTGGCTGTGCACAAAGGAAATCCTGGAAGAGTGCACAGGAGCCGGAGCAGCTGCAAATCACACGGTACCCAGCAATGCAGTCTAGTGTGGTGAGGCAAGGACTTACCTCCGCCAAACTTGGACTGAAGAGTCACTGGACTGTAGGAGTCACTTGGACAGAGTTGCTGAGTTCCAGGGACCACGCTCGTCTTGCTGAGAGGGGACCCAGAGGACCGGTGATGCAGTCTTTTGGTGCCTGCGGTTGCAGGGGGAAGATTCCGTCGACCCACTGGAGATGTCTTCGGAGTTTCTAGTGCAGAGAGGAGGCAGACTACCCCCACAGCATGCACCACCAGGAAAGCAGTCAAGAAGGCGGCTGGATCAGCGATACAAGGCTGCAGTAGTCATCTTTGCTACTTTGTTGTGGTTTTGCAGGCGTCCAGAGCAGTCAGCGGTCAATTCCTTGGCAGAAGGTGAAGAGAGAGATGCTGAGGAACTCTGATAAGCTCTTGCATTCGTTATCTAAAGAATTCCCCAAAGCAGAGACTCTAAATAGCCAGAAAAGGAGGTTTGGCTACCTAGGAAGGAGGATAGGCTAGCAACACAGGTAAGAGCTTATCAGAAGGAGTCTCTGACGTCACCTGCTGGCACTGGCCACTCAGAGCAGTCCAGTGTGCCAGCAGCACCTCTGTTTCCAAGATGGCAGAGGTCTGGAGCACACTGGAGGAGCTCTGGGCACCTCCCAGGGGAGGTGAAGGTCAGGGGAGTGGTCACTCCCCTTTCCTTTGTCCAGTTTCGTGCCAGAGCAGGGCTGGGGGATCCCTGAACCGGTGTAGACTGGCTTATGCAGAGATGGGCACCATCTGTGCCCATCAAAGCATTTCCAGAGGCTGGGGAAGGCTACTCCTCCCCAGCCCTGACACCTTTTTCCAAAGGGAGAGGGTGTAACACCCTCTCTCTGAGGAAGTCCTTTGTTCTGCCTTACTGGGCCAAGCCTGGCTGGACCCCAGAAGGGCAGAAACCTGTCTGAGGGGTTGGCAGCAGCAGCAGCTGCAGTGAAACCCCGGGAAAGGTAGTTTGGCAGTACCCGGGTCTGTGCTAGAGACCCGGGATCATGGAATTGTCTCCCCAATGCCAGAATGGCATTGGGACAATTCCATGATCTTAGACATGTTACATGGCCATGTTCGGAGTTACCATTGTGACGCTATACATATGTAGGGACATATGTATAGTGCATGCGTGTAATGGTGTCCCCGCATTCACAAAGTCCGGGGAATTTGCCCTGAACAATGTGGGGGCATCTTGGCTAGTGCCAGGGTGCCCACACACTAAGTAACTTAGCACCCAACATTTACCAGGTAAAGGTTAGACATATAGGTGACTTATAAGTTACGTAAGTGCAGTGGTAAATGGCTGTGAAATAACGTGGACGTTATTTCACTCAGGCTGCAATGGCAGGCCTGTGTAAGAATTGTCAGAGCTCCCTATGGGTGGCAAAAGAAATGCTGCAGCCCATAGGGATCTCCTGGGACCCCAATACCCTGGGTACCTCAGTACCATATACTAGGGAATTATAAGGGTGTTCCAGTATGCCAATGTAAATTGGTGAAATTGGTCACTAGCCTGTTAGTGACAATTTGGAAAGAAATGAGAGAGCATAACCACTGAGGTTCTGGTTAGCAGAGCCTCAGTGAGACAGTTAGGCATCACACAGGGAACACATACATATAGGTCACAAACTTATGAGCACTGGGGTCCTGACTAGCAGGGTCCCAGTGACAAATAACAAACATACTGAAAACACAGGGTTTTCACTATGAGCACTGGGCCCTGGCTAGCAGGATCCCAGTGAGACAGTGAAAACACCCTGATATACACTCACAAACAGGCCAAAAGTGGGGGTAACAACGCTAGAAAGAGGCTACTTTCTCACACTTCATCTGTGAGTTGTGAGTGTGATACCTACATGTGTGTGTTGTGAGTGTGATACATCTGTGCTCTGCTTTGTGAGTGTGATATATAGATCTGTGCGTTGTTAGTGTGATACTTACATTTGTTCTTTGTGAGTGTGATACCTTCATCTGTACATTGTGAGTGTGATACATCTGTGCTTTGTGAGTGTGATACCTACATCTGTGTGTTGTGAGTGTGACACCTACATCTGTGCGTTGTGAGAGTGATATATAGATCTGTGCATGGTGAGTGTGATACTTACATCTTTGCTTTGTGAGTGTGATATATACATCTGTGCATTGTGAGTGCAACACCTACATCTGTGCGTTGTAAGTGTGACCACTACATCTGTGTGTTGTGTGTCACATTTACATCTGTGCGTTGTTAGTTTGTTATTTAGATATGTGCATTGAAAGTGTGATATATAGATCTGTGTGTTGTGAGTGTGATACTTACATCTGTGCTTTGTAAGTGTGATCTAAAGATCTGTGAGTGTGATACCTTCATTTGTGCATTGAGTGTGACCCCTACATCTGTGCTTTGTGAGTGTCATATATACATCTGTGTGTTGTTAGTGTGAGATATAGATCTGTGTGTTGTGAGTGTGATACTTACATCTGTGTTTTGTGGATGTGATATATAGATCTGTGCATTGTGAGTGTGACCCCTACATCTGTGCATTGTGTCACATCTACATCTGTGCATTGTTAGCGTGATATATAGATCTGTGCATTGTGAGTGTGATACATTTATCTTTGCTTTGTGAGTGTGACATCGACATATGTGCATTGTGTGATACATAGAACTGTGCGTTGTGAGTGTGATACCGTCATCTGTGAATTGTGAGTGTGCATCTTAGTCCCCAGTGGAACTATATCGGAGACATACCTGTGTGTGTCTCGGAACTCATTGACGCTGTCAGTGTTATTTATTCCTTTGAGTTCGCCCGCCCATCTTAAACTTCACTCAACATGTCGCAGAATGGAAAGTGTATGCATTATGTGTTATAATTGTGTTCCTGAGCTTCTTGAATATGATTGGCTCCTGAAGGACACCTGTGTGCATGCTTAAGGTGGCAGTGACATCTGAAAAGCCACTGCGGATGTATCCGAAAGAAATCTGTGAAGCTGATATTGTAATACTGCGTGGAAGCATGGGAAAGTGAGAGTTTCGACAGGTGAATAGCATTACATGGTCTCATTCAGTTACATCGGATGAAAACATCTTTTAGCAGCCAGTAATAATTGATCAAACATATCTGTTTAAGTTGATAATCTCAAGGCTACCCCCTAAATAAGGAAGTCCCAGTAAATTACATAGTTGCACTTTGCTTTGAACTAACATTTCAAAGATACCTGGAAACATGTATACTTTATTGTATTTTATTTTAAATAGCTCCTGTCAGCAGTGCAGTCCATTCAGAGAGCAGTGTGACTGTAGCAGGAGAATGATAAATTGAGAGCGCTGTGTGGGGCCCAGGTTACAGGGGCTGCGGCAGCCGCCTTCACACTTTTACATGGCGCATCTTCAGGGAGAGGTGGGTTTGCACAGACTCACATGATTTGTAGTGCTAAAGTCAAGAAGACAGGAGAGCTCCATCCTTCGGGTTCCTCGGGACATCAGGCGTGTTACTTCGTTAAACTTACTGAAGCAAATGGCCCGCAGTTAAATGACCTGCTGTTATGTATGCTGATGTTTGTCCTTCCTTGGGGTGGTTTGTTACCGCCTTGCAGACTGCCCCTGTTACAGGGATAATTGCACGATTGCTGATATGTTTGACTGTGAGCGAACTTCTTTTTCCTTGTGTGTCTCTCCTTCGCACTCATGCTCATGGTGGCCGTGGTACTTTGGTTTGGTTTACTTATGTTAGCTAATGTTTTACTTTTCATTTTAAATTTATGTAAGGGGAAAAGTCCAGTTAGGAGTTTACAACGCCAATAACTCTACCTGGAGGAAATGTGAGACCCATTCCATTTCAAATGCTTGTTATCTGTGTTGTCTGTGGTATATTGTGCGCATAGAAGTCATTTAGGGGTCGCCGGGGTAGCATATGTGACCCCTGTCCTACCCCTAGCCCTGCCTCTGCGACCCCTGGTCTCAGAGGTGACAAAATCAGTGCCAAGAACACAGATGCAGCTCATCCTTACGGACGTTCCTTGGGACTCCACTTCATTATTTTCATACATTCATGACTAGTGTAATAAAACATAGAGTACAGTTATCTGGAATATGAGTCTCCTTGGTAGCTAAGGTAAGTAAAACATTTTCAAATATATGTTAAGTGCATGTTTGCCAGTGAGAGTGTGCTTACATAAAAGAGAGTGTATGTATAAGAGAATGTGTATTTGTTTAAGCATGTGTGTGTGTGTGTGCGCAAAGGTAAAGATGAAATGGAGTGTGATGTCACTTTCGCTACTCCTGGCATTTTGGTGAATTGGCGTCCATGATGTGGCTATCCACATTACTGAAGATTCCTCCCTACCTGTAGGCGTCTTCCATTCTAAGCACATCTAAGCACACTGTGAGGTAAGAAAGTATTAAACTTTGGTCCTTCAGCTTTTTCAGTAAAGTATTTTTTATTCTTCCTCCACAGCCACCACTTACGTGAATTGTTCTTGGGACTGAGGAGGTTTGTATAGGTAAAGGAGCAATTTTCCATTGACACTGCATAAACACTAATTTAAAAAATATTGTATAAAACTGGCCCCTGGAGTTCTGTCGTTTCAAAAAAGATCAGCCTATTCAACAAGTAACATGAATATGAAGTGAAAAAAATATTGGACTCCAATGGTGTTTGTTATAAACTTCTGTATATTCAACTGCAAAGGATATGTCCTAGAAGACCAGTGCTGGGGAAAGTTTACATGTCCCATGGTTGATCTTCCAGTATCACCCACTGACAATATAGCACCATAAGAATAACATTGGTAGGGAGGGGGGTATACAGTCAGTATTGGCAAGTGTGAGATTGAGGCAAAGCCAGATGATACAACAGAAATAACACAAACTTATAGCTGTGAAAATAAGGGAAACACCCAGGACCACCGAGCCACTGCTATGAAGTCAGCAGCAGTGGCTTTTAACACATAGTATGTTTGAACCAAGGAGGCTACAAATCCCAGGGAGGATGAGATTTTCAATTCCCATGAGAAACACGTCCTTTGACAATGCTTTTTAGTGCTCATTTTACAGCTACTACTACTACAAAGCTCTACTCAAAAGCAGGGCATTTGGCAACTTGTGTTTCCATAGGTGCAGTTGGAATTGACGACTCATGTTCTAGACTTACATAGTCATGGAGGCAGAGGGCATTTTGAAAGTATCTGCTGACTTTCTGGTGGATCTCCTTCAGTGTGTGGGGATCAGAAACAAGAAACAACATGGATTAGTGGACAACAGTGATTTTCTAGGTGGCACAAATATGAACTTGTACTAAAACAATGGTATAATGGAGACAAGAATATGAATGGTACGAGAGTACATGGACATTTGTGTGGCTTGGTATATTAAAAACATGAAGCAAAACCTCAAGACTTTACATCTCAATATATTATCTTCCTTATACATGTATATCCTCTCTGAGTACATATTTATCTATATATTTATTGTTTCACTCCTACTGCAGAAGAAAAAAAACAAGAAAAATCCTTTGACTCTCTCCAACGTACTACCCTATGTCTCCTCCTACACCTCTCTCAATATATCCTTTACCCCCACTCTCTGACTCATCCAAAACATAATTTTATTACTATAATCTCCAAAATAACTCTTTCTAGATTCTTCTCTCCTCTATCCCTCCTTGGATCACCCCAAAATTCATTTTACTACTATGATCTCCCAAACAACCCTCTCTAAATTCTTCCCTTGTGTATCCTTCCTTTGACTCATCCCAAACTTTGCTTTAGAACTATGATCTCCCTAATCTATTTCTAGAGACTCTTTCATCCTCCATCACTCCTTTATTTAGTTTTTTAAACTCTTTTTATTGACATTTTTCACTTAACATCAGCTTTGAAACACAACACTTGTATATTTGACAATGTTCATAATCACCAAATCCACCTATCCACCCCCATTATTCTCTTTCTTCAGCATTCTCCTTCTTTCCTTTTACTCATCCCATACCTCATCTTACTACTATGATCTCACAAATAATTCTTTTTAGACTCCTCCCTCTTCTATCCCTCAATTGTCCTATTCAGTCCAACTAACAGACTAACATTGCCACTGCTCAAATAAACTCCTTTTTCCCTATACTAATCGACCACTATTCCTTTTGGTTTCCAAAGTAGCGTGCTACTTGCTAAAAAGTGTTTCAATGCCTCATCAAGGGTAGTAAGCACCGTATAAATCCATTTACAATTACAAGACATTAGCATTTCAGATTATACTAATCTCAGACACACACGTCTATCGACCTGGGCAATCATTATCTTATCAGAGACATGCTCACTGCCAAATCATGTTCTTTGGCACCATGGACCCCCGTCCTCCTCTAGGGATGTCGGGTATTTAAACCACCACTGATAAACTTTGCGTACCATTGCACTTAAGGTGATCAGAGGAAGCATGCATCCGGTTCACATTTCCCTCCTAACAATAGAATGCATACTCACTCTTTCTCACCTATTTGGGGTTATCATATAGAAGTATCATTGCCAACAGTGTGCCAACTGTCGGTGGTGATGTAGGCCTGTAGATATCCATAGGGGGTTTTACCTTTCTTTTAGACATTTACTGCTTACTTTTTGCAGGTGTTTTCCTATTTTGTTCTTGAGACTCCTCATGTGGGCACTAGCTCATTCACGTAGACGTATCCTAGTCATAACAGCCCAACAAACTATCAGTTTGAAATTTAGGAGTTAGTTTCTTTTTAATACCTAGATGCCTTCCTTTTTGTAGCAATTACTGCTGCCAACTGGTTGTGGGAGTATGGTCATATAGGCCTGGGGATCTAGGTGAAGATGTATTTATTTGTTATATCTATAAATAGTAAGGTATGGGGCTAGATAGGGCGTCCAAAGGTAATTACTTGTATCCTCACTCTAGTACTTAATTGCTCACCCTTTCCACCATGAGCACTAGCTCATCTGTGATACTGCTTACTACCTTGGAGAGTCTTTTGGTGAGTTACGCAGCTTCCATGATTGAATCAAAAAGACCCTGGGCATCAGTCGGGCCCCGGTGCATAAATGAAAGACTCCTGTGTTTTGGAGGTTGGCAGTCCTGGAGGGAGGACCACTTTTTTGACAGTGTCTGCTGCAGCACTCTCCAGCTCCTGCCTACTGCACAGCCTGCTTGCTGTTGGCTCACACCTGCTGAGGTTTCTCGCATATTCCACCCATTAACCATTCCTGCCAAAGTATTTAAAGGCATCCCGCAAAGTTGGCCTTGCCGATTGCACATTTGTCGATGTGAAATTCCACCCACACCAGTCTCCATGTCCAGCCTTGCCGCACTTTCCTTCGGCTCTTCTTTTCCCTGCAGAAGATCGCCTACTCTTCGCATCTCCTGCTTTCATTTGCTGTTGCATAAGGAACAGATAATGGCAGGTTCACTGCCAGGGAGTACAGTGTTCATCTCTTGCCGGAGACGGCAGGGGACTGAGCCGACTGTGGGAAAAGAAACTGAGGCAGAAGAATCACTACGCAGAACAAACCCTCAACTGCGTGTGCTGTGAGCCAGCGACACTGTCATGGCAGCCCCGCTGCGCCTTTGGCTGTAAGTGCGCCATGCTTCAAGCGTCGCTGCATGAAAGGCGCGCTCAACTGGCCCCTCAACGAAGGCGTGTAATTTGAAGCAGGTGAGGCACAGATGTTGGCTTTTATTAAATACCTGCAGGTCTTAGCTGCACCACCGGTCCTCGGCTTATGAAACCCTCCTCCTGTGAAGGGTTTCATGCTTTTACTGTCCCTCGGACTTGCTCCTTTGATCTGAACGGAAGCGAAATTACAAGGTGGAATTCAGACCTGCCTTGCTGTCACCAGCTGTGTGGGGGTTTGTGCGACACGCCACATTGCAGGCAGAATGATCCTGTCACAAAGGCACAGCACTAAATGATATCTATCAATTATTTGGTGTAAGAGGATTTTCTATGCTGACATTCGAAGCTGCCAGCTCTTCTACTGCTGGCTCTTGATAGAATCCTAAACACTGAATAATAGTCACATTTTCTCCTGCAATCGATAGATTTTTTTTTTTAACCTTGCTGTTGCTTTTGATGGTTTTGTGATATAAAATCAATGGTCATTTTAATTAATGACAATTTTTCTAAACTGGACTTTATGTTTTACTGCACAGTTAAAAGTGTTAAACCTAGGATAATTTGCTATTTTACTATACCAACCTAATCATACTAGGTTAGTTTTACTGATATGGAATTACCATACGTTACAGTAAACTGCGTAAATGGAAAAAAAAAAATATATATATATATATATATATATTATTCACATAATGTTTTTCCATTTTTTTTATCAAAGTATGACAACCTCCTTCTGTTTGAAGTTATTTTCCCGAAGCTAAGAGTCCAGATTGAGGCAAAGGTAACTTATCCCTAGACATGCCTTATGTTATGTTCATCTGGTTCATTTTCCTATTTAGCATTCAATCAAAAACCAGCAAAAGTGACGCAAATCTGCTATTTTCTTTTCTGTTGTATATTCCCTTTTTGATGGGTTCAAATGATGATACTCCCTGAAACTGTACAAAGAAGAGAGCGAGTCTGAACAGTAGAGGAAACTGGTGAAATGCAGCTGCCCGGTCACACAATACAAGGGACGGCAACTGTGGTGTAGTTAGTGTCTTGGGCCCTATTGCATGGCAGGAAATAGACCCCTTTAGCGATGTTAGAACTATGAAATAAAACAATAATCAGAGCCCCTGTGCCACTGCACCTGAGTCACCAATGTAAGCAACGTCCTTAAACAGCATTACAGTGCTCTCAGTTGCAAGAGTAAGTTTGTCCCTCTATTAGTCCCTAAGGAGCACCAGACAAAGTGCATCCTTCCCTACAGTGATGTAGGAGGGATGTGGGTATTGGTTATTTAAAAAGCTTTAGCCCTTTATATTTATTGTGCTTAAAAAAAGGCACATATTGGTTAACAAGGGAGCTGCTCATGCTTCCTCAGGATGGATGACAGTTTTTTACTGAAATATGCCACCGGTACCTGGATCCCATGTACGTTAACACAAACTGTGTCATGAATAAACTTGCAACAAGTTGCTTTATACAACAAAATGTGTTTGATTCAGTTATTAGCCACTTTGCACCATTTCAGGTTTGCTGAAACACCATTTCAATTTTGTCCTAACTCTTTTAAGTTGCAGGGTAACGATATTAAGCCAAGACCTCCAGGGGTGACTGCTGGGCATTTAGACATTGGCTCCCAACTACAAAAATGTACCTCACAAAAGGCAGGAAGTCATTTCTGCATGGGTCATAAACATGAGGCCATGGATTAAGTAAGCCAACTGTTGGGCAGTTTTACCATTCAGTGGTGTTTTTCATGTTGATGCTTAGACCAGCAGAGGGCTTCCTTTATTTACAGCTGTTGGAATGGTCCTTTCTACAGGGTCACCCCCAAATGTCTTGTCTTTTACCCTCCACTTTTTACTGTATCTTTGTGTGGGCCTTAGGACTATGCACAGTTTACCACTGATGACTAGTATTATAGTGTATGTACTTCTCCCTTAAACATGGTCACATTGGCGTATCCACAATTGGCGTATTTAATTTACTTGTAAGCCCCCTGTTATGGGGTATACATATAACAGGGGACTGCAAATTAAATGATACCAGTGGGCCTGCAGCCCTGATTGTGCCACCCACTGTATCTTTGTGTGGGCCTTAGGACTCTGCACAGTTTACCACTGATGACTAGTGTTATAGTGTATGTACTTCTCCCCTAAACATGGTCACATTGGCGTATCCACAATTGGCATATTTAATTTACTTGTAAGCCCCCTGTTAAGGGGTATACATATAACAGGGGACTGCAAATTAAATGATACTAGTGGGCCTGCAGCCCTGATTGTGCCACCCACACAAACAGCCTTTCAAACCAGGCGTATGCCTGCCATTGCAGAACCTATGTGCAGTTTCACTGCTACTTGGCATTTGAAACCTCTGACTAAGCCTTAAACTCCCCTTTTATTACATGTAAGTCACCCCTAAGGTAGACCCTAGGTGACCTATAGGGCAAAGTGGTAGGTAAGTAAAAGGTAGGACATGTACTTTTAGATTTTACATGTCCTGGTAGTAAAACTCTCCTAAAGTCGTTTTTCACTACTGTGAGGCCTACTCCTTTCATAGGTCAGCATTGGGAATTCCTTAATATACTTTTAAGCTGTAATTTCTGATCAGAAAGGAGTAGCTACATCCTGTTTTATATCATTGGAATGGTAATGATAAATTCTCTTTACTGGTAAAGTTGGATTTAACATTACTATTTAAAAAAAGCCACTTTTAGAAAGCAGGCCTTTCTCTGCTCTTACTGCTTTGTGCCTTGAAGCCTATCTCTAATACATGTCTGGGCTAGGTGACAGCTACACTTTGTGCATTCCCTCTAGAAAGCTGGAAGAGTGGAGGGGAGCTAACACTTACACTTCAATAGGGAAGTGCCTGTCCCCACACAAAGGGGGGATTACCCCCTACTGGTAGTCTGGATCCAGGCTAGGAAGAAAGGATGTCTGTGCACTTCAAGGAGCTGCTTTGAAGTCACCCCCGCTTCAAATGCACATTTGAATATAGGTACTGGGGCTCTGACCCTAGCAAATCCACACACTTCTGGACTGGGAAAGATCTTTGCTGGAGTGAAGACTGCTGTGCTGTAAGGAGTGCCACTTTGTCTGGACTGACTGCCCCAAGGAACTGCTTTTCTGCTTTGCTGAGCTGCCCTGCTTCTTCTTGATCTTTGCCCTGCTGAGGACAAGGACTGGGCCCATCCTACTGAACTCAGAGAGACACAAATGGATTGGTGGTTTGCCCCCTGTATTTCTGCAGTCTCAGGGACATCAAAAACTGCCACCAATTCCCCTAGTGCTACTGGACTCTGCCATCTGTGAGTCCTACCCTTGCCTTAAGTGCCCCCTCCAGCCCTGGGCCTCAGAAGTGGATTCTGCAGCTGAATCCTGCAAAAACTAACGCATTGCCTACAGGGCATGTAACATTTTGCTACATTGCTCCTTCGATGCCAACGCTGTTTGACGACATTGGATCCATAGCCTGCATGACTCAACAATAATGCTCTGTGCGGCTCAACAGTGATGCATCCTGTTCACGTCATCAGAGTTTGACACCAACAAGGGACCCAATTGCATGGATCAGAACCAACGCATCGTGCCATTAATGCTTTGCTCCATCAAAGGTTCTGTTTCAGCAGACCCCGCATGGGTTCTGTAGTCAGCCTACCCCCCATCACAGTCGACCTGAACTTTGGATTTGCACCGGTCCCTCATGACCTCAAGTAACCTTTTGACCGCTAGTGACTTCTAAGCACTGCTTTTGATTTCATCTTTAAAAACTCATATCTCGACTTCTACTTATTGGAATTGTGTTGTTTTGGTCTAGTTTTACTCAGCTAAATATTCTCTATCCTTCTAAAGATGTGTGGAGTCTTTTGTGGTGTTTTCACTGCATTACTGTGCGTGTGTTTGTATGTGAGTTACACAAATGCTTCACACATTGCCTCTTAAGTTAAGCCTTACCGCTGTGTGCTAAGCTACTAGAGGGTGTGCACAGGGTAATTTAGGTTGTGTAACTGACTTACCCTTACTAGGATTGTGGTCCCTACTTGAACAGGGTGCATATCTCTGCCACCTAGAAACCCAATTTCCATCAACGGTGCTATGCAATTTGCCTGTACCAGCTCTGTATTTCCAAAAGGAAGTAGGGTTTCAATTTTTAGGTACCGCCAACCAACTCCTTTAGCGGTCTGTAGGCAAAACTATTGATTCCCATACATAACATACACTTAGAGTGGGATTTGGGTCAATTCTTTGCTCATGACTGATTGTTTTTGTTGGTTATCTCAATTGTCTCCTCCTGCTTTCCTCCCTATTTTGGTGCTTGTTCCACCCAAGAATATTTCATTCTCACGATGTTTTGATTGGATGAGTTGTACCATTAGACTGCATGCTTCAGTGGATTCTTTTATTTTTTAAATGTAGCACTCCATTAGAGTGTGTGTGTTTTTCACTCTACCTCACATGTTTTTGGGTGTACTTCCTGCCCCTCAAACAACTGCTGCTTGCCTCTCTTTCCATCCTGCTCCCTCTGTTAAAGTTATTATTTTCAATTTGACTAAGGACTCTGTTCACTTCCCAGCACCGCTTCCTGATGCTGCCCACCGGGCTCCCCCTGCAGCTCCGTATGTGCTCCATCTTTTGAGATGATTTATTTTTTTATTTATTTCTATTTTTAACAAGATATCAGCAGCTGAAAAGTGCTGTTCGGTCAATAGCACTCTTTTTTTTTTGCTTCATGCACACTTGTTTTGACTTATTTTTTCCTTTTCATTTACAGTTGTAACATGGCTGTGGACCAGGTTTTTTTTTTGCACCCCCAGATTTTTGCTTTCTATTGCTGAGCCCTTTATTGTTGCCATTAGGTTACTATGGGTTCTTTCCCTGCTAGCTAGTGGTACATTGTTTGTGCTCTCTCCTTAAAACATGGTGCAGATGGCATATCCCCAATTGGCACATTTGATTTCTTGTAAGTCCTTAGTAAATGGTACTGCATGTATCCAAGGCCTGTAAATTAAATGTTACTAATGGGTATCAGCACATATTGTGCTATCCACTAAAGTAGCATTTTTAAAACGTATCTCAGGCTTGCCACTACAGTCTGTGTTTAGTTTTAAACTGCCATTTCAAACTAGCAACCCAAACCTTTTTCCAAAAGGACTAAACCTTCCTTTTTAATACTTATAAGCCCCAAAGTAGGCTGTAACAGCTCCTAGGGCAGAATACAGGGTATTTAAAATGTAAGGCATGTGTGTTAAAGTTTACAAGTCTTGGCAGTGACTTCAGTGCTGTAAGAATATCTCTCCCATGGACTAATAGTGTTCTGCCTTATTACATTTTATTAGTACTAATTTCATATTGGGAGCAGATAGAGAAATAATGTGAACGTCATTTAAAATCCTCTTTAATAGTAAATTTGGGCTTTAGGTCACAATTCTGAAAACTCCACTTTTAGAACATTGGTGTATTTGTGTCTAAATCAATGTGCCTTCCTGCCAGTAGCTAAGGTCACATGACTGTAGCTGTCTCTCCTGTGGTGGGTTTTTGATTCTTTCCAGACATGGGGACAAAGAGGATTAGGCCTTGACAGGATGGCTGGGGAAAGAGTTGTGCCTAGCACTGATAACATTTCAAAGGGCCATGCCTGCTGCAAACACAAAGGAACCTGACACCAGGCCTGCTCTTGTCCCAGAAGACAGGAGGCAAACCCAGGAAGGAGTGGGGAACTGGTCAGAAATAGTGTGGGTGAGGGCTTGGGGTTGCCCCCTCCACCACAAAGGCTGGCACTGGGAGTAAACGGTGGTGCTCTCAGACCCCAAATTAGATCGCTCCTGGACCTGTGTTAGTTTCAGAAGTTGGACCATCCTGCTGTTAGAAGGACTGCCTTGCTGCCCTGCTGTCGGAGGAAGGAAGACTGGACCTGCTTCCTTGAACCCAGGACCACCAGAGTACTAGCTGGCTAGCCTGCTCTGTGAGCTACAGGAACACAGTAAACAACCAGAAGTCTCCCTAAAACTGACCAGCTGATTAGCATCAACTGCCCTACCTTAGCCCAGCTGCTGGCCAAGACTCTGCCACCCACCATGACTACCAGTGCAAAGTTTCAGCAAGGTCTAAATTTCACATCGACAACAACCTTCTACAATAATCCATTATCAGGAAGCTCCGGTGACAACTGGATCTTTACGCTACAGTGACGGTCATCTGCTTTTCAATAAAAAAGCCTCCTCCAAAACATATGGAACTCTTTGTGCTGGAATTAAAAAGGCAGCTTTTCAGCAGGATTAAACTGGCCCCTGTGTCCGACACACGCTCCATCGCGGTTGGCCTGAACTTGTGATTTTTCCACGGTCTACCTCAACCAAATAACAGGGAGTGGCTTTCTGCTTCGTGACGCTGACAAGGATTGTGGTTCTTGATTTAGTGGGGATTCCACCCCTCTCAACTAACAACACAATTTCTGACAGTGGCTATCTGCAATATTTGTATTATAAATTAAAATGGGCTGCCTGCATCACTACACGTGTATGTAAGCGGCACAGCACACACTTGCACCATGTTGTAACATACGCTTCGTGACACATGCATCCATCACAAAGCATGCCTGTGTTTAGCTGCATCCATCTTGGAATTCCAAAATTGTGAGCCATAAATATGGTTGTCTCTTGGTGCATGCGAACCTATTGAAAAGAAGCATTAGCTAAGTCAAGAGTTCAGCCTTCTAGGACCCAGACAAATTGACTTTGCAAATGCTTGTTTTGGGGTTGCTATGTATTCAGACACAAACTCTAAACTCCCCTAGTAGTGGGCTCTGTAGCTAAAAATTTCCTGTTGCTGGTGCACACTGGTCAGGCTTCTCACACCCCCGTAGCAATATGACAATGAAGTGTGTCCTAAATTGCACAGTAACAGCTATGCTTAATCTATTACACAGTTCATTTCTAATTCACACCTTTTGCAATGTGTTTTCTACAAACTTCGATGTGAAGCACCCTATAGAATGTATGGTGCAGGAATGCTATTTTGAAGTGTTCACTATATAAATAAATACCATGCTGTGACAGACTTCATGGCCCCACCAGTGCATATTCCCTATCTCTATGCACAAGAGCCTCATGGACGGTTCACTGCCATGGAATAACTGGAGGTAACTCTATAACCCAATAACTAATGTGGGTTATATTGACTGCTGAATTCAGAAAGACCAAATATGATTTTTTACAAATAAGTTGTTTTGCTTTGTTGACAGATGTTTCCCACTGGCAACACCTTTTTTCAAATTAATTTCATGGAACCCTTTTTCCAACCAAGTTAGGATGCTTTGAAGTATTTTGCATTGATTATGCCCCAATGGGTGCTTACAATAGAGTCAATATGTTGCAGCTTCCTTTTTATTTATAACCCAGTACAATCATGTTAGTTTATATTCTTCATTTGCCATTATTTATGGTAAGATCTATTATCAATATTTAGGGCATGTCGCTTGATTGTATATATGTGTGTGTGGGGGGAGAGATGAGTGTGTGCATGCACAAGTAGGGTCAGTATAGGTGTATCTTTTGGTTGGTACTTGTAAGAAATAGGGATTTTGTTTGGGGGGGTTGAAGCCCCACTCAGGCAATAACCACAGTCCTTGTTGGGTGAACCACAAAAACACTAAATTAACCTATGCTTTAACTACTAGTAGCTCAATGCAAAGCAGACATGCTTAACGTAGAGGCAAAGGGTAAACTCCTTATGCAACACACATGCAGTAATAAAATGAAAGCATAACACACAAAAAATCCCAGACCAATTTAAAAAGATAGAGTACATTTTATTATAATCATGCCAGAGTAACAAAAATCCAATAAGTAGAACCAGAGATATTCAATTTTAACCTTTTAATCTAATATTGCACCTAAAACCACAAAGCTCCACTTGTTTTCATCTGGTCATGCTAGACCGGGAGAAAGCCACAAGTTCAGGCCAATCACAATGGATGGCTCATTTAATACAGGGATCAAGTCAATCCTGCTGGAAGAGTTACTTCCTCACAGTCCGGCATAAAGAACTTTACATGGTGCAGGAGACTGCAAGGAATAGGGATGATTGTTTCTGTAGTGTAAAGAGCAGGTGGGGCTAGATGGGATGGTGTCACTGTAGCACAAAATGCAAATCTTGACTTGCCGGTCGTCTCTGGTACTCCATGTCCCGTGAAGAGCAGATCTTCCTATGAGTGTCACATTGGTGGTCATAGTGGGAGGTAGAGTTCCAGCGCTAAGAGCTCAAACTTCACCTTTCATTTTTGGAAGGAGCTTAGATTGATGCCAGCTAAGGGTCCCGGACTTGGGGGACAGCTTTTTTGGGATCAGAAACTAACTCCAGCAGAGGCCATCAGGAGCTTGTTATTTCCCTGTAGCTCAAACAGGAGGTCAGCCACCTGACCCTCTGAGTCACTCAGGTTACCCAGGAATTAAGGTAAGAAGGTTCAGTCTTCCTTCTCTGAAGCATGGCAGTCCTTCAGCAGCAGGGCAGTCCTTCTTCTATAATGTCCACAGGTCCAGTGTTCTGAAGAGTGATTCTGAATTTTTAATATTTTTATCTGGTGCCAGCCTTTGTGTATAGGGAGCACTGTGTGCTACCCCCATATCTGAGGTCTGAAAAGTTATTCTCTTCCCCTGTCAAGGGTCCAGGAAGTCTGGGGTGAAAAAAGACAGGCAATCGTGGTCTCACATTCCTTTGTATGTGCAGGAGGCAAAGCACTGTAAGTGGGGCTGAGTACAAACCTTCCCATTCATCATACCAGGATGGCCCATCCAGGCCACACCTAAACCCCTTTGTGTTTCTGTCTAGAAGCATTACACAAACTCAACAGATGAGCCATTCACAGTCATCTGACTCAGAACACTGGTAGAAAGCACAAACGGCTAGAAAAAGAAAATTCTGAATTTCTAAAATTGCCATTTTTAGAATTGTGACTTAAAATCTGATGTTCTCATTAAAGAAGGTTTTAAATTACAATTGATTTCACTGTAAATAGCATACCTTTGCCTGCTCCCAATCCAAAGTCATCACCTATTAAACATAATAGGGTAACCCATAAACCCAATGATAACCAATGCGAAGTTGCGCGGCGGTCGTTGACCGTCTACTGCAACGGCGAACCATGCCAGCAGAATTACCTCATTTCCACTTGTCCCTCCACAACAGTGGACATGCTTTGGCAGTGCCAGAAAGTCTGGCTTTAAAAGAATTGTGTATGGTAATGTGAAGCACTATAAGTAGATGGCATGGGAATGGATAATGGATATGTATTTGTGTGGAAGCAAAGGACTGTAGAATAATATTAGTGTAGGTTAAATAGTCAAATATTTGCACTGTCAAGCCAGACCAAAATATCCATGTAGGTTAATGGCTGTTTTCCTCCCGTCTATGCTTCTGCCTTTTCAAAGGGATGTGCACTCACTTGAAAAACGTTTGGGTAATGTGAAACTTTGAGAAATTTTACAAAAAAGAGGCAGTTGTGAATTTTGCTTAACCTACTAGCATGCTTATATTTTCGCTCAGGCCAAACATCAAATTCTTTTAAGAAGATGGAGTATTTTATGGCCTAAAATCTGAACAAACAGTTCTGTAGAACACTTGAAATAGTGTAAAGTTAGAGGATACGTTTCCAGTAGCTGATCACATATCAACAAATCCTCTGCTAGTCAAGGCAGGAGGTGCAGCCAGCAAAAGCTAATATCAAAAGCTTACATTATCGACACAAAGGAGAGGTAGACAGGACCAATTTATGACTAAAAATACCGCTGCTCGGCCACTGCAATTTACAAATGGAGACCTTTGCAAATCTTTTGAGACTGTGCAACGGCAATCACCTTCTGGAATTCTGTGTTTGGGCGAAGAAACCTAACGATAACAAAAAGAAGCATGACCTCAAAGTGGTAAAGTATTCTATCTGATGCCTTGGATTTACTGGACCTTTAAACTGAGAAACAAAGCTTCTTACAGCCACATAAAGGAAGAATGCAGGCTGAATGCTCAAACATGGCCTTCAAGAAGGATGCTAAAACATGGACTTCAATTTTCTGTGTGTTTCCTAGGTGACAGATGCAGGGGCATGGCCATGGCCAGTCTGGCCGTACCGAGCATCGGGTATTTGTCCAGGAGGGTGGGGCCTGCTTGTGTTACTGGGAGTCCGGTTTTGTAGCAGTGCAGCAGTTTTAAGGGCACTGCAGAGTTCCTTGTATATCTCATAGCTTTCAGGCAACAGTAAAAGACTGATGATTAATGTACCTGCTCCAGAGAGATAAAGATTTGTCTAGCAGCAGTTTTGACTCAGGTAAGATAGCACAGAAGGTTAATATGCCTGCTGCAAAGAACGTGTACTATACAGATTACAGAATAGTGTTTTATGTGCATAGCTCAGATCAATGGGATACTGCTTTTCTCCTAAAGATCCATTTGCTACTTTGCAACTCTTAAATTACTATCATAATCCAGCAAAGTGAGCAATGAACTGCCATCAAAGGGCTGCCTGCAAACTGCAAGATAAAAAGTTATTGTGTTCTAGTCTTTGATTATCCTAATGTTGCTAAAAGGGTGTGTTTGAGTAGAAATGAATTGCTATTAATAACGTCAACACCTACACTGTGTTACATTTTGAATCCTGAGTTTATGCGCCCCCAGACTAAACACTCTTAAAAAATGCCTAGCAGTATGGACAACATTTGAATCATACGCCTTGTAATCTTCTTTGTCTTGTATAACATTTTCTATGCACTGATATACACAAGTATGATCCTTTGCCTCTTTATGTGTGTGTAATGTACTGTGCTCTAACCCTGGTAGAACACTGGTAGGAGAGGCGCCATAAAACAAATGAAATACGTGTGAAAGAGGGGCTATGGTGAGATGAGAGGCACTGTCAGAGGGTGATGGCGCGATGGTGCACTGCAAGGCCATCATTTACTATGCTTAAAAAATAAGACAATTGAATGAATATGTTGTAGAATGCACACTTTTTGCCATTTTTTTCCCAAATTTTCTTTGCACTGTTGTAGTGGTCAGGCTCGCTCGCTTTGTACCCTATGGGGGCTGGTCTGACAAAGTTTGCCAGGGCTGCTTTGGGTTTGCAGTCCAGCCCTGGGCATGGTCATCAAAAGTACAGCAGTTGCAATGGTACTGAGCCCAAGGGTTAAAGCGGCTTAGTTCACTCCAATTACTAACCTTTTTGTTTTTTACTACAGAACCAGGTGATAGGACCTAATTACCTTGGTCGCATTAAAGCCCATAAGAGCCCTGGTACGCCACTGGTCAAATGCATATTTTTCTGAACTTAAACAATGTGCAATGTGATCTTCTATCATAATAAATATAAACATTTTGTCTCTTTTGATATACATTCTAGAGTATAACAAAAGATCCATTCTCATGCAGCGTGCTTCATTTAATTACCAACAGAAAACAAGCGAGACAAACAATTCTTGAAAACTTGAACATTCAGTCTGTGACCATTGCAAATATTTATATTATGTCGTTAGCCTTAAGCTCTGTGTTTTCTGGTTCTTGCCCTTTCATCAGGGGATTTATATCTATTCATAGATGAGGAAGGGAGAGTAACAAATTCATCCAAGTCAGTGTGGCCTGTTAAGAAAACTTGCTTTGAGCCCTCCATGTGTGACCACTAAGTCCATTTATGTTTCTGACTTTCCAAACTTATTGCACTCCTCTCTCCACGTAGTGTGCCATGAATGCTGAGCTCGACAGACATATGGGCACCTGTCACAAACATCTCAGCACCTGTCACACAAAGTGTGTAGAGAGCATAACTTTGTATAATCTCTCAAAATAATCATCTGTTGCAATTTGTACATATTTCTCATGTACCTATATACTGTGAAATATTCCAAAGTCCAATGGTAGAATCTCAGCCAATGTCATCAAGAGAAGGTTTTTCCACTTGGGCATAGAGAGCAATCAGGCATATACGGAAACGCTCTTCCTGGTCATTTTTACTTACCATTGCAGGATAAGCAATATTATCGACCTCCTTGCACAGTATATAGTTTGCATCCAGATGTCATGTGGACATTTGAAAGGAGGGCAGGAAGTTTGTAACCAACAGGGATAATTTAAAATTGCCTTTTTCATACAGTGTCTCATTTTTAACATGTTTCTCATATCTATTTCTGAACATCTTTTCCAAAGAATCCTTTAGACATGGCTCTTCTCCCCAGTTTTCTGATTGGCTTTTGTTAGCACGTCAGACCTTAATAAGTAAACTTACAAGGGGACGCTAATAGGTCGATGAACCTTTTGACTCATTTAAGAAGTTCAATAATCAATTCACAATAATCGATAAACATTCGTAATCAATAAAATAAATAATCAATGGAGTCAGTAAATGTCATGCACCATGAACTTTCAGCAATGAATGACCACACCTTTAATAAAAGTTTAGTAAGTTTGTTTCCCTCATATTAACAATACTAAAGTCATGTAGATTAATCTCCAAATCAAATGAAACACATATATGAATAACACTGGTTGTCCGAAGCAACGAAAGAAACGCAATCTAATCAAAACTTGAATGACAACACATTCTAGTGCTACATTGCAAATCAATAGCAGAATCAATTGCAATAAAGATATGACATACATAGAATTCAGCAAGATAACTCGTCAAACGTTGTCCCTGTAATTCGTCAGTCAATTTGAATGCCTCAACTAATGTCAGATTAGCATCAGCATGTTGGGCTTCATGAAAACCAATTTAGGAACACAAATTAGAAAAAACATCTAGCTATGGATTTATCCAAACAGCACAGTTGGTACCTAGAAAGAAAAGGCATAAAATGCATAACAGTCACATTTCGTCATATCTACCTATCCACGGTATGGGTTAGCAAGCAGAATCAGTCTTCGTCCTCAGGTCAACAATCGATCAGAAAAGCATCAGGCTCTCAGTCTGAGAGTATGAGCCTAATGGCAGAATGAATCACGAAGCTCACTTAAAGTCTCCTCTTCTCTCAAAGTCACAGTGATTCTAAAATCTAAAATCTGAATGACTTTCCTCTGTTGTATTGTTATATCAAAGTCACCTAAACTATCCCCTAATTCCTTATTGGTCAGTTAATCATACGTTTATATTTTTCCCAATAATATTTCCATACCAAATCTATGAATTCTAATATTTCACTCTTCTCATGAAGTTAATTGGTTCACTTTACGATGTCCTCATCATCCGGCTCGTCAGGTAACAATATTGTTGCATCTTCAGCTCCAGTCAATGTCTTCGTTGTTCTTGTCCTGGGAAAGTACATCTCACACACATTACACACAAATTGTTCCTCTAGCAGGAACATCATCTCCTGTTAGTCTGTTCTCACGGAAAGCTTCTGTTAAGCACTTTTAACAAGACAAGAGACATTTCACAGTTTAGTTCACTCTGTCAGCATTTTTATTAACCGCTAAGAAATACAGCTTCTGCATGAGGCCTGGCGAAACTAGGCCAAGACACTCGCTTAGTTAAGGCCTACAATTAATAAAACTAGAGCATACTTCATAACACTTAATATGACATATTACTACATTAGTCTAGTACATTTCAATAATTCATAAGTATTAATCACCAATTAGTACATTTCGTGAACACTGGTGGCCATTCTCCGAGGTCACATTTTGAAACGCGTACATTATTTTTTTCTAACATTCATTTTCTACAACACTCATTATTCAAATTACATAAACACTCATTAATAATTTCTTAGTTAAAACACCTGCTCTAGCACTTTTCCCACATTGATCTTAGCACTGGGAAATCTCGATCAGGTCGCTGTTTGTGTTTTACAAGTAGTATTTATGTATTGATTCAATTGTCACGTCCCAGTGGTTGTGTGAGGAACCTTTCCTTTGCCAGTTGTTAAATAAATCACTCATAAGGATCAACAGTGTCCTATCTAAGAGTTATTTTGAAATGTAGCCACTTCTAGTATAGCAATTAAGCTTGTGAGGTAGGTCCTGGCATGTGAAGAAACACCCATCACCATGCTGAACTGTACCACTTTGGATGCGATCCCTTGCTTAGACTGTCCCCCAGAATTCCCATTGGGGGGTGGCTGGGTCCCCCAACAGCACTCAAGGGATACGGTGCATGAGGAGGGCAAAACTTAATCTTCCCATGAATGCAGTGAAATGTCCCCTGATAAATGTGGCTGGCGGGTAGGGTCCATGTGATGATGTGGACCTGCTGGCAGTATCTGTGCAGACGTACTCTGCAGCTCATTTCTCAAGGGAACCTTTAGGTTTCCTCTCACATATTAATAGGGCTGCTACAGACCAGGTGCTGTACTATCTTCAAAGTGGTAAGTTTAATTTAGCAGGAGAACAAGAGGCTGATGCAATATGTATTTTGTTAATACAACCGTAATCTTGCATAACGCATCTTGCCTGTTCTGTTGTGAGGTGTAAACTGAGACCGTTAGAACCCCCTGTAATCAGGTCCTTGATGTGGTAAGGACATGCCATGTTTCTATATCCTTCAGTGTATAATGCCAGACATACTTTGCATGCTGACGTGGGTGTCATTACCATTGGTGGAGCAGGTGCAGTGGTACTGTGTCACATTGAACTTTGGTGATTTCTGTATTTTACTACCCCAAAAGCAGTCAAAATGGCAATTTTTGTTACTTGCACCAGGGCCCATGGCATCCTTGCCATGCTGCTGCCTGCTGGTCCATTTACTTGCACCGAAAAGAGGCTAAAAATAGAAATTATACAGAGGACTAAAGCGTGAGGTAAGCACATTCATGATTTTCAGTATACAGCCATGCGAGTTCATTGACCGTCTGGGTCGTGCTGTTAGCTCGTTGCCACCAAGCACGTGCACGCGCACGCGCACGCGCACTTTCATTTTGTTTATCATCCCAGAATAAAAGAGATGAACACTATAGCTCCAGCATAATAATGCTCCGAGTGGTGACAACTCTGATTATCATATTGAGATCTTCAGATCTCTTTATCCTCTAACCTTGTTAATTGTGTTAAATGATAATAACATTTCCGAATATCATCGTACCATTAGCCTGATTCTGAACGGTGCTAAATAATGTTAATTTGCAGTATTTTGCACTTGTGATCTGCCAGTGTTTTAATGTTTGCAGAGTAAATAAGGAATAGCTAAGCAGTGCCAGAGGGGCACCATGTTAATTTTTCCAGTGAGAAGAGACTCATAATTAAGTAATGCGTCATGCCGCAATGGTTTATGGTAAGCGCTTTCAAAAGTGAACGTCTTATTCAAAGCACTGCATATATACATTGTTTATTTTGGTTGCTGGAAAAAGAACGATGTTTATACCGAGTCCCTCACTAATAAATCAGCTTATGCGATTTTTTAAACGTTATAATTTTGCCACTTATCAACATGATATGCAACGTTATAAAAATTGTAGGTTGCTGGTGGCTAGGTCATCTCTTTATCTGTCTCGAATCCCTTCGTATGTCACGATTATAAAACGAGCCCTACTTTGATATAATTGACTAACAGTTTTATGACGACTTGATAACGTGCGTAATTATGCATTCAGCGTCTCAAAGCACAATAAATTCACCATTCAATAACTGTTGCAGGTGACGCGCATTTTATGGAGTTGGAATCAGGGGTGTACCTACCAGTGAAGTGGCAGGTGCAGTGACACCAGGGCTCAGAGCCCCTAGGGACCTGTTGGTCCCTGATGGCTGCTGTACTGGCTACCCCAACAGCAGTCAAATAGGGCATTTTTCTTGCTTCCTCCAAGGCACATGGTACACCTCCAAACTTCGAACTTGAATATTCACTTTAAATATTGTGCTAGAAAAAGACAACAGCAAAAACATCGACTGCAAAAATGTCGATCACCGAGTTATTTACAAGTATTAATGGCTAAGTATAGATTTAATTGAGTTAACTCCACACATGTAAATTGACAATAAATATCTTCAGGGTATGTAGATGTGGAATTAAGAATACTAAATCTATACTTTCAATATACGCTTACTTCCACGATATTTAGGTTGTCAATATTTTTGCTACGAAATTCTTGAAGCATGATATTTCTATAGTTGATATTGTGACATACAATTAGTTACACATACTGACCACTGAGCTGTTTTTCAGTCCTGTGGCCGAAGACCTCTTCTAGTACTTATCGTCAATGTATTTTATGATGTACTTACTTTCTTCATTAGCTTTCATGCCAACAACTGTATCTCACTCTTTCCTATGTGAACCCCTTGCCTCCCTTTCTCTCCCTACCTTTGCACTCCTCGTTCAATTTCATCGGTAGCCATATTCACCCTTCATAAAATCCATCCCTCTCGGCATCCTCTGTTGAAGGCCATTTTCTGCATTCGCTTAGATATATATCCACCAGCGCACAGCGCTCAGGTCTGTTTATTATATATGTACGACAGATGTGCATTTACAACCAGCACACAGCACCTTCGTATCCCTTTGTCAACAAACTTGCGGGGGTGATTTCTTTGTCATTTTGTAACAACGCCTCCATTCTCACACAGTTTGTGTAACCTAGTAACTAGATTGCTCTGCTCTGCAGGGATTTTCTGGTATGCTTTGCTGTTCTAGTGGCTGTTCACTGAGAAGACATTGCTTAGAGTGCCGGTGTGATCATGAACAGCAGTGAGGTGGAAGGATTGGAAGGGGAGCTGCTTCTGGGGCTTTTGTCTCTGGAAACACTGGTCCACCAAGCACCATAACACAGAAACAAAAGAGAGGCATATCAGTCGAGGTAGGTCAAGGAATATCAAGATCAGTAGAGGGTTCAGTCTTTGTCTTTTGGCCTTGAAAATGCTAAAGGGGCGAATGGTGAATTTGCAGTCATTGCTGCTTCTGTCAACGTAAATTATTCTGCATTTCCATATAGCATCTTGCAGTCTGGTGGATTTCAGGACAGCTTGCAAATCGAGGATCCTTCCATACAATGCAGGATTAAAAATTAGTAGATCATAATCTTCGTGTTGTTCAGACTCCAATTTGATTTTTTGTCCTCAGGCAAGGTCCACTTCTGAGAAGAGTTTCTTCTCTCCTGAGAGTTAACGTGCCCGACCCTTATCAACGCGCAATTCAGCAGAGAGCTGACCTAGAACTTTGAGCTCAGCTCGAGTACTGTTATCGACCTTCTGCGCACTGACAGCCGGTTCCATAGTAACCAGACGGATAATAGCACATTCTTTATATTGTGCTGGCAGCTGCTAATGAAGTCAACATTGTAAATGGAAGATTCAGACCACTGCACTATGGAATTCTAAGAGAAGGCTTATGGCACTAGACCTGCAGCAGAGGAATATGTGTGAAAAACAGCATGAAAAGAACTAAAGAGTAGGTGCTTATCTGTTTCAATTGTGTTCGATCCTAATGGACGGAAGTCGTATTTTAATGGCATTTGTTCAACTGTGTCCTGCTTTAGTTCATTGCAGATGTATGTCTAACACGCACAATGCCACTAATTTGTTTTGAAAATGCTCTTCCGCATGCTTCTTCTGAGGAAAAGTTCGTACATTGTATTTTATTAGCAATGTAGAATCTAGAAGAACAAATATTCATAAAGGCAACGCATCTGGTTTTAATGAGCTGAAGCATGTTTACAGTCATTCATAAATGCTGTTTTTTTTGACGCCCAACCCCCATTGAAATTACTCCTGTCTTAGCAAAGACAGGAGTCATGCCCCCTTGCCCAATGGCCATGCCCAGGGGACTTCTGTCCCCTGGGCATGGTCATTGGGCCTTAACGTCTGCCCTGACCCAGGCATTAAAAAACGGCGCCCATCAGGCTGGGCGCCGTTTTTTAAGGCCTGCCCCCTCCTGTGCGTCAAAATGACATCACAGTATAAATAAGGCGCACAGGCCTTAAAGTCATTTTTTGGAAGGGAACGCCTACCTTGCTTATAATTAACGCAAGGCTGGTTCCCCGTTCTAAAAAATGACGCACATGGTGGAATTTTGATGCCCGCAGGGTCGGACGTCAAAGTATAAATATGGGGCAGTGTTTGCGCCGATTGTGCGTCCAAAATTTTGACGCACATTCGGCGCAAAGAGAGTATAAATATGCCCCTAAATATATTGAATGCGACGAACAGTGACATGTTTGACTGCACTTGTCAGATGTGAAATAGTACCTCATACATTCCAACTGAAGTGCATCCTAGAAGGTGGCATAATACACCAACCAGCCAATAGCATGAAGTGGGAGGAAAAAAACACCTCTTGGAAGAACCAAAACTCAGATCTATGCATATTGCTAGGAACTGGTACCAATAGTGCATGCAGACAGCTGCACTGGCAGAGCAACATTTCCCGCAATGGGTGATAGAAAGATCCTGGAAGAGGACCCATAGCAACAATAGTGAGGCCCTTTCAGAAGCTAATACGAAACAAAACATAGATAGAAGTATTTGTGTCACGACATACAGCATGGCCTCTAAAAACACATATTCGAGGATTTTGAAATCTAGTGGCCTTGGTCGAACAAGCCTAATGTTCTCTTTCAGGAAGAGTGCCAATTTAAAGAACATACTAATACATACAAGACCAAGGAAGGGGCCAAGCTCGTTGGAATTTCCCCGGTCCTAGGCTATAATGCCTGTGATTCATGCAAGGCATGTTCTTCGAAGAACATGACTAAGCAAGTGGATGTGGGTTTAAGGTAGCCTTTGACTGTGAATAAACACAGTTTATTGATTAGATGTCCATGTGACTTATACTGGGGATGACCACGTGGAAATTACAGGTCAGAATTATGGAGCACATGAGCAAAGTGAGGTGTGGGAAGACAATGACCAAACTCACAGCGCACCACTCAGAGTTCAATCACACAGTGAGTGACCTAAAATGGGTGGTCATTGACAAACCTTTCATCCCTAGCAATGTAAAGGATGTTAGGAATTTTCTATTCTGACGCGAACAGAGATGGGTGCATAGGGTACACAGCAATCTGATAACCCTGAATAATGATCCCATGGCAGGAGCTGAATGGTTTGGTGTGAGGAGTGGTGTATCATAACTACAAAATATATGGATGGGTGAACAGAGCTCCACTAAATGAGAGGACCGAGGGTGGACAGCTAACACCAAACCATCCATTCATACCACATTCACTCTAGGACCATTATCGAAATAGGGTGAAGATTGGGTCAGGGTAGGCCAGCAAGGAGGTAAAAATAGTGTGACCTTCCTGAGTTCCAGTAACAGATGAAGAGTTAGTGAATCTAGCAAAAAATAGCAAGTATCTAGGACAAGGAGCCATCACTGAACTTAACTACACAGCACACTGGAACTGTTTAAAAAGACCCCATAATCCTACCCACAATGTAATCGCAGGCAAGAAATTCACAAAATGAATACATCATTCTTAGAGGATCACCCTCACACACAGCACATCAGATTACCGTGCAGAAGCACATCTATACAACATACTCTGGTACAATTCAGGCTGGGGTTTTGACCTAGCTTTTCATAACTCTTTTCTCTGTCCACCGGGGGTGCACATATCTCTGGGTGAATGTAGCAAGTTGAAAACAACACTGAAGTATGTAACCAACATGAGCCCTCAGCCTTATGTCACAATCGGAGCTCTAACAAAGAGTTTATATTTAGAATGTGGTGGTGTGGAGTACTGGAACATGGTGAGTCCTACCACTATGACGGACACGTAGAACTAGAGTGGAATAACTACACATGTTAACAGCCCAACTAACATGGACACATGATGTAACTGGAAAGAGTTTGTCAAAATGCTGGTATGTTGCAGAAAGTGTTTTTCTAAGTGACAAAGACACTGGGGGTCAATTACAAGCCCTCTCTCTCATGACCAGTCAGGGGCTCCAACCCGGGGTTTAGGTTTAGGTGAAGGGGAGGGCATTTACACAATGCATCTACCAATAATGGTGGAAGAAAGAGGCCGCGGTAAATTATTGGCATTACTAGCTCCCGAACAGGTAGAGAAGCACCACATGATGTCACAAAGAGTGATTATACTGGGGAGCGATGCTCAGAAGCTCAACAACAGAGGGTAGCAAAAAGGCGTCAGGCCCTTCACCATGTAAGTAAGGCCTGGGGGCAGTAGCACTGAAGGGGTATGAATGTGACTAAGACAGTGTCAGGGCATTGGGGGCATATGCATGATGTGTGGAAAGTTAAACAAGGTCTAAAATTGACCAGCTTGAAGGGCACCTCGGGACATATACGGGTGGGACAGCCGGGGTGAGGTGCACTACACAAACGCTAATATGATTTCATACAGGCAATTGAAGGTGGGCCACATGAGACCGTGTTTACTAGTGGTGAGTGTAAAGTAGTGATACGCAGACAGACCTGTTATGACCACAGGTGTGATTAAAGCGGATGAGACGCACAACTTGAATCCCAGCAAGAGTGTGCACAGGGGAATTGTGGAATGCGACATTAGATGAAATGCACCAATGATAGCGTGTAACAGTGTGCATAAAAGAACCCACACAGAAATGGGAAAGTGTGGAACCAGTCTATGAGAGGGAGGACTTCAACTAAGAACGCAATAACATCTTGAG